>NW_026706841.1:2653996-3980995 GCF_024137745.1 Phymastichus coffea | reverse complement strand
AATGGGAGACAGAAGAAAACCTAGAAGAAATAAAGGTCAAAGATAAAGTTTTAAACGCAGAGGGAGAAGAAATGATAAAATGGCTAGGAGAAATGTGATTAGTGATAACGAATGGGAGAAAAGAAAGAGATGAAGAGGAAGAAATAACATATATAGGAGCGAGAGGAATGTCAACGATAGACTGTTTAGTAGGTAACGAAGAAGGTGATGAGGCAATAAAAAGGGTTAAAATAACACATGGATCAATAAGTCCCGTGACTAACCCAGAGATGGCGCTCGTAGTAAACCAGTAACCACGTCTTTCTAGAGTACTGACCTTTGCTTGAAACGTGTCAAAATTTTAAGTCGATCGGACCAGAAACAGCTGAGTTATTGAGGTTGGAGTAAAGTCGTTTTGTAGTTTGTTTAAAAAATGGAAAAAACCGAGTTTCGTGTTCTGATAAAACATTGTTTTTTAATGGGTAAAAACATTGTGCAAGCGAAACAATGGATTGAATAATGTTACCCGGTCTCTTGTCCATCAAAAGCAACGATTTGTCGGTGGTTTGCTAAGTTTAAATGTGGTCGTACCGACACAAATGACGCGGAACGCTCTGGTAGACCTGTGGAAGCCGTTACACCGGAAAATGTGAGTGAAGTGACAAAAATTATAATGAAAGATCGTAAAGTAAAGCTCCGTGAGATTGCTGAGGTGACACAGATATCATATGGAAGTGTATTTACTATCCTTCATGAAAAATTGAGCATGAAAAAGATTTTTTCCAAGTGGGTGCCGCGATTGCTTTCGATGGAACAAAAACAGCAACGAGTCGATGATTCAGAAAGCTGGTTATCGCTATTTACTCGCAACAAAAAAGATTTCTTGCGTCGTTACGTGACCATCGACGAAACATGGATACATCACTACACTCCAGAGTCGAAGCGGCAGTGATTTGAGTGGCGCACAGCTGGCGAAAGCCGTCCGAAACTCCCGAAAACGCAGCAGTCAGCTGGCAAAGTCATGGCGTCAGTTTTTTGGGATACGCATGGCGTGATTTTCATTGACTACCTCGAAAAAGGTAAATCGATCAACAGTGATTATTATATTGACTTACTGGTGCGTTTGAAGGAGGAAATCGCAAAAAATACGACCGCACATGCAAAGAAAAAAAATCCTTTTTCACCAAGACAATGCAGTTGCCACAAGTCGATGAAAACAATGGCAAAATTGAACGAATTGGGCTTTGATCTGCTTCCCCACCCCCCATACTCGCCAGATTTAGCCCCCAGTGAGTACTGGCTCTTTGCTGATCTTAAAAAAATGCTGCAGGGAAAAAGATTTGGTTCAAATGAAGAGGTCATCGCTGAAACTGAAGCTTATTTTGAAGCGAAAGATAAATTTTTTTATAAACATGGTATTGAAAAATTGAAAAAGCGTTGGAACCATTGTATCATCCTAAAAGGTGATTATGTTGATGAATAAAAAAAAATTTTGCAAAAAAAATGTTGTTTTCATTGTTAGTCTCGGGACTTATTGATCCATGTGTTAAAAGAGAGGGTAAAGTCGGACCACTTACCTATAGAAGTGGAATTGGGAGACAAAATAGCAGAAGAAAGAAAAAAAGTGGAGGAAAGAATGATAGACGACTGGAGCGAAGAAGGTATAAGAGAGTATCAGAGATGTATAGACGCAATAGAGGGAACAGAAAAATGGAAAGAGATAAAAAATAGAGTGAGGAATGCAGTCGTAAAAAAGAAGATAAGGAAAAAAAGGGATCGAAAAAAAGCTGGTGGAGAGAAGAATGTAGGATAAAAAGGGCTAGGGTTATGTCAGAGTTAATTAAGGTAAGAAAAGGGGAAGGAGACAGAGGCAAATACCTAGAAGCAAAGAGAGAATACAGAGAGGAAATAAGAAAAGCGAAAGAAGCTGAGGGGAAAAGAGTGGCAGAAGAAATAAGAAAAGATAAGATGAGAAGAAAATTCTGGGATAAAGTGAATAGCAATAGGAAGGAAAGAATTGAAATCGATGAAAACATAGGAAAAGAAGAATGGTTAAAGCATTTCAAGCGACAACTGGGAGAGAAAGAAGAGGAGGAAAGCAAAGGGGAAGAAACCGAAGACAGCGAAGGAGAGGGAGATGAACAGATCAAAATAGGAGAAATAAAAGAGGTAATAAAAAAAATGAAAAAGAAAAAGGTGACAGGAGAAGATGGTATAGCGAATGAAGTGTGGATGGAAGGCACGGAAGGCTTGTTAAAAGATATGACAAAATGCTTAAACGGAATATGGAACGGAGAATGATATCCGGAAGAATGGAGGAAGGGAATAATAGTACCAATACATAAGAAAGGGAGGAAAGAAGAATTAGAAAACTATAGAGGAATAACGCTGATGGACACGGGATACAAAATATATGCGGAAATATTGAGGAAAAAGCTGGAAAGTGAACTAGAAGCTAAAGAAACGCTAAGCGATACGCATGTGGGATTCAGGAAGAAAAGAGGAACAATGGAAGCAATATATGTATTAAAAACAATAATAGGGAAGGAAATAAGGGAAAAAGGAGGAAAACTGTTTGTATTCTTTGCCGACATGAAGGCCGCTTTTGACAAGATAAAGAGGAAGAAAGTATGGGAAACAATGAAAGAGAAAGGGATAAATAGAAAAATTAGGAAAAGAATAGAAGAAATATATAAGAAAACAGAGGGTAAGGTAAAAGTTGGAGGAGAATGAATTGTGGAGTTCGAGACTTACAAAGGCGTAAGGCAAGGGTGCCCTTTGAGCATCATGCTATTTAATCTTGCCTTCGCCGACCTGGAAGTCATGATCAAACAGGTGCAAGAAGGATGGGTAGTGATAGAAAGGAAGAAAATATGGACATTAGGATATGCAGATGATATAGTGATGATTGCAGAGAGTGAAAGTGGAATGAAAGCAATACTGAAAAAATTAAAAAGGTACCTGGAAGAAAGGGGATTTGAGCTAAATGTAGGAAAATCAAAGATGATGAAATGCAGGAGAGGAGGAGGAAGGGGAAAGTAAAAAGAATTCTAATGGGAAGGTGAGAAGATAGAGATGGTTAAAGAGTACAAATACTTGGGATATGTGATAAGCAGAAATAATGGAAATAAAAAGCAGATAAAGAAGGTAGAAGGGAAAATAAATATGGGACTCGGAAGACTATGGGGGCTAGGAGAAAATTGGGAGTTAAGGATGAACATGTTCGACGCACTGGTGAAAGATGTGATTATGTATGAAGCAGAAATCTGGGGATGGAAGAGATATGAAGAAATAGAGAGATTACAACTAAAATACATAAAGTGGGTATTGGGATTAGATAGAAACACGTCAAGTTACTTAATACGATGGGAAACAGGAAGACAAGAAATGAAAGAAACAGCACTAGAAAGAGCAATAAGGTATGAAAATAAAATAAGAGAAGAAAGAGATGGCTCAATAAAAAAAGAAGCATGGAGAGAATGAAAGTAAAGGGAAAGAAATGAAAAAGATAAAAAGGGTAAGAAGGAAAGGCTAGAAAAAACTAAAATATACCGAGAGAGGGAGGTGGGAGATGAAATGAGAGAAGAGTTTTGGGAAGAAATAAGAGAAGAGCTAAAGAAAAGAGAAGAAAAAGAACTAGAAGAAAAGTTAGAAAAGTCAGTGGAAAGAACTGAAAGAAAAAATGAAAAAGAACAGATTAAAGGAAATTCAAGGAGAGGGAAGAATAAAAGACCTACAAATAAGGGAAAGGTTTAGGTTAGGTAATGAAACGAAAGGAAGCAGGTATTGCGAAAAAGAAGAAAATAAGAGATGTAGAATGTTTATGAAATAGGAAGAAAATTGGATGCACAGTAGAAAAATGTAAAAAAAGCAAAAAGGATGGGGAAGAATGGGAAAAAATAATGATTGGAAGCAAAGAAAAGATAGCGTGGATGATAGAGCTAAAATCGAAAAGAAGAAGAAACGAAGAGGAGAAAGAAAAAGAAAAACAAGAAGACGAAATTTCAAAACCCTAAGGACAGAAGGAAATAGAAGACAGAGAAGCAAAACTCGCAGACACATCTACATACGCAAACATACACACAAACACACACACACACATGCATACATATACATACACACACAACCAAAATACAAGTACTAGCAACTACACAAGCGAGAGGAAGCAGGTATAGGATGATGGAGCAAAAATGGAAAAGAAGAAGAAAAGAAGAAGAGAAAGAAAAAGGAAAACATGAAGACAAATTATAAGATACTAAAGAAAATAAGTGAGGTTGAGGAAAGGAAAAGCAGAGGGAACAATAGGAAATGAGAAAAAGGTGTCAAAGCCCTACCAAGGAGAAAGACAGATGAAATGATTAGCAAGAAAGAGAGCAAAAAGTCGAAAAAAATAAGCAAGAAAGAGAAAAATAAGAACGGAAAAGGCAGATCTCGGAGAGAAAGAGGAAGAGAAAATTAATCAACAGAAAAATGGGAAGAAAAGCTGAACAGACAGAAGCAGAAGACAGGGACGCAAGAGTTGCAGACATGCCTACATCCGTACACATATACACAAAACACACACCACACACACACACAAAACACATACATTATCAATTACACAAACTGGACACGAGACACAATTGTAATATACGAGGGTCGTTTGAAAAGTCCGTGCAAAAATAAAAACTGCTTGATTTTTTTTTTTTTTTTAAATAAATCTTTTATATTTTTCAACATAGTCTCCTTTTAGGCTTATACACTTCATCCAACGCTGCTCTAGTTTGTTAATCCCTTCCAAATAATAGAATTTGTCCAAGTCTGTAAAATAGGCATTCGTTTCTGCAATCAACTCCTCGTTTGAATAAAATCTTTTCCCCGCCAGCCATTTTTCCATATTAGGGAACAAATAGTAGTCCGACGGAGCCAAGTCTGGAGAATAGGGGGGATGTGAAACGAGTTGGAACCCTATCTTCATCAGTTTTGCGGCCACAACTGCTGAGGCGTGAGCTGGCGCATTGTCGTGGTGGAAGAGGACGTTTTTGTGGGCCAATCGTGGACGTTTCTCTAGCAACTCGATCCAATAACGATGAATAATATTCGCCTGTAATGGTTTTACCCTTTTCCAGATTGTCGATGAAGATTGACCGCAGGTGAAGGGCTATGCAGATCTCTGTATCCCTTTGGGCATAGCGACCCCACGGACCGAGCTGACTGAACCACCAAGCCAGAAGAGTGTGAGCTTTAAAATTGGTAGAGATGACATTGACACCTCGAACTCGTACCTGGAGTATAAAAGGGTCTTACGGGAAGCGGGACCCCCAGAGTACGCTCTGCCCGTTCGTTAGATGTTGGACTCGTAGTGGCAGTGGTTTGAATACCCCATATCGCAGGGGAGCAGCGAGGACGGGCTGCGAACGCGCGCAGCCTGTCCTTCTGCGCCGTGTGAGTTGCGGTCACAGCTTGGGAGTCAGCCTGCAGAGCTGACAGCAATTTGGATGGGTTGCACCTCCCACAGAGGGGTTTTCGAGGAGCTCACAACTCCAAGAGAAAATTCTGTAGCAGCTGTCGTAAGACAGTTGCGCGCTAGTTGAGCGGATCTCAACTCCACGCCCTTGGGGACTGTGTAGGTAAGCCAATAGGCAGGTACTACACATTAAACTTCATTCTACTCTCTCTGTCGATGAAGATTATTCCTTGCGAATCCCAAAAGACAGTCGCTATAACCTTCCCGGCCGAAGGAATTGTCTTCGCCTTTTTCGGAGCAGATTCCACCTTGGTAACCCATTGTTTAGACTATTTTTTGGTCTCAGGAGTGTAGTGATGTATCCATGTTTCATCTACAGTGATGAAACGACGTTTAAAGTCTTGCGGATTTTGCTTGAACAGCTGCAAACCATTCATGCAACACTTCACACGATCTCGTTTTTGGTCAATCGTGAGTAATCGCGGCACCCATCTAGCGGATAGCTTTTTCATGTCCAAATGTTGGTGCAAAATATTATGTACCCGTTCGCTCGAGATGCCTACAGTACTAGCAATCTCATGCACCTTCACTCTTCTGTCAGCCATCACCATATCATGGATTTTATCAATGATTTCTGAAGTGGTAACCTCAACAGGGCGTCCAGAACGTTCAGCGTCTTTTGTGTTCATATGGCCACTCCGAAAATTTTGAAACCACTTATAAACCATTCTAATCGAAGGTGCACAATCATCATAATTTTTATCAAGCTTCTGTTTAATCTCCTGAGGCATTTTGCCTTTGAAAAAGTAATGTTTAATCAATACACGAAATTCTTTTTCGTCCATTTCTTTACAACCACTCGATTTCTTTGATTGAAACGAATGTAAAACGCAAAGTAATTGGCCGATCTGGCTGAAACTTGGTGTGTGCTCTTCCAAGATATGCCACTAACTAAAAATAACCTTCATACGCACTCGTAGCGCCATCTCTCTGACTTTGCACGGACTTTTCAAACGACCCTCATATGAAATGATAACCAAATGTAACATATAAGTTGTAAATAAATAGACTTATTTACTCAAGAAGAAGTTCTTAGAATTGATTAAAGAATACGCTGGAAATTTTTCAGAATTTTAAATTTTGAATGAGATGCTTTACATCAATCCCACCGTTGCCCAATTTTCACCACGTGGATGTTGTGTTCGAGAAAATCTCTTTTTGTTCGCGCCAATTGCGTCTGGGGAGTCCAGATTACTTGATGGTCCATGTGTTGAGCTCATAACCGAGTATCATAAAAAGCGGTCTATGGACGTCTGCCACTGGTAGCCATGAGAAAACACGTCGTGTTGTATACACCCGCACCTTTTGGGCAAAATGGTCAGCACCCGCTCAAGTCCAACGGAGTTGGATTTATTTTCGTTATGTTACCTGCCAACTCAAACAAGAGGAGTGAGTTAGTTCCTTGCGGGAAACCGATGAGTTAGTTTTCTTTTCCTCTCTAATCATTATAAAGCTGCGCGTCCTGACCGAACCGCTCGAATAAATAAACACCACGCGTGTTACATTTTCTCGCTTCAAGTGTGCGCGCGCGCGTGTGTGTGTGTGTGTGTGTGTGTGTGTGTGTGAACAGTTCAGATAGTGGTATTATCGCAATCCCAGTGACACAGTACGAGGGACTAACTACGTAAGTAGAGGACGTCTTCACGCCTCTGGGATGCTACCAGAGATCCTTTTCTCTGCCCATCAGATTGGCAAATTAGATCGTATCGTAGTTTATAAGTGTATATGTGAGGTAGTACCTTCTCTTTGTCTCTCATGCATGTTGGCGTCAACTGGTAAGCGAGCACCTACATTATTTTTGAATGGCCATTCAACAATACGTGAATTATGAGAACTTCAGGTAATCTATTAACCTGTTAACGTTCACTAGAAAAGCGCTTTCTATCCTGTATTCTTTTCATTAGTTGGTAGTCTATTTTGTCTTGATCAGATTATTATTTTACTCATTTGTGTAAACTTCATTTGTTGTCTGTTGATTCTGATCGTATTTAAATGGCTTTTCCCCCACTTCCGGCTAAATAAGATTTTTTTATTAAAACCAAAAATATAAATGAGTTACTTCTTGATTTGTTATTTAACAACACACACACCCTCCCACCTTTATTGATTGCGCTTTATTCACAGGTGAGTCTTCTATATTCATATATACATACTATTAACTATTATTTCTTGTCATTATCCAACTTAAGGAGTCGTTCATTTTTTTTTTTCTTTATTAAAAAATTTTTTTTAATTTAATTATTTTTTCCTTCAATTGTGTTTTATATCGAAACATCACTTGCAATTAAAAAGCTGACAGTCAGTGTAAAGATTATTAGTTCTAATGCCACATTTATTACTGCAATATTTTTTGGAACTTTGAACTTCTCTTTCATGTTTTATGGTCATCAGTTATGCATTTTTTCGAGGAATTTATCGGTATCTAGATATTCTCTACTTATGGACATGGCTAGATATTTAGTACCAAGAGCTTTTCTTTTTTTTTATTGGTAATGTTATATAAAACTGTTGCATTCGTTATTGCTGCTTGAATTAAGTCCTTAAATAAAAATAAATCCATTTTTTAGATCTCACAGTGAAGGTAAGAGTCTACTGCAATACTGATCATGAACATCAACTTCATCTATAAATTTATTATAAGCGGAGAAAGCATAAGGGAATTGTATATTAATTTTACTTGGCTGACAGTAATTATTGAAGTGAAATTATTATTATTATTATTATTATTATTATTATTATTATTATTATTATTATTATTATTATTATTATTATTATTATTATTATTATTATTATTATTATTATTAACCAGAGTATAGTACAAAAATATTACAACAAGTAGTAATAATTATACAATTATACATTACAAAATTGTAACCCGGCAGAGGATAAACCTGTTCGCTGGTCTGGTATTAAAACTACTAAACACTTAAAGAAATTCAAAAAAAGAAAATTAAAACTAAGAGTCAGTTTGTATAATAGATATTAATATTTTACAGATGAGGTATGGCTTAATATTGGTAGCAAGAATGCTTCCTATAAAAGCTTACTTCACTAATATCTACGATTTTGTTCTTCTATCTCCAATATCTGATTAACATTTGTCTGGCCGTTGCGATTGTCGTCATTGATGCTTTCATTTTTCTTGCGTATGATATTCTTTCGTATGTATTTAGTCTAACAGGACAAGTAAGTCCTGTAGCACACGTGACTCTATAGTGAGGGAACATTTCAGTATGCTGTCTATGTCAATCGCATTTACATGTTGCTGTGAATACTATGTCATCTAAGACTATCAAATCTTTATATTTAGGTTGTTGTTCCAGTGAGTACAATGAATTAGTGAAAGTTTGATATCCTCTGATACCTCTATAAAAGTATAATAATACTTTATTGTTTCCAAGATAATTGATGTCTCCATAGGTCATTCGAATATTATTTGTTTGTAGAATCGGTTTTCCTGATGTATTTTTTGGTTTACTTGTTTCTATTTGCATACTATTGTTATCTGCAATGTCGTCTATTTGTTTAAATACCGTTTCTATGGGTTTATATCTTACTTTATCTGTATTAAATTCTTTGTGATCTTCTTTGTTTCCTTCTTTTATGAAATGTATATGTTTTATACCAATTAATTGTTTGTATGTGCAGTATTCACATTTATTAATAAAATTTATGTTGGTTGTATCTGTTTTTGTTAGAATGTAAGTTTCGTTTCTTTTTCCCTCTTTGAGTCCGTTTTTTGTTTTGGTATTAATAGTTATCCGTTGTGAGTTCCATGCTATGTCAATCACATTTGCAATTATTTCTATTATTTTTCTGTAGTTATCTGATACTTTCATTTTTTTCATGTTATATTCAGACATTCGACGATGAGAACGATTTTGATGAAGTGTACAAGTGCCTTGTGAACACAAATATGTCCTTAAATCCAAGAGAAACTTATCCTTATCCACATCCACATGGACTTCCAATGCTGAATTTAGACTATTATCAAAGTTCCCTTGTTACTTTAGTTTGTAATAGATTTGTTGTAAATTGTTGCAGTGTATTTTGTGGTTCATTGTATTCCTGTATCTAGAATGGATGTCCTTTGATCCATTTTTTTATTTTGTCCTTTATTGTTTTTATATTGCTATTTAAAGTTTTGAGGTGAGAAGGTAGTTGATTGAAGGTGGCTAAAGCTCTTGTATAGCTATCTTTAATGCTGATTGTTAATTTTCTTTTAAGGGCTGTATAGTTTTTTTCCTTGTTACGGAATTTTTCTTCAGGAACATATCTTGCAGGTTGACATAGTGATACACTAGTGATTCCATGGTGAATGTTTGATCTATGTTTATTGGATTTTTTTCATTTATAAACTTGTTTTTATTTATTATTTGTAATAGTCGTGTTTGTAGAGATTGTATATATTTGAGTCTTCCAATGTATGCTCCACCCCATGCTATAATACCGTAGGTTGTTACGCTATGGAAAAGTGCATAGTAAATCATACGTAGATTATCTGTGCTGATTATCCTAGATAATTTGTGGAAAATATAAGTTAGATATTTTAGTCTATTGTATAGCATGTTTGTATGCAGGTCCCATCTCATATGGCTATCGAAATGCACTCCAAGGTTATCTTAGTGTTATCAACTTTTCGAATGGATGCACCCTTTATATTTATATGTAGATATGTTGAGTTGCTATTGCAGTTATTTCCAAAAGCCATATATACTGTTTTGTCAATGTTTAGTGACAGTTTATTCAAAGCTAGCCAAATGGATATTTTGTTTAAATAGAAGTTCATATTTCTTTCGACTTCATGCCATGTTTCGCCTTTCACAATAATTACCGTGTCATCAGCAAAAGCCGACACACTATCATTTGGTAGCAATTGTAACATATCATTTATATAGATTATGAAAAATAAAGGTCCCAATATTGTACCTTGTGGTACGCCAATGTTGACTTGTTGATATTGACTATATTCACCATTGATTTTAACTCTTTGTTTCCTATTACTTAGATAGCTTTTGATAAGTTCATACGCACTTCCTCTAATTCCATTTATGGTCATCAGTTATACATTTTTTCGAGGAATCTTTTTATCGGCATCTAGATATTCTCTACTTATGGACATGGCTAGATATTTAGTACCAAGAGCTTTTCTTTTTTTTTATTGGTAATGTTATATCAAACTGTTGCATTCGTTATTGCTGCTTGAATTAAGTCCTTAAATAAAAATAAATCCATTTTTTAGATCTCACAGTGAAGGTAAGAGTCTACTGCTTCAATACTGAACATGAACATCAACTTCATCTATAAATTTATTATAAGCGGAGAAAGCATAAGGGAATTGTATATTAATTTTACTTGGCTGACAGTAATGAAATTAATGCCATTTTTTGTATTAAATTTAGATTGATAAGTACCTCTTTCCGTTTCTTTATCGAAACCAACCTTTTTCTGGAGCACGATATTTTTTAACGGTCGTAGTAGCTTTTAATCATATTTTTTTTTAATTTTCAAATTTTTCAAAATTTAAAATGTTTCCAAAAAATTCTGAAAAAAATTCCAGCGTATTCTTCAATCAATTTTAAGAACTTTTTTTTGAGTAAAATTTGTTTTCAAAGTTCATTTTTTTCGAGTAAATAATACCAGAAAATTTCGATGATTTTTCTATTTCGGCCGCCATTTTGAAAATAATAAATGAAACTCGATTTTCCTAATCAGCAGGGTTTTAAAGTGTAGGTAAAAATTCCACGACTTTTTCTGTAAAATGCTGGATTATAGTCAGGTAACCCTTAACTACTATGTGGGATGAATTTATCCCAGACAATTTTTAACAATAAATAAAATTTATTTATTTTTTTTTTCAACAATTTTTTTCAGTGTGTGTAACATTAAAAATTGTTAACCTGAATATTTTTTCTTGTAGTAAAAAGTTTGAAATATACTATAAAAAATTTTCATAGCAAAATATCTAAAATTCTCTGATTTATTCGATGTTTTTCGGGCTGGGGTAGATTTACCCCACCGAGCAGTTACGTGGCCAAAATTAGGTGTACTGTGCAAGTTAAGGGTTAAGATATGGTAAAGCTATTTTTTGTAAAAAAACTGACTGACAATTTTCCGAAATTTTCTTTTACATTGGAAAACTGACGAGGAAAATCAAGTTCTTGTCATTTCTAAATAGAAAAATCTGAAAGAGTACCCTCGAAAATAATCGGGTATGACGTTTTACAATGATCCTATAACCCATCTCTAACTTTTTTCACAATCATTTATATATAGCTTTGTATAAAGTTAGGTTTCAGGCGTTAATGGGTTAAAGCATGAAAAGTTATCAGAGCTAAACTTTTCAGAGTTTCAAGTTTTTCGGATATTTCAAGACCCAAAATACTGGTATCTGCAGCTTTAGAATTTTTACTAACTGTGATTGTTAGAATGTTCATTGGAATGTTCAACAAACGCTTATACAAAAATCACCTTACAATTGGTATCAAGATGTAATATGAGAGAAATCACTTAAAAACAAATGGTATGGTGTCGAGTAGCGTGTGGACAAAAGGTGTATTACTCATTATAGTTTTGACTGTATGATCAGATTAAGCTGAGCGGACTTAGAGTGCAGGCGTGCCTTCCTAGTGCTCTTATTTTTAATAAAGTTAATATTAAAGTCAATTTAATAATAATTATGTAATATGTTATCCTAGTAATACTACAGGTTAAGGGCTTAGTTTACGTGTATTTAAAGTAACTGCGTTTTGTGAAATTTAGTTTATAGAACTAAGACTATGCTTTGCTCCTAAATTTTTTCTCTTTTCTCAACTGCTTAAAGTTTTTTTTTACTTTTTTTGCTAAAGTTAAGTGGCTAATAAACAGTCACAATGGACAGTGCAAAAGCAAAGCGGAATATTAAGCCGTTTGACGGTGAAAAGTACAGTGTTTGGAAATTTCGAATTCGCACATTGTTAAGTGAAATAGATGTAATCAATGTGATTGATGAAGCTGTGTCAACTACTATTACTGATGACTGGAGAAAAGCTGAGAGTCTTGCAAAAAGTGCTATTGTTGAATATTTATCGGATTCTTTTCTTGGATTTGCAAAAACTGATAGTACTGCAAAACAAATTTAGATAGATTTAGATGCTATACATGCACGAAAATGTTTGGCTATGCAACTGCCTATATGAAAGCAATTACTTTCTTGGAAACTGAAAGATGATACAGCATTGATGAAGCATTTTGAAGTGTTCGATGACTACATTGCTGAATTATTAGCTGCCGATGCAAAATTTGAAGAAACTGATAAAGTAGCGCAGTTATTATTGACACTCCTACAAGCTACGAAAGAATCATAACAGCGATTGAACCTTTATCAGAAGATAATTTGAGATTAGCTTTCGTCAAAACTAGACTTTTAGATCAAGAAATAAAACTGAAATGTGAAAGCAGTGATACAAGTGGCAAAGTACTTCGAGATAATACACAAAATTCAGCGTCTATTAAAGTGAATATATTTGATAATTCTCAAGATAAAAATTCTTTCAAAAAGAAACGGAAGAGAAAGAATTTCAGAAATTTCAATTTGAATTACAGTAATAATTATAAGCTAAATCAATCTCATTCAAGGTGTCACTTTTGCAGCAGAACAAATCAAGGATTGTAAATACAAATGAGAAATCAGAAATTTTTGAATCGTAATAAAAAATCGGCTCAAGCAACTAAGGTAACTGAACCGACGACTTCATTTACAAATAATTCAAGTTACGCTTTCATAGCTGGAAATTTTAACTATGAACAAAGTAACAAGATCATTTTTCTTCGTGACTCTGGAACGTCTGACCACCTGATAAATGATGACAACTTCTTTGAAAATTCAGCTGAACTGAATCTACCACTCAAAATTTCAGTTGTGAAGAACCAAACTTACATAGTTGCAACGAAGAGAGAAAACATCAAAACTGTCAGCAACAAAGGCGTTCAAGGCACTCTCATCGATGTTCTTTAGTGCCCGAAAGTCCCGCACAATCTTCTGTCAGTGCGAAAAATGCATCAAGCTGGGATGAGCCGTTAAATAATTTATTTGCTATTGATTTTACCGCAAATGCTAAACAAGTAAACACAAGTATTGAAGTTTACAATAGTATAAATGTTGATTACGAAATTTGGCATTAGCGTCTGGGTCATATTGGCAAAACTAAATTTTCGGAGTTGAAAAATAAGCAAATGGTCGATGATGTGAAACAAATTGAAAATATCATACTGAGTGATAATTTATGTGAAGCTTGTATCTGTGGTAAACAAGCACGATTGTCATTTGAAAAATCTAAGGATAAAAGGCATATTAAACGACCATTGTTACATAGTTCAGATTGTTACATACATTCAGATGTCTGTGGTCCAATCACTCCTTCTACGGTTAATAATAAAAATTATTTCGTCACCTTTCTAGATCATTATACGCATTACACAGTAACTTACCTGATCACTTACAAATCAGATGTGTTGTCAACTTTTAAAGATTTCATAAATAAAAGTGAGGCTCATGTTAATTTGAAAACTGTAAATTTGTACTGTGATAATGACCGAGAATATTTATCTAATGAGATGAAAGACTTTTGTGTACAAAAAGGTACATTTTTCATTTGACCGTTCCACGAATGCCGTAATTAAACGGTGTATCAAAACGAATGAATAGAACGATGACTGAAAGAGACCGCATAGTGATAAGCGGTGCGAAAATAGCCAGAGTTTTAGGGCGAAGCAGTCTTAACTGCTACATATTTAGTTAATATTACCCCAACTAAGGCTATAAAACAAAACAAAACATCGTATACATTGTAAAAGGCCTTAATTAAAATACTTAAAAGTTTTTGGTAGCACAGTTTACTCACATAACATAACTCGAAAAAGAAAATTCGATAGTAAGTCATGGAAAGGCGTTTTAGTTGGTTATGAATCGAATGGTTATAAGGTATGGGATGTTACTCATAAAAAATTTATTGTAGTTAGAGATGTAATTGTTGATAAGATACATTTTTTGAAAACTAGACTGGAAATAAAAGCTGTTGGAAAAATTTTAAAGTACTTAAATAACTTTGATGAAATGGATATATTTCATATCGAACCAAGTTTCGACTTGAAAAATTCTGAAATGAGTGAATCAGAATCAGATAAATCCGATATTATTGAATCGGATAGATCAAAGTCAATTTCGAAAGAAACAAAGCCTAAAACTGATAAGTCTGTAATACAAACAGGCGTACGCAATGAGTCAACATCTCAAAGGAATAAAAGCAGTCAAAATAACTTAGAAAAAGGATTAGAGCCCAGAAGGAGTGAGAGGATTAAACATAAATCTCGAACATCATACGAGGAAACTGATATTTCAAATCATTATTTATTATGTGCACAAATTATTTGTACAATTCCAAATTCTTTTGAAGAAATTAAAAATAGACCTGATAGAGTATTGTGGGAACAAGCAATTAATGACGAAATAAAATCATTTTTGTTTAATAAAACTTGAATTTTAGTTCCAAGGCCTTCAAATAAAAATATTGTTGATTGCAAATGGGTTTTTGCAATTGAAAACTATGAATTTGGAAATCCTGTCAAATATAAAGCTCGTCTTATTGCTTGCGGTTTTAGCCAAGAGTATTTAGTAGATTACAATGAGACATTTGCCCCTGTTGCTAGAATTGCAAGTTTTCCCTTTATATTAGCTTTTTCAAACCAACATAAATTACTAATTCATTACATGGATGTAAAAACTGCCTTTTTGAATGGTACATTGAAAGAAGAAATGTACATGAAAGTCCCTCAAGGAATTAAAAATAATGGTAATCAAGTTCACAAATTATTTAAAGCAATTTATGACTTAAAACAAGCAGCAAGATGTTGGTTTGAAACTTTTGAGAAAGCTTTAAAAGACGAAAGATTTCAAAATTCACAAGTCAATAGATGTGTTTATATTTTAGATAAAGTAGATATATCTAAAAATATTTACGCTGTACTTTATGTTGATGATTTAGTAGTTCCTATTGCAAATGAGCAAGCAATGAAGAATATTAAAAATTATTTAATGAATAAATTTTACATGACAGATTTAAAAGATATCAAATTATTTCTTAGAATTCAAATTGAAAGATGTAAGGATACAATTACGTTGAATAAAGTGCATATATAAAAACGGTTTTGAATAAATTCAATATGATTGAATGTAATGCTATAAATGCATCTCTTCCAAATAAATTAAATTATGAGGCTTTAAATTCTGATAAAAATTGTGATGTTCCATGTCAAAACCTCATGGGTTGTTTAATGTATATTATGTTATGTACGAGGCCTGACTTAAGTATAGCAGTAAATATTCTAAGTACATATTCAAATAAAAATAATACAGACCTTTTGAAATGTTTGAAAACGATTTTAAGATGTTTAAAAGGCTCAATTCATTTGAAATTAACATATAGTAAAGCTAAATTCAATGAAATTCTGATTGACTATTCCGATTTTGATTGGGGAGGCAGTGAGGGTAATGATAGAAAGAGTACAACTGGCTACTTGTTTAAGTTGTTTGAAAATTGTACTATTACATGGAATACTAAAATCAGTAGCCAGTTTCTCTACTCATGATGAGTACATGACTCTCTATGAAGCTGTGTGCGAAGCTCTATGGTTAAAATCATTTACCTCTAGTATTAAAATCAATATTAATGAGCCTGTTACAATTTTTTAAGATAAAAATGGCTGTATAAGCATTGCAAATAATCCAACAAGCCATAAAAGATCGAAATGTATCGATATAAAATATCATTTTTCCAAATAACAAGTAGAAGAAAATTTTATCAAATTGAAATATATTCCAACAGGTAACCAATTATCTGATGCACTGACAAAACCATTGCCAGTAGTGAAATTTCTGGAGCTCAGAACCGGAATGGGCTTAAAATAACATCCTTGAAGATAAAATATATGTAGAAGCGCCGAAACAATAAATAATCTTTGTACGGTCTAATTCAAAAATGGTCTGATTAGGTTTCGGCTGGGGCTTTTCCTAATCCATGCAACAAATGTTAGGACATACACTCCCGCCCAATAATCTTTGCCCACCTGAGAACAAAACGACTATAACTTTGAAACTCCATATCTCGGCTGGAAATACACCTACAGAGCTCTGCGGGGGCTCATTTGAAAGGGTTTTTCGAGCACTTTTCAATGATGTATATTAAAATCATGCTTAGATATTTCCCTTGCAGATAGGGTGGCGAATATCAAAACAAAAATTACGAAATTTTTGCTTTTTCGTTAACCGCTTGCCATTTCGAGAAAAAAAATCGTAGAAAAATTCTAAGCATAGCATTTTTTCGCTCTTTTCCTGCACTATCCAAAACACTCATTCAAGAATAATTTTCGTCTAAATTCAGCGATTATATGAGCATTTCATTCAAAAATAGCATCTATATTCATTGCTCTGTATCTCGGAAAATTCGAATTGTAGAAAAAAATTTTCTTGGAAGAAAATGCTCTATTTTGTAAGTAGAATACGTGAACGAAATTTCATAATCATATGAAAACATTTTTTTTTCAGTCGTAATATCAAGTAGTCTAATTTTTTCAATATTTCACTTTGGAATAATAAAACAGATCATTTATACTCGAAGCTATTCTATTAATTGTAGACAAATTTTAATTGTATGCAAATCTCGATCAACGAAAAATCTAAGTAGAAAAATTAATCTAATCTACCAAAACTGACATAACTAATGATTAGTGAAAAAAATTTTTTTTTAATGTTCTAATCTTCTAAAAAATTGTTTACCATAGTAACATATTATTGAAGTATGGCACCGAGAGATTTTAGTAAACGTTATCAAGTTATTGGATTTCACATAAATGGTAAAAGCAATCGTCAGATTGCTAGTATTCTTAATATTCCTCGTCGAACCGTAGACTACAATGTAAATAAATTTAAAAGTAGCGGCAGTGTTGAAGACAAGAAGCGCTCTGGTAGACCGCGGAAACGATGCCTCTCACAAACAAACCAAACATACTACAAAGCTGAAATTTGGAATGTATGTTCTAGACGAGTGTACCTACATAACCAAATAAAAAAGTCGAAGATCGAACGGACGTAGCCCGCTAAATTTCAAAATTCACCTTACTTTTTGATCACACCTCGTATAGTTGATTACACAACGAAAAACTGGGAATCAGAACTATCGTTGGTGATATATTCTAATCCTAGTATCGTTAAATATAGTGATGCTACTCATTATAAAAACGTAATGGGATAATTAGGAGAATACGGGACTTTGTATGAAATAGGAGTTTTTATCAAGTTATATGGAGTTAATATGAAGGTTTTTATTAAAAAACCAGGTGACTCGAATATAACTAAAGTAGATGAAAATACAGCTGACTCTGAAGATCAACCTTGCCTCTATATTTTATTGCTTGGCAATCTGGTGGAAGGTCATTGGGTTGTCTTGGATAAAATATTGAAAGACACCCTTACTATTGAAGAAAATAGAGATGATCTTGCAGCAATTTTGGAAGATACACAAATAGAAAAATATACAAGTGAAAAGGAAATTGATGATCCTTATTCCTTTGTACATAAAAATAATAAGATTAATATAGAAAGTGTTGTGAAATTCCCGACTGGTGAAATGAAGGCAAAAGAATGGAAGAGAAAAAAAAAACCAGTTTCACGTAGAAATAACTTTCGTAAGTCAAAAAGTATAGACAGCGACTTTGAATTGTCTGAGATCGATGAATGTGAAAGCGTCAATAGTTGGGTTGGTCAATAGCTCAGGTGGGCAAAGATTATTGGGCGGGAGTGTATGTAGTACATATTTTATGTACTTCCCCAAAGGTACAAGATAGATACGGAATGTGTGTGTATTTTCTTTTAATATATAGTGTGTTGTATGGTTTGCCAAAATATTAAGTTGTATTATTTTTATTTTGGTTGATTTTTAAGGGGGCGTGTTGGAATGTTCGTTGGAATTTCCAACAAACGGTTACACAAAAATCATCTTACAATCCGTATCAAGATGTAATATAAGAAAAATCACGTGAAAACAAATGGTATGGTGTAGAGCAGCGTGTGGATAAAAGGTGTATTACTCATTATAGTTTTGACTGTATGATCAGATTAAGCTGAGCGGACTTAGAGTGCAGGCGTGCCTTCCTTGTGCTCTTATTTTTAATAAAGTTAATATTAAAGTCAATTTAATAATAATTATGTAATATGTTATCCTAGTAATCCTACAGTGATCGCCATATCAGTAAATATGTCTTTGAAAGCTCCTCGTGTGAAGTTTAACCCATTTCATGCCAAAATGGCATACATTTTTCAATAATTTCAACCGCTTTATTCATGGAGATATTATACAACCGACTTTTTCCAAAAGACTTTTTTGTAATATATCAATGTATGTTCTGGGCCACGAGGGACCACGTGGTTGGGGAAAGTCTCTAGGGATTCTAATGCTTTGTGAGGTAATTTATTTGATAACATATTAAAATTTTATTTGAATTTATTATTATTGAGTTATTAAAAATATTCTTAATTAATCATAATGTTAAATAAAAAATTGAAAATTTAGAGAAAGGTTTTGGGGTAATTTAAAAAAATGAAGAGACCGGTCGGGAAATTGAACCCGCGTACTCTGGATCCGCAGGCCAGTGCTTTACTATTGGAGCCACTGCCACATATAGTTGAAGGGTTCTTATTGCATATTAGCTACACATTTGGTATAAGACCCGAGCATGTGCAAAAGTCCGAGAAACACGGTTTATTGCCATATTCGAGATTATGTGATACCGTGAAAAAATATTTTTTTTCAAAAATGGGTTATACCACCACAAAGGAGCACTCTTTCCCTTTAAAATCTATTTTTCAGATTTAAGATAGCTTTTTTTCATAGAGATATCACTGATTGAGGTTAAATACTTTTGCAGTTTTGTAACAACATTAAAATAGCCTATATAGCATATAAACCCCAAGTTATAAGTGATCGAATTCGATCGAAAAAATGTATACATGAGTTTTCGGGAATGCTGATCATGAATATGAAGTCAGATTTTGATATTAAGGAAATTTGGGTTTAAGGATAAGGAATTACAGCCGAACAGGTTACAGAGCTCTTAGGCGCCCCCTCTCCTTAACCCATTTCTTCCCAAGGCGCCATTTTATAGTCGATTTGTTTTTGACCGAGGAAAACCTCAAAATAATCGACAATGTATACTAGAAGTCACTTTTCTATTATAAAATTTCCCGCTCTTTACGAATTTGCAGTCAGAATAAGGATATTTTTCACGGAAAATTACAAAATGGCGTCTTGAATATTGATGAAACTTTAGTATTACATTAGAATTTTTCTTTCAGAAATTAGTTGCTGAAATTTATAGAATCAGGATGAAAATGTAGATTTACATTGAAAATGTTAGTTCTTTGATAAACCTAGGCATTACGAATTTTCCTGGATTATTTTTCCAAGATGGCGGCCAGCAGCATGTTGACAAGCGGGGAAATCTACAATTTTCTAAATAAAAGCCGATTTAGAGAATGAATATATACTACCTATACTTTCGATGTCGCTGAATACAATGCTAGTGTTAATTTCAATTTTACAAAATGGCGGATCCAATATGGCGTCGGTAATACCAAAATCAGTTTGTGTTGATAAAATCGCAAATCTAAGTGCTACATTTTGTCTTGAATTTTTAGCACTTTTTCTAGTATTTTCCAAAATAATTGATGCAATAGTGGAAGAAATTATTCATCAAGCGTACCTCTTTTTTCAAGATGGTAAGAGTCAAAACAATTTGCACATAGATACTCTTGACATTGTTCGCAATAAATATTCGTACGTTTCTTGCAGTCATTGCTAGCTTTGTATATTCTTTGTGAAGATTTTGTGGATTTATTGTGGATATGATGATACTCTCTGAAACAAGTATCACAGAAATGAGTTTTGCACTCATAGCAATAAAATATTGTTCTTATGGTACACTTTATACAAATTCGTCTACGATCAGGTATTGTGAGTTTCAAATGCTTTGATAACTTTTCAATCGGTTGCTCTAAATAAGACTTTGTAACACTTTTTGCAAAATCTTTACTAAACATTCTCTGTTTGTTCACCATATTGTACAAAATCAAAGCATTTGTCAGTGATGACTCGATCAATCTACATAAAATAACCCATGTCCATTTCTTTGAACCAATATTCTTTTTTAGATCACTGCAGTATTGATCATAAAGATCAACTCCTCCCATAAATTTGTTATATGTCTTGAATGCTCCAGGAAATTCAATTGGTACTTTACGTTTAGCTGTTTTATCGAATCGTTCCATTGGAATAGTAGGTGTAACGCCAACGGCTGTAGATAATATGGACACTGGTTTCGAGTCCATTACCGTAATGTAATTTATACCACTGGTTTTATCATGACTTACAACATAAGATCCTCTAACAGCTTTCTTTTTATCTAGTTTATGTTTATCTATCAATGTCTTCTTGTTGAGAACGCTAAAAAACAAAAAAAAATCGGGAAACGCGCGCGCTTGTAAATCGATAAAAGAAAACCCGATACCGAGGTTAGAGCCTGATGCCGAGACCAGAGTCGTAGCCTATTACAGATGTATACTTCGGAAAATCACGTGCGCGAAAGATTCGGGACATATGTGCAAAATATTCAAAAACATATGAGCAAAAAAACGCGGCTATTCTCAAGGACCACCCGTGGACCCGTCCGTAATGCGAGCGAAAATAATTTTAAGGAAACAAGAGAAAGTTGTTATGGTCGAACGATCGATAATGCGAAACTTATGTAAATTGCGTGCGTTCTAGAAATTTAAGTGAATCTATCTCAATTAACCGCTGGAATGTGCGCGTTTCCCGAATCTAGAAAAAGGAAAGCGGGACGACGGGACTTGGCGATGAACGTGGTGGTGTGTGCCGCTCGAATTTTACTCTCTCTCTCGTAACTCTATCTCTGCGCATGGACGTGCACGAGCGCATTATAGCGTCATCGTGGCCGTGATACCCATCTTTAGCTTCGAGGAGTCGAATCTTCGAAGGCTTTAGACCTCACGAGGGAAATAATCTCCCGGGCATTGCAGGTCACAAGGAACGGAAAGGTTAGCACATGGCTAATCTGTGGTCCGGTCGGGCAGCAGAGAGGGAGAGAAATGGAGAGAGAGAGAGTGAGAATCGGTCATGGCAAAGAGGGAAAAACCCATCGAAAAGAAAATGGGGACGGGCGAGAGTGCGTCTTATCGGGGTCCGAAGCGGGGCGGGACCTAATAACGATTGGCAGCCGGGGCGCTCGGAAGACCGTTACGTGGTTCCTGCGTAAAGACTTCAAGTCAGTTCTGTTACAGACTGCGACCTGACTGGAGCGACAATAGGGAAGGCAGGTCCGTCTAGCATAGTGATTAAGTTTTTTTTTTTTTTGTGTAAAGATTTGTTCGGCGTCTTTCTCTGTATAAAACGAAATAAAAGAAAAATTTATCTCGAACAAAGTTCAATTCGTTATTTAAGATCTCACCCTGCTCAACCTCACCCTTAACACTTCTGTTCGGGATTTTTGATCAATGTTTTCGAGTTTTTACTTGATTTATCCAACACTTTTGGAAACATCTCCTTTGTAAAAACACGATCATCTCTAACCGTACCTGTTGCACGCAGGTTTTGTTTTTTCAAGTGTACCAGTAAATCAGGGGATGTGAAAAATCTATCAAAATATAGATGATATTTAGCTACATCATTCTTATCGACCGATGTTAGAAAAACATGAAGCATATTCATCACTGCCCGAGATCCTAAACTGCATTTAGAGAACTTCGTGTCACTTTGACAATCATTTTTTCCAGAATAGATATCTATTTCTAAAACAAATCCATTAGAAGTACAAAGGGCCCATAATTTTATTCCAAAACGTATTGGTTTGTCTTTGATGAATTGTTTTAGAAGCGTGCGACCGAAAAATTTAATCATCATTTTATCTATTGATAAAGAAGAGCAAAAAAATCCAAACTGTCTTACATTTTCTCTGAAAATGTTTAAAATTACACGAACTTTCCAAACTTTGTCATTATCAGTCTTATCCGAATTTTTCGAAGTTTTCAAATTAGACTTAATTTTTTCAAACCAATTTCTATTCATCGTTTCTAAAACAACATCGGAATGCCACATTTCATCAGTCGACCAGTAATCTCTATAGCTTTTACGAATATTGGAAGTGGAAAAAATGATAATACCTAAAAATTTGTTGAAATGATCTGGATCTAATTCAAATCCATTTTCAGTTATCGCTTCAATAATGTAATCTCTCATTCTATCACAAAAAAACATTTCAAATAATTCTCGAGGTTCCTTTCCTAGTACATTTTGTTTTATTGCTTCAAAATTATATATTTCAGATTCAAGTTGAACATCGTATGGTCTTTCTTGATCTATCCATTCATATTTATGTGAGGCTTCTAACTTTTTCTCGTTCGCGGAAAAATTTCGATACACTTCTTCATAAGATAAGGCTACTGCATCAGTGAATCTAGAAGTTCCATCAGCTTCTCCGTCATTATCGAGACCTTCTACGTCACTATTATCATCATCGGGTACCCACATAACTTCATGATCATTTTCATCTTCATCACTATGATCATTGTTTTCTACAACACTGTTATCAACATTGGCATTCCTCATCGACTTACGTTTCGGCATGATTTTGCCAGTTTTATGAAACTTCTTTTGGAGTCCGAATCTGATAAATATTTATCTTGAAAAAATACTCGGTGAATAGTAAAGCTCGCCAATTATCCTGAAAAGGACTATTGGAGAGACAGCCGAAGAAAAGAGTGAATATGCTCCAACTATCTTGAAAAAGACCGTTAGAGAAATACGCACTTTTCAATCCTCCACAAGATGGAAAATCTCGCCAATTATACTGAAAAGGACTATTGGAGAGACAGCCTAAGAAAAAGAGTGAATATGCTCCAACTATCTTGAAAAAGACCGTTAGAGAAATACGCACTTTACAATACTCGAGAAGACAAAGGATTTATCCAACTGTAGGGAGAAAGAATCCAGAAAAAAATATAGTAATTAGATTCGCAATTTTATCAACATTACCTGATTTTGGTACTACCGACGCCATATTAGATCCGCTATTTTGTAAAATTGAAAACGGACATTAGCATTGTATTCAGCGATATCGAAAACATAGGAATTGAGTACCCACTCACTGGTGCTGATCATTTTGGTATTAACGACGCCATATTGGATCCGCCATTTTATAAAATCGAAATTGACACTAGCATTGTATTCAGCGACATCGAAAGTATAGGTAGTATATATTCATTCTCTAAATCGGCTTTTATTTAGAAAATTTTAGATTTCCCCGCTTGTCAACATGTTGCTGGCCGCCATCTTGGAAAAATATTCCAGGAAAATTCGTAATGCCTAGGTTTATCAAAGAACTAACATTTTCAATGTAAATCTACATTTTCATCCTGATTCTATAAATTTCAGCAACTAATTTCTGAAAGAAAAATTCTAATGTAATACTAAATTTTCATCAACATTCAAGACGCCATTTTGTAATTTTCCGTGAAAAATATCCTAATTCTGACTGCAAATTTCCTAAAGAGCGGGAAATTTTACAATAGAAAAGTGACTTCTAGTATACATTTTTGATTATTTTGAGGTTTTCCTCGGTCAAAAACAAATCGACTATAAAATGGCGCCTTGGGGAGAAATGGGTTAATCCCTGAGCCATTTAGACCACAATGCTTAAAATCAAAATTTCTTAACTCTAGCTCTGTAACGTGTGGGTCTATAACCCCAAATCCTTAATCCCCAGTTTTCTTACCCTTTTAACCTCGTAACCTGCAAATGTACATTCTCAGTTTTTTGGAACCCAAATTGCATAACCTCTGAACCCTGTTACTTGCAAGTATTTATTCCCAGACCCCTGAATCCCAAATCTATTAATCCTTTCAGTTATTCAATGAGTATGTAAATTCGATCATAACTTTAATATGCTACCCGTAAATTTTTCTAGTCGCTGTTCCAATATAGCAAACTAAATATTTGATATTTGATTTGATTTAAAGGAAATATTCTTTACATTTTTACTTATTTATATATTTGAGGAATCGTTGAAGTCAGATTTTACGAAATAGAAACTCATTATCAAACACTCTCTTTTTTTAGTTCAAATTTAATCAAATCAAATATTTTTGGCCTGGTTCATTAAACCCGCTATTTTGAATTTGCAAAATATGACTTTGTAGTCTATATATATATATAGATTATATATATAGTTTATATATATATATATAGACTTATTATATATAATTATATATTATATAAATGAATGGAGCATGAGAAGTAAAACATAAAATGATCAGAACGCAGGAGCAAAATTTTAACAAAAATGCAGAGAAAATAACGAGATGACAATGTGATGCAATTACATAAACGCTTTGCAATAAAATTTGCAGAACGTTTGTGGGTCTTTTCTCATAGAAAAACAGGTGAAGAATGCTGCAGTCGATTAAGACATGAGATTTCCTTGTAGCAGTGCTTACGCAAAACAGCAAGGATCAGAAGATCTGGGGCCATAAGTAGCAAGTAGTAACAGCCAAATTGACGTTGTTGAAGTTAGATTGATATGTTAAACTGTGGTTAAAAATTCCTTTAAATTGTAAAAATTTGAACTGTAAAAATAATTTGTTTGCAAAAGTAATAAAAATTAGGAAAAGCCCAGATGATCCTTGGCATGAACCACCTTTAACAATCTCGACTCGAGGAAGTTGACAATAATTAGTTAATCTGATGAAAAACTGAAGCTACAATAGAGATATATTCCATAGAGAGATAGAATATAAATATAAATAGAGAAAGAGAGAGAGAGAGAAGCGTGTATGTTCGATTACCGATTGACTAGTCGAGACCAATTTAAGAGCCTACATCAGTATCAATAGCTCTACCCTATAAAATGAAATAATATAAAACAATATAATATAATATAATATAATATAATATAAAATACTATAAAAAATAAAAGTTTACAAAAAAGGAGATGTTGAGAGCATACAATAGTCGCATTAGCGCTACCCACTCTTATTCTTATGTAATGAATGAAATAATGCAATCATTTAGATAATAATATAATTTTATATACATTGAGTATGAAATCTTAGCGAGCTAAATGTATGCGTGGGTAGTATACTATAGAAAAAAAGACAATGGTATTTGCAAATTTGTACAATTCGATTATGAAAAATTAAGCAGTAGGCAACAGTATCATCGGGAAAATTGGTTCTAGTCTCAAATTCAAGTCGAACATCTATTGCAGTACTCTTAATTGATTCATTCTTTTTTGCGTAAGCACTGCTCAATAACTATTATAAATGATTTATTAATAAAACATTTAAGCATAGGTTCGTTTTCTTTCCCGTAGTGGCAGCTTTGAAAATTAGCATACGTACATTATCATACGAGATCTGTTCAAAAAGTATCGCGAATTTTGTATGTTTTCAAAAATTATTTATTTATTCATCAATATCTATTTTATCTTCTTCAAAGTAATCCCCCTCAGATATAATGCACTCGTGGCAACATTTTTTTCAATCCTCAAAGTACTTAAAAAAATCATTTTTTGTGATCTTGTCCTTCGATGACATCTTTATCTCCTCATTCGTCGTCGTCATTTCGTGAACCTCTTCAGTTTTAGGAACAGGTAAAAAACCACAGAGGATCAGGTCTGGGGAATACGGTGGCTGCGGCACCATTACCGTGTTGTTTTTGGCCAAATATTCGCGCACAAGCAACGATGAGTGAGCAGGGGCGTTATCATGGTGCAAAAGCCAGTTTTTGTTCTTCCACAAATCTGCACGTTTCTGGTGGATTACTTCGCACAAATTACGCATAACTTGCAGGTAATATTTCTTATTGCCCTGTGGCAAGAACTCATGATACATCATGCCCCTGTAATCGAAGAAAACTGTGAGCAAAACCTTCACGTTCGACCGATCTTGGCGCGCTTTTTTCGATCTTGGCTCATGCGGCAGCTTCCATTGGGATGATTGAGCTTTGGTTTCCACATCATAACCATAAACTCACGATTCATCATCAGTTATGATCCTCTGGAGTACATTTGGATCGTCACGGACCGAGTCCAACATCTCCTGAGCAATGTTAACGCGATGCTGTTTTTGGTCGAAATTGAACAGTTTTGGCACGAATTTTGCGGCGACCCGACTCATGTCCAAACCATTGATTAAAATCGAATGGCATGAGCCAATCGATATGTTTGGATCCTCAGAAACTTCTCTAACGGTGATTCGACGATTGGCCAATATTATTTTCTTTACTTTATCAATCTTTTCGTCTGTTGTTGACGTGCTTGGGCGTCCGCCACGTTTTTCGTCGTTTACATCTTTTAGACCATCTGACAACATTTTATACCACCAATAAACATTGCTTTGGTCCGAAGTAGCTTCACCATATACCACAGTCAAGATTCAGAATGCGTCTGCGCACTGTATTTTGTTTTTCTCACAAAATTTGATACAGATCCATTTTTTAGAATAGCCAAAAATCGAAAACGAGTCAAAACACATCCAAGCCAAACAGCTGTCAAAAATTAACTAAACATTCAAAATGGCCGACCTTGTCAACATAAGTAAAGGACATGAGTACCAACATAATGCTACAAAAAAATCAAAAATCAAGCGGTAATTCAAAATTCACGATACTTTTTGAACAGACCTCGTATAGCATAGCATACTGATTTTGTTCAATATTTAGATGGTTTAGATGGAGGTTTTCATGCGGATAGCATTGTGGATTGAGAAGTAACTTTATATTATTAATGTTTTAGTGATCAAAATTAACAACATTAGCATTCACCATATTTTTTCGTTAAATTAAAAAGCTAGAATGACAAAGCAAGGCGTTTCTAGCTGATTAGATGTCTTGACATTCCAAACATGCTTCGAAGTAAGAAGTAATTTTGGAATTTTATACAATTGCCATATTCGATAGCTCATTATTATTGCTTTATTACGTCCAATATGATTTAATAATCTGATTTTTTTCTTTCTCAGCCATTACTACGTAAAGCGTAATTAACCATTCAATCCAAGTCAATTAATTTTAAGTTTTTCCAAAGTGGGAGGATTTTATGACGGTGTAACTATTTCAAAATTCACGTCATCTCTCGATTTCGTAATAATTAGTTCATGCTTGATTATCATAACAATTTTTTTATAATCTTCAACAAATCTCAAGAGTATACTAATAGGATAGTTACATCAAAGCAAATTATTTGTTATCGATATATTTTGTTTATCTGCAGTCCAACCAGTATTTTCGGCGATTGAGCTTTGACTTGAATTGAGCGGGAGCCATTTATTAATAAGACTCCTTAAGTCAACATTTTTAACTTTATCTATTTCAGTGACATTTATCTCATAACGTATTTCAGCAAACAAATGATAGACGGCATTGTTAACCAGCTTAGTATTTTAGACTACGGCAAATCTATTTTCTTGAATTAATCGTCCTCATATGTGAATCATACGGCGAGATGGAAGTAGAGATAAATCTTGATTTAATTAAATACGAATTTAAAATACTAAAATTAAATATTTAAATACTAAATTTAAAATATTAAAATACGAATTTCATCACTATAGTTGAAGTGTGTTAATGAATATGGCTGATGTGCGTGAATTTCATAGTGAGCGATAGACTCGTCGAAAGGGACACTTGAATGAATGTTACAATATTCACTTATTCTAAAGGGTTTAGATTTGAAAATGTATATGTCTACTGAAAGTTCCTCAACCAATCCAAGTATACATTTTTAACAGATTTATTGGAGCCAATTGAAGGTATACAGTATCATGCATTCAACGAGCATGAAACGGCTATTTCAACGGACAATGCACAGCCAAATTCCATCATTTTTTTATCATCATCATTTTTGATGATATAGCTAGGATAACATAGGAGTATTCTTCTATACGAGAAGGTATAAAAGAGTGGATAATTTTTATCTCTGTCAATCATATGCCCGCATTCCGAAGCATCTCATTCGAGATAATGTGAATTTGCTAGTTTTGTTTCAGCAAAATTATATATATATTAAATATATATTTCCAATGATCATGTTAACTAAGACTTGCCCTTCGAGAAGTTCAAAGAGATTTGCTTATAATGTCGGAAAGATGATAACCATGGATTCTTAGTTATCGATAAAGACAGACCAATAAATCATGGACGATATAGAAAGGGATTTGATACCTTTGCTATAAATATTGTGATGTGAGTGGATAATGATTTTTTCACTTTAGGAATTATAAGTATGAACATGGTTGATTTTGAAAAAGAAACGAACGTGTTCTAACAATTATCTATGGCTCATGATGCCATCAAATACAAGTATCAACTAATAAAACGCGATAAAACTGATTTCGAAAAATTATTCAATAAAATTTTTATAGCTGTGATTGATGCATTAAAGAAGCTTGTAGAGATAGCTACTGATCAAATTAATATTATTACTGAAAACCATTGAAAAAGCAGAAGGAAATCACTTTTGCAAAAATAAACTACAACTCCGATCCGGCTAAAATTTTGACAGTAACCATCGAGAAGGTTGTACTACGTGATAGAATATTGCTTTTGCGGGCGGTGAGGCTAAGTACTTATCGGACCACCCTCGTACGTCCGGCAGGTGTCAGTAAGTAACCAATAGATTCATGAGGCTTTACTGTTGACGTTTCTGTCCGGTAGAGGTCGCTCGAACACTATGGCGCGAAGATATAAACGTAGGCCCGATACTTTCCGGACAGACCTCGTATATATCCACACTCGCATAGTTCCTGAATTATCGAATGAATTTCGTTGATGTGACCTGCTGATTGTTCAGCTACAAGTAATTGAAGACGATCAACGAGCTCATTTGGATCATCCCAATACACATAATCTATATTAATGTTGTTGTTGTTGTTGTTGTTGTTGTTTCGTGCAACCTTATAACTAGGTAAAGATGTACCAATTTTCAATTTCTTCTCTTCTATCTTAGGTTTTTTAGTCTTATTAAATAATGGACCAAGGATGTTATTAAATTTTTGACTATTATGTGCTCGTATAGGCTCATTTGGATTCATGCTTTTTCTATAAACGCTAGACTTTTCCAAACTTCTCGATATCTCTTGAGATCATCTTGCGTTATTATAATTCTATCAGGCTGCTTTGTCACAAGTAATTCCATTAAACCATTAATTCCATTGATTCCATTAAATTAATTTTCGGATATTTGAAATCATCAATGCTTACGGTATTCTCATTAAAAGTCACTGTGGAGTTATCAAGCACATAAGCTCCACTTTTTTCTTTACGCATACCATAAATCACATCCAAAAAACTAGAGTCACTTTTATCCAAAGTATTATGTACTTATCGACAGGCAAGTTCTCATCCTCGCTTAGTTCAGATAAACTGTGATAAATTTGTATATTGTTGTGCGTAACTGTATCATCAGTATCTTTACTGCTAGACTGTAGATTTTTATAATCATCACTAAACGGCACCAAAATAATTATTTTCATGTAGTGTTATTTTCTTGAAAAACTCTGTCTTTTTAACTAGAAAAACTGCAGGAGGAGCAGGAGGAGCAGGAGGAGGTGGAGGATTTTTACTCACAAAATTCTTGATTGGTTCTACTAAATTTTTGATTGGATACACTTCGCTCACTATAGTATTTAGCGGATCAATTATTGGCTTGAACGTCTTATTCAAGACTTTATCATCACAATTTTGTGCATGTTTCAGTAGATTATACTTCTTTCTGATTGCATCTCGCGCTTTCATAAGTTGAGAAAGCACATGTTTTTCTTTTTGATGATCCTCCATGTTGACGCTTCAACGCGTACTATTAGACTGTGTATTATATTACTGGTGTGATATATTAATAACAAAGCAGTTAAAACCCTTTCGATTTCGTCCATTATTTATTGCTCTATCCTTGTCAATTACTAAAAATCCATATTTATCATCTAGCCAACATTTCGCGCATAGTTCTTTAAATTGATTGTAAGTCATGTCCGAATTCACGTAATTGTCAAATATATGTTTCATATTTGCTTCGTCTTATCGAAAAACCGCCAACAAATTAACGTTATCTTTTAGGAGATGTTTAAGAATACGAACATACGTTTGTGAGAGATAGAAGCAGTCGACATTTCTGTCTACCCATACAAAAGAAAGCACGCACTTTGTCTTGCTTCTCGCACGCGATGGCATGGAATATTTTTATCGAATTGGGTAATGCATGCTCGGGATCAATCACTGACTCATGCTCTTTGAAAGGAAAATACTTCACTCCATCTATAGGTTTCAGCATCTCTTCCAGTAATTTATATTTTGGTTGATTGAGAGATTTCGAGTAAACGTAAACATTTTCGAATCTAACGCCATTGGGATGAGTAATTAACGCCAAAAGACTATTAGTTTTACCACAATTAGATGGACCACAAAAAATTTCTCTAATAATATGTGGAAGTAAATCTCCATGACGCTTTGGTAGTATATCTTCCCGTACGATGACGTCGAAATTTTCAACAGAAAGTTTTACAGTTTGCTCTTTAAAATCCATGCTCACGAGATAATTTTCAAACAGTAACTAACCCAATGGCTATATATATATATTCACTTTAATAGTTTTTAAAGTTAGTCGTGTGTTGGACTTCATAGAGTGATGATTACATACAAATATCAGAGAGTGAAGAAAGGACGTGGATTAGTTAACAAAGTCATCAATAAGCCTCCCTTTGAACTTCATATTCCAGGTTACCATTATTGTGGTCCGGGAACTAAATTGCAGGAACGAATTGCTCGAGGTCATCCAGGCATCAATCCTCTTGACGCAGCTTGTAGATAACGTGATATAGCTTATTCAAAAAATCGAGAGTACAGAAATATTGCAGACAGAATTTTAGCTGAGAAAGCTTGGAAGCAAACGTTCGATAAAAATTCTAGCATTAGTGAAAAAGAAGCTGCTTACGCTGTAGCTAACGCCATGAAATTAAAATCTAAATTTGATATGGGACTCAAGAATAAAAAGAAACAAAAAAAACTCAAGTCAAAAGGTCGCAAAAAGAAATATCAAAAGTTAATTAACTTGAAAAACATAATCAAAGCTGCCAATTTTAAATGGCCAAAAAATATGTGTGCTCGAACGATCATCGGCATTGCTCTAAAAAGAGCTCGTGCAGCCGTTAAAAAAGTTGGTGAAAAAACTACCATCAGAACTCCACGAATTCTGCCGATTTCCAAGAAGATGGGTGGAGTTTTACCCTTTTTCGTTCCTATGTTTGCTGGTTTAAGCGTAACTGGTGCTCTAGCTGATAGAGCTGCAGGAATCGCAAAAGCTGTAAATGATGTAAAGTCTATAAAACGCCAATTAGAAGAAAGCAAACGATACAACAAAACGTTGGAGGCCATTGCACTAGGTAAAGGGATATATCTTAAACCATATAAAACAAGCTATGGACTATACCTCAAACCTTACTTGGGATCAGCTTTAAAAAGAAAAAAAAATTTGAAGTAAATTTACCTGAAAGAGCTCTCACAAATATCGAATTAATGAAGTATGCTAAAATTTTAATAATACCAAATTTCCGAGAAGTGTTTATGAGAAATGACTTACCAAAGTCTGGACCACATTATCGAGAATCAGCTATAATTAATCTCGATGACGTTAATGAAATAGGCACATACTGGGTTACTTATCGGAAAATTGGAAATAACGTCACATATTTTTAGAGTTTTGGAGATTTTAGACCTCCATTTGATCTAATGACATATCTCGGAGTAGATGAAGTCAAATACAATCCAAAAAGATATCAAAATTTCGATACCTCTAATTTCGGTCATCTTTGTTTGCAGTTTTTGTGTGGGGCTATATCAATAAAGATACCGTAAAGAGTTGTCAGTCGTATTTAAACAGTCATGGAAGAATCATTCACTTTTACTCTCTCGGGTAATTCTTCTCTACTGGAAGCGCAATATTTTCCACCCATTGAACTATCAGCAAATAAAAGATATATTTTGGGTTTAGTGGAATTTATGACATCCAAATCTATACCCAATATAGATATAAATAACAATAAATTTTACGTTGGTGATAAACCACCTGTAATCTTACTTGTAGGTAGTTACGAAATTGAAGATATTGATAAATTTCTTCGTAAAACCTTAGAGCCTAAAATAACAGTGAGTCTAAAACCGAACAATAATACTTTACGTTGTAACTGAAAGTTCAGAAGATATCGATTTCCGTTCACAAGATTCCATTGGTCGAGTACTGGGATTTGCACGGCGTAAACTAGAAAAAAAACAACTCTCACCATTCGGATCTTCCAGTAAAAACTCTCAAAGTAAATGCTCTGAGAGTCGAGTGTAACATTACCTCAGGTGCATATATGAATGTGAGTAAGGTTCACGATATTCATGAATTTTTTCCTGCAGTACCACCTGGATATAAAATTATTGAAGTTCCTTCAAATGTGATATATCTCCCAGTTACTGTAAAGTGTTTAGATAACACAGGCTAACAAGGTTTTAGAATCAGAGACCAGACATAGTACACCCGAAGGATTTTGATGCGCTGAATCCAAATACGAGCTTAGAATTGCGCCAGCACGTCAGGATTTTGAGATATCCTAACCTAAATGTGCGAAAATCACATTTTTTGGCTATATTCGGTACCTTAGAACATTGTGAATAAATTTTTTCATGCAAAATTGACGGCATCTGAAAGAGCAACTCTTGGTCTACAAAATGCACTACCGATTTTTGTTTTTATGTCTTTTAGTAATGGAGATATAATCGTTTGAAATTTAACACCTATGAATTTGTTTATACTGCGACACTACAGAACGAGTAACCAGACATAGTACACCTGAAGGATTTTACTGCGCTGAATCCAAATCCGAGCTCAGAATTGCGCCAGAACATCAGGATTTTGAGATATCCTAACCTAAAAGTGCGAAAATCACGTTTTTTTGGCTATATTCGGTATCTTATAACATTGTGAATAAATTTTTTCATGCAAAACTGACAACGGCATCTGAAAGAGCAACTTTTGGCCAACAAAATGCATTACCGATTTTTTTTATGTCTTTTTCCAGCAGAGATACCGACAATTGAAATGTGCCATTTATCAATTGATTTATACTGGAGTATGAAAAATCTTGATTTTTTTTTGCAATCTTCAGTAGTAGGAAAAACTTACACTGGCATATAAAGGTCTACCATTGTACTAATTTACGGCGAATCTAGCTGAATTTATTAGATGCACTCTAAAATGGCAGCTATAAATTTAGGGCAGGCTAAGGCAGTTATGACCTAAATGCACTGAAAATCCTATAACTCTAGAACCAGCGACAGATTAACTTAAGTGCGCTATAACCTGCAAGCTCAAAACCATGACAGGATTGCCTAAGTGCGCTATAACCTACACTCAGCTTACAACCACGACAAGTTAACCTAAGCGCTCTATGACCCGCGAGAGGTTAAGCTAAGTACGTTATAATACGCGGCTGGTTGACTCAAGTGCGCTATAACCTGCAAGCTCAAAATCACGGCAAGTTAACCTAAATTCGCTATAACCTGCTACAGGTTAATTTAAGCGCGCTATAATCCGCAACAGGTATATTGAGTACGATATAACTTGCAAACTAGAATCCACGACAGTATAACCTATATGCGCAGTAACCTTCGAGCTCTAGAACACTACAGGTGAACTTACGTTCGCTATGATCTGCGAGCGCTAAACTCACAACAGGTTAAACTAAATGCAGTGAACAGTGAGGGTCAAGCACAGGACAAATTAATTTAAGTGGACTGTAATCCATAGCATTTCAACCTAAGCTCCAATGTAGTTAGAGAGGTTACACTAAGAAGCTGACAATCTTTAGAATATATATTCTTAAACCTATAACCGCCAATTCTATGATGTTATGCTTTCTTTTTGTGAAAACGTTGGCGCTTCATTTGAAACGATCGTTGAAGAGATTTACGTTTGTGACTAGTAGAGTTATTATCATCCCTTTTCAATGACCAGCAGTAGTCGGCCATTATTTTTTCGTCCCACCTTCCTTGGTAGTGTTGTTCCTTTTGTTTAAAGTCTTGGTGAAATCGTTCACCCATCTCCTCACTATATGCTCCAAGATTTTCTGGGAAATAGTCCAAATGGGAATGAAGGAAGTGTATTTAAAGGCTCATTAGACAACCCATTTTTCGGAAATTCTGTAACATGTTGGACACAATAGTTTCAAACGGCGGGTCTCTATTATTGCCGAAAAATTTTTCTGTAACATCTTTGAAGCTCAACCAAGCATTCTTTTCAACGAGAGTCATGGTTTCGATAAATGTATCATCTTTCATGAGTTTTCGTATATCAGGCCCAATGAAAATGCCTTCCTTAATTTTTGCATCACTCAATTTCGGAAATGTAGCTTTCAAATGATTGAAACATTTACCTTCTTTTTTCAAAGCTTTCACAAACTGTTTCATTAAACCTAATTTGATGTGAAGTGGTGGCAGTAATATTCTCTCTCTATCAACAAGACCTACGTAGGCGACATTATCAGAACCTATTTTCCATTCTGATCTTGTGGGCAATTTTTTTGTTACCCAATGCTTATCTCTTGCACGGCTGTGCCACAGGCAGAGGAAACACGGAAATTTGGTATTTCCCGACTGCAAGCCAACTATAAGATTTATCATCTTAAAGTCACCACAAACAAGCCAATTGTGAGTCTTGTAATTTATTTTTTCCAGTAGAAATTGAAAACTATTGTATGATTCTATTAGTGCAGTTGAGTGACCTACAGGAAGTGCCGCATACTGATTTCCGTTGTGTAGTAACACAGCTTTGAGACTTTGTGTGGAAGAATCAATGAAGAGACGCCAGTTTTCTGGCTTGTACAAATCTTGTATATACAAGTTATACAATTCTTCGATGTTATTACAGTACACCATCACATTCTCCATTGTAAAGTACTTTATGAACGCCTCTTCTCGGCTTCTGTAAATTGACACTTTTGTTCGAGGTAATAATAGCTTCCTTTCTTGGAGTCTTGAAGCACAGAGTGCAGCTTTATCCTTTGGAAGATTGAGGTCTCCAATAAAATCATCTAACGAACTTTGGTCAAAAAGCTTAGGACTCTCGTCATCAGAACTATCTTCAAAAGACATCTTCAGTTGTATCAATATCCATGGGTTCAACTTTTGCCGAACCAACTTCTTTTCCGGGTTTACTTACTTTTCCTACTTTGGCTGATGTTACACTCGCTACCGCAGGGTAGATGATTTTATTTGAATTTTGTTTATTGAAACCCGTTGTATTACATAAGCAGAAGTAACAATCAGTTTCATGGTCCTTGGGCTCACGCCAGATGGTCGGTTCAATAACAGTCATATTGCTGCTATTATCATCCACTTCAACACAGCAAGTCTGCAAGAATTACAAATTGAAGATGGTACCCATGTCTTATCTAAATTGTCGATCGGAACCTTATAACATTTCATATATAGAGTTTTGATTGAATCATTAATCGATCATCGATAAGAAGTTGTTTCAAACTTCCCACAAACATAACAAAATGTTTCAATTTTTCTTGCACAAGGGCTTCTGGAACTCATTTTTCTTATAATAAATAACAAAGAGGATACAAAATGTTCTTCTGATAAGTATTCTTATAATAAATAAAGTAGAAGAAAATAAGATAATAGCATTTACAGGAAATTCAACCGTTAGCCCGCCACTCAAACGTGATATCTAACACGGAAGGATTAGCATGTCACAAAATCAGTTATCTCAGCTTTCACCAATCTCAGCTTCAGCATACAATCATACATTTCAAGTTACGTAATATTCTACATCATCTATTGACAGAATTTCAAAAACGAATGAAAGATTTTACGGTTTTTGATTCCGCTGATCGTATCGGATATCAGATTTTCAAAACTTATTTTATTCAAGCAATTTGTTTAAACAAATTTTTGCACAATTGAATATTTTTGCAAGTTGCACCTCATTTCCATAATTTTAGGGGTCACTGATTACGAGTTTTATGTCAGATTTGTGAATTTAGATTTATTTAAACAAGTTATTTAAACAAATGTTGCAAGACTCAATGTTTTTGCAAGTTGCACGTACTTTTGCTGATTTTTAAGGTCTCTGGTTATGAATCTGATATCAGATTTGCAAAATGTATTTTATTTAAAAAATTTATTTAAACAAATGTTGCAAGCCTCGCTGTTTTTGCAAGTCGCACATACTTTTGCTGATTTTTGAGGTCTCTGGTTATGAATCTGATATCAGATTTGCAAAATGTATTTTATTTAAAAAATTTTTTTCAACAAATTCCTGTATAATAGAATATTTTTGCAAGCTACACCAGATTTCCATGGTTTTGGGGGTTACTAGTCACGAGTTTGATGTCAGATTTGTACATTTAATTTTATTTAAACAAATTATTTAAATTTTTAATTCTAATATTTGTCTGTCTGTCACAGGCCGACAAACTTCAGAACCAAAAACTATACATAACGCACCCGAAGTATTTCGATGCGCTAAATCCAAATTCCAGCTTAGAATTGCGCCAGCACGTTAGTATTCCGAGATATTCTAGAAGGCTATAATCTGCGTGGCTATAACACTAAATCCGTTAACCCAAAAACCTCCGACCCCTTAACCTTTAACTGCCCCCTTAACCTTAAATCCGTTAACTCTGTAGCCATGAAACCTGTGCTGTTATAACCCTCGATGCCGTTACGCAAATCCCTTAATGCCTGAGCCCAGTAATTTGCGCCACAAAGAATCTAGGGCTATTGTATCGCAGGTTACAGGATTCCGAGGTGAAGAAATTCGGGGTTAAGTTGGCAGGTTTTATTGCCGCGCTTGTTATAACCTTCTTGGGTTAAAATATTTGGGGTTAAGGGGACGGGGATTATTGCATCGAAGGTTATAGAGCTCGGGGGTTAAGAGATTTAGGGTTAAGTGGGCAAGGTTTATTGCCCCGCAGGTTACAATGCTCCAAGATCAGGGATTTGAGTTATAATAGTCGAAATTCATTGCGTTGCCGTATAAACCAATTGATAAGTAGTACATTTCAATTGACGATAAAAGAAGACATAAACTAAAGATTGTTAGTGCTTTTGTACGATAAGAATTGCTTTTTAGATGCCGTTGTGAGTTATGCATGAAAAAATTTATTCGCAATGATATTAAGTACCGAATATAGCCAAAATACGTGATTTTCGCACTTTTAGGTTAGGATATCTCAAAATCCTGACATGCTGGCGCAATTCTGAGCTCGGATTTGGATTCAGCGCACCAAAATCCTTCGAATATATTATGTCTGGTCTCTGGTTCTTAACCTTTGTCAAATTTTGTTGGCCTGTGTAATTTACAATTACGCATCGTTGAACAAAACGGAAATTGAATAAACTTTCGAGGTGAAGTGATAACAATTAGATTACACCTGGAAAGTACGCGATGGGAATCGTTTACAATTTAAACAGTAGTGGTGGCTATATAAGCAGTAAAATATACAAACCAACCATCAGTCGTCGATTGGAAGTAAAAGCGATAAAACGGTGAATTCCAAGTGTCAATCGTCATCGAAAAACGAAAGGATTGACACATCAAAGCATAAAGTTCTTAAAACGTCTCGGCTTAAAAGTAATTACTAGTGGAAAGTAAATTACATTATTTTTTGCTTTGAAATAAGGGAGAACGTTCTAGAAATAGAGTCACCTGTTACCTTTAACGAATCCTTGGCTCATTATCAGATTCATACTCATCTCCCGTACACCAATACATCTTTCAAAAATAGTGATGAAATTCCAATATCAATCCAACATCAAGACCTGTGTCTTTTACCATCTCGTAGCTCATTGCGAATTTGTGATAGATTGTGCGATGATTAGAATGCAGTTTTAACGAATACTCTATTTGTAAATAATGCCATCTGTCACTTGTTTGAGGAAATTATTAGGTTGGTGCGTATGAAATGTCGGATTCTCTTTACATGCGGACGTTTATCTCCCTGTTTTCGTTATACTTTTGTCTTTGGCATAACCTCATTCATAGTCGTATTGTCCATTGCCAGAGACTCATTTCAGCAAAATATGTTTTCTCGAAAGTCTTCCCTTTTGTTATTTCTTTTGAGTTTATTGCCGATATGAATTCTGCCGACATTCGCGTCATTTTCTTATATGAGTACTTGGTAATAGTGCAGCGTTGGTTCGAAAAATTTCGGACTGGCGATTTTTCACTGCAAAATGAGCCGCGCGGAAGACCCAAAACGTCTGTGAAGAATGATGACCTGAAGGCTCTAGTGGAAGCGGATCCAGCCGTATCCACGAGGGAACTTGCTATCAGGATGAAAGTTTACCATACAACGATATTGAGACACCTTTCTGAGATTGGCAAGGTTAAGAAGATGGACAAGTGGGTACCGCACGCACTGATAGAGCGAAATAAGCTGGATCGGTTAAACGTATGCTCATCATTGCTAACCCGATTTCACCGAGAGCCATTTTTCGATCGGATCATTACGTGTGACGAAAAATGGGTTCTTTATGACAATAGAAAGAGGTGTGCTTGGTGGCTTAACAAGGATGAGGTTTGTGCCCATACTCCAAGGCCATCGCTTCATCCACGGAAGATTTTGTTCATAGTTTGGTGGAACGCGGCTGGGGAAATCCATTATTCGTTCCTTCGACCTGGGGAGACAATTACGGCCGAAAAGTACTGCCAGTACATTGATGAGATGCACGATAAGTTAAAAATTGTACGCCCATCGCTTGTGAATCGGCATGGCCCGCTACTGCTCCATGACAACGCTCGGCCGCATACATCGCACAAAACAATTGCGAAACTGAACGAACTGGAATATGAAGTTTTGCAGCATCCACCATATTCACCGGATCTCTCGCCGACCGATTTTCATTTTTTCAAGCATTTAGAGCTGTTTTTAAGGGGCAAACACTATGAAAATGAAAACAGTCTAAAAAACTCGATATCAGAGTTTATTAATTCTAAAGACCAAAATTTTTTTAAGACAGGCATCTACGCTTTAAAATCTCGTTGGGAGAAGTGTACTGAAACGAATGGAGCATACTTTGATTGAATAAACAGCTTTTGAAGAAAGGTATGCAGTTTTATACAATCATTTAAGAATCCGACATTTCATACGCACCAACCTAATAGATATGAGCTACATGCGATAGAAATCGATAAATGTAAAAACGTTAGTCTAACAACTATTATGAAAAATTGGCTATCACTTAATCCAAGTCAAAATTGGATTGCTGAAAATGCCGGATGGATAATAGAAAATGATTAGAAAATAATCAACGACGAAGGATATTTCGATGTCACTATTCCTTTAAACTTCATTCTCGGATTTGCTGAAGATTATCGCAAAGTAATGGTAAACATGAAACATGAACTAATTATCACACGATCAAGCAGTGATTTAAATGCCGTTATCCAAACAACAAAATTAGTGGAACTAGAAACATTCATCGAAAAGTTCAAGATCGATATAACATTCATCGAATGGCTTATGCCATACGTTACTGCATCGAATACTCAAAAAATTCGTCTACTTGATTTTCTGAAAAGAGAATAAAGCATTTCAATGAATTTTCCTAGTTGGGAATTATATGAGTATCCAATGCTGCTTATGAACACAAGTCATGTATGGACAGTCAGAACTGCAAATCAACTAGAAAAACCACGTTATGTCATCTTAGCTTTTCAAACTAAACGAAAAAATATTTCAACAGTTAATGCAAGCTTATTCGATCATTACAACATTAGTAACGTGAAATTTTTCCTCAGCTCTCACTGTTATCCATATGGTAATCTTAATATTGACATAAATAAGCATCAGTTTGCAATGTTATACGACATGTACTATATGCCAATTTCCAGAGGGCATATTATGGTAAAGACTCTGAACCGATGCAAAAAAAATTTACCTTCATAAAACAAATACCACTCATTGTCATTGATTGCTCTAAACAAAATGAGACATTGAAGAACTCTGCAGTAGATGTACGCTTGGAGTTTGAAACAAAGGAAAATATTCCTGAAGGAACTTCAGCGTATTGTTTCATTTTACATGATCACATCGTTCAATACAATCCAATAAGTGGGGATGTGAAGAAACTTATTTAGGAAGTGGAGATCGATGTATTAAAAAGATGACTCTTCCCTCAAGCAGCTCAGTAGCAGCCAAAATGGAGTACATAGTGGATATGAAAGGTTTCATGATGCCTGGCAATACGTATGCCTTAAAGGAGCTAGCGATACTTCCACTTAACTGCAACGAAGAACCACTGGTACGATTATTCAAACCTCCGTTTCTATGGCAAAGACTAACTGAAAAATGTAAGCGTTATAATCTTTGGATGGAAATCTACTACCATGGATTAGAATGGGACTCTGGTGATTTCAAGTACGAAGAGCATAAATTCATAATCACAGGCACGCTCAAAGATGCTACAAAAATTTTTGTTTCCAGAAATCTGAAAAAAGAGTGTTTAGAACGATATAACCTCAAAGTTTTCGACTTGAATGATTGGGGATATTTCCCTTTTGAAAATATGAAATCAGTTACTGTGTGTCCTGATTATAACGGTAAATACGTAACGACTTGTGCACATCAAAATGTCAAATTTATGAAAAAGTTTTACTTAAATGGTTACTGCATGGATTGGGAAGAGAGCGATGAAATTATTGAAGAATTTCTATAAATATTCTTTTAATGTAAATGATTTGTAGAATAAGAATTATTTTTTATCCATAAAAAAAAATTTTATTTAAGAAAAAACAATGTGTATATTTACTATTACCCCCCCCCCCCCCTCCTCTACTCTACTATTTTATGAATTGATAATCAGTATATATGCTTGTATCAAAAACAATATACATTAATATATTCATTCAAATATACACACACACGCGCATGCGATAACGCGTGATCTTAAAACACGTGTCCATATACGGATGAAGTCGCGGCGAGGGGGGGGGGGGGCGGCGCCCTAGTCCAGTCGCTTTTTGGTTGCGTGTACCTAATATACGCAATAAGAGATACCAGGAGCTAAAAGCAGCCGTGGCTCACTTGCTAGAGGCTACGGTTTATCGATCCATAGGACACGACATCGATTCCGTCAAATTAATTAAATTCAATTAAATACATAAATTTATTTTAATATTTAAAACGAATTTCACATTGGATGGGTGGGCGGGGGGGTGGACTCTTGCGCATGATCTAAGAGTGCTGATATCATAGATCTCAGGAGGATAGGGGGGCGTCTAATCTAAGAGTGCTGATCTCATAGTTCACTGATCTGAGGCCCCCCTGATATGTAGCCTCTCTAGTTTATCTACTTATGTAAATACTAAAAACATGCACTTGATTGATCGAACGCTTTTACGAACTGCTTCATTAGACCTAATTTTATATGCAGTGAAGATAAGAGAATTTTTTTTGGATCAACTAACGCTTCGTGAAGGATGTTCATGGATTAGGGTATCAGACTATTCCTACTAGGCCAGTTCTTTTTTAGCTAGTGTTCCTTATTAACTCTATTATCCTACTCGCAGATGAAACATGGATATTTGGTGTATCCACTTTGTTGGTCTAGAAGAATGGATATGACTTTAAAATTACCGCATATTTTCCATTTATGTTTTTTATAATTTTTTTAATTTTTGTACCAAGTAAAAGTTACCTCGGGAGAAAGCGTACTTTTTTCTTGCAATCTTGGAGCTAGCAGCATCGACTCTTTTTTCAAATTCCCTAAATATCGATTTAAGTCATTCAACTCAGCCTGATTAAACGTACAAGGTTTACCAAACGATGTGCGCTATTCGTTGCTTCTATTCGTTTTCATCTCAACAACTCCAAATTCATTTTCATTTTTGTTATCTGTATCTTCTGCTTATCATTTATTTCTTCTGCTTCCACTTTTATTTTGGGAACAGGAATGGGATTTTTAGGCATATGAGGAGTAGGTCTTGTAACAGATTGTACGTTTGCATATTTAATAGTATGTTTTTAATTTTTGCTATTGAAGGTACTGATTTGTTTACCACCGTGGTATAAGCAAAAATAGCAATCATCAATGTAATTTTTTGGTTTTCGCCATACTGTGGGAATGCCAGATGGCGTACACTTTCTTTTTCCATTTTTCCGGTGTTAAACCTTACTTTGCACGTATCGCAAATCATGTTAGGAACCCAAGTTTTATTTAAATTTGTCAATTTATTATTAAAATATTCTTTGTACAATAATTTGATAGACGTAGTTATAGACTTACGTTGTTCAGTTGGAACGAAATCACCATGGACATATCAAAACTTCTTTTTATAAAAATTAAAGTTTTTGACTTAAAATAATATCTAAAAAGCTGTTTAATACTAAATGCTAAAAAATGTCTTGATTACGATGGAATATTAAGGAAAGAAGAGAAAAAGAAATTCACTACACAGATCGTTTGAAGAGACGAGGGTTCGGTACAAACGAAGAAAATGACGAATTTCTGAAATAAGTTTACGGCTATTTTGATACAGAATCAGTTCATGCAGACGCAGCGTAATTTTTTGACTATCAAAATTTTTCTTACCGTTACTTTACAAAGGAAATTTTTCTTTCGAATTGAAATTCCTATATTGTGTTCCGGATGAAGAGACAGTTTTTTCCAGACTTAGGGAGCTGCGAGTTTCGAACATTTATAAATCCTGTTCTGCCTCTGAGAATGCGTACAATTTTACTCTTTTAATTAAGCATTTAATACTCTGATACCATTACCGCAGTTTTTCGTTTAGACAGGGAATTTTCTAGATTAGGGGTGGTTTTCTGCAGACTTAGGAGGTTGCGAATTTCGAAAACCTATAAAAGGTGCTGTGATTGTACGTGTAGCTTTATTTTCCAAGCTTGGCACCGGATACTCCGATTTCGTCGATTCCCGCAATTTTCTGCCGTGACAAGAATTTTTCCGTATTAGGGGCTGTTTAATGCAGACTTAGGGGGTTGCATGACTGTGACACCCCAAAATTCAACTTCAGCTCATTAAAATACAGAACTTTAGGTTTAAATATTACACCGGGGTCCAAATTATCTATGAAAATGTATTATAAACGGAAAAATCCAAGCTTAGAAGGGATTTTCCGAATTTTAGGGGTAGTTTACCCCGATTACGAGTAACTGAAGGGTGTAGGGCCAATTCCGACGGTGGGTTCGGATTCAGCGTACCAAAAAACATAAGGGTACATAGATGCCATCTTTGGAACAGCCTACTTTTTTTTTGTGTGCCTGCATAATTAAAATCATATCTCTGGTTCCATGAAACAATCGTATAAGTGACTTATTTGTGATTACACGATTTTTTTTCTTATCTTTAAAGTTAGAAAAATATATTAGATAGACTGACTTATTCGGTATTTGTTGTGATTTTAGTAAGCCTAGATTGGATTTTGATTTTTTATGTAAATTATCCATCTTGATAATAGTAACACTCAAATATGAAGAATCCGATGTTAACTTAACCCTTTAACGTGCAAATGGCCAAAATTTTAATGTCAACTTCAAGCTCGCGTCTTTCAATTATAACCCGTGTGGTAAAAATATTGGGTATAAAAATCTCATCTTTCGAATGACATCGTCAGATTTATCAATGAATGAGCACAAATTGTTTATTTTTAACAACTAGAACTTATTAGCGCGCTACGCGCGCCTTAGATTAATCATCACATTTAAATATACGCATGGTAATTACACGTTAGATAAAATCTTTTATGTATAAAGTTCCTTGTAGACATAATTTTTAACTGTAAAACTATCACGTTGCTGATTCCCTAGGTATATTTTGAGTGTTTCCCATGAACGTACTCTAGACATTGCTACATACAATTGTCCATGATTGAAAACATCTCTTCGAAGATCAATAGCAATCTTATCAAATGTTTGACCTTGAGCTTTATTAATTGTCATAGGAAATGCTAATTTTATTGGAAATTGACGTCTTCTGAATGTAAATGGGTATTCATTTTTGCAAGTTAATGAAATACAATTTAAAAATACAATACTATTTGATTTGTCTTCTGTTAAAACTTGACATTTCAATACATGATTCCAAAAATCTAATACTTGTAGACGTGTACCATTGCATACGAGGGTGGTCCGATAAGTACTTAGCCTCACCGCCCGATGGCGCCACTGTCGCAAAAGAAATATTCTATCACGTAGTACAACCTTCTCGATGGTTACTGTCAAGATTTTAACGGGATCGGAGTTGTAGTTTATTTTTGAAAGCGTGAGAAAGCAAGTGTGTCCGTTGATTTTTGAAAAATGGAAAAAAAGCAGTATCGGTCGGTGATACGATTCTTGTTTTTGGAAGGGAAATCGCGCAGCGAAATCAAAAAGCGCTTGGATGCTATGTACGGTGACTCTTCTCCTTCGATGGCGACCGTCAAAAATTGGTTTAACGAGTTTCAACGTGGTCGCACGTCGATTTTTGAAGAGCCACGTCCAAGTGCTCCGAAAACGGCTACCACGGAGGATAACGTGACAAAAATTCACGATCTCGTATTGACAGATCGACGATTGAAGGTGCGCGAGATAGCTAAGATCGTAGGCATCTCAAAAGACCGCGTGGGTCATGTCCTGCATGAAATTTTGGGCATGAGAAAGTTGTCGGCGCGATGGGTGCCGCGTTTGCTCACTCCGAACAACAAGCGCAACCGTGTGACAACTTCAGAGCAATGTCTGACGCTGTTTAAGCGCAATCCGAAGGAGTTTCTGCGTCGTTTCGTGACTGTCGACGAAACATGGATCCACTGGTATACACCAGAGACCAAGGAACAGTCGTAACAGTGGACTTTACCCGGCGAAAGTGCTCCGAAGAAGGCGAAGACTGCCCCATCGGCCGGAAAGGTGATGCCACCGTTTTCTGGGATTCACAAGGTGTGATCTACATCGACTACCTGGAGAAGGACAAAACGGTCACAGGGCTGTACTATGCGGAATTATTGGGCCGATTCGACGTCGAATTGCAGAAAGAACGGCTCCATTTGGCAAAGAAGAAAGTGCTCTTCCACCATGACAACGCACCGGCTCACACCTTCGCCGTCGCCATGGCCAAATTGGTCGAATTAGGCTACGAACTGCTGCCCCATCCACCGTATTCTCCAGATTTAGCCGCGTGCGACTTCTTTTTGTTTCTAAACTTGAAAAAGTCACTCGCCGGGCAGAAATTTGAGTCGAATGAGGAGGTTATCGCTGCCACGGAAGCCTACTTTTCAGACCTCAAGGAAACGTATTTTTCAGACGGGTTAAAGAAGTTGGAGCATCGCTGGGCCAAGTGTATCGAACTAAAAGGAGACTATGTTGAAAAATAAAACGCCACTTTTCCAAAATTTTCGTTTTTCTTTTGTAGGCTAAGTACTTATCGGACCACCCTCGTAAACCTTCGTGTATACTTATATTTCGAATCAGCATAACAATACAATTTTTTCTCAATCGTAGCTCATATGAAGGTAAACTGGAAGGATGTAACGTATTCAAATATTCCGGTAAGATTATTTCTTGGAAATCACCATTATCACAATTATTGGTACTGTCAATTGCAGTATATATATGTTCTGTTGCTCGATCTAGTAAATCGGTAACTAATTTATTTATTTCATCAACATCCACATTTCGGGCTGATAATATAGCACATTTACTCATAACATTAAATTTCTTTTCTATAATTAACCTTTGAAACACTCTGCGGACAACATCATCATTTTGATTTAAGATACAATGCTCGGGTAAATTTAAATTGTCACATTGATCGTTCAGAGTTCCATCACCAACTAATAATAAAAATTTTGCAAAATCAACTTCATTGGATAATACTCTCATATTAATGGTAAGATTGTGTTTAGTGAAATGTTTCCATAATTCACTGTATTTAATAGAAAGGTTCAAGGTTTCAGTACGGGTTCCATTGATTTTAATTGGTAAAAGTTGCCTAAAATCGCCCCCTAAAACCCTAACTTTACTACCAAATGGTATATTATTGTTCATAAATTATTGTAACGTTCTATTTCCTATTTTTAATGCATATCTTGGAGCCATAGGCGCTTCATCCCAAATAAAAACTTTTGTTTCTTTAAGTAGAAGGCCATCCTTAGATTGCGATGTTATACTTGACGATGAGTCACTGTACATAGGAACAGGAAGACCAAATGTATTATGTACTGTTTTTCCTTGTGGAAGTAATATTGATGCAATTCCAGTGAAGGCTATTGAAGATACTTTGATTTTTTTTTGAGCACACTAAATTATAAATAGTTGTGTAAATGAAAGTTTTTCCTGATCCTCCTGGACCATCGATGTATATACAATTATTGTCATGATTATTAGTCTCATTTGCTAAGTTCAAAACAACGTGGACAATTTCTTTTTGTTGTTTATTCAATAGCTGATATTGACGTTCTCCAATTTCTCTATAATTTGATTGTAATGATTCATTATTGTTTTCTAATAATAAATGACTAACTACTGTTTGATCCATAGTAGGGCAGTCAGTCAAACTCTTACCTTCATAATTCAATAAATTATTAATTTCAGCATATGCCATTTGATGACTTATAATAACGTCGTGCGTTCGCGAAAAATCTTCCGACAATGCATCTTTGAACTTATCCCATAATTCTTCAGGGTGTATAGGTTAACAATATATTAAAATTCGAACAAACAATTGTCGAAGTTACGTGGCATTATCCATATTGTTGCTTCCTCCATCGCTTTAGCCCATTCTTCGTCGTCTTCTATTAATCCTAATTCTAGGCAAGCTGCTGTAAAGGAAGGTTGAATTACACCATTTACTGTTTTTAAGGAATCAAAGCTTGTAGCTCCTCTTACATGCAATAATAATAACACAGGCCGACAAAAAATTTTACCAAGAACCCGAGTATAGTTTTCCGAAGGTTTTTTGCGCGCTGAATCCGAATCCGAGGTCAGAATTACTCTGGTGGCTTCGGTTTTCGAGATATTTCGAGACACAAATTTGAAATAAAAAGCACTTGGCTAACTTGCTCTACCCAGCGTCATGTGGGTGTGCCTGCTTAGGGGTTGGGAGGGCTGGTTTTAAAGGGTTGAGGAGGTATTTGGGGATGAGGCCTATCTAGATCATATTAGTACGCATACCTGTGATTAGAAAATGAGTTTTTTTATCAAAAAGCAGTTAATTAAACTTGCTCTACCCAGGGTTATGTGGGTGAGCCTGTTTAGGGGTTGGCAGGGGTGGTTTCTACCCGTAAGAGAGCATTTTGTAAATAGAAGCACGATGCTCACAATATTTTTTAGTGTTTTGTCATATTTCCAAGTTTGGTTTAAATTGGTGAGTGGCTCTTTAATATGGTTACTTGTTAGATAGCTTGGGTTGAATGATGTGGTGCTTTTTAAATTCATAAAATTTGAAATTTTCAAATTTGTGTAACTTCGTGAAAAAAAAAGATATCCGAGCATACTCAACGGCATTTGAAAGAAGAAAACTCATACTTTAATTTGATGTATACAGTTTTTTGAAAAAAAATTTCTTTTCTTTGCTACATAACCTCAAATATAGGCAAAAATCGCGTTTTTTGCACTTTAAGGTTAGGATATCTCGAAAACCGGAGCCACCAGAGTAATTCTGACCTCGGATTCGGATTCAGCGCGCAAAAAACCTTCGGAAAACTATACTCGGGTTCTTGGTAAAATATTTTTGTCAAATTCTGTCGGCCTGTGTAATCGTAAGTGAAATAGCTCTGGTTGTGTAAGACTCACAGAAAACATTCGTCCGATGCAATTAAAATGTTTTTTGCGTATTGCCCACTTCGTTACCATAGTACCATTAATTTTTTCTTTTTTATAAGTAAAAAATGAAGGAATGTCACTATATAAATACTGACGTGCAGTGATATTTTCAATATTTAATTTGAAATAATCAAGTAACTTACTACTCGCATGATGCAGATTGCCTACAATGTTTTCTGCGTTACTTGAAATTACTACGTATTGCTGATGTGGTAAATGAATTGGTAGTCGTTCAGTAGCATGACTTTTATCTTGCAATGGTTTGCTAAAAATTCGATAACATGCTTCAACAGGTCCGACATATCAAGTTTCTATGAAACTGCTAATTTCATCGTGGTTAATAATATTTGTAGATACATTTTCATTCCCAATAGTTACTGTTGCTGCATCCTGTCCTTTATAAATATTTATATAAATATTTTACAGCTCGAACACTTGATACGATTTCTACATTTATGTGACAATCAAACATTTCTAATAATTCACGACAATACGATACTATCCATCGATTATTAACTACATGGCCATTAAGTAATTCATGAGTAATACCATTATTCGACCTTTGATAATGAGGATAGCCAGTTTCATCCATAATAGTTTCATTTTGGAATTCTTTCGGAAATTTTTTTGAGCATTTATTACTTACCATACACCAGTCACCGCAAGGCCCGTGTATCATATTTTTCACAACTATGTCATATAAAATAGTATCAGTATCTTTATTTGGAAGCTCAGCTGATATAAATTTATTAACCATTGCAGGTGTGGTTATTTTATAACCGCTTTTTAAAGTTATCAATAAATGCATGTTTGGTAAACCACGTTTCTGAAATTCTATAACATAAACATAAGATGCTACCTCTCCAAAAAATTTTTTTTTATAACTACGTCAAGTAGACGATTTTTTTTCAAATGAAATACACGAGCTACAATATCAGGTCGATCACAAGCCTGTTGACCTGGTAAAAGATTTTCTTGAATCTCTTTCCATTTAGGATTACAAGTCAAGGTGAGAAAAATGTCTGGTCACCAGTTCTAGAACTAAAGCCATTGCATCTTGGTAACTTTGTTGCATATGACGGGGCGAACCTAAAAAAGTTGATGGTAAAATAACAGTTTTTCCTACTTGTCCATCAATATCATTAGTAGAATTTTGTACGTAATCGTGTAATCCTTGATACGTGTCTGCTTTTATTTCTTTTTGGTGATCTTTGCACCATTGAATTCTATCTCTTTCGACTTTAACATAAGAGTCTACTACCCATTGCTGAAATGATCGATGACCCATTATAATAGCATTAAAATCATCTGGCCTTATAGCAATTTTATATTTTGTATAAGCTAATCGTGTTATTCGTCGAGTTGGGTCATTGTCATGTATCTTAATACGTTCTAAATTACGGTGCCAACCGCGTGATCCGTAAGGATAGAATAGTGGATATATCCATGGTTCCACGTTTGGATCCATAGTACTAACACATTGCAAAAGTTTTGTATGTTTGTTCCTAATAGTAATGTAAGATTCTGGAATTTCACCATCGGTAGTGGTTGAAAAGATAGCAGCAACCTCATTTGTTCGCTGAAAATTGAATCTACGTCTGTCAGTTCCTGGCTTTAAAGAAAATAATAACTGTAATTCAGGTTCATTTTAATCATTGATTCGCAATCGCTGATCTTTTATTTCTTGTTTCATCATTGCGTAAGATTGTGAAAAAACATTATTCTCTCGTATTATATCGTCCAAGATTGAAATTGTTTTAAAATCAAAATGTGGATTTCGGGCCAGTCTCATATCAAGAGCTTCATTTTGATCAACAAAAAACAGTTATCCATATGCTGGGTTTTCATTTTCACAAGGATACAAAGCTGTGTTAATTTGATAATAAATTTGTCCATGAATTTTGAAACAATATGGTCCAGGACGGCGAGATTGAAAATTAACTAAATTAGCGTTGAAAGACGCGAATGATAGCGAATTATTATAATAACGAATGTTATCAAAAAAGTCATTAGATTTTGGATGAGTTCCATCAAATAAAGATGAAAGGTCTTAAGGAAAATCTCGTATTTCATTTAAAGCTACTGCCCCATGAGAACTGCAATCATTAAAAGATAGACCTTTATTAGCAACTTTTTCATCCTTGAAATGTTTTGCATTGCAATGAGTACATAAAACATCCATTTTCCCTAAATAATCTTGCTGTGCTGGATTATTTTGACCGTGAGCATATGGAGATTCACGTGCAATTTGACGGCGAATTCTCTGGTATTGTGCATTTCTTAAGCGTCTTTGAATTTGAAACTCTTGCTCTTCCTCTGGGGTACGAACAATTTTTCTTCTACCCATTATAAGTCAAAATTCTAAAGTTTTAGCTGAAATTCCAACAAATTGTTTAAATAAATATATAAATTGTTTAAATAAACATAAATTGTGTAAAGATTTATGTCTATTTATTTGATTTTTGATATTAGATTTTTCTTTGTTGTTTCAGTATTTTGTAAAATTGTTTATTTTTGTGATATAATTTATAATATATTTTAATAATTTCGTAATGGTTTGTTTTTCAGTGTAATTCGTTTTTCAATTTGGATTTTTTCTTTGTTGTTTCAGTGTTTCGTAAAATTGTATAATTTCGTAATTGTTGGTTTTTCTGTATAATTAGTTTTTCAATTTCGTTTTTCTTTCCTTGTATTGGTTGAATTATCATTAATGGTTTACTTCTTATGGTAATTGGGAGCTAATAATGCAATGAGTTCAATTCAAAATAATAAAGGATAAAATTCAAATAGTTAAATCTGAAGACATGGGAAAGGCAGGAACATCAAATAATAATTTATCAAGAAACTGTTATCAGTTTGTTTTATTAAAGCACAATAACCTTTTACTTACTTTTAACTATATTAATATATATTTTAAATCGAAACTCGTGCAATAAATAAAAGAAAATAAAATAAATTATGTTAATTTTTAATGAAAAATAACTTGTACAGTCGAACCTACGGCACTGCACGCTTTCGGGAGTAGCCGACCCAAGGCACTGCACGCTGGCGGTAGCCAATCACAGCGCTGCGCCAGGTACGGGCATATGTAGCACTAAAAGAGGCCCAAAAAAATTTTCGCGCAATTGGTCGTAGTTGTTTAATTAAGCAGGATAATTTTTTTATTTAATAGAACAATATTGGATTTTGTCAGCATTAAAATAATTCAATTAAAATTACTTTTTTTAATTTTAATAAAAAAGTTAAGAGGGCCCCCCCGGTGAGTGGGCTACTAGTGACGGTACTGCGCAGCGTGCAGTTTCTAGGGTATAGAGGCGCGCAGTGACTCGGGCAATGCAGTGCCGAAGGGTGCAGTGCCGTAGGTTCGACTGTAAGACCATAAAGTGATGCTCGTTGAACCACCTGCAATAAAATTGATTATTTTATTAAAATATTTATCGACACGACAATATTTATTGAAAACTTAAATATTATTGATAATTAAATATTTAAATACAATTGACAATTTTCAAGCTTAGTATTAATAACTAAATAAAAGTGTGTAATATAACATAAAGCCGATATACATTAAATTATATGTACTATAAGATACGTTCAAGACTTGGTTATGAAAATTCCAAAATACGTTTATATTACAGCTTGAATGGAAAATAGATTTAAAAGATAATTTTTAAAAAAGTACCGTCACATTTGATGATGCAACAAAATGCCTTAAGGGGGTATCCTCGTATAGATCGATCGAAAAATCGATTTTTTTTTTATTACATAAGTCGATAGTATAACATGTCAATAGTATGCTGTTAAAATTTTAAAGTGAAATTCGCAGCGGTTTCGATGCTATGGCTATTTTCTTTAACGTTGTACGACGCGCTGCCGGAGTGCGGCGCAGGTAGGCAGGTACACGCTCGAATACAATAGGTGCCCCGCTGAGTTTGGGTCTTCGAGATGCTTCGCAATTGTACTATGGCAGATGCTATTCCAATTTTGGTTGTATTAGTGCGTATACTTGAGTAAATAAGAGGATTACTACAGTCTAAGCCGACTGAAAGTATAGGTAGAAAGGTTTATTTCGAAGAGTTTTACAACAGTGGCTCAGTATTCTCGTAGCTGTCGATTAGTTCACTGCTGTTTTGCGTGCAAAATGTCGTTTTACCCTAAAGGTGAAAAGGCCGGGAGGTATCGAGCATCAGAACGCAAGCGTTCTTTTCAAGGAAACCAGCATACAACGGAAACGGGCGAGCCAAAAGGTGCTAGTGCAAGTGCCCGAAAATTGTTAGCAGCATCTACTGATGATGTTTCGATTGACTATGATCATCGGTACCGCATAATCGAGTTTGTGACAGTTTTTACCGTGTTGAGTGAACTACTGTGCTGCAAAAAATGCAAAGGAGGGGTGAATTTCAAGGAGGCTGGGCATCGCGGTTGGAAACTAGTGATTACGTGTAGATGTAGTGACACTCAAGTGAACTCTGGCCCTTTCATCAATAACGGCTTCGAAGTCAATCGTAGAATAGTGTTTGTGATGAGACTTTTAGGTGTAGGCTTGAAAGGCCTCAATTTATTCTCAAGTTTGATGGACTTTGGTGAAGGATTAAGTAAAAAGGCATATGATGGCATATTGGAGCATATACATCAAGCGTCGAAGATCTGTTTTATGAGTAGTTGCTAAAGTGCTATTGAAGAGGAGAAGAAGCTCAACGAACAAAATGACAGGCCACTTCTACAGTTAAAAGTTTCAGGCGATGGATCGTGGAAAAAGCGTGGTTTCTCATCAAAACTTGGTGTCACCAGTTTGATTGCATACGAGAGCGGGAAAATCATTGATTTAGTCGTGAAAAGCTCGTTATGTCAAGCGTGCGCAACATGTAAATACAAAAAAGACACACAAGAATATCTGGACTGGTATGAAGAGCACGCAGACGAATGCAGAACAAACCACGCCGGATCCGCTGGCAAAATGGAGGTCGATGCAGTCGTCGAAATGTTTTTGAGATCGCAAGAGTATTACGGCGTCATGTACACTACTTACATCGGCGATGGTGACTCCAAGACTTTTTTGGCTATACTTAAAATAAATCCTTATGGAGAAGACTACATTGTCAAGAAATGTGAGTGCATTGGACACGTTCAGAAACGAATGGGTACGCGTTTGCGAAATTTGAAAAAAAGTGAAAAACTTGGCGGAAAAGGAAAGCTCACCGATGCGCTCATCAAAAAGTTAACCAATTATTATGGACTTGCGATCAGAAGAAATGATAACTCCGTTGAAGACATGAAAAAAGCTATAATAGCAACATACTACCACATGTGTTCAACTGACGAGAACCCGCAGCACGAAAACTGCCCTGCTGGAGTAGACAGTTCGTGCGAATGGCAAGCCTCACAATGTATTGGAGCAAACGTCTATGAACATCCTCCGCCACTGAATCCGGACGTTCAAAAACACCTTCTTCCAATCTACCAAGATCTTTCCAAAGATGATTTATTGGAAAGATGTTTAGGTGGCTACATTCAAAACGCTAACGAGAGTTTCAATGCGCTCGTGTGGCGTTTAGCACCAAAACACTTGCATTGTGGCGCAAAGACCGTGGAAATTGCTGCTTATATAGCTGCCGTAGTTTTTAATGACGGATTCAATGCAGTTTTGAAGATGATGAAGTGCCTGGAGTTCAAAATCGGATTGCCCAGTACCACTTACGCCAAGAACACCGACGCTGAACGAGTAACACGGCAAAACATCAGAACGGAGAGTGCATCCAAGGAAGCTCGATTGGTCAAAAAAAGGAAAACTGCATCTGAAAATCAACATTTCGAAGAAGAAGAAGGGCTTCTTTATGGAGCAGGCATTGCTGAATAGTGCAAAAGTCGATTAGTAGCTGTAAGTATGAAAAAATTCTATTAAAAAATAATATATTGTATACCGCAAATTTTAAACGCGTTTTTCTCGAAAACTCAATTTTTCGATTTTCCCAATTGGCGCCACTGATTACTCAGCGAGTTTTAAAGCTATTGAAAAAAAAATATACCATTTTAAAGGAAATTTAATTAGCTAGTCGATAAACCTAAAGGATTTTGTTTTAACAAATTATTTAATAACTCTTTTGCATTAATAAAAAAAAAACTTTTATGAATTTTTTTTCAAAAGTCCGCCATTTTTTCAAAAATTTTTTTAACATTTCAAAATTAGGTAAGTGGATGAGGAATTGGTATAATAATGTCAAAAAACTTTGTTTCTTATGTTTCAGAATGACACAGCAACAACGAAACATTGCGCCAATTGAGACCAAAAATAAAATATCTTCACCTTTCATTTGATTACGTGGCTCACCTAATTAACATTATGTACTATATATATAACAATTTTTCATGTTTCTACAAACTACAAGAAACTACGTAATAAAATTTCAAATAAAAATATTGAATAGTTTCTTTTAATAAAATTCCTAAAGTTTGTCTTCATTTTTCGCGATCTATACGAGGATACCCCCTTAACTCCTTCTCTAAATATTCAAGTGGTGCAGTACGTTTATAAAATTTATGGTTTCAGCTCCTGGTTTAAGTATCTCGAGCCCTGAAAAAATTGTCAAAAAATTCTGTAGTCAACGTTGGTAATAATTGAAGAATAAAATGTTGTATAATAGATTTTTGTATAATAGTAATGTAGATTGTATACAGGGTGTCCAAAAAGTAACGATACACCTGAGAAATTTTCTAAGCCGGTTATTTGTTTAACCGGGTGAAGGTTGTTCTTGAAGTAACTTTTTACGAGGAATCCGATGGTAACCTTGGATTTGACCTTGAACCTCATTTTCAAGGTTATTTTGAGGTCAACCTCATTTTTTTTAAATGGAAACCCCTATTTTTTATGGCGGAATCGGAAAGAGCGGAAAATTTTACGTCCAGATATGTATTGAGGTATGAGGTTGAGGTAACCCCTAGAGGTCAACTGGAGGTCAAAGTATGAATTCTTAAAAATCTCGCGAATTCAGTGGTTAAACAAAACAAACGAAAGGTTAACCCCAGGTAACTTTCAACGGTGCTCTTTAATTTGTCCTTGAACCTCATTTTCAAGGTTATTTTGAGGTCAACCTCATTTTTTTTAATGGGTACCCCTATTTTTTATGGCGGAATCGAAAAAAGTGAAGACTCTCACGTATGGATGAGTTGAGGTTTGAGGTTAATGTGACCTCTAGGGGTCAGATGAAGGTCAAGCTGTGGCTTTGTTATAGTACCGGGATTTTAGTGGTACAAGGAAGCAAATAAAGGTCATGGAAACCCCCATTTTCGACAGCGGCAATCGAAAGAGCGGAAAATTTCACATCCAAATATCTATTTACAAGGAAGGTACCCGAGGTGTACCTCACCGATTTTCTTGAAATTGTGATATGTTGTAGAACATCAAAAAATATTCGACGCGTATTTTTTATACGTGCCCATAAGCCCATTTAAGGGGCGAAACCCACCCTTGAAGTTCACCCCTAAAAACAAATTTTTTTTAATTTCTCGAATACAATTCGTAATTTTTTACTGAAACAAAGTGGGTAACACTTGTTATTGAAAAGCACATATTTATGCATTGTTTTTAGTCATCAGACTCGTAACCCCCGTTTTTTTTTATTAATGAAAAACTATATTTGATGACCATTTTTTTCACTATACACATTCCAAAATCTGTTAAATCTTGACAAAATTAATTGTTTTATGCACAATAATCAAAAATAGAGTCGACCTGTTCCGGCATTTTCAAAAAAAAAATCCCTTGAGGGGGTGAGCTACCCCTAACATTTATACTATTATATTTCATTATTCCATTACGATATCATGGTGTAAATCTCTTGGATACTATTAAAATTGTTAAGTAGTTGATGTAGTTTGAAATTTTCTGAAATCAGCCCTTACAAATGAATTCATCCCTAAAACTCAATCTCAAGTATTATTTTTTCATTACTTGAAAATACCCTAGGACTATTCAGTGGCATAAAACGTGTAATAATATTAGTTCACATCCTTGGTATTGAATTAGAATTCTTCACCCCACTAATGTATCAACCCCTATTTTTCAATAAAAAAATGACACCCTTTTCCATATGAAAATACTAGTTTCTTGAGTTTGACGAAAAAAATTTTGGCAGTATGCACAATATTCAAATACGAAATCGACTGTTCTCACCTTAATAAAAATAACCTATAATAAGGGGTGTACCAGCCCCACAGGAGATATTGTCGTATCTCTATGATTTTATTCTTTTTCTATGGGACTTTCAAAAGTAATAAAAAATTAATGATTCAAAGCAAGAAGAACTAACTAATTATCGAATAAATGCATACGAAGAATAAACGTATAAACGCTTGGAAAACAAATTAAGAGAAGTGAACAGCTTAAAATAACAAGATAAGATTAAATTTATCATTTTCTTGTTGTTGTTGTCGAGATCGGACGGTGGGAAAAACCTCAACGGTTAAATTATCGTCTTGCTATGTTTTGGATAGATAAGACCTTTTTCGACGATGCGATCACACTCTTGAACTCACAATCAGCTCGCCAAAACAACACTCGAATACTCGATATTACCTCTCATCATCAGTCTTTAGTCAGAGCTTCATCGAGCTCGTTTGAATCAGTATATTAATTGTGAGTGCAGTGTTTGTTGAATTTACAAGAAATTACATTGGAATCCAATAAATGTGCAACCAAATTTCAAACTTCAAATTTCATCAAAGTATAACATAGCATTTTGGAATTCGTACATATTAATTCTACCATATAATTTTTGGTCAATACTTATTTCCTGATTGTAAGTAAAATTTCCTTTTGCGTAAAATTTCTTAACGCGGTAATTGATAGATATTGTATACATGCCCTCGCCATTTTTCAAAAAACGCACAGAAATTGAAAGTACTCTATTTTACAGCTCTTTACAAGCCCTATCTAAAGAAACCATAAAAAATTATTTTCATCATTTTTTTTACTCTACATTTTTGAATTAAATATTTTTCCGAAGAAAAAAGCTCAAAAATTTTCATACTCACATCGTATTTGACGAAAATAATTTTTTAATTAGTGATTTAGATATAGCTTATAAAGAGTTAGAAAATGCAATACTTCATATTTTTATGTGGTCTTTTTCCAGAATTGGTGAGGGATCAAAAATGGACAAGAAATTTTGGAATTTTCAATATTCAATTATCGTTCGAAGAAATTAGAAATGAAATTGATACGTAATTGTCAGTGTAATGTTGATTTAAATGATATTAAAAATTATTGCCTGACTTTGTAAAAAAATATTCAAATTAATGCGCTTCGGATTTCATCATATAAAAAACAAATAATAATTATTATTTCTAGGTATTGGAAAAATGACTATTAATCCTATAAATGTTATATAATTATTATTATTATCTTTTCAAGCTATGAATATACAAGAAAGTCCCATTACTTAAGATGAAATTGATTTGAAGGATAATATAGAAAAACTATTACTTGATTATATAAATAACTTTGAGGATCCAGAATTCATTGTGGAATCTACATTAGCTTTTCAAGAACCATTTAAGGATACTGAAATGCATATTGTTGAAGATATTGATAAAATCTGGTCAGCGGATGTTGATGAACACTCACTAGTATGTACAGCGGATACAGAAGATCTATCTTGGGATTACAAACGAAAAGCTGTGGACTATTGGAGAAGCGGAGTTACGAAAAATCTCGCTCTGCAAACTGTGCAGCATAGATTTCGAAAAGTCCAATCAATTACACAGTTGAAACGATGGGCGCATACTTTGAATAAAGGAGGCACTTATAAAGAAAAAATTGGAAGAATCAATAAATTTGTATTAGATAATTTTCAGTCGGCTTCCGATGCCGGTTATATAATTCACGATAGAGATTTACAAAAATGGGCATTACAAGCTCAGAAAATCGTTGGACATGAAGATATAAGGTTTAAAGCGTCACGTCATTGGCTACAAAATTTTAAAAAGGCTCACAGAATAGTCAGCAGAAAGATAAATAAATTCGTAACAAAAAAGACTGTTGAAGGGAGAGAATATTTACAAAAAACAGCTGATGATTTTGTTTCAGATGTGAAAAAAATAATTAAAAGCAAAGGTTTGGAATCAATTTACAATTCAGATCAGAGTGGATTTCAAATTGAAATGCATTCGGGAAGAACACTAGCTATTGAAGGCGAAAAGCAAATTGAATGTCTTGTAGAATCTGTAAGTTTGACGACTCACAGTTACACAATTCAACCACTCATTTCAGGTGATGGGAGACTGCTTTCCCCATTATTCATTGTTTTAAAAGAAAGTAAAGGAACCTTTGGACTGGTAGTAGAATCCAAATTATTCAAGCCATCAAATATTTACGTGATGCCTTCCGCTTCTGGCAAACTGACTTCAGGTATGATATTTATTATTGATGATTACAGTTTTTAACTTATGTCATGTGAATAAAAATGAGTTTTTTCAATGGTTACAGAACATTTCAAAACATGGCTGAAGGATGTGTATTTTCCCAATGTTGGGCATTCAAGTGTCTTATTAATTGATTCGTGGAGTGGGCATTGTCCTGATGCTGTAAAGGAAGCAGCACCTCCAAACAAAATTGTTGATGTAAAAATAATTCCAAAAGGAACAACAGGCAAAATTCAGCCACTAGATGCTTTCGGCTTCCGAGTGTGGAAAAATTACGTCCGTCGCTTCGAGGACAGTGTAACATTAATGAATGAGGATATAGAACTTCATAAAAGAAATAACATTATAAAACTCCAATCCTTGGTACATAATCAATTGTCATCTCCTCGATACACTAACCTATTCAAATATTCATGGTATAAAAGTGGCTACGTTGAATCAAAGCCAGATAAATTTGATAACCCCGTAGATTTTAGTTTTGGTAATGATTATAATGAGCGTTGTGAAGTTCCTGGTTGCTCTAACTCAGCAATTGTAAGATGCTTTGGTGTAAGAAATCATTATGCTTGAAACATTTTTTTTAATGATTATCATTATTGCCAGGATTATAAAAAGTAACATTAAAACTCGAAACTATTGAAATATTAAATTTAAAATTTTTTTGTACTTTGAATCATTAATTTTTTATTACTTTTGAAAGTCCCATAGAAAAAGAATAAAATCATAGAGATACGACAATATCTCCTGTGGGGCTGGTACACCCCTTATTATAGGTTATTTTTATTAAGGTGAGAACAGTCGATTTCGTATTTGAATATTGTGCACACTGCCAAAATTTTTTTCGTCAAACTCAAGAAACTAGTATTTTCATATGGAAAAGGGTGGTGTCATTTTTTTATTGAAAAATAGGGGTTGATACATTAGTGGGGTGAAGAATTCTAATTCAATACCAAGGATGTGAACTAATATTATTACACGTTTTATGCCACTGAATAGTCCTAGGGTATTTTCAAGTAATGAAAATATAATACTTGAGATTGAGTTTTAGGGATGAATTCATTTGTAAGGGCTGATTTCAGAAAATTTCAAACTACATCAACTACTTAACAATTTTAATAGTATCCAAGAGATTTACACCATGATATCGTAATGGAATAATGAAATATAATAGTATAAATGTTAGGGGTAGCTCACCCCCTCAAGGGATTTTTTTTTTGAAAATGCCGGAACAGGTCGACTCTATTTTTGATTATTGTGCATAAAACAATTAATTTTGTCAAGATTTAACAGATTTTGGAATGTGTATAGTGAAAAAAATGGTCATCAAATATAGTTTTTCATTAATAAAAAACGGGGGTTACGAGTCTGATGACTAAAAACAATGCATAAATATGTGCTTTTCAATAACAAGTGTTACCCACATTGTTTTAGTAAAAAATTACGAATTGTATTCGAGAAATTAAAAAAAATTTGTTTTTAGGGGTGAACTTCAAGGGTGGGTTTCACCCCTTAAATGGGCTTATGGGCACGTATAAAAAAATACGCGTCGAATATTTTTTGATGTTCTACAACATATCACAATTTCAAGAAAATCGGTGAGGTACACCTCGGGTACCTTCCTTGTAAGTAGATATTTGGATGTGAAATTTTCCGCTCTTTCGATTGCCGCTGTCGAAAATGGGGGTTTCCATGACCTTTATTTGCTTCCTTGTACCACTAAAATCCCGGTACTATTACAAAGCCACAGCTTGACCTTCATCTGACCCCTAGAGGTCACATTAACCTCAAACCTCAACTCATCCATACGTGAGAGTCTTCACTTTTTTCGATTCCGCCATAAAAAATAGGGGTACCCATTAAAAAAAATGAGGTTGACCTCAAAATAACCTTGAAAATGAGGTTCAAGGACAAATTAAAGAGCACCGTTGAAAGTTACCTGGGGTTAACCTTTCGTTTGTTTTGTTTAACCACTGAATTCGCGAGATTTTTAAGAATTCATACTTTGACCTTCAGTTGACCTCTAGGGGTTACCTCAACCTCATACCTCAATACATATCTGGACGTAAAATTTTCCGCTCTTTCCGATTCCGCCATAAAAAATAGGGGTTTCCATTTAAAAAAAATGAGGTTGACCTCAAAATAACCTTGAAAATGAGGTTCAAGGTCAAATCCAAGGTTACCATCGGATTCCTCGTAAAAAGTTACTTCAAGAACAACCTTCACCCGGTTAAAAAAATAACCGGCTTAGAAAATTTCTCAGGTGTATCGTTACTTTTTGGACACCCTGTATAATAGGTGTAACTAATAATTGTATTGACATGTTTGATGTTATGTTTATATATTCTAAAGAAACATTTTAATTACATACATATACTTACTACAGATTATATATTAGACATATAATCAATATAATACATTGTTGAATTTGCATATTCTATTCTACTCTACTTTTATTAAAAAGTACATAACTCAATTCAAAGAAATGCAAAGAGCCATCCCATGTAAATATTATATTTTAATAATATTAAAATAATTAAACACACTAATCGCTTATCACTATTTCTGTAATAATATAACGTTACTCAAATTTGTAATTCATATAAAACAATTTCCTAAGTAACGCAATAAGTGCTTATTATAATTATGTTTAAGGTTATAAACTATTTTTGAGTGTATTTTCTAAATACTTACAGTAATACAAGTACAGTTAATACTTTTTTTGATAATCAACTTGACTTGATCGTATTTCTTACTCTTTTTTTTTTTATAAAGAATGATCTAATTTTAATGAAGAGGCAATCAGTATAATAATTATCATTCTAATTTTTTTTTTAATTATTACGTGGTATCAAACATGTGAATCCGTAATGAATGATCAACTTTACTTACTTTTGTTAGATGGCAGTGGGTCTGTGACTGGGACGCCGATAAACCAATACGTATGCCTGAATATAAATGATCAATGTAAGAAACTCAAGCACATAATAAATCAAACCGTCATCTATTACTGCAACTTGTTCAAGTGTTAGTCATCAGTGTTTGAAAAGTTATAAATGAGTATACGTGTTCTTTATCATTTGAAATGTACAACAGCCTTCGATTGTTCACACTTTTAATCATTGTAATGAAATAAATAATGGGCAGGGATATAGTATTTTTTATTAAAAAAAATGTCTGCAAATACATTTTAGTAAGAATGAAGAGATACACAGTTTACACAGTTCCTATTGTTGAGTATTACAGGCGGTTGCAATCACGACGCTCTCAGGAAGCTCGATTATGGTCCGCTTAGCAAAAACATAGATGATGCACATAGTGCACCATATGGCCAGCTGTGAGGCTGGCCAGGTCACTTTGTGCAAAAATCTTTTGTCAAAGCGACGGACAGTAATTGTCTTCCTCAACAGAGAATGGAGACTTCTCAAACAAACAACTCGTTGTTTTAGGAGAGGATGTCGTAAACTTCTCTTTCCTGTACGGGCATATGCAAATGCAAATGCTGAAGTACAAAATGAGTCACCGATTGCCCTCGACATGCAACTAATGCTAGTCGACCCGAAGTGAATGCAATGTGTATTTGAACGAAGACTTGCAATCACAAGTGCGGATGTGTGTACCTTCACGTGGTGGGGCTGAAAACACTGTCTCTTTAAAGAAACAGTAGGCAAAACACAAAACGCTTGTCCCTATTTGAGCATTGAACTTCGGAATTAAACTCCGAAGTTCAATGTTTTGAACGCGCATTAGAATACCCGATTTAGCCTAATGTCGGAGTTTGATTCGAATGCGTGGCATGACTGGCACGAATACTGAAAACTGCTTGGGGATTCGTCTTGTCGGCTAGACGAGACTCCACCCTGACCTAAAAGTCAAAAATATTAAATCAAAAGAGCAAACGTCAGTATCAGCCAGTCATAAAAGTCAATCCTTAGAAAGCGAAGTCCGAAATTAGAGCGAAAACCGGGAAACAACTTTCTTTTCGAATGACGGATACCCACCAGCGTGAGCGGGGATGACCGAAACGTAATGGGAAGACGTGCCTTGGTACGTCGAAGCGATGGACCTGTGAGTCGCGGGAGCAATCCCTTAATACAGGTACGCAGGGTGGGATGTTTTCGAACGCGAGCCCAGGAGGGGAAGCCTAGCTGGTTGATCGTCTTAGGAATCTCCTCTGGCTGTCCTAGCTGAGTCTCTCTTCTGACATCCCAACTTGGGTTGACCTCTGCGGGGTAGTGGTACCAGGTCAAGCAAATCTCGTAAGATTTGTATGCCGCGTGCTTTCGATGCGGTAGACGTTGGGGCAACTAGAATCCCGTCGCGCCCAAACCGAGGGTCAAGTCTTTAGTTCCGCTCTCCTTGAGCGTCGAACCGTGAAAAGATCGGGACTCCTTTCGAGGAGGTCGCCGCCTTAGATCAAAAAGGTTTCGACTCGCTTGTGCGTCAGGGATGTCGTAGCAAACTTGACTTCCGGATCTCTAAAGTGTTTGAAAGCGAAGGAGTGAAAGACAGTGGGCTATGCCAACCTATTGGCGCCCAGAGAGAGGGGTGGTAATGTTTGATTACGCTGTGCCACCCTCAAAGCGGAAAAGTGTGAACAACACACATACACTAACTGTTGAGTATTACAATATTAATTAATAACTTGAAAAAATTAGACTATTGAAAATACATTAGAATTTTTTTGACAGACAATATTATGGTAATTTAATACACATCACAATCACTTATTATTATAAGAGAAACATTTTTAAATAACTTCATTTTTCAAGGCTATCTCATAAAAATATATTATTCATTATTTTATGGAACACATTTCCGCAAGAATATACTTGACAATATTTAGCTTATTTTTCATGATATGTAATGCATGAATTACTCAGTCATGGTAATTATAATCATATAAAGCTATTTCCTCAAAATTATACTAATATGATAATTAAATACTACCAAGTTATATTACTTCTATAACTAATATCACAAAGATATAACCCTTACTTGTCAAGTCTACTAAATACTTTGTATCTACGTAATTATAAGCTTAAGATCTTTACAGTAAATTTATAATCATTCATAAAAAAGTTAGTTTACATTTACAAAGTTTTTTTAAATAGTGTATAACAAACTCTTGTTATTAGATTTATTTATTTGTAAATTATTTAAGGTTCTTATAAGATAGTCTCAAACACTTCCTAAAATCATATAACTTAAGTTCTAACATTTATGAACACACGTAATACTTTTTTTTCTTAAAATAACAGTTTTTCAAACTAAATACGTACTTACTTTAGTTCTATTTATTTCTTAATATTTATCTCAAAGTTATGTGTTAATACTTTTTAAAGTTAAGTCGTTTGTACTTTTTTCTCACTGAATTAGGAGATATTAAAAATTAACCTAAATTTACTTGAAAACCTTATTGAGATATGTTTTTTTCTAATTAATAAGATAATCATGCAAGTTACCTATCTAATTAATAAAGTAGAAAAAATTTCAATCATGAATTACCAAATGTCAAGTTAAAATTATTGTATAATATTATAGTGAACGAACAAATTTCTTTAAGAAGATATTGAAAAATTTTAATAAATACTCATATACCATTTTCGTGAAAAAGAATAAAGTCAATAAAAAAATTATGTAAAATGGAATATGCACGATCGTAAGAATGCTACCATTAAATGAGTCTGAAGTTTGTAACGTTATTCAATAACGAAAAAATAAAAAAAAAATGACTAATTAATTATTTTTATTGGTTCAAAAGATTATTATAATGATATATATCAAGGTGATACATCGCAATTACTAAATTTACCCTTAAAACGGACCCTTAGGATATTTATACATGGCAGACTATAGGGACATGGGATAAAATTGTATGTACATATTATTAACAAAAAAATATGGAGTAAATGAAAACTTTCGTTGTACATATTGATTATATGCACTTGCATACTATGTTTCATTTATCACCCTCAATATTAACTACCGTTACGGCCCTTAGAAATGCTAACTCCCAGCGAATTATAAAGATATTTCTTTAGCATTCCCCAGCAACACAATATTTTTTAATAAAAGGTGGTATTCCTGATAGACGAAACTCAGAGCTATATGCATGCCAAGTTTCGTTTGTCGCGCTCCCTAATAACCACCCCTGCAGCCCTTAGAAATGTCAACTCCCAGCGAATTTTAAAGATATATCCTGTAGCATTCCCCAGCAACACAATATTTTTTCATAAAACTTGGTTTTCCTGATAGACGAAACTCAGAGCTATATGCATGCCAAGTTTCGTTTGTCGCGCTCCCTAATAACCACGCCTGCAGCCCTTAGAAATGTCAACACCCAGCGAATTTCAAAGATATTTCCTTCAGCATTCCCCAGCAACACAATATTTTTTAATAAAACTTGGTTTTCCTGATAGACAAAACTCAGAGCTATATGCATGCCAAGTTTCGTTTGCCTCGCTCCCTAATAACCACCCCCGCAGCCCTTAGAAATGCCAACTCTCGGCGAATTTCAAAGATATTTCCTTCGGCATTCCCCAGCAACACAATATTTTTTAATAATACTTGGTTTTCCTGATAGACGAAACTCAGAGCTATATGCATGCCAAGTTTCGTTTGTCGCGCTCCCTAATAACCACGCCTGCAGCCCTTAGAAATGTCAACTCCGTAGGAATTTTAAAGATATTTCCTTCGGCATTCCCGAGCAACACAATATTTTTTCAAAAAACTTGGTTTTCCTGATAGACGAAACTCAGAGCTATATGCATGCCAAGTTTCGTTTGTCGCGCTCCCTAATAACCACCCCCGCAGCCCTTAGAAATGTCAACTCCCTGCGAATTTCAAAGATATTTCCTTCAGCATTCCCCAGCAAAACAATATTTTTTAATAAAACTTGGTTTTCCTGATAGACGAAAGTCAGAGCTATATGCATGCCAAGTTTCGTTAGTCGCGCTCCCTAATAACCACCCCCGCAGCCCTTAGAAATGCCAACTCCCGGCGAATTTCAAAGATATTTCCTTCGGCATTCCCGAGCAACACAATATTTTTTAATAATACTTGGTTTTCCTGATAGACGAAACTCAGAGCTATATGCATGCCAAGTTTCGTTTGTCGCGCTCCCTAATAACCACCCCCGCAGCCCTTAGAAATGTCAACTCCCAGCGAATTTCAAAGATATTTCCTTCAGCATTACCCAGCAACACAATATTTTTTCATAAAACTTGGTTTTCCTGATAGACGAAACTCAGAGCTATATGCATGCCAAGTTTCGTTTGTCTCGCTCCCTAATAACCACCCCCGCAGCCCTTAGAAATGTCAACTCCCAGCGAATTTCAAAGATATATCCTTCAGCATTACCCAGCAACACAATATTTTTTAATAAAACTTGGTTTTCCTGATAGACAAAACTCAGAGCTATATGCATGCCAAGTTTCGTTTGTCGCGCTCCCTAATAACCACCCCCGCAGCCCTTAGAAATGCCAACTCTCGGCGAATTTCAAAGATATTTCCTTCGGCATTCCCCAGCAACACAATATTTTTCAATAATACTTGGTTTTCCTGATAGACGAAACTCAGAGCTATATGCATGCCAAGTTTCGTTTGTCGCGCTCCCTAATAACCACGCCCGCAGCCCTTAGAAATGCCAACTCCCGGCGAATTTCAAAGATATATCCTTCGGCATTCCCGAGCAACACAATATTTTTTCATAAAACTTGGTTTTCCTGATAGACAAAACTCAGAGCTATATGCATGCCAAGTTTCGTTTGTCGCGCTCCCTAATAACCACCCCCGCAGCCCTTAGAAATGTCAACTCCCAGCGAATTTCAAAGATATTTCCTTCAGCATTACCCAGCAACACAATATTTTTTCATAAAACTCGGTTTTCCTGATAGACGAAACTCAGAGCTATATGCATGCCAAGTTTCGTTAGTCGCGCTCCCTAATAACCACCCCCGCAGCCCTTAGAAATGCCAACTCCCGGCGAATTTCAAAGATATTTCCTTCGGCATTCCCCAGCAACACAATATTTTTTAATAATACTTGGTTTTCCTGATAGACGAAACTCAGAGCTATATGCATGCCAAGTTTCGTCTGTCGCGCTCCCTAATAACCACCCCCGCAGCCCTTAGAAATGTCAACTCCCAGCGAATTTCAAAGATATTTCCTTCAGCATTACCCAGCAACACAATATTTTTTCATAAAACTCGGTTTTCCTGATAGACGAAACTCAGAGCTATATGCATGCCAAGTTTCGTTTGTCGCGCTCCCTAATAACCACCCCCGCAGCCCTTAGAAATGTCAACACCCAGCGAATTTCAAAGATATTTCCTTCAGCATTCCCCAGCAACACAATATTTTTTTATAAAAGGTGGTTTTCCTGATAGAGAAAACTCAGGGCTATATGCATGCCAAGTTTCGTTTGTCACGCTCCCTAATAACCACCCCCGCAGCCCTTAGAAATGTCAACACCCTGCGAATTTAAAAGATATTTCCTTCAGCATTCCCCAGCAATACAATATTTTTTTATAAAAGGTGGTTTTCCTACAAGCTCAATCTATCTGTTGATACAGGGGAATCCTATGGCAAACTTGATACCATGAACCAATACGTTAAAAAAGCAACAAAATTAAATTGTTAGGCGCAGCTAATGGTTCTATCCTATCCTTATCCTTACCTTATATGATTGTGAAGTTTGCAACGTTCATCGTGAACGAAAAAATCGAAAATTTAAATATGAGGATTTGACTCCATATATTGCTATAAATATCAAACTAACAATATAAAATACTATAGTCAGTAGTTGGTTCGATTTCCAACGCCTAAAAACCACCCTTAAGACAGTTTACACACGAGCAAAGGCGAAGTTGGCTCCTATAAATTTGTGTATTAAAAAACATCACAAAATTCAGCGCTTAAAAGAATTTTATGAAGGAGAGAATAATACTCTCTACATGTGTAAAAAGTTTCCGGGGCCGGAACGCACCCTACTCACCCTGACACTCTTTCAAAGCATGGTATCCCATACACGCAAAGGCGAAATCAGCACGTTTTAATATATTTATTCTAAAACACCCAAAAATAATTTTACCAAAAGCCTTTTATCATGGAGAGGATACAACTATCTATCCGTGAGCGAAGTTTCGTGCGTCGGAACGCACCCTGTACACTCTGACACTCTTGCAAATCATGGCGTCTCATGCGCGCAAAGGTGAAATCAGCTCGATTTAATATATTTATTCTAAAACACCCAAAAATAATTTTACCAAAAGCATTTTATCATGGAGAGGATACAACTAGCTATCCGTGAGCAAAATTTCGTGCGTCGGAACGCACCCTGTACACTCTGACACCCTTGCAAAGCATGGCATCCCATGCGCGCAAAGGCGAGATCAGCCTTGTTTTAACCTCCGAGCGTATCTGTGACGTACACAAAGTCAGTCAGTTCGGTACTTTATTACTCGAAATATAGACATTGGATATGCTGTAATATAGAATTTTAAGCTGAGATGAATAAAAATATTGGTTAAAGTTATTAAATAATATAAAATAATTCAAAGAAAAGTGAAATTTAAAAAAATTATCGTATCTTGTTCGATAACTTTATTTCTAAATTGATAACAATTTTTTCAAGCAGTTTTTTCATACAACATGAAAATGACAACTAAGTAGTTTTTAATACTGCAATAGTTTGAATCTTTGCGAGGTAATGTTGTTCTTGTTTGATTTGTCACGCAAATTAAGGCAATTAAGTTTTAAAAAAAGCAACTCCCTTTCTCTCTCTCTCTATCTATCTATCTATCTTTCTTTCTAATGTGTCGTTGAAATTTGATTTATAGAATGATATATGTATTAAACTGTATGAAGTACAGTTTGATGAAATGTTTGGGATTTCGTGCCGCCTAAACTGTAGTAGTAATGTGACCTATATAATTCATAACATTGGCCGCCGTCGCGCATCTTATATTTCTCGATTTTCGTGGAGTGATTAGCCGGTTGGCATCCTTTTATAGGCCAACCAATGAAGCCAAAAATGGAGTATTTTGTGACATTAATACTAACAGCAAACCGATTATGCAAAGTTGTTTATTACTATGCGTAGATGAAAACGTATATGTTTCTAACTTGCAACTTTCATTTAATAACTTTTTACAGCCGTTTGAAATTTGCAAAAACATGTTTTTCACGTATAAAACCAAAACTATTGAAGTTAGGTATGTACCTCAATGGAATAAGTTATAGATAATAGAATTATCTATAAAATGAGCTATCGCTCATCTCAATCGAGTAATTAATGATCAATATAATTACAAAAAACATCAAAAATGATCAAAAAAGGTTACATTTCAAAAATTCATATCTCTACATAGAGTGATGTTGAAAGAATTAGCTTATGATATTTCGTAGATTGCATTGTTTTCTTCATGTATGCTAAATCTGAGCTATATATAGTTATGACTTTCGGCACTACAGTAATGACAATCAAACCTTTTTTTTATTTAGTACATCTTGCATAATGCCTTGTGGCTCAGCCGTTAGAGTTATACATTATTTGAAAAAAGTTTTTTAAATCTCAATAATCAAACTACAACTTTGTCATTTGGACTTTTGCTCTAAAATCAGTTTAAAGGGGTGAAATTTGTCGTTGAATATCGGGCAAAATGTGCCCGAGCGTGAAAGAAAGCGAGCAGCGGGAGATTCAGATCCCGCGGAGGGGAAGTATATATAGTAATAGAAAATCCAGGCGCTCGGTGGTTGACTGTATTATTACTTATTTTGATATATATATATTTTACTGACATTTAATTAACAGTTGGAGATATTATTTATAATAATTATATTTATAATGTTATTTACAATAAATTTTAATTTGTTTCATTATACTTAAATGATAAATGTATTAAAAATAAATATAAATTACTATTTGCCTACATTATAATAAAATATACACATATATTTATATGTTTCGTATTATTTATTTAACAAATATCGAATGCGTACTTAATTAACTTGAAAACGAAAAAAAATTTCAGTAAAATAGCGTAAATAATATCAAAATAGAAATAAAGTTATCGAACAAGATACGATAATTTTTTTAAATTTTACTTTTCTTTGAATTATTTTATATTATTTAATAACTTTAACCAATATTTTTATTCATCTCAGCTTAAAATTCTATATTACAGCATATCCAATGTCTATATTTCGAGTAATAAAGTACCGAACTGACTGACTTTGTGTACGTCACAGATACACTCGGAGGTTAAAACAAGGCTGATCTCGCCTTTGCGCGCATGGGATGCCATGCTTTGCAAGGGTGTCAGAGTGTACAGGGTGCGTTCCGACGCACGAAATTTTGCTCACGGATAGCTAGTTGTATCCTCTCCATGATAAAATGCTTTTGGTAAAATTATTTTTGGGTGTTTTAGAATAAATATATTAAATCGAGCTGATTTCACCTTTGCGCGCATGAGACGCCATGATTTGCAAGGGTGTCAGAGTGTACAGGGTGCGTTCCGACGCACGAAACTTCGCTCACGGATAGATAGTTGTATCCTCTCCATGATAAAAGGCTTTTGGTAAAATTATTTTTGGGTGTTTTAGAATAAATATATTAAAACGTGCTGATTTCGCCTTTGCGTGTATGGGATACCATGCTTTGAAACAGTGTCAGGGTGAGTAGGGTGCGTTCCGGCCCCGGAAACTTTTTACACATGTAGAGAGTATTATTCTCTCCTTCATAAAATTCTTTTAAGCGCTGAATTTTGTGGTGTTTTTTAATACACAAATTTATAGGAGCCAAATTCGCCTTTGCTCGTGTGTAAACTCTCTTAAGGGCGGTTTTTAGGCATTGGAAATCGAATCAACTACTGACTATAGTATTTTATATTGTTAGTTTGATATTTATAGCAATATATGGAGTCAAATCCTCATATTTAAATTTTCGATTTTTTCGTTCACGATGAACGTTGCAAACTTCACAATCATATAAGGTAAGGATAAGGATAGGATAGAACCATTAGCTGCGCCTAACAATTTAATTTTGTTGCTTTTTTAACGTATTGGTTCATGGTATCAAGTTTGCCATAGGATTCCCCTGTATCAACAGATAGATTGAGCTTGTAGGAAAACCACCTTTTATAAAAAAATATTGTATTGCTGGGGAATGCTGAAGGAAATATCTTTTAAATTCGCAGGGAGTTGACATTTCTAAGGGCTGCAGGGGTGGTTATTAGGGAGCGCGACAAACGAAACTTGGCATGCATATAGCCCTGAGTTTTCTCTATCAGGAAAACCACCTTTTATAAAAAAATATTATGTTGCTGGGGAATGCTACAGGATATATCTTTAAAATTCGCTGGGAGTTGACATTTCTAAGGGCTGCAGGGGTGGTTATTAGGGAGCGCGACAAACGAAACTTGGCATGCATATAGCTCTGAGTTTCGTCTATCAGGAAAACCACCTTTTATTAAAAAATATTGTGTTGCTGGGGAATGCTAAAGAAATATCTTTATAATTCGCTGGGAGTTAGCATTTCTAGGGGCCGTAAGGGTAGTTAATATTGAGTGTGATAAATGAAACGTAGTATGCATGTGCATATAATCAATATGTCCAACGAAAGATTTCGTTTACTCGATATTTTTTTGTTAATAATATGTACATACAATTTTATCCCATGTCCCTATAGTTTGCCATGTAAATATCCTATGGGTCCGTTTTAAGGGTAAATTTAGTAATTGCGATGTATCACCTTGATATATATCATTAGAATAATCTTTTGAACCAATAAAAATAATTAATTAGTCATTTTTTTTTCTTATTTTTTCGTTATTGAATAACATTACAAACTTGAGACTCATACCTTTAATTAGCTGTACGCTTCGGAAATTGTGTAACAGCTTCCAATTCTTCAACAGTCATTGGCTCAACATCAGTATTCAGATCAATGTCCTCAATGTTACTGCACGTGATGACTGTTAACGCATCTGTATAGTATCATAATATATATTTATAATTTGATAAAATGTTAATTACATATTGAAAGCATTTAATGCTACATAAAAAAAGTCATACCATCGACATGTAACTCCCTAGTAATCGTAACATTAGCCCCAAGAACGTAAGTTGGTGGAGCTTCAGTAAAATTTGTTATGTTTACATTTACTTTAGTCGTAGCATCACATATTGAGCCACTTCCATAGCTCATGTTATTCCAGCGACTTCGTATAACTCGGAAAGTTTGCTTGATAAATCCACTTAGAATAACTGAAAGAAATTTTAAAATTTAATGAGCTTACATAACATTGTTTGATTATGTATTCTAAGTTATATAATAGTAAAAAATTAAATGCTTACCAGTATCACCAGTCTCGTAATTTTTAATGTCATCGAACGTAACGTTCATTGATCTGTATTCATTTTGTCCATTGGAGAGTCTACGTATGCCCATAAATTCGACGTTAGTACTTTCCAAAATTGTGAGTTCATGAGGAACATATCCATCGTTCTCCCTGAAATAATTGGGTTTAACTGATCTGGCTTGACATCCAGTTAGACGTAACACCTGTTCAATATATATATGTACATTATATATGTATAAATTACTAAGAAATTTTCAAAACATTCAAATAAAAAAAACTAATCATATAATTTATACTTACTCTATCAGCTTGAACCTTTGGATAATAAAGTGAAACCATTGGTTCATTCCAAACACAGACTGCAACTTTTTTGCTGCCATTGGTCAATACAAATTTAAACAGTTTCAAATTTTTCTTTAGTCCTACAATCTTGGGAGCGTTTATCTGGTCAATGTAGGCTGTTATTTCACTATAAAAAAGCCAAATCAAATAAATTAATAACTTATAATAAAAGAAACAGATGGGATTAAAATGTGATAAGAACGAATAATAATATTCTTACACAGTATTATCTTTGTCTACAAAATGATCATAGATTGTATTGTCTGATAATCTGTAATCTTGTTCCATTAACTCATCATCTTCATTTGGCACACCTTGCACTTGCCCATCAGCGGCAGCAGGTACAACTTCATTTGGCGGACCTACCATTTACCGATCTAGGTTTCGTGCTGGTTGTTGACCCTCTGCATTATTCATGAGTTGATTTTGCGCTTCTGCCATCTAAAATTATTAGATTGAATAAATGAACTCAAAAGGTATATTTTTACTCGTACATATTACTAAAAATGTATAAATAAAAATTGTAGAGATTCCTTTGTAAAATCATTAAATTTCTCAAAAAAACATTTGGTTTTGATTAACATATTAAAGTTACCTTAAAAATTTATTGAAATCACTAATGGTCAATTTAAACATAAAAATATAATATAACACGTGCTACGTCAACATTCACTATGAACTTCAAAATTTTTACAATAAACAATTTTCAAAAATATATTTTGGAGAACTTCAATAAATAGAAATATATATCCTATAAGTAATTAGATTACATTACCTTTAAATATAAATACTGAAATATGCGTTTGTATTAAACGAATGAAGAGATGTCGATGGATCACGGTTTGCAGTCAGAGAGCCTTGGGAGGTCTGGTCACGTCGAAGTCAAAAGCCGAAAAGAACGTGATTGATAGCGCGACAATAATTCTCTCTCCTCAGGCCCTCCATATGCCCTATCCTTATTCTAAAAACGCCCTATTCCTTATTCTAAAAACAGAGCGACATCTGTAGAATCCGTTAGCATCTTTTTAATTCTTATTTTTAACTCTAAAATTAATTTTCATATAATTAACGACTTTACGATTTTTAAAATTTAAAATATAATTTTGTAAAATAATAATATCATTATTATATTTTTATCACATAACGATTGAAAAATAAATTTTACTTACCAACACAAATAGAAACTCGTGTTAGCAGTTAGCACACAGTCATAATACACTACAAATCCATGAATACCACATGACTATCACTGAGCCAATCAGATCACGAATAGTTTGGCTTCACATCACTTTTTTCTAAGGGGATAAAAAAAAATGAAGATTTTCGATTTTTTTTTTAAGAATCCATTAAGATGCAGGACCCGAAAGTTGTACTTCAAAAATATACTTTGACAAACTTTGATTGTTATTGTTAACCAGTCCAAAATGGCCCCCGAATGCCTGAAATGATTGCAAAATCACAGTAATATGGACTTTTGAAGTATAATCAATGTTTTAGCGGGAAAAATGACTTTTCTGAGTCTTGCGACAATAAATTGGATGCACATTAGCATAATTAGCTCAGAAAATTGATTTTTAAGATGGCGGCCGTGATGAGTCAGCTAAAATAACGTACTTACACAGTTTTATAGACATTATATATTGTTCAAATCTCTTTATTCAATAGTTTTATGAACTCTCAGCATCATTAGATCCAAACTCATTATTATCTTATCAAAATTAAAAATGGCGAATCCAAGATGGCGGACTGCAAACTCAAAAATAGTAATTCCGGAAAGATAAAAAATACAATCATATTGTACGTGAAATTTGGAATCAAAATTCTTCCATTCACTTTCTCTGTCAGAGCCGTCATTCTCGAGTAAAAAATTATCAAAATATCGGAAATCGAAAATTCGCCTCCAAACTTACCAACCATGCTTTCAAAAGGATGTTCAATGGTTTTACAATGGCAGTTATGTGTTTTTTGCCTCTGATTTATTCGTAATTCAGAGTTACCCGATTCTCACCACGAGGAGGTAAACTTTTTAGAGAATCATATATAAGGTACTCCTACGAGGTCTGTCCGGAAAGTATCGGGCCTACGTTAATATCTTCGCACCATAGTGTTCGAGCGACCTCTACCAGACAGAAACGTTAACAGTAAAGCCTCACGAATCTATTGGTTACTTTGTGACGGAGAATTTCGGCTCGCCGACTTCTCTTTCGTCTCTCTCTCGTCCGTTCGCTACGCCCGGGCTGAGAGTGTGTTGGTATGCACTCTCATGCCTGGTTTTTCTCTGTTTGAGGTGCGGCGAGCGGGCGTTGGCGGAGCTGGATGCGGCCGACGAGCTGGCGATCCGTTGCCAGGATCGTCATGCGGGGGAGCGGGCGGAATGGGGAGAGCGCGGCCGAGGGGGGAAATCGGCAGTTTCGTTTGGGCTGGCCGATCGCGTGCGCGCGTTTGTTTTTCGTTTGTCGCCGTTTCGGATCTTCCGTTGGTTTTTGGAAGCGGTGCGGTGCTTCGCCACGTTTTTTTTGTTTTGTGGATGCGCACCCGGTGTGTGGGCGCGCATCGGTGGTTCATTTTTGTTGTGAGTGAGGAGTGAGTAGCTGGGTCGCGCCCAGCCAAGCCTTGCCGCCCAGCACCGGTGTGCGTGGGTAAGAGCGAAGCCCGTACCGCCGGCGCGCGCGTGTTCGGCGAGCGAATCCGGCGAGCGGCTGAGCAGTGGGACCAGCAGCAACAGCAGCCGCAACAGCCGCAACAGTAACAACAGCAACCGCAGCAGCAACAGCAGTAACAGCAACAACATTAGCAGCAGCAGCAGCAGCAAGCCGCATCCGTTGACCGGGAGCGGCCATCGCCACCTGAGGTCGTCGTTGGCAAGGTCGGTGCCGGTTTTCTCTCTCTCTCTCTCTTTTTCTCGCTCTCTTGCATGTCCGGGGTGTTCGCGGGTGCAACGGTGCAGGTCGGGCAGTGATGCCGGCCCCCGTTGCCGGGTTTTGAGTTCGCAGGCGCTTAGGCTTAAGCGGATTATCGGGCAGTGATTGCCGATAATCCGGTTAAGCGGATTAGCGATTTTTGTATTAGGCCGATTTGCGAGACGGAGTGTGCGTGCTCCGTCTAATTATTAATTTGTGTGTTTTTCCTTTCATTTTCTTTTATTGTGTTTATATTAATAAATTAATAATATATATATATGTGTCATATATTATTGCGTTAACCCGTTCGTTTTCCCGATTTTCCTTCAATTCGTGCGCGATTGGCACACACGCTCGGTGTGCCATTCAGTCGTAGGAGCATTCGTGCCTCCCGAGCCCTCCTTTGATAAATATTGTGCGGACGGCCGCGAGCAAGTATTCTTCAACGAATAGTCGGCTTATATAACTCCGTTACAACTTACTGACACCCGCCGGACGTATAGTTCATGCGCAGCGTGTCTTTGTTTACAGTGCCTTTTTTGCGTTCGTCAGATTTTGATATTGTCAAAAATGACTAAAAAACAAGATCAACGAATTTGCATCAAATTTTGCTTTCAACTCGGAAAAACGAGTTCGAAAACTATTGAACTGATGCAAAAGGCCTTCGAAAGCGAGTGTATGAGCAAGAGAGTGGTATAAATGGTTCAAGGATGGTCGCACTTCTGTCGATAGTGATTCTCGTTCCGGCTTATCTTCGACGACAAAAACCGCAGATTATATTGAGCGGGTGCGACTTGCAATCGAACAAGATCGTCGAATGACTGTGCGAGAACTAGAAGAAGACCTTGGGATACCAAAAACTATTATTTTAGAAATTTTAACCGAAAATTTAGGAATGAAACGCGTGTGAGCGAAATTCATCCCAAAATTGCTCACAGCAGAGCAGAAGAACATTCGCTTCGAAATCGCTCTGGACAATCTGGAAATGGTCAATAATGATGATAATGTGCTTAGAAAAGTTATTACAGGTGATGAATCATGGGTTTGTGGTTATGATCCTGAAACAAAACAACAATCTTCACAGTGGAAGCATTCTGAATCGCCAAGACCGAAAAAGCACGTTAAAGTCGGAGCAATGTTAAGTCAATGTTCATTGTTTTTTTCGATTATGAAGGTGTTGTACATCACGAATATGTACCAGCAGGTCAGACAATTAATAAACAATACTACGTTCAAATTTTGAAACGTTTGCGTGATGTAGTAAGAAGAAAACGGCCGCACTTTTGGGAAAGTGGTGACTGGCTTCTCCATCACGATAATGCGCCAGCGCATTCATCCAATCTTGTGCAGCAGTTTTTGAGCAAACACAATATCGCATTGCTTCGACAACCTCCATACAGTCCCGAAATAGCCCCTTGTGACTTTTGGCTGTTTCCAAAACTAAAAAAACCACTCAAAGGACACCAATTCGATGACAAAACAATGGTTGAAAACAATGCGCCGAGTGTACTTTAGGCTATCCCTAAAATTGAGTTCTAGGACTGTTTTGAAAAGTGGAAACATCGATGGAACCGTGTTATTCAATCAAGTGGGGATTACTTTGAAGGATGCCACCCACCAGATGAAAAAGAAGAACGTTAGCACGAAAATATAAAGGTAGGTCCGATACTTTCCGGACAGACCTCGTATAACTATGTACAAATATTAACATAATGGTAGTTTTTAGCCCAATAAACGTTTTCTTCATATAAAAATAGATAAGTGTTAGTTAAAAGTTTTGATCTTCTATAATATATTACTATATTACATAAATTAGATATCTGCGGTATTTCGCTTCAATGAAAATTAATGGTTGTTTATGCGTACCAGTGTATTTTAATATTCAACGTTATTCCAAATGAAACAGTACCAGTATTGTTGAATTTCGTTTTCAGTTTTTTTAGAAAAAAAATTTTTTTAATCACAACCATCCCGGCCATAGTTAGGGGATACAACCCAACCCCTTGAAGATTATTTCGGTGCATAATTTTGTTAATTAGTAACAATCAATTTGAAATGAATTTGGAAATTTGTTACGTAGAAGTATAGATACCCTGAACAATGTACTTTAAAGACATATTTCAGGGGTTGTTTTCACTCCTATGAACATTTATAACTATATAAAATAAAGTTCAGCTCTTGTTTTTCTGAAAATTTATAATCGAGCGAAATTCCATTGAAATCTACGGCACTTTACTCGAATAAGAATGAAAATTATCTAAGGGTAATTTATCTCCTATACTATATAAAAACAAAAAAAAGCCGAAACACGTCAACTTTATTTTGCAATGTCCTTCAGGACAATATAAGATTTGTTGACCCTGGATTAAATTTGTATTTTTCCGAGACAAAAATTCAAGAAGAAAATAACTTTCGGCCTCTTGAAAAATAAGGGATGCCACCCCGGCAGGTTTTAGTGTGCTGTATAATATTGTTATTCAGTAACAAACATTTACCAGTTGTTTTCAGAAAGAAATCTTGTATAGGAAAGGAGATATACTCAAAAAACAGTTTTTGGGGTTGAACTTTGGGTGTATTTTTCGTCCCTTTAAACCGTTTATTAACACATAAAAAAATACGTGACGTTTATTTTTTAGTCCTCTACAACATATCACAGTTTCATTGGAATCGGTTCCTCACACTTCCCTTATCTTTCTTATTAGTTGTATAGTCTCTTACTATTTACAAATGACATTAGGCTTACCTAAAGCAATCCACTGTAAAAAAAATTTTTCATTTCTAAATTATAAATTGAACATAAAAAAATAAACGATATTCACCATTAATTGAAAACATTAATAATTTACATTATACGTGAATGCATTTGTTCTTTGGGCATTCATTTGTGAATTAAATTTATACTAAAGCCGTCGAATGTTATAAATGGAGTTTATTATAAGGTATTAGTACTTTATTTTGTGAAAAACTATTTAGAGTGTATGAAACTTTAGCCAAAGCCAGAAAGTATTGCGAATGAAATGAAATAAAAATTAGAGATTCATTATTTTATGAACAGTTTTTTATTTCGTGCCAAACATACAATTTTTTATAAATTCAAATCGTATAATGATGACAGCAGATAGATATAGTATCATATAAATTATAATACAGTGGCGTGCATAATTTTTGGGCAAAAAAAAAAATCATTTAAAATTTAAAGTTTTACAGTCTAAAATGATCGTAGAAGAACGTGCGCAGGCTCATTTTGAAGAATAACGCAATACCCTTCTTATCCAGTCGGTATTTTTTTATTATATTGAAAATTAAGTTTTTTAAGTTAAAAAGACAAATTACTTATTTAAAAAAATTTTTTTTACATTAAATCGGTTATAACTTTTGAACGGCTCAGCAGATTATAAAAATCGAAAGTGTAAAAGTTATATATTTCTGTTATCTTTGAAATGAGTGGAACAGGATCCATTATTATTAAGCTCATAAAAAGTTATAGCGTTTTTCGTAAAATATTTCCCTTTTTTTCATCTTTGATTATCTCGGAAACTATGCACTGTAGAAAAAAACTCCAAAGAGAAAAAAAGGTTGTTTATTAATGTAGAATAATTATTCACTATCGAAATTGCATGTTCTAAAAAAAGACTTTCCGGTTTTTCACCGTGGGTAAAGTATGACTATCGAATTACTAGAAATAAATAATATTATTACGTTCTATAAATTAAAATTTATCAATATTATTTTTATACGCATATTTTCATACCATAGTATTAAAATAATATTTATCACAATACATCACTCATGTATTTAACAGTAGTCAACGTAATTTTTTAAATACATCTGTACTACAGTTATCCGTTCGCGATTTATTTCATTTTGAAGATTTTTGAAACACTTCGAATACTGTACGGCGCAATGGTAATTCACTAAATAGATGCTATAATTTGTAACGGGGTGGATTAACTATAACAATAGGAATTTATTAAAGCTAAAACTCCCACGATGCAGAGACAACCGCCGTTCCGTTAAACACTTATAAGTATACGTGTATTTGCGTTTACGCTTGATACTTTCGTTTCAGTGTTTTCTCTTTCCAACAGAGTTGAACTCACCTTAAGTCACCTGACTTGTGACACTCGATCTATCTTAGGTATGATTGACCTAATGCTTATTCCAACTAATCGCCTAGATGAAACCAGTTTAAAATTTATCTGTAATAGATCTCCGAGAGAGAGAGAGAGAGAGAGAGGGAGAGGGAGAGGGAGAGAGGGAGAGAGGGAGAGAGGGAGAGGGAGACGAAACACAGTGGAAAATAATTTGGCGGTACTATCCAAGTTACAGTTGAGGCTTAACTGAAACTTTTAAACTCTTGCGCACCCTCTCTCTCTTAATCGTTCGCTCTAGCATCGCGAATATTACCGAATCGCGAACGGATCGATTAATCGAATCGACTACCATTGCAAATTTTACTAATAAATATTATAAGCAATGTAGTATCGATACATCTTGGATTTTTTAAAATTCGTAATACAGATTTATTGTTTAAAGTTGATATATTGATTTCCAACAAATACTATAATAAATTTAACCATCTAATAAATGTCCCTAAATTATTTCGCTTCAATATATTAACAATTCTCTGCATTTGAACGAGCCAAACACAACAATTGCTTTTTGAATACGCCGAAACACTAGTTGAAAACCTTGGAAATGGGGAATTCCCTTAAAATAATTTTTTAATATTGGTTTCTTTTCATCATTGTTGCTCTGGACATAGCAATTTTTTTTTACAGCTATGAAATTTACATATCATCATGAAGTTCTTTATTTTAGGTTTGTAATATTGTTGCTGGACAAAGATGTATCAAGAAATTAACTGATATGCAGACTTCAACAATGATCAAAGCTACTGCCCGATCAGCTCCTGATCGAGAAAGAGAAATTAATAACCTCGTTAGACGAGCGGATTTTAATAATGACTCGTATGTTCAAGAATTTGGTCTTACTATTTCAAATAATATGATGGAAGTCAGAGGACGTATATTACCACCACCTAAACTTCAATATGGAGGGCGAGTGAGTTCTCTTAGCGGGCAGGTGAGGAACTTATTAATTATCTTCTCACCTTTTTCATAAAGACATAGACAAATTCCGTAGAAAAGCTAAACGATTACAGTAAAATGATACTTTATACAAAGTATATTTTTTATATCGTTGTAAGTAAGTAAGATAACTAAAAAATAATTCTATAATTCGAAATTTTTTTGAAAAAAAAACAATAAACATAGTTCTAAAAGTATTGGATAGCATTTTTAGAGACCTTAACGCTGTCCATTTGTCATATTTTCCGGATTCGTTCTAAATTTAGTCGACTGCAACTACACGTATCATAGATTCTGAAACGTCTCAAAAGTGTTGGTAATTACTTCACATACCAAGTCTATAGTCCGTAACGTCGACGTACTTTTTAATAGGACATTGTTTATACAATGTATAATTTTACCAGTTAGATTTATCGTTACTTGATGTGAATCTGTTATTTGTTATTTACTTTAAACAACATTAGAATTTTTTTCTTGAAAACTATATTTGTCTCTGATATTTTTCTAGGAATAAAAATGTCTTAAAATTAAAGAAAGAGTATTTTTTAATTTTTTCAGATCTTCCGATAAGATTTTTGAATTAGCAATCTTGTGACTGAAAATTCAAAAGTCTTCGAACGATTCTGAAAAAATTCTAAGGTATTTCTTGGCTAATTCTAAGATATTTTTGTTCTTAGGGAATTTTGATAAGAGTCCATAGTTTTCCAGAAAAAAAATTTATGAAGTTTTAGAAAAAAATTTTCCATTCCGTCCGTTAATTTGTTTATAAAATAATTTTTACGTTCGGAAAACGTTACTTAGGTATTCTTAGTTCAGATATCGAAACCGCGATTTAGAGAGATTTTGGACAAATCAAAAAATGTTAAAAGAAGAAACAATCGATTTAAAAAAAAATTCAACTGAAAAATTCAGTTTATTTTGTAATTTTTAACTTTTCCATAGAAAAACTTTTTTCGCGAGACTTTTAATCAACACCACTAAAAAAAGCATCCTCGAAACCGTAGTGAACAGTGCTTCATGAATTTTTTCTGTTCGAATTTATTACATGGTAATTATTCAAACATAGTCAAAACAAGAAAGTATTACGAATAATATGAAATAAAAATTAGAGATGCATTATTTAGCAACAATTTTTTATTATGTGCCAAACACATTTTTTCATGGATTCGAATCGTATATTGATGACAGCAGATAGATAATATATTACATAAATTATAATAGTTAGACAGAGAAAAGTATGAGCATGAGAGTACGGTACATTCAGCTTTGATAATACCCATGCTTCAAAATTAATAGTTTTTAATTATAAAAGGCATAAAGACATAAATGAAAAATGTAAATAAAATGAAAATGATGACAAGGATGCAACTCTTTCAAACACACAACTACCAAACTATAGAATTAAAAATTCCACTTCTCTACAGAGAACGAACTTAAAAAAACTAGCATATTTAAATGCATACCGGATAATCGAGTTTAATGAGGCGTATTGACAAGAACAGCTTGGAAAAATAAGCGTTTATCGTATATCTTATTATTAGATATTCTTTCATTATTGGTAATAAATAGTCATAATAAGAAAGCTAAAGATTTAAAAAAAATAAGCTAAAGTAGTCTTAGGAGAATGTCTTCTATTCTAGGCCTCGAAAACGTAGAGATTAGTCGATCCTTGATGGAATTTTGGATCGAAGTGAATTAATTAAACACTAGTTTTAGGTTAAAATAGAAAATACAAAGTTATTTTATTTTGAAAGTCTATTACAATAGTTATACTCTAATGATGTTCTAATAATAATGATAATAGTAATCCTCTAATGATTGCGAGAGCTCTAACACCAAAGGCGCTCACTGTTGGAATGCTGCGCTAGTTTCCGCGGCAGATGAACTCAGCGAAGGTGGCGTGGTATGCGTGCGCGCACATGCGCACAAGAAGCTTAACAATCCTCAATATTTTTTTGTTCCAATTCATTGCATGGTAACGATTCAGACGTCATTCTCGAAAAAGCATTCTGTCGGCGTTAACGGGTTAATGTGCTTACTTTGTCGAAGTTATTTTTGTTGCTAAATATGTTATGATATCTATATTTATTTTTTGTTTACCGAATTTATAGGCGTTGGAATTAGCGATATTAGCGTTTTAATATATATACTATTCGGTATTTTGATTCTTTTATTTGTTAGCTGCTGTATTATTCGTAAACGCTCCACTTTATAGAAATATCGTTGGTAATTTGACTGCACAAGATATTAGTCTTGTCCATCTTTTCATGTTGTTTTTTAGTACTTCCCACAATTCATTGTATATTGCTCAATTATTTGACATTGTATGATGTAGTTTTTGTTGAGATAGTCACTGTTTGGACATTTTAGAATATCTTAAGTAGATAGGCAATGTACGTTTTACGACAGAGTACAAGAGTATGTGTACAAAGGTATCCGGCTAAACATTATTTTTCGATTTATTAACATATAAAGAATGCAACACGAAAAACCAAATATCCCTACTATGAAAAGTGATGTGAAGTCATTTTATTCGCGATGTGATTGGTTGAAAGATGGTCACGTGAGAATATGACGGCAAATGTCCTTGGTAAACATGTATAATAATAATAATAATTGGATATAAGATGGTCACGTTCGATGTGACACAGTCTTTTTGCTGTATTATCGAATTGATCGAGCTCCGGCTTGAAATCGCTGATTTGTATCTTTTTCCATTAGTGCTATCTCATTGTTGAAAATTATTTTCAAGATCTTTTGCGTAAGTATTATTCATGAATTTTGATTTTTACGAATTATTTTATTGATTACATAATAATCTAACAATATTTCAAGAAATTATAATTGATATCAGTAAGGTTAACTGAATTAATCTCGCCAAATTAATTTTTTTAACAACTACATCTTTTTTATTCTACAAACTTTCTATTTTTAATTGTTTAAGAATAGCATTATTGTCATTATTCACACACACACACACATATTAATGGATATATCATGTTAAAATCTTTATAGTAGAAGCAAAGTTAGGTAAAAACGTGGTTCTTAATTTACAGAAATTGTATGAAACATTCAATTTATCAGAGAGATATTGCAGTCGTTTTATTAACAATAAACATTACCATTAACATTAACATAAATATTAACATTTATCAAGTGTGGCACTAATGAATTTTCTGTATACAAGTTTGTTTTTAATTAAGACAATCTATTATTGAAGTACTCAAATCAAAATTAGTTTTGTATTAATAACGTAACATTCATTAAATTAATTCATTTTTTTTTCATAATTTGTTATTGCAGAATGAATTGCATTTTAAACCATATTTTATCACAGGTTCAAAACATTATAGACGAAAGACAGATTCAAAACATTATGGACGAAGACAAGGAGAATGCAGTCAATAACATAGTTTCTAGTCGAGATGAGGATTTCGATTATTTCCAGGACAAAGATGAATTAACGTAATCTCTTTTTTATTTGATGAACTATTATTTTGTTTGATTTCATTTTAAAATATCAATCAATTTATATAGTGAACTTACTGGATATGTTGACCAAAATGCACCAGCTGTTGTTGGCAAAAATAAATTGGATTTATTTAAATTTTATATAAATAATGGAGGGACAAAAAGGATTGTTTGTCTGGTCTGGGGTAAAACGTTAATTAAAAAATATGAAACTAAAATTACTAATCTCATATACAACAACGGTTAAGGAAAATCCCTCATGTAATTACAACAACAATCTTGAAATTTCAACGTTTCGCCATAAATTCATGGCCTCTTCAGGAAAACTTTATTAAAAATTATAAACAATTAAAAACTTTTTTAAACAATCGACATGATCATAACACTACAGTACACATCAAACAATAATAACAAAATCATTCGTATTCACAATTATAGAAAACTTAAGTCATAGTAATGTCAATTTATAAAATATTTACTATTTAGAACAACCTGAAAATTCAGAGATATAAAATGAACTGTGAATTTCAAAGTGTTACTCATCATGGTACAACTGTCTATACTAGACTGTCAATATAGTAAGCAATTAAACATCCAATCAGAGTCAAGCACGAAACGGAGATACCCGAACAATTCGAACCACACAAACAAAAATTCAATGACAAGAGAAAATGGGTAATTAATTTGTCAAAAGTTAGCCTTCCACAAGAAGTTACAAATATCGTTTCTTTAGGTTAGAGACATAATTTGAAAAATAGAATATCGGAAAAAGACATTATAAATGGTATAAAAAATTTCGAATATGCAGTTAGTAAATTCAGTAAAAGAAATAATAATTCTGATTTGATAATAGATGAAAACGTAGACATAGAACCAAATAACATTTCAAAAATGAGAAACATTCTAATTAAGAATATTGAATTTGCTTGTAGACGAATAAATCATATTAGTACATACGAGAAAAAAATTACTAAAGATTACAAAAAAACTCAAGAATTTAAAAAAAATAATAATAATTTATTTTTCACACGATCAGATAAGGGTAATGTTTCGGTATGTTTGAATAAGGATGACTACATGAGAAATATGGAATTATTGTTGGCCGATAAAGATACATACAAAATAGTTGCAAAAAATCCGTTAAAAATTCTTCAATCAAACGTTTATCAGATATTATCACAATTAAATGAGGAAGAATTCTTGGATCAGAGATATAATAAACTCAGTCTCACACAGACTAATACATCTTTAGCGAGAGCGTATGGGTTACCTAAAATACATAAAAGTGTTTGTCCACTTAGACCAGTTATTTCACTAATAAATAGTCCCACTTATTTTCTTTCAAAAGTATTAGATAAAAATTTGAAAAAATGTATTGAGCCACCCAAATCATATATTAAAAATAGTTTTTCATTGATAGACAAGATTAAAAAATATATATTCCGGATGATTATATTTTACTTTCGCTCGATGTAAGTTCTCTTTTTACGAACATTTCCTGTGATTTGGTTATCAAGAGTTTAGACAAACGTTACATTAGAATTAAATCACACTCGAAAATTCCATTCAATACAATAATTGACATTACCAAATTCATATTTGATAATACTTATTTTTGTTTTATTAATAAAATATATAAACAGAAGTTTGGTTCTCCAATGGGATCCCCAATATCGCCATTATTTGCAGATTTAGTCATGGATGACTTGGAAATTTATGGTTTGGATCAACTTGAAAAGGATTTTGACTGTGTTCCAATTTTTTATTACCGTGCTTGACTCTGATTGGATGTTTAATTGCTTACTATATTGACAGTCTAGTATAGACAGTTGTACCATGATGAGTAACACTTTGAAATTCACAGTTCATTTTATATCTCTGAATTTTCAGGTTGTTCTAAATAGTAAATATTTTATAAATTGACATTACTATGACTTAAGTTTTCTATAATTGTGAATACGAATGATTTTGTTATTATTGTTTGATGTGTACTGTAGTGTTATGATCATGTCGATTGTTTAAAAAAGTTTTTAATTGTTTATAATTTTTAATAAAGTTTTCCTGAAGAGGCCATGAATTTATGGCGAAACGTTGAAATTTCAAGATTGTTGTTGTAATTACATGAGGGATTTTCCTTAACCGTTGTTGTATATGAGATTAGTAATTTTAGTTTCATATTTTTTAATTAACGTTTTACCCCAGACCAGACAAACAATCCTTTTTGTCTCTCCATTATTTATATAAAATTTAAATAAATCCAATTTATTTTTGCCAACAACAGCTGGTGCATTTTGGTCAACATATCCAGTAAGTTCACTATATAAATTGATTGACATTTTAAAATGAAATCAAACAAAATAATAGTTCATCAAATAAAAAAGAGATTACGTTAATTCATCTTTGTCCTGGAAATAATCGAAATCCTTATCTCGACTAGAAACTATGTTATTGACTGCATTCTCCTTGTCTTCGTCCATAATGTTTTGAATCTGTCTTTCGTCTATAATGTTTTGAACCTGTGATAAAATATGGTTTAAAATGCAATTCATTCTGCAATAACAAATTATGAAAAAAAAATGAATTAATTTAATGAATGTTACGTTATTAATACAAAACTAATTTTGATTTGAGTACTTCAATAATAGATTGTCTTAATTAAAAACAAACTTGTATACAGAAAATTCATTAGTGCCACACTTGATAAATGTTAATATTTATGTTAATGTTAATGGTAATGTTTATTGTTAATAAAACGACTGCAACATCTCTCTGATAAATTGAATGTTTCATACAATTTCTGTAAATTAAGAACCACGTTTTTACCTAACTTTGCTTCTACTATAAAGATTTTAACATGATATATCCATTAATATGTGTGTGTGTGTGTGTGTGTGTGTGTGAATAATGACAATAATGCTATTCTTAAACAATTAAAAATAGAAAGTTTGTAGAATAAAAAAGATGTAGTTGTTAAAAAAATTAATTTGGCGAGATTAATTCAGTTAACCTTACTGATATCAATTATAATTTCTTGAAATATTGTTAGATTATTATGTAATCAATAAAATAATTCGTAAAAATCAAAATTCATGAATAATACTTACGCAAAAGATCTTGAAAATAATTTTCAACAATGAGATAGCACTAATGGAAAAAGATACAAATCAGCGATTTTATTTTGTTGTATATGAGATTAGTAATATTTCGAAGGAAAATAAAATAGATTATAATGACTAAAATTACTGTTGGACAGGTACGTTTAAAATTTCTCTTTTCTAATAAGTTAATCAGTAAATATATATATTATATTATAAATTTTGACTATTTTATAGATTGTGCATATAGAGAAAGCCTATACAAAAGCAGTTAATCCAAACTATTACAATAAAATTAACAATGTGGTCCCATTTGAGTTCCTGGTCAATGACAAAACTACACTTGATTATCTTGGTAAAACTGATACTTCTAATCCAACAGGTCAACAAGAAAATGCGAAGGACACCACTTTTGAATAACTTGGAATAACTGGAATTAATAGATAAGTTAATTGGAACTTAATAGGTAAGTTAATCTTCCGCTTATTGGATTATTCTTCGAATCTAATCACATTTATAATTTACAATATACATATTTACATTTTATTTTACAATTTTCTCAGCCATAGAAGGTTATTTGACGTCGGAATTATTCAAGAATGAAAATTAGTTCAAGAAGGAGATTTATGGCCTTGGGAGCATCAGTGATGGTAATTACAGAGCTAATATCCACGTTAAAAATTATACCGACATTAACATTAAAAAAGGAAAACGGATTAAAGTGATTGGAGAAGTTGATCAATCTGGTATGTAGTTTTTAAAATATTTAAAAAAATGTTATTCTTCTCATAAACTTTCCTACTTGAATACATGTATAAAGTAGTCATTTATTTCATTTTTCAGCTGCAGGATCAATGATTGTCATAGTTTGCAGAGATTCAAAGTACGTTATAGAAATTCAAGGTGCAGAATCAATGTCAACCCAGTAGTTAGCTCGAGGAGTAAGAACTCCTAAACGAAGACGAGAATAATTTTCTTTATTATCTGATTACATTGCTATTAATTCGTTTCGTTCTTCTCGAATAATTCATTGTTTATTCTTTTTTAAAAATTTTTTTACAATTAACGTGAATAGTTATTCTCTTATCAGTTGCTTATTTTCTTTTCTCAACAGCACATTTTTTTTCACATTTTATTTAAAAAAAACTCACACTTTAACTTTAGCAAGGACTATTTTTCTATCATAATTGAAAGTTTCCAAAGATTCGTAAAACGTGTGATGAGTATTATTAAATAATATAATAATAATAATGAATAATATGACGTACCTGATCACTGATAGATTCAACACGAAAGTGCAAAAATAATTATAACACAGGCTTGCAAAATAGAGAGTCGTCACTGTTATTTTACAACTTACGGTCATTTCCGAAGTAATTTTTGGCGTAAAATTAGAATCCGTCGTCAGAATTGCTTCATCAGGTCAGATTTTTGAGTAATCGTCCCCTACAGGTCGAAAAAACACGTTTTTTGGCCATATTCAAGGCTTGATTACATCGTGAGTTTATATTCTTTTCAAAAACGGTTGACGGCATCTTAAAGAAGCACTCTTACCCTTCAAAACCCATTTTTCAAATTTAAGATATCATTTTTTTTCATCAAGATATCATCAATTAAAGTTTGCCATTTTTGAGGTTTCACCATGAGCTTAAAAGTTCGGCCAATTTTCCTGGAAGAATACGATATATTTCTTAGTTTTTTTTTTATAATGATTCTAGAATCATTATAAAAAAAAAACTAAGAAATATATCGGGACGATTACTCAAAAACCTGACGTGATGGAGAAATTCTGATGACGGATTCGAATTCTACGCCAAAAATTACTTCGGAAATGACCCTCAGTTGCAAAAGAACAAAACCTTGCAGGCCTGTGTAATTGGTTATTTTATATATAATTTAACGTCTCTAATAGTTCGTAAAACGAGTCATGAGTATTATTAAATGATACGAGCCATGTTATTATTGTTAATAAAAACGTAAAGTGATCAAAATGACTGGTGGGTTCAATATAAAAAAGTAGAAATATTTGTGATCATTAGATATTTAACATATTTATGATAGTTCAATATTTTTAGAAAAATTGCGCCTTATATAAATTTATTAATATTTAATAATTTATTATTTGTGAATAATAGAATGATATCATAAATCAGCATTTATTAAAAATATATTAATGTATGAAAAGGTACTATAAAATATGATACGTGATGTAACTTATTTTTTAAGTTAAAAATATGTATTTTGTAACTGTAATAAATGTGCATTTTGTATTAAGTATAAAATGTAAAAAGTTGTGATTGCGTCAGCGAACTTTAATTTTAAGTTGAACTAGCCACTGTTACCAATCGTAAACTATTTCGTCAATGTAAAAGAAAAGTGCTTTGTGTCAATAAAGGTCTTCTTCATATTCATAGTATTCATTATTAGTACTCAATAATCTGGTTTATAAACAGCGGAAAATCTATTTTGAAAATATAACTTGAAATAACTTATAAGTAATAATCATGGATATCACGCCATCTTTAGTACACAAATTATAATTACTAGGCGCTCATGCATGCAGTTTTATGTTTTATCAATTAACCTCAAATTGTAAGAAATGTGGCAGGAGTTAATTGAAGGCGAATTTCCAGTTTTCTTTTTCAATTAAACTGAAACAAATACATTGCGTGTTATGCCGATTGAATGAGAAAAAAGTGGCTTTTGTATATTATTTCACGTAAATAGACAAAGCACGCCGTTCAATCAAATCTTTTCCAAAAAACAATAAAAAATTTTCGTAAGAAATTCAGGTATGTAAAAGAGTCGATTTAATATCTGTTAACTTTTTTGATGATATTTGATAGCTGTTTTAATGATTGGAAATGAAATCTTATTTATAAAATTGATAATGATTTTAGATTATTTGCATACTCCAGTGCATTGGGACTTTAGCATACAATACTCCAAAAACTTAACTGTTTCTTTATTTAAACAGTTCAATCTATAGTGAGTAGATTTTTTATATTATATTATAATGACTACTAATAGTATTATCAATTAGTACAATTTTATATATAGTGAGAATATCAGTAGCGCCAATATAATTGCCAAAAGTTATAATCTGTCACTAATTCCTGATTTTTTTTATCAAATAACTTAAAAACTAAAAAAGTAAGTTTAGTTAGTTCTGTGTGCAAGTAAACTAGCAATCGAATAATGATTAAGCTAAATAATTCTATGGTTTCAATTATGCCAACTTATATAAATAGTAAATAAATTAATACAGTAATAATACAATTCATAGTATCATGGTTTATTGAGTAGAGAGATTAATGCTTTTATTCACTTATGTATGTTCTTATAATACCATATCAAATTTATCTTATCTTATAGGAATGATAAACTTGAGTGCACACAAATTTTTACTTTTGATAATTTCTGGTGTAATTATTACTTTTTATTTCTACTTTTTGAGATATGGTATATTTACTGTAGTAAAGTAATAGTTTTAGTATGTATGACTTATTGATGTTTTTTAACGGCAAGTAGGCTATGAAAAAATATATTCAATAGAAATAGATCTTAAAAGTGGTATAATAATTTAGATTACAATTGAATAGAATAAAAATAATTACTAAAAGATGATTACTTTGTAATAAAATAAAGTACTTGATTACTTGGCACTTTTAATGAGAACAAATTTTTCTATATCGGGATCGGATTCACTTATATTCTATAGGATATATAGATTGGTACATTTCTATCAAAGTTTATGACAGCTATGATAAATATATTTTACACAATTGTATTTTTTTGTTTCAGATTTACTATTTGCACAAATTAACAATTTAAATTTATCAAAATAATAATCAAAATAATAAATTAATAAAAATCTACATTGACAAACTACTGTGTGAAGGTAATTGGTATTAACTGTAAATATACTTTTCTATTGTTCATTTATATACATATATATTTGTCTATTTTTATTAGTAAATCAAACCAAACCAAATCAAACCAAACCAAACCAAATCAAATCAAATCAAATCAAACCAATCCAAACCAAATCAAACCAGACGAAAAAGGAAATTCGAAATCAAAAACCAAAACAAATAAAGTCAAAAGAAAATCGAAAACCAAATTACAAACAAAGCCAAACCAAAATTAAGTAACAATTTATAGGAAGTCATTAACTTTTAATATTTTGAATTTAAACGATTTTGTAAACAATTATCTATTGTTGTTTAATAAATTAATTGAAAAGTGAAAACTGTTTAAACTCACAAATCTGAAATATTAAATTAATATATTTTACAGAAGCGTACAAAGACTTGATATATTAATAGAATTGTAATTTTCACAACTTTTCTTCATAGAAACTTACATTACTTTCATTTTTATTAATTAAAAATTATGGGTCGACGAAAACTTACGAACGTAGAAGTCGAGGTTTCATAGCAAAACAGACGAGCGAAGGAAAGAGAAAATCAACATCAAAAGCGGAAAATAGTTCGACAAGGTATAACTGATTATTATCGTGTTTTAGGAAATCTTATAGTTGAAAAAGATTATGTAAGATTGATGAATATTTTATGTAAACATTGTCAAGCCAAATATTTTAAAGATGAAAAAGTTTCAAATAAAGAGTCATCATTTAATGATTGTTGCGGCCATGGAACAGTAAAATTGGATCCAGATTTCCCACTTGAACTTCTGACTTTATTCAATGGAGAGCACGATAAATCATCCAGTTTTTTTGACCACATACGTAATTACAATAGTTCTTTGTTATTTGCTTCGTTTAATGCTAATTTAATTCAGTTTCAAACGGGTCGCTCAGCTCCATACTGTTTTAAAATCCAAGGGCAAATCTATTATCAAATAAATACGGCTTTATACGCTAGCGATAATGAAAATCCTTCGTACGGACAACTTTTTATTATCGATTAAAACGAAGCTATAGATTATCGAATGCAACAAAATCCCCTTATAGATTATGAATTAATGTCGATTTTAGATAACATTATTCGTAATCATAATCGTTATGCTAAGTCTTATGAAATAAAAGATGAAATTAGAATCCAACAACTTTTAAAAGAAATAAGAAATGATTCTTCTCCTACAGAACTTCAATTACTGTTTTCGTTAAAACCTGTCCGAGATAGTCGTAGGTACAATTTTCAACGAGTCAATGAAGTTGCTGTAATATTTTCAACCACTGCTGATGGAGAAATACCTGAATCATACATTACTATAAGAAATAAAAATACAAAAAATTTAAAAATTGTTAATTCTTTGGATCCTAATGTAGAACCATGGATTTACCCATTGTTTTACCCATATAGTACACGTGGTTGGGAGACAACCATGTGACGTTCAAATTCCAATTGTAAAATTACACGTCTAGATTATACTAAATATAAAATATCTGTTAGAGAAAGTGAGTTCAATCCAATTATACGAGGCCGAAGACTGTTCCAACAATAGGTTGTAGATAGCTATGTAAAAATCGAAAGAGATAGAAGTCAGTATTGCAAAAGTCATCAAAAAGAATTAAGAGTTTATACATACAAAGGATTACATGATCACATGAGCAATTGTGCAAATGATATTAATGGCACTGTAGGCAAGACTGTAATTCTTCCTTCATCGTTTACTGGCTCACCTCGGTATATGTAACAATGTTATCAAGATGTTATTGTTAATGAAACAGGAAAACCAAATATTTTTCTAACAATGACATGCAATCCAAATTGCCTGGAAATAACAGAAAATTTGTTACCAGGTCAACAAGCTGCTGACAGACCAGATTTAGTAGCCAGAGTTTTTGATTTAAAAAAAGATCATTTACTTGATATCGTTGTAAAGAAAGGTTTTTTTGGAAAAGTTGCATCTTATGTGTACGTCATTGAGTTCCAGAGAAGGGGATTACCGCATATGCATTTATTGATTACATTAGAACAAGGTTACAAAATTACTACTGCTGACATAGTTGATGAATTCATATCAGCAGAAATACCTGGAAATCTAAGCGATCCACGTTTATATAACATTTTTATGAAAAATATGATTCATGGGCCTTGTGGTGATTGGGCTGGCAGTGGTGGTCTGTTAATCGGTCTTGTCTTCGTTAGCCGGGTCCCTTCCTGGCGGTTCCAGAATGCAGTGGAGCAACGCGGGCAGACTTAAACGGTGGTACCCCTCCGACCGCAGTTCTTACAATATTTTATGGCTTCGGATGGCCGTGGGCACCTCCTATAACTGTGTCCGGGTAACAAAAAGTTGAAGCAACTGCGGCCGAGGGGATCCACGGTGGGGTCCGTTTCGATGGGTCGTAGGTGACTAAAGCTGGCTCCCGTATCCCTCGGTCTGATCTCACGATTGACCCAGGGGCGCGGAGGTTGTGGGCGGATGGGTGGTCCTGGGATCTCGTCGTCCGTGTTTTCAATTGGCTCCACTGTACTTAGTAGGTTATCGAGTTGTAGTTGACGGCGAGGGTTGTATCTCCGGCGTCTCCCATTTTCCCCTCGAATCATCCTCTGGCTGAGTTCTTGGTCTTCGGTTATTCGTCTTGTTTCTCCCCGGGTCCAGCTGGGCTGATCCATTCCCCTGACTGGAAGCCAGCCTAGGTGTGGGCTGTGCTGGGTGGGTGTCCTGGTCTCCGGGGATGGTGTGATATGGTCGGTATCATCCTTGACTCCTATTAAGTCTTCTAAAATTTCCTGGACCGTGATAATTAAGCCAGATCCTCCAGAACTAGAGGATCGACTGGTCTTTTTGGGAGGGGTCGCTTCCGATAATCCGGTGTCATCAGTGGTTTCTTCCGTCCCAATGATGCCGGCTAGGTGGAGGATCTTGCGGTCCTCTTCCGTTCGTTCTTGTGGTAGGATCGAGTTTGACACCCTTTTTGCCGCTAGGGCGAGCCGGTCCTGTATGTGGGGCCGTTTCTCCAGGTGGGATTTCTCTCGGAGGATCTCCTCCTCGATCTCCAAGATATGTGAGGAGATCGAGAAGGAGGGGGAAGGGAGTTCAGTCCTCCGGACCTCGGGGATTTCAGTCACCTTTTCCTCTTCATATGATCAAGATAGGGTGATTATTGCTGGCTGCGGTGAGGCGGCCTCCGTCGACCGGAACTCTTGGTCAGGTCGATGTATCGATGGGCGCCGTGCACTGGCCCCGAATTTCGGGGGCATCGTCGTATCTGTAAATCAAAAGATCTGAATTTACGGTCAATAGGGGGGGTCTGTTAGTCAAGGTCAACAACCAGCACCAGTCGTGCGATGTTAATCTGGTTAGTTCAATAGTTTGTTACGCGACTTGCATCTCCCCCCCCCCATTTATAAACTAGAGAGGCTTGTCCTTTCTGACGCATCATCACAGTGTCAGAACTTTGTTTCTGTTGTACTTAACAATTAATATCAGTATGAACTGATAAACATGCCAAAGCAGCCATCTTTACATATTTAACAACTTGTTAAATTATAGAGCAAAGAAAATGGTTCACGTGATACTATCAAAATTTTGGCCATTGGAAAATCAACGGTATAGAGTTCTAATTCGGGAACCATCAAAAGTATCTTCTTTTAATTTCATATCACTTATCGCTAGAAATTTTTCACCTAAATATTGAAAACAGTTACCCTTTTCGTCCAAAACTTTGAAGAACTGTTTAATGAAATCAAGTTAAATATGAATTGATGGAAATAGATATTTCAATAAATGAATTAATGATACGTGTTTGGTATTCTTTTATCCTGAATTAAACTCGGTTCACTTCAGTATTCTTTCTCAATTAATGATTGATCCTGTCCCTGCTATCTTACCAATAAAAGAAACATAAATTTTTTGTGTAACCTGATTATTAGCCTAGAATTAATGTTATAATGCCGATGTCACCGCCAAGTTTCCATCAATGTTTTTAGTAGTTTATTTTATTCACAACTATTCGTAAGTTTTTGTAAGTCTCTCAGGTTTATAGAATGATCTATTGGAATTAGTACAAAATGAATCCTGTTATAAAGCAATACACCTTTGAAACTTATTTGTTCTAATTGAATAACGTATTCATCTTAATAAGTATTTGGCTTCCATTCATCAATCAGTCCGTTATATCTGAACATCAACCAATAATTTCTCTTCATCTTTAGCAAAAATTTTCGATAGCTTTTTTCTCTATCCCGATAAGCATTATCTTTAGTTTTATCAGCGAATACATTCTTCTTCTTAGCGCTGCTGTAAAATATTCAACTCATCTCTTGGCAAACCAAAATCTGGTATGACGTTATTCAACTCCGCTTGATTGAATGTCTGAGAAACTTTCTTTGTTGCACCTACTGGTAAGTATTCATCGTTCTTCTAGATATCTTCTCTTACATTGCTTTGATCCGAATATCTTTGCCATTAGACGGCTGTGTGTAAAAGTCCTCTCTGTCGTTTTTTTGGCTGTCTCTTGTACGTGTAGCCAGAATGTCAGCTTCATATCCAGGGTCACTTCTAGATACTTTACCGTCCTTCTAGTTTGTGTCTGTGTCTCTCCGTCTGACATTGGAATAAAGATGTTAATCCTACTTCCCGTCAAAAGGATGAGTTCTGTCTTAGCCAGAGCAAAGCTCAGTCCATGCCTGGCTATCCATATGTTGATTCGCATCATTGCAGTATCTGTGTTAGTTACGTGTTTAGTAACGTTATCACTACTGCTACGTCGTCAGCGAAGGCGACTAACTTAACTCTATTGGCATATTCAGTCTAAATAGCGTATCATACAGTATGTTCCAAAGGTCTGGACCTAGAACGGATCCATCTGTCTCGTTAATACTCCTCTATCACCCGCATCAGGTATAAAGGGACTCCGAAGTTTCGGAGCGCCTCCAGAATGTCCCTTCACCTAGCGGTGTTAAAGGTGTTCCTAACATCCAGTGTCGCCAGCCACTTCCACATCAAGCATTGCGGTCATCTCTAACAATAGCCTCCTTCGCTTATATCTGTTGTTGTCATGTCCCACTCGATTGCTCGGGAATTTACGTCACCCACGTCAACGAGATTTCCCGGGAGGTCTCCGAGAGCGTCGTTCAATTTGTCGATTTTATCTTTGAACACTGCCATCGTGCACTTCGGGGTTCAATATATATTGACGTAGGTGATAGCGCTTATCCTTATCCACACATAATCCTCCCCCCTTGCAGATACCTGTATTCTTCTTATCGATTTTCTCTTTATCTATATGGTCGACGTGCCGGAGGCATTTGAAAACCAGCCATCTTGTGTACATAAGTTTCATAGCTGCTCACTTAGTATGTCGGCGTCTCGTTCTTTCGCTATTTGTGAGAGCAGCAGTTGGGCGGCCTCACACCTGCGTAGGTTACATTATAGGATTCCTGTCATTCTTTGTCTGCTTCCGGCGCTCATTCAGCGTAGCCTAATAGAACGCGCACGCCCCCATTCTCGGAATGGGCGCGCCCTCTCCTACCCCCGCTGCAGAGCACAGAAAGCGTTTTGGTTGTTTGGTCGGGCAGGTTTTTTCGATATGGCTGTTCAAGCCGTATTTTGAACAGTAGTATCTTCACTCAGCCGATTTTAAGTCTGCCCTTCTTGAGCAACTTGGGGGCTATGTGTCTGTCTATCTCAAATACTGCCATCCAGATGTCGTACTATTGGAACATTCAAACGCTCATGTATGAAATCCAAAATTCAGCGATCTAATAAAGCTAAAAAAAATCTGAAAAAGCTATTTTAAAGCTTGAAGAGAGTAGAATAAGGGAAAAATCGTCCGATTCCCAAAAAGGTTATTTTTGATTTTCAAATCAGAGGTTACAACTCTAATTTTCTTAAAATTTACCTTTATGTTGTATTTCAACAGCTTTCCTCAATGATTTTTGAAAAAGTAAATACATAGGATTGTATCTCCATCATTAGCTCCAAAAAATAATCAAAAATATATATTTCAAATTTTTTTTTTATTCATCGCCAATTAAATAAAAATGGTCAAAACAGTGATTGTTCTATTAGGTATTAAATTTATTTTTTATAGAATTAGATTCCCATGTAAGTGTGCAGGCTCTTGAGAAATGTCCCATAAGATCTACGGTTATTTCAAGGTCATTCGAAATGTAAAATACATCTGGAAATTATGATCATCAACAATTATTGCGTTAATGGATATATTGTTTTACGAGGGTGATCCGATAAGTACTTAGCCTACAAAAGAAAAACGAAAATTTTGGAAAAGTGGCGTTTTATTTTTCAACATAGTCTCCTTTTAGTTCGATACACCTGGCTCAGCGATGCTCTAACTTCTTTAACCCGTCTGAAAAATACTTTTCCACGAGGTCTGAAAAGTAGGCTTCCGTGGCAGCGATTGACTCCTCATTCGACTCAAATTTCTGCCCGGCGAGTGACTTTTTCAAGTTTTGAAACAAAAAGAAGTCGCACGGGGCTAAATCTGGAGAATACGGTGTATGGGGCAACAGTTCGTAGCCTAATTCGACCAATTTGGCCATGGCGGCGGCGGAGGTGTGAGCCGGTGCATTGTCATGGTGGAAGAGCACTTTTTTCTTCGCCAAATGGGGCCGTTTTTTCTGCAATTTGACGTCGAATCGACCTAATAATTCGGCACAGTACAGCCCTGTGACCGTTTTGCCCCTCTCCAGGTAGTCGATGTAGATCACACCTTGTGAATCCCAGAAAACGGTGGCCATCACCTTTCCGGCTGATGGGGCAGTCTTCGCCTTCTTCGGAGCACTTTCGCCGGGTAAAGTCCACTGTTTCGACTGTTCCTTGGTTTCTGGTGTATACCAGTGGATCCATGTTTCGTCGACCGTCACGAAACGACGCAAAAACTCATTCGAATTGCGCTTAACCTATTAAGGCCCAGGCCAAAACTGGAAGAGATAGCGTCAAACTAACTATGCGATTCATAGGCAAATCGAAAAAAAAAATACCCGGGTTTTTTCTTTTGCCATTTGCAATTGTTTATAAAACGTTATTTAAACAAATTACCAAAAAAGTAATTTTTTTTGAAATCTGATTGCGGGAATCGATTGTACGGGAAAATACAAGGAAAAAATATTTGTAACATTTTTTTGTCGGACTTCAATTTGTCATGAAAATCAGCTATCAAACATTGATCATGTAATTCGATTGAATTTTTATTCAGTTTTATTTTCGAGATTTTCTCGGTGTCTTTTGCACAAGGGTATACCACATTTTTGGCAATAAAATTCAGTTTTCATCTCACACGATAATACCCCACATGTTTTGTACATACCTTGTTTGATTACGTGTTTATGCAATGATGTGTCACTTGATCTCTTTCGTTTGTTAGAACGTTGATTCGCAAATTTCTCAAGATAAAATTCACAAACTTCTTGCACAATATCTTTTGAACCTTTAGGCAAGTCTGGGTACAGCTTATTATAAATCACAGTAGCATTAGTCGATGAAGCCTGAATAAGCCGTAAGAACAGACACCATGTCCATTTTTTACTCCTAATTGAAGGCATCAAAGCATTGCAATGTTGATCATGCAAATCAACCCCACCCATGTTTTGGTTATAGGAAGAAAACGCTTGAGGGAACAGAATGGACCTCTTAGCTTTTTCATGCCATCGTTGCACTTCAATTTTCGGTTCATCCCCAAATTTTGTTGATAACACTAATACAGGTTTGGAATCCATCACAGTTATATAATTCAGTTTGGAATTTCGATCGTGAAGAGCGATAGTTGTTCCGCTCTCAGCTTTTTTTATCATTTCAACTTTTTCTTTGACGCGGTTTTGTCTGACCGTCCCAGTTGCTGATAATCCAATTTTTTCCAAATGTACCATAAGATCTGGATTGGTGAAAAAATTATCAAACACACATGATACTTAGTAAGATCTTCTTTATTAGTTACTTGTAGTAAAGGCGATAGCAATTTTATAACGACTTTCAATTCCAAACAAACAGCAACTAGAGGGTTCCATTCATCGAGTCCTGCTTCACCTGTATAAGTATCCAGTTCATATAAATATCCATCTGAGGAACAAAGGGTCCATAATTTTATTCCAAATCTGATTGGCTTATTTCTAATACACTATTGTATGCCAAACTTCCCGAAATATTTTACCATTATCTCATCTATTGATAAGTTATAATCAAAAAAACCGAACTGCATACTATTTTCACGAAAATAATCATATAAACTTCTAATTTCCCAAACTTTATCATTTTTATTTTCATCTTGATTTATAAAATCTTATTTTCTTCTTAATTTCAATAAATTTATTTCTTGTCATAAGTTCAGAAATAACTGGACATTGTAAGATTTTTTTAGTTGACCAATAGTCACGGAGATTCTTTCTCGAATTGAAAATAGTAATCATTATGATAACAATAAATTTTTCTAGATCATTCATACTTAATTCAAAATTGTTTTTAGTTGTAGCTTCTATCATATAATTTTTCATTGAATTTGAGAAATATACTTCAAATAATTCCAAAGAGTTTTTAGAATACAAAGAGGAAATGGATTGAACGTTGAAGGGATCATCGTTATTCACAGTTGAGGTATCATTCAAATCTAATACTTGCCAATCGTAAACATGATTGGGTTCTAATAGTTTTTGAGTGCTGCGGTATGTGCTTTTTATATGTTCATACGAACCAACAGGAATCAATTCAAATGATATATTTTCGTCAACATTGGAATCAGAATCCCCATCTGAGCTTTCGTGATCTCCGGGAATGAACGATATATCGACATGAGCTCGGAAATCATCAATATCATCATCCTCGACAAAATAGGTTAAATCTTTAACCATCCGCCTTGTCATTTTTGCTTGGTTAAAAAATAGACAGCAATTTACAAGAAATTATAGATTTTCGCTGTAAATCAGATAGAAATCAAATTTTCGTATCAAGAAACAAAACCTCTAAATTTTCTGTAAAACCGTTAGCCCGCCACTCAAACGTGATCTCTAACACGGTTTACAAATTTTTACAATCAAAAAAATTTTTTTTCAACTGAACTGAACTCAACCATCAGGTTGAATCACTTGTGAGTGTCGGTATCAATTCAATGCTTGATAGCTGTTTTTCATGACAAATTGAAGTTCGACAAAAAAATATTACATACAATTCTGTCATGTTTTTTCCCGTAGAATCGATTTCCGCAATCAGATTCGTAAAACAAACATTTTTTTGGTAATTTGATTAAATAACTTTTTATAAACAATTGCAAATGGCAAAAAAAAAACACGGCTATTTTTTTTTCGATTTTCCTATGAATCGCATAGTTAGTTTGACGCTATCTCTTTCAGTTTTGGCCTGGGCCTTAATGGGTTAAACAGCGTCAGACATTGCTCTGAAGTTGTCTCACGGTTGCGCTTGTTGTCCGGAGTGAGCAAACACGGCACCCATCGCGCCGACAGCTTTCTCATGCCCAAAATTTTATGCAGGACATGACCCACGCGGTCTTTTGAGATGCCTACGATCTTAGCTATCTTGCACATCTTCAGTCGTCAATCTGCCAATACGAGATCGTGAATTTTTGTCACGTTATCCTCCGTGGTAGCCGTTTTCGGAGCACCTCGACGTGGCTCATCAAAAATCGGCGTGCGACCACGTTGAAACTCGTTAAACCAATTTTTGACGGTCGCCATCGAAGGAGAAGAGTCACCGTACACAGCATCCAAGCGCTTTTTGATTTCGCTGCGCGATTTCCCTTCCAAAACCAAGAATCGAATCACCGACCGATACTGCTCTTTTTCCATTTTTCAAAAATCAACGGACACACTTGCTTTCACACGCTCTCAAAAATAAACTACAACTCCGATCCGGCTGAAATCTTGACAGTAACCATCGAGAAGGTTGTACTACGTGATAGAATATTTCTTTTGCGAGAGTGGCGCCATCGGGCGGTGAGGCTAAGTACTCATCGGACCACCCTCGTATCAGTCGTCTCGTCCAGTTACCACCTCGCTTTTCTGTCTATCGGCCTTGCCATATGTCAATTGTTCTGTCACGTTCGGCGATTGTCGCATTCTTTCGACCTATGTCCGCGCTGCTCCCGTAGATCATTTTGTGATCAAAGGCCAGAAGATCCACGGTTATTAAACCAGCCACCACCAAAACAGCCTGCGCAGAGACTGTTCGGTAGGAGCAGGCGATTTGCGGTGCGCCCTGTCTTTGTACCATCATCATCGACTTACAGTATTTCTTTGTCTTCAGGGAGTCTGCCCATATTTCCGCACCGTATAGAAGGATCGAGCGAGCTGTCGCCATTTACAGTCGTCGTTTCTCCGATCTCGGTCCCGTCGTATTTGCCATCAGGCGACTCACTATCCTCTCTGCCGCTTTCCGGGTTGTTTTCTGTATATGAGGCCAGAAGGTCATCTTCGTATCGAGGGTTACCCCAAGGTACTTGACTTCCCTCTCGGTCTCCATCTCGCATGTCCCCACCCTGATGTGCAGTATCCTCTGTATGCATCTTCTCGTGAGAAACATTAGTTCCGTTTTTTCTGTTGCGAGTTGTAGTCCGTGGTCTGTCATCCATCGTCCGACTCGTCTCATGGTCTGGTTCAACGCCAGCTGCGCTAACTCGGGGAACCTCTCCGTAATCACCGCCGCCACGTCATCAGCGTAGGCGACGAGGGTTACTCCGAGCGGCATTCCAAGCCGAAGCAAGCTATCGTATAAGCCATTCCAGAAGTCAGGTCCCAGTATTGACCTCTGTGCGGGGTATTGACCCAGCGGTGACATGTCTCGTTACTTGTCCTTCGATCGTCTCGTACGTTATCCATCTATTTTTAAGATAATCCTCCACAACCCGAAGCAGATATGGCGGGATCTCGAAGTTACTTTTCAGCGCCTCCAAGATATCCTTCCACCTAACCGAGTTAAAAGCATTCCTAATATCGAACGTCGCCAACATCACTAGGTCACGCTGCGTGGCAGTGTCTATCTAGTTCCAGGAAAGAGTCGACAACCTTTTGGACCGCTCCGATCGTTGATCGACCCCTCCTGAAACCGAACTGCAAATCTGATAAACCCCCTCCGGTCTGTATCGAGTCCATCAGTCTCGGTCTCAGTAATTGTTCAAAGAGCTTACCAGTCGTGTCAAGTATGCTCAACGGTCGGTAAGCCGAAGGCGTGCCAGGATCGCTCCTACCTTTTGTAATAAGAACGAGCCTTGCCACCTTCCACCGGTCGCTGAACGTTCCTGTCGTTAAACACGTGTTGTACAGGTCGAGGAGTATCTCCGGCTGTAGACGAGCCACAAGCCGGAGGAACTCGGATGGTACTCCGTCCAGTCCCGGTGCCTTACCCGTCTTCATCGCCTTCGTTGCTCTGATGAGTTCCTCAGCGGCAAGCGGGGGCATTTGTGCGTCCACGTCGTCCATCACGTTTGTCCTAATCAGGTGCATCGGAAATAATCCGTCAACAATCCGTTCTGCTGTTTTAGCATCTTTAAGTTCCGATGAGACTCGGGCCCCTAGGTTCTCCGTCACGATCTTGTAGCCGGTTCCCCAGGGATCCTCGTTCACATCCTCGCAGAGCTTCCCCCAGCATCGCGTCTTGCTGTCCCGTATTGCTTTTGTCAGCCTCTTCCATGCTGTTTTGTATATGGCTTGGAGGTTTTCCCTTTTGGGTTCGCCCCCTGCCCTTGTCACTCGTCGCCGATTTTTGACGCATATCCTGCGTAGCTCGGATATCTCGTTCGTCCACCAGTATTGTGGTTGTCTTTGTTGTATCTGTCGACGTTTCGGCATTGTACTTCTGCATGAGCTGTCTATTAATTTGGCCGTCTCGTCTGTCAGTCTTTCTGCTCTTTGCCGGCCCATCAGTTCGGGGGGAATTCTCTCCCCTGGAGCCGGTGCTGCCATTAGCTCTTCTGAAAATTTTCGTTCGTCGAGTTTACGTCGATTCCACCGCGGGGGTTGATGGGTTCTCGTTCGTTTCGTTCCCGTCCGTCCCAGCACTTCAAAGACGACGTATTGGTGATCGCTGGCTCTGTAGTCTTCGATCACCTGCCATTCCCTCAGCCGTGGCAGGATTCTGTCCGACGTCATCGTCACGTCAGGGATGGAGTCTCCAATCCCTGGTCGTCTGTACGTCGGCGTGTGTCCCGTATTTACTACTGCTAGGTCCAACCTTGCGGCCATTTCCAGCAGCAGTCGTCCACGTCGGTTCGTTTCGTTCATTCCCCACTCGATCGCCCTCGCATTGAGATCCCCCGACACGATGACATCCCCGGGCAGGTCCCTGATCCTGTCTTCTAGGCGTGCCGCCTTTCTTTCGAACTCCATCGCGGTGCAGTTAGGTGTCAGGTAGACTCTGAGGTAAGTGACAGCGCCAACTATGACCCAGACGTAGTCGTTCCCAACACCGCGATTGGAGACTCTAGATTGGGTGCCACCCCGTACCCAGATAGCAGTGGTCTCTGTCTCGTTTGTGATTATGTCTGGGTCGTCCTCCTCCTGTATGGTTCACCCAGGATCAGGATGTCCGCGTCATATTCGTCGGCTATCTAAGGTAGGAGCACGTCTGCAGTCCTGATTCGATTCAGGTTTCCCTGGATAATTCTGTCCGTCCTCCGGTCGATCCCCAGCACTCCTCCAGCGCGACCCGGAACGCGTCATTTCCGTGTTCTTTTATACGTTTGCTGCTTTGGCTAATTTTTGTCGCCGTCTCTTGTATGAGCCGCAGCAGTTCCGTTACGTCTCGTGTGTCATTTGTCATTGTGGGTGTTCGTTCTGTCGTCAGTTTTTGGCTGTCAGCGGAAGAGGCGTAGCTCACCCCGCTGCCGCCGCTGGACACGCTGTCCGTCCTCTGTCTTCTCGGTAAGTTCAGTAGGTTCGTGTCGTTTTTTCGTGTCATTCTCCCCATTTCCGTGCACAAAGTGCGGCCCTCAAAATCCTTGCCGCTGCCCGTGGCCACCGGGGCTTTCACCCGATCGGAACCCGGGGTGGATTCTCCCTGAGAAGGGATTACCACTTGAGGTAAATCAATGTTTTCTTTGTGCATTTCCCATAGTTTTCTGTCCCGTTATGCTAGAGGTCCCTTGTGGTTGCGACTCCACGAACCGCGCTGGGACAACGCACGGCCCCTGAGGTCCCCCCCCTGTGTGTTTACCCTGTGTGTTCAGTGTTCCCCCCTGTGATGTGTGCGTGTATGTAAGTGCCCATGGGCAAAACCGGGCTTCGTTCACGGGGAGGGCCCGTTTAGAGAGATCCCCTTCACTCGCTTTCGGGCGGCTCCGTTTATAGAAGTCTCCTACCATTCGCTTTTCGGTAAGACCCGTTTATAGGGTCACCGAGCATTCACTTCTCCGGTTTGCCGGAAGGCGTGTGTGTGTGAGTGTTTGCGTGGTGTGTGTGTGTTTTTCGAATTTTAGCACATTAGAATTGATATTAGTATTGATTAGTATTGATGTTACCTTAGATAAAAATCTGGTATTTTTTTCATACATATCTACAGCGTACATTATTGAGCATTTTCATCACTATAAACATGTCTCCGGAGTTAGTGCCTATTGATATAATAGTATAAAATTTATAAAGCTGCATGCAAACGATATGCATTCATTTTTTAAAATAAAAATGTAATAACTTTCTATTGCAAATAAATGATTGCAACTAAATGATTCTTTTTCTTATCCCAAGCTTATAAAAATAATCCAACATCATTACTAAAAATTGTTTATCTATAATTCATACAATAAAATAACATATGCAATTTCTTTTACAATGGGGGAGACTTAATATAGGTGATCTATAAATTTCGTAAACATACTGCATGCTTTACAATTAATAAAAATACGAAGAGAAAAAACGGTATCATTATGCATTGTAACGGGGTGGATACCGTTTAATTATATTTTTATTCGCGCAACTTTATTGATAGGCGAATGTAATCATCTATGCTCAAAACGCAATCCGGAGAGCATGGGGAGACAGGCGTTAGTCAACCAGTAAATCTATTAACCTATGAGAAAGTGAGTGGAAGCAATATGAAATAATATAGTCGAGAGTACTCGTTAATGACTCGAACAGAACCTTTTATTATCTATTATATGCTACATCAGATCGGCCCGCGTGTTTGTTTACTTCGACGCTCGCACGACGACAACATGCAGTGTCGGATCGCTCGCTGCTCTTTGTTAGAAGAGCTAGTTCATGCACGCTTGAGATGTCGGAAAATTAATTGTTATTCGGGCTATTGTATCGCGACCGCGAATATAAGCTGGCCAGCTTACCTTAATATCACAGGCGTATGAAGCGGACGATGGAGAATCGCACTGCGCGGAAACTGTTTATTTGTCTGTGTCGCGGGTCACGAATTAGCGCGCACGCGGTTTCGCCATCGAGGGCGAAACCTCACACACACTCTGTTGGCCTCCTGGAGGGCGACGCTTCTCCCTCGCCTCAGACTCCTCCTTTTGGCAGCTATCTGGCACCTCGGCAACAGCGATTACTGATGGCACTGGTCTGGGCGTTCCTCTCCTATCTCTTTTAGCGTGACGGCACGGGGATCGGTATTAGCGTAGAAGACAAGCGGGCGATCGTGATGGCGATCATAGCTTCACTCCATGACTCGATCTCTAGCTCACGTATCAGTAATCGGCGTCGTAGTTGCGGGTGAGCGTGACGATGACCAGTGCTTCACTGGTTCAATTTCAATCGTTCGCGTTCCGTCTGCTCGCGCACCGAATTCCTTCGTTACGTTTTTCGTCTCCCCGGTAGGTGCTGCCCCCGTAGGCAGCAATTAGGTTATATTATTAGCGCTAATTTGACGTTTACCGTCACAGCATATACCTGACACATGTAGCGCTACTGACGTTGTATGTGTGAGCATCAGTGAAATTTTCAGTGTGTGGCACATGTATATGCACAAAAGCAGCCAATGCATCAAGTCATTCTCTCATATATACTAATAACTTATAGTAATTGCAATTGTTGTTTAATTAATAAAGAGCGTCGTCAATTTCATTGCAGATAGTAAAACTGTTCTATCGGTAAGTTCAAAATAAGTATTTTTGTTTAGTATATGAGTATTATTTTTAATAATATTTCACATGTACGAAATGAAAATTAGAATATGTAAATCATATTAATAGGTTAGAGAGTTCACGTGTTTAATTTCTTTGACAAACAATACTTGTGAAATAAAATATTAAAATATTTATAATTTTGATTCAGTTACAAAAATACAATATTATATTTTTTATTATATTGTCACTGTCAATTTTTTTCAATTACAGATTATTAACATGTCAACTGACAGTTCATTAGCAGATTACTTTCAATTTTTAAGTATAACTCCAGGCGAAGACTTTCAGGAGCTATGTTATGGCGATGAAACAACGTCAGTTAAAAGCTATAAGCTAATTATTTTTTTAAATTCTTAGTAAGCCTTATGATATTGTTTTTTGCATATCAATTATTATGTATGTTGATGAAATTTATCAGCCTTTTCTGATTGGCCACAACAATGAATTAAATGTTTTTCAATTCAATCTTAATAATGGAGGATCAAAAAGGATGATATATTTAATTGAAGAGAAAGTTTTAATTGACAAACACATTTGCAAAGTTGCAGTGGGCCAAGTAAATATACTTTCAATTAAATATTTAAATAATCAGTTTTCTTATTGGTTGTACTATAATTTTATATTGTTATTTAATATTGTAGATTCTTGGAATAGAAGGAGCTCTAACAAGAGCTATGCCTCAAACTTTATTCTAGAAAAGTAATAAAATAATTCAATATGAAATTACATTGATTACAACTGGAACTATTATAAATGAACCTAGCACGTACGAGGTCTGTCCGGAAAGTATCAGGCTTACCTTTATATTTTCATGCTAGCGTTATTCTTTATCATCTGGTGGGTGGCATCCTTCAACGTAATCCCCACTTGATTGAATAACACGGTTCCATCGATGTTTCCACTTTTTAAAACAGTCCTGGAACTCACTTTGAGGGATAGCCTAAAGTACACTCGGCGCATTGTTTTCAACCATTGTTTTGTCATCGAATTGGTGTCCTTTGAGTGGTTTTTTTAGTTTTGGAAACAGCCAAAAGTCACAAGGGGCTATTTCGGGACTGTATGGAGGTTGTCGAAGCAATGCGATATTGTGTTTGCTCAAAAACTGCTGCACAAGATTGGATGAATGCGCTGGCGCATTATCGTGATGGAGAAGCCAGTCACCACTTTCCCAAAAATGCGGTCGTTTTCTTCTTACTGCATCACGCAAACGTTTCAAAATTTGAACGTAGTATTTTTTATTGATTGTCTGACCTGTTGGTGCATATTCGTGATGTACCGCACCTTCACAATCGAAAAAAACAATCAACATTGACTTAATATTGCTCCGACTTCGACGTGCTTTTTTTGTTTTTGGCGATTCAGAATGCTTCCACTGTGAAGATTGTTGTTTTGTTTCAGGATCATAACCACAAACCCATGATTCATCACCTGTAATAACTTTTCTAAGCACATTATCATCATTATTGACCATTTCCAGATTGTCCAGAGCGATTTCGAAGCGAATGTTCTTCTGCTCTGCTGTGAGCAATTTCGAAGCGAATGTTCTTCTGCTCTGCTGTGAGCAATTTTGGGATGAATTTCGCTCACACGCGTTTCATTCCTAAATTTTCGGTTAAAATTTCTGAAATGATAGTTTTTGGTATCCCAAGGTCTTCTTCTAGTTCTCGCACAGTTATACGACGATCTTGTTCGATTGCAAGTCGCACCCGCTCAATATTATCTGCGGTTTTTGTCGTCGAAGGTCGGCCGGAACGAGAATCACTATCGACAGAAGTGCGATCATCCTTGAACCGTTTATACCACTCTCTTGCTCATACACTCACTTTCGAAGGCCTTTTGCATCATTTCAATAGTTTCCGAACTCGTTTTTCCGAGTTGAAAGCAAAATTTGATGCAAATTCGTTGATCTTGTTTTTTAGTCATTTTGGACAATATCAAAATCCGACGAACGCGAAAAAGGCACTGTAAACAAAGACTCGCTGCGCATGAACTATACGTCCAGCAGGTGTCAGTAAGTAACCGATAGATTCCGGTAGAGGTCGCTCGAACACTATGGTGCGAAGATATAAACGTAGGCCCGATACTTTCCGGACAGACCTCGTATACAGCTGCTAAGCTAAAGCACATTTGATAATCTATACAAGAAGTAGATTTTCAAAATATTGGTTTCTCAGAAAGATTTATAAGTAAGTGTATTTATTTTCAGGTACAATTTAAATTCCTTTTTACATAGTCACATCAAAAGTTTATATGTGACACGATTTTCTATTAAAAAAAATTTTTATTTTTATTATATTAATTGAAATCACTCATCTATTTAATAATGAAATAATTCATCCACTTTTTAAGAAGCTGTATTAATTGAAAATTTGTTTACAGGCATTGAAGGTTACTTACAAAAACCGCTTGACAAGCTTGCAAACAAAGAGTATGCTTTTGCATTTATAACTGATGGTGAATATCAGGACTTAATCCGTATTTACAATTATAATAAAACTCATTTGAGCAAAGGAACCCAAGTGAAAATTATTGGATAAGTTGACACAACTGGTATGTATTGTAATGGGGGAGGTTATCTGAAAAAATGAGAAATTTATTTAAGAACAAACTCCCACGATGCAGAGCTAACCGCCGCTCCGTTAAACACGTATAGTTGTATGTGTATTCGCCTTTATGTCAGATGATTTCGCTTATGTGTCTTCTATCAAACGGAGTTGAACTCACCTTAAGTCACGTTACTCGATGTATCTTAGGTATGGGCGACTTTATGCCTAATCCGCTTAATCCCCTAGATGTAATCGGATTAAAACCTAAGCCTTTACAAATTGCTTATGCTAATGGAAAAATTAACCCTTTGCGGCATACATTTTTCAGAGAAACCAGTTTTCGTCTAAATTGGTATACAAGGGTTTTTAGGATCGCTGATCACGATTCTGAACTCAGAATTTCAAAATTTTAAATGGCGGATCCAAGATGGCGGCAAAAATTTGGGTTATTTTCTTTTATTTTATTGAAAATTGGTATACAAGGATTTTTGAGATCGTTGATCACGATTCTGAACTCAGATTTTCAAAATTTTAAATGGCGGATCCAAAATGGCGGCAAAAATTTGGTATATATATTTTATTTTATTGAAAGTTGGTATAAAAGGGTTTTTGGGATCGCTGATCACGATTCTGAACTCAGAATTCTGAAATTCAAAATGGCGGTCAAAATGGTAGCAAAAATTTGGTGTATATTTTTTATTTTATTGAAAGTTGGTATACAAGGGTATTTGCGGTCGCTAATTATGAATCTAAACTCAAATTTCCGAAATTCGTAATAACGAATCCAAGACGACAGCAAATATTGATATTTCAGAATTTCTTCTGAAAATGTGCATGTAGAGGTTTTCGGGATGGGTGATCATATTTCTTCGAAAATTTCCTTTCTTTCTGCGGAAAGTTCTGAAATTCCATATTTTTAAAAGTCAACTCCTTCCATCAATAGAGGCTGTAACAAACCGTCATCTGTTCAAATGTTGTAATTTCTGTATGCTGGTACTCCATTAGATCCAATGCCAATTCAGTAAATCAGAGGATAAATCATTACCAAACTTACTTGACTTCAATAATCGTGAAATTATATACGTATACATAAGAGTAAAAATATAGCGAGTGTTAAAAATTCTTTCAGTTATATAGCACATCGATGGAAAAACTATTTTAGAGCAATAAAATAGATTCGTACGGATCATTGTAGTATAATACACTAAAATCTGTTGTGAGTTGCAATTTTCGTAAGAGCTTGTACCGATCCTTTAGCATTAAAAATTTTTTTTATCAAGTAGTCGAGTTTTTTTATAATAACAAATATTAATGTATCTCATACAAAATGGAAATCGCTGATATTCCTAGTGACACGGAGTCAGTAGATGGACTTGTTGATTCAGACCAAGAGGAGGATGATATAAATCTAGAAACCGAAGATCAGCTTGAAGAGAATGAAGGTGACAGCGATTCAGATGAAGATCAAGGAGAACGCTCTGATAATGAAGTATGGAAGAAAAAAGGAAAAAATAGAGGTGATGATCAATTCACTGCTGATTTCGGACCAAATATCCTCGAAAACGTAAAATCTCCACTAGATATTTTTTTGTGTCTTTTTCCTGACGACATGCTGGATTTACTAGTTCAGCAAACAAATAAATATACACAAGAGAAAACTCAGGAAAAGCAATTGATCAAAAAAGAAGAGTTACTGATTTTTCTAGGAATTAATATTCTGATGGGCATAAAAAAACTGCCTTCTTATCGCGACTATTGGTCGAGTGACCCAAAGTTGAAGGATTCATATATAAGCTCGCTAATGCCGGTTGTTCGTTTCGGATTCATATTAGGTAATTTGCATATATCCGACAACAGCACAGAACCTAAAAAAGGTGAGCCTAATTATGATAAATTGTATAAATTGAGACCATTGCTGGATAGACTTCAAGAAACATTCAAAACTTGCTGGAAACCAAGCAAATATCAATCTATCGATGAATCCATGATAAAATTCAAAGGTCGAAGTAGCCTGAAGCAATACTTGCCAGCAATACCAATAAAACGAGGATATAAATGTTGGGTTCGTGCGGATGAGTCCAGTTACGTATGTGAATTTCAAGTTTATACTGGCAAAACCGAAAGTTCTGAGAAACAGTTAGGAGCACGAGTTGTCAAAAATTTGACGCGTGAACTTGTTGGTAAAAATCACCATGTGTACTTTGACAATTTCTTCACTGGTGTCGATCTATTAATTTCGCTGAAAGAAAACAAAATATTTGCTTGCGGAACTGTACGTTCCAATTGTACTGGGTTACCTAAATCTGTAATGCTTGACAAACAAATGAAACATGGACAATACGATTTTCGAACGTCTGATACTGGTATTACTTGGATAAAATGGATGGATAAGAAAGGTGTTTGTTTCCTGTCAAATTACCATGATCCATCCGAAGTGACAACAGTAAATCGAACACAGAAAGATGGCACACGAGTGCAGGTAGATTGTCCAGTTATGTGCTCTGATTACAACAAATACATGGTATTTATCGATAACGCTGATCGTTTGTTATCTACATATAAAATAGATCGAAAGTCCAAAAAGTGGTGGCACAGATTATTCTGGCATTTCATTGATCTAACTATTACAAATTCATTCATCATATTTTCAAAAATAAACGCTGATAATCCTATAACATTGAAGAACTTCAGACTACTTTTAGTGGATCGATTGGTTTCTCACAAAATTCCAACTAAAAAAGGAAGAAAGCGACAACCTACACAAACCAATCTTCACAAACCACAAGTTTCTGTTGAAAAAAGACGCTCTCTATCTGCTCATATGCCAACACCCATTGATAATTATAGCAGATGCGCTCACTGCAGTACAAAAACAAAAGTTGCGCGAACTAAATGGTCATGTAGTACGTGCAACGTATCATTATGTTTACAAGTAGACAGAAATTGCTTTTTGAAGTATCATTTATGAAAGATTGAAATGAATTAGAAAGCTAAGATAATTAAAAAATTGAAGGTGAGAAGATAAAAATATAAAAGTGAAAAAAAACAAAAAAAAACAAAAATACAAAAAAAAATCAATCTGATCTTGGATTCACCATTTTGAATTTCGAAATTCTGGATTCAGAATCGTGATCAGCGATCCCAAAAACCCTTGTATATAAATTTTCAATGAAATAAAAAATATACACTGAATTTATGCCGCCATCTTGGATCCGCCATTTTACATTTCAAAATTAAAAAAAAAAAAAAAAATTTCAAAATTCTGAGTTTAGAATTGTGATTAGCGATCCCAAAAACTCCTTTGTATAAATTTTTGTAAAATTATAACTGAAAGTTTCTTCAATAATGAATTTTGTTTATAAATAGGGCTGTTTTTTCGTCTTTGTTTAACAATATTAACAAATTAATAAAAGTTGTGGCACCAATTGACGTAAATTTCAATTGTATGTCATCCTATAATCGTAAAACAACAAAAAACTCAGGGTAAATTCATCAAAAACTATTCTAAATTTGCAAAAATTATTACATTAATATTAATATTAAAAAAAGTATTCTCACTGTGCCGCAAAGGGTTAAATGACGTAATCGGCGAATGAATTTGACTAACTTTAATTAGTAAAAATAACTAAAGTCTTTTATGGGCCGAAAGACTAACACACGCGAACAGGATTTTACCATGAAATATTATTCGGTGAGAAAGAGAGAGAGAGAGAGAAGATTCGAAATTTACCGCAAACTAACGCTCGGCGCGAATACAAAAAATCGCTATCACGGTTAACAAAATACCGAATGTATTTTGTCACGCAATAATAAAGGGAGGTGCACCTACCCTGCGGTGCAATTACGGTGATCAGCCGTAATTGTTGAAGAGATAAATCAACTGCCGCTGCTTCTATATATCAGCTGCGCTGCCTCACTCTGCTTCCAATTAGCTATGATGTGGCTTCTGCACTGCTGCTACTTGCTGCTGCAATAAAGTCGTTGTACTCACGCACGTAATATTGTCCCAGGAATACTTATTATTCGGCGAAACAAAGTGCAAAATTTGGCGATATCGACACGTAAACAGCTGAGGCGTAACTGCTTATTTAAATGCTCGCGCGCCCCCTCTCTCTCTTAATTGTTGGTACTAACGCGCGAGTTACAGAATCGCGAACGGATCCATTAATTGAATCGACTACCGTTGCAGTATATATAATTCAAAGCTTTACTTAAAACAGTACAAAATAATAGATTTTTTTTTTTATTTTGGTGTATTTCATAATTTTCAGAATCAGGGCCAATTATCATTAATTTCAGACATGAAAATTATATTATTGTACATCAAAGTGCTCTGAAAATGTCATAGTTCTACCTGACATGTGGTGTTCAAACACCACCTCGGCAACTTAAATAGATCTATGAGCCTATTACATTTTTAATTTATTATTTTGAATAATTAGTATACACGATTGAGACTTCTTATCATAATTTAATACTTATTGAATTATTATTTAGTGCATAGCTTTTACATGAAAAAAAGTATATACTTTTTCATTAGCTTCATGTATTAGAATAACACTCATTTTCTTTCTAAATGAACGAAAAAAATTAACATTTTATAAAAAAAATAATTATTGTTTTTAAGTAAAACAGTTCTATGGGCCAAATAGCATTTTTAATTTATTATTATTTATAAAATATTCATCTGATATCATAGTATGAAACTTATTGATTAGCTAAAAATGGTCACGTGTGGATCTATGTATCGTATGTGCATACTATTTTACTATTTTTGACGTAATATGCCACATGTGGCGCTAATGTCGCTAAATGTGTGAATGACGAATGTGCTAGTTGGGTATAGTTTTAGAGTGTCGCACGTATAAGTGCAAGAAGCCATTCTATTGATTGAATTGTTTATTAAAGAAAGTCGACAAATATCGAGTAACATCGAATGATTTTTTAGTGTTCGTATTGTAATAAAAATACTTTTGGTAAGTTAATTCCAAGTATTTTGCTTTAAGGTGCATATTTTTATAATATTTTAAAATCAAATATTGATAATAATTTATATATTAAAAAATAATACATTGGTTAGGTTAATTCACCGCGTGATTACAAAATAACTATTATTGGTATACAAACTACAAGTATCAAGTCTTTTATTTTAATTTATGTATTTTCTGTTTATAATATAACTGTTGAAATGGAAATTATATTGAAATAAGAAAATAATTTTAGCTAAGTTAATGTGTCCACGTGTTCGATTTTTATAGACAAATGAAGTTTCAAATATTTTTCAAAAACTATGTTATGCATTCTTTTAAGTGCAAATATGTAATTACTTTTTCATTATTCATTCACATATTCAGTAGACTGTATGGGTGATGAATGTTGGTTTACTTTATAAGCTTGCAATCTATTATTTTATTTTCACGAAATTATTTTCTTTTATTTTATAAACAGAATAATCATCATTTGATAATGAAATCGATAAAGGTGGATAAAAATTCAATCAATTTGAAATCATATACAATATACAATACAATATTTACTTTGTAAGCCTGCGTCACAATCATGTGATTATGGAAATTGATAATTGATAATGTATCCAATATTTATTATTTATGCATTGTTCTTATAAAGCAAATAATCAAATAATAATGTACATGCTGAATAATTGTACATACTACCCGACTGATTTAATTAAATCCTTATTTTCATATTTTGTTCCATACCGATGGTAGTTGGTTTTGAATATCTACAATCGCTCAAATATTTTTCTGGGTTTTAAATTGAACTAAGATTCAAAATTTCTCCACTTATTGCAGCTACGATCTTTGTAAGTAATTTTTTTTAATGTAATCTAAATTAATTAAGATCTCAGAAAGAATTTTTTAAAGATTATTTTAATATAAAATTTTAGTGAGTTAAACAAGTGTACAATGATAATATTCGATAATATTTGTATAATATATTGTTTTTAATGCCATTAATTTTTTTCAGATGTCTGTCAAGAAGAAGTGAATTAAAAGTAATACAAGTAATCACAACATTATTAAGGTTATTTATCCGTGTTATAAGCTATGAATAAAATGTATTTATTGTTTTGTTAACACTAATGTACTCTGCAACGGTAGTCGATTTAATTAATCGAACCGTTCGCGATTCTGATTTTCGCGCGTTAGTTCTAAGTATTGAGAGAGAGAGGGGGCGCGCGATCTTTTAAATTAGCAGTTACGTCTCAGCTGTTGTTACGAGTAGATATCGCCGAAGTTTATTTGCACTGTTTTTCTCGCTGACTAATAGTTTCTTGTCCAGAATAATTACGCGCGTGAGTGCAACAACGTGATCTACGGATTACAGCGTTTCGGTAGCAGCAGATTTGCAGCTGATAGGCGGTACAAGGCAGCACAGCTGATAACCTAGGACAGGGGCAGTTGATATTTCGCTGACATCAACAGTTACGGCTGATCACCGTAATTGCACCGCAGGGTAGGTGCACCTCCCTTAATTATCGCGTGACAAAATACATTTATTATTTTGTTCAACCGCGTTAGCGTAGATAATTTTGTATTCGCGCCGAGCGTTAGATCGCGCCAATTTTCGTATCTTCTCTCTCTCTCTCTTTCTCACCGAAAGTTATTTGATTGTAAATCCCATTCGCGTGCGTCAGTCTTTCGGCCCGACAAAGACTGTAGAGATTTTTATTAATAAAATCTAATAAACTTATTCGCCGATTTCGTCATATGATTTTTCCTAGTAGTTTAAACAATTAGAAAAAGCTTAAGTTTTAATCCTATTATAGCTAGGGGATTAAGTGGATTTGGAGTAAAGTCGCTTACACTTGAAACTCATCGTATGTCACAAGGCACGTGACTTAAGGTGAGTTCAACTCTGCTTGATCGAAGACAACTAAGTTAAGTCAGCTGATGTTAAGGCGAATACACGTATTAACATACGTGTTAACGGAGTGGCGGTTTGCTCTGCATCGTGGGAGTTTGTTCTTAAATAAATTTCTCATTTTTGCAGATTTATAGCCCCGTTACAACTCATAATTTGATGCAATTTTTCTATCACCCCAAACCAAATCTAAACCTAAACCTAATCCTACCCAAAACCAAAACTAAACTAAAACCAAAAATTAACTCAAACCGAAGTTGTTTTTTTGCCAAAACTTAACCAAACCCGAAGTTGTCTTTTTGCATAGTACAATACTTTTTTTTTACACTTATTCAGGAAATTTTAATTATCAACTATAACTATTTCGTTTTTATTATTAAAAGTTCAATTATTTGTGTATTCGATAAATATTGTTTATAGGGTGGTAATAAAATTGTTCGCAAGAAATATTGTCTATATTTCATAGAAATTATAGCAATTTATCAAATCATTCGGGTTATTTTAATAAGTATATATATAAATAGCGTTGATAATTATTCAATTATATCGAGCTTATTTTTCAAAGTATAATTATTGAACACGAGAGTACTTGAACCTTTAATTAACACGTCCCTGAAAGTTCGCATAGACCAACTTTATTTATACAAATTTGTTTGAGTTCGGGTCTAAAACTATTTGTCGCGCACAGTAATTATATATACTGAAAATAATACAATATTATCATCCAATTATTTTATAAATATAGGTAGGCGAAGATTAACAGACAATGAAGCAGAGGTTTCTCATCTCAATAGACGTATACGTAATGCAAAGAATCAACACCGTAGACGACAAGCTAATCGTCAATCTATCATAGACAATAATCGCGCATTAGAACAAAATGCAACTGAACAGAATTACTTAGGACCTATGAATGTATTATATCAATGTTGCAAAGCTAAACATTTTCAAAAAGAAAAGGTTTTAAATATAGGATTATCCTTCAATAATTGTTGTGGGCATGGATCAAAAAAATTAGAACCATTACCAGAATTGCCACCTGAACTTGAAAGCTTATTTAATGGAGAACATGTTAAATCATTGAGATTTTTTGAACGTATACGTCATTACAATAATTTGCTATCTTTTGCATCATTCAATGCCAATTTAATTAATTTAACGATTAGCTTCGTATTGTTTTAAAATTCAAGGTCAAGTATATTATCAAATAAATACAACACAGTACCCTGGCGAAAATGAAAACCCTTCATACGGACAAATTTTTATAAGTGCTCAACACGAAGCCATGCATTATCGAATGCAATAAAATCCCGTTATAGACTATGAGTTAATGACAATACTTGATAGCATAATTCGTAATAATGTTTATGCTAAATCATATGAAATTATGAAAGATGAAATTCAGATGCAGCAATTAATAGCACAAATGAATGGTACTTCATCACAACCTGAATTACAGTTATTATTTTCACTAAAGCTAGGTTAAGACTACCGTAGATATAATTTTATAAATAAAAATACAAAAATATTAGAATTTATAAGTTCTCTAGATCCTAATGTAGAACCATGGTTTATCCATTATTTACCCATACGGTACACGAGATTGGCATATAAATATGTTTCGCATAAATCTAAACCGTATAATAACTAGATTAGATTATACTCACGGTGTTTTTATACGACCAAAAAGTTTGCCGGATTTGACGCTAAAAAGTACATACGTAGTTTCATTCCTTGAGCTTCAAATAACTCAAAATCGTTAATCCCAAAATCGTAACTGCTCCTTCTTTCGAGATATCCTTACAGAAAGGTTATTTTTAAAAAAATCATGACTTGATATAATAAATAAGTAATTTGATGAGTTTAAACTTGAGCATTTAAATTTCACAAGTAAAACGTCGATTATTTAAAATGCCACTCTTAGCTTTTAACCCAGGATCAACGACGAGGACGTGGTGACATGGCTGATCCCATAAAAAAAAAATTTTTAAATAAAAAAACAAGTCAACAAAATTAATTTTCATGGAAACAAAATGCTTAACACACTTCATATATGAAGTGATGAAAATTCAACTGTCGCTTCTTTCAATCTTTGCGGATATGAAACGTGTGAAATCAAATTAACTTTTCGTCTTTCCCAAAATTTAAGAAATTCTCGATGTGCCAATTCACTTGCTTGTTCGGACCACAGCCCTAAACCTTGCTTTGAATCTATTTGTTCTAAGCACTGATTGAGATGCTCCAAAAGAACATGGATTTTAAAAGTCTCGGATACTGCTGTGGCCAATAATGCTTTGTGTAAGTCTGTGATTAATGTTCTTATATTCTCAATCGGTTCAAGTCTTTTTAACGAGAAGCATGAATTCACAATCTTGTTCATTATCTTGAATGCAGTAATATATGGCATCAAAGCAAATATACTGGTATCTTTGTAAATTTCTTTATCATTAAGTTTGTCAGCTTCCTTCAATAATATCCTACAAGCATTTCCTTCAAAAATTTCGCCATGATATTTCTTTGATATTAGATTCAATTTCATAGGCCAAAGCAGAGCTTTTTCTCGGCCGACAAGAGAGACCAGACCGTCCCAAAACAAATGATTAACAAAACCTTGCATTACATGAAGCTCTGGAATAATACATTTCTCTAGAATTTGTAAGTCTTTGTCTTCTGTGAAAAAAGGCTTGTTTATTGTACTATAACAGTTCTTTGATAAATTTTTCTTTTTACCAAGATCCACAAAATTTTTATAATCTTTTTCTAAGTCTCCAAAAGTTTTCAACACAGGAAGTCGAGACTCATTAGGAACATTTTTTTCATCAGAATTTTTTCTCAACTGTTGTAAACTGACAAAACAATAAGGACACGGATACGTCGATGTCGCCGTTTGCTGTCCATTTATGATTAAAAGCATTTTGAAATCAGAAACAAATTTGAAGGAAATATTATTAATTTTTATCAGTTCAAATAACATTTTGACATTTTCATATGTTTCTTTGATGTCAGGCACTATGCATAACATGATCAACTTTTTAACACTTGTTTCTGGACTAGACGCATGAATCTTTCGAGATAATTTTCTTTTTTTAGTGGGCACATTGACATAAATCTTCATCAGGTTCAGAAGTTACAGGAATGATCGATAAACAAACCTTAAAAACCCTTGGCCACCATCTGCCATTACTTTGATCGTATAATTACCAACAAAATTTCGTTTTTCTAATACAGATTCTACGATCTTTTCAGCGTTAGTCCAGATAACAGGCCTTTTTTCTTTTACTTTCGTATTTTTGGTATCAAATTCTAAAGTACTAATTTCATAATTATCTTCTAATAGCTTTGTTCTTTCACTAATATGACTTGAATAATTCGAAGGCACAGATTTTCTGCCAGCAGAGTGTCGAATGAGTTTTGCCAACCTATTCATCTGTCGAGCTCAATGGGCAGTATCAGTATGATAATTGTCTAAATTTTCTAATGAAAAAGATAAGTCAGTCTTTTTTTCCGTGAGATATATACGTTTTTGACGACCTCGGGTACGTAAAGTGAGAGAGTCTTCGCCAACAACTGCAGCTTTTTCATTAATAATTTTTGAAGCGACATGCTCTTTTTGATCATCATTCAATGTATCTACCAGCTTCGTCACATTAGCTCGAACAACATGTACACGTGTGCTACAAACGTGCTTTTTACCCTTATGTATTTCACTCTTACAAACATTGCACAATTTTAACACGCCCGATTCTTTTTGATTCGAGTAGGAGGTACGGCTTTTAGGTAGTTCTTTTACTTTTGAATTACGAGAACCTAACAATCCGTTTGAAACTGTTATTTTTGTTGCCAAATCTTTTTTAACTCCTGGTGCTACTGTATTATTGAAATGGCTCGTAGATTTACCTGTCAAACATATGTAGCAGTTGCATACTTCTTCTGATGCACTGGATGATCTTGTACTTTTAGGAAGTATGATGTTTTCATAATTTGGCATCGCTTGTAGTGGCCTGCTGCCATTGTTTTTTGCTCTTTCGGATAAAGTTAACCGACATGTGGTGCAAATGCTTGTAGGAAATCTGCAGTCATTTAAGTCGTACTTTTTTCCCAATAACTTGCCGATCAATTTCACATGATTTTCCGTTAATCGAAAGTTACTAATCTTTTTTTTTCCAAGAATCAGTTTTTTTCCACATGGCCCACAAACTTTGCTTCGATTTTCTTCGTGAAGGCATTTTCTACTTGGATGTGCAGGCATAACAGCAGTGTTATCACTATATTGATTCGATACACATTATCACTGTTGCCTCGACTGACAAATAATAAACCAAAAAATATTCAATGTCGGGTATTTGTAAACAACACACTTCATGTAATTTGTAACCGCGTGCTCACGACGACTGCGGGCGAGCAACTGATCGTAAATGTGAACGAATATAATAGTCGAAAAATATAGACAAGGTTCACACGTTTCATATCCGCAAAGATTGAAAGAAGCGACAGTTGAATTTTCATCACTTCATATATGAAGTGTGTTAAGCATTTTGTTTCCATGAAAATTAATTTTGTTGACTTGTTTTTTTATTTAAAAATTTTTTTTTTATGGGATCAGCCATGTCACCACGTCCTCGTCGTTGATCCTGGGTTAAAAGCTAAGAGTGGCATTTTAAATAATCGACGTTTTACTTGTGAAATTTAAATGCTCAAGTTTAAACTCATCAAATTACTTATTTATTATATCAAGTCATGATTTTTTTAAAAATAACCTTTCTGTAAGGATATCTCGAAAGAAGGAGCAGTTACGATTTTGGGATTAACGATTTTGAGTTATTTGAAGCTCAAGGAATGAAACTACGTACGTACGTTTTAGCGTCAAATCCGGCAAACTTTTTGGTCGTATAAAAACACCGTGTACTAGGCATAAAATAGCTATCAGAGAAGATGATTTCAATCCTATTATAAGGGGACGAAGACTATTTCCACAATGGGTAGTAGATATTTACGTAAAAATTGAAAAAGATAGAATCCAATATTACAAAAATCATCAGAAAGAATTACAAGCTGATACTTATCAAGGTTTACAAGATCACATGAGAAATTGTGCAAATAATGTAAATGGTCATACAGGAAAAACTATAATTCTACCTTCATCGTTTAATAGTTTGCCTTGATATATGCAACAATGTTATTAGAATGTAATGGCTATTGTAAATGAAACCGGAAAACCTGACATTTCTCTCACTATGACATGCAATCCAAATTTGCCGAAAATAACGGAAAATTTGTTACAAGGACAACAAGCTGCTGACAAACCAGATGAAGTATTTAGAGTTTTTGATTTAAAAAAAGATGAACTACTTGATATTGTTCTGAAAAAAAGTTTTTTTGGAAAAGTAGCATCATATGTTTATGTCACTCAGTTTCAAAAAAGAGGATTGCCGCATATGCATTTATTAATGACTTCAGAAGAGGGGTATAAAATTACTATTTCTGACATAGTTGATGAATTCATATCAGCTGAACTGCTAATTAAAATAAGAAATACATGTTTATTTGATATCGTTATGAGAACTAAGACTTATTGTCCATGCGGTGACTTGTGTATGAAAGACGGCAAATGCTCGAAAAAAATTTCCAAAACAGTTTCGTGCTGAAACAACTATGGATGAAAATGGTTATCCACAGTATCGCAGAAAAGACACTGGTGTCGAGTATGAATATCCCAATGGACATAAAATCGATAATCGATGGGTTGTTCCATATTGTTCCGAATTATTAGAAATTTTCGACTGTCACATTAACGTAGAAATTGATTCAAGTATTAAAGCTGTTAAGTATTTATACAAATATATTTATAAAGTGCACGATGCAGCTACAGTAGTAATTGGCGAAACAGAAAGTGGGAATATTATCGAACACGATGATTGTCGTAATTACATTGAAACCCGTTATGTTGGTCCTGTGGAAGCATGTTATAGAATCTTCAGTAAACCATTGCAAGATAAAAGCCATTTAGTTGCAAGATTACCGATACATCTATCTAATGAACAAGCCATAATAATTACGCAAGATGAAGATGAATTATCACTTTTAACACAGTTAAACAATTCAAATAGTATGTTACTTATTTATTTCAATTTGAATGCAACTAATGATAAAACAAAACAATATTACTACAATGAAATTCCTACACATTTCACATACAAAAAAGAAAAAATTAATGGTCAAATGGTTTCATCATGGAAACCCAGGAAAAAACGTTTTAATTGTATCGGACACATGTACGAGGGTGGTCCGATAAGTACTTAGTCTCACTGCCCGATGGCGCCACTCTCGCAAAAGAAATATTCTATCACGTAGTACAACCTTCTCGATGGCCCACACCGAGCTGTTTTAATCCCCTCGTAATTTATATAACGAGTGACCCGCGCTGGGTCAAAACCCCGTTATAAGTTTATTTTTGAGAGCGTGTGAAAGCAAGTGTGTCCGTTGATTTTTGAAAAATGGAAAAAGAGCAGTATCGGTCGGTGATTCGATTCTTGTTTTTGGAAGGGAAATCGCGCAGCGAAATCAAAAAGCCCTTGGATGCTGTGTACGGTGACTCTTCTCCTTCGATGGCGACCGTCAAAAATTGGTTTAACAAGTTTTAACGTGGTCGCACGTCGATTTTTGAAGAGCCACGTTCAGGTGCTCCGAAAACGGCACGGAGGATAACGTGACAAAAATTCACGATCTCGTATTGGCAGATCGACGATTGAAGGTGTGCGAGATAGCTAAGATCGTAGGCATCTCAAAAGACCGCGTGGGTCATGCCCTGCATGAAATTTTGGGCATGAGAAAGCTGTCGGGGCGATGGGTGCCGCGTTTTCTCATTCCGGACAACAAGCGCAACCATGAGACAACTTCAGAGCAATGTCTGACGCTGTTTAAGCGCAATCCGAAGGAGTTTCTGCATCGTTTCGTGACAATCGACGAAATATGGATCCACTGGTATACACCAGAGACCAAGGAACAGTCGAAACAGTGGACTTTACCCGGCGAAAGTGCTCCGAAGAAAGCGAAGACTGCCCCATCGGCCGGAAAGTTGATGGCCACCGTTTTCTGCGATTCACAAGGTGTGATCTACATCGACTACCTGGAGAGGGGCAAAACGGTCACAGGGCTGTACTATGCCGAATTATTGGGCCGATTCGACGTCGAATTGCAGAAAAAAACGGCCTCATTTGGCGAAGAAAAAAGTGCTTTTCCACCATGACAACGCACCGGCTCACACCTCCGCCGTTGCCATGGCCAAATTGGTCGAATTAGGCTACGAACTGCTATCCCATCCACCGTATTGTCCAGATTTAGCCCTGTGCGACTTCTTTTTGTTTCCAAACTTGAAAAAGTCACTCGCCTGGCAGAAATTTGAGTCGAATGAGGAGGTAATCGCTGCCACGGAAACTCTGCCACAGTCGGTCCCAAGCCCGCGTTCAAAAAAGGAGGGTATTTCGTAATCGTTGACGCGAAACAAAAGACGTAGTTTGTGATGAGTACCCTACTTTACGGATGGTTTTTGAACTTATTATAATTTTAATATTAGATTTTGATTCAGCGTCAGAAAATACCCCGAAAAAGTGTATTTGCGTTACAAAGTAGATAAATCTTGAAGACCGTGTCGAAAGGGGTGAAATACCTTCAAAACAACCCCTAAAATTTGACCAACAACCCCTTAGAATACTTTCAATAGTTAATTAAATCGATAAATCTAACTTATATAATATTCTTATGAAGAAAGAAGCACTTTTTACCATTAAAAAATAATATTTTTAAAATTCGAAATTTTTAACATTAGCAGTTCCGTTCCCTGCCGGAAAATCAATATTTTGACGCACCCCCTGATCGACACTTTGTGTATGATCAATTGTTGATATAAGATACTTTATATACCAGTTTTTTGAGGGCGATATGCACTTTCAAATCCTGACAGTCTAAAGGTTAATTAGAAATATAAATCTTAGCGAAGGTTTATATAATGGAACAAGATTACAAATTATTCATTTTTCAAATCATTTATTAAAATGTAAAATATTAACTGGTAATAAATGTAATAACATTATATTCCCTAATAGAATCACATTATATTGTTAAAATCTATATCCATTTACATTTAAAAGATGATAGTTCCCTATTCGATTAGCCTTTGCTATAACTATTAATAAAGCTCAAGGACAAACATTGAACAAAATTGGAATTGACCTTCGAAGTGATGTTTTCAATCATGGACAATTCTATGTTACTATGTCGAGAGTAAGATCATGGGATTCGTTAAAAATATACCTGGGAAACCAGAGAAAAAGTTTAATGGTTAAAAACTATGTACGAGGTGTGATCAAAAAGTAAGGTGAATTTTGAAATTTAGCGGGCTACGTCCGTTCGATCTTCGACTTTTTTATTTGGTTATGTCGGTACACTCGTCTAGAACATACGTTCCAAATTTCAGCTTTGTAGTATGTTTGGTTTGTTTGTGAGAGGCATCAAGGTTAGAAGTGTTTTGCGTGCTCCACGATTTGCTGCTGTCTAAAAACATGGATCAAAGAGTTTGCATTAAATTTTGTGTGAAAAATGGAATCAAATGTTCCAAAACACTTGAAATGCTGAAAGTGGCATACGGTGAGTCTACTTTAAGCCAAAAAAATGTTTACAAGTGGTATAAACTCTTCCAAGAAGGCCGAGAAGACACCGACGACGAACCTCGTTCTGGACGTCCCAGCACATCAACAACTGATGAGAATGTTGAAGAAGTGAAGAAAATAGTGTTGGGAAATCGTCGAATTACCATTAGAGAAATTGCTGATGATATTGGCATCTTATTTGGTTCGTGCCAATCAATTTTGACGAGTGTTTTAGACATGAGACGTGTGTCAGCGAAGTTTGTTCCGAAATTGCTCACTTTCGACCAAAAGAAACGTCGCATGAGCATCGCCCAAGAGCTACTGAATGACGTCAACGATGATCCAGATTTACTCAACAGGGTTATAACAGGTGACGAAACATGGGTATACGGTTATGACGTCGAGACTAGGACTCAATCGTCCCAGTGGAGGCATTCTGGATCACCAAGACCAAAAAAAGCACGCCAAGTTCGATCAAATGTAAAGGTTTTGCTTACAGTTTTCTTTTTCGTCTTTCACTCGTCATCTAATCTGTCTTCCTTTAATATGATCCGACTAGATGATGTCTTCTTTTCTCCCACGTCTTGATAAGAAAACATTTCTTGAGTGAGTAGTCTGATCAGAATATCGCTCATGCCATAGTCTAGCAGTTTTAGCAAATATACCTTCACATTCACCTAAAACCAACATTATATCATGTGAAATGTATAAATCGTAGCGAATTGAACAAGTTTTCTATGTTTATGTAACGTAAATTATTTAAGTCAATTCACCTCAACATTTGCTTACCTGAACAAGTTGAACATAGTTAATTTTTACGAAACTTCAAAACCACACTAAAACAAATCATAAACTTCCTTTCACAATTCAACGTATACTAATCCACGTACATTTATGTTAAGATATTTTTTTTTATTTTTAACAATTTTTTTTATTTATGAATTTCGTACATTAATATTTCCATTATCATCGTACAGCATCCTCAAGTCGAAAAAAGCATCCAAAGTCAAGTGTAAGATCATGAGAATATGTACATCATGAGATTGTGTAACTGTTATCTGGTATATTTTTCGCTAAACCTTACCTTTGCTCGGTTATTCGAATGGAAAGAAGATGAAAACAATTACGACTGTCTACATGATTTTGGAATATCACATAGACGTCATCTATATTTCTTCATTTGAACGTAGAATTTCTTGCTCTTTCCGAATTTGGGGTCGAAAGTGGGGGTTCGCATTTACAAAATCAAAGTTGACCTCGAAATGACCTTGATCGTCATATTCAAGGTCAAAGATAATGTCTCCAGAATACTTAGAAGCTAAGTAACTTTTGTCGCAAACATTTTTTTCATAATCCATTATTTTGAATTCTAAAAAGGATGGACGGGTTCTCTGGACCACCCTATATATATTATACTGTATATATTATACTTTATATTCTTTTCCGTGATAGGATTGGTGATAAGGCAGGTCAACCTTTGAAATAATCACAACTCTTAATTCTATTCATCCAACGTTTCGCTGATAATGTTCTCAGACATTTCAATAAACTAGATTTCTTATAAAAAAATATATACAATTCCGATAATTACGAACGTCATGTCTAACATATAATAAAAGAGAGAACAAAAGAACTGAACTGGCTATCAGTAGTAAAATCTACATTGTCAAAATTAATATTGCAATCAACAGCTTGTTATGAGTTGTGCATTAAAATAAGTGCAAAGTTGACCAAAGGTGTCGTTACAGATGTTTTTACTAATGTACATACAAACTTAAAAATTTGCACACATAATAGAGAGTGCCGAGAGTAGTCATAGAAACGATGCATGCAAATTCAGAATTTGTCAATAAGCTATATTATTTTTTTGTTTTATTGTTTTAGTTTCTGTCTCCATCATATACGTTGTGTTATGGTCTCTGAGATCGTCTTTCAGTACTCGCAACAAGTAGGACGGCAACACAAAAGTGATCGAAAACTCCCGCACTATGTCTATCCACATTGCCGAGTTGAATGCATTCCATACGTCCATGGTTGCCAAAAGTACTATTGGCCTATCTTTGTGTGGTTTGATTTGTGTTTTGTCGAAGAAGTCGATTACTATCTGTATTGCTTCAATTGTCGATCGTCCTTGTCTGAATCCGTATTATCTGCCATTCAGGTTTCCGGCTTCTTGGATGGTCACTGATGGTTTGTCTAGGCCCAGAATCAGTACACCATTCATCATCTGTTTGAGGATCGCCCATTTGCGGGGTCCACTCCACCATTCTACTTTCGAACCAGCTTCACAAGATTTGATCTACATTCCACTTATGCGGCTAGCCTCATAATTACATTGACTGTTTTGACTTCATCTAGGCTTATTACTCGAATCTTCATATTTGGTACTCCTAGTTTCAGTCTTTTGGCTTACCTCTCCAGTAAGGTCTCCAACCTCTCTTCCTCATAGACGAAAATCATGGTGTTCTTCCTGGGAATTCGGCAAAGCAAGGTACGAAAGCCCCCTCTTCAATATCGATGACCCTTTGGATTACCGCCTCCTGATCCGCTCGCAGGTCTCCTGAGGCATCTTATTCTTAGGTACTCTCCAATGAAAGCAGAATCCCCGGATTCGACGATACCGTAGTCCCGTAACTGAATGTTTCTTTAGTCCACTTGGCTGATTGCAAGCTTGGCTCAAAGATTCCAAGGCTAGATGAGACTGCTCTTTTTCCTGTTCCGTCAACTTTGTTCCTATCGATTTGAAGTTGATAAGCGTTCTTCTGTCTTTCTTCCTTGTTTTCGGGATTGGTTTGCCTTCATCTATCGTATTAGGAGCTTTTTCCTCTAAGCCCCACTCAGGTTTCAGTTTTTTTCCCGTTCCTATATGATTTATCGTATGAGGAATTCCCACTGGGTCCTTGATTTACTGGTGCTCTAAAGTTTTCGTCATCGGTACTGAATCTCAAGTGACTTTCACCTCGTTGGTTCTAGTACTATTTACAGTAATTATTTTGGTTCCACGAGCACGGTGGATCCATGAGTTCCACCCAACTAATCCACTTGCAGGGTAAAGCTTGATACTATTAGATTTCGCTCCGTGTCCAGAGGGAACCACTCATGATATAACATTATATGTACCACACATCTCTTAGTACAGTGTCCTACACTTTATATTGGAGAGTTATTTCTTAGCTACATCAGTCTTTAGGACATTCTTGTCCACTCTGCGGTGATCCAAGGTGATCCCCAATCTCAGTACTGTCGTCCCGTTTGAGACTCCAATTGGAACTGAAGAACCTATTTATAGGGATCCAGCATGTTTGAATGAGCTAGCTCCAGTTCGGGTTGAGACCTCCTCCCTTCCAGCTACATAGAGAACCTATATATCCATCTTATCAAGTAGGTCCGGTCCGATCCGGAGAGTCGACAGATGAGGGTTTTATGTCTCCCGGTTTGTTGTTAAGCCTTACTACTTGTTTATTATAAGCATGTATCTAGGTACTACAATCTTTGAAGGAGGTAATATACAAATTATTTTTTTTTATTACTCCAAGACTATGTACAGGCTGTCTCACACATAGAAACAATAGCAAATTTCTTTACTATAAAACATATCTAACTATGTCTCTCTATCTATCTATATAATAAACAGTAGTATATTCCAGTAAGTATACTGTCTTTATTTTACAGTATAATTGAAATAATTATGTTAATTTATTTGCGCATTCATTAATTTATTTTTTTTCAGTCTGGCGTTGGCAATGGATGTCTTGAGAAATTTGGGTGGTTTTGAAGATTGGAATTATATTTTGCTTAGAATTTTTCAATTTCTTCTTTGATTGTAGCTATCTGTAAATCATTTCCGATAATTTCATTCGGTACGAACCCGATTTTGTTCCGATGTACCAGTATATTTTTCTCCACTTTAAACCCAATTGTTTACGTTGTAACACGTACGTTAATAATTTAAGCCCGAACAACGTTGCGTCACAAATTATTTAAGGGGAAAGGCTCGGAAGGCGCATTCGCTTCGTCGCGAAAATTGAACGAGGGCTATGTCGTCCGGTAATATCGATAAACGCAATTTAATCAATTACAGAGAGACAGGTTTTAACAAAATAAACTCATCAATTCAACTACTTTACTCTTTATTGCTACAATAATATACATTTGGCGTTGACGTGTGCGTCGGCCGAGTCCGGGTTAAGTTCGTTCCGTGCGAATTAACGCACAGGAAACAGAACGTCACCTTACAACGTATCTCACGAATTCCGCGAGGGCGATGCGAGTTCACGCATACAACCGCTCGTCCGCGTCCGGCCTATACGATGCCAGGAGAGAGAGAAATCGAGGCGCGCACCGATAAACTAAAAAGGGTACCTGACCTTGAGAGGGAGCGCTGCTGCGGAAGTCCGCGTCCTCCGAGCAAACGATGTTATCTTCGAAAGGCGGGATTCTGGATGCAGCCGGTCTTCCTTCTTATTGATGGTCGTTCAATGGCAATCAACCACTCGAACACTCACTGATGGTCATTCAATGGCAATCGACTCTTCGAACACTCACTGAGGCTAGTCACAAGGCTCGAATAGCTAGCAATTAGTCACTGGTCGAAACCCTACTGCCCGCGATCTCGCGCCTTCCGCGCTTTCTTACGCGCCCCTCCCTATAGGTACTCAAAACGGCCGAGCGCCGCCGGCTACGCACACATGTGCGGCTCATGCCGGCGACACTATCTCTCTCTCTCCTCCTCTGCTCTCCGCCTATGCCTATGCCTATCCCTCCAGCGCCAGGCATCTCCGCCGATCAGGAATCAGACCTGAAACAAAGCCACATCGTGCGTCGATACTCGGTTTTACTCAACCAAGACCGATGTGGCAGCGGCTCAGGGGAAGGCACGCGGAAGAGAGAGAGAGGCGAACAGGGCGATCGAATCTAATGATCGATTCGCCCGTCACACCCCCTCCCAAGTCCAACGATACCCCCGATCATCGGCGGACGACCACCTCGACCTCCCTAGCACCGCCGCCACCGGCCTCGGAAACTCAGAGGGACAAAAACGGAAATAATATAAGGGCAACACTCGCACACGCCAACAATCATACTCAACATTCATTCCAATTAAATAACCTTCACCATTACTCACCCATTTGCCTTAATCGGCACTCCGGGCATCAGGTGTGCTGGCTTGCAACGCGAAGCGTCGCAGCCGCACCATCCTGATGTATTCGGCCGTGGTGGGGTGGCTAGGATTAACCGCCCCAGCCAATCTACCTAACTCCTGGGCCTGTTCGTCCGTCCATGGCTCTTCAGGTGTCGACCCCACCATCTCCGCTCGGGGCTGAAGAGGCTCCCCAGAGGGACCAGGGGCAGGATCAGCCCTCTCCGCGTCGTCGCCGGATCCTGGCGGAGTGCGCCGCAAGGCAACCTCGGCGTCTCGCTGAAGAGAACTTGCAGCCTGGTGTTCCAGCCGCGCGTCCTCTCGCAGCCTTAAAACTGCCTCGTCTGGACCGGCCCGCTCAGCTTCGAGAGCTCGTCTCCTCTCCATTCTTTCTCTTCGGAGACGGCCACCACGCCGCTGCTTCTTCTTACGCGGCTCGGCTGCTATTTCTTCCCCGGCCTCCTCGCTACGAGCCCCCCCACTCCTTTCACTCGGTGGTTGAGGTCCGTCCACCTCCTTGTGCTGTTGCTCCTCAGGCGTCCTGGCTACAGCGTCGGCCCCCGCTCGAGTCCGCAAATACTTTGCGTAAGCGGCCGCACATCGCACGCAATGAGCAACCGTCGCGTCCAGGCGCCCACAATTCCTGCAGCATTCCCGCGGGTTCGGCGGCTCCGGGCATCTCGAGCGGCGATGTTCTCCAGTCCGGCAATTAAAACAGATAAACGGCCGCACGTCCAACTCCCGGTCGAACGGCACCGAGTTCAGGCCGGCCAGAAAGGTGCCCGTCAATCGGCCCATCATGACGCCCTCCTCCCTGGCTCCTACTACTGGAGTCTCGGCGGGAATGGCGTCCTGCAACGGGGGCCGCGAGCCCTCACTTGAGGCAATCGGCCCGTCCTCTTCGCCTCGTCGCGGCTCGGGTCGGACCACAGCCGACAAGCGCGGGGTCTCCGGCGGAGGCGGCCTCTCGTCAGGAATCTCCCACTCCAGCTGGCGGTGATGGGGAAAAAAAGCCCAAAACCGGCCGGGCCCCGTCCGTCTCCCGGATCCACCGCCCAGCCCGGAGCACCAGACGCGGCGGCTCGGCCTCCGACACCTGACCGGCCGAGTCGCGAGGCTTCAGGGCAGGCCTCGCGGAGACTCCCCCATCACGGTCATCAGGGCCACCCGCCATCGGCGTCTCACCGGAACGCGGAGGCGAAACACGCGGCTCCCTGGAGCGACGGGGGCAGTGCAGCCCACGGGCTCGTCCTATCTCTAGCCTCCGCGGACGCCTCCCCAATGCTATTGCCTCCGCGGACGCCTCGCCATGGAAACGGTGCGAATTTACGCACTCATTTCCCGGCCCAGCGTCCTCGGTGCGGCGGTGGCTCCTGGACGGCTGCTCCGGTTCCTCCGCTCTGGCCTCGGTCAGGGGCGAGACCCAGTTGCTCGCCGAGAAATCCGGGCCCTTGTTCTTCTTCTTCTTCTTCTTGCCGCCGCCCCGCTGCTCCTCCGCGGTCCTCCTCCGCTCGTCCTCTAGGTACCCGGCAGGCGGGATGCTCGACGGCGGTCCCTGTCGGCGGAAACTGTATCTTGGGTCCAGTTGCTGCTGGTGCATAGGCACCCACTCCATTGGCTCGTGGATGTGCCTCTCCGGCCGCACCACCGCCGTCGTCGCCGCCGAGCCCGCCGCAATTCCCGGAACCGGCTCCCCCTCTAACTGCAGCCTCCCGTTGGTGAAGCCCAACTCCTGGGGTCGGTCCGCTGCCGCTGATGATGGTAGGCCGGGCAGGTCCGCAGAGCCCTCAGGGTTCGACGGACGTGCGAATTCACGCACAGGCGTCTCGCCCCTTAGCTCCTGCGGCTGCGCCGGAGGACTCCTTAGCAAGAGCTCCTCCAGCTCCATTTCTGCGGCGTTGCTGTCCACTATCAGGCCAGCCGCTTCTCCTCCCTCGGCGCCCGGTTTCTCCTCAGGAAACCCCGGGCCGACGCTCAGGACGCGATAGGCCGAAAGCTCCGCGACCATAGCCACGGCTCGCCTCAGCACTCGCGTACCCCGGGTTTCAAGAGTCCCGGGAGCCGCCTCTTCGGTCGTACCTTCCAGGCCGCACGGATCCGGGAGCTCTTCTTCTCCATCACCCTCCGTGGAGCCGGCAAGCGACTGCTCGGGCCGAGCCAAAGATGACGAGGGCTCGGCCACGCTTGCCTCCGTTTTCTCGGGTTCTGGGTCCACCGTCCGGTCTCGTCCTGGGGAAGGCTCGCTCCTGACGCCTATTTCGGCTGTCAGAGCGGCCAACGTCGTAATCTCATCTTCCATCTATAAATTTAAGGCGTATTAGTCATTTGGTCTTTCTTCGGTCAAAATCAGTAAAAAAAAAACAATTAAAAGAAGAAAAAAAAAACGAAAACACGATCCAACCCGTCTACTTCGTTACCCGACGGCGGTCGGTCGCCGTCCGTTGCCCACACCGCGCGGCGGAACGTAACGCTTCAAGTCCTTCACGTGGACCATCGGGATCCGATAGTTATTGTCAGTCTCCAACTCGTATATTAGGTTCGAGACTTTCTTCACTATTTTATACGGTCCGGTGTATTCGGGGTCCAGTTTCGCGTTCCTGCCCGTCGCGGCACACGACAACGAGTAGTTCCTCCGCCAAACTAAATCGCCTACGCTAAAGACTACGTCCCTTCGCCTCTTGTCATACTCTTTCTTCTGTCTCTCCTGCGCCTTCTCGATATGACGTCCCACCAAGTCTCGCAAAGCATTAAGTCTTTCTAATCGGTCCTGCCAAATTTCGGGTTTGATCCTGATCACGGGAGAACGCCGCTCCATTTCCCTCCTTAAACTTTTCACCGGCCGAGGATTCCGACCGAAGTTCAGGAACGCCGGCGTAACCCTCGTAGAAGACTGAGTCGCGGTGTTAATCGCGTGCCTGAATTCGTGCAGGTAGCGGTCCCAAGTCCGATGATCGTTGTCCACGAACATTGCTATCATCGTCTTCAGCGTCCGGTTAACTCTCTCTACTGGGTCACCCTGCTGATGGTACGGGGGACAGAACACATGCTCAACGCCGTATTCTCGGAGCGTATCCTGAAACGCCTTGCTCTGATAAGCTTTCGCGTTGTCACTAACCAAATACTCGGGTGTTTCCCATCGGAACAGGATCATTTCCTCAAACGCGTGCGAGAGCGACTTTCCGTCCGCGGAGCTCAACGGTTTGAGCTCGACCCATTTAGTAAAGAGATCCTGGAATACTACCATGTACCGAAATCGATTTTTGCTTCGCGGCAACTCTATCACGTCCGTCGCAACCACCACCCACGGGCGCTCTATCATCCGCCTTCCCATCAACCCTTTCGGTACTTTCTGCTCGACTTTATATTTTTGGCAAACCTGACACTGATTTACGAACGTCCGTACGTCATATCGCACCCCTGGCCAATAATATTCCCTTATGACCCGATCGCACGTCTTGTCCTGTCCAAAATGTCCGGCCGAAGGCGCACAATGGGCGTCCTGCAAAACCCTTTCCCGATACTCGAGCGGAACAACCATTCGCCAGCACTCCTCACGATTGGTAACTGGATCAAGCAGATAGTCTGTCATGTAGCGATACAACAGGCCGTCCTCTACCTTCCAGTTTTTATATTTCTCTGGCCGCTCCTGGACTTCTTGGCGCCTTCGCTGGTACCAAGAGTCCTTGATTGCCGTAAATTCGCCGACCTCTGCCTCGTCCTCAAACTCGCGCGAGAGTGCATCCGGGACATGATGCAAGGCACCCTTCCTATGCACTATCTCGCAATCGAGCTGTTGAAAATCCAGCACCCACCGCTCGAGTCGGCCGGTCAAATCTCGCTTGCTTAAAAGCCTCGTCAACGCGCTATGATCCGTCACTACTACGAAGTGAAATCCCTCGATATACGGCCTAAACTTCTGAACTGCGAATCGAACCGCCAAAAATTCAATCTCACTCACCGTATATCGTTTCTCATGCGCGTTTAACATACGACTCGCATAGCAAATCGGGTGTTCCCCATCCTCAAAAATCTGCACTAAACACGCTCCCACCGCGTATGACGAACCATCGCAATGCAGATAAAACGTCCGCTCGAAGTCCGGCCTCGCCAGCACAGGAGCCTCAGTGAGCGCCCTTTTCAGTCGCTCAAAGGCTTCCTGTTGCTCCTCGCCCCAAACCCACGACTGATCTTTCCTCAATAACTTCGTGAGCGGTACCTTTATATCGCTCTCGTTTTCGATAAATCGCGCGTACCAACCCACCATACCCAGGAATCTACGAAGCTGCTCTATCGAACGAGGCGCCGGGTAGTCCATAATCGGCTGAATCCGATCCGGGTCCGGGCGCAGGCCCTCGCCGTCTAACCTATAGCCAAGATAGGTCACCTGCGTACAAAAGAAGTCCGACTTTTCGAGGTTGATCTCCAACCCTACCTCAACTAAACGCCGCAGTACTCTTTCTAACCACTGCATGTGGTCCTCGAAATTCGCGCTCACCACCAATAAGTCATCCATATACCAGAAAACGTTATGCGCGAACTCCGGTCCGAATAGAGCGTCCATGAAGCGCATGAACGTCGCGGGCGCGTTTACCAGGCCGAAGGGCATTCTTTCGAACTCCCACAGCCCCAACCCGGGAACCGCAAATGCCGTAAATTGTTTACTGTTTTCGTCCAAAGGGATCTGCCAAAACGCCGACCTAAGATCAACCTTTGACAAAAATACGGCGCCACGCAATCGATCCAGAATCGAGTCGAGACTGGGCATCGGGTACGCATCGATCTTTGTCACTTTGTTTACCGGACGGAAGTCCAGACAAAATCGATACGTCCCGTCTGCCTTTTTCACCACGACCGGCGCGCTACTCCACTGACTATCCGACGGCCGGATTACCCCTGCGTGCCACATTCTTGTCGTCTCCTCCTGGGTAAACTTTAAGATCGGCGGCGACATCCGGCGTATAGGCGTTTTGATCGGTCTCGCATCCCCCACATCTATTACGTGCCTAATCAAATTCGTCACAGCCGGAGCAATTCCGGGTTCCGGTACGATGCGGTGCACCAACGCCAACACTCGCTCACGTTGCGCGCTCACGTAACTCACGAGTCCCGCACACTCAGCGAATACGTGCGCCGTCCCGTCCTCATTATTCACGAAAGGAATCCATTCTCGCGAGCCCCTCGGTCGCCATTCCCGTCTCTCGATGCTGATATCCTGCATCCACGCATTCCAAAAATCCGCGCCCAAGATTAGGTCGTGCGCGCACTGCGCCACGGCACACGCGATCAGCGTCCCGCTCTTTCCCCCTATCTCGAGGTACAATTTCAGATCGCCCAACGGGTCCGGTTCCTCACCCGACACTCCTCTTACAAATATCGTTGGCGGCCCCAACCGTGACCTAAACCTATTTGCCAATCCTGGGCCCACCACCGTAACCTGCGCACCTGAATCCAACAACGCGAGATAATTTTTCCCATTTATTTTGATAGCTAGAAAAAATCTGTTCTCTACTACGGCCACCTGGGCCACGTCATCATCCTCGCGCGGGCTCGCTAACCGATCATCCGAGCCTGGCTCGGCTCTTCCCTCCGTTACTACGGAAGGCGTCTCCGCCACCCTCGCACGGCTCGCCGGATCCTCGCCCACCGATCCCTGTCGCATCACTCTACTGTACCGCTCACCGGTGTCCGAGAGCCTTGGCGAGGCTCGCGGTGGTTCCGCTTCTCCGCGCCCCCCTCGCGCTCCATCGGACCCCTCTCCTACCTGAGGCGCACCCGAGGGCTCCAGGGAGCGTCGCGGCGGCTCGTCGGCCACGCGCTCAACCTGCGCTCGCTCGGATCGCTCACTCACTACTCCTAACTTCCCTTTCCCGACGGTGCAATCTTCCTTTCTTTCGCTTCCTATCGCTTTCCCGAACTGGACATCCTCGAGATCCGACACGTTCAACCGCTCATAACGGCGCGACAGACTATCCCAAAATTTCTCTGAGCTACTCTTAGCCATTTTCGGATATGCGCCTCCAACTCCGCGCGCCGTTCCCTCAATCGCGGCACTCTTATTCTGGTCCGGCGCCTCGGCCGCGAATAACAACGCAGCCTCCCCAGGCCCGACCTTCTCGCCCCCATTGATTTCCCCGTTACCGGTTCTCGTTGCGCGAGCCACCCTGTTCCGGTGCAGCTCAAGCGCCAACCGCGCTCGCCCGAGCAGACTCAAGCAGGGGTCGACGAGCGAGTTTCGGCCCCCGCCTGCGAGTTTCCCTGTTGCGCCAGACCAGCCGCGCACGTGGGGCAGTTCTGGAAGACCGCCCCCGCGGTCCCGCAAACCTGGCAACTAACCACGGCCCCCGGACACGCATTAGCAAAGTGTCCGGCCTGCCTACACCGATAACAAGTGGGGGGCGGCCTACCTCCGTCGCGATTAACGCGATTCGGACACTGCGAACTCCTATGTCCCTTACCTCCACACGTAAAACAATTACCTCCGAACGCGCGCGAACTCGCGCCAGCGCCATCACCTCCTCGCTGCGCGCCCCTCTGCTGGGGAACTAAACTTGGCGGAACCGGGGTCTGTGTCCGCGCCGCACCTGGATCCGTCGGAACGGCCGAGGTTGCGGAATTATTCGCACTGATTCCCCCGCCGGTTCCGGAACCCGAGGTCGGCCCCCCGCCCCCGCCGGGCTGCGCGGCAGCCGTGAGTACCTCGCTCTTGGACGCGTCGCCACTCTTTCCCTTTGACCGCCTCTTAGAACGTCGCGTACCCGATCCGTCCTCTGGTGTCACCTCGGCGCCCTTTTCCGCCTCTAACACCGCGGTCCTTGCCACCTTTCTCGCTGGTCCCGCCGAGCTCCGATACGCCGCGTCCTGAACCAGCATGCTGTCGGCCGCCGGAGGTGGCCGCCACCTCTTCTCCCTTGCCCGCTGACGCTCGAATTCGCAGCCTACCCTCTTCAGTTCCTTGAGCGTAGCAAACGACTTCCCGTACAAGTACCTCGCGAAGGTGGGATGCAAACCTTCTTTGCAAATCGCCACCTGCCTTCTCTCCGAAGGAGGCCTATCAAAACGGCGAACGATACATTGGAAGGCGGTTAGGTAGTCACCCAGCGTCTCTCCCTCTGCCTGCGTCCTTAATCGTAACTCCTGATATAAATCCTCCCGCTTATAATGCCTTCCGAATTCCTCCTTTAAATCGGTAAGAAACTCCCCGAGGGTTCGCCAAGTATTTTCATTGTTACGGTACCAGAGCGCCGCCTTCCCTGTTAATATTATGCCTACCGCCCGGAGTACTTCCTCATTTCTTAACCTGTAAAAATCCTGGCATTTCCTAATATCACTTACGAAACCGTCCACATCCGCTCCCCCGTCACCCGAAAACTTCAGCGACCAAGAACGAAAGGCCTTCACCGCGTCCACCGGTTTATAACGTCGGGGCTGACGCAGACCTGAGCGCCTGCAAGTACTCCGGCGCTTCGGTCTGCGACTGACCAACCCCGCCCCATCCGGCCCGTCCTCATCCGAACTCGGGGACTCGCTCCAACTATCTTCCCATTCGCTTGCCGATGGGCACCTCGGCCTATACCTCTCCCTAAATTCCCCTGGGTTGGCAAACCGTGGCCTGGCCCGCGGCGACGTTCCCTCGGTTTTCACAGCGTAATTTTCTCGCGCGCCGTCCTTCAACAGTTTCCTAACTAAATCCTCCCAATTCTTCATGGCCTCTCCAACCTCGCGTGGCAGTGCCGGGGTACTCGTTCTCCGGTCGAACGACCCCAATACTCTCTCCTCGGTGGCGTCGCTTTCCACTTCGGAGAAAAATTCGTCTTCCGAAACCGGCTCCCGCGAGCTACTTTCCCTCCGCCGGCGCGACGCCGAGCGAGACCGTCGCTCCTCTCGCGCCCGTCTATGTGGTGTCCGAGTCGTCGTTACGTCCTCGGCGCGCGGCGCATCCCGCCTACCCGCCTGCATCTCCAACGCGGCCTCTTCTACGCGATATAAGTTATTCGCGCTTTCCGATAATGCTGCACGTACTTCCCTCCGCATAACCAAGCCAGGCAGGCTTGCGACGATGTTCCACGCCTGTCCAAAAACGTTCGGCCCTCCCGCGGCATCCTGGAACGCCACTTCTCCGCGAGACGCCAACTCTCTCCTGGCTTCGGCGAGCGCCGTCGCCCCCTCATGTGATGCAACCCGGGCGCTATCCTGTCCGTCCTCGCTCCTATGCTCTGGCCCGCTTCTCTGCGCTGCTACCGGCGGCGGCCGCTCGTCGGAGGATGCCAAGCTTTCTCGCCTGCGAATTAACGCAGGCTCGATCTGGCCCTCCAGACGTCCGCGGCTCACCTCGCCTCTATCAGGCTGCAGGTCCATGTTGACCTCGCGCGACTCCTCCCGCAGAATAGCCTCCGGCGGGCCCGGCACAACGCCCGACTCAAAGTCACCCGGACTCAGGGGCGGATTAAGCTCCGGCCTTTCACGCGAAATCATGTAGCGCAGCATGCGCTCCTGAAGTACCCCAAAGCTACCCGTCACGCTAAGGCCATAGCTCTTAAGAAGACTCAGCAACTCCGCGGGCGGCGTTTCGTTGATTCGCCGCTTAAGAGCCCGTACCGACCTATCTTTTAATATTTCGCGCATAATCGTGCCTGCCGTCCCGCTTGGCGGCATCCTTACAAGCCCCTCTGCTTCTCACACCGCCCGAACGCTCGATCCAATATCACGCTCGCGATGTGGGCACAACCGACGACCGCGTCGCGCAACTGTCCAAATAATAAAATGAAATTAAAAAAAAAAACACCAGCGACCAACACTAACTTGCCCTTAATTATCGTCCGGCCAATTTCATCAACGGCGGATGCGACTTCTACGCATTCGCTTTCTTTCGTTCGGCCGTTATTCAATCAACAATATAAAATCAACTTTCAGGCAGTGCGAATTATACGCACTGCTCTGCGTCCTTAATTTCAAAATAAAACTCAAAATCAAAACACAAATACTAACTACTCTCACTCTCGTCGCGGCTCCCAGGCAAGGGCGCACCTTTCTAATCCGCTGATCTAAACAGATTAGTACCCAATGGCCATCTCGCATACGTATCTAACTACGCTAACAACACCCGCTTCTTAAATGGACTTGTCTATCCGTCCTTTTACTGGCCGTATACCGTGGGTATGATGAGTAGTGGCCTTCGACACGTTAGGTCGATGACTCACTCGCCCGTGCCTGAGTATAGCAACGGCAACACAACTATGCTACAATTTTCGGCCTCGTATCTCTCTCTCGATCGGCGCTCTCTGTGAACCCGAGATGAGGAATGTAAACAAACACCGCTCGAGCCGCGGCTCAACGCAGCTCGGCCGATCGTTCGATCACCTCCCCTCTCGGCGTCAACCGACCTTTTCAAATTCTTTTGTCTACGCGAATTACTTTTCTGTTTTAGAATTTCGCGTCCTGTCTCTCTTTCTCGCGATCATCTCAAACCCGATTTCCGCGATTTCCCCACAAGGGATGCCATGTAACACGTACGTTAATAATTTAAGCCCGAACAACGTTGCGTCACAAATTATTTAAGGGGAAAGGCTCGGAAGGCGCATTCGCTTCGTCGCGAAAATTGAACGAGGGCTATGTCGTCCGGTAATATCGATAAACGCAATTTAATCAATTACAGAGAGACAGGTTTTAACAAAATAAACTCATCAATTCAACTACTTTACTCTTTATTGCTACAATAATATACATTTGGCGTTGACGTGTGCGTCGGCCGAGTCCGGGTTAAATTCGTTCCGTGCGAATTAACGCACAGGAAACAGAACGTCACCTTACAACGTATCTCACGAATTCCGCGAGGGCGATGCGAGTTCACGCATACAACCGCTCGTCCGCGTCCGGCCTATACGATGCCAGGAGAGAGAGAAATCGAGGCGCGCACCGATAAACTAAAAAGGGTACCTGACCTTGAGAGGGAGCGCTGCTGCGGAAGTCCGCGTCCTCCGAGCAAACGATGTTATCTTCGAAAGGCGGGATTCTGGATGCAGCCGGTCTTCCTTCTTATTGATGGTCGTTCAATGGCAATCAACCACTCGAACACTCACTGATGGTCATTCAATGGCAATCGACTCTTCGAACACTCACTGAGGCTAGTCACAAGGCTCGAATAGCTAGCAATTAGTCACTGGTCGAAACCCTACTGCCCGCGATCTCGCGCCTTCCGCGCTTTCTTACGCGCCCCTCCCTATAGGTACTCAAAACGGCCGAGCGCCGCCGGCTACGCACACATGTGCGGCTCATGCCGGCGACACTATCTCTCTCTCTCCTCCTCTGCTCTCCGCCTATGCCTATGCCTATCCCTCCAGCGCCAGGCATCTCCGCCGATCAGGAATCAGACCTGAAACAAAGCCACATCGTGCGTCGATACTCGGTTTTACTCAACCAAGACCGATGTGGCAGCGGCTCAGGGGAAGGCACGCGGAAGAGAGAGAGAGGCGAACAGGGCGATCGAATCTAATGATCGATTCGCCCGTCACAACGTTTAATAAATATATGTTCTTTTCGTAAGTCTTCGTTCTAGGTGGATACCTAGATATTTTACTTGATTGCTCTGCAGAATACAGGGTGTTTCATTTTAATCCAACCACGCGCATAACCTAGTAAAAACAAACGTTATCAAAAAATGGTCTCTACAAAAGTGCCGGGGCCACCAAATGCTACCATCAACTTTGATCCTTAATATGTTTTTCACGGTCATCTGAAGGTCAAAGTGCTTTTTTGAATAGGAACCCCTATTTTTGACCATGGAATCGTATAGAGCGGGAAAAATTGCATCCAAAATGATATTTCAAGTTTGTATTTGTGACCTGAGATGGTCAATTAACCTGTTAACCGAGCGGGACGTATAAATGCGTCAAAAGTAAACAATATTGGGTACGGGTAGGACATATGAATACGTCCTCGATATTTATATTGCGCCCTGGAACGAGCGGGACGTATATTTTACTACTACTATGGTAATACGTCATTCATACATGTCTTAATGGAAAAGGACGCGCCCGTTATATGTTGCATAATTAGAAAGGAAATTTCCCCGGTTAACAGGTTAAAGGTCAAATGCTCAAAAAACTTTATTTTTGTCAAAACGATGTATCTGTACAATTTATTTATTAAATTAATTAATTCTCTGATTCTTCATTATGAATTTATCCCTTATTTATTATTAAAGTAGATAATTTTTTTCAGTTAAAAATAATTTTTCTTATTGACTTTGACCCCTGCTTATTGTTACATACAGTTTAAATTTAATATAGTACTACTTATTGAATAGTTAAACTAATTAAATTTCTTTTGTTCAACATTGTTTTCTTCTTAAATTTAATAGTCGCAGAAAAATTATCTCATTTTTTTTTTACTTTGTTATAATCTAAATTTTCACTATTGCTGATTACCCAGCGGCTGAAAGGGTTGATATTCTATTGGTTTTTAGTGAATGTAGGCGTAATTATCGACAAGCTGCTGCTTTTTATCGAAATCGATATCCCGACAGGAGACATCCGAGTCATACAACAATTCGTAAAATTTACCGTAAAGCTCAACAAGGGCAATTAGCCCAGGTTAGAGAACGTCGTAATTACAATGAAGAAGATATTCGTGCAGTAGTGGTTCTGGCATTGGTTCATTTAAATCGTAACATCAGTACCTCTGACATTCAAAGGCAAACTGGTCTACCAAGTTTATGGTATATCATCGTTATCATCAATATCATATCACTTTGACTCGAGCCATCACACCTGCTGATATGAGATTACGTCTACAGTTTTGCCAATGGGCAGGACAAATGATTGCCAAAGATCTAAACTTTTTTCGATACGTCATGTTTTCAGACGAAGCAAACTTTCAAAGCAATGGCCAGCTTAATTGACATAATTGTCATTATTGGTCGGATATTAATCCGCATTGGCACAGGCAGATAGATAATCAAAATCGATGGAGCCTTAACCTATGGAGTGAAATTGTTAATGGATACCTTATAGGCCCGTACTTTTTCGATGGAAATACAAATATGCATAATTTTTTACAGTTTCTGAGAGACTATCTTCCAGTTCTTCTCGAAGAAGTAGATTTGAACACAAGATTAAGATGTGGATTCAATTAGATGGAGCTCCTGCACACTACGCTCGAATAATTAGATAACATCTCAATCAATATTATCATGACAGGTGGATTGGACGCACCGAGCGTGAAGATTTTGGTGTTCGATGGCCACCAAGATCTCCAGATTCAACATTACCTGATTTTTATTTGTGGGAAAATTTAAAAGATATTTTTTATGAACCCGAACCAACAAGAAGAGAAGACATGATCCAAAGAATTCGAACTGCTTGTGAAAACATCCCAAGGACTGTATTACTCAGAACAGTAGAACAATTTCAGCAGCGAATACAATTATATATTTAAGAAAATAGTGGCATCTTTGAAAACCTACGTTGAATTCTGAAGAAAAGTGAAAGGCAAGGGGACTCACTCTAATAAAGCACCCCAAAGAGAACACAATCCTATTACGTCCACGTCGTTGTTCCTAGGTGATGCTAATGGTAGGTTAAAAATTTGACCTTCAGATGACCTTGAATATCGATAATAGGGTCCTTGATAAAAAGAATTTTCTGTTACAACAAGCACTGTGACTTTCAAATGACCTTGCAAAATGGTTTCAAAGACAGCATGGCATTTTACACAATTACTTTCAAAAGATTTCTTTACAATATTTATTCTACCAAAAAATTTAAAAACCAGTTATTAGGAGGTTTTTTGAGCATTTGATCTTTAATTGACCTTCTCAGGTCACAAGTACAAACTTGAAATATCATTTTGGATGCAATTTTTCCCGCTCTATACGATTCCGTGGTCAAAAATAGGGGTTCCAATTAAAAAAAGCACTTTGATCTTCAGATGACCGTGAAAATCGAATTAAGGGTCAAAGTTGATGATAGCATTTGGTAACCTATTCAGCCCCCTACAACTTTTGTAGAGGTCATTTTTTAATAACCAAAAAACTACAAAATAAAAAAGTTAAAAGATGGGCATTTATATCGGTGGATTGACGAAGAGATGAAGTATAATTAAGAGCTACGTATAAGCCAATCAATAAAGCTTTTTTCGTGACATTAATCCTATCAACAAACTCACTACACAGAGTTGTTCATTGCAATGCGTAGATGAAAAAGTATATGTTTCGCATGCGTTGCCAACTCGCAATTTTCATTAAATAACTTTTTATAGCCGTTTCAAATTTGCAAAAACAGATTTTTCGCGTATAAAACAGAAACTATCAAAGTTATGTGTATACCTCAATGGACAAAGTTATAGATAATAAAATTATCTTTAAAATGAGTTATCGCTCGTTTGAATCGAATAATTACACAGGTATACAAATAATAGGTGATTTTCTGTATCACAAGCGAGCTATAATATTCCCGAAGAATTTTGGTGCGCTGAATCCAAATCTGGCCTCAAAATTGTTCCATCACGTCAGGTTTTTGAGATTTAATTTGACATTTTGACATTTACTACAGGAAAAATACATATAAAAAATTTTTGCCTAAAATTGTTTAAGCTAGCGGCGTTTTATTGCAAATGTTTCAAGACTTTTTTCTAAATATTTCTCCACAAATAGATTTCAATATCATGTTTACTTTGATATTTTATTTTACTGTTTGAACCTAACATGCACTTATAAAATTAAAATTTGCGAGCAACAACACCGTCGGCAAAGCATCTCTTAAACTTTAAGATCACAGACCTCACAATTTTCTTTTATACTTGTAACATTACTTATGAGTGCCCAAACACCGGTCCGAGAGTGACGTTCACACCCGAAACGAGTTGATAGACTTCATGAATCTTAAAATTTTATTTTTTATAGATAATTGTTAAATTATTTTACTTTTTTTAGACGAAACAACAAGCATTACCCAATCAAGGAGTATGGGATATGCGAGGTAAGCAATTTTTCACTGGAGTGGAAATCCGAGTATGGGCGATAGCATGTTTTGCTCCACAAAGAACTGTACGTGAAGATGCATTACGAGCTTTTACTTCACAACTCCAAAAAATTAGTAACGACGCTGGAATGCCAATAATAGGACAACCATGTTTCTGCAAATACGCTACTGGGCCTGATCAAGTTGAACCAATGTTTAGATATTTAAAGTCTACTTTTCAAGCCTTACAACTCGTATGTGTAGTTCTACCAGGCAAGACACCTGTTTACGGTAAACTTTTTACATATTTATATTATTTTGTTAATGTATTTTGTTTTATTGTCAGTAGAACAGAAACTTTGTAAAAGTTACCGTTAAAACTGATAATATTAAAAAAAAACATTCATACAAAATTGAAAACTGTTTTTCTTGAATGTTGTTTGTCTGATGAGATACATAAATCTACGGGATAGAGAATATCAAAATATTCTATAACTACTTCTAGTGCACATTCTGTCGAAAATTACGCTACGTGACTTAATTAAAAATAAGCGACTTAGTTTATCGCAAGAATACTACGAACATTTCTCACACGTTTTTGATGCGTTGAATACGCTAACCTCAGTATTCCTCTATCACGACAGATTCTTGAGATATTTTAATCTAAAATTTAAAAAAAAAATGTTTTTTGTCATGTTTGAGTTTATATTGCATCGCGGATTAATAATATTTTTTTTTCAAAAACGGGTTCTATCATTTGAATGTATCACTCTTACCCTTTAAAACCCTTTTTTAATTTTTAAAAAATCTTTTTTTTTTCTCGAGAAATATCGTTGATTGAAATTTAGTATTTTTTATGTCGTTACAGCTTTGTAACGAATAAGATTTTTCCAGAATGCAAATAAATAAACTTTTGCGTTTGTTAGGTGGTTTAATACGAATTTCAAGACAGTATTTTACTCGACGTACTACAACGTAAGTGCACAATAACCTCTACAAACGTTATACTTGAGATAGATTGACCTAAAGGTGCGTTGGGTACAACGAGAGTTAAACCGTCGACAAGTAAACCTAAGCATGATGTAACCTGCAAAGGGTAGACCCAAATAATATAATTTTTCTACGAGCGATTTAACCGGAGAGTTATGAATTTATATAACTTAATGGGTTAACAATCCATTGTTTTATGCCTTTACATGACGGATACACGCTTTCCTTCGTTTTATGACTTTTAGGCATCTAATATTTCAGGCGCTTAACATTTTACCTTCCTATATTATAATTTGACCTTCACTCATTCATGCAGGATTCATGGAATCTGATCTTTTATTTTCATTTTAACTTGATTTGAACTTCTGACACCACTTTCTGCCCACAGTGCTTTTCAGAATAGTTGGTAGTTTCAGTGTTGCGACTATAAACCAAGTGTAATCTTCCTAACAGTCCTTTTCAGGATAGTGAAAAATCCTTTTCGTTCTCAGTTTACTTATTTTTACAATGGTCCTTCTCAGAATAGCTGGATATTTCTGCAACTTTCTTTTCCAATATGTTTTCAAGGGCAGCTAATTTTTTTTGCTAATATTCAGATTTATTACAATATCTCATCGAAGTTGCACTATAGATTTATAGTACCTTCTTAGGTTCAAGTCTCCATCCTGCCCTTATTATCGTTCTAAACTGCATAAATATGTTTAGCACCTTCCTATTTTGTTGTTGTAGGTGTTATATCTAGCTTAGTTGCTTATCTACGTAAACTCTTAGATATTTTACCCCTTCTGCATACGGTACCTTTTCCCGTAGAGGTTATTTCTCTAGTTATTCTGCTTTTATATTTGATAGAGGAAACTACCATTTCTGTCTCTGAGGTTGACCGCCAGAGAGCTCGATTGATGCCATGTTTGCACTCATTTTAAGATCCTTTGCATAAGGTCCGACAGAACCTCTTCATATTTCCCTTTAACAGATATTCCGAAGTCATCTCCATAACCCTTCGCTATAACTTCTTTTTTGCCCAGTGCCAGTATTAGCTCATCAATGACCAGGTACCACAGTAATGATGATAGAACTCCTCCCTGAGGGCATCCCTCATAGATTATTTCTCGTAAAATTTTTCCTTTCTATTAACTATACATGGTTCTGTTACTCAGCATATTTCCCATCAGCCGTCTGACTGATATAGGGACCTGTCTGAGTTCTAGCGCGCGGTCAATGTTGTTCCTTGTGGTATGCTAAAAGCACCCTCAATATCTACAAAGGCTCCTATAACGGTTTCCTTAATATCCAGTGCCTTCTCAATGTGGCTTACCACTAAGTGTAACGTAGTCTCGGTGGATTTACCCACCATGTACGCATGCTGTCAAGTATAGAGGCCGTCTTACCTATACTTCTCCCCTGATGTATACGTCCACTAGTCTCTCTTAAATCTTCAGTATGAAAGATATCAAGTTTATAGGTCTGAAGCTTCTATTATCGAGTAGTCATTTATGCCAGATTTTGGAATGAATGATATTCGTGTTTCCTTCTACTTTTCCGGTATGCATCATGTTACAATACAACCTCTAAAAATGCCCGTAATCAACCCCAGGACACTTTCGCAGCCTTCCTGTATGATTTTTGGTAAGATACCATCAGGCCCTGCGGTCTTATACGGTTCGAAGGTATTTATTGCCTATTTCACCTTTTTTGGAGTTGCTATTCGTGCGGCGGTCTCCCAGTCCCTTGGTGCACAATTCACCTTTTCTAGTCGATTAGTTCAACTATCATTTTCTTCCTTGTTGAAATCAGGAAAATTAGTCTTCAGTAGGAGTTCTAAGGTCTCCTCTTCTTTTTCTGTGCAGGTGCCCGATTCAACCCTAAGACTTTGTAGACGGGCACTGTTTTCCTTTGTCAGTAGTCTGGCTATTTTTGCCGTATCTGACAAACTTTCAATGCTTGTACAGTATCTCTACTATGTCTCCATTTTGGTTTTACTAACCTTCTTCTTGAAGTTTTTCAGGGTTTCTTTATACCCTTTCTAACCTTCAAGAATGTTTACCTTTTTCGCCATCTTGAATGCTTTGCGGGCTTTTCTTCTTATAATTTTAATGTATTTATTCCACCATGACGTATCACTTGTCTGTCTATTAAGTTTAAGTCGACAATTATTCTCATACGATTTTACCATGGCATTTTGAACGATTTCTATAGTTTCCTCTTGATCCGCTCTGGTGCCATATTTACCTTTGAGATGTGCCAGTCTATGTTCTAGCTCTTCCTTATATTCTTTCTAATTAGTATCTTTGGTTTTCATCTTAGGCATTCTTATCGGTTTGAGGGCCTCGATTCCGAAAGTTATAGTCCTATGATCTGACATGGATAGTTCGTTTTCCACTCTCCATCAATGTGATTTGCCCTTAATACTCATTAAAATCAGGCTGAATTCCAAAACTTCCCTTCTATTTGAAGTTATAAAAATTAGCTCGTTTCCCCTGTTTGCATTGTCTATTTGTCTATCTGTAAGGTATTCCAGTACGCTTGTGCCCCTTTCACTGATACCGATGCTCCCCCATACAGTATCATGTGCATCGGCGTCGCATTCAATAATCAACTCGAGGTTTTTACGACGACAGTATTGAATAATCTTTCTCATCCTATTTGTTGGTTTTCCATCTTTATAAGGAAGATCGACGGAGGAGATGATTACCACCATACCACTAACGTTCTTATCCTGAAGTTCTATCCTGATAGTTATACAGACCCTGGAGCTTAAATCCTGTAACAGAAAACCATTTATATTTTTGATGCAAATACATGTCCGCGCATTCCCGTCATTGCTCCTAAAAAAAAGTTCTCATCTGTTTGTCGTCAGTCTTCTAATACGACCCCGCGATAACCGGGGTTCTTGTATTAGTGCTATATGTGTCTGCACTCTTCCCATGCTCCTTGCTAAAAGCACAAAGACGCTTTTGAAGTGGTGCAAGTTACGAGGATGGATCAATAAGTCCTTAAAAAAATATAGAAAAACAATTTTTTTTTATTTTTCAACATCTTCTTATAGCTCGATATACTTTTCCAGGTGTCCTGCAAGTTTTTTAAGCCATCAGAAAAAAATAATTTTGGAAGTTTCTCAAAATAGCCATTTGTTTGTGTTATGACCTCCTCGTTCGACATGAATTGTTGTCCAGCAAGCTCCTTTTTAAGGTTTGGGAATAAAAAAAAGTTACTATGGTTCAAATCTGGTGAATATAGTGGATGATTTACTAATTCGAACTTCAATTTCTTAATTTTAGTCATTGAAACTAAGCAAGTGTGTACTAGTGCATTGTCTTGATGACACATAATTATTTTTTATTCAAATGAGGATGTTTTTCTTTTATTTTCTCGCTTAATCGGTCTGACAACGATGCATAATACTCACCGATGATTGTTTGTTCTTTTTCTAAATAGTCAACGAAGATAATTCCACTTGCATCCCAAAAAACAGTGGCCATAACCTTACTGGCAGATTTCACTCTTTTCGCCTTCTTTAGAGCTGGTTGACATTTCACAATCTACTGTTTTAACTGTTCCTTCGTTTCAGAAGTGTAGTAGTGTATCCACGTTTCGTCTACAGTTATGAATCGACACAGAAAGTCGTCCCAATTACGGTGGATGCGCGCCGACTGTCACTATTAAATAGAGTGCTGCCGAAGTTTCAGCCAGATTCATCGAGTAGTTCCGTTTTTATCGTCGATCAAAGTGAACAACTTTGGTTTCTTGTTATTAATGGAAAATGTGAGTTCCGAGCGGTGATAAAACATTTCTATTTAAAAGGCTTTATACCAAAAGAAATTAAAGCTGAGTTAGATGTAGTTCATGGTGTATCTGCCTCTGTGTTTGCAACTGTTTACAATTGGGTAAATGAATTTAAACATCGACTGTAGATGAACATCGTTCACGTCGTCCTGTGGACGTGGGCACTCCGGCAATGATCAATAAAATTCATGACTTGGTGTTCAGTGACCTAAGAATAAAATTCCACGAAATAGTTGAGATAACAGGGGTTTCAAAAGGTACAGTCATTTCGATTATGAATGAAAAATTGGACATGAGAAAAATTTCGGTAAGACGGGTGCCGCGTTTGCTCTCAGTCGAGAAAAAGACGCAGTCGAGTGGTGGCCGCTGATACCCTCTTGGCGCGCATCCATCGTAATCGGGACGACTTTCTGTGTCGATTCATAACTGTAGACGAAACGTGGATACACCACTACACTCCTGAAACGAAGGAACAGTTAAATCAGTAGATTGTGAAATGTCAACCAGCTCCAAAGAAGGTGAATAGAGTGAAATCGGCCAGCAAGATTATGGCCACTGTTTTTTGGGATGCACGTGGAATTATCTTCGTTGACTATTTAGAAAAAGAACAAACAATCATCGGTGAGTATTATGCGTCGTTGTTGGACCGGTTAAGCGAGAAAATAATGGAAAAACATCCTCATTTGAATAAAAATAATTATGTGTCATCAAGACAATGCACTATTACACACTTGCTTAGTTTTAATGACTAAAATTAAAAAATTGAAGTTCGAATTAGTAGATTATCCACGGTATTCACCAGATTTGAACCATAGTAACTTTTTTTTATTCCCAAACCTAAAAAAGTGGCTTGCCGGACAACGATTCATCTCGAACGAGGAGGTCATAACACAAACAAATGACTATTTTGAAGAACTTCCAAAATAATTTTTTTCTGATAGTTGAAAAAACTTGAAGAATGTCTGAAGAAGTGTATCGAGCTGAAAGGATATTATTGTGAAAAATAAAAAAAATCTACATAAAAAATTGTTTTTTTATCTTTTTTTAAGAACTTATTGACCCACCCTCGTACAACAGGGTTTCGCCTGGTGTCAGAATGGAACCGTTCACGATACAGACCCCCCTCTATCATGCCTCTTTCGGTACGGTATCTCATACCTTAGATTAGGGTGGTCCATACCCAACCGTATTCACCATTCCGATTGGGGAATTACTCGTTGGTCCCTTCGAGATTGCAGTTTACACCTATTCCACCCCTGAGAGTGTTCCGTGTGCCCGAACCTCCTGGGACTAATTACAACCTGTCAAAGAGAACGTTTATAAGGATTCTCGCATTCAGCCTCAAAATCTGCTTTCAGTGAGGTATTTCTTGTAGGAAATCTTCAGCCACCGCTCTCACCTTACTCAGGAATAGGAAAGCCTTCTGGGCAGTAGAGTCACTTGCTGTCGATGCGTCAGCCGTTGAAGAGACCGTACCCATCGTAGGTATAGAAAATACACAGATCGTCGCAGAAAATGCGGCGATCATCACACGACGAGCCGTACTCATTGCAGAAAGGGCACCAGTCACTAAAGCCGACGAGTCTAAAGTAACCAACAAATTATCGTCACCTGTATATAAGAAGATTCTATTCTTTGAATTCTGTCTCTGATGATCTGGTGTTTTGATTGTACCAGTAGTAGCAATAGAGGTCGCAGCAACTACAGTAACAACAGAATGGAAACTTTAATTAACCAAACCCAGTTAACATCTATTTAATATTGAAAAAGTAATATTTTTTAAAATTAGCACTTTTTAGATAGGTCTTATGATAACAACAATGGCACCATATTAACCTGCATAAGATCAAATACAATCAAAAACACGTATTTGATTACCAGCAAAAATTTGTTTATAGCTCTTCAAAAATTCGGTGAACAAATGGATTTTTTTTGTTTTATCGATCAAGTTAAAATCGATTAGTTTGATATTTTTACTTCTTTTCAATTGAAGAACAAGCAAGCGTTATCTCCAATTCGTTTCCTTTTTACTCTCAGAAAGTGATTACTATTAATGATCATATAAAAAAAGGAGAAGTGGGAGGGAATCAGACTTCAGGTATATTATCTTGATTAAATAGAGAATTTCCGATTATTCTAAATCTGAGATTAATAATGTGGGTTCTATTCATACATTTACAGATGAACTTGAAGTGACCTTAAACATAGCACATAGCACTGAGATCAACGACAAGGTCATGCAAATGAGTCCCTATCTAATTTGACCAACTTTCACATGCATCATTTTTTGTTGAATTTTATTCTTGTTAGATAATGCAAGCGGAAAAAATAAGTTTAAAAGATAACCTCTACACGACCTTCGAAGTTTGCTGTATCCCACACATATTACCTTATGTGAACGTAGAATTTCCTGTTTTTTCTGAATCCGAGGTAAAAAATAAAGGATTCTATTTAAAATATCGAAGTTGACCCTCAAATGACTTTGAACATCATGTTCCAGGTAAACTTAAAGATTATCGTTAGATAACTCACTCCATCTCGTACAACGTTTATAGATCATTTTCGATGCTGTTATTCGACTCCCTTGATTAAAATCGATCATCTACACACACACACACAGACATACACACACACACACACACAGAGGTAGGCCATTTTAAAATCTTGTGTCATTTCAAGATCAACTTTTTTTTAAATAAGAAACCCTATTTTTGACCCCGAATTCGGAAAGAGTGGAAAATTCTACGTTCACATGATATGTCATATGAGTTCGATTGATGAACTAATGTCATGTAAAGGTCAATTTTATTTTATTTTCTCAATCTTCGCATCCGAATATTTAGCGCTAACTAAGGTTCAAGAACAAATTTTTCAAATATAACTTACACTACTACGAGGGAGACATGTTATAGTGACCTTGGCTCTAACCTTGAGTGTAAATCTCAAGGTCATTTCAAGATGAACTTTAATTATTTTATGGGCAAAAAATTCTTTAATCAAATAAGATATTAGAGTATTTACTATATTTTTTTCTACTTACGTAATGAATATTTTTCACAACACAGTGTAGTAATTCTTCATTCTGTATCGATACCAACAAAAAACATTGTCACTTTTCATTTTTTTGTGCTATAAGTTATTGTTATTTAATAATGTTACCAAATTTCATCAAGGTAAGTATTTAATAGAAACTTAAATATCTTTTGCTGCATTATTTTTTATGAGAAATAAAGGATTTAATTTTTTTGATGTCATACTACACTGTTGGGAAGAGAGTCGATATATTTTTAATCCTCAGAGAATACTGAGGTAATTATCATCAAGCTGCTATACTTCATGCACAAATATAACAAACGACACTCACATCGCACAATGATCAGAGATAATCACCGACTGGCTAGACAAGGTCAGTTGACCAAATATCGTAAAACTTATGTCTACGATTAACAATAATATCTAGAACGATATTTGTGTAATACTTATTTTGTTATCGTACATCTAAATTTTCATATTAGTAGTTATCAGATTGAAAGGCAGCATGATACACGAAGACGCTCAGCTTACTTCGTAGCCAAAGGTATCTTGTATACCATAAACGTTGACAGAAACACTCACACCTGATAATAAACAAAGGCGTTTGAAATTTTGTGAATAGGTTTAACTAAAATTTAACCAAGATCCAAATTTCTTTCGGTTTTATTATTTTTCAGATAAAGCTATCTTTAAAAGTAATGGTGAATGAGGTGTAATGGTGAATGGTGAAATAGGCATAATAGCCCATATTAGACAGATGAAAATCCTCATTGTCATAAGCCTCCTAACAAACAATCAAACTCGCTGGAGTTTGAATAGCTGGTGCGAGATTGTCAATGAATATTTGAAAGATTCATACTTTTTTAATGGACACATCAATGGCGAAAAAAATGTCTTAGATATTTGATGAACCGACTTCCTGTACTACTGGATGTCGTAGATTTAAAAACAATAATGAGGATGTGGATTCAAATGGATGGAGCGCTATCGCACAATTATAGACGAGTTAGAAAGTACTGGAATAACTATTACCATAATTGTTGGATTGTCCCATACGGACTGGTATTATGACCGACAAAATCATTAGACTTTTATTTATGGGATTATTTGATAAATGTAGTGTTTGAACGAGAACTTACTAGAAAAAAAGATATGATGAACAGAATGCAACTCACTAACCAACAGTTATAATAATTAATAACTCGAAGTTTTATTGAGAACATTGCAAGATGAACAGAAGTTTGCGTTCAATAATAGGGTAATGTATTCGAACATGTACTTAAAATTTTTTTCTGTACCTTATCTATGTTTAGAAATGACTCATTAGTTGCCTTTTAGAATTATTACATAAAGCCTGGTCTTTATTGATATCTATTTAGCTTATAAAAAGAAAATATTTACTTAAAAAACTGTTATGATTCATTTAATCCTAAAATTTATCTAGAATATTTTTTAATACAAATTACGTAACTTTGAGGTGACCTGAACCCCACATATAATATCTCATCTAAACGTAGAATTCCCCACTTTTTATGAATCCGAGAGGTTTCTGAAAAATAGGGGTTGACCTTGAAATGACCTTGAAAGTTACCTGCAAGATCACAGGCATTGTCACTATAAAATGCCCCTCTCCGATTCCAGTACATTTTTTCTGAAACATTTATTGCTAAACTTTACCTTGGCAAAGATATCTGAGTGGAGGAATTAAAATAACCTATCTTGTATACAGGCTAGGTAACTGTATTCAAATTAACACGTACAGGAAGCGCTCAATAGGTGAATAGGTCTTATACATTTGAGGAACTTCTAGACTGTATTGAAATTGTTACAGCTGAGGAGGTAATAAAGGAGATGACTGTTGAGCTATATGTAGCGGTATGATGGCCGTACTACTCTCAATATATCGGCCTAACACATTGGTCATATTTCAGCACAGAGTATATTACGCAGTTGCGTCGTACACCATCTATTTATCAATTGGTACATCCTGTACGTTAATCTAACACAGTTTCGTGAAGGTTGTAAAATTTTTTAAGCGCCATAATGGTACACGAAAGAAGTTTAAAGCACAGGATATAGCGCTTATATTGTCCCAAGATACAATCATCTTCTCTCTACCGTACTAGTGCTTGTATCGCCTAAGGCCTACAAATAACTAATATCTTGTCGCTTAGTACAGACCTGAGATATTTCAGAAAAGGTATTTTTCTCGCTGCAATAAGATTTAATCTTTGAATATTTTGTACCAAGTGAAAAAAAAATTAATACTTTCAGATATGAATTAAGTTACGGCGATCTGATGATATTTCATTAAGAAAATCGTTACTATACGAGGTGTGATCAAAAAGTAAGGTGAATTTTTATTTTTCTCAAAAAATATTTATTTATTCATTAATTTTTATTTTATCTCCTTCAAAGTAATCCCCCTCGGATATAATGCACTTGTGCCAACGCTTTTTCCAATCCTCAAAGCATTTCAAAAAATCATTTTTTGTGATCTTGTTTAGTTCATCCTTCGATGCCGTCTTTATCTCCTCAATCGTGGCAAAACGCCGTCCTTTCATGGGCCTCTTCAGTTTTGGGAACAAGAAGAAGTCACAGGGGGCCAGATCTGGGGAATACGGTGCCTGTGGCATCGTTACTGTGTTGGTTTTAGCCAAAAATTCGCGCACAAGCAACGATGTGTGAGCAGGGGCGTTATCATGGTGCAAAAGCTAATTTTTATTTTTTCACAAATTCGGACGTTTCTGGCGGATTGCTTCGCGCAAATTGCGCATAACTTGCAGGTAATATTCCTTATTTACTGTTCTACCCTGTGGCAAGAACTCATGATGCACCACGCCCCTGCTGTCAAAGAAAACTGTAAGCAAAACCTTTACATTTGATCGAACTTGGCGTGCTTTTTTTGGTCTTGGTGATCCAGAATGCCCCACTGGGACGATTGAGTCTTAGTCTCGACGTCATAACCGTATACCCATGTTTCGTCACCTGTTATAACCCTGTTGAGTAAATCTGGATCATTGTTGACGTCATTCAGTAGCTCTTGGGCGATGCTCATGCGACGTTTCTTTTGGTCGAAATTGAGCAATTTCGGAACAAACTTCGCTGACACACGTCTCATGTCTAAAACACTCGTCAAAATTGATTGGCACGAACCAAATGAGATGCCAATATCATCAGCAATTTCTCTAATGGTAATTCGACGATTTCCCAACACTATTTTCTTCACTTCTTCAACATTCTCATCAGTTGTTGATGTGCTGAGGTGTCCAGAACGAGGTTCGTCGTCGGTGTCTTCTCGGCCTTCTTGAAAGAGTTTATACCACTTGTAAACATTTTTTTGGCTTAAAGTAGACTCACCGTATGCCACTTTCAGCATTTCAAGTGTTTTGGAACATTTGATTCCATTTTTCACACAAAATTTAATGCAAACTCTTTGATCCATGTTTTTAGACAGCAGCAAATCGTAGAGCACCCAAAACACTTCTAACCTTGATGCCTCTCACAAACAAACCAAACATACTACAAAGCTGAAATTTGGAACGTATGTTCTAGACGAGTGTACCGACATAACCAAATAAAAAAGTCGAAGATCGAACGGATGTAGCCCGCTAAATTTCAAAATTCACCTTACTTTTTGATCACACCTCGTATGTGTCGAACTAATTAACTATTTCTTTGTAGGCGTTACGAACATTTTTTTATTTAAATCATAAACACTATGCATTTGATATAATAGTTTTTATAAAAAAGTGTCATCGAAATGTAGAAGTGGGTACAGTTATGTGCACAGTTTGTGGCCATTTTTACCATACTAATGAAACCGTGGCAAAATATAGAACAAGAAGTCCTCTCAAATTTATAAACAATACCTTTATAATCTGCCAAGACCACCCACACTTTGTACATGCAATGTGGATAGTTTAATAAGAAAACTAGTAAGACAATCGCATAGATAAAACTTTGAAGTAGAGAGCAAATTAGTCATGAAATAATTAATGAAATTATACATGAAAAACTAAAGGGAAATGAAAAAGATCTATAAACAACAACATACGAAGATTTTGATGAATTGCAAGCTTTGAAAATGGAAAATAATTTATTGAATGAACTGTACAATATGACTAAAGAAAAAAATATATTATTAAATACTTATGAACTTATACATACATATAAGAGAAAATAAGAATAAACTTTTTGTAGGATGTCAAAGTTATAGAGTATTTGATATCATAAATATAAATCCATGCTACAATTGTGCTATAGTTGGACACATTGGATAAAAATGTATAAATGATGTCACGTGTTGTAAATGCGGTGGAGAACACATTATTACAAGGTGTACAAATAACATACGAGGTGTGTTCAAAAAGTAAGGTGACTTTGTATTTTTAAGGAAAAATATTTATTTATTTATCAATATTTATGTTGTCCCCTTCAAAGTAATCCCCCTCAGATACAATACACTTATGCCAACGGTTTTTCCAATCCTCAAAGCACTTCTCATAAGCACTTTTCGGTATAGCCTTGAGCTCTTCCAGCGATGCAGTTTTTATCTCTTCAATCGTTGCAAATCTCCGTCCTTTCATAGGTCTCTTTAGTTTTGGGAACAAGAAAAAGTCACATGGGGCCAAATCCGGTGAATATGGTGGCTGAGGCATGATTGTGATGTTGTTTTTGGCCAAAAAATCTCTCACAAGCAAAGATGAGTGAGCAGGGGCACTATCGTGATGCAAAAGCCATGAATTGTTTTTCCACAATTCTGGGCGTTTTCTTTGTATTGTTTCTCGCAAACGGCGCATAAATTCAAGATAATGATAAGTGAGCTAATTTCTACCATCGGCAACAGACAGTATCTGAGTGTGATAACCTCGGAAACAAAAAGTATAGAAGTTAGTCAATGGTAATTGACCCGTCGTTGCTGATAACGTTACATCCGGATAGTCAATACGCCATCGTAGGTCAGTTACTAGGTTACCGAATCGACCCGGTGGAAGCGGCAGAGCGATCGAGGAGGCCTCGTTTACGGCGAAAGTGGCAACCTGAGCTGTATAGCGGAAGACCACGGCAGATTGGTTCCTCTGAATACGCGGCGAATTAGCTAAGGTAAACTGGCCAGTTTCGCGTTATAATTATGTCGAATAGCCGCGCGTAATATTATAACTCTCCCCTCACAAAGTCGTGCGCGAGCGTTACGAAACCGGTAGTCAGCGAGCAAGCGAGTGAACAGTTCGAATGAGCAAGGGTGAATAAAATGGTGGCGCGTAACGCTGTCGCACATTTTGAGCAAATGTTTACGTGCGGGCCAAATGCGTTATAAGAGCGACAAAAATAAACACGTCTGTGCTATCAAAAACGAAAATTTGCTTTCATTCTTTTTTTTTGTTATTTCGGTGGTTGACTGTTGCCCATCTTTCCCCGCTTCTCAGTTAGTTAAAACTGCTCGTCTTCATATTCTTCGCGCGCATTCCAGCACGACTACGTATCAGATGAGATACAGGTCAAACGATCGCAGTAACGACGATCAACGGGAACATCATAATGAAGTCCACCATGGTTACGCCAGCCGAGTGATCGTTGACGAAGGACGTGGGTTCAGGAATAGTGGTGCAATACCGCCGGCGGCGCGATTACTCGCGCGCCGCGCGCGCGCTTCAGTTCTAGTATGATATCTCTATTGGGGCATTGATACGAGCGTACGAAAATCTAACCCCGTTACACTACACACTAAAGTATATTTAGAAAATAAAGAAGAAATAGTATTGTCAGGAACTAACAGATTACATGGCTTACAAAAATCACATTTCGTACAGTCTATTAAGAATTTAAAACAAAATAACAAAAATAAGAACAATCTAATCATAGATTTCAACTCTGATACAATGGGTCAGGAGATAATGGATCAAGAATTTTTATAAATATTAATAGAAAATAGATTTTCATCACATAACAGGACCATCAGTTGATAACAGCAACAATGGCATATGCCTAGACAATTATTATATTAAACTAGAGAATAATAATTACAAAACCTTCCTTTCAATTATATTTTTCAATGATCATTACCCACTAATAATAACGTTGAATAGTATTACTAAAACTATATTCTACGATATTATCTTATACATTATATTTCACAAAAACAAAAAAAATAAATTACTTGAAGCTTCAACACATTGCTCAGGCTAGAAATTGATATGAAATTACTATAACAAATGACCCAAATCAAACAAAAAAAATCTGATCATAAAAATCATATGTCGTATTATTTATAAAGCGGAGAACAATAAAAATAGTAGCAAAAACAGTAAAAATATGTTATCATTAAAAGAATGGATTTTAGAGACCCAAAGTATTATTTTGTTGTGAAACAAAAGAAAAATTTTATAACAAATAGAAAAATGACTTAAGTAATGCAAAAAAGATACTTATAAAACCTTTTCAAAAGCACTAGATAAGTTAATCAAAAATTTTAAAGCAAAGTACAAAACAACTTTATTCGGGCAGAACAATAAAATTCAAAGAAACTATGGTCAATTATAAACAATAAAATAGAAAGGAACACAAAAAAATATAACAACATCGAATATATTATAGACAACAATAAAAAATTAATAGAACCAGTGGCAATTGTTGATGGGATTAACAAATTCGTCTGCAATAATTTTGCATGAAAAATTGGGGATGAAAAAATTATCAGCAAGATGGGTGCCGCGTTTGCTCACTGTTGAAAACAAACGAACCCGCGTGGTCACCTCTGAGGATCTTTTGGCACGCATACGTCGTAATCCGGAAGACTTTTGGCGTCGACTCGTAACTGTAAACGAAATATGGGTACACCACTACACTCCTGAAACCAAAGAATAGTTCAAACAATGGATTACCGCAGGAGAACCAGCCCCAAAGAAGGCAAAGACAGTAAAGTCAGCTGGCAAGATTATGGCCACGGTTTTCTGGGATGCGTATGGAATCATCTACATCGACTACTTGGAAAAGGACCAGACGATTACTGGACAATGTTATGCATCATTATTAGGTTAGCTGAAAGAAAAAATCAGAGAAAAACGTCCTCACTTGAACAAAAAAAAAATTCCTCTTTCTTCAAGACAATGCTCGAGTTCACACGTGTGCAGTTTCGATGGCAAAGATTAACGATTTAAAGTTCGAATTAATTGACCATCTACCATATTCTCCTGATTTGGCTCCCACTGACTGTTTCTTATTTCCTAACCTCAAAAAATGGCATACCGGACAACGATTCACGTCGAATGAAGAAGTCATTGCCGAAACAAATACCTATTTTGAGGGTTTTCAGAAATCATATTTTTCTGATGGCTTAACAAAACTGGAAGGCCGTTTAATAAAATGTATCGACCTCCAAGGAGATTATAAAAATTACATACGTAAAACTTTTTTTCCTTCTTTTTGTAAAGACTTATTGACCCCTCTCATAGCATTCAGAATGATAATATATTATCTCACAGAAATTTTGATCTTCATTATACTCTATCTTATCTCACTCGACTTGCATTCTAAGTAAAGTTGCAGAATTATTAGGAAGGTATTTTCCTATTAAAAGATCATCAATGGTACAGATTTCCTTATCTTGCATTTGCTTAATAATATCTTCTTACGTTTAATATTCTGATTCTAACATTTTACTTTTCTTTGCAACATTGCTCTGTCTGCTTTTAAAACTGCTACTCTTCGGTTCAGTTAAACAATAATCTGTTTAGCTTTGATCAAGACCAATTTTAATTCTAATTTTCAACTTTTATTAGTCAATTTAGATTTTATCTTTTTAACAATTGGAACACTGTTGATTACGCTACTATTTAATTTTACGTTTTCATATATTTGTTAATCTCTTTCAAAACTTAAATATTTTTCACTACTTTCAACTTCGTCAAAGTTAAAAAAATATGTCTACCCGAAGGATAGCTTACATCACTAGCTCACTTTTTGAAACTCAGTATGGCGTGTGCTAAGAAATTAAAACTTTTTTTTCTATAGAATTTTGTCCTATTCGTTTTAGAAACTAATCAATATTTTAATACACCCGGAATTTATCAAAATGAAATATACATGCGAAGATAAATGCAATGAGTAATTTTGATGCATTTTATGTATCTATACGAGGGTGGTCCGATAAGTACTTAGCCTACACAAGAAAAACGAAAATTTTGAAAAAGTGGCGTTTTATTTTTCAACATAGTCTCCTTTTAGTTCGATACACTTGGCCCAGCGATGCTCCAACTTCTTTAACCCGTCTGAAAAATACGTTTCCTCGAGGTCTGAAAAGTAGGCTTCCGTGGCGGCGATTACCTCCTCATTCGACTCAAATTTCTGCCAGGCGAGTGACTTTTTCAAGTTTGGAAACAAAAAGAAGTCGCACGGGGCTAAATCTGGAGAATACGGTGGATGGGATAGCAGTTCGTAGCCTAATTCGACCAATTTGGCCATGGCGACGGCGGAGGTGTGAGCCGGTGCGTTGTCATGGAAGAAGAGCACTTTTTTCTTCGCCAAATGGGGCCGATTTTTCTGCAATTCCACGTCGAATCGGCCCAATGATTCGGCATAGTATAGCCCTGTGACCGTTTTGCTCCTCTCCAGGTAGTCGATGTAGATCGCACCTCGTGAATCCCAGAAAACGGTGGCCATCACCTTTCCGGCCGATGGGGCTGTCTTCGCCTTCTTCGGAGCACTTTCGCCGGGTAAAGTCCACTGTTTCGACTGTTCCTTGGTCTCTGGTGTATACCAATGGATCCATATTTCGTCGACTGTCACGAAACGATGCAGAAACTTCTTCGGATTGCGCTTAAACAGCGTCAGACATTGTTCTGAAGTTGTCTCATGGTTGCGCTTGTTGTCCGGAGTAAGCAAACGCGGCAGCCATCGCGCCGACAGCATTCTCATGCCCAAAATTTCATGCAGGACATGACCCACGCGGTCTTTTGAGATGCCTACGATCTTAGCTATCTTGCACACCTTCAGTCGTCGATCTGCCAATACGAGATCGTGAATTTTTGTCACGTTATCCTCCGTGGTAGCCGTTTTCGGAGCACCTGGACGTGGCTCTTCAAAAATCGGCGTGCGACCACGTTGAAACTCGTTAACCCAATTTTTGACGGTCGTCATCGAAGGAGAAGAGTCACCGTACACAGCATCCAAGCGCTTTTTGATTTCGCTGCGCGATTTCCCTTCCAAAAACAAGAATCGAATCACCGACCGATACTGCTCTTTTTCCATTTTTCAAAAATCAACGGACACACTTGCTTTCACACGCTCTCAAAAATAAACTACAACTCTGATCCGGCTGAAATCTTGACAGTAACCATTGAGAAGGTTGTACTACGTAATAGAATATTTCTTTTGCGAGAGTGGCGCCATCGAGCGGTGAGGCTAAGTACTTATCGGACCACCCTCGTATACGTGCTCTTGGTTTTTAATTCATGTTTATTGCAAAAAACTAAATCTCCATTTTCAAAGCTGAATATCTCAGCCAGAAATGGATATAGAACGATTGTAAAAAAAGAAAAATGTAGATTTTTATTAGTTTTTATTTTTGTTCTATTTTTTATATTTTTATATAAAAGTGAACAAGACTCAAAACCACGAATAGAATCAAATTCACATATGTGAAAAGTTCCATCGTGAAATCTAATATACATGTGATGAACTAAAATCTGTGATTTTAGTTTTCATACGTGAAAATTTTATTACACGTCCATTAGATTGCTCCTGAAAATAGAGAATTCAAGCCTAATCAATATATATGTAGTATAACGTTTTATAAAAATTATCTGACATCCTAAAAATTATAGGACTGGAGATGTTAACGCAACGAATAATTTCTTTTGTATAATAACTAGTCACAATTTTGCTTGCAAGCAGCTATAGGAAATGAATATTCTATTTTCGAAGACGCCATCTGTCTATGTATCTATGAACTAGTTTCCGAAATGGATTTGACGATTTATGGAGTCTTTAGAACGGAAAGTTCATAGATTATCTGTGACTATTTTATAGATCAAACAGTGCTGAATTCAACTATATCATTATTTATCCTTGTAGCAGTGTAAAATATTGAGACAATTCATCTTTAACTTTATGCACTTTTATAGGTTATATACAAGCTCTTATAAAGCGAAGTGAACAAATTTGAAAATTGATATTTTTTCGATATCTTAATAAAGTAGTACGTAAAAGTAGTCATATGAAATCCTTAAGAATTTATTTAGACCAGAGGCTTACATGGAAAGAGTACGAGGGTCGTTTGAAAAGTCCGTGCAAAAATAAAAACTGCTTGATTTTTTTTAATATATCTTTTTTATTTTTCAACATAGTCTCCTTTTAGGCTTATACACTTTATCCAACGCTGCTCTAGTCTGTTAATTCCTTCCAAATAATATGATTTGTCCAAGTCTGTAAAATAGGCATTCGTTTCTGCAATCCTCTTTGAATAAAATCTTTTCCCCGCTAGCCATTTTTTCATATTAGGGACCAAATAGTAGTCCGACGGAGCCAAGTTTGGAGAATAGGGGGGATGTGAAACGAGTTGGAACCCTATCTCCATCAGTTTTGCGGCCATAACTGCTGAGGCGTGAGCTGGCGCATTGTCGTGGTGGAAGAGGACTTTTTTGTGGACCAATCGTGGACGTTTCTCTAGCAACTCGGTTTTCAAATGACCCAATAACGATGAATAATATTCGCCTGTAATGGTTTTACCCTTTTCCAGATAGTCGATGAAGATTATTCCTTGCGAATCCCAAAAAACAGTCGCCATAACCTTCCCGGCCGAAAGAATTGTCTTCGCCTTTTTCGGAGCAGATTCCCCCTTGGTAACCCATTGTTTAGACTATTCTTTGGTCTCAGGAGTGTAGTGATGTATCCATGTTTCTTCTACAGTTATGAAACGAGTTATAAAAGTCTTGCGGATTTTGCTGGAACAGCTGCAAACCATTCTTGCAACACTTTACACGATCTCGTTTTTGGTCAATCGTGAGCAATCACGGTACCCATCTAGCGGATAGCTTTTTCATGTCCAAATGTTGGTGCAAAATACCTCAACAGGGCGTCCAGAACGTTCAGTGTCTTTTGTGCTCATATGGCCACTTCGAAAATTTTGAAACTACTTATAAACCGTTCTAATCGAAGGTGCACAATCACCATAATGTTTATCAATCTTCTGTTTAATCTCCAGAGGCGTTTTGTCTTTGAAAAAGTAATTTTTAATCAATACACGAAATTCTTTTTCGTCCATTTTTTTACAACCACTCGATTTCTTTGATTGAAACGAATGTAAAACGCAAAGTAATTGGCCGATCTGGCTAAAACTTGGTGTGTGCTCTTCCAAGATATGCCACTAACTGAAAATAACCTTAATACGCACTAGTAGCGCCATATCTCTGACTTTGCACGGACTTTTCAAACGACCCTCATATATGGGTAATTCTTGGCTATTTCGATTGACTTGTAACCCTTAGGTTGTGGTTTTTTTTTAATTTGATACAATTGTTGTACACATAAAATTGAGATTTTTCCCAAATTTTGAAGAGAATATATTAATTATATCAAAAGTTATTAACAATTAAAGAAAAATGTTAAAAAATGTTCAAACTGCTATATTTTAAAAACTAATAAAGATATCGAAGTCGGATTTTTTCAAAAATACTTATAATACCTTAAAATTTCGAAATAATTACAACAATAAAAAATAAAAAATTTTTTTCGAAAGTTATTAACTTTTTGTTTAAACAATTCCTAATATCTCAAAAAGTATATATATTTTTTTTAATTCTTACTCCTGCGTGTTTCTGAGAATTTTTGCTATCGAAATAACTTATAAAATTCAAGGGCCCGACATATCGGAAGGCGTAGCCTTAATCAAAAGAAGACGCCCCAGCGTAAGACCACGAAGACGTCTTGCTGCCGTTGCGACGTACACCGAGGCATCTTCTTTTGATTAGGGCTACGCCTTCCGATATGTCGGGCCCTTAAATTTTATAAGTTATTTCGATAGCAAAAATTCTCAGAAATACGCAGGAGTAAGAATTAAAAATTATATATATACTTTTTGAGATATTAGCAATTGTTTAAACTAAAAGTTAATAACTTTCGAAAAAAAATTTTTATTTTTTATTGATGTAATTATTTTGAAAGTTCAAGGTATTATAAGTATTTTTGAAAAAATCCGACATCGGTATCTTTATTAGTTTTTTAGATTAAAGCTAAAGTGTCTTTCGACCGCGAGTTCGTTGGAGCGTTACCGCAGCATTATGCCGAGGCGTCTTCTTTTGATTAAGGCTACGCTTTCCGATGTGTCGGGCCCTTGAATTTGATGATTGTTTTTGATAGCAAAAATTCTCAGGAACACGCAGGAGCAAGAATTTTTCAAAAAAAAAATATAATTTTTGAGATATTAGTAATTGTTTCAACAAAAAGTTAAGAACTTCCGAAAAAAAATTTTTATTGTTTATTGTTGTAATTATTTCGAAATTTTAAGGCATTATAAGTACTTTCAAAAAAATCCGACTTCGATATCTTTATTAGTTTTTAAAATATAGCTGTTTAAAAATTTTTTATCATTTTTCTTTAATTGTTAATAACTTTTGATATAATTAATGTATCATCTTCAAAATTTGGGAAAAATCTCACTTTTATGTGTTGTAACAGGCTGTCATTTAGTCAATAAATCGTTGAATCCACCTAAAAGTGACTATACGACGCCTTGTTATCTAAGTGCACGAAGCACAATCACCTACCTTGCCCGAAGTGCGCCTGCGCAGAGTCTCCTCGATGTTCCGAGTTGGGTTCCCCCAACTCGCCACTTGGCGGCGCTGTCGCTCGTCCTAGTAGCGCTCGTGCGGCCGCCTCCGGAGCCCAAGTCGTCGATTCGTGACTACCTATACTCGCGCGGTTCGTGCTACGTAACCGGCGAATTCGAATCGAATGTCAACACTGGCACGACCTCCGGACAAAGGCAAAACACAATAACGGGAACTCGAAATAATGGTAAAGATTCACTTTATTACGCTAATCAATTTACACGGGAAATTGGCCGAGAGACTAACGCGCGCACGCGTGAATGACAATACACGCTTTACGCGAGAGAGAGAAAAAACCGCGATGCCGCGAACTACCTGCTCGCACGCAAAACAATAAACTCCTCGCGCTCGCTGCGCGGATTCGCACGCAAAATCAACAACAATTGACAAAAAGGGAAGGTGCACCTACCGCAATACCGCAGGGGATACGGTGGCCAACCGTATCCAAAAGACGAGGGCTGAAACGCCGCTACGCTGCTCTGCCTCTGATGCTGTTGCCGGTGTTGTTGTTGCCGCTACTGTCGCTGCTGTTATTGCTGTTGCTGCTGTAGCTGTTGCAGTTGCCGCTGCTACTATTGCTGCTGCTGCTGCTGCTGCTGCTGCTGCTGCTGCTGCACCTCACCCACGCACGCTCACCAGGAACAATGTCCAAAACGAAAACGACAAAAATACTCGGGACGGATGGAGGTTAGGCGCACGGATCGACTGAGTAGCACAGTCATACTGGCGCTCGGAGCCTCCCCTCCCGGTCGTTGCCCCTTACGCGCTCTCTCTCTCGCGAACCGAACGCGGCTCACCTCGCTTAACCGCTAATTACATCGCGCGAGTCGAACGATTTTCGGCAATCGTTGCAGTGTACAACAATTGTGTCAAATTAAAAAAAATCCGCAACCTAAGGGCAAGTCAATCGAAATAGCCAAGAATGAGCCATATATTCAAAAAACATAAACAATTAAGACTGAAATGGAGAAAAATGTACTTGCTCATTGAAAAAAAATTAGAGCTTACAATATAAAATAAAATACTGCTTATAACGAGCCGAGGCTCGTTATGTCTCTCTCTCCCCTTAAGTTAATCATAATCCGTTGATAATCCATGTACTCTTTTCCTTATGTATTTTTGCCTTGCCGTAGCTGTGGACGCGGCACGAGGTAAGTCAGGGAGCACCGAGTAGAGAGAGAGAGAGAGAGAGATCCGCGTGTATGCGTGTAAGCGTGGACGCCCGAGTGTCGCGCACGTTGCCTAATTGGCTGAGACGCGCCGCTGCCGAATAGCTAGCGCGAGAGAGGGGGACCACGTCCGCGTGCGAGTCAGAATCGGCTGCCCGTCTTGGCGAAAGGAAGCAAGTTCGGCGAGTGACGCAAGGAAGAAGTGCTTTGTGCTACACGGCTCGGGTTTTTCTTACCAAAAAGGACTAAGGGTGCAGCGTGCGTGCGTGCGTGAGAAGCCCGAGAGAGCTGCCTCGTGGCCGAACACCTGCGCGTGTCAAGTCCATAGCGGAGGCCACTGCGAACTTGTCATCTAATTGCCCGTTCGATCTTAAGACTCTCTCTCTCTCGCTTGCTTCTCGCTTGCCTCTCTCACTGCGAATGCTATTTGTATGCTTTCTTTGTCATCCTAGTCTTAATAAATATTCATCCTGCTAATCACTGCGTCATTGCTCTCGGCACTTCCTCCCTCCCGTGTTGCGCGCACACCGGCTTGCACCGTCCGCTGCTACCTGACTTACGACGCTCTCCGCGGGCCGAAGGCAAGAGCGCCTTCGAGGGGCATATCTGAGCCGCTGGGCTGAATCCCGCGTGTTCCCCGTACGAGTTACCCGCAGGCCGAGTAGCCACTTAGCATCACCCTTAACGGGGTAGTAGAAACCCCGTTACATAATGGCGCCCAACCGATAATGGGTCTGTAGCAGCTAAATACGCAAGTCAATATATATATTCAAGCGTAAACGCGCGCATCTGAAGGCAAAAACGAGTAAAGACTAGTACGCGAGCCGCCGTGTTTACATTCCAAGCGCGACGCGCGACGTAAACACAACAGCAGCTACAAAGTATCGTACACACTACGGAGCGACGTAAACAACGTCGCAACTTACGCAAGGCCGTACTGCGAATAAGGCAACAGCGGGAACTAAATCAAACGCCCGTATACAAATACTACGCGACTCATTAGATAGAACGCTTACGATTCGTGTTTAAAGTCACTCGATGTAACGGCCCAGCGTCGGTTGAGAAGTTGTATAAAACTTCCCTTTCCCTTGGTTATTTGATTTTCTTTTCTACAAACCCCACGAGCGGATGAAATGGCAACCGACAGCTGGACAATCGAAAACCTAACAATTTTCAAAGACAACATCAACACTCGTTTAAAATCATGGATTAAAGGGCTGCCAAGCGATGTAACGGCAGACGCGTTAAACCGCTTAGAGTTGCGAAACGACGGTTCCATATACGAAAGAGGTAACAGATTGTACCGACGATTAAACGGCGACTACACCGGAAGCGACTTCATACAAACGCGCTTCGATAATCCAACACTAGCAGAAGAAAGGTGAAACGATTTAGCGCGCACCTTCTTCCAGTCAGAATTCCTACCGGATGATATAGCCGACGATATTCGTACGGCGCTAGAGGCAGAAATGACACTAGGCGCCAACGAAGAGAAAGAAGACGACACAGAGCAATCAGGCTTCGCGACAAGCTCGCCACAAGGAGCCGCAGGGCCGATCGACATGTCGCTCACCTTAGAAGAGAATCCGCAAACAGCACTAATTATTCAGAACAAAGCTCACGCGCAGACGCCAGCCAACGAAGGCTGGAAACCTAACCATCTCTTAAACTCACCGAACGTCACACAGAGCGAGCCGATCGTGACCTCCAGCATGCAATCGGAGCCTCAGGTTACAGCAAGCGCAATGAGCTTACAGCATAGCAGCGAGACGTATACTGCACAACATTACGTCACGACGACAGCCGAACCGATCGCTTTTTCAGCTACAAACCGAACAATGCGCGTAATGTTCCCCGATCAAAGCGAACACTGGCTGAGTATGGCGGCAGCTGCAGAGCTAAAACGGGCCTGGCAAGCAGAGTTCCAGACACGTGCTTTAAAAGAAAATTTGAACGACCTCTGGGCTACGCAGCAAGCAGAAATGCAAGAATTAATGCTGCGTAATACAAAACATGAAAGACGAATAGAGGAACTACTGCAAACCATCGCCACATTACGATCGGAAAAGAACAATACAGAGCGAGTAAACAGCGATCTACAGGCGCAAATGAAAAGCGTAGTCGCTAACGCTCAACAGTAAATGGCCGAAAATCAAGCACGTTGGAACGCGACACGATCGAGCAAAGGAGTTCATTTCCAAGACACGTTCGATTTGAACTACTACGAGCTGTCAAGTCAGTTCGATGGCTCGATACGACCGTCGCCCTCAACACTGAACCCACGAGCGCCGATATTTCACTCAACCACGAGACCGTCCACGCAAAATCAGTACGAGAGGCCGCAAACGGCAACTGTAGCGGCAAGTACGTACTCACTGCCGTTCGGCCATTTTATCCCCGCAAGCTCGAGCTGGGGGAGGGGGGTTGCGCCGAAGACGGCGGACGATTCGCTCGCGCTCCCGGTGTCGAGACAGGCAGCAAGCCACAGCACGGGGGGGCCCTCTCCTCACACTCTTAACACGATGGAGATGTCGCGCTTTATGAGCAAACACCTCGGAAAGACGGTCCAGGAGTGGAAGATAAAATTCTCGGGCGAAAAAGGAGTTAGTATTGAGGAGTTCCTGGAGCAGGTAGAGGAGAATCGCCGGCTAGACCGAGTTGCGGAAGACGAACTGCTGGACTCGATGGACGCCGCTGTTCGAGAAGCCTGCGCTGTTCTGGTTTCGGGCCTTGAGGCCCGCATGGAAGACGTACCAAGAGTTCAAGGACGCGGCACTCAAGACATACAGCAAGACGAAAAGGAACAGAAGGAGCCTGATCGTGGAAGCTCAACTGCGTACTCAGGGGGAAGATGAGCCGGTGAGAGACTACGTCGTCTCTCTGCTCACCATTCTCGGCCGGTTCGAGGAGCCTTAGGAGGCGCAGGATCAAGTGAACCTGGTGATAGATAACATGCTTTCACGGCTGCAGCGACGACTAAAGCGGTGCAAAGATTGCCTGACCGACTTTCAAGAGCTGCTGGAAAGAGCTCAAGAAGCAGAGGACGATGAGGTCGGCCAATGGAGGCCCCCTCCCCCGGCAGAACAAAGCATGCTGCCCGAAGCGGCTTATAAGCCCAGGTCGAGGGCGGCCAGGATAAAGCCAACCGGCATTGCCTCGGTCAGCGAACATGCTGCGGAGCGGAATTGGGAAGCGTGCCTCAGGGAGTTCTTGGAGCAAAAACTCAAGCCGACCAGCGGGGCAACGGCCCAGACGTCGTCGACCCCAAGCCAAGGTGCTGCAGCAAAGCCCCAGCAGGGTGCTCAGGCGGCGGTAAAGGCCGAGGCCGGCGCAGTGCCCAGAGGACCGCCAGGTGGTTGCCGAGGCGGAAAGGTGGAAACCGTGGAAGCAGAAGCGGTGGCCGTCCCGGAGGCAATCAAGCCCAGATCGTCACCCCAAAGTCCGACAAGAATAAGGACAAAGAAATTGGCCCCAGTGGCGACAAAGTTCTCTGCTGGAACTGCAGCTGGCCCGGCCATACCCGGTTCTCCTGCCCGGAGTGCTCAGTCAAACTAGCAGAGCCAAAAAACGAGAGGGGGAGCGCGTAGTAGGGGTCCCTACTGCTCCTCGGGAAGACCGGACCTTCGCTACGGACGGCGTTACAGGAGTAGCGCAGGTGCTTCGCAGCCCGGCGGGCGGCTCCAGACTACCCTCGAGTAATCCGACCGACGCGCAGCCGCCATGCGATGGAGGTACTGTAGCCAGCGCCGTCGTGGAGAAGTCACCCCGGTGGTGGCTGACGGTAGACGTCGGCTGCTATCCATTTAGGGGGCTGTACGACAGCGGAGCTTCCCGCACTGTCCTCGGCCCAAACGCGTTACAGATCGCCTCGGCACTTAACCGCCGAATACATCCGTACGTAGGCCCCGGGGCAAAAGCCGTCGATGGACACTACGTGCCAGTTTTGGGCAACGTAAGCCTACCTTTCACTTTAGGGGGGCTAACGCATTGGCTCGATGTTCTGATCCTGTCCGAAGTCGACACAGAGTGCACTTTGGGTGCTGACTTCACCCGCGCTTTTTCAGCGATGCTCGACCCGGAGGCGAACACGCTGAAGGTCAAGGGCTGTGACGAACCAATCCCGGCCGCGCTTTCTTCAATGCGGGCTGAGGAACTCATCTCACTGGACTCGCTCGGTATAAAGGAAATTACCGAAAGTCAGTGCAGAGAAATCGACGAGCTAATGCACAGGTTGCTACCCGATCCACCCTGTGAACAGCTTGGCTGTACGAGCTGGATCGAGCACGATATCGACTTGAAATGCGCATGTCCTGTCAAGCAACGGTACTACCCCGTATCAAAGAAGATTGAGAACGAGATGCACGAGCAGGTGCAGAAGATGCTGCGCATGGGAATCATCCGGAAGTCGAAAGGTGAGTGGTCGAGCCCCGTCGTCATGACCCCGAAACAAGACGGCACTTACCGTTTCTGCATAGATTACAGGAAGGTGAACGCGCAGACGAGAGTCTCCGCGTATCCACTGCCCTATATAGACGTGATACTGCGGAAGATCCAACACACCAAGTTCATAAGCGCGTTAGATTGCTCCGGAGCTTTTTGGCAGATCCCTCTCACAGAGAGGTCTATACCAATCACCGCGTTCACCGTCCCAGGACTCGGCTTGTTCGAGTTTGTCAGGATGCCCTATGGCCTGTCGGGCGGGCCCGCAACATTCCAGATGCTGGCCGACAAAATCATAACGCCGGAGATGGAGCCCTACGCTTTTGCGTATTTGGACGACCTCCTCATCGCAACGGAAACCTTCTCAGAGCACATTAAGTGGTTGACGCGTATCGTAAAGCGGCTAAACGAGGCGGGCCTAACGATAAACCGAAAAAAGTCGAAGATTTGCATGACAGAAGTGCGATACCTTGGCTTGTTGGTGAACCGCGATGGTTGCCGACCCGACCCAGAGAGAGTCCGGCCAATCCTTGAGTACCCCGTGCCGAGAAACGTGAAGCAGCTGAGACGTTTTCTAGGGATGGCTTCTTGGTACAGGAAGTTCCTAGAAGGCTACGCTTCCTTGAGTGAGCCGCTCACCGCACTCACCCGCAAAGATTGCAAGTACACGTGGACAGCGAAGCAGGAGACAGCTTTTGAGCAGGTGAAAGCTTTGCTGGCCTCCGCACCGGTGCTCGCAAGGCCAGACTTCTCCGCTCCATTCATTGTTGAATGTGATGCTAGCGACACGGGGCTGGGCAGCGTCCTCTTACAACACGTCGAGGGGGCGGATCGCGTACTCTGTTTCGCGAGTCGAGCTCTGACTGCTCCAGAGCGAAGGTTGTCAGTGACAGAGAGAGAGTGCCTCGCCGTAATCTGGTCGATCGAGAAGTTCCGACCTTACATCGAGGGTTACCATTTCACGGTGGTGACAGACCACCACAGCCTGGTGTGGCTGCGAAACTTGCGGAGCCCCAACGGGAAGTTAGGTCGCTGGTCCTTGCGTCTGCAAGCCTACGACTTCGACATCGTGCATCGAAGCGGCAAGGATAACGTAGTGCCGGACGCACTTTCCCGCATGTACGAGACAGATGAAGACGCGATAGCCGCCACGGCTTCTCTCAGCGTTGGAGAAGGCACTAAGGACCCTTGATACCGGAATAAGATTAAGAAGGTCCTGGCCGACCCAAGGGCCCACCCGTATTGGAAGGTCGTTGGAGGATGCCTGTATGTGTGCCGCCCCGACCCGGTCATTGACGACGTGATGGGGCGAGACGACGATGCTTGGAAGCTGGTGGTACCGCGGGAGCGACGTGGACTGGTCCTCGCGGAATGCCATGATGAGCCGACGGCGGGACATCTCGGCCGTTACAAGACTCACTAGAGGGCGATCCTGCGCTATTACTGGCCGAACATTTATAGGGATGTAGCTCATTTCGTGCGCAACTGCCACGTGTGCCAACAGGTGAAAGTCGAGCAGGTGGCCCCGGCGGGACTAATGGGGAAGCATGTAGTTTCACGACCATGGGAAATAGTTTGCGGAGACTCGATGGGTCTGTTCCCGAAATCGCCACAAGGCCACTAGTATCTGCTGATTTTCATGGACATGTTCACCCGGTGGATCGAGTGCATCCCCATACGAAAGGCGAACGGCAAGACCATCAAGAGAGAGCTAAATCAGCGAGTTTTCTTGCGATTTGGCGTCCCCGAGAAATTCTTGTCGGATAATGGCACGCCCTTCAAGAACAAGCTCGTGGACGACTTCCTGGAGTCCCACGGCGTTTATCATGCGACGTGCGCGCCCTACTCTCCGAAATCTAATCCAACGGAGCGCGTGAATCGGACCGTAAAGACGATGATGGCGGCATTATTCAAGAAAAACACACTAAGTGGGACGAACACATCGCAGAATTCGCTTTCGCGTACAATACTGCCATCCACGAGGCGATTCGCTCGAGCCCGGCGTTCCTGAATTACGGGCGGAACCCAGAGCCGCCCCACACAACGAGGCGCGAAGAAACACTTCAGGCCGCGCGGAGACAGGAGGCCGCCGCGCTCGGGAGCTGGCAGGCAAAGATGGGAAATCTCGGCAAGCTCCACGCGCATGCCTCAGAAAGCTCCCAAGCTGCACAAGCCCGCCAAGAGAAATACTACAATAAGGGACACCGCGACGTTCGCTATGACGTTGGCGACAAGGTATGGGCGAAAAATCGCGTGCTTTCCTCGGCTGCCCGGGCTATCGCCGCGAAGCTCTGTCCCAAGTATGCGGGACCGTTTGTTGTCACAGCTCGATTAGGCCCGAATTCTTACCAGCTTCAAAACGAAAGCGGAGTCGACGTAGGTAAAGTGGCTGTGTGCGACCTGAAACCCTGCCACGACGCAGAGCAGTTCCCGGAGGAGAGCGGGTATGAAGACCAACTAGTCTAAGACGGGGAGCAAGAGATGGCTCCTGATAGCGACGAACCCAAGCTTTCGGGCGATCAGGCTCCCGCGTGCGAAACGTTGCCTCGACCGCCACTCAGCCAGGATGCCACCAAGCTGGAGCTAGCGCAAAAGGGGCAGCCCCCTCGCATAAGGGGTAGGCCGCCCGGCTCGAAGAAGAGCGCTCCGCCGTCGGTAGAAACGTCGCCGAGACGCCTCCGCCCAAAGAACACCCGAGCGGGCGAACCGCGCGCCTAACCAGCCACCCTTCGCGGCCCCTTACACCTCCGGAGTGCCCCTTTACTTACCCTCACTCCTCTGCTAACTAGCCTCCTCCGCTAACCAGCTTGCTTCGCTAACCAGCTGCTTATCTCAGTCGCCTTCTGCTGCTAACCCGCTTGGACGACAACTCATCTCGAGTATCGCTCCTCATATAACCTTGCTCATATAACCCCAGAACTCTACGAGAATGCTGCCAGCAAGGACCGATAAAACGGTCAGGCTCGACGTGCCCGTGGAAGAGCTGCGCAGGATGCAGCTACTAATCGGCCAGATCCTCGAGGCACACGCCTCCTCCGTTCCTCCCAGTCCATCGGTAGTGAGCCTGACGGAGCTACTGGGGGAGACCAGCCTCCTCCACATCGCTGCGCAGCCACCATCTACTGCCCTTCCGGCGTTGCCAGCCTCGGATGCCGCCCAGCCCGCAGCCCAGAAAGCGACCGACGCGCTCCCGCTGGGACGGCCTGAGGGCGCCCCAATTGAAGCCACTAGGCACCGGCCGGCACTGCCAGCCATTACGGCGCCGCCCACCAAGCCTTCGCGGGCTGAGGATTCGGGGCCCTCAGACCTCCCCTTGGAAACCCAGTGGGCGCAGCTCGAAGGCCGGGCTAGGCAGTGGCGTAAGACTCGCCAGCAGGCTGCTAAGGAGGAACAGCAAGCCTACCGGGAGGTATTAGCCTTCGCCGACCACCCCGACGCTCGTGCCAGAGCCTACAGCGGGTCGAGAGAGCCACCAGGCTGCGCGACTACCTGGACGCCGCGGAGGCCCAATTCGTGGCCAACGAAGAGGCCGACAAGACCAGGGCGGACCTAATGGCCCTTCAGCGGCAAAAGCACCAAGAGCTGGAGGCCCTCCGAGCGGAACTGGCCGCTGTGGAGCAGGAGCGCCAAAACGCCCCAAGACTGCTTTCGGCGGAGCTGCCCCGTCGCAGGCCAGGGCCGACCGCGCTGCAGTACCAGGGAGTCACCGAGCCATGCGGCAGATTCGATGGCCCAAGGGTCGACCTCCGGTACAAGAGGTACTGTTGGGTGTGCAACCTGACCCAAGTGTCCAGAACGGACAACTGCCCCAACTACGCCCTGCACCAGCTGTTCCGGAACGGGAGATACCCGAAATACGAGTATCCGGAGGCCTGCGGCCCGGTACCGACCACGGAAGTTCCACCAGGGAGTGAAGAACGGCGGCGCGATTAGCCTGCTGGCCTGTCTGCGCTCTCGCCGCTCCAGCCCCCCCCCCTTGTTCTTTTCCTTACTGTCGCTTCGAAGCATCCCAAAGGCGGGATTGTGTTTCGTTTTGTCTTTTTGTTTGTATCGGCACCGACGCCCCCTTTTGTTTTAGAGATTCATCCTTATTCAACGGAAATTGTAAAGAGAGACAAGGCCTCGAAGCTACCCCTCCTCAACAATTGCATTTTCATACTGTAATCTATTTCATCTTCCTAATAAAGAACGTACCCTCCTACACATTGATTGCATTTATTACCTGGTCGAGAGAGAGAGAGTGGGTCGACCTGGTACCAACCTCGCTACCAACGTCTGGGGAAGGGGAATATAACGAGCCGAGGCTCGTTATGTCTCTCTCTCCCCTTAAGTTAATCATAATCCGTTGATAATCCATGTACTCTTTTCCTTATGTATTTTTGCCTTGCCGTAGATGTGGACGCGGCACGAGGTAAGTCAGGGAGCACCGAGTACAGAGAGAGAGAGAGAGATATCCGCGTGTATGCGTGTAAGCGTGGACGCCCGAGTGTCGCGCACGTTGCCTAATTGGCTGAGACGCGCCGCTGCCGAATAGCTAGCGCGAGAGAGGGGGACCACGTCCGCGTGCGAGTCAGAATCGGCTGCCCGTCTTGGCGAAAGGAAGCAAGTTCGGCGAGTGACGCAAGGAAGAAGTGCTTTGTACTACACGGCTCGGGTTTTTCTTACCAAAAAGGACTAAGGGTGCAGCGTGCGTGCGTGCGTGCGTGCGTGGGTGTGTGTGTTTGCTGATCTCAGCCGGTCAGCCCGAGAGAGCTGCCTCGTGGCCGAACACCTGCGCGTGTCAAGTCCATAGCGGAGGTCACTGCGAACTTGTCATGTAAGTGCCCGTTCGATCTTAAGACTCTCTCTCTCGCTTGCTTTTCGCTTGCCTCTCTCACTGCGAATGCTATTTGTATGCTTTCTTTGTCATCCTAGTCTTAATAAATATTCATCGTGCTAATCACTGCGTCTTTGCTCTCGGCACTTCCTCCCTCCCGTGTTGCGCGCACACCGGCTTGCACCGTCCGCTGCTACCTGACTTACGACGCTCTCCGCGGGCCGAAGGCAAGAGCGCCTTCGAGGGGCATATTTGAGCCGCTGGGCTGAATCCCGCGTGTTCCCCGTACGAATTACCCGCAGGCCGAGTAGTCACTTAGCATCACCCTTAACGGGGTAGTAGAAACCCCGTTACATGCTTTACAACACGATAATTAAAGATGAGTTAAAGCTCTCGATAAGAATGAATAAGTGATTACGTATATTGAAATATTTAGGACAGAACTTTTTTCTGCTGCACTTATTCCGAACCCGAAAGTGTATATAAAGGTTTTCGGGGTCACTGATTACGAATCTGAAATCCAATTTTCAAAATTCAAAATAGCGGATCCAATATGGCGGACAGAATTTTCAAACTGAAGTTTATATGAATTGAAATTTGTATACTTGGGTTTTCGGAATCGCTGATTACGAATCTGGAGTCCAATTTCAAAATTCAAAATGGTGAATCCAATGTGGCGTCTATTTTAGGTTAGAATTTAGAGCCGCTATATAGGGTGTAATTTTTTGAATTTGAAAAATTTGATACTGAATCCGTAATCAATGATCCTGAAAACACCCTTATAACTTTTTTCCAAGTGAATTACATTGAAAATTGCAATTATAACCGAAATTTGTCATCACGTTGGATCCGCCATTTCAAATTTTTAATTTCTGAATTCATATTTGTAATGAGCCAGCCTATAAATACTCTTAGACCATCTTTCAAGTGAAATACTCAAAAAACTGCAATACTAACTTAAAATAGCCGCCATATTGAATTTTTCAAATTCTGATACCGGATTCGTGATCAACGTCTTCAGAAGCCCTTTTATACAAATTTTCATATAATTATCTTGAAAACTCTGTCCAAATTTATTCAAAAAATCTGAAAATTTACCGACTTTGTTTGTTTATAAATAATTGAATAAATAAATTTTCAAACTTTTAATCAAAGCATTACGAAGCCTAAGTACTAATGATGGTATAACAATTTATTCGAGAGCGATTGAGCTCAAAACGGTCGCGGTATGGATAAAAAACTGAAACAATTTAGATGTATCATATATGATACGATACGCTACCCCAGAAAACGTTCAATAATGCAAAAATAAAATAATTCAATGTAAATGTTCATAAAAACATGATTTTATAAGTGCATAATATATATTTACCATTAAAATGGTTTTATATACCTTTATAAATTAATAAAATAAAAGTAACTTTGCGCATAATAGTTAGTATCGGTTTATTGTTAAAAAATGATACTCTAAGAAGTGTCTATGGAGAAGAGGGCACAAGCTTTGTAACGAAATTCGCTTGTTATCAAATTTGAAAGGTGGGCAAGTGAGGCGCACTCACTCATAGACAGGGAAGAGAAAGGTCAAAAAATATAACTAACAAAAATCACACTTCAAATACCATTAATGATCATACCGTATAATTATAATTACTACAAGCTTCACAAAACCCTTAATCTCTAACGAATACTACGGTATTACAAACACGCCTTAACCCTACTGAACACAACGGTGTTCTTAACACATACTACGCAATAAAAGAACGAAGAACAAATTAACTAATTTACCGCACTTACAAAGATCTAACCGACATACAGAACGTGTCGCCTAGCGGGTGACCACCTTGATGACAAACCGACTTAGCCTACTTATACTAAGAGAAAACCGCCCGGCGAGGGATCGCCTTGACGGTACGCTACCTTAACAAATATTGACGACTGTAATTAAAGCAGGTAGCCGGCGCGTTAACGCCTTGCCACCTACCTGATCCTCACACCTACTTGCTGTGCCATACCGCTAAAGAGAGAGAGAGAGAGAGAGAGAGAGAGAGAGAGAGAGAGAGAATGAGAAAGAAAGAAAGAATAAAGAGAACGAGCCTTGACCTTACTTATGCGGGAACGGAAGGCCTAGCTGCGCCCTGTGGACGGTGTTGCTGACCGTCGCTGGGTAACTCGTCGTCGGCTCCTTCCGGGTAGCGTCCCTGGCAAGATGCTGGTAACAAGACACTTGTCCTTTTTTTCTTGCTTGGTTTCTCGTCTCAGCTCCTTGGGTGGCTTGTGCATTCGGCTGACCTCTAACTCTGCACACTGCACTGATTGCACCGCTGACCGACTAAAAACCGACTAACCGCTCATTCGCTTCCACAATCGATAGCTTCTTCGCTCTTTTTCTCCCCACTTGACCTACTTATTAGGCGATGCGCGACCAATGCGCTAATTGGTTACGCGTCGCGCGCCTGCCTAATCCTGCGTGGGGTACGTACACCCCTCTCTCTCTTTCTCTCTCTCAGTTTTTCTAACACCTCTCTTTGTCATCCACTTAATGACTTCGGGCCGGCTCGGCCTCGCGCGGCAATCTCCGTCGGCTGAAACAAAGACCATGGATTAGGTGCATTCTTGAATGCGCCCAACACTCGCCACCGTGCCTTGCCGAGAGAAAAGAAAATGGAGAAAAATACTGACGAGAATAAGTGCAACGCTTGCTCTCGTCACAGCTTGAAAAAGACCACCTACACATTATTGAAAAATTCACGCACTCCAGCTCATAAGATACTTATTCAAACGAGATAACCGAACTACCTATGGGCCATTCGAGACAGATTTAACATCAATAACCCAGAGACGGAATTTTTACCCAAACACTCCAAACGTGTAAAAGGGCTCCGCACTGTCCTGAGCTCCTTCTCCTCGATCTTCCACTACCATTGTCAGGACCAGCCACTTTGGGATTTCAATGAATACTTTAGCGCGCAAAGCTCTTGTAAATTTATATTTATAGTTGAATTAATATTTATAGTTGAATTAATATTTATAGTTGAATTATTATTTATAGTTGAATTTATTATTTATAGTGAATTTATTATTTATAGATTTATAGTTGTATTTCTTCACAGCAGTTCAAAATAGAAGTAAATTTTGTAAGATAATTTCAACTTGACTAATTTGTAGAAACCTATTGCTCTCACCTCCTGTTTCCGAGTTTACGTATTACCTCACGAGACTGTTTTGTACGACTCTCGGTTCTATTATAAAATGTATATTATCCCGCGAGACTGGTATACAGTTACAGAAATTAACTTTTCCAAGAATCAGCCAATCACCGTGATGATCCTTCCCTTTTCGTCCGAAAAACGATTTATAAGCCTAACCGGTTAAGGGGTTAAGTGGTTTTAAAATAAAAAAATTAACTACTTATTTAACTATTATTTTAATAGTAAATAATATATTGGAGTATCTTATCACTATCAAATAAATTGAGTTTTGAACTATTTGGGAAAAAATTTTTTATAAAAGAATATCGAAAACTTGCCCTCTAATAGCTCTAATACAAAAACCTTCAAAAAATGCTGTGGACATTATAACTTCTCAAGCAGCAAGGTTTGTTTCGAAAATGTTGCTGCAACAATAACTGACGAACATTTCCGATCTATTCCGCAAACAACAAAAATGTTGCAGAAATGTACAAATTTGCAAAATATCCGCCTTTGTTTGAAGCAAAATGTTGTCAAAATGTTGTTTCAATTAGATGCCCCTACGTCATCGCAATGTTGTTACAACTTATGTTTGAAAGTACTTTGGAAACATTTGCATAATGTTTCTGTAATATTGCAAAAAATTTACATTATCCAACGAAATCATTGCCAAAATGTTTGTACGACCATTTCGAAAAGAATGAACGGAACAGTACTGCAACATGGGTACAGCAAGTTTGAAACAAATGGACTAACCAGTTAGATTTCAGTTGCAATCTTTTGGTAACATTTTGCAAATGCCTCTACAACATTTCAGAATATTAGGCTGGAGGGCAAAATATTGCTGCAATACTTTTTCAACATTGCAATGAAAATTCCAAAACATTTTAAAAACAATGGTAGGGAACTTGGAAAAAAACAATTAACTCATTATTTACATATTTTAGTTGCTATTAAAATGTTGTTTTATTTATTTATTTTTCAATAGGTTCACAGTCAGTGAATTGAAGTAAAACACAATTTACGGCCAAACATTTTAGTATTAGCAATTTTATGTTGAACGATTAAAGATCGATACTATAAAAAATTCGCGGAGCAACAATGAACCTTTTCTTACACTCTGAAAGAAAGAAAGTTACATACTATTACATTTTGACGATGCATCGATATAAACACTTTCCCTTTGAGACTTTTTTCCCCTTTTTACATTTGAGTTAGCTTTGAAGATCAATCCTTATAAAAAGGCGTTATAATGTTTGCGATTTGCATAAATAAGTTACGACTAAAGTCTCACGATTACGTTATGTCAAGCAAAAGAATAATCGTAATGATAAAATCGACCAAGTTTAGACCTGAAATCTCCGAAATACTTATTAGAATTCAACCGGCATTATATATACACGAAAAATTAACAATATTTAAGCACAAAAATATTTGCGTTTGATTTTACATGTTTTATAATTAACGGTCGCTACTGGAAAACATGAAAATATTGAAATGTTAACGTTTTCTTACATATAAAAGAAAATTTACATACTACTGTACACTGATGGCATGAGTGCTTTTCATGTTCTTTTATATTTTCATATACTTGATGATTATGCGATCTCATTTTTAAAATTTTACGGAACGTAAATACAGAAAAATCCATACTTGCATGATACAGCGCATGTTTGTATAAAATTCGATAAAGCAATATCGAAGCTCATGGACTTAATAAAGTAAAAACTTAACATCGCGAAGATTGCATTCACAGCACAACGCTGCGTACGCGACATGGTCATTCCTCGTAGTCTCCGACACTTATTTTTCGAATACATTTGACAAAAATATATGTAAACATAATATAAATGCATCTTCTTAAGATTTAAAAGTACAGGTTGTGAATCTTATATATACAATGATTTTGTCTTTAGACAGATTTTTGTTTTGACGTTTTCACGTAAAGTATGCAGTATTGTAAAAACTGCTTTCTGGTTTTTGTGATGTAAAATTAATATTTTTGCAGTTAATTGAGTAATACTGCAGGTTAGGTAAGAAATATTTTTGTTTTCCTTGACAATATTCATTCCAAGTTTCTTGGAGCTGCATGCAAAAAAGTTTGTGAAAGCTGTTTGAGTAATATAGTTATAAAGAGTAATACTTATTTTAATATTGTAATATAATATAATTGTAATTTAATATTGTAATACTTTTAGTGCTTAAAGGTTCAAAGCTTAGGAGAACAATTTGAATATTCCTTTTCATCAGACTCTAACTCTTCGCAGTCTCTATATCTGTAGTGCAATTCAGAATCGTAATGTATGATTTGTTTATGTTTGCTATCCCAATCATTTACGAGTACTTCACTTATTTCTTGACTAGCCTCAGAATTGACTGGATCAATAATTATACTATTTAAAATTAACGAGGCATCAACTAAAATTTTATTTCCCATGACATCGCCAATTTTCGGATCATGGACAAGATGCTGCAGCGTATCTAATTGTTCTGCTTGCGCATCAGTAGATAACTGGTTTTTTATCACACTTGCAATAGATTTCCCGTCGAAATATATCTTTATTGACTGCCCGATTTTCTTCATAACTTCAATGACAACTCATTAGGCTTTTTTCATACTCTGGCAAAAATGTTACAATGTGTGTATGCTAAGTCCACCTGTTATTCTTTAGTTATGGTAAAACTCTATAATTGTAACATTTGAAGATTTGTCTCATCATCCTTTGCCCTAACCGAATCATACTTTGTCTTATATGAAAAAACTTCACCTGTATAGAAGTTCTTATTCTACAACTTATGATTTTAGCCTACAGTTATTTATTGAATAATCATCTGAAATAAAATAACATTACATACCATAAGAGTTACAGTTTTCGGTTATTATCTTTATATTCTTCTTGCTATTTCCTGTTGATGAGATAAATGTACTATAATGTAAGAACAATAGGTAGGCCTTTCCATATGCATATTGCAACACTTTTACCATGTGTGTTTCGGACCGTTGTTTTATTGAAAAGTGAAAAAAGAACCAATCAAATAATTCCATATCATAAAGCCTTGTCTTCTAAAATTTGTTTATATCCTTTCTTTTTTAATATCCCTTCAACTTTTATACGATCACCGCCTTGAGATCCAGCTAAATTACCCCACACCATTACAGATGCCCCATGATGTTTTATGCAAGGACTAATACAATCTTTTACGTACTTTTCATTCTTCTTCGCACGTAAACTTTTCTTCTGCTATGAAATATTTCGAATTTACGATCATCACTCCATAGCATTTCTTCTCATAAATTCAGTGTCAATTTATTATGCTGTTTAGTCCATAACAATCTAACTTTTTGCAATCTCCAAAATGGTTTCTTAAAAACTATACGTCGTTTGATTCCTTTTTCTTTAAGCCTTCTGTGAATTGCACAATTACTTGTTTTCTTTTTAAATGTTTTTTTCTTTTTAGCAGTTAAATCAGAAATACAATTTTCTATCACGTAAACTTGTATTTACTATATACTTATCTTCTTAAGTAGTCTTTTTTCTTGTATATATTTTATTTAATTTATTTTCCACACTTCCAGTTTCTTCGAATTTTTTACATTATAATCAACAGGTTGGATCACTAAAATTTAACTTTTTGCTGTAGCTCGATTAGCTCTTGTTTGACATATTCGGGTACAGCATACCCTAGCATATTTCTAAGATAATTTTGCGTGCTCAAACTCAGTATTATCGGATATATAACACCATCCGGAATTAGTTCGAGAGTACTGCTATGCTCAACAGCTGTTGGCGTCACGTTCAGAACGCTAGTGTGTTCTCAGTGCTTGTTCGAAATTGGCTGGAGTTGCTCGTACCCAGCGTATCAAGTAAGGTTAAGACATTAACATACAGCTACCTCGCTTTCTACCTGCGCGGTTTATAACCTTTTCATGTTTATAACCTTTTCCTTCTTTGTTATAATGAGTCTCTCTCCCCTTCTCACTTTCTTCTCTAGCTTTTTCCTACACTTATTAGTTTTTTCTATCTACCTTATTTATGTATACTTTGATCTTTAGCAAAATAAATAATTACATTCATAATTTTACAGATAGAGCATCTCAAGTTACTCCTGAAATGATCCTAGGTCCGATGAGTAATGCTTCAGCTGCTGAAAGTTTCCAAGACTTTTAGAATTGTTTGTTTGATAACAATATGCTTCAATTACTCATTGAAAGTATAAACAAAAAATCAAAGAGAAATGTGTTTAACTTGTAGAAGAAGATCGATCTGAATCTTATCATCAGCACACAGATATTCTTAAAATGAAAACTTACATTGGTATCTTACACTATGCCGGTTTTTGTAAATTACCTGATGTCAACGATAATAGATTATAAGATAAAAAAATGGTATTACAGTGTACAGATATATTTTTCCTTTCAACAGGTACACTTTTTTTATCAAAGTGTATACGATTTGATGGTAAGAATACTAGAGATGAGCATGATCGTTTGGTACCAATCCGACAGCTGTGGACCATGTTTATTGACAATTATCAAATGAACTACTCTCCTAGTAACCAGTGTACAATTGATGAACGATGATTAGCTTATAGAGGCCGCCGTAAGTTTAGAGTCTATATGAAAGACAAGCTAGATAAGTATGGGCTAAAGATAATCACTCTCAACGATGCTGTGACGCCGTGTATGATTTACACCATTCCTCATTTGGGTAAAAATATTGAAGGAATCGAAAATGAAGAAGCAGGGTCAGAACACTATTTTAGAATGGTGACTGTGCCTATCTAGGATACTAATATATCTCTCAGCTATGATAATTGGTACACTTCTATTCCTTTAATTTGTAAAATATTTGGGAAAGCTATTCAACATCAAAATAACTGGAACAATTAAAAAGAACAAACGCGAAATTCCAGCTGAATTTTTAGTTGCACTAAAAACAAAGCTAAACATGAAATTTTATCATACAAGTGTTCTAATTCCTATGCATCCAAGAAAAAGAAAACAAATAAAATTGTTTTAGTTGCATCTACTTTCATGCGCACTTTTGATTTGACAAACGGCAAACTTAATATCGTTAGAATTTTCAACGCTACCAAAGAATGCATAAACAATTTCGATAAACTCTTACAGTGTTTATGTTGACGTCTTTCCTTATGTAATCGTTGGTGACAAACCATGGTGCATCAGCAATGGCTCTTATAGTTTTGTTTTGAAATCTTTCTATTATGTCTATGCTTGATTTTGGAGCTGTGCCCCAAAGTTGTATACCGTATATCCATACTGGTTTAATTATTGACTTATATATATAAGAAGCTTATTTTTAATTGAAAGTTTAGATTTTCTCCCTAATAGCCAGTAATACGAGTACTTCCTTATCTGTAAGTTAAGTTGTTTTCTTTTAGTCCACATGTTGTCTCGCCATGTTAATCTACAATCAAGGTGCATTCCAAGATATTTTGCTTTATTTCCTTGTGGGATTTGTTGATTTTTAATGTATACTAGTGGACAAGATCCTTTTATCTTGGTATAGGTTACTTGAATTGACTTCGTTCATTTATTGTTATCCTCCATTTATCAAACCAGCTTACAGCTATGTCTAGGTATTTTTGCATATTGTGGGAGGCTGTTTTTTCGTTAGCATGTGATATTAGTATATCATCTGCATACATAGCGATGTCAACATTTTCATTGATTGGCATGTGTGTATAACAAGTATAATATCGGACCGAAGATACTTCCTTAGGGGACGTCGGCTTTAATTGGGTATAACTTAGTTATTTCATTATTTATTCTTACCTTAAAAATTCTAGCGCTCAAGTACGATTTTAATAACAGATAGAGATTTTGTGGTATGATTTTTTCAAGTTTATATAGAAATCCTTTATGCCAGACTTTATCAAAAGCTTGAGCTACGTCAAGCAATACTGCGTTACATTATTCGTTGTTTTCAAAACTGTTTATTATTTTATTAGTTACTCTATTTATTTGTTTGATTGTGGCGTGATTATTATGGAAACCGAATTGGTGTTCAGGAATTCTGTTTTGCTCAATTAAAATTTTGTTTAACCTTTTCATTATTATTTTTTCACAAATTTTTGATAAAGTAGGCAATAGACTAATAGATCTGTAGGACGTGACATATTAGGGCGGTTTTCGCGGTTTTGGTATGAGTATTATTGTTGCTATTTTCCATGCAACAGGAATGTATTGTAAACGAAGTATTGAATTTATTGCGATGGTTATACCTTATAGCTTTTATTGGAAGTTTTTTCAGTAATTTTCCATTTATATTATCATGTCCGGGGCTCTTTTTATTTTTTAAATGGTATTATGTGGTTTATTTCTGTTACTTTGGTATTGTTAGTTAGTTGATTTTTATTGTTGTATTGCATGGTTTTCAATAGATTTTGTTCTTCTACTTCTGCTATTTTACGTTGTGAGGGATTGGAAACACTTTTTAGATGTTTAGCAAATGTGTTAGCTTTTTCAATGCTTGTTCTAGCCCAAGTCATATTATTTTTTAATATAGGAGGAGAGAATTATTGTGGTTGATTAATTTTCTTAGTGGCTTTCTAGTGCGAATAATCAATAGCCTCAGTTGCAGTTAAGTTAATTAAATAATTGTTTATATTTTCATTTTTTTCGTCGTAAAGAAGTTTTTTAAGTTCTTTTATAGACCTATTATATTTCGTTTTATCCGTTGATAATCTAGGCTGTTGCCAAATTTTTCTCAACTTTCTTTTTTCTCTTATTTTGTCTGTTACTACTTTGGAATTTATTTGTTTTTTATTTTATTTTATAAAGTAAGTAGAGGTTGCATTTTTAATGGCTGTATAGATATTGTTATTTAAATTTTCAATTGCAGTATCTATATCCTGTTCTGTTTTTAGTGGTATGTTACATGTAATTTTATCATTTATTATTGCTCGGTAAAGATCCCAATTTGTTTTTTTATTATACATAAGGCTTTTTTTTGTCTATTTTTATTGTTGAGTTGAGGTTTATAATAACTGAGGAATGATCTGAGGTTAGGTCAAGACACGTTTCAGCTGTTAGGTGTTTAGGGCATAGTCCTTTTATAATAGCGAAATCTATTAGATCCGGTAATTTATTTATATCTGAGGGCCCGTAAGTAGGTTCGCCTGTTGATATTGGCGTTAAGTTTTTCTTTTTTATAACTGCATATAAAGTTGCTTCTTTTGTATTTGGAGTTATTGTTCTTGATCTTCACCATGGATACTTTGCATTATAGTCTCCTCCTGCGAGAAAACGGCTTCCCAGGCTATCAAAATATTTTTTGTATTATTCCTTTTTTGTTGTATGTTTTGGAGGGCAGTATAATGCCGAGAGAATAAATTGACCGTTGCTGTCTGTGATCGCTACATTTGTTGCTTGTAGGTAGTCGTATTTATGTGGTTCTATTTCATGGTATTTAATAGTTCTTTGTATTAATATTGCTGTTCCTCCATGAGCCTTACCGTCAGGGTGGTTTGTATTATATAATGTGTATTGCGGTATTTTTAAAAAGTTTTTATTAGTGAAATGTGTTTCTGATATTAACATGATATCAATATTGTTTTTTATCAGAAAAGGTTTTATTTCTATATTTCTTTGCACTAAACCGTTAGCGTTCTAAATTACTATTTTTATTTTTGGGTTCATTGTGTCTTATTTACGTGCTTTGTTAACAAATTTAGCATTGTGTCCATCTTGTTTATTAACTGAGACATCAGTTGAGTCATTTGCAACGATTGCCGAAAATCGTTATGACTCGCGCGGACCATCAAGCGTGGCTAAGCGTAATAGCCGTGATCCTCTTAGGTTAGAGAGAGAGAGAGAGGGCGCGTTAGGGGCAACGACCGAGAGGGGAGAGCTAGCGAGTCAGTATAGCAGTGTTCGTCAAACTTGCTACGTCGTGTCCTTCACCAATTGTTTCATAGCAGATTACAGGAGCTATTTGGAGATATTCTGTGCTGAGTGTGTGAGTGAGTGTTTGTCTTGCACCTCGTGCGTAGCAACAAAGACTGCAACAACACCTTTGCAGCAGCATCTGCAGCGCAGCCCAGCAACAGCAGCAAGAGCAGGTTGCAGCGGCAGCTCATCGTTTTTGTTAGTGGATACGGTTGGCCACCGTATCCTAATCATCTCTCTGGTAAGTGCGCTGCACTTTTGAGTTTGTTTTGCGTGCGAACCCGCGCAGCGTGTGCAGTGAATTTTAGTAGTATCGTTGCGCGAGCAATTAGTCCGCGGCGTCCGCGAAATTAATCCTCTCTCTCCCCGTTAGATTTATTTTGTATATACAGCGTGCGTCCAAGACTCTCGGCAAATCATCCCGTGTATAGGATTTACCTAGTCTAATAAAGTGGTTCATTAATAATAAGAGACGACCTTATTATTTCGTCTCACCTTGCCCGGTGTCAGTGTGTTTATATTTACGTTTTGATTCGAACGCGCCGAGAATTCAACATAGGTCGCGAATACAATAGACAGAGCTGTTCGTCAATCGAGTTATCTGCTGTGGCCGACGGAGCGCTGGTAAGCAAGCGCACCAGCGCCTCTAGCAGATAGTCCGAACATCGAAGTTGGATTGCTACGAGGACTCGGCGCATGCGCACACCGGCATAAGGTGAGTTAGCGTGCTCGAAGCACACAGTTAGCAGAGCACCGGTTGGCCGTTACGGTAATTATAATTGCCTGGGATTTGCGACTAAACGGAAGCCGGTTACACATTATATTTACCAGCTGATTCTTATTGTTATTGTTTACTATTGGTTGTGATGTCTGCATTTTTTTTAATTCTTTTTATGCTGTATTTAAATTTCCGGCTGCGGTCTGGGCATATGAGACGTTCATCTAACGATATTTTCTGTACTTCGTTTTGGTCTTACAAGGGAAGGCAGGGAGGTGTCCGTCACTGATTTTCTTCAAACTTTGCATACGATTAGAGTATCGAAAAATATTGGACACGTATTTTTTTGTAGCGGCCTATACGGTAATTTTGGTGGTAAAAACATGGTTGCCAATTATAATTATCTACATACGCTTGAAGTGCATAAGTTGGCGAGACGCTAAATTCAAATTATCATACCTCGGTGAAAGAAAAAGATATCTGAACGATTCGAAATTCATTTTGAAGGGAAAGACTCATACTTTAAGATATATTAATTAGTTTGACCGAAAAAAATTTTCTTATGATCTTACATAACCTCAAATATGTGTAAAAGTCGTGTTTTTTGCACTTGAAAATATTTATAGTGTTTATTTTGTAATGTTTTTCGTTCTTTCAAATGGGAAACTCAGTTTTTTTTGTCCAATTCCAAAAATTGGCCCAAATCTGGCTCAACTTGAAAATTTCAAATGGAAACTACTGTTGCTTATGGTAGATTCGAATTATGGGAGAAATTACACGTTCAAACGTGATATCAAATTTTACCGAAAAAATTTGTATTTTGAATCCCAAAGTGGCACCAAAAATAAAAACCTGTGGTTTTTGGAACTTTTTGAATTTCACAAACTTCGCTTGTTTTTGTTTCTTAATTTTTTTCTATTGTTTATTATAAATATTATGCAAATTTTGTTGAAAAATGGTTTTTACGCAGTTTTTCTGGCTCAAAAAATAATTTTATTTTAGTTAAACATTTTTCTGAAAAAACTAATCAACCAGTTAACAGTTTATTATGATTTCTGTTATTATTATTATTATTATATTGTTATTATTAGGAGATGTATTATTATGAATTGTTATTGATTTTCTTATGTTCCTCATCGTATTGTATACCTATAATCCATGTATTACATTGATGTGCATATGAATATAAAATCTTATCACCAAATAAATAATTTTGTATTTTGACAGCATTAATTATATATATAACAATAATAGTAATAAAAATATTGCAGACACTTTATTGTTATTCTTTTATTGACCACTGCAAATGCGGAAACCGCGATTGATTAATCATATTGATACTAATATGCGGAAGCAGTGCCGCAATAGTTAAACACTGGATATTTTTGACAATGTTGTTCAGTTTTTGTTATCTTTATAATATTATTTTATTTTGCTCATAAGGAAAAATATAAAAACACGTTTCATGAAAGGTCGAGTTTAGTTTAAAATTGTACTTGTATCACATAACACCTGTATATATACAGTAAGTGCCAATGCATTTAGATATACAATTCATATAAAAGATTGTTCATAAAATTGTTAAGACTACTTGAAAATAATTAGTTTTACTATCATCGAAAATTCTGTGCTCAGAATTTGATTGCGTGACTTTTCAAATCAGACTTTTCACTATTCGTACATATTGGATACTATATATATTTAAAAAATGCCTGTTGATGCAAAAGTTGTAACAACCTTACTTTCAATGACATTTGATCGGAGCAATAATGGCGAACCAAAGTTTTTAATCAGTGACGAAGAAATGCAATTGCACAACATACTGGAGAAAATAATAAGACAGCATGCAGAAAATTCTGATGTTGAGTACATGGAAAACGAAGAATCTGAGGATTTTCTAGAAGAATTAAATAATCCATATGAGCAAGACAAAATTGACTTTAAATATAAAGAAGAAGCAGTAAAGTTTTGGTTGAGTGGAAAAGGTAAGCCTTATTCATTTAATATACTGTAAAGCACAAATACAAACAAGTAACCATCGAGCGACAATTACGACGATGGAAACAGCAAGTTGAAGCAGGAGGCAGTAGATATGATAAATTATTCAAGATATCAGAATATGTTTTTAATAATTTTAATGAAGCTATGATATCGAAGATGACTGTACATGATATTGATTTGAAAAGATGGGCTTTACAAAAAAAAGCTGAAATAGCTATGCCTTTGTTCAAAGCATCGAATTGGTGGATCTGGCAATTGAAAAGAAAACATAATATAGTATCTCGAAAAATCACTAAATTTGTTACGACAGATTCATTGAAAAATATTTGAAAAATGATGAAATTGAAAATCAATGTGAAGCTTTTAGAGTTGAAATTAAACAATTGCTTACAAGATACGGTGCAAACAATGTATATAATTCTGATCAGAGCGGATTTAATTTGGAGATTCACAGTGGTAGAACATTAAATTATAGAGGACTGAAAGAAATTCAAAGCATAGCACAATCACTGTCTTCCTTAACACACAGCTACACTATTTAACCTGTTACATCAGCAGAGGGTAATTTGCTTTCACCTTTATTTTTAGTATTGAAAGAAGCAAGTGGAGACTTTGTGTCTCGAGTTAGACAGACATTATTTACACCAGAAAATGTATTAATACGAGCTTCTACATCTGGAAAGCTTTCTAAGCAACTGCTTCAGACGTGGATGCAAGAAGTATTTTTAAAAAATACTGGGAATTCATCGGTCTTACTTTTAGACTCTTAGAGTGGGCAATGTAATAATACCGTACAAGAAGTTGTACCGGAACAAGTAAGTTTAATGGTAATGACAATACCGCCTGACACTACAGGTAAAATTCAGTCTTTGGAAGTTTATAGTGTTCGATTCTGGAAGAATTTTGTAAGAAAGCTATCTGATTTTATTATTTTAATGCAATACAATATCAATTTACACGAAAGAAATTTTATCATAAAAATGCAATCCCTCGTACATAATCAGTTATCTTCTCCGAGGTATCATAATACTTTTAAGTATGTATGGTTCAAAAATGGTTATATTGATAGACCTCCAAAATTTGATAATCCTGTTGAATTTTGTTTTGCTATAAAAGAAGAACCTGTATGTACCTACGAAGATAACATTGCAATTATAATTTGTAGTTGGTGTAAAAAAAAGTTATGCTTCAATCATTTTTTTACAGAGTATCATCATTGTAAGAATTATATACTATAATTATATAAAATAATTCTCAAAAATATCAAACATATGTACGGGATAAATAGAAAGTTGTATTTTATATATTTAATATGTATATTATAACGGGGTTTTAGCTCGAGCTCTTTTCGGGCTAAATCAGCTATATAAATAAATAATTCTCGCGGATTAATATTTTAATATAGCGAAGTGCGCTATCCGAGGCGACCTTGTACGCCAGCGCGAACAGTGCTTGGGCCCAGCTGCATCAGCTTGCCTCCTTCCTTACGTAGAAATTCGGCCCGCGGAGAGTGTTGTGAGCTACAGGTCACTTGGCGAGAGACAACCTAAAGAGTCTCGCTGCGAAGTAGTTATGCAATAAGGCAGGTGTATCGGAATAAGACACTGCGGGCAGTACGGTTTCGGCAGTCACGCGAGACAGACGTGTTTACGACTACCGTCCGGATTTGTGTTTACAAATAGTTTGGTGTAAGAGTATAACGCCGCTCGAGCCGCTAGTACCCAGGTGCTAAGCTAACTACAAATTGAAAATGTTAAACCAGAAAATGATTTATCCAAGTAATTCAACCAACTCACAGTTCCAATCTACACAAAGTACACAAGAAACCAATTACCCACTCAATGGTAAAGAAATTCCAAAGTCATATTCAAAAATTGTCAGTAACAGCCTTTTTCCCAAAAAGAACCAGGCCATTATTATAGATACTATAGAAGGTGTTGAAGTTAAAACCTACTTGAAAGGCATCGCAACAAAAACTTCATCAACCAATATAGTCGCCTCCTCTAAAATAGCTCAGAACAGATTTTGTTGTTACCTCAACAGTGCTCAATTAGTAGAAGAAATAACAAAAGATGGAAACAACATGATTGATATTGGTGGACAAAAGGTATACATGAGACCCTACGTCTCCAAATCGAAGAGGGTAATTTTTTCCAACGTGCATCCATGCATCCCACACGACGAAATTATGAAAAAAGTTAAAGAGGCAGGGATTTCCCCGAAGTCAAGTATGAGTACTATAAGACTTGGATTTGATGAACCAGGCTTTCAGCATATAAGGAGCTTCCGCAGACAGATGTACACTGCCCGTCAATCACTTTTGCCATGCTTACCTCAAAATTAGGCAAACTTGAAAGTTTTGTATCTCGGTCGGAAATCATCATATCACAAAAAACCGCAGGGCATTTTAAAGGTAATTGCAAAAGCTTCCATTTAAGACGTGCAGAGACTTAAAAATGAAAATATGTGTTTTTTACAGTAAAAAAACTGATTAAAAAAATTTAAAAAAATTTTTAACCTCGACTTAAATCATTGCCAATTTAGAACCAAGCGGTGAAGGGCAAATCGACCTGAGGGGTTCGGAGGGTAATGTCTTTCTCTTTAAAATGAGCTCCCGCGGGGTTCTATCCGATGTTTTTTAACCGAGTTACGGCGTTTTTTGTAAAAAGCAACCTTATTTTTCCAATCCTCAATTACTTCGACTTGCGTACGTTTTGGAAAAAAATGCCAAAGAGAAAAAAGTTTCATTTTGTGTCCAAGAATACGAAAATAAAGTCAAAATAAAGAAATAGAGAAAAAAATTTTTTTCGGTTTTTTAGCGCATTAAAAATAAAGGAATTTTACTTTTTTTTACGCTTAGTTTTAAAATGTCTAGGGACGTAGTAAATCACAAAAAAACTAAATCAAACTAAGATCACATAATATCACATCAGCCACATAAGATCACATATAAAAACTAAGATCAAACGATTACTATCTACTAGCACTGGATCGACCATTTCAGTGAATGATGACAAAGCAGTGCCGATAATGAAGAAAATCAAAAAAGAGTCACAGAAAAAGAAAAGTAAACAAGCCAAAGGGCCACCTACTGAGCTCGACATTCAAATAAAATCAGCCAAAGAGAAAATACCTGAAGATAAGGCAGCTACCTTCCCTATTGACTTTGATGCGTTATCTCTTTTTCTGGATCGAGCCTACTCGACTAAAAACAAAGAAATTAAGGAGCTGGCATCAGAGTACGTCACCAATTTGAATTCTCTAGCAATCATGCTGGAAGAAACTCGCAGGTATATAACGATAACTGAATTCAAAAGTCGAATCACTAAAATAGTGACTCACTTGCTTGCTGAACATATCACAGATGCTGAAGATTTTTTTTCCAACACTGAAGACGACTGTATTGAAGACAAGAACGACAACTAATAGGGCAATCCTTATTTAAGTATTAAACACCTTATCTACCCTATCGATCCAATCACTCTATATTAATTTCGGTTTATACATAAATAGTATAATGAACACATACAATAAGACAAATTCCACGGGCAATGCCATCCCCACAAACCTACGGGTTTTGTTTTGGAATGCTAAAGCCGCCGCACATAAAAAAGAAGAAATAGAAAAAATATTGACAAATGTTGATCTGTTTGTTTGCGTGGAAACTTGGCTGAATTGTGATACTAAATTTGATTTTCCGGGTTTCAATACAGTACGAAAAGATAGAATAAGGGCTTGTGGTGGTGGCATTGCACTTCTGGTGTGGAAATCTTTTAACTATTGTGAAATTCCTAGCAATAGAAATTATAATGATGATGTTGAAATGTGCGGTATTAAGATCACCAACACTCCTAAGCCTATAACATTTTTTGCTGTTTATCGCCCTCCTGACATTATTTTAACCGATAGTGACTGGAACGGGCATGTTAGTAATGCTAATCTAAATGAGAGAACAATTTTTCTTGGTGATTTTAATTCCCACAATATCATTTGGAATTGTCGAGATACTGATGTAAACGGGGAAAAATTAGCGGAATATTCAGAAAAATATGACCTTTTTCTACACAATAGCAATACATTCACACGTTTTGATACAAATAGGGGCACTAAAAGCAATATTGACCTAGTTTTTACTACTTTGGACATAGCGCAATACGAGGTGTGATCAAAAAGTAAGGTGAATTTTGAAATTTAGCGGACTACATCCGTTCGATCTTCGACTTTTTTATTTGGTTATGTCGGTACACTCGTCTAGAACATACGTTCCAAATTTCAGCTTTATAGTATGTTTGGTTTGTTTGTGAGAGGCATCAAGGTTAGAAGTGTTTTGCGTGCTCCAAGATTTGCTGCTGTCTAAAAACATGGATCAAAGAGTTTGCATTAAATTTTGTGTGAAAAATGGAATCAAATGTTCCAAAACACTTGAAATGCTGAAAGTGGCATACGGTGAGTCTACTTTAAGCCAAAAAAATGTTTACAAGTGGTATACGAGGTGTGTTCAAAAAGTAAGGTGACTTTGTATTTTTAAGAAAAAATATTTATTTATTTATCAATATTTATGTTGTCCCCTTCAAGGTAATCCCCCTCAGATACAATACACTTATGCCAACGGTTTTTCCAATCCTCAAAGCACTTCTCATAAGCACTTTTCGGTATAGCCTTGAGCTCTTCCAGCGATGCAGTCTTTATCTCTTCAATCGTTGCAAATCTCCGTCCTTTTATAGTTCTCTTTAGTTTTGGGAACAAGAAAAAGTCACATGGGGCCAAATCCGGTGAATATGGTGGCTGAGGCATGATTGTGGTGTTGTTTTTGGCCAAAAAATCTCTCACAAGCAAAGATAAGTGAGCAGGGGCATTATCGTGATGCAAAAGCCATGAATTGTTTTTCCACAATTCTTGGAGTTTTCTTCGTATTGCTTCTCGCAAACGGCGCATAACTTCAAGATAATACTGTTTATTGACCGTACGTCCATATGGTAAGAACTCCTGATGCACCACGCCATGGTAATCGAAGAAAACAGTGAGTAAAACTTTGACATTTGATCGAAATTGGCGTGCTTTTTTCGGTCTTGGCTCATCTGGGTTCTTCCATTGGGACGATTGGACTTTGTTTTCGATATCATAACCATATACCCATGATTCGTCACCAATTATGACCCTTTTGAGTAAATCTGGGTCGTCGTTGACGTCATTCAACAGTTCTTGAGCGATGCTCATGCGACGGTTCTTTTGGTCAAAATTTAGCAATTTCGGAACAAACTTCGCTGACACACGTCTCATGCCCAAAATGTTAGAAAAAATTTCATGGCACGAGCCAAGCGATATACCAACATCCTGAGCAACTTCTCTGATAGTGATTCGACGATTTTCCAGAACAATTTTCTTCACTACTTGAACGTTTTCATCAGTTGTTAACGTGCTTGGGCGTCCAGAGCGAGGCTCGTCATTGGCATCTTCCCGGCCATCTTCGAAGAGTTTGTACCACTTGTAAACATTTTTTTTACTGAGAACCGTTTCTCCGTTAACATTTCAAGTGTTTCGGAGCACTTTATTTTATTTTTTACACAAAATTTGATGCAAATCCTTTGATCCATATTTTTCAATAGCAAGAAATCGCCAAGCACGCAAAACACTTATAACCTTTACGCCTCTCACCACCAAAAAAAAAATGCTATACACTTGAAACTTGGTACAGATGTTCGGGAAGAGTGTAGCAACATAACAAAACAAAAAAATCGATAATCGAAAGTACGTTGCCCGTGAAATTTGAAAAGTCACCTTACTTTTTGAACACACCTCGTAAACTCTTCCAAGAAGGCCGAGAAGACACCGACGACGAACCTCGTTCTGGACGCCCCAGCACATCAACAACTGATGAGAATGTTGAAGAAGTGAAGAAAATAGTGCTGGGAAATCGTCGAATTACCATTAGAGAAATTGCTGATGATATTGGCATCTCATCTGGTTCGTGCCAATCAATTTTGACGAGTGTTTTAGACATAAGACGTGTGTCAGCAAAGTTTGTTCCGAAATTGCTCAATTTCGACCAAAAGAAACGTCGCATGAGCATCGCCCAAGAGCTACTGAATGACGTCAACGATGATCCAGATTTACTCAACAGGGTTATAACAGGTGACGAAACATGGGTATACGGTTATGACTCGAGAATAAGACTCAATCGTCCCAGTGGAGGCATTCTGGATCACCAAGACCAAAAAAAGCACGCCAAGTTCGATCAAATGTAAAGGTTTTGCTTACAGTTTTCTTTGACTGCAGGGGCGTGGTCCATCATGAGTTCTTGCCACAGGGTAGAACAGTAAATAAGGAATATTACCTGCAAGTTATGCGCAATTTGCGAGAAGCAATCCGCCAGAAACGTCCGAATTTGTGGAAAAATAAAAATTGGCTTTTGCACCATGATAACGCCCCTGCTCACACATCGTTGCTTGTGCGCGAATTTTTGGCTAAAACCAACACAGTAACGATGCCACAGGCACCGTATTCCCCAGATCTGGCTCCCTGTGACTTCTTCTTGTTCCCAAAACTGAAGAGGCCCATGAAAGAACGGCGTTTTGCCACGATTGAGGAGATAAAGACGGCATCGAAGGATGAACTAAACAAGATCGCAAAAAATGATTTTTTGAAATGCTTTGAGGATTGGAAAAAGCGTTGGCACAAGTGCATTATATCCGAGGGGGATTACTTTGAAGGAGATAAAATAAAAATTGATGAATAAATAAATATTTTTTGAGAAAAATAAAAATTCACCTTACTTTTTGATCACACCTCGTATATAAGCGCTAAGGTTCTCGACGATTCATTGGGTTCGGAACATTTTCCTATTAGAATTAGCATTGATCTTGACAAATATACCTACAGAAAGAAAAGCTTCAAAACACAATCGAAAAAAACAGATTGGGCCGAGGTTAAAAATATTCTAGACCAAGAGTATGTTGCCTTCTTGAACAATGAATATGAAGCATTATCCCCAATAGAAAAGTATGATTTTTTTGCTAAAAAAATTAAAAACGCTGTTGTTAAATGTACGCCTACCAGAAAAATACTACACGGAAAAAATCACAGAAACCCTGTTCCTTAGTGGGACAGTGACTGCGATCGTATTAAAAGGCAAAGGCAGGCAGCCTATAAGAAGTGGGAGTATTCCAACAAAATAGATGACCTTATTAAGTACAAGCGTCTCCGGGCAATAGCAAAAAAACTTTTCAAATATAAGAAAAAAAAATGCTTTCGAGAATTTGCGGAAACTATAAATTTACATATGGATCTTAAATACACGTGGAATAAAGCTCGAATACTAAAGGATAAATGGACAAAAGTTAGTACGAACAGTTCAAATGAAAATCAAAACAGGTATGACAAAATCGACGAGGCCATTAATAAACTCTGCCCGAACGGAGCTCCCAACGACCCGACAACTTTACCTCCACTAACGGAAAACTCCTTTTTTGACGAATCGTTCAGCTACATTGAATTTAACGCTGCCCTAAATTCTAGAGGAAACAAATCTTCTCCGGGAATTGACTGCATTAATTACGAGGTTTTACATCAACTGCCAATAAAATATCACCTGTTGTTACTTGACATATATAATGCACTGTACGAAAATGATTGCTACCCCGAAAGCTGGAAAGATACGTACATACACTTTGTGAAAAAACCTAACAGTAACGGGCTGCGACCTCTCGCTTTGACTTCATGTTTATGCAAAGTTTTTGAATTAATGTTATCTAATAGACTGAGATGGTGGATCGAAAATAACAATATACTACCGGATAGCCAAACTGGTTTCCGTAAAGGTCTGTCGACAGTGGATAACTTAACGACATTCAAACTTGATATTGAAGATGCCCTTGATAAAGGTAAACACGTAATGGCGGATTTCTTAGACGTTAGCGATGCCTACAATAACGTACAAAGCGATATTTTGTTAATGAAATTATCTGAAGCAGGCTGCTCTACTAAATTACAGAAATTCGTTAAGTTTTTAACAAATGAAAGATTTTTATACACTGAGATCAATGGTAAAATCCCAAAGCATAGCTACAAAGGTGTTCCTCAAGGAGGTGTACTGAGCCCACTCCTCTATATAATTTACGTAGCGTGCATAGCATACGATTTGAACATCGATATCAATATCTTGCAGTTCGCCGACGACATTGTAGTATACATAAAAACACGGGACCCGGAAAATGCTAGACAAGTACTTGAATCAGAAATAGAAAAATTATACAAAAGCTAATGTATATTGGTCTTGAAGTTGTGACAGGGCTATAGCGATGTTCGCTGGCTCTGTGTGCGGCACTCTCCTCGCGTGAACGCAGCGACCAAGTGTACGCTATATAGCGACTACATACTTGTGTCGTTGCAGGATCTGGAGAGAGGAGCGCGACGATCGGCGAGGTGTCGCCGTGAGTGCGAGTGAGAGCGAGAAGAGCGAGAGAGAGAGAGCGATTTTGACTGATTTTTGACGGCGAGAGAAGTGGGAGCGCGGCGGCGCGAGGCTTAGAAATTAAGAGAGAAGAAGGGCAGTTAGGCGCGAGTTCTCGAGTAATTAGGGCCGCCTAAGGAGAGACTGGTGGAGACAAGAATTCGGCAGGAGAGCAACTGCTGCCAGGAGTGCGACTGCCACTTGTCAGGAGAACCAGGTGTTCAAAGCTGAGCCCGGACAAGCAGCGACCATTCGCCGTCCACAGGGCAAAGGCCGTGCTGCGGCCCATCCTGCAGCAGCTTCCATCGTCGCCAGGGCGCTTTTCCAGCGGGCCTACGCTTTCGCCGGCGTCGCCTCTGTGTCGACGGACCGTCGGCATCCGGTGGGTCTAAAGCCAGTTTATCTCTCTCGCGCCAGCTCTCGCTCGATTACGGACATTAGCGTATTTTAATTTTATCCCGCACGCTGAGCGATCTCGCTCGCGTGATCCCGCGAACTCTGGTCGCGGAAAGGCTGAGCGAGCGTGCTCGCCGCGGCAAAGTTAATCTTGTAGTGATATTTGTGAAAAGGCGTCAATAAATGAGATCGCCATATGTAATATAATTGAATTAAAGTGTCCGATTCTTTGTATCAACCTTCCCCAACCAGCGCGAACTTCGGCCTGTGAAAGTCAGCGCCGGCTTTCTTTACCGAGAAAGAACCCAGAAAAATTAGCAGAGACCAGTCCAAGGCGCACGGAGGCTGACCACTCTTGCATGGCATCCCTTGTTTAATCTCGGCGGGTTTTCGTTGTTCGCATCGCTTTGTTCTGGTTGGAAAGAGGTGATCGCGATAATTCCCTTTGTGATAAGTTTTGAACAGTGCGGTGTCTCGGCCGATCAGCGCTTTTCGGCAAATTCGCGGAGTAGCGAGCGAGAGCCGTGGAAATAAGTTGGAAAAGGGAAAATTTTAGTTGCATGGGACATTTTCAGTTTTCGTCATTATTGTGTCGTCAACGCATTTGGCTCGAGTTACGCGGAAGCCCGGAGCTAGTGAAACGGGCTGTGGCGAGTATCGCGGTGTTGTGATTAAGCGATTACGCTGTAAATTTGTGTGCTTTTATTACGCAGATTGCGATTGCTCGAGCCGGGTGTTTTGGCTAGTTAAATTTGTACGTTTGAATGTGTGTTTGTGAATTTGAAAGTTGCGAGAATCGCAACGATCATTCTCGGCTGTTGGGATTGTTGCTGAGCGTGAGCTCAAGGTTAGACGTGTTTATAGGCTGAGTAAGGTCTTTGTGTTGCGTACTCGCACCATGGGCATGCCGGCTTGTGCACGTTGAGCTGTTCTCGGAAACAAAGAGGACAAACGCGCTTAGGCCTAGTGAAGATGAAATAGGCCTAGGAAAGCTTGGGTCTGTTTTGGTGCCTGTTTGTTTCCCGCGCGGGGTCGCGAGAAATACAATGCCGGTGACGAGATCGCCCAAGCATCGGGGAGCTGCGGAATCGCGGCCGCGGCCAGAAGCGTTTAGAAGGCGGGTTATGAATATTCCTGTAGTAAAGTCAATATGGGAGCACGTTCAGGCAATGCAAATTCAGGAATTGCTGATATGGATGACGTCGAACGGATTTGTTACGGACGGCACGACCGCGATCGTGCAGGACCGGGCATTTCGCGCATTTTTATATAGCGTGCGTCATGAACCGACACCGCCTGTGAGAGCTGACGATTTTCTATCAGGTGAAATACCGACGATAGTTGATGCGAGAAGCGCATCATCGGCGTGGGTCGGATCACTGCTGGAAACTATAGAGGCGGAGGTGAACGCAGCGGTAAGCGCTCGACGAGAGCGGAGTGACGTCACGCGGGAGACACGTGCGTTGCCATCGGAGACGCGAGTTCGCGCCACAGATGGTGCGATTGCACGTGAGGAGGTGCACGGAAGGAAACAAAGAGCGGGCTTGCATCGTTCGGAGCCGACGGACTTCGCGCCAGCTCTGGGTACTGCGAACACGCAAACAGAGATTGTGCGAGCGCGCGCGGAGCGGCGACCGGAGAGGTTCCATGGTCGGGAGCCATCGATGAGGCAGCGCGCAGTAAAAACGTTTTGGCCGGCGTGGTTGACTTCGGCAGCATCTAGGGTAAATAATGCCGAGAGCCGGAGCGAACGCGAGGGCATATCGCAGGTAGCAACGCGTGGCCCGGGAAGCACGAGCACGCCGGTGCGCGATGGCGCGCAGCTGGGGTCGAGGTACCGACCTTGTGAGATGAATTACGATCAGAAGCGCGTGAATGACACCACGGGTGCGCGGTTAGGCAAGCATGAGGCCGGTAGAGAGCCTGATGAAACAGAGGACACGGACTACGATTCGGCGCTCGATGACGACGAAACGTGGCTAGAGAGCGCGCCAGAGGAGGAGCGCGCGAGCAAACCGAGGGGCCGATTTCTTAATGGGCAACAAGCAGACGCGGTCACGGCGGTAAGAAGTTGGTCTTTAGCATTCTCAAAGAAGGGCGGACTGTCAGCGGAGCAATTTTTGAGGCGATTGCATGAAATGCAATCATTTTACAGATTCAAGGATGCGGAGATATTGTCGGCGTTAATGTTGTCGTTTACTAGCGCGGAAATGGCTTTATGGTGAGAAACGAATCGCCCAAGTTGGGATACATTGCAGGATTTTAAACATGAATTCCAGCGCCAGTTTTGTCCGCGGCGATCGCGCGAAGATGTTTACGACGCGCTACGCCGCCGAACTCAAGGCGAAGATGAGCCATTAGATGAATTTCTCACGGCCTTCCTGTATATTGCGAGTAGGTTAGAACCGAAGCTTTCGGAACGTAGACAGCTTGAGTTGATTAAAAATAACTTATACCCGAAACTTCGCAATTATATCAGGTTGAAGAAGGTTCAAACGCTTAGAGACCTTCGCGTGTACGGGGAGAGATTTGAACGCAGACGGGACATCGAGAATCGCTACCGCCCGCCGCCAGCGCCGCAGGAGTCTTTGATGCCGGAAGTCGCTTACTGCGGAGATTCGTCAGAAAGAACCGCGAAGACTAGCAGCGGTGCGAACTTTGCGATGGGCGAACGAGTTTATGCGGTCGGGAATGAGAATAGTAAGGACCGCCAAGGAAAGAAAAATAAGTCGGCAGCAAAACCCGTAGGCAGAAGCCGCAATCCGGATAGTGAAGGTGTAGCTCAACGTAAGGATGTGGATTCGTCAAAAGAGTTGCCGAGAGATGTAGTGGCCGTGTTATCCCAGCTAGCTCATTCGCAGAGGGGCCCGCCCAGGGGAAATGCGAGCCCTGCTGCGAGGAACGCTGCAGGGCGCGTGACCTTTCAGGGCGTATGCCACAAATTCGGGGGGCTGGGACATCGGAAGGTCGAGTGCCCAAGCCCAGAGAACTTGAAGTCGACGCGAACAAGTTCGGAGCCGTTGGAGGCTGGAGGCACGAGTGGCAGAGGGGTTCCTGACCGAAGTGCGAGTCGCAATCGGGGAAGGAACCCAGTGCGCTGCTACAAATGCCAACAGCTAGGACATTACGCGAACCGGTGTTCACAGGAAAGTAAAGCAGGGCTAACGTGCCAAGGCTGCAGTAAAGAAAATAAGACGTTGGAAACATGTCCGCTATGCCAGGTGTGGCTCAACGCTCTGGAAAACTTAAAAGCGGGACCCAGTTGCCCGACGGATTCCGCGTAGTTGTGCGTAATAGGGCACCCAACGGGGCAAAAGTCGCGTTCATGAGGCTGTTTTATAGCAAGTTCGCAGAGTTTCAGCAGCAGGTTGAGCGAAATGAAGCTAGATTGGGCGCGAATAACGCGAAAACTGAGGCCTCTATGGAACGCGAGGGCGCGAAAGATAGAATCAAGGAGAGTTCGAGGAAAGAGTTCGACTGGATCGAATTCAACGAACGATGGACAAGAATTCGTGAAGCAGGGCCCGAGCGCGAGCGAGGAAAGCGAGCGTTGGAGTTGGGGGAAATGCTGGATGCACGCGAATCAGAGCGAAATCGAGGAGATGGCCAAAGGAGTCCGACGCTCGGGCGTGGGTCGAGAGGTAAATCGACGAGAACGCCCGGGGTGGATCAGCCGGGCATGAACTCGATGGAAACTGCAGAGACCGCGCGGTCTTCGAGAAGTCCAGAGGGGAAAGCGGCGCGTGCGCGGCCGGTTCCGGGACAAACTCGGACTGAGAGATCGCCTCAGCAGGCTGGAAACTCAAAAACTGACGACCTTGACGGTGTAGACGAGACGTCGTCGCGATCCGTCACCTCGTTCAGGGAGTTTATGGTGCTGAGCGGAGAGGTAGCAGTTAGGGCGACACCGATCGCATCGAGTTTGGAAGCGTCGGATGGCGCAGGATGCGAGTCGACACGCAAAGATTTGACGGATAGTCGGGGGAACGAGAAGTGAGGCGAGTCATCGAGAACCAGTGTAGGTTTCTCGTGCCTCTGTGTTCGTATTTGCGTGGGCGAACCAAAAGTGGACGCGGTAGAAAATCCCGAGTTGTTGGTAGTCCATATCGCGTACAGTGCGCTGTACGATTCAGGATCGATGGTGACTATCGTGGGCCCGCGTGTACGCGGCGACTTTGTAGACAAAATTGAGCCGTGCGACTTCGCGTTGTTCGGGTTTTCGGGAGCGAAAACCGGGATCGTGGGAAAACTTCGGCTCAGGGTTGAGATCGACGGAGTCTCACGAATAATCGAAGCGCAAGTCGTGGATGTACCAGTGCAATACAACATGATAATCGGGATGGACTTCATTCAGGAGTTCGGCATTAGCACGGATCATGCGAATGGGAGATGGCATATAGAGGATGGCCCGTGGCACTGGTTCTCGGAGCTGAAGCGCGAAAGAGTGGAGTTCCCGAGTGAGCCTGGGCTCGCGCGTGTTCACGTTAGAGCCGAGGTCGCGGGGCTCTCCGAGTTGGGATCTTCGTAGCGCGAATTAGTGGAACGTCTGGTGCGGCGGGTGGTACCCTAGAAGTCACCTGCGCGTACGCATTTAATCAAGCATGAGATCGACGTGCAGGGCGCACGACCAGTAAAAATTCCCTTAAGGCGATATTCGCCACAGGTGATGGAGTTCGTGCGAAGCGAGACAAGGAAATGGTTGGAATCGGGGCTAATCACAAAATCAACAAGCGATTGGAGTAGCGCGCCGGTAATAGTCAGAAAACAAGATGGCACGAATCGAATGTGTATAGATTTAAGGTCAGTGAATATGGCGACGAAAACAGATGCATATCCAATGCCGAGCATTGACTCAGTTCTCGATCGACTGCATGGGGCGCGATATATTTCTAAAATCGACTTGAAGAATGCGTACTTGCAAGTACCGCTAAGCGAGGAGAGCAAGAGATATACGGCATTCGCGGTCCCGGGATTAGGGTTATTCGAATGTAATTACATGATCTTCGGATTAGTAAATGCTCCGGCGACGTTCATGCGGCTGATGGATACGCTTTTCGGACCCGAATTTGAGCCATATGTATTCAAATATTTAGACGACGTAATTGTAGTAACCGGAACTTTTGATGAGCATTTGACTTGGCTTGAGCGAGCTCTACGGAAGCTGGTAAATGCGGGACTCGAAGTAAACGTGATGAAGTGTGAATTCGGGTGCTCCGAGGTGACGTTCTTGGGATACCGATTGGATAGTCAAGGATTGCGACCTGATCCGGACCGGATTAAGCCGGTGATTGACTTTCCGCAGCCCCGAAACGTTAAGCAGTTGCGACGTTTTCTCGGTATGTGCGGATGGTATACGCGATTTATTGAGCATGAGAGCGAGATGAAAGTACCGCTCACGAAGCTTACGCGCAAGAGCGAACGTTGGCACTGGGAGCAGAAGCAAGCCGAAGCTTTCGAAAAGCTGAAGAAAACGCTGACGGAGGCGCCGGTTTTGGCGAGACCCGATTTTGCGAGAACTTTCTTTATTCATTGCGACGCATCGTCGTATGCGTTAGGTGCGTGTCTAATTCAGAAGGACCAGGATGGGTTTGAACATCCTATATGCTACGCCAGTAGAATGTTGAATGTGCACGAGTGCAATTATACTGTGTCGGAGTTGGAATGCGCGGCTGTGATAATGGGGATTAAAAAGTTCCGCCCTTACATCGAGGGAGTGCATTTCGTGGTAGTCACGGATCATACGGCACTTACTTGGCTACGCAATAAAAAGGAACCTACGGGTCGGTTGGCGCGGTGGGTTCTAGAACTCCAACAGTACGATTTTGAAATCGTGTACAGGAAAGGTCGCCTGCATCATACGTCGGACGTGTTATCGCGCGCGTATGAGGACGGCGAGGAAGTAGCAGCTTTCGCGATGACCAAGGACCCTGAATACTTGCAGCGCATGAAGGACGTACTTGCAAGACCGGATAAATTTCGGAATTGGCGAGTGGAGGACGGAATGCTGTATAGATTCTGTCTGATAGGTTACTTGATCCGGTTACAAACCGTGAGCAGTGTTGGCGCTTGGTGGTACCGTTAGAACACCGAGCTCGAGTGATGCGAGACGCACACTGCGAGCCCTCGGCAGGACATTTCGGAAGGGATAAGACCTACGATAGAGTCGCGAGGGAGTATTCATGGCTTGGAATGTATTATGACATCACGGAATTCGTGCAATCGTGCGAGAAATGCCAACGGTATAAAGTAGAACAACAATTTCCGATGGGCCTCATGAGCAAGCGCGTAGTTGAGCAACCGTGGTTGGTGATAGCGGCAGACGTGATTGAACTTCCGATGAGTAAGAATAGGTTTAGATACTTAGTCGTGTTTCAGGACTTGTTCACGAAATACGTGGAGTTTAAACCTCTTGTGTCAGCTACAGGAAAGGCTCTCGCGCAGGCTCTTGGAGAGCTTATTTTGTATCGATGGGAGATACCGGGGTATATTGTCACGGACAATGGTAAGAATTTCTATGGCAATGAGTTTCGAGCGACGCTAGACGAGTACAAGATTGAGCACGTACTTTGTCCGCCGTACCATCAGCAGGCGAATTTCGCCGAGCGAGCGATTAAGACGCTGAAGCTGATGGTGGCGATGTTCGTCGATCAGGATCACAGGAATTGGGATAAGTATTTGCATGAATTCAGGCAGGCGCTGAATACGACGATACAGGCGAGCACAAAAGTCTCGCCGGCGTTCTTGAATTTTGGCCGCGAACCGCAGCAGGCTAAAAGCCTTCGTCGTGAGGTAAAAACGCGAACGCCGATCATCCGCTCGTCGATCGAGGATTGGAGCGAGCGTATGGCGAGACTTGATGCGTTACGCGATCTTGTGATTAAACATATTGAAGAAGCACAAAAGCGTCAGAAGAAACATTATGATAGAAAACGTCGAGACGTAGAGTTTTCGGTCGGCGATCTAGTCTTGAGGCGAGCACACACTCTGTCAAGCGCGAGTGCGGGGAAAAACGCAAAACTGGATCCGCGATATATCGGTCCGTATAAGATTTTGCGAGTGGTTTCTCCGGGAATTTATATTTTGACCACGAATAACAACAAGCAGGTACCAATGGCTCATGTATCTGAGCTCAAAAGATACGTGCTTCCTCGAGGTACGAGGAAAGGTAACAGCCGAGAGTGATTTATTTGTTGTGTGATGTTTGTGTGAGTGTGATGTTGGTATTGTTTATTTCATTTCTTTTATTTTTTCGGACGAGTTCGGAGGAGACAGAACCGTGATTATCTGGTCAGCGGACTGGATGTCAGATGAGGTAGCAAGGCTGATACATGCATGGTTTATTACAGGAGAAGTAGTTATGCTGGAGGAAACGCCAGGCTTCTCTGGCGAGTACGCCGAGATGCCAGGAGTGGTGGAGGAAGGCCAGCAGGGGCAATCGGCGTTAGAGCTGCCTATCGTACCGCGGGGCGCGTGTGACCTTGTTGATGCGGGCGCGGCTACGGGGCAGAACCAAGGTGAGAACGCTCGTTCTGTTCCCGAGGGGGGCGCCGAAGGCGAGGTAATCGCGGACAGGGTCTTAGAGGTAGCGGTAGCGAAAATATTTGAGAGGCGCACGGAGCGAGGTACGCTTCGTGTTGCTACTCGCCCATCTGGTCGGAGCGCGGTGGTTGCCGCTGCTGCTGCGGCCGCTGAAGCGAAAACAAGGGTCGCCAAATGGCCACACGATTTGCCGGTGGGCGCCATAAAACCGTCACCGAGACGAGGATTCGAGAATCAGGTGGCGATGGCTGAGCCTACTGGGAGTTGGCTGCCGGTGGAGGTACAACCATCCACTTCGTGGGCAAGCTTGTCGGACGAGTGGGACAACAGCAGAGCTGTCTCACCGTTGTTGATAGCTGAGCTTCGTCGGGGTGTGCGGACTCCGGAGCGAAGGCAGGAATTGATTGGGAGGTTTGGCCCGATCGTGAATGAATTGATTAGGCCGGAGGATCTGCTGCCGGAGCGTCCTTTGCGCTTTAGCGCACCGGATCCATCATCTGCATCGGAGCGTCCGCGACCTCGCAGGTTGCCGCCGATAAGCGCGACGTGGCGCGCGAGTACGGATGGAGTTCCACCGGAATACCTAAGAGAACTTCGAGAAGAGGAAGACGCGGGTAGATGTGGAACGTCGAGAAGACGTCGTAAGAACCGGAAAACGCCGAACTTCAATGACTACGAGCCGTCGTTTGCAGGTGCTGCTCTGATAGCACATGACAATAGAACGGTTCAGGTCGAACTTAGGGAGGCGCGAGAGGAGCAGCAGCGAGAAACGCAGCGTGCTCTACCTGCCGCAGAGCCATCGATCATGGCGAGTTCGCTAGATTCGGTACTTGCGACGCAGGAGGCACCGGTAGCTATGGATATTGAGGCGGAAAGCGTGGATGTGCGGTTGGCTGTGTTGTCTGAGGCTGATGAATCGGAATCAACACGACAGTTAGGTGAAAGCGGGGCTGATGTGACCTTATCGCATCAAACTGCTGATAGACCAGCTAAACTGTATAACATAGGTAGTGGAAGGGATAGGTATCGCGTGTTCCCCGATGGGACACGCATACCAGCACCAAGAGCGGGGGTGATGGTTCGTCGCGGTAGGGAAAACCAGCAGGCGAGGGCTGCGGAGGCCGAAGTAGCGAGATCGCAGCCACAGCCTTAAATCGCAGACCAGAGTCAGCTCGAGGTACTGCATTCGCAACGACAAATTGTAGCGGGGGAAGTTGTAAGCCGCGACCCGGTAGCAGCAATATTGTTAGAGTTAGCACGTTCAACGCCAGAACAACGGGAAGAAGTGACCAGGATACAACGCCAGGCATGTGAGCTCGCTGCCAGGGCGATTGGCAAAGGCGCAGCCCCAGATAAGACATGAGAAGGCTGAGGTACCAAATCTGTTCACTTTAGAAGGGTCTTATGTTTTTTATTTTCTATTTTGTCTGTGTTTGGTATGTTTATTTCTGTTTGTTTATTTATTTTTATTTTTATTGATTTTGAAGGTTTTGGCGAGCTGAATTATTGAAGATTTTATGAGTTTGATTTTATAATATAGTTTTAAGTCGTTTTCTCGCTGGTCCTGTGTTCGAGCGAGGAGGGTTGCGTTGGGTAACCCACGCGTGCCTGCGGTTTCCGCGGCTTAGCGGGGGGCCGTGAGAGGGCTATAGCGATGTTCGCTGGCCCTGTATGCGGCACGCACAAGCAGCGACCATTCGCCGTCCACGGGGCAAAGGCCGTGCTGCGGCCCATCCTGCAGCAGCTTCCATCTTCGCCAGGGCGCCGTTTCCAGCGGGCCTACGCTTTCGCCGGCGTCGCCTCTCTGTCGACGGACCGTCGGCATCCGGTGGGTTCAAAGCCAGTTTATCTCTCTCGCGCCAGCTCTCGCTCGATTACGGACATTAACGTATTTTGATTTTATCGCACACGCTGAGCGATCTCGCTCGCGTGATCCCGCGAACTCTGGTCGCGGAAAGGCTGAGCGAGCGCGCTCGCCGCGGCGAAGTTAATCTTGTAGCGATATTTGTGAAAAGGCGTCAATAAATGAGATCGCCATATGTAATATAATTGAATTAAAGTGTCCGATTCTTTGTATCAACCTTCCCCAACCAGCGCGAACTTCGGCCTGTGAAAGTCAGCACCGGCTTTCTTTACCGAGAAAGAACCCAGAAAAATTAGTAGAGACCAGCCCAAGGCGCACGGAGGCTGACCACTCTTGCAAAGTTTCGCCGGAAAAAACGCGTTATGTCCATTATAATAAAAACTACACTCTACCGGGAGAATCAGAAATACTTGTGTATAATCAATTGATCGCTTCTGTCAAATCTGTTAAATTTTTGGCTATTTTCTTCGATTACCAAATGAACTTTGACAGACATATTAATTACGTTTCAGAAAAAACTAACAGAGCTATAAATATTATTAAGTTCCTTAGAGGAATTTGGTGGGGAGCCCACCCGTCTACATTACTCACGTTTTATAAAAGCTACGTAAGGGCCATTATTGATTATGGAAGTTTCATTTATTTTCCCACTCAGAAAAGTTAACAAAAAATTGAAAAAATACAATTTGCCTCTATTAGAATGGCCCTAGGGCTTAGAAATAGCACACCCACGAATGTATTGCTAGCGGAAGCGAAAAGGGTCACTATATTCAATCGAACTAAAGCGCTATGTCAAAATTTCCTATTGAAAGCTACAAGTACTGATAGGTCAATTGCCCATACTGCTGTTAAAAAGTACGCCAAACGCATAATTACCAATCGACGTAAGAAAGTTAACATGTTGAAAGAATGCATTAAAAGTACCATAGGTATTGAACATATGATTTACAAAAGCGAATTACCTGATATCTATAGGTATGACTACAAAATAATGTGTACTGCTATACCAGTAAATATAGAAATGGGTATAAAACTACAAAAATGTGAACAAGCAAGTTCTTACTTCAACGGTATTTTTCCAAACGATCTGTCTGTTAAAATCTACACAGACGGTAGTAAAATTGAATCCGGAACCTCTGTTGGATGTGCTTGTGTGAGCCTGATATCAATATAGAAATTAGTAAAAGCATAAATAAGAGGGCTTTTATTTATACGGCAGAATGCACGGCTATTTGCGACGCAATGGATGTTGCTCTGTCCTATAAAGAACGCAATGTCAAAATATTTACAGATTCATTGAGTGTGGTAATGGCCTTGAAAAATCCAAAAAATTCCATTAGTAACAGTCATTTGCTTCAAGAAATCAGGAAAAAATATGTTGAATTTACAAAAGACAACACCAACACAGCCCTTAACATCTATTGGATACCAGCTCATAAAGGCATTCTTGGCAATGAATTAGCCGATAAAGTAGCCAAAAAAGCGACAGAGCAACAACCACTAGTCAAAAAAATTCCTTACACTGATTACAGGTCTTTTTTCAAATCATTAGCTATAAAGGCCACAAGAAAACTTATTACAAATCAAGGGCAAGTCAAAGGACAACTGTACTTTAATTATTACAACGATAACACGAGTCTGCCTTGGTTCACAAATACAACATTAGATAGAGAGCTTATCGTTACTATAACCCGATGTCGATCAAATCCCATCAACTTGAACGAATCGTTAACCAAAATAAAGGTAGTGCAGGATGCTCAATGCGAATGTGGCCTATATGTACAAGACCTCAACCACATAGTTTGGCAGTGCGACAGGTTCGATGCAGAAAGGAAATCTCTACTTCACGCCCTTGGAAAATACAAACTGTATCCCCCCTTTGATATGAAAACATTCTTGTACAAACCCAATGTACCTATTATGCGACAGATACATATGTTTCTTAAAAAATGTGACATCAAACTTAGCTGTTAACCAACCTGTACACCGTTAGTGAACAATGTACTGTATATATTTATAGATAGTATACATTTTTTATTATTTCCAATACTTTTCATAATATGTAAGCATTTTCTTTTCCTTTTGTAGCTAAATGACTTATATGAGTTAATAAAGATTAATTAAAAAAAAAAAAAAGACACTGCGGGTTTTAGTAGAAATGAATCGTGTATTTAGGCACTCGCGAGTACATGCAAGCGCGCGTGTTGACGAAATGTGAGCGGCAGCGAACAAGGCGACAACAAAACGCAACGCGCCGATCTTGTCTGCGACCGAGCAAGATCGGACGACGAATTCGCTTAAAGCGGCTCGAGGCAGAACGCAATGCCGAGCAAAATGACAGAGTGCGTAGGTTGGGCGAAAAGCTAAAGTAACAAATGCAATTCGCAAGCAATAGGAGAGAGAGAGCCAAAGAGAGAGAGAAGAATCGAGTAGGTACTTACAGTAGTTGTCGTCGCTTATCAGAACGGCAGAAACGCACGTACAATAGATCGCGATCACGCTTACTCCCGGCCTACACTCACGCGGGCGTTCTCGCTTCTTAGCCTTATAGCTGACGGAATTCCTGTCAGCGTCGACTACGTGTCTTCGATTATCGCTGGCGATCTTCGGACTCGTACAATCGCCACTGCGTGTTCACTCACTCCTTCGTTGTCCCTCGTAACGCAAAAGAAAAGATGTTGCTGTCAAACTATGCTAGCGTCCGCACTTGTCTCTGCTCGCATGCCAACTGACTCATTACGCGCTCTCTTTCTCTCTCCCCTTCGCGATCGCGGTCTCTCCGCGACATCCGTGCTAAGGACTATCGATAGTATAGATCGTAGGGCTCGACTCTTACCTTGTTCGCTGACATTTCAACTGCGCTACAAATTACAAATTATTATAATGCATGGTATGGTATGAATATGATTAATAAATAAACTGGCTGCAGGGAGAGAGAGACATAACGAGAATGCGGCTCGTTATAATATGAATGTAATTATTAAAAAAAATAAATAAATAATATTTATAATAAACAAAATATATAATAAAATGTTTTTTTATTGCCACTTTGGGACTCAAAATACAAATTTTTTCGGTAAAATTTGATATCACGTTTGAACGTGTAATTTCCCCCATAATTCGAATCTACCATAAGCAACAGTAGTTTCCATTTGAAATTTTCAAGTTGAGCCAGATTTGGGCCAATTTTTGGAATTGGACCCAAAAAACTGAGTTTCCCATTTGAAAGAACGAAAAACATTACAAAAGAAATACTATAAATATTTTCAAGTGCAAAGAACACGACTTTTACACATACTTGAGGTTATGTAAGATCATAAGATAATTTTTTTCGGTCAAACTAATTAATATATCTTAAAGTATGAGTCTTTCCCTTCAAAATGAATTTCGAATCGTTCAGATATCTTTTTCATTCACCGCGGTATGATAATTTGAATTTTGCGTCTCACCAACTTATGCACTTCAAGCGTATGTAGATAATTATAATTGGCAACCCTGTTTTTACCACCTAAATTACCGTATGGGCCGCTACAAAAAAATACGTGTCCAATATTTTTCGATACTCTAATCGTATGCAAAGTTTGAAGAAAATCAGTGACGGACACCTCCCTGCCTTCCCTTGTTATAGTTGGAAATAATTTTTCCTGAAATAATTTTCTTGGACTGCAGCATTAACTAGCTATATGGTATCCTCCGCAGTTTGCACCTTTAACTTCTTTTATTTTTTGTTGAATGGGACACTCCTTTGAAAGATGATTATTTACGCATTTGTAATAGCGTCGGCGTGCAATGCCGATATATTCACTACTATTACCAATTATTTATAAAGGGGGAAGGCAAGGGAGGCGGTGTATCGCTCCAAGCAAAGCAGGAAGGAGAACAGCGGGCAGAATAACTTCACACACAATTCGCTAACACACGTTTATTATAAACGCACTACCACGAGTGCCGACGAGAACACAAATCACTTATTACTATTAACACGCGAACTTATCCTAAACGAGATGACCGGCACGTTAGCGCCATGTCACCTCGTTAACCGGCTCAAATAATTACTTAAATTTACACACTGCCGAAAACTACGCCGGCTCGGAAAAGCCTGGCGTAGTAACGCGAACCGTGAGAATCGCCGAGGAAAGACAGAGATATAGAGAGAGAGAGGAATCGGTGACCTGACCAAATGGGTGAACGTCGCTGTTGCTGGCAGCCTTAAAGGTGTCCCACCGGCGGCTAGGCTGGAAAACTCCTCGCTGCTGCGTGGCCGGCGACCTGGCAGAAAAGGCTGTCGGGTTCTGCCTCGGTGACGGCTTCTTGCAGGGCAGCTGCTGCGTCGCTGGCAGAGGAAGTCCCGTCCGGCCGATCTGCTGAGGAATGTTGACTTCTTCCGGACAAAGGGCAGGCAGCGATGGTCACCAGCTAACTCTCGACTGATTGCTGTCGCGCGCGTCGCGTCACTCTCTGTCGCGAGTGCGTGAGAGCCGGCTTCTCACGCTTTCTCCCACCACTCGCCTAATCGGCGGCACGCGGCAATGCCCGTCGCGACAAGTGCCGCGCGCCAAGCCCAACACTCAAACTGTTGCTTTTCTCTCTCTCTCTCTCTCTCGCACTCTCAATACTCGAGCGCGTCGTCGCGTCCACGGCTTCTCCTTCCACCGCTCTCGTGCGTAGCTGAAAAATAAAAGGGCAGGCATCAGGCACGTGATAACAACGTGCGCTTGATGCCGGCCGTGCGCCTTTGCCTAGGAAGGAGAGGGAGGCAAGCTCACGGTGCAGGCCATGACGGGCCTACACCGTCACAGCCCCTCCGAAGGCCGAAGCTCTCCCTTGAAGACAAGGCCTTACCTCTCTTTAAGCTCTCTCTCTCTTTCCGGCAAATGGCTCACGGCTCGGTCAAACGCTACAAACTAAAATTAGCTTATACATAAACTTATAACACTTAAACTAGCTTAATCTAAGTTTCATTATTTAAACGAAGATTCGAATCAATGACCGATCTATACGCACTAAGTCTTACAACATCAAACACAAGAGCAATACGATTATTCTAAAAGAAAATGAATCCAAAAAAAAACCTTTAATTAACGCAAAACCCGATCGAATCAACGGCGCACTAGGACGCCACACGCACGTATCCGCCTCTTAAAGAATACCATACCTTTCTTTCGGAAACTAATCTCTCCTCTCCAAATACTTGAGGCGGAGGGCTCTTAATTCCTCCGCCACTGGGGTAAGGGAGCCAGCACCACTGAGCCGTTGACTGCTCGCGACGGCTGCTATCGGCGGGGTCGCCTCCGATGTTTCCATCGGGGCAACTTCCGCCGGGAGTGAACTCGACCCGTTGGGCGACCGAGACTCAACGTCGCTCGTCTGCTGCCGAGCGCTTTTTCGGGCCAGCCTTTCGCGATACGCCTTTCCCGAACGATGGCGTTTCTTCCTAGCCACTCCCGAGGTGGCCGTCGCGACTGTCGGCGGAACCGAAACTTGGGGCTCCGGTTCTCGAGGAGCCTGCTGTGGCGCGGGCCTGTCTTGTAGGACAGACACCACACTCGCCAGCGGCTCACTCGAGACCGAGGTCGGGGCGTCCCGAATCGCTCGCAACTGCGCTTGCTCCCGTGAATACGCTTGGCTACAACGCGGACAGTTGTCGACAATTGTGTCCAAACGGCCACAATTCCGACAAAAGTCGCGTTTGAGTGGCGGCCTCCTGCAGTCAGTCCTGCGGTGGGAGCCCGTCCGACAGTTAAAACACCGGTATGGTGGGAGATCTAGTTGATCATCCCACGGCACCGAAGTCAACCCGCAGAGGAAGACTCCCCTCGCAAGCCTGACCTCAGGGTTCGAGGTGCCTACTCTAGCCGGCGTATTCATCGGCAACGACCTTTCCGCGCGTGTACCCTCGCGCCTTACTGGTGGGCACGCCTCTGATGATGTCGAGGCGCGCTCAACAGTCGGCATGGGGAGGACCGGCAACGGTGACAGAGGAGACGGCGAGGGCACCGACGGCCCGTCCACCTCCATAGCGCCGACACCACTCTCGCAGGGCCCAACCCTTCGAGCCACAATGTGACTCGCCGCTCGACTCGCCGAAGCCCCGGTACGTTGGTCGGGGTCAATTAACGCAACGTCCGCGACCAGGCGAGCCGAAGACGGCGGCATTGGGTCCCGCGAGTGCAGCGGCGACTCTATGTTACACGAGGATAGGTTGAGCCGACCTCGATTTCGCCTCCGTCCCGCGTTCACACGCTCCTCGTGTTCGCGCCTTCTCTCGTCGGCCGAATAACCCGCCGGTGCGAAGCCACCCGGGTCACCAGTTCTTACGAACTGGTAGGCCGGGTCGAGCCTCTGAAGCTCGAGAGGCTTCCACGGCAGAGGTTCGTGTACGTGCCTCTGAGGCGCCACCTTAGGCGCATCAGCGGCCCGCGCACTCTTCTCGGCCGAACTACCGTCGTCGTCGAGCATCTCGAGTACCCCGTTCGTGCCCGTGGAACGTGCCGACGGAGATGGCAACGGCGTACGGCCAACTCGTCTTCGCGAGTTCGCGCGCGTCTTCGCGGCTCTCTCTATTACTGGTCTAACGGCGCAACTGGCCGCGGGGAGTCGGTCCGGCGACGAATCACTCCGGGAGTCCTCTCCAGCCGGTGGCTGGAACAAACCTGCCGAGGCGGACATCACGCGAGATTTCTCCGCGGCTTCGCGTATTCCGAGAGTTGTGAGTCGGAAGGAAGCGCACTTCCTCACTGCCTCCGACCAGGTCTGCACCGGCTTAGCTAAACGGAGCACCGTTTGCGGAGCCTTGCCTTTCCTAGCGAGGTGTACCTGGCTACCCACTTCGGCCGGGACCGGTCCCGCCGGCAACGGGGGAGGAATCGGCACGTCGCGGCCCGAACCGGCACCGCCAAGCTGGACAGTCGAGGCACTTGGAGGCAGTGGTTGAGCCTCGGCTTGAGAGGCCGCCTGTTCTTCCTGGGAAGGAAGGGCGGCAGGTTTCTCAACCTGGCTCGACTCCACCTGCTCCAGCGCCATCGACTGTTCGGCGCGAAGCGCGGCGCTCAACTCGATCGCGGCAACGGATTGCGCAGAGCGATCAGGCTCGACGGGTGCGGCTGCTCCTGACTCCATCGGCGTACCTTCCATAGTACTAATAATATAAAACCTACAAACAAAATAAAACAGCACATACGTTAAACAATTAAAATAAACAGATATACAGTCTACTCACAACCTTTAACGCTACGAGGTGGTATGTATCGCTTCAGTTCCGACACATGTACTCTCGTGCTACGGTGTTTGCTATCTGTTTGCAACTCATAAATCTCGGGTGAAACTACGCTAATAATCTTAAACGGACCGTCATACTTCGGATCTAATTTCGCGTTCTTACCTGCGGCAGCGTTAGAAAGCGTATGGACTTTCCGCCAGACTAGATCGCCTACTTGGAAAAGTACTTGCTTTCTACCTTTATCATATTGACGCTTCTGCCTTTCTTGAGCTTCTTCAATATGTTTCGCCACTAGGTCTCGAAGCGCATTCAATCGCGTTAACCGATCCGTCCACGCTTGCGTATCAATCTTCGTGATAGGCAACTTCTTTTCCAACTCTCTTCTAAGACTTTTAACCGGCCGAGGATCTCTACCAAAGTTTAAGAACGCCGGTGATACCTTAGTTGACGACTGCGTCGCGATATTTAGAGCGTGCCTAAACTCGTGCAAATAACGGTCCCAGCTTCGGTGGTCTTTATCAACGAGCATAGCAATCATGGTTTTCAGTGTCTTATTGACGCGTTCAACCGGATCGCTCTGCTGATGATATGCGGGGCACAACACGTGCTCGATGCCGTGCTCTCGCAACATACCTTGGAAGATCACGCTCTTGTATGCTTTCGCATTATCGCTTATCAAATACTCTGGCGTTTCCCATCTAAATAGAATTAATTCTTCCAAGGCAGCGGCGAGGGCAGGCCCGTCTGCTGACCTAAGCGGTTTCAGTTCTATCCACTTGGTGAACAGATCTTGAAACACGACCATATACCGAAACCTGTTTTTGCTACGCGGTAGCTCGACTACGTCCGTGGCTACTACGGCCCAGGGGCGTTCTACTGCACGCTTTCCCATTAAGCCGAGCGGCGCCTGTTGTACTGTTTTGTACTCCTGGCACTTTTTACATTCGGCAATAAAGGTACTAACGTCGTACCAAACGCCCGGCCAGTAGTACTCACGTGCTAACCTATCGTAAGTCTTTTCCCGGCCTAAATGTCCAGAGGAGGGCTCGCAATGAGCATCGCGCAACACGCGTTCTCTATGCTCGACCGGCACTACCATGCGCCAACACTCTTCTCTGTTAGTGATCGGATCGAGCAAATGGTTCTGCATAAACTTATAGAGCGTGTTACCTTCTACTCTCCACGTTCTATACTTTTTCGGCCTAGATAACACATCCTGTATTCGTTGCAGATACCATTTATCGCTCGTATCCTCAAACGCGCATACCTCATACTCGTCTTTGAATTCCCTAGACAGCGCGTCTGGCACATGATGTAATGCCCCTTTCCTATGTACTATCTCGCAGTCGTGTTGCTGAAACTCGAGTACCCACCTCTCTAACCGACCTGTAAGTTCTCTCTTATTCAAAATTTTCGTAAGCGCGCTATGATCAGTAACTACTATAAAGTGTGACCCCTCTATGTACGGTCTAAATTTTTTTACCGCGAATAGAACGGCTAAAAACTCTATCTCACTAACCGTGTAGTTACGCTCATGAGTGTTAAGCATTCGGCTGGCGTAGCATATCGGATGCTCGCCATCGTCGAATATTTGAACTAAATACGCGCCTACCGCAAAAGATGAACCGTCGCAGTGCAAGTAAAAAGGGCGCGCGAAGTCCGGGCGCGCAAGGACAGGCGCCTCAGTCAACGCGCGCTTCAACCTTTCAAATGTGACTTGCTGAGCTTCACCCCAGTCCCACGGTTGATCTTTACGAATCAATTTTGTTAGAGGAACTTTAATATCACTTTCGTGCTCAATAAACCTAGCGTACCAGCCTACCATCCCGAGAAAGCGACGCAACTGAGCTACATTGCTCGGAGCCGGATAGTCTACAATCGGTTGCACCTTATTGTCGTCCGGACGCAAACCCTCACTGTCTAAGCGATAGCCCAAATACGTCACTTCTGTACAGAAGAAATCCGACTTCTCGAGATTGATTTCTAGACCTACACTCGCTAACCTTTTCAGCACCTTTTCTAGCCAAAAGACATGACTTTTAAAGTCCGCGCTAACCACTAGTAAATCGTCAAGGTACCAGAAAACGTGCGGTTCGTATTCAGGCCCGAAAAGTGCGTCCATGACTCTCATGAACGTTGCCGGCGCGTTTACCAAACCGAACGGCATCCTTTCAAACTCCCAGAGACCTAATCCCGGTAATACAAAAGCTGTATACTGCTTGCTCGGTTCCGAGAGCGGAATCTGCCAGAATGCTGACTTTAAGTCAATTTTCGAAAGATGGACCGCGCCGCGCAACCTATCTAAGATTGAGTCCATGCTTGGCATTGGATACGCGTCAATCTTTGTCACTTTATTAACCGGCCTAAAATCTAGACAAAATCTATAACCGCCGTCTTGCTTACGTACGACTACCGGCGCGCTACACCATTGACTGTTCGACGGCCTGATTATCTTTGCCTTCCACAGGCGCATCGTTTCTTCCTGCAGGAAGGCCAAGATTTTCGGCGACATTCGACGCATTGGCGTTTTAATCGGGCGCGCGTCACCTACATCGATAATATGTTCGATAACTTTAGTGACTGCCGGTGAATCACCAGACTCGGGGACGATCCGGCGAACAAGCGCCATGATCGTCTCGCGCTGAGTCTCTTCGTACCTATTCAAACCTGCGCATTCCACAAACACGTCAACTGCTTCACTACCTTCGTCAGCAAATTGACACCAGTCACTCTGATCACCTGGCCGCCAAGCACGATTCCCGAAATCAATGTTGATTTGCCAGTTCTTACAGAAATCCGCGCCTAATATCAGGTCGTGTTTTAAAGTTGACACGGCCGTCACGGTCAGCCAGGCGATTCTACCACCTATCTCAACACACAGTCTGAGATCGCCTAATGTTCACGCCTTTTCACCTGAAATACCTTGCACGAATATAGTTGGCGGCCTCAAACGTTCCTCGTATCTTTGTGCAAGTCTCGGTCCTACAACTGACACCTGAGCACCTGAGTCCAGCAGCGCGTTATAGACTTCATTGCCTATCTTCACCTTCAAGAAAAACCTATTTTCTGTCACGGCTACTAACGCTTGATCCGACTCTTCCGTTCTTAGTAAAGGTACTGAGCTATCCTCAGTCTCCCCCCTCACCGAAACGGACGGTGCGTCTGTACAGACAACCGGACGCTTGCCCAAAGCTACGGAGTTGGCGGGTTCGTCAAATATGTGCGCATTATCTATGCGCGAATTTGTTGAACCGGCCGTGTCGTCAGATGTGGAAGAGTCCACGTTCAGCTGAGTTTTGTTCTTTCTGACCGCATCCCACGCATCGTACTTAAACAAAGTTCCGCTTGTCGCCTCGTCCCGTTGTTCATGACCGGCCCTAGCACTAACGCGTTGAATCGAGGCTTTTCCGCCGCGCGAAATGCTCGATTTTTGGTTCTCTGGCTTTAGGGGCCCGTCCAACGCCGAGGAAATAGACTCTCCATTAACTACGAGATCTAGTTTCTCCAGCTTCTCGTCAGCTACATCGTGAACGACCTCACTACCCGGCCTACAAACGACTTGCTTACTTTCGTTTGCATCCGACTCTAATTTCTCATCTACACCAAATACTACCGGCCTGCAAACGACTTGCTTTCTTTCGTTTGCATCCGATTCTAACTTCTCACCTACATCTAAAACTACCGGTCTACAGACGACTTGCTTTCTTTCGCCTGTATCCGATTCTATTTCTAACCTTACATTAATGATGCGATCGGAATTCCTTATTTCCGACGCAACAACCGAGTTGCTCTTCCTTTTTAGCAGATCGTCTATCCAAACCGCCCGTTCGATTTGCTTTAAGCAGGAGTCGCTGAGCGGTCGGCGGCTCCTGCACCCGAGTTTCCCTGTCTTACTTGACTACAAGTCGGACAATTTCGGAAGACAAATCCAACGGTCCCGCAAACCTGACACTCTGGCTTGGCCTCCGTCGGTCTCAGTGGGCAATTATTTGCATAATGCCCTGGTTGTCTGCACTTGTAGCAGACAATCGGCTGCGCATTTTGCGCGGCCGGACACTGAGACCTCTGATGGCCAACCAGACCACACGCGAAACACGCGCCTGCAAAAGGACGTGGTCCTCTCGCGGCACCTGTTTGAGCGCCATTAGCTTGTCCACGCTGTTGTGGAATCAAACTCGGCGCGGAGAACATCGGCACCTGGGCGGCCGGCGGCTGCGCTGCAACGTTCTGCTGAACTGCAATATTCGGTTGCGCTGCAACGTTCGGTTGCGCAGCCTGCTGCGAAGAGCGGTTCGTCGCCTGCGGCTTCGCGCCTTGGGCATTAGCCGCGGCAACTTAGCTCTTCGGCCCCTTGCCCTTGGCCTTTGCCTTTTTCCTGCTAGCGCGCGTTTCTTTAGCCGGTTCTACTGTTAAAACTTCTTCTAATTCGCCCGCGACCTGTTCTACTGCCCCGATCGCTTTCTTTCCAGCCGGCTTCTTAGGCTCGGAATAAGCGGACTCCGACACGAGCGTAACGTCCGCGCTCGGTGGACGCTGCCACCTTTTCCAGCCCGCCATACGGTCTTCCAGAGCTAATCCTGCCTCTTTAAATTGACTTAAATTTTTAAAACTTTTTGTCTCTAGAAAGCGCTTGTACTGGGGGTGTAGTCCTTCCACAATTATAGCTACCTGTCTTTTATCGGATACCGGAGGATCGAAGCATCTTAAAATTGATTGGAAAGCAGCTACATAATCCGAAATACGTTCGCGCTCTCCTTGCGACCTCTGTCTCAGCTCTCGGTACAGCTGTTCGCGAGTAAGCCGGCAACAAAAGTTAGCCGAAAAACTCTTTCTAAATCCTAAGAAACTTGCCCACTGTTTACGGTTAAGTTCGTACCATGAACGCGCCTTGCCCCGGAAGGTAGTACCAATAGCATTTAGCATTTCTTCGTCCGAAATACCGTAATAACGCTGGCAGTCTTCTAACCCTGATAAATAACTCATCGCGTTCATGTCATCATCGCCCGAGAAACGAAGCGACCATGCTGTCAACGCACTAACGCCATCGGCCGGCGCGCCATTTATATACTTAACGCGCTTCGGGCTTTTTTCTCTAGTTTTAGTTTTAATCGGCCTATCGCTATGCTGCGATACGCTTTCCTTGTGGTCCCCGATCTCTGACTCGGAGGAGCTCGAGAGGCTCCTGGTCCGTGCTGCCATGGTCCGGCAAAATTTTTGTTTTCGCCTTGACCGGCCTGCTCTTTGACACTCTCGTGGAAGCTCTAGACTCCGAGCCCGAGCCTACTTTGTCTAAACCTGATGCGCGCGTGTATTCGCTACAGGGTGCGCGTACAGCCCTTTCCCATTCACGAACCCAGGTCTCTGTGTCAGGTTGCGGGGGCGATTTATAGATAGTTTCGAGAGAGCTGTTTGGGAATAATATCTGATTCATCGGCCTTTCTCCACGCGGAGGAACGCCTGGGTGAATCTGATAGACGGGGCCGGCGGCCGCTGGCACGTTCAGCGTCGCGCGGCCGGCCGACGGATCGGCCTGCAACGGCCGTTGAGCCTGTTGCAAGGCCTGATCCACTCCTCCTTGCACAGCTTCTCTCTCTACCCTATATAATGCCTTAGTACCGTCAGTGATACCTTGCTGCACCTCCCGCCGGTAAATCCATCGTGGGACTGCTGTTATCGCGTCCCAAACCTGACTAAAAGTACCGTTGCTGCGTCTTTCTAACTCGGGCGCAGTCGCAGCGCGTACGCCTACCTCTGGTGTTATCGCACTAGCGGTAACGGTGGCGGGTAAAATGTCCTCCTCTGGGATGGGAGTGATAACCCTTTCGCCCGGCGGCCGAATTGGCTCAGGCAGAACGGCAACGCGGTCGGGTGATCGCGTCGCCTGTCCTGGTGATCGCCATTCTGCCGCCTTTGGCGGCGCAACCTCAGCCGATTCGACCGTCCTATTCTCGCTCTCGTCGCTATTAATTACCCTATGCATTGACTCGTCGCGCGTTATATCAGGCACGCGACCCGACGCAAAATCGCCCGGCTGTAAAGGCGACCCAAGCTCTGGCATCTCCGACGCGATCGTGAAGCGCAAGTACCTTTCCCTAAGTTCGTCCATGTCGCCGTGCAACGCTAAACCACGGTAACGCATTAACTCAAGTAGGGCAACCGGCTCCGTCGAGTCGATACGGCGCTTGACTTCCTTGACGCGGGCATCGCGGAGAATTCTACGCATGGTTACGCGATCCTTACATGCAAGCGGCATGGTGCGATCGAATCGTTAACTTAAAAAAAAAAATTCAAATGAAAAAAAAAATACTTAAAAAAAAACTATTTTCAAATTCAACGACGCACGCGAGTTGCCAACAGACAGCTAACACATTAAAAGAAAAATATAAACGGAAAAACTACACTATGTAACCAACCAAAAAAAGAAATAAATAATAAACGAATACAAAAAAACTATGTTCCTTCAGTGTGCTAGGCCGGCAAGTTATCGCCTTGCCTAGAACGAGAAAGGAATGCAGCGTTCGAACGTAAACACACTCGGACGCTCAAATTCTCAGAAGCGAACACGTGTTGGCGCGAGCGACCTTTGCACGTCGCGACCTGATACACTGATGCTTCAAATTTCTACGCTTTCTCTCAAACAAAGGCGCGTTGTTTTAACACGCTTTGCCCTTGCTAACAAAACGCGACAAAATCACTTTCACAAACCATACTACCGAATTACCGTAAAAAAAAAGAAAATGTAATTACTAATGCTACTTATTAACTATTCGCGCGCACACATACGAACACCGTTCTCACCTCTGCTTTGCCCTTCCCCACAAGGGATGCCATGTAATAGCGTCGGCGTGCAATGCCGATATATTCACTACTATTACCAATTATTTATAAAGGGGGAAGGCAAGGGAGGCGGTGTATCGCTCCAAGCAAAGCAGGAAGGAGAACAGCGGGCAGAATAACTTCACACACAATTCGCTAACACACGTTTATTATAAACGCACTACCACGAGTGCCGACGAGAACACAAATCACTTATTACTATTAACACGCGAACTTATCCTAAACGAGATGACCGGCACGTTAGCGCCATGTCACCTCGTTAACCGGCTCAAACAATTACTTAAATTTACACACTGCCGAAAACTACGCCGGCTCGGAAAAGCCTGGCGTAGCAACGCGAACCGTGAGAATCGCCGAGGAAAGACAGAGATATAGAGAGAGAGAGGAATCGGTGACCTGACCAAATGGGTGGACGTCGCTGTTGCTGGCAGCCTTAAAGGTGTCCCACCGGCGGCTAGGCTGGAAAACTCCTCGCTGCTGCGTGGCCGGCGATCTGGCAGAAAAGGCTGTCGGGTTCTGCCTCGGTGACGGCTTCTTGCAGGGCAGCTGCTGCGTCGCTGGCAGAGGAAGTCCCGTCCGGCCGATCTGCTGAGGAATGTTGACTTCTTCCGGACAAAGGGCAGGCAGCGATGGTCACCAGCTAACTCTCGACTAATTGCTGTCGCGCGCGTCGCGTAACTCTCTGTCGCGAGTGCGTGAGAGTCGGTTTCTCACGCTTTCTCCCACCACTCGCCTAATCGGCGGCACGCGGCAATGCCCGTCGCGACAAGTGCCGCGCGCCAAGCCCAACACTCAAGCTATTGCTTTTCTCTCTCTCTCTCTCTCTCTCTCTCTCTCTCTCTCTCTCTCTCGCACTCTCAATACTCGAGCGCGTCGTCGCGTCCACGGCTTCTCCTTCCACCGCTCTCGTGCGTAGCTGAAAAATAAAAGGGCAGGCATCAGGCACGTGATAACAACGTGCGCTTGATGCCGGCCGTGCGCCTTTGCCTAGGAAGGAGAGGGAGGCAAGCACACGGTGCAGGCCATGACGGGCCTACACCGTCACACATTTAACGCAAACTGGTGTTTTATGGCAATAGTTTTTTGTATGGCCATCTTGACATCTTGACATCTCATGCATTGGCAATTTCTTTTTTTTTTAATGGTTCTTTAAAATAGACCATTTGGTTCATTAGTTTGTTAATTTTATATATTTCTTTATTGTTTTCATTTATTTTTATTTCTACGAAAAATATTAGTAAAAGTTGTTATATTGACCGAAACATGTATGTTTTTGAGTACGGCTTTAAACAGTTTGCTTTCTTTTTTTTTTATAAGAGTCAAATTTAGTTGTTTTTTTTTTCTAATTCGGCAATTGTGTTAGTGAATAGTTCAGCATTATTGATTTAAATTTGAATTTCGTTATTATTCAAAACTTTTAGTGTGTATTCATTTTTCGTGACATTATTAAGAAGGTCAATTAAAGGACTGATGTTTAAAACTCTACTTACGAATATGGGCGGTGATTTTGGCGGTTTGACGGCTGTCGGTGTTGCTGGCTCTTTATTTTTGTTGCTTATTTCATTATTTTCCAGTACTTTAAATATATTATTTACTTCAACTGTTGTGTTGTTCGAATTTCCCAGCCAATACTTTTTGATGCTTGCTTGCCTTTTCTTGTTTATTCAATTTTCCTCAAGAATATTTCTCGATCTTTTGTTATTCACTGTATTCCACTCAGTGTCTTGCTCATTTTCTTTATTTCCAGCCATAATGGCTGATTTTAAGTTTAAACGATTTTAATTAGTTTTATTTTGTGAGACCTTATGTATTACTTTCAATAAGTAGCTTAGATTCGGTTTCAGGGAGCGTTTCGATGCACGTCTGATCAGTACGAGCTTTCAAACGGAAGTGATTTGAATTATATGGATTCTATTTTTTGTCCGGGGGGGAAAATACGATGCAATCGGGGAAAATATCTTGTTATTTATTCTCGCTCTTTCTTCCTTTTCCACTCACAAAGAAAACTATTTCGGTAGCACTGCCACACCTGTTAATAGCAATAAAAGTTTTTTAGATCTCGTGTTTTTTGCGTGAAATGCGTAAAAGCATGCGGAGAGGATTGTACTCTTTCAGATCATCTACATATGTTTCAATGATTTGTCTGTATTTTTTCTTATGTTTTAATCGTTGATAAAACTAAGTACAGTTTTGCTGATTAATAAATCTCTATTTCTTATAACTTTAGCAAGATAAATTTTGAAATTTATATAATTTGCACCGTTTGAATAAAAAGGGAAGATTTGATTCTCCGACAAGTATTGTAACGTTGTATTTGGCTTTAAACAACACACAAAGCGGCAATTAATATAATTATAGAGCGCCAAACATTGATAAAAATTAATTATTAGAGTGTCGCGGAGCCATGCACTTCCGTACTTGAACAACACTCTGCATTTACTTGTTTTCCCAGGATAGGCAGTGGATTACTTTTTGTAAAATAGCAGCTAGAAAAGAAGGGAAGAGACAAAGGAAACAGGCAGGCAGTATACGTAAATGATTGTGCATGTAAATTCAGAAAAATAATAAAACGTAATTTATTATCAAAATCCAAATGACAAGATCTCAGCGGCGAAACAAACACATACGCGATAATTAATTTGAAAGGCGCGTAGCACAATTACAAAGATCAAATTTATAAGAGAAAAAATACAAAAGGAACCGATAATGAATCGTACACGCAATTCATGAGTTCATTACAGTGCGGCTGGCAAACAAAATGCGAAAGTAACAATAAAGAAAAAACTAATTCGCTAATCACAATGATCGGCATGAAAAGTAACAACACGAAAGTATCTGCGCTATGTGACAATTGATGAATTCGCGGCAAATGTACCCGGACCAGTCTTAAATTAACCAACAAATAAAAGGCAAAGCCGTGGAGCGAACTTGGAGCCAAGAGCGCTGCAATACAGAGACCCAGCCTAAATAAATGGTGATAAAAAAAACAATCTTTTGAACTATTAACGACCAAATGCACTGAAATTTTCCATAAACTTTCAGCTGTTAGAAAGGGTATAAAAAATTCTAGAATTTTTGCCCATCCCTCATATCTTGTATACGAGGTCTGTCCGGAAAGTATCGGGCCTACCTTTATATTTTCGTGCTAGCGTTATTCTTTATCATCTGGTGGGTGGCATCCTTCAAAGTAATTCCCACTTGATAGAATAACACGGTTCCATCGATGTTTCCACTTTTCAAAAGAGTCTTGGAACTCACTTTTAGGGATAGCCTTAAGTACACTCGTCGTATTTTTTTCAACCGTTGTTTTGTCATCGTATCTGTGTCCTTTGAGTGGTTTTTTTAGTTTTAGAAACAGCCAAAAGTCACAAGGGGCTATGTCGGGACTATATGGAGGTTGTCGAAGCAATGCGATATTTTGTTTGCTCAAAAACTGCTGCATAAGATTAGATGAATGCGCTGGCGCATTATAGTGATGGAGAAGCCAGTCATCACTTTCCCAAAAGTGCGGCCGTTTTCTTCTTACTGCATCAAGCAAACGTTTCAAAATTTGAACGTAGTATTCTTTATTGATTGTCTGACCTGTTGGTGCATATTCGTGATGTACAACACCTTTACAATCGAAAAAAACAATCAACATTGACTTAACATTGCTCCGACTTTAACGTGCTTTTTCGGTCTTGGCGATTCAGAATGCTTCCACTGTGAATATTGTTGTTTTGTTTCAGGATCATAGCCATAAACCCATTATTCATCACCTGTAATAACTTTTCTAAGCACATTATCATCATTATTGACCTTTTCCGGATTGTCCAGAGCGATTTCTAAGCGAATGTTTTTCTGCTCTGCTGTGAGCAATTTTGGGATGATTTACGCACACACGCGTTTCATTGCTAAATTTTCTGTTAAAATTTCTGAAATGATAGTTTTTGGTATCCCAAGGTCTTCTTCTAGTTCTCGAACAGTCATACGACGATCTTGTTCGATTGCAAGTCGCACCCGCTCAATATTATCTGCGGTTTTTGTCGTCGAAGGTCGGCCGGAACGAGAATCACTATCGACAGAAGTGCGACCATCCTTGAACCGTTTATCCCACTCTTTTATTTGTGTTTTGCTCATACACTCGCTTCCGAAGACCTTTTGCATTATTTCAATAGTTTCCGAACTCGTTTTTCCGAATTGAAAGCAAAATTTGATGCAAATTCATTGGTCTTGATTTCAGTCATTTTTGACAATATCAAAATCCGACGAACGCGAAAAAGGCACTGTAAACAAAGACACGCTGCGCATGAACTATTTGTCCGGCAGGTGTCAGTAAGTAACCAATAGATTCATGAGGTTTTACTGTTGACGTTTCTGTCCGGTAGAGGTCGCTCGAACACTATGGCGCGAAGATATAAACGTAGGCCCGATACTTTCCGGACAGACCTCGTATATGTGGTCATTCTTTCATAATCTAACATCAGAATTAACTTAACTTTTCAGAAAAATTAAATATTTTTCCATAAAATGCCTAAATATATTGTATTTTTTTTCATATCAGTTTCTCACCTCTAAACTGTGAAAGTCTTTAAAAAAAAAGTATTTAATCGGAGCACTTAATATCTAAACTTTAAAAACCATTTCTGACGAAATTTTAAAATTAAAAATGGCGAACTCAAAACGGCGGCAAATTAGTGAAAAAACTTAAAATGTAGTGTTTTTTAAATATTTTATTTATCGCTGAAAAAATTATTGTTTTTGAAATAATTTTAATAAGTTATGTTGGCATGAACTTGGTACAGTTGCCGGTAGGCTCTTTGCAATCGACGCTAATGCATGCCCCACATATGCTCGATTAGATTCAAATCAGAACTTATTATCGGGTGATTCAGCATCATCACATTGTTGGCGAGAAAATTTCTGGTACGCACGGCAGTGTGAAGGCGAGTATTATCTTGCATACGAATGAACAAATTTTCTTCCGTCTATGTACAGAAACAACTTGTGGTTTGAAGATTTTATTAATGAACCTTCCGGTAATAATTGATCTTCCCTTAATGATTTCTAATAAAGTTTTAGTATTGTAAGAAATGTCTGCCCATATCTGAGTTCCAAATAAACGCCGTCGCTGGTCTTACGAAATTGTCGTGATTCTTTTCACCACGGTGATGAATAAACAAGAGATTGTTTGTCGTTGCCATACAGTGAAATTCATGATTTATCATTGAATAATACAGTGATCCACTGTCTAAGACCCTAATAAATAATGCTGATTTGCAAAGTTAACTAGAGTGCGATGATATCTAGATATGAACATAGGCACACGATTTTGGCGTTTAGGATGAAGTCCTTGCTCATATAAACGATTTCTGAAATTTGGACCAAAGATTTAAAATTTCTTTTAATTCTTAATTTTTGTGAGAAGTGTATTATTTAGTCGTTGGAACGTCCTCGCCTCCTAAATCTATTCCTTTTTAAATAATGTGTGCGGGCGATCGCATGTACGAGGTCTGTTCAGAAAGTATCGGGCCTACGTTTATATCTTCGCGCCATAGTGTTCGAGCGACCTCTACCGGACAGAAACGTCAACAGTAAAACCTCATGAATCTATTGGTTACTTACTGACACCTGCCGGACAAATAGTTCATGCGCAGCGTGTCTTTGTTTACAGTGCCTTTTTCGCGTTCGTCGGATTTTGATATTGTCAAAAATGACTGAAATCAAGACCAATGAATTTGCATCAAATTTTGCTTTCAACTCGGAAAAACGAGTTCGGAAACTATTGAAATAATGCAAAAGGTCTTCGGAAGCGAGTGTATGAGCAAAACACAAATAAAAGAGTGGGATAAACGGTTCAAGGATGGTCGCACTTCTGTCGATAGTGATTCTCGTTCCGGCCGACCTTCGACGACAAAAACCGCAGATAATATTGAGCGGGTGCGACTTGCAATCGAACAAGATCGTCGTATGACTGTTCGAGAACTAGAAGAAGACCTTGGGATACCAAAAACTATCATTTCAGAAATTTTAACAGAAAATTTAGCAATGAAACGCGTGTGTGCGTAAATCATCCCAAAATTGCTCACAGCAGAGCAGAAAAACATTCGCTTAGAAATCGCTCTGGACAATCCGGAAAAGGTCAATAATGATGATAATGTGCTTAGAAAAGTTATTACAGGTGATGAATAATGGGTTTATGGCTATGATCCTGAAACAAAACAACAATATTCACAGTGGAAGCATTCTGAATCGCCAAGACCGAAAAAGCACGTTAAAGTCGGAGCAATGTTAAGTCAATGTTGATTGTTTTTTTCGATTGTAAAGGTGTTGTACATCACGAATATGCACCAACAGGTCAGACAATCAATAAAGAATACTACGTTCAAATTTTGAAACGTTTGCTTGATGCAGTAAGAAGAAAACGGCCGCACTTTTGGGAAAGTGATGACTGGCTTCTCCATCACTATAATGCGCCAGCGCATTCATCTAATCTTATGCAGCAGTTTTTGAGCAAACACAATATCGCATTGCTTCGACAACCTCCATATAGTCCCGACATAGCCCCTTGTGACTTTTAGCTGTTTCTAAAACTAAAAAAACCACTCAAAGGACACAGATTCGATGACAAAACAACGGTTGAAAAAAATACGACGAGTGTACTTAAGGCTATCCCTAAAAGTGAGTTCCAAGACTCTTTTGAAAAGTGGAAACATCGATGGAACCGTGTTATTACTTTGAAGGATGCCACCCACCAGATGATAAAGAATAACGCTAGCACGAAAATATAAAGGTAGGTCCGATACTTTTCGGACAGACCTCGTATAACCGTTAGGATTTTTCCGTTTCTTGGCATCCCTTGTGGGGATGGTTTGGTGCGTGCGTGAATAGCGAACATGCCAGTGACTGCATATCTTAGTAGTGTGTACATAATCAGGATTCGGAAGTACTTACGTGAAGCCGATGGCGTGTACGTACAGCAGGTTCTTTGTTGGATTGGCTGTGCCACCGATTAGTATCGTGACAAGAGATATGCGCAACTGTAGGACGAAGTAAAATAGCCAGCATTTCATCAAAGATCTTACAGCCATTTGTGACGCCTGCTCAAAGGGAGCGCTGGGAGTGGGCCACGACCTAGTTGCGCTGACGCATGTGCAGTGATTGCTCAACCGATTATTGAGCACACGTAGGTTGGATCGGTATGCAGTAACAATGACGCACTTATGGGTTGACGAGCGAGTACTGGGTCTTGCTTTTTTGGCTCCGTGCGTGATTTGTATTGCTTTTAGGTTTTCGTCTTTATTTATTATTATTTATATCATTTTGAATATTTTTGTATTTTCATGCTTTCTTTTTTTGTGTTGTTTTGTGTCTGTAGTTCTATTGACAGATAATAGGGGTGCTGAAGACAAGGTTGGTCGTGCTACACGCAACGTGGGACACGCATGCATAGTCGTTTAGTAGGGCTTTGCGCATGCGTAGTCGAGTTTAGCGCCAGCTGCGCTGATATGTGTTAACGATGAAATACTCCTCCCCAGCTACTGTGTTTGTATTTTTAAGTTTTTAGGTTAGTTATAGTGTCGCTTCTCTTGCTCACTCGTTTTAAAATGCCACTCGCCCGGCGGAAAGCGGATTTGTACATTCGTCGTTTGGGTAAACAGTCGAAGCTGCAGCACCTGCGTACGCGCATGTTGGACATTTTATCATTGAGCTTGTTAGGGATATTCTGGCACAAAAACTAAAATAAGGGTGAGCCAGCGATACTCCACAATCACGTACATCGGGCTTCCGTGGAGTCAATGAGACCAAAGATCAAAGCTCCCTTTACCTCTCCGATTTTTGTCGTAACGGCTTCCTGAACCTCCTTAAGATGAGGCGGATGACAGTATCCAACCAGAGTTTGCGCGCTCAAATTGATTGTACTTTGACTCGGAACCTATTCCGTATCCCCACAATGATGGATAAGATATCTAAACTCTATTTAGTCGGTCAGGAAAAAGTGAAACACTCTCTCTAGACATTTCAAAAGACCGCGTGGATCATGCCTTACATGAAATTTTGGGCATGAGAAAGCTGTCGGCGCATTGGGTGCCGCGTTTGCTCACTTCGGAAAACAAACGCAACCGTGAGACAACTTCAGAGCAGTGTCTGGCAGTGTTTAAGCTGTTTAAGTGCAATCCGAAGGAGTTTCTGTGTCGTTTCGTGACCGTCGACGAAACATGGATCCACTGGTATACACCAGAGACCAAGGAACAGTCGAAACAGTGGACTTTACCCGGCGAAAGAAGGCGAAGACTGCCCCATCGGCCGGAAAGGTTATGGTCACCGCTTTCTGGGATTCACAAGGTGTGATCTACATCGACTATCTGGAGACGGCCAAAACGGTCAGAGGGCCGTACTATGCCGAATTATTGGGCCGATTCGACGTCGAATTGCAGAAAAACGGCCCCATTTGGCGAAGAAAATAGTGCTCTTCCACCATAACAATGGACCAACTCACACCTTCGCCGTCGCCATTGCCCAATTGGTCGAATTAACCTACGAACTGCTGTTATGTCCACCGTATTCTCCAGATTTGACCCTGTGCGACTTCTTATTGTTTCCAAACTTGAAAAAATCGCTCACCGAGCAGAAATTTGTGTCAAATGAGGAGGTAATCGCCACCACGGAGGCCTACTTTGCAGACCTCGAGGAAACGAATTTTTCAGATGGGTTAAAGAAGTTGGAGCATCGCTGGACCAAGTGGATCGAACTAAAAGTAGACCATATTGAAAAATAAAACGCCACTTTTCTAAAATTTTCGTTTTTCTTTTGTAGGATAAGTACTTATCGGATCACCCTCGTATACGTAAGGAGTATAGGATTAAATACGTGCCCTGCTCAGCCTACCATCATCAGGCCGATTTTTGTGACGTTAATAACCATGATTTCCATCTTCGTAGATCATGATCATCGCAACTGGAAGAATCACCTACACGAGTTTCAGCACGCGATGAATACAGTGGTGCAGGCAAGTACAAGGGTAACGTCCGCATTCTTGAATTGTGATCATGAGCCGTGATAGGCTCAAACAGAGGTGGAAAAGCGAGAAATACACCGAATGAAGTGTCTCAGTGCTTTATGTAATCTTGTGACTAGGCATATCGAGGAGAAACGCAGAAGAAGCAGAAGCGTCATTATGATTGGGTCCACCAGGTTACGCAGTTACAGGAGAGAAATTTGGTTTGAAAAAGGGGCTCTTATCTTTTTTAATTTGCATGTGCAGTACCAATCAATATGTCACTAGAAAATAAAATCTTGCAACTCCGCTCCATGGTTAGAGTAGGGAATGCCTACGGGAGGTATTTTCGTACCGGGTACCCGATTGTAGAGGAACACTCTACGAGGTATAGAGACGGCGCAGCCGGCTTAATTATTGACGCACTGCTCACTTCTCTCGGGGTAGTCTAGCCACCTTCACCCGCAACGTGGACGGACAAGGCCGCGGAGTAGAAATTGTCACTGTGGCCGCGCCGGCCGAAGATGTGATGGAGTTTGAGAGCGGAGTCGCGGTGTTCTTGTCGAAGGAACCGACTACTCCATCTGAGGCACCGCTGTCCGTTGTCGGGCTTCCAGCACAACCCAGTCCAACTCAAACAATTGGGGTAGGCTCAAAAGAAGAACAGTGTTCTTCAGACACGTTTCATGTCAGTGGAAAAGGACTCACAGCGTAACCAAGCCGAGTTTGATAACCACTTGAACACCGGCCCTGTTTGCCAAATACTCATATTTCAGCATTCTCTCGCCAATATGGGTGCCCGTAGGCCAAAGGGTCAGGAGTTGATAGAGCGGTCTTATGCGGGGGAGACAATAGGCCTTCACACCGCGCAAACTCGGGAACAGAAAATCAAGCTTAAACCTCGTGCCCTGGATCGAATACCGCGTGGTAGGCTGAAGAGGCCTAGGACTCCATGCTGGCGATCAGAAAGAAGTCAATTTTATCCGGGCGCATCTCAAGCGGAATGAACTTTCTGTCAAAGTATAATTTTTTTCTGCATCAATTTTATAATATTTTTTTCGGAGAGCCAGAAATTCAGCCGTAGAATTCGCTCACGCCTACCAAGGTGAAAAGCCGTTGTCTTCACTTTTCTGCTCGCTATAAAGAAAAGAACGTCCCCAAGCCAGCCCGCAAAAAGAATGCAGGGTGGTTATCCAACTTCACCAGGGATATATAACTCTATTATATTGATGAACAGTCCTCTCCTTGTTTGGAAACGAACTCTACTCGCCCTCGACCAGCTAAATGAGACGCATCCAATTAGGTCAAGTGCCTTCGGCAGGCAGTGGCGGGAGATGGATCCCCGTCAAGAGAGGAACTGATACAGCCTCATCCAGCAGGAATGGTGGAGTTGACCTCTTCGGGTTTAAAACTTGAAGCTGCGAAGATTGACTAAAGGGTATAGGTGAGTGCCATTGCGAAGCCCTCTTCTACGCTGAAGGCGGGTATATCTACTTCAACGCTAGGGCTGGTTTGATGTCGGACTGCGGAAAAAAATGGCTATTTATACAAAGAGTACTGGGATGACCGTCCTATTCTCGTGACCCGTGCTGGAGCCAAACGCGGAATGAGAGGAAGTTGAGTGGTAGCCTCCATGGCGGCATCAACGGCAGACTTACCGGCCGTTGCCGAGGATCTCATAATCTAGCGACCAGAGTCTCAACTTGTGTCTGTACCGGTTGCCACATTGACGAGCAACAGCACAGCTAGCCGCAAAAGCTACCCTGTTGTCGGCGATCCCGACGGCATCCCGTCAACATCGGCGTTACAAGTCCTATCGGTGCCAAGATTGCTCTCTGTATACAAGGACATTGAACTAGCTTACTTCTCCGGCTGATCTCCAGAGAAGCTGCTACGTATTATTGAGAAGGCAAGCCAATTCCCACAGCCTCCCACCCGCCAAGATGGCTAACCAGACAATTGGACGTGGTAAGTGGCGCCATGGGACAGGTCTTTTTTATTATTTTCTGGTGTTGGTGTTGTTTTTCATATCTTGGGTATTTTCTTTTTCTTTTATTTATTAAATTTAGTTTGGTTTTCTCCTCTAGCCGATTCGTTGATACGTGACGGACTGTATTGAGAAAGATTAAGAAACATGATCAGGAGGATAAAAGTCGCCACCTTGATTCCACCTAATCCATCATTGGATTTTTGTATGCGTGCGTTTCTTTTATATACTTTTCTTTGTTTGTATTTGACTTGTCATTAAAATTTAATTTCAATTGAATTAAGTGTCGCTATGATTCATCTGTTATCAATTCCCCTCCTATCATTAGTTTCACGTGTGCGATTAGTATACGCGTACGTTATATTATTTAGCTGTCAGATCTTCTCCCGAATCCATTCCCTTTTTTTAAATAATTAGTGTGGATGACCGCGGATATAACTAGTTCTTGGATAGCCGGTCGAACTCCATTACAACTTATTTATGATTTCTACGTTCAATAAAATGAAATATCGGTTATTTGATTAATTGAATTTCTTATGTTTTTCATTTTTGTAACGTATAGTTCCGGAGCTGGTTCTCAATGCTTAATAGAAAATTGCACTATACTTAAGTAACTTTTATACATAGCGCAAATAATGAAACTGTAAATTTATCTAATTCGTATTTGAGTTTATATCTATGCAGAGAACACTCAATAGATCAATAGATGGTATACACACGAGAAGCTACAACAACTGCATAGAATTCAACACAGCCTATGATATATGAGTGGATGGATACGTAGAGTTGAAATTAGAATAGACTTGATGTTGATTTTGAGTTGATGTTAGTTATTAATTTGATGTTAATATTGACTTGGTGTCGTTATTAGTGTTGGTAGTGGTGTTGGTGTTAGTATTAGTATTGTGATTAGTGTTCTGTTAATCGTGGTCTAATGTACGATATCGTACTAAGCTATCAGCTGGATGTTCGATGATTACCTTCTTTGCAAGATATCTCCTCTTTAAAATTGAAGTTCCTACTCCAATTTTTGAAATCTAACGAGCAAAATAATTAAATTATTCGTGATTGATATCTAGATAAACACATTATTAAGAGACAAGTCTGAAAACCATAGGACGACATTTAAACTAACAATTAAACCAGAATTATATTAAAATCATCATAAAGGCCAAATAAAAAGCTGGTAAGGAGTCTAAGAATGATAACCATAATGACCTGGAGTCTATTTACACAGAAGTGAATATACGAATTAGTCAGAGTACAGTAATAAATACAAGTTCTAATTTACGCTTAGAGCTAAATTAGAATGCGACGTGAGAACGGCTGTAGCAAACACAATTTTGACTGATGTTACTGAAGCATGTGGATGAGCCAAAATCTGTATCTTTATACGTAGAATCTACAAGCATAAGTGATTTGGGCATTGGTATACCAGTTCGTAGGCGTGCGGACAAACATAGCATAGAACATATGACAACAATTTACGTGCGAAATGTTGTTTTAATATCGATTTATTGGATAAATGTTATTCGATCATAATACTACTTGCGCTTACATTTGACATCGATACATAAGTTACACCAGCTTTTCACACCATTGTTGAGCACTCGACAGCACCTTTATACATATAGTGGTCCGGAATAGAATCATAGACATATGACTTGGTGCCACTAGATTAGCATTAACAGCTTAAAATGATCATTCTGTGAAAGTATCGCAGGGTTAGTTAATTTGTTAAACTATAGATAGTGCCAATACCATCTTACATTAGAAGTTATAGTATGCGACAGATTCTAACATTTGGTGGATTAATGTAAAATTCTAACGCATCGTAGTTTGTTAAAAAGGAATAAACAATTATTGTTAAAATTATATATTTTAAAAATATTCTACAATAAAACTTGCGGGTAGGTCATAGTGCATCTACCGTAACGCTCTGGAGTACTCGACTACTGTTGTGAACCGCTTGTATGATTTTAATCTAGTACTCTGTTCTACAAGCTCATTTGAGGAGTGGTACGTGAGTGTAGCAATCATAGCTGTATGCATAAGTCAATGACCAAAAAGACCTGCTCGATTGGATTGGTAGCTATTGAAGTTTGTCATAAACGTAGTGCAACACTACATCTCCGACTTATGCCAGTATGTAGTAAGTCAACCGCCTCAAACCTAACCTACGAAGTAGTCTGCTTGGGGTTAGTAGAGGTAGTTTATAAGGGTTGTAAGGGTTCGTGACTATGATGTAATTAAGGTTGAATTTGGGTTAGCTTATCTATGGTATATATTTCAATTTTCTTGTAGAACAGTAATTGATTGAAGTCGCTTAACACAAAATTCGACGTCGAAACGTTCAAAACCGTATGTTCTGAAAGGTACAATATTCATGAAATCGAAAAACTTTAAAATGCAATATCTCAAAGAAAAAATAAGCTATTTGAGCAAACTCAAAGGTATTTGAAAGGGCTAGGCTGCTTCTTAAAGATGTCGTTTGTAGCTTTTTGTATATAGGTAATGTCGTGGTACTACATAACCTCAAATATAGGCAAAAATCGCCAGTTTCACACTGTTAGGTTAGGATATATTAAAATCCTGATGTGCTGGAGCAATTCTAAGTCCGGATTCGGTTTCAGCGCCAGAAATTTTTCGGAAAACCATATACGGTTTGCTTGTGCATAAAATTAAGGTATTTTTGTAGGACTGTGTTATCTATACGTATTACTATACGATATAACTCTGTGCAAACAATATATACTAAGAATAACTGAAGAAATATATATTCAATTTATAGCTTTTATTGACATAAAAAAAATTATAGTATAAATTTAAAAGTCAAAAATCATGTAAGAGCAATGTATTAACAATAAGTTGACATACTTATGCCTATGTGAAACCATTAAAACTTTAAATTAAACTAGGCCTTTTAGGAGGGTCGTTTGAAAAGTCCGTGCAAAGTCAGAGAGATGGTGCTACTAGTGCGTATCAAGGTTATTTTCAGTTAGTGGCATATCTTGGAAGAGCACACACCAAGTTTCAGCCAGATCGGCCAATTACTTTGCGTTTTACATTCGTTTCAATCAAAGAAATCGAGTGGTTGTAAAAAAATGGACGAAAAAGAATTTCGTGTATTGATTAAATATTATTTTTTCAAAGGCAAAACGCCTCAGAAGATTAAACAGAAGCTTGATAAACATTATAATGATTGTGCACCTTCGATTAGAATGGTTTATAAGTGGTTTCAAAATTTTCGGAGTGGCCATATGAGCACAAAAGACGCTGAACGTTCTGGACGCCCTGTTGAGGTTATCACTTCAGAAATCATTGATAAAATCCATGATATGGTGATGGCTGACAGAAAAGTGATGGTGCGTGAGATTGCTAGTACTGTAGGCATCTCGAGCGAACGGGTACATAATATTTTGTACCAACATTTGGACATGAAAAAGCTATCCGCTAGATGGGTGCCGCGATTGCTCACGATTGACCAAAAACGAGATCGTGTGAAGTGTTGCAAGAATGGTTTGCAGCTGTTCCAGTAAAATTCGCAAGACTTTAAGCGTCGTTTCATCACTGTAGATGAAACATGGATACATCACTACACTCCTGAGACCAAAGAATAGTCTAAACAGTGGGTTACCAAGGGGGAATCTGCTCCGAAAAAGCCGAAGACAATTCCTTCGGCCGGGAAGGTTATGGCGAACTGTCTTTTGGGATTCGCAAGGAATCATCTTCATAGACTATCTAGAAAAGGGTAAAACCATTACAGGCGAATATTATTCATCGTTATTGGATCGTTTGAAAACCGAGTTGCTAGAGAAACGTCCACGATTGGCCCACAAAAAAGTCCTCTTCCACCACGAAAATGCGCCAGCTCATGCCTCAGCAGTTGTGGCCGCAAAACTGATGGAGATAGGGTTCCAAATCGTTTCAGATCCCCCCTATTCTCCAGACTTGGCTCCGTCGGACTACTATTTGTTTCTTAATGTAAAAAAATTGCTGGCGGGGAAAAGATTTTATTCAAACGAGGAGGTGATTGCAGAAACCAATGCCTATTTTATAGACTCGGACAAATCCTATTATTTGGAAGGGATTAACAAACTAGAGCAGCGTTGAATGAAATGTATAAGCCTAAAAGGAGACTATGTTGAAAAATAAAAAAGATTTATTAAAAAAAAATCAAGCATTTTTTATTTTTGCACGGACTTTTCAAACGACCCTCGTATAAGACTCTTATTTATATGTTTCATGATAAACATATGTAATAATAAGTTATGTTGATTTCGAGTAAAATACAGATATACAAGTGAAAAATACATAACAGTAGTTCGTCATGACGGTTTCAGATCCAACCACTGATGAAGGAAAATGATACGATCCATTGCAGTTCCCTGTTTACCATTTGAAATAATATAAAAATAAATATAAAGAGATATAAATAATTTGACAGAAATAATTAAATAAATATAAATAAATATTGTGACGGTAAACGTCTTGTTTCCGCTACCGTCTCAATCACGCGGCTACCTGCGAGGGCAGCACCTACCGGTTGGGAAAAATATAAAAAGGGAACTCGGTACGAGACAGAACGGAACTCGCGCGAATATGAAAGAACCAGTCGAGGTTTAGTAATCCGAGCATCCAGCTGCATATAACAGTAACACGAGTTTTCCAAGATTTCCAAGAGTGCGGAGATGATCCAGCTGACAGTTACCGAAACTTATACTTTTGTCGCTACCGTTACGAGTGTATGTGTGGGTGAGGAGTTTCGCCATCGTAGGTGATACCGAGGGCGCGAATCCCCTCCTCTAATTAAACTGAGATACCGGAAGCGGCAATACGAACCTGTTCCTCCCCTCCTCCCTGATAGTGCGACCGTATATTAAGGTAAGCTGGCCATCTTAGTACCGCGATTTTTAATGTATGACTGCGCTCAATTAATTACTATTCCTTCGTACCGGCGGCTCTGTAAAAATCGGTATCGTGCATGTAACCTAACTTTGCGAACAAAGAACTGCGGACGTTCCGGCGATGCATGTTATTGTCGTGCATGCTGCATAAACATAAACACGCGGGCCAAGCGAATTGTAGAGTTATCGGAAAATAAACTAACTCACGTATGATCGAAAAGATAATTTTAATGTTGTCATTATTAGCTAGTAGTTAGTTGGTTGACTAATTCCCGTTCCCTCATGCTCTCCGGTTAGCAAACGTGAATATTTCGATTTTGCCCGCGTGCATTCTGGTACGATTGCACGTCGAGCGAAACAAAGAAATAAAACGGATTTACACCCCGTTACATGGCGCCCAACGTAAAAGAACCTGTAGCGTTTGTGATTGTTCAAAACGCCGGTTCTATTAGACATTGCCTTACGCTCAGTCAACCAGCGACCCAGATGGCAATCAAAGTGTTGTTGTGCACACTTTGTTTGTATGTCACATCGAAAATAAAGCACACTTTAATCTAACTCGCGAAGGCCTGCTGCGACGATAATTTGTAAACATTCTGTGTAAGCGCGTGCGAGTGCGACCGAACGACTCTTAGCGAGTCACCTTGTAATCACCAATAAGTTTTGAAAGTTATCGAAGAATAACAACATTGTACCCGTTGGCCCGGGGAAAATACTAACACCGCCAACATTCAAAACAAAGTAAACATAATTCAAATGTTCTCTTTTGTTTTGATTTCAATGTAGTCTTTCAATGTAATCTTTCGATTATTGCAAACTGTAATTATGGGTGATTGCGCATAGATATGCTCGCTGTATAAATTTAGAAACTAACCAGCACTGCCGCACTAACAAACAGTTAGTGCACCTGATAAGTAGGATTATTATATTGCGCAATAGCGAGCAAAGAGTTTTTCGGCTAGCGCAATAATAAATAACCTTGATTAAACCTTTCGTTGGCTAGTAAAATCTAAATTTGTGTTTACAATACATCGATTGTAGCACTCGCACTCGCATCGTCCTTCAAAAAAGTGTATAATCCATTAATAAAATTAATCGCGGCAATGATAAAATAAAGCGCGATACCGTAAATAAATAACAATGGAAGACACTCTAAAAGAAGTTAAAAGCTGGATATTGTCGCTCCAAGAAGAAGAAATAAACGAATATCTCGAGCAATTGGAGATGAAGTAAAATGGAAATAAGCACTCGCGAGTAGGGCGATTACAAAATTGGTTGGTAGGCGACTACTCTGCAGCAGATTTCGTCGAAGTTGATAACAACACAGCAACCCAACCCACCAAAAAGAGCAGCCCTACGCTCAGAGCTGATTACATCCATCTGTGCGGAACATACAGCATCCGAAGAGGAAGGACAGCACCCGTTATTCCAGTTGATGCAAAGTGCAGAAGTTATATCGCGGATACAAGAAACAGTGATAAATGTTACAGATATATTTGACAACGACGGAAATGATAATAGTATTAAAAATATTACTACAACGACTACTGATGGCAGCCAGTTTCAACTCCGCCTGCATTCGCTGTAATGATCCAAGACCTCATTTTCCGATCCAGAGAGAATGAGAAGAAGCTCGAGCTGCTAGACTCGTTAAGAGTAAATGTATCAAGTCTAACAAAAGTGTTAGACAAAATATATAATAACTATAGCAATGTTAAGAGCCAACTGGATGACTTATCCGCCAGAATGAGCATATTGAAAAATGCCGAAAATAGGAATGCACAGCAAGATGACGCTAACCATTCAAGTGAAATACGGCAGCAAGAAAACACGCTCAGGAGCGTCGCATTTCAAGATACCTTCACCTACCATTACGACACACGGTTATCTCAAAGTACTCCAGCTGGACCCGGACAGAGGCCCACGGAGGTCACCGGCAGGACCCCCGCCGGACGCTCCCTTTCGGAGAGGGTGGACAGTATCAACTTAATGGAGTTAATACTGAAGTGGATAACCACACGCCGAGCATGTGGTCATCTCAACAAACAACAAACCCTTGGTCGACTATATGGGATGTTGGTCGCATTGTCCGGGGATGGAAACTGAAATTCTCAGGAGAGAGCTACGTGAGTATCGACACCTTCCTGTCTAGGCTGGACAATTTGAGGAACGGTGCAGGACTCACAGAGGACGAAATGCTCTTAACAGTATCAGAGCTACTCGTCGGTCCCGCCCTTACCTGGTACGAGGCGATGAAGGAAGAATGGCTCTCCTATGCCGAAATTGAAACGGACGCACGGGAATGGTTTGGAACCAGCGTGCAACAACGTCTGATGAGGGAAGTGCAAAGCCGATACCAGGGCCCAGATGAACTGATCAATGTTTACATCGCCAACATGATAGGCCTGATGAAACGACTGAACCCACCGATGGCGCCTGAACGTCAACTAGACCTGTTGCACGCTAACCTCCTCCCTGATATCCAGAGCCAAGTACGTAGGTCCGAAGTGAGCTCCATACGTGTCCTGAACACGCTAGCCACGGCGGCACAGTATAATATAACCACGCTAGGTAAACCACGGACATGGGAGGAAATCGTGGAAAGCTTGAAGAAAGTCGAACAAGGCTGGACCATCCTCAATGCCCTCCAACAAACCGTATACGCCGATTTTTACGCGTATACGGCTGCGGGACACCGCCCCAGTGACCTGGAACACTGGAGCAAGGTGGTGTCCCGCCGGCGCCAATTTGCACACGCCCTCAAGGAGGTGCAGCGTCGTCATTGCCAGGCCCTTGAGGGCCTGGTTGGTGACCCATCTACTGCCACCGTCCAGCCTCCAACTACCAAGGCTTCGGGAATCAGACCTACGGCTACAGTACACCAGGACCAGCGGAAGTGCGGGGTGAACCTGGTGGTAAACATAAACAGCAGTAGCGTGTATCAGGCAACCGGACCCACATTCCCATTAACCTTGTGGTGAGGTCCACGGGCGCGGTACCCACGGTTGAGAAACCGTTGTGGACCACTCCAAACAGACATGATCGGTTGCCGCTGACCCCCAGGAAACGAGGATTCCCTCGGGGTACCTTGTCCCGTGCACAATGGGAGGGTTGTAACGTTTGCCACTACCCAGGGGTGACCCGCCCGGATCGTTGCCCTCGTGTCCGGTAGCATCCTGATCTCTTCAATGAGAGGCTGGACTGGGAGGCACGCCGACGCCCCGAATTGAACGAAGAGGGTCAAGAAGAGACCCCCAGACACCGGTGATCATCCTGGTAAAAGGTACCTGCCCCCGTGGGCAGGGCCGATCCTAGATTATATCAGGTGAATACAGAACATGATCTTTTTTATTGACTTTTATTCACCTGACCTCGACGGGAATAGCGCTAACAATTCTATCGTCAAGGACCCCGAAGGTCTAGACTGGAAGGGGGCTGTGACGGTAAACATCTTGTTTGCGCTACCATCTCAATCACGCGGCTACCTGCGAGGGCAGCACCTACCGGTTAGGGAAAATAAAAAAAGGGAACTCGGTACGACACGAGACGGAACGCGCGCGAATATGAAAAAATCAGCCGAGGATTAGCAATCTGAGCATCCAGCTGCATATAACAGTAACACGAGTTTTCCAAGTTTTCCAAGAGTGCGGAAGTGATCCAGCTGACAGTTACCGAAACTTATACTTTTGTCGCTACCGTTACGAGTGTATGTGTGGGTGAGGAGTTTCGCCATCGTAGGCGATACCGAGGGCGCGAATCCCCTCCTCCAATTAAACTGAGATACCGGAAGAGGCAATACGAACCTGTTTTCCCCCCTGATAGTGCGACCGTATATTAAGGTAAGCTGGCCAGCTTAGTACCGCGATTTTTAGTCTATGACTGCGTTTAATTAATTACCATTCCTTCATACTGGCGACTCTGTAAAATGTAATCGGTAGCTTGCATGTAAACTAACTTGGCGAACAAAGAACTGCGGACGATCCGACGATGTATATTATTGTCGCGCGCGCTGCGTAAACATAAACACGCGGGCCAAGCGTCTTGTAGAGTTATCGGAAAATAAACTAACTCACGTATGATTGAAACGATAATTTTACTGTTGTCATTATTAGCTAGTAGTAAGTTGGTTGACTGACTCCCGTCCCCTCCTGCTCTCCGATTAATAAATGCGAATGTTTCGATTTCACCGCGCGCATTCCGGTACGATTGCGTGTCGAGCGAAATAACGAAACAGAACGGATTAATCACCCTGTTACAATATATAAAAACAAATGAATAACTATAAATGATAGTTAAAATTTTGCTTATTTTTAGCATAAATTGAAAATTTCTTAAATAAAAATAAAAATTTTTGAATTATTTTCAATAGTTTAAATTATTGATTTTTTATTAAATAAAAATTAAATTGAAAAAAAAACTAATTATTGGAAAATTATTATTTTACCATCATATAACTTTTATTAATCTCTTGATAGTTTGTAATCTCTCCTGAAAAGAATTGAAATTCATCAAATATACATCACGATTTCATTGTTTATTATCTTTTGTGTCTATACTATTATTGTTATACTATTACTATACAGACTAATCTTAAAGAAAATCAACAATGTGAAGAAATTTTTATTTAATAGAATTTATGTTAGTTTAATAACTGTACCTAAAAATCAATAAAAATTAATTTTTCTTTCTTATAAAATTACATAGGTCCACAAAAAAAAAAGATCATTGTACTGTTGACCAGACGTACTTTTTCTTACATATTTTTCGACGCTGAATTTGAATTTACAATAAGAAAAAAGCCAATTAATTCAATTTATGACAGAAAACCTTATTTGTTAGGGTTTTTTGAGGGTTTTTCAAAAAAAGTGTAAATAAACTTATTTTGACTACAAAATTAAATTTCACAGAAAAAAATACATTAAAAACTATTTCTTGAATATATTTTTAACTATTTTGCTATTCCTCATACTAATAGTAAGTTCCATGCGTCTAAAGCATGTTCTGATAAAACCTATGAGTGATGTATGCTTGTGTATTTATTGTGCAAACTTTGAGCTGTACTTAATTACTTTGAAAAAGTTTATTGGTATAAGTAGTGTTGAGCTTTATAGTTCACGTTCTACAGTTTAATCTTCTGTAGCATGTCCAGTAACTCAAGAAATGTGTTACTATCAAGAATGCAAGTTATGTCCAGGTGCTGAGGGTATCACATTTGACATTTTATATATTGATAAAACAGAGAATGATAATTATATAACGTTTGCGCTGTGGATTAAAGAAAATTTGGAAACTAGAACAGTATCCATTGCTACATTCAAGGTAGAATTTACTAAATATACGAGGTGTGTTCAAAAAGTAAGATGACTTTGTATTTTTAAGAAAAAATATTTATTTATTTATCAATATTTATGTTGTCCCCTTCAAAGTAATCCCCCTCAGACACAATAGACTTATGTCAACGGCTTTTTCAATCCTCAAAGCACTCCTCATAAGCACTTTTCGGTATAGCCTTGAGCTCTTCCAGCGATGCAGTCTTTATCTCTTCAATCGTTGCAAATCTCCGTCCTTTCATAGGTCTCTTTAGTTTTGGGAACAAGAAAAAGTCACATGGGGCCAAATCCGGTGAATATGGTGGCTGAGGCATGATTGTGGTGTTGTTTTTGGCCAAAAAATCTCTCACAAGCAAAGATGAGTGAGCAGGGGCATTATCGTGATGCAAAAGTCATGAATTGTTTTTCCACAATTCTGGGCGTTTGCTTCGTATTGCTTCTCGCAAACGGCGCATAACTTCAAGATAATACTGTTTATTGACCGTACGTCCATATGGTAAGAACTCCTGATGCACCACGCCATGGTAATCGAAGAAAACAGTGAACAAAACTTTGAAATTTGATCGAACTTGGCGTGCTTTTTTCGGTCTTGGCTCATCTGGGCTCTTCCTTTGGGACGATTGGACTTTGGTTTCGATATCATAACCATATACCCATGATTCGTCAGCAGTTATGACCCTTTTGAGTATATCTGGGTCGTCGTTGACGTCATTCAACAGTTCTTGAGCGATGCTCATGCGACGGTTCTTTTGGTCAAAATTTAGCAATTTCGGAACAAACTTCGCTGACACACGTCTCATGGCCAAAACGTTAGAAAAAATTTCATGGCACGAGCCAAGCGATATACCAACATACTCAGCAACTTCTCTGATAGTGATTCGACGATTTTCCAGAACAATTTTCTTAACTGCTTGAACGTTTTCATCAGTTGTTGACATGCTTGGGCGTCCAGAGCGAGGCTCGTCATTGGCATCTTCCCGGCCATCTTGGAAGAGTTTGTACCACTTGTAAACATTTTTTTTACTCAAAACAGTTTCACAGTATGCCACCGTCAACATTTCAAGTGTTTCGCAGCACTTTATTTTATTTTTTACACAAAATTAGATGCAAATCCTTTGATCCATATTTTTCGATGGCAAGAAATCGCCGAGCACGCAAAACACTTATAACCTTTACGCCTCTCACAACCAAACAAAAAATGCTATACACTTGAAACTTGGTACAGATGTTCGGGAAGAGTGTACTAACAAAACAAAAGAGAGAGAGAGAGAGCGAGAGAGAGAGAGAGAGAGAGAGAGAGACGACCTGACCTGGGGAAGACCGCTGGCAGAAAATGCTGCTGATGCTGCTGGCAGGAAGTACTGCTAATGCTCCAGGCTGGAAATGCTGCTGAAGCTGCAGACAGGATTGCGGTACGTCCAATTGAATTCCACTATGTCTCGGACATCGCATGGGAATTCTCTCCGGGCTGTAATCTGCTCGGCGTCTTTAATACGGAGACAATGCTACATAAAATTATTTTATAAATTATTCATGTCATAATAATTTTATAGGGAGAGAGACATAACGAGTAAGGTTCAACTCGTTATAGTATCCAACAGCGTACAATGGTTTTATAAACTACTATGGGTGGGTAATATCTATTCTTTATAACTTTGATTGCCTATGCCTTGGTTTATATAATTAATTAATTATTAAAATTAATTAATGTCCCTGTATACCATCTGTTTCATATAATAAACATAGATAAACGCCCCCCCCCACGATATCTTAAAACGAATTATATCATTTTATTCCCCTAGGAAGGTTTGGATGCGACTTTTCAGTTTTCTGTATTTGACAGCCAATGGTCATTCGGCTATTTATATTTTACGTGATTTGCGTACTCGAAACGTATAGTAGTGTTCTTGAATCTCAACGCTCGTTTGACAGTTGTGAAGAGTTGTACTTTGTATGAGCGATATGTAAACATAGCGGGAATAACAAAATTATAACTAGATCTAGCTATTCATAAACATTAATATTTTAGGCAACTGTATTTGAACTTATACATATGCAGAGAACACTCAATCGGTTATAAACTTTTTTATTTTAACCTAGCTTGAGAAATTTACTCGTTATATATTACAAGTTATTTTTTATTACTTTCTAATGAGTATCTTAACTCAAAGTTCGCAAAAATATAAATTTTTATAAAACAAAAGAAAAATAACTCAATAATCAAATTTCAATAACTAAATGTACTAGTGTATTTGATGAGTAAGTGTATATTACTACTTATGTTTATTCCCCTAGACTTGATAATTTTTATACCTGGATTCTTTTGTTTCAAAGTTGATACACTATAAAATTAGTTAACTAAATTTGACCACATATGTGAAGATCTATGATAACATCTGACTTTATAACAAGTCAATAACCACCGAGTATCGTGTTATTTATGTTTGTGAAGATGAATGCATGATTGTTAGAATAAATAGTTTTGTAGTTTGAAAAAAAGAATTATTTCAAAAATGGCAAATACCAATAATGAACATGATATGTATAGTAGTGGAGAGTTTGAGTCAAGTGAAACAAACTCTGATACTAACGATCAAATTTGTGACATTGATAATAATGATTTAGAATATAGTACATCCCTGCACAAGTTTACTACGATAATTATTTTTCTCCTTCAAGCAAACTGTTTACTTCTAGATCTGGTATTCGGGAGAGTATACAATTAGCTGGAAATGACCCCGTTTATTATTTCAAGTATTTATTTGATGAAAACCTTGTTACTTTGATATGTGTAGAAACAAATCCTTATCAGAAAAAAACATTAGGAAAGCGGGTTAATATTGCAAAATGATCAAATGTTACATCATATCAGCTTCTAAAGTTTATTGCTCTGACTATTCTTATGGGTCACATTCGACAAGAATGTCTTGAAGATTATTGGAGCACTAACCCAATGTTAGTCACACCAATATTTCATCAAACAATGACTCGTAATCGCTATCTCCAAATAATTCGTTTCTTACATTTTGAAGATAATAACAATTCAAACACACATCCGGTGAGAAATTTGGAGTCTGTTATAGATTATTTGAAAAAGAAATTTTCAAGTGTTCTAGATCCAGGACAAAAATTATGCATCAATGAAGATCTTGTACTATGAAAAGGGCGGCTAGCTTTTAAACAATATTTACCTCTAAAGCGACATCGCTTTGGTATAAAAATATTTGAAATTGTTGACTGTGAAACTGGATTTATTTTAGATTTTATGATCTGTACAGTTAAAAATACTGAATATGAACGTTTTGACCTAGGTATTTCAGGTGATATTGTGGCTCGCTCTCTAAAGCTATATTTTCACAAAGGTCATATTGTTTATACAGACAATTAGTATACTTCTCCCATTTTGACAGAATTCCTACATGAAAAAGATACGAGTACCGTAACTATGCGGTACCGTACCGTAAAAAAAGGAAGGGGTTACCAAAATTAGACATGCGTCTCAATAAAGGAGAGGTACAAGTTTCCCATAATAATATACACATGGCCATAAAATGGCAAGATAAAAAAGAAGTACATGTGATCACTTCAGTACACGAATTTAAATTTGCTACGACAGGAAAGAAACATTATCAAATTTACGATGATATAATAAAGCCATCTTGCATTATTATTGATTATGATAAAAATATGAGAGGGATCGATGCTATTGATAGACAATTATCCTTGACAGAATCAATTAGGAAATTAATGAAATGATACAAAAAACTGTTTTTTCATTTGCTTGATATGGTACTCATCGACGCCCATGCATGGTACAACGTAAATAATCCCAGAATATCTTTCCCAGAGTTTCGGCTAAAAATAGTCTCTGCTATTCTTGACTTAGAAGACGAGCCAAATGTTAGGATTGTAGAAATCCTAATCGTCTAATAGGAAAACATTTCCCGGTTTCATTGTCATCCCTTTGTGATGTAACGAAAAAAAGGTGTGTGCTATGCAAAATGATGAATAAGAGATCAGAAAGCAGAATAGGATGTGATAAATGTAAAGTATTATTATGTATTACATCTTGTTTTCACATTTATCACACTCAAATGTATTTGCCATAAATAAAAAAAATAAATAAAAAAAATAAAAAAACAAAAGAAAAAAAATCTAAACAAAAAAATTTTTTAAATAAAAAAAATTACAAAACATTCCTTATAAATCATTATCTTTTATACACACACATTCACATGTACATATGCGCGCGCACGCGCACACACACACACACACACACAAGAAATCAGCCAGCCTTCCATGTCCATGTCATTGATTCTGGGTTACGCCGAGAGAAGGTCTAAACATATATAAACCCTCTGTATCAAATTTATACTAAACTTCACCGTATAATTGAATTTCCATAAAATTGAGATGATTGGGTGGCATATCCGCCTGTGGGGGGTGAATTTTCAAAATCTGTCCTCAGATTCGTGATCAGCGACCTCAAAACCCCCATGCATAAAGTTTTCACTAAATTTCAATATATTGTTGAATTTCCAAAAAATTGGGGTGATTGGGGGGGGGGGGGTACACCGTCCCTGGGGGTGAATTTTTAAAATCTAACATTAGATTCATGATCAGCTTACCAAAAGCCCGTTGTATTAAGTTTTCACTAAATTTCACTGTACGAGGTGTGTTCAAAAAATACCCGGAATTTTTAAATTTCGCAGGTCTGGAGAATACGATTGTCAAAATTTTTTTTTATTGTGTTCGTATACATGCCCTTGAAGTATGATAAAATTTTCAGCTATATTCACTGTTTACTTTGTCTGCGGTAGTCGCTAAGGTTTGACGTATTTTTATGAGCTAGGCGATTTTCGTTTTTTTATAAGAAATGGATCAAAGAATTTGTATTAAATTTTGCGTAAAAAATGAAATAAAATGAAACAAAGTGTGTGAAATGATACAAAAAGCCTATGGTGAGTCTGCTATGAAAAAAACAAGTGTTTACGAGTGGTATAAGCCTTTCCAAGATGGCCGCGAAGACGTTAAAGATGACGAACGCTCCGGTCGACCCAGCACGTCAACAATCGATGAAAATGTGAAAAAAGTGGAAAAAATGGTTCTGAATGATCGCCAAATCACAATTAGAGAAGTTGCTGATGAAGTTGGCATATCAATTGGCTCATGTCATAACATTTTTTCAAATGTTTTGGGCATGAAACGGGTGGCAGCAAAATTCATTCCAAATCTGCTGAACTTTGATCAAAAAAACAATCACATGAACATCGCTCAGGAGCTGTTAAACGTCGTCAACGACGATCCAAGTTTGCTTGAAAGGGTCATAAATGGTGATGAAACATGGGTGTACGGTTATGATATCGAAACCAAAGCACAATCGTCCACCTGGAAGCATTCAACGTCACCAAGAGCGAAAAAAGCACATCAAGTTCGATCAAATGTGAAGGTTTTGCTTACAGTTTTCTTTGACTGCAGGGGTGTGGTGCATCATGAGTTCTTATCACAAGGTCGTACGGTTAACTAGGAGTATTACCTTGAAGTTATGCGACGTTTGCATGAAGCAATCCGAATAAAACGCCCCGGATTTATGGAAAAACAATTCATGGCTTTTGAATCACGATAACGCACCTGCTCACTCGTCGTTGCTTGTTCGTAATTTTTTGGCCAAAAACAATACCGTAGTTGTGCCCCAACCTCCATATTTACCAGATATAGCTCCGTGTGTCTTTTTCCTGTTCCCAAAGTTGAAGAGACCCATGAAAGGACGGCATTTTTCCTCGATTGAAGAAATAAAGGCTGAATCGCTGAGAGTGCTCAAGGACATACCAAAAAGTGAATATCAAGAGTTCTTCGAAGATTGGAAAAAACGCTGGCATAAGTGTATTATATCTGGGGGGGGATTACTTTGAAGGGAACCACATTGATGTAAACGAATAAATAAATATTTTTTTGGAAAAACGATAATTCCGGGTACTTTTTAAACACACCTCGTCTAACGGGAAATTCTGAACTTTTGAAAATTTTAACATTGTGTCATACCGTAAGCCACCGGGGTGCGCCATATGGCGCGCACCCCTGTCTCGCACACATCCACCCTTGATAGGGTCCTACCTAGTAGGCCTTAGAACACTATTCTATAGGGAAAACCGATTTTTCATTTTTTTCAAAATCCCGGCGACCTAATGGTTAACGAAAGTTTGAAATACTGCAGAGCAATACTGATGATGAAGAGAATTAATTCTTTTTTAAAATTTAATAATCATAAATAATATTGGCTGTAAGTGTTTTTATCGTTCTAAATAACTGTTTAAATAATTTTTACAAAAGTCTTCTTATTTATTTGTTTTCGTCATATAATAATTATATTTATAAATGATGTATTCGGATTTTTTAAACATTTTTATGACATGTAGAACTATTTTTCGAACTATTATATTTAGAACATTATTATTTTTAAATTTAGCTGAAGTCAAAAGAGTTGGTGATACATTGTTAGGAATGGCAACTCAATGCGTACAAGCGAAGAATGTGAACAAAACGTCTCCACAGACTTTATCAAATTTGTGTTTGAAAATAAATGTAAAACTAGGCGGCATCAACAGTATTTTGGTACCAAGTATAAGGCCAAAGGTATTTAATGAACCTGTTATATTTCTTGGTGCCGACGTAACACATCCTCCAGCTGGGGACAACAAAAAACCTAGCATAGCTGCGGTTGTAGGGAGTATGGATGCTCATCCATCACGCTATGCAGCTACCGTAAGAGTTCAACAACATAGACAAGAGATAATTCAGGAATTAAGTTCTATGGTTAGGTAAGTTGCATGATAATTTTTAAATACATTACACGACATATATATCGAGTTTTCATAATTTAGTTTCTGTATTGATTGATTTTAGAGAGCTTCTTATTATGTTCTATAAGAGTACGGGAGGATATAAACCACACAGAATTATTTTATATCGTGATGCTGTATCTGAAGGTCAATTTTTACATGTCTTACAACATGAGCTCACTGCAATTCGTGAGGCTTGTATAAAACTTGAAGCGGATTACAGACCTGGTATCACATTCATTGTTGTGCAGAAACGACATCATACACGACTATTTTGTGCTGATAAAAAAGAACAAAGCGGGAAAAGTGGCAATATCCCTGCAGGAACTACGGTAGATGTTTGCATAACACATCCTACAGAATTCGACTTCTATCTTTGTAGTCATCAAGGAATCCAGGTTATATTTATAAATATATATATATATATATATATCTATATATACATGTAAGGGGGTCTCCAGTTCTGTTCCCTACTTTCCCCCACCCCATGAGTTTTGATCATATTCTTTTATTGTATAAATGTTAAAATTACGTTTTTAGGGTGTTTTCACCGTTTTTTAAAAAGAAAATTTTTTTAAATTTCTATGTGGACCCTTCCCAATCAGAAAAATGAGCTTTAGCCTTTCCCCATCTCCCTAAAAAGAGTAGTCGTTAATTCATTAACCCCCTCTTAATTACTCTATCGTATATTTGTAAATGTTATGAAAATACAAAATATAAAGAGAATGCAATGTTTGTGAAAATAAATTTTATTACATTATTTCATTAAATATGTAATTTACATAAATTTGCATAAGTTTAAATGTAATTTACATTTAGTAATTTATATTGAATTTTGGATATCATCAACACGACATAGTGATATCATATTATTTAGTAGTAATGATATGATGTTCAAAATTATAGTTACGTATTCAATTAAATAACACTATGCTATAAATTATTTTGTTTGTGGTGTCGAATTCTCGACATATGATATCTGTTATATGAAACGTTTATAGAAATATTATTACAGACATATATAATTTAAAGAAATTATTTAATTTTTTGTTGACTTTTCGGCATATTGATATAATTTTACAAAAACAGATTTAATGAAATAGAATTCATAAAGTAATATAATTGTAAATTATGTAAAATTATATTTTGGACAATGATGATAATAAATGGAAAAAGTAAACAAAATTATTTTTAACATACACAAAAGTTCAACTTTTTCCTGGAAGGTTTTCATTATCAGTCTGAAACAAATGAATAACAAGACATTTTTATTATAATATTTTAATATTTTTCATGTCTTTTTTTGTTCTTATTAATTATAAATAACTTAATTTAAAAATATATCGTTTGTAAGGATAAGGTCTTGTATAACCATTATTTCTTCATCATTAATAATTTTAATAACATAAAGAGTTTTAATTCGCAAAATGTAAGTTTTATCTGTAATAAAAAATGTTATATGGTTTTAATATAAGGAAGTTTGTTTATATAATTAGAACTAAACTTATTGTAAAGCAATGTCAAAAAGAATCGTTTATAGTAGAGATGTATCTATTTCTACAAGTGTAAATCTATAATTGAAATCAGGAATATAAATCAAAATTTTCTTATTTCTTTCTTTAACATTTAATATATCAAGTTTAGAAAAAAAAAACATTTAGATTAGTTGATTAGAAACAAAGAAAAGTCAATGGAAGAGTGCAAAGTAAGTTTTAATTCACTGATGTACTTTTTGGGAGCGCTTTTTTAAAAAATCGTATGAGTGTTTATGAACTTGAAGCATACTATATAGTGATTTTAACCTTAAAGTATATGTAAACTTTCTATGCTGCAGATGCACATTATCAAGAGTTCGCAATATCAAAAGTTGACTTCGAGAATGAATAGTAGTTCGTTCAGTATTTCTGTGAGAGTGAATATGCAAATTTATGCTTACTTAATGGAAAATAATTTTGAATGTTATGAACATGAAACCTTTACAAATTTGTTTAATATTCCATAAAATATTCGTGACATTATAAAACTATTGATAAAAATTTTATTAAAAAAAATTTATGGAAAAATATTACAAATTCGAACAGCTTATGTTTACACAAGCATACACAAAGCATTTCAATTAGCGATTGCAAATTAATTTTTTAATGTACCTAATGTAAACAACAGTTAATTCGACATATAAAAAACATACATTATCACTGTATCTAAAATGACACCAATGGACCAAGAATTCGACACCAAAAACTATATAATTTTTGTACATTCTATAAAATAATACTGTATTTAATACATAAATGTTGTATTTTGAATATAATATTAGATAATACCAATTGAAACATTTCTTTAACTCTATGTTGTTATTCTATATATTGTTGTGGCCACTATTAAATGATTATAACGAAATACAAACTTAATGAAAGAAACTAGACTATATTTATTAAATCAGAAACAGTGTATATAGAATCAGTTCGTCGTATCTACAGATTGAAAAAATAATAAAATAACTAAGTCTAATAAAGAAAAGTACTTAGCAATCAAATATTCGGGAGAGATTATATCGAATATATTACATTATCCTCCGGTTTTTATTAGATTGTCGTCCCGAAAATCAATAAAAATATTCAGAAAACTTGAATGTAGAAATTCGAATCTTGAACTAAGATGTCGGTTATTCTAAGCAAGTTTATTTTTTTGCGGAAGCCCGTATCTTAAAAAGCTTCAATCTTGAACCTTGAACCTTGAGTTTGTTATGTAATGTTGTGTATAATGTGGTGGATTTTAACAAGGGTGGCGAATTGACATACTGTGGACCTCACCTTACCCATTACTCTGGCATTTGCCCTATATCTCACAGAAAAAAAACCACAGCTCAAAAAAATCGTGAGAAGAGTAAGCGAATTACCTATCGTGGTATGTTGCTAATCTGTCAATGTGTACAATCTCCTTCCTGTGTTTTGGTGTTTGTTGGATGCAAAAAACTACATCGTTGATCTTCTTAACGATTTTGTATGGTTCTTTCTAACTTGTTTCAAGATTTGTATTAAATTAATTAAATTTGTATTAATAAAATTGTAATCTACATGTACATCTCATATCTTCGACTAGACATTGTTCAATGGCTACTCTGATTTTGTCATCGTCAAAAATCCCTATATCATCTTTTAATGCTGCTGACGGCATTTGGACTGAACCTATATCATAAATAAATTTTTCTTTTTTCTTTGGTTTTATTTTAGAAATATCACTATTGACGCTTTCACATTCATCGATCTCAGACAATTCAAAGTCGCTGTCTATACTTTTTGACTTACGAAAGTTATTTCTACGTGAAACTGGTTTTTTTTTTTTTTTCTCTTCCATTCTTTTGCCTTCATTTCACCAGTCGGGAATTTCACAACACTTTCTATATTAATCTTATTATTTTTATGTACAAAGGAATAAGGATAATCAATTTCCTTTTCACTTGTATATTTTTCTATTTGTGTATCTTCCAAAATTGCTGCAAGATCACCTCTATTTTTTTCAATAGTAAGGGTGTCTTTCAATATTTTATCCAAGACAACCCAATGACCTTCCACCAGATTGCCAAGCAATAAAATATAGAGGCAAGGTTGATCTTCAGAGTCAGCTGTATTTTCATCTACTTTAGTTATATTCGAGTCACCTGGTTTTTTAATAAAAACCTTCATATTAACTCCATATAACTTGATAAAAAACTCCTATTTCATACAAAGTCCCGTATTCTCCTAATTATCCCATTGCGTTTTTATAATGACTAGCATCACTATATTTAACAATACTAGGATTAGAATATATCACCGACGATAGTTCTGATTCCCAGTTTTTCGTTGTGTAATCAACTATACGAGGTGTGATTAAAAAGTAAGGTGAATTTTGAAATTTAGCGGGCTACGTCCGTTCGATCTTCGACTTTTTTATTTGGTTATGTAGGTACACTCGTCTAGAACATACGTTCCAAATTTCAGCTTTGTAGTATGTTTGCTTTGTTTGTGAGAGGCATCAAGGTTAGAAGTGTTTTGCGTGCTCCGCGATTTGCTGCTGTCTAAAAACATGGATCAAAGAGTTTGCATTAAATTTTGTGTGAAAAATGGAATCAAATGTTCCAAAACACTTGAAATGCTGAAAGTGGCATACGGTGAGTCTACTTTAAGCCAAAAAAATGTTTACAATTGGTATAAACTCTTCCAAGAAGGCCGAGAAGACACCGACGACGAACCTCGTTCTGGACGCCCCAGCACATCAACAACTGATGAGAATGTTGAAGAAGTGAAGAAAATAGTGTTGGGAAATCGTCGAATTACCATTAGAGAAATTGCTGATCATATTGGCATCTCATTTGGTTCGTGCCAATCAATTTTGACGAGTGTTTTAGACATGAGACGTGTGTCACCGAAGTTTGTTCCGAAATTGCTCAATTTCGACCAAAAGAAACGTCGCATGAGCATCGCCCAAGAGCTACTGAATGACGTCAACGATGATCCAGATTTACTCAACAGGGTTATAACAGGTGACGAAACATGGGTATACGGTTATGACGTCGAGACTAAGACTCAATCGTCCCAGTGGAGGCATTCTGGATCACCAAGACCAAAAAAAGCACGCCAAGTTCGATCAAATGTAAAGGTTTTGCTTACAGTTTTCTTTGACTGCAGGGGCGTGGTGCATCATGAGTTCTTGCCACAGGGTAGAACAGTAAATAAGGAATATTACCTGCAAGTTATGCGCAATTGCGCGAAGCAATCCGCCAGAAACGTCCGAATTTGTGGAAAAATAAAAATTGGCTTTTGCACCATGATAACGTCCCTGTTCACACATCGTTGCTTGTGCGCGAATTTTTGGCTAAAACCAACACAGTAACGATGCCACAGGCACCGTATTCCCCAGATCTGTCCCCCTGTGACTTCTTCTTGTTCCCAAAACTGAAGAGGCCCATGAAAGGACGGCGTTTTGCCACGATTGAGGAGATAAAGACGGCATCGAAGGATGAACTAAACAAGATCGCAAAAAATGATTTTTTGAAATGCTTTGAGGATTGGAAAAAGCGTTGGCACAAGTGCATTATATCCGAGGGGGATTACTTTGAAGGAGATAAAATAAAAATTGATGAATAAATAAATATTTTTTGAGAAAAATAAAAATTCACCTTACTTTTTGATCACACCTCGTATACGTACGGATGCGGACGGATACGGACGCGAATCGCAACTCTAGTAACATCACTAAAAATATCTAGTTCGATTATTTAGTACCAACACTACCGGTAGTGAGCAAAAGTGACTGTTGTTTAAAGCTGTAGCGCCGAACGTACCACATTTAATGAACGCCTATCTAACTTTCACATTATTAGTCATGCTGTTTAAAATAGACTACATACGTCAATATTTATTGATGAATAAAAATAGAACATGCACCCATTTTTTCTCAAAAATCGATGAACTTTTACTCATTTCAAGATATATCGGAAAAATTATTCAAAAGATTAATTTGACCTAAGATCAATAATGCTATTATACTATTATACTATTATACAGCACTAAACTTATACAGTCCCGCCCAATAATCTTTGCCCACCTGAGAACAAAACGACTATAACTTTGAAACTCCATATCTCGGCTGGAAATACACCTACAGAGCTCTGCTGGGGCTCATTTGAAAGGGTTTTTCGAGCACTTTTCAATGATGTATATTAAAATCATGCTTAGATATTTCCCTTGCAGATAGGGCGGCGAATATCAAAACAAAAATTACGAAATTTTTGCTTTTTCGTTAACCGCTTGCCATTTCGAGAAAAAAAATCGTAGAAAAATTCTAAGCATAGCATTTTTTCGCTCTTTTCCTGCACTATCCAAAACACTCATTCAAAAATAATTTTCGTCTAAATTCAGCGATTATATGAGGATTTCATTCAAAAACAGCATCTATATTCATTGCTCTGTATCTCGGAAAATTCGAATTGTAGAAAAAAATTTTCTGGGAAGAAAATGCTCTATTTTGTAAATAGAATACGTGAACGAAATTTCATAATCATATGAAAACATTTTTTTTCCAGTCGTAATATCAAGTAGTCTATTTTTTTCAATATTTCACTTTGGAATAATAAAACAGATCATTTATACTCGAAGCTATTCTATTAATTGTAGACAAATTTTAATTGTATGCAAATCTCGATCAACGAAAAATCTAAGTAGAAAAATTAATCTAATCTACCAAAACTGACATAACTAATGATTAGTGAAAAAAATTTTTTTTTAATGTTGTTCTAATCTTCTAAAAAATTGTTTACCATAGTAACATATTATTGAAGTATGGCACCGAGAGATTTTAGTAAACGTTATCAAGTTATTGGATTTCACATAAATGGTAAAAGCAATCGTCAGATTGCTAGTATTCTCAATATTCCTCGTCGAACCGTAGACTACAATGTAAATAAATTTAAAAGTAGCGGCAGTGTTGAAGACAAGAAGCGCTCTGGTAGACCGCGGAAACGATTGCTTTTACCATTTATGTGAAATCCAATAACTTGATAACGTTTACTAAAATCTCTCGGTGCCATACTTCAATAATATGTTACTATGGTAAACAATTTTTTAGAAGATTAGAACAACATTAAAAAAAAATTTTTTTCGACAATTCGAATTTTCCGAGATACAGAGCAATGAATATAGATGCTGTTTTTGAATTAAATGCTCATATAATCGCTGAATTTAGACGAAAATTATTTTTGAATGAGTGTTTTGGATAGTGCAGAAAAAGAGCTAAAAAATGCTATGTTTAGAATTTTTCTACGATTTTTTTTCTCGAAATGGCAAGCGGTTAAAGAAAAAGCAAAAATTTCGTAATTTTTGTTTTGATATTCGCCGCCTTATCTGCAAGGGAAATATCTAAGCATGATTTTAATATACATCATTGAAAAGTGCTCGAAAAACCCTTTCAAATGAGCCCCCGCAGAGCTCTGTAGGTGTATTTCCAGCCGAGATATGGAGTTTCAAAGTTATAGTCGTTTTGTTCTCAGGTGGGCAAAGATTATTGGGCGGGAGTGTATATTCAATAGTAGTGATTATGGCTCCAATCTTATATTAGTATGAGTAATGCATTTAACATCGTGTACTTTTTGCTGCCACTATGAAAACATCCGTGAATATTCTTCTAATTTAAAGGGTTTAATATTTTGATAATTAATTTCCTTTGTTCGAATACGTTTTAATTTAAAATATACAAAATATAAATATGTAGTCTCTATTTTATTTTTATTCATTCTCTTTTTTTTCTACCAAATTTTAAAACAACAATATTGATTGTAGTATCGGAGATGGTTATAAAATTAACAGTTTGTACCAATAATTTCAAAACATAACGTATTATGTTCTTAAACCAATTTACTAACATATTTCTATTCTTGCAGTTTATTATCCATGTTAATTATTCATAAATTGAATTTATCGCTAAAATAGAAATCTTACACTCTTTGATATATAATAATAGTAATATTTCAACGTATAGGAAAATTCAAAATTTCGGGCTCTATTTTTGCATCAACCAATCTCAACGCTGAATATCGGCGACTCATCTTTCCTTAAAGATAGGATTAATATTAAAATAAGATAGAACCATACCATCATTCTTTTAAGAAAGGATAGGAAGAGGAGAAAGAGAATAAAACGTGGAAAAAATATAAAAATCAAAAATAAAAAAATATAAGGGAAGGATAAGGATTGAATAGAACCGTCAGCTGTGTAACAATTTAATTTTGTTCATTTTTAAAATATTGGTTCATGATATCAAGCTTTCCGTAAAAGGTCTCTGCATTTCAACAAACATATTATTTTAACTGAACTGTTTTTTCAATTGTTCATCCGGAACCGTTTGGAGAAATTCTTCAAAAATTCCAAAATTTATTTTAAATAAATTAACGATGCCGAATACACCCAAATAAATTCACAGAATCAGATCACTAATGAAGTTACTTCACTTAGCATCACTTTTTCATGTAGGAAAATAAAAATATATAGTATTAGATATATTTTTCACGCTCTTATCTTCTTTTTTATTTCGTATTGTTATATTAATAGTAACAAATTTAACATAAATTCCTTTTTTCAAAGGTAGATATTTCAATTTTTTTACAAAACACATGTCACAGCGGAAAAATGCGCATTAGTTGCGTAACACGTTTTTAAATTCATGATTTATTAGATTAAAAACTGCAATAAATATAATCTTATACTATTTGTTTTATCGGAAAAGTTAAATTATTATTAACCTTTTATCCTACTTTTTGAATAAAGATTGCAACATTACAATCTTTATTTTACACATTCAAAAATCAGATTTTCGATTATTAATAGAAAATATTTAGAACAATTTTAACTCATATTATTTGAATGAAACGATTTATTCATCGTTAGTTTCATGATATGAGTGTATAAACAATAATAGTCCAATCTACTTTTTTTTACTTTCATAATCTTCAAAATTATCCGTATGATAAATCATGATAAATTATGAAAAATTAAAATTTTATTATTTAAATCTCAACTCTAAACCACACTTACACGATTATTTGCCAATGGATAACAGCATATGTATCCGAACCAATCAGATCACGAATAAAATGCTTCAACATGGAATCAAACACTTTTTTATACGGGGATAAAACTGATAAACAATAACCTACAATATGATCGTAAAAGATGAATGAAAGATTATATTTTTAATGTTTTATTTTCTTGATAAAAACCAACTAAAATAGATCTAAAATAAAAAATTGACTAAAATCAATTTGAATTTTTGCAATTTTTTTCATTAGGGTCAATCAAGTCACGAATAAAATACTTCAATACGGCTTCCAACACTTTTTTATAAGGGGAGAAAAATTTTATTTTTGTATAATTTTCTTGATTGCATGTATTGTTAAATTATCTTAGGGGTAGTTGCGTATCGTTCCGCGCACTCAAACTTTGTACACCAGTTCTTTATATGACATTCAACAATGTTATGCAAAAAAACTAAAAAAAGGAGTGGCTAATAACAAATGGGGGCGTAAATACAACGAATTTCCTTGATCGCGTATATTGTTAATTAAACTTAGGGGTAGTTCCATATCGTTCCGCGCGTTCAAACTTGGTACACAAGTTCTTAATGTTATATTCAACAATGTTATGCAAAAAAACTAAAAAAAGGAGTGGCTAATAATAAATGGCATCCTGAAAACTGCGTATTCCCTATATTTGATTAATTGTTAAATAAACTTAGGGGTAGTTGTGTATCATTCCGCTCGCTCATACTTCATACACCAATTCCTTACATGACATTAAATAGCACAGGCCGACAGAATTTGACAAAAATATTTTACCAAGAACCCGAGTATAGTTTTCCGAAGGTTTTTTGCGCGCTGAATCCGAATCCGAGGTCAGAATTACTCTGGTGGCTCCGGTTTTCGAGATATCCTAACCTTAAAGTGCAAAAAACGCGATTTTTGCCTATATTTGAGGTTATGTAGCAAAGAAAAGAAATTTTTTTTCAAAAAACTGTATACATCAAATTAAAGTATGAGTTTTCTTCTTTCAAATGCCGTTGAGTATGCTCGGATATTTTTTTTTTCACGAAGTTACACAAATTTGAAAATTTCAAATTTTATGAATTTAAAAAGCACCACATCATTCAACCAAAGCTATCTAACAAGTAACCATATTAAAGAGCCACTCACCAATTTAAACCAAACTTGGAAATATGACAAAACACTAAAAAATATTGTGAGCATCGTGCTTCTATTTACAAAATGCTCTCTTACGGGTAGAAACCACCCCTGCCAACCCCTAAACAGGCTCACCCACATAACTCTAGGTAGAGCAAGTTTAATTAACTGCTTTTTGATAAAAAAACTCATTTTCTAATCACAGGTATGCGTTCTAATATGATCTAGATAGGCCTCATCCCCAAATACCTCCTCAACCCGTTAAAACCAGCCCTCCCAACCCCTAAGCAGGCACACCCACATGACGCTGGGTAGAGCAAGTTAGCCAAGTGCTTTTTATTTCAAATTTGTGTAACTTCGTGAAAAAAAAAATATCCGAGCATACTCAACGGCATTTGAAAGAAGAAAACTCATACTTTAATTTGATGTATACAGTTTTTTGAAAAAAAATTTCTTTTCTTTGCTACATAACCTCAAATATAGGCAAAAATCGCATTTTATGCACTTTAAGGTTAGGATATCTCGAAAACCGGAGCCACCAGAGTAATTCTGACCTCGGATTCGGATTCAGCGCGCAAAAAACCTTCGGAAAACTATACTCGGGTTCTTGGTAAAATTTTTTGTCGGCCTGTGTAATTATATGCGAAAATATAAAACAATTTAGTGGTTAATAACAAATTAGAGCTAAAAGATATCAATTTTGCTTACTCACCTGTTTAAATGAAATTAGGGGTGGTTCGGCATAGTTCCAAGCGCTCAAAATTTTCACTCATTATTTTACATAAGAATAAATAATTATTGTTAAAAATAATTAATTATTTTGTACTAAATAACATATAGCAATATTCGACCTTGTCTTAATTTTTAAGGGTAGTTTTTAGAGGGTGGTAGGTGATTCCAATAGTTTTGTTTTGGCTTTTTATCATTATTGTATTGAATTTCAGCGATTAATTTTGATAAGAAGGCATTTTTCTAAATTTTGTTTTTTTCGTTCAAATTGAACGTTCCAAACTTCAAACTCATATATTTAAGAAGTCTCTATTGATGTACAAATTCAGAAAATAGATTTTATGTTTGGATCCAAATTCAATTGTACGAAATCCAATCATTGCTTTGAAATGATTTAATTTCAAATTTGAAATATTTACATGAAACAACTCTATTGTTCTCTGGTTCAGAATCTGATAAAATAAAAAAGAATACAAAGGTTCACTTCGACTGACAGCAGTTCATGAAGCTATGAAAATATACGATTGTGATACTAAGCGCTAATTCCAACATTGTTGTTGAGAATCAATAAAACAAAAATTTAATTACACTAAGAAATATTTATGATACTCTTCAAACAGCGAGAGGTCTAACAAATATAAAGATAACTAAACTTAAAATTAGACATACGTATGGTTCATAGTAAGTATATGGAATATTTGGCTAAGAAAAAGAACAAAAGTGAAAAAAAGTCACAGCAGAAAGAAGACAAAAAAATTGCTTAAGAAGTAAAAGAATTCGAAAATCAAAAAAAAGGAAGGATGGAAAATGTGGTAAACATGGATTGTTAAATCGCTGAAAAAAGTAAAAAAAAATCAAATAATGTAGTTAGTTTTACTATTTATATGCTTACAGATATTTCTGTGTATTTTCTAAATTATTAACAAAACCAAAAAATTTTAAATATATTTGTCAGGTTTAAATAAAACTTTCATGATTTTAAACCAGTGGTAATTATTTCGGTGTATACTTATTGTCTTTCTAAATGTTGTTTAAAAATATGACGGAAGAATTGAATGATTTTGACAGAAAATGTCAAAAAAATAAGGAGAATTTTATGACTAATCGAAAGTAGACACCCTCCAAAGAGATAATATTATTGAATACATCAGTGATGTTTCTTTGCATATTATTATAATTATAAAAAGTCAATCTTGCGTGAAATCTATTGTGTTATAAGTTGCAACTTTCTGTTTCACATATGTAAGTTCTTACATCTAACAGTATTTTATCCGAGAAATTTGTATCCCTAAGGATTCCCAATATAGAATGCGAATTTACAATAAATTATTTATCGAATAATTGCTTGACTTCTTTAAATTTTATTTTACTGCCTAGAGCTTTCATAATACTGTCATTGTTAGAGATCTTCTTTTTGGAGCTATTATTTTTTCTACTATTTTAAGTTCTTTCCAATATTAGAGTTTCATTTTTCTTTTATTTTTGTTCTCGACCATCTCAAGTTAATTTAGTATTAAACTGAGTAAGTGCTCTTATGTAACTATTTTATATATTGCACAATTAAGTATTCTTAAAATATCGGTATTCATAATTTTTAGAATATAAAGGTATTTGGTTTTTTTATACAAATTTCGTAGATGTAATTTCTATTTCACATTGCTGTCAAAAGTTACACCTAGGCATTTTATGTTATTAAAATCGATGTTTTATCACTGTTAAGTAATAATTTGCTGAATAACACCTACAGTCTCCATTGATTTATTTATATTACATTTTATATTTTCCATTTTTTTCGAGGTAAGATCGACAGTACAACTCATAACGCCGAGCGGAACGGAGCCGCCCGACGGCTCATTTCTTAACCACTACAAATGTCATCCTAATGTAAAAGTAGGTGCGATAGTTTGCATAGTTTGTAGAAATTTCTTTCACACAGCAGAAATAGTGGCAAAAATAAATGCTGGCAGCTTAATTAAAATAATAAATAACTCTTTTGTGATATGTCAAGGCCATACAGACCTGGTACTAACCTCCCAGCTACCATATGGCACACTAACAGAGGAAGCAGCAAAATTCATAGTACAAATAAAAACTGTAAATAGAGAACAAATCAGACAAGAAAGACTAAACGAATTAGTACATGAAAAATAAGATTCGGATGGTCAAATAATGGAAACAACTACTTTCGAAAATTATGATGAATTACATGCATTAAACTTTAAAATAACTTATTAAAAGAACTTTACAAGGACACTAAAAAAAAGAACGAATTACTACAAGAATTGCTTACTAAAGAAAGATAAAATAAAACGAGTAAACAATTTAAAAAACACATATGCAGAGATTATTGCAAAAACAAACCTAAAAATAAAAGAGTACCTAGACTAGTTATAAAAAAAAATAAATAATGATGTTAATTTCAATTTAGAAAATACTATAGCTCATTATCTGGTCAAAGACAAAACAATACAAACTCAAAACTAAAGTTCTAAAAACAAAGATACTATAATAATTAATTGTATGAATGAAGAAAATGTTAACAAATTAGATGGTACTTTAACTAAAAAACTCTCCAAATCATGCAAAGTAGAAATAGAACAAATCAAAAAAACCAACAGTCAAAGTAACAGGTATATGTAAATCATTTACAACTAATGATAAAGATATTGAAATATATATAAACCAAAGAACTTTTGCTAATTATGAGGAGAAATGTAAAGTTTTACATACGAGGTGTGATCAAAAAGTAAGGTGAATTTTGAAATTTAGCGGGCTACGTCCGTTCGATCTTCGACTTTTTTATTTGGTTATGTCGGTATACTCGTCTAGAACATACGTTCCAAATTTCAGCTTTGTAGTATGTTTGGTTTGTTTGTGAGAGGCATCAAGGTTAGAAGTGTTTTGCGTGCTCCACGATTTGCTGCTGTCTAAAAACATGGATCAAAGAGTTTGCATTAAATTTTGTGTGAAAAATGTAATCAAATGTTCCAAAACACTTGAAATGCTGAAAGTGGCATACGGTGAGTCTACTTTAAGCCAAAAAAATGTTTACAAGTGGTATAAACTCTTCCAAGAAGACCGAGAAGACACCGACGAGGAATCTCGTTCTGGACGCCCCAGCACATCAACAACTGATGAGAATGTTGAAGAAGTGAAGAAAATAGTGTTGGGAAATCGTCGAATTACCATTAGAGAAATTGCTGATGATATTGTCATCTCATTTGGTTCGTGCCAATCAATTTTGACGAGTGTTTTAGACATGAGACGTGTGTTAGCGAAGTTTGTTCCGAAATTGCTCAATTTCGACCAAAAGAAACGTCGCATGAGCATCGCCCAAGAGCTACTGAATGACGTCAACGATGATCCAGATTTACTCAACAGGGTTATAACAGGTGACGAAACATGGGTATACGGTTATGACGTCGAGACTAAGACTCAATCGTCCCAGTGGAGGCATTCTGGATCACCAAGACCAAAAAAAGCACGCCAAGTTCGATCAAATGTAAAGGTTTTGCTTACAGTTTTCTTTGACTGCAGGGGCGTGGTGCATCATGAGTTCTTGCCACAGGGTAGAACAGTAAATAAGGAATATTACCTGCAAGTTATGCGCAATTTGCGCGAAGCAATCCGCCAGAAACGTCCGAATTTGTGGAAAAATAAAAATTGGCTTTTGCACCATGATAACGCCCCTGCTCACACATCGTTGCTTGTGCGCGAATTTTTCGCTAAAACCAACACAGTAACGATGCCACGGGCACCGTATTCCCCAGATCTGGCCCCCTGTGATTTCTTCTTGTTCCTAAAACTGAAGAGGCCCATGAAAGGACGGCATTTTGCCACGATTGAGGAGATAAAGACGGCATCGAAGGATGAACTAAACAAGATCACAAAAAATGATTTTTTGAAATGATTTGAGGATTGGATAAAGCGTTGGCACAAGTGCTTTATATCCGAGGGGGATGACTTTGAAGGAGATAAAATAAAAATTGATGAATAAATAAATATTTTTTGAGAAAAATAAAAATTCATCTTACTTTTTGATCACACCTCGTATCTACACAAATGAAAGAACAAAAACTTGTACAGCAATACTTGAAGTATCAGCCCACTTATACAAACACATAAGAGAAAACAAAAATAGAATTTTCATAAGCTATCAGAATTGCAGAATTTTTGACATCATTAACACAATACCATGTTACAAATGCTCCAAATTTGGACATAGTGCAAACAAATGCAGAAACGACGCCACGTGTATGAAATGCGCTGGCAAACACTCAAGAGAGTTATCACACACCCAAGTGTCCAAATTGCACTTTTTACAATATCAAATTTATAAGGAATTACGATGTTGCTCACTGTGCGAATGATAGTCGAAACTGTGATATTCTTAAAAACAAAATTAAAAAATTTATAGAAATGATAGATTACCCAATGCAACCTGATTATCAAAGATTTTTTGGTAAAGTAGAGCGCAATAATTCACAACGCGAGGTAACGAATATGCACCTCAGAATTAACAGCAGTGCGACAATCGCCTTTTTATCTACACCAATCTGAACAGGTATTACGCAAATTTACTGGCGAAAGAGAGGTAGTGTGTGACATCTGTACACAATGAGATGCTAGCAAAGGCATGTTCAACAAACAGAAAACAAGTATCATCAACAATCGTGTTGTAAGATAACCAACAGCAGGATTTAAAAACTTTTTTAATTTTAAAAATTAAATGAGAAAAAGGTATTCTTTTAAACTATTTACATATGTAAATTTATAGACACGATACGCATTCAGTGATTTTCCAATTTACGCCACAAGAGGTCACTCTAAAGCAAATGTCTGTGGAAATGAGCTCGAGGTCAGGCCTACTCCCTATGTATGTATATTTATGTGCTCCAGGGAATGAATGGATGTCCGTGTGAGAATAACTATATTTATTAACTAAGATACATGTCTTAACACTAAGACGGTCCGTGAAGCAGTGCCGAAACGTTCTCTCGCTCGCCGCTGCGGCGCTCGCTACTCCTTCTCCTCTAAAGAGAGAGATGGAACATCGCATACCCTACACACTTCTCCACGAGAGACGTTATAGTAAAATGAATGGTAACATTGAATACAAATTGAATGGTTTTTTACAATGGAGAAGTGAGACTTAAATTTAGAGTGATGCTTTTTTACATTTATGAGTCAGCAGCGAAAGTGACTTTTTTCTTACGAGAATAAGTTTTTAACGCAGATTGACTAGTTGAAGGCTGATTGCCTTGATTATCGCTGTTTACAACTAGATTATTGAAATCATCTAGTAGAAAGAAAGCGGGTTTTGATAATTCTATAGAAACGCTACTTTTATTACCGTTTACATCAATGTCGAAAACACGGTCAGAGAGGTTTAATATTTTACCATTGTATGGTCTTTCGAGCGAATTTTTAGTCGTATTTTTTAAAAATACATGAGTACAGGAGTACAAATCTTTAAATACAAAAGTGCGTTTTTTATGCTTGTGCGTTACAGGAACTGGACGAATTAAACGCATGTGCTCGCGAAATTCTTCGATGAAAATGATCGAATCAGGAGTGAAATCTTCTGGGAGGAAAAACTCGCCAGGTAAACGAAGCGTTGTGCCAAACATAAATTCTGCAGGGGAAGCATTCGTGTCAGCGCGAGAAGACCGAGTAGAATCGTAGATAACGTGCGCGTCCAATCAGTGTCCTGATGACACATAGCGGCTTTAAAAACACGGTGCCACCTCTCGATTAGACCGTTTGCCGCTGGATGGAAAGCGGTCGTACGAATTCGTTGATAACCAATTAAAGATAGTAAAGCCGTAAATAAGCGCGATTCAAATTGTAAACCTTGATCAGAAGTTAAAATTTTATGTGCACCATATCGAGATACCCACGAGTCGAAAAATGCTCTACAAATAGTGTTGGCTGACGTTTCCTTCAGGGGAACCGCCTCCACCCACCTGGAGAAACGATCTATTATCGTGAGGATATATTCAAAGCCATTGTGATTAGGGAGTGGCTCTACAATGTCAATGTGTACATGGTCAAAGCGACTATCAGGTACAACAAAGTGTTGTGATATGAGTTTGACGTGTCGTGAAACTTTGGATTGTTGACAATCCAAGCAACCTTTGTACCAAGCAGTAATGTCGCGATGCATGTCAGGCCATACACATCGTTGTCTAATAAGTCGATCAGAGACTTTGGGACCAGGATGAGCTGCATTATGCATAAGTTCGAAAACTTTTTTGCGCAGCGTTACCGGAATGTAAGGACGAAGAGCTTCATCTAACAATTCACAATATAAAGTGGTGTGGGCAGGACCCCATTGAATTCGCTTGAGATTAAGTGAAGTGTCGGAAGATTCAAGAAATAATTTGAGTTGCTCGTCAGTTTTTTGTTCTTGCGCAAAATCAAGCAGGTCAAGTTACGATGGAAAACGAATCGACTCAATGCGTGAAAGTGAGTCTGCGACTAGATTTGCTGATTGTATGTATTCAATACGAGTAGTAAATTGAGAAATATAGGAAAGTTGGCGAATCTGTCAAGGGGACCCTTTCTCTGATTTTTGCAAAAATGCATAAATTAAAGGTTTATGGTCCGTAAGAATTTTAAAATTGTGACCCTCAACTAGATATGCAAAATATTTGATATAATAGATTTGCAAAATATTAATCGCTTCATGAATAGCAGTAAGCTCACGATCGTAAGCGCTATATTTGCACTGAGCAGGGGAAAATTTCTGTGAAAAGAAACTTAAAGATTCTCAAACATTTTCGGTCGATAACTGTTCTAGAGCTACACCCATGGCAAAATCGGATGCATCAGAAACGATACGAAGTTCATCGTCAATGCGTGGATGAACCAAAATAGTCGCATTAATGAAATCATTTTTAACTTTTTCAAATGCTTTTACAGCCTCAGGAGTCCAAGCAATCTCACGCTTTTCGTTTTTGCGGGAATCAACAAAATACGAATTAAGAGGTGCCTGAGTGTCAGCAGCGTAAGACAAATTGCGGTTGTAAAAATTCACCATGCCGAGAAAACGGCGTAGTTCTAAAATAGTTTGTAACAGGCCGCCGTTTAACCTGTAATCCCTGTTAAATATATCTATTCGTATGGTCAAACGACGCCGTGTTATCTATGTGCTGTAAGCACACTAACTCACCTTGTCCCTGTGTGCACCTGAGCCGAGTTCTCTTACCGATCGAAGTTGGGTTTTCGATCTCTCCGCTAGTGGCGTTGGCGCGCTTGCTTAGCAGCGCTCCGTCGGCCACTGCTGATAACTCGGTTGGCGAGCCGCTTCTTATATTGCCTACGCGGTTCGTGCTATACTACCGGCGGGTTCGAATTGAACGTAAACAATAACACTGCTTGCGGACAAGGGGAAGACAAAACAATGAGAGAATCTCGTATTGATCTCTAACCACTTTATTAACTTAGAAAGTATATAAGAGAGGGATTTGCCGAGAGACTTTCGCACGTTAATTCGTATGACAATACAATCGGGGAGAGAGAGAGTGAAACTCGCGATCGTCGCGGACTATTCGCTCGCGCGCTTTTAATAATTCTGCCGCGCACGCTGCGCGGGATCGCACGCTAATTACAATATATCGTGTTGTGCACCTACCGCGGAGTTGTCGGGGATACGGTGGCCAACCGTATCCAGTTACGCTCGTTGCGGTCGCTGCCTCTGCGTCCGTTGCTCCGCTGCAGCTGTTGAGTGACTTGCTGCTGGAGTTGCAGAGGTTGAGTACGCCGGGACCGAGGTCGCACACGTTCGACAATGAGCGCACTCGGCACTCCGCTCACAGTTATTGTTGACAGCGACTGTGTCACACACGTGGTGCAGTGCGCGCACCCGTTCCGCCGCACTAACTGTCGTATTCGGTTAGCGATGCACACGTTACACAGTGTGCATCTCCACCTCAACACTCTCGAACAACGTACAAGGCTTCCTGGATCTCACTCGAAACTAAGGAACACGACGTTATCTCGAACTCACTCGCTAAGATGTAGCCTGACTGAAGGACACAGTCGTACTGGCTAGCAAACTCTCCCCTCCAGGTCATTGCCCCTGACGCGCCCTCTCTCTCTCTCTCTCTCTCTCAAACCGATCGCGGCTGTTACGCTCAGCCGCTTCGTAACCTACGCGAGTCAAAACGATTTTCGGCGATCGTTGCAAGTTTTAGGCTTAGGGAAACGACTGATGGCTTCGACTTTTTTAGGGGTTGGGCGAATGCCCTTTGAATTGATGATATAGCCAAGAAATCCTAGTTCTTCGACTGCAAAAACGCTTTTTTCGACGTTGAGTTGAAGGTGGAATTTTATAAGTCTCTTAAAAATTATGCGAAGATGTTTATAATGTTCTTCAAGATGTAACGGTCCTATTTATGAGCTATTTGTTAGATCACTGAATTACCGCAACCAGTCTAACGCATCTATCTGTTTATTCAAATCAATACATTAAGCGGCGATACCTCACTGTTTACTCGATTGTATTCATATAAAAGTAGAATTTTATAATCAAAATAATTAGCGTGACGTCACAAAGTAATAGATATAGATATAATGATTTTTGGTATTAAGAAAAATATGTTAATTAGAGATAATTTTAATATACCAAAGCATTTATTATATAGATTTTAGTACGTAGATTCAGAATATAATAACACAAATTGTATTTAATTATTGAATAATAATGAATTTCAATATGCAAAGTTAATTTATTTATTACGCTAAAAATATGAATTATTAGAAAAATGTAAATAATCCATATGCAAAATGAATAAGTATAGAACATAAGTAAGAATTGGTTTCATTAATAACAGCTGAATAATAACTGTTGTTAATAAATAAACAATTAATAATTTATTTAAACAATAAGTTGCATATAGAACGAAAACATTAATTTTATACTTAACAATGATAACTTTATGATTTATGAATCTTAGATAATTAATTTAATAATTGCGTTATAAGATTAGAAAAAAAACCGTTACAAATATGAAAATTGGTTATAATTCAAATGTTATTAACTAATTTAAATATTTCTTTTTAGAAAATACTTCCGAAATTAATCAACTATAAAGTTACATAAAAATTTAATAATTTTCTATTGTAAATATTGTAATATTACGTTAATTAACTTTATTAGTTAATAACTTTTGACGACACTATTTGCGATAATTCGCGAACGTCTCTCGAATATTCGATGACATCTCTCCTGCAAAAATAAGCGGGAAAATCTGTGTATAATATCTGTGCATTCACTTCTAGCCTTGCAAGGTGAGCGCATGAGTCTGAATAAACTTGGTTAATACCTAAGTTCTTTCTCTCATTGTGATTAACTGAGCAAGACTGTTCCTTCCTTATAATTCGAGTTCGACTTATAGAACATCTCGCGCTGTAAGAAACTTGGGCCGAATTATATCCTATCCAAGAAAGACTTTAGTTCTGCTTATGGGACAATTCGCACCATAAGAAACTAGGGCATCGTCTGACTTTCCCTGAAACATTGTACTTATTTATATATATTTGATTTATTATTATTAGAGTAAATTTGATTTATCTATTTATTTTATCAACAAGTAGAGTAAAATTATTAGAAACAAATTCTTACTCATTAGCTAGATACGAGAGTTCGAATTATTATTATAAGTGATACGAACATCACAAAGAGAAGAAGAGGCTATAAGTATGTCATCAATGTAGATATATGCAAAGTCAAGGTCGCCGAGAACGGAATTGATGAACCGTTGGAACGAATGACTGGCGTTCCTAAGACCAAAGGGCATGTACATGAATTCAAACAAGCCGAATGGCGTCTTAGGGATGTCTTCAGACGCAACTGGAATCTGGTTAAAAGCTTTACGGAAATCCAGTGCAGAAAAGAATTTTTTACCGTACAAGTTGCTAGAACTGTCATGTAAATGCACAGTGAAATATTTGTCTGGAATGGTTACTGCATTTAAAGGGCGGTAATCACCACAAACACGTCAAGTTGCGTCTTTTTTTAATCTCATGTGTATGGGACTAGCCCAGGGACTACTAGATGGGCGACAAATGCCGGCATCCATCCAAGCTTGAAATTCAGCTTTAGCAGTGGTAAGTTTGTCTGGAGCAAGACGACGAGGTCACTCAGCAACTGGAGGGCTAGTTGTTATGATGTGGTGAAACACATCATGGGTTTCTGAAGGAATGGGCTTAGAAGAACCACAGATTTCCTGAAATTCCGCAAGCAATTGAGCATTTTCAGGATGAGGTTCAACCACATACAGTGAATGAATAGCTGCTTCTTTCAAAACGCCTAAAGTATAGAGGATCTATTAACCGACGTTTATTTAAATCGACTAACAAGCTGTAATGCGCTAAAAGATCTGCGCCAATAATTGCAACAGGCACATCGGCAATGCAAAAGTTCCATCTAATAGGACGTTGCAAATCTAGGTTAAGAGTGCGTAATGACTCGCCGAATGTGTTTATGCGGGAATTGTTAGCGGCAAATAATTTAAATAAAGACGGTTTTCCTGCTGATCTTAGGATCAGCAGGAAGCAGGGAGATATCTGCACCTGTGTCGATCAAAAATATTTGGCCGGAGATACAGTCATGAACATGGAGAGGATTAGATGAGCTAATACCTTCAAAGACAGTCTCCATGACTGAAGGTGGATTTAGTTTGTTGACTGCCATTCCGCATATTTTGAGCACCAGGATTTGCACGAAATTTGATTATTTGGATATTTCCTATGAGCAATGCAGAGACCTGAAGAATGAGGACCTCTGGATTTACTACGGCTTCTGTGCTGATTAGGTTTAGAAGAACAATTTATGCAAGAAGCCTGAATTGAAGGGTTAGGCCTGGAAGGAATCTGCGAGTTTTTATTGAAAGTTTTAAGGAGAGCATCAAACTTTGCTCGAGACGACTGATCACGGTATCTGTATCCGAAACGGGATGAGGTTTGATGGAAGACGCGTTGATGTGCGTATCTGAATAGCTAGCCGACTCAGCTAAGCGATCTGCTGCTTCTGCTAACTGATTTAGATCGGTGCCACCCCAGGCAATTAAGATATCGCGATGGAGAACAGGTAATTGATCGAGAAAAATTGATTTGATGATGTTGTCATCACACATCCCATTATTAAGGTTCCTAAGTCTGCATAAAAATCTAGAAAGTTTTCCATCGGTTAAAACCTGGCTTTTTAATAACTTGCGCAAATTACATTCTGCGGAAGATGAAAAAAGGGATATAATCCTATCTTTGGCTCGCTGATAAGCGTCAGGGGGCTGGGGCTCAGTAAAAAGTATGTCTCTAATACAAGCCATGGCTTCACAATCCAGTGACAAACATAAATAATCGAGTTTAGTAGTGTCAGCCGTGATGCTAGCATGACGAAATGCGGCTTTAACTTGACGGAACCATAAAAGCGGATCTGCATGTAAAATCGGAGGAATTTTGGGGATGCGGGCCCCTTCTATACGAACTTCGTGATCTAAATTATTGTTATTAGATATTTGATTGCGAGCTTCAGTAAGTTGTTGAAAGCGCGTTTGCATTGTTTGCATTTGAGTTCTGAGTTTTTCGATTTGTTGCGTTTTATCGCGAAGCGCAGCCTCAGCTGCAGCAAAGGCTTCTGCTGACTAGCGAGAATGAGTATCTAACAACCTTATGCCACAGACGTATTACAATGTACGAGGTGTGTTCAAAAAATAACGAGAATTTTCGTTTTATGAAAAAAATATTTATTTATTCATCTACATTAATGTTGTCACCTTCAAAGTAGTCCCCTTCGGATACAATACACTTATGCCAACGCTTTTTCCAATCCTCGAAACACTTTTGAAACTCGATCTTTGTAATAGCTTTTAGCTCTTTCAGCGATTCGCTTTTAATGTCATCTATGCTTGTAAAACGACGGCCTTTTAATGTTCTCTTTATTTTTGGAAATAGAAAAAAGTCACATGGAGCCATATCTGGCGAATATGGAGGCTGAGGCATCGTTACAGTTTCGTTTTTGACCAAAAATTCACGAACAAGCAATGAAGTATGAGCAGGCGCATTATCGTGATGCAAAAGCCATGAATTGTTTTGCCACAAATCCGGGCGTTTTTTTCGGATTGCTTCACGCAAACGACGTTGAACTTGTAGGTAGTACTACTTATTGATTGTTTGACCTTGTGGCAAGAATTCATAATGCACTATGCCATTAAAATCGAAGAACACAGTGAGCATAACCTTCACATTCGACCGTACTTGTCGAGCCTTTTTCCGTCTTGGCGATCCAGAATGCCTCCACTGGGACGATTGAGCCTCAGTTTCGACATCATATCCGTAAACCCATGTTTCGTCACCTGTTATAACACGTTTTAGTAGTTCTGCATCGTTATTGACTTCATTTAGCGACTCCTGAGCAACTTCCATTCGCCGCTGTTTTTGTTCGAAATTCAACAATTTTGGAACGAATTTTGCTGCCACACGTTTCATACCCAAAACATTCGAAAAAATTTGATGGCATGAGCCAACTGATATGCCAACATCATCAGCGACTTCTCTGATTGTGATTCGGCGATCGTTCATAACCATTTCTTTCACTTTTTTCACGTTTTCATCGGTTGTTGATGTGCTTGGGCGTCCGGGTCGTTCGTCATCTTCAACGTTTTCGTGGCCATCTTGGAAACGCTTATACCACTCATAAATCCTTGCTTTACTCATAGCAGACTCACTATATGCCTTTGTTAACATTTGACAAACTTTACTACACTTTATTTCATTTTTTACGCAAAATTTAATACAAATTCTTTGATCCATTTTTTTTCACAAACGAAAATCGCCGAGCTCGAAAAACACGTCTAACGTTAGCGGCTGCCACTTAAAAAGTAAGCAATGAATATTGCTGAAAATTTTATCGTACTTCAGGGGCATGTGTACCAACATAATAAAAAAAAATTTTATACAAGCGGACTCTCCAAACCCGCGAAATTTAAAAATTCTCGTTACTTTTTGAACACACCTCGTACACTATTCCACGTACGCAGACGTATTACAAACACATACGCAAACTAAACCTGAAGTATGTAGAGTATGACCTATATTACGCACGCAGGCGTATTACAAACACTTTCGCAATTAAATTTTGACTAAGTGGACAAAACTTAATTAAATTGAATTGAGCCCAAAAAATGATTGAAAATCATATTATATTTTAGTATTTAAATATTGGCATGTGTTTTCTATGTACGCACTGGCATTAGATATATAAAATTATGTTTCGAACAACGCAAGGTTATGTACATGTCTAAACATCTAAATGTAATCAAGTATATGAGAGTATAAACTTCGACTGAGTTAATGTTGAAAACAAAGACGATTTAGTATGCCGCACATATATAACTATGTGAGGTTGTATGAATATGTACATAAACCTGTGTTACTGTGTCACGAAAACACAAAACGCAAGTTTATATTATTATATATATACAATACCGTCCATAAAGATTTGCCATCCCCTTGCTGAAATCATCAAAACTTTAGAGTTTTATGGCTCAGTTTCTATAAGAGCTATAAGTGCTTTGTGTATTTTCTTCTAACCGCGGATACAGGCGACTTCTTACAAGAATTCGACTTTGTAAACACGAGTTCATTTTCAGTGCTTTCTATTTTGGAAGTATCTAATACGCACATGCCTAGCTTAAATACATTCAGTATATATACATACACTACCGTCCATAAATATTTGCCATCCCCTTGCTGAAATCATCAAAGCTTTAGAGTTTTATGGCTCAGTTTCTATAAGAGCTAGAAAATCCTGCGGGGTCTCATTTGAAAGCTCTTGCCAAGACCTTTCAAATGTCGTAAAACATAATTGATTTTATTTGTTTTTTGTACAACTTGTGACGTCATAAAGAAATTGTTTTTTTTTTAATTTTTTCACATCAACTTCGACCCCGATTTATTTATATAACGGATTCTACGATAGAAAAACTGTATAAACCAATCGATAGAGCTTTCAAAAAGCTACAAAATCCATATCTGGAAAATTTTTTTACCTTTATTTTTTATGAGCTATATGGTGTTTTATACAAAAACAAAGATATTCAAAAAATGGGTTGTATTTTTTTTATTTTCAACTCTAAAGAAAAAACTCACTGAAGAAGAAATGAAAACGAAACAATACTAATTATTTAAACGGTTTTTTCATCGAAATGTCCACCTTTGTTTGCTATAACTACTTTACAAATTCGAGGCATTCGTGCTACAAGTTTCTCTAAAGTTTCTGCACTTATTTTTTCCACTCATTTTCTAAGATATTCCAAAGATCCTTCTGGGAAGTAGGTCCTACCTTCCTTACAGCTCTATCTAGAACATTCCACAACAGTTCGATAGGGTTGAGATCAGGAGAGTACGGTGGCCATTCCATCACAACTAATTTTTTTTTCTTCTCCAATTTAGCAAGATAACTTTTACATAACTTTGAAGTATGCTTTGGGTCGTTATCTTGTTGGAACGTAAATTTGCGACCAATTATTCTTGTTCCGGAAGATACAACATTTTTTTCAAGAATTTTTTTGTAACCTTCTTTTTTCCACTTGCCATCAATTTTAAGAAGGTCACCAACCTTAGAACCACCAAAACAACCCCATACCATTACTGAGCCGCCACCATATTTAACCGAAACACACATATTTTTCTCTAAATGTTTTTGCTTATTTTTTCTCCGCACAAAACATCTGCGTTTACTACCAAAAACCTCGAATTTGCTCTCATCAGACCACAAAACTTTTTTCCAATCATCAATGGTCCAAATTTTATGTTTTCTGGCCCAAGCCAATCGTTTTTTTTTATTAATCGGTTTTAGTAAAGGCTTTTTAATTGCTATTCGACCGTATAGTCCATCTTTATGAAGTCGTCTCTTTATCGTAGTAACACTCAGTTTAACATCATAAGCTTTTTGAGTTTCAACAGCAAGTTCGGTTGCCGTGAGTCTTAGATTATGTGTACTTGTACTACAAATGTGTTTATGAGTAGCAATTGTAGTTTTCCTAGGCCTTCCTGAAATTTTTTTGTTTTTGATATTTCCTTGAGTTATGAATTTTTTAATGTTATAATCAACTGTTCTTCTTGGAATATTCAAAATTTTGGAAATTTCATTATTACTTTTATTCACTTTATGCAAGGCTACTATCTCAAATCGCTCTTCAATGCTTAAGTTCCTTTTTTTCGTCATTTTTAATGAACAAAAAATACATGCATAATTTACTGACTAGATTGGACACATTGATATTTCACTCATTAAAGCTGATAAGAGACTGAATTTCCATACGTATTCTCTGCTATATGTATACATTCATGAAAGTCAAGTAAATCAAACCACGTAAACACTCAGTGATTATCACAGTGATTATCGGTGAGCACAATACTGTAGAAAGTCATTAAAAATGAAAACAATACAAATTCCTCTGTTACAAACGTCGAATACAATAAATGTATCTTGTGATCTTTGTTTGTAAGCCCATTCAGTTATAAGTACTAGTTACTTACTAATTTTATTAAATATATGTAATTTCAGTTTTTTTTCTAGAAAAATTTCAATTCTAAAAAACGTGAAAAAAAAAATTTTCTTTTTAAATTCTGAGTGGCGCATTTGATAGCTCTTGCAAAATACTACATTTCTTCTTCAGTGAGTTTTTTCTTTAGAGTTGAAAATAAAAAAAATACAACCCATTTTTTGAATATCTTTGTTTTTGTATAAAACACCATATAGCTCATAAAAAATAAAGGTAAAAAAATTTTCCGGGTATGGATTTTGTAGCTTTTTGAAAGCTCTATCGAATGGCTTATACAGTTTTTCCATCGTAGAATCCGTTATATAAATAAATCGGGGTCGAAGTTGATGTGAAAAAATTAAAAAAAGACAATTTCTTTATGACGTCACATGTTGTACAAAAAACAAATAAAATCAATTATGTTTTACAACATTTGAAAGGTCTTGGCAAGACCTTTCAAATGAGACCCTGCAGGATTTTCTAGCTCTTATAGAAACTGAGCCATAAAACTCTAAAGCTTTGATGATTTCAGCAAGGGGATGGCAAATCTTTATGGACGGTAGTGTATGTATATATACTGAATGTATTTAAGCTAGGCATGTGCGTATTAGATACTTCCAAAATAGAAAGCACTGAAAATAAACTCGTGTTTACAAAGTCGAATTCTTGTAAGAAGTCGCCTGTATCCGCGGTTAGAAGAAAATACACAAAGCACTTTACGAAATATAGGTGTGATGTGGAATAACACGCGTGAAAGATTATCAGAATGCGTAAATTCACGTAGATTGTGATAAAATGCTTAGAATAAAATTAAACACATGTAATTGTGAAAATTTTCACTGACAGGATTCACAAAAGTGAGCGCGAAAAGTTCTACTTTTCAAATGTACGCCAATGAGCACAATTCTAAGAAGCGCTGTTGTATTAAATATAGCGCCAATGTTTTGAAATCGCTTTTTGTCTTTTCAAATGGCGTCGACTTTTCGAACACTTTTCGCGATGAAACACTTAATATTATGGAGAACACAATTTTACCTTAAAATTAAAACGCAATTATCGATGTTAGACGGGCGGCCAACCAAGCAGAAGCCCGTGTGCATAGAATGAGCGGCAAAATCACAAGGACGAAACTTCAGCGAGAGTGCAGAAGTCTTCTTTACACGTATCGGAAAATCCAGTCGAAAATCCTCGAAGACGGGGTCACCAATATGGAGATGGGCTCGAGGGCAGGCCTACTCCCTATGTATGTATATGTATGTGTTCCAGGGAATGAATGGATGTCCGTGTGAGAATAGTTATATTTATTAACTAAGATACATGTCTTAACACTAAGACGGTCCGTGAAGCAGTGCCGAAATGTCCTCTCGCTCGCCGCTGCGGCGCTCGCTACCCCTTCTCCTCTAAAGAGAGAGATGGAACATCGCATACCCTACATATCAAACCTCATTTAATACTTTTCTAAAACAAGACACATTTCTACACATTATCTGTAGCATTTGGAATTTGAAAACAATTTTAAATTTTATTTAATACACCTATTTAATACAAGTATTTCACATTTCAATATATAATACGAATACGTATTAGATCATTACCAAAATTATAAAATGGTGTTGAGTACATTAAAAAACATCGACAAAACGAAAATGCCATTAAAGGTAAATTTATACAACAATCAGTTATAGTAACATTTTAATAAGATTTATAAAATATTATCAAATAATAATTACATGGTTTATATGGCCATGTGATCTTGTAATGCGGTACATTACAAGGCCTTTCCTGAGCGCTGCATTATTTGCAACATCTCAGAAAAGCCATTCCCTTCCCTTGCCGCCCCGTAACCAGTTGAATAAAATAAAAACAAACGCACCCTATATAAAAACGATTACATTTTTCATGCCCGAACAACCACACCGGAGATATCGGCGAAACAAACCCGACAAACGCGATCCAACGGACACGCAAAAGAAAAAAAAAAGAGCGCACCACGAAATAAGAGAGCGCACGCACACACTCACTCCCGACCACGTGTTGCCGACCGGCAAAAGAAAAACAGGAAACTTCACTGGGAAATGCAACGGGAATGCATGTTGATGACACATGCAGATCCGTTACACTCCCAGGCACCAACACCAACATTCACAAGACACTGACACTCCTGGGGCAAGCAGAAAATCGCCGATGAAGTGGCAGCCGGCAATCAGCTGGGTCGGGCTGCCGAACACCATCGGCGACATACTGAGAGCCACACATAACGACAATGATAACCACACACACAAACACCCGGGAGAACATCACTTAACCGACACAGGAGCGCCCCAGGAGGCGCTCCGACAACCGATATGAGAACACGAAGCGTACACGCGAGACAGACTGATAGCGAGCGAGCGAAATAGACTAAACAAGAGCGAGCGAGACAGATGATATGAAATGATGAATAGAATAATATGTAAATGCGAGGATGGGGGCGCTACAATTGAAACGACGTATATTATATATGCATTAAAATTGAACGATTAAACGAACTTACCAAGTGAAGTTCTATCGTAATTATATGAAGAGCCTCTTCCGAAGAGATCACAATGTAGTGCCCCCACTCCATGCCAATGATACCACAATTTTTTAAAGTATAAAATGCTGCTGTGTGTGCCCGTCCGCGTATCCGCTTACGGCGCTGCCATAGCGTCACCGCGGCTGCGCGCGGCACCGCAATCGAGTCTCATTTTTTAAAGTTTGCTCTAACTAAGAGTAATAAACAAGGGGAAGCTGGTTACCAGCCAATGGAGAATTGAATTATTTGGGTGGGACTGATCTCTTCGGAAGAGGCTCTTCATATAATTACGATAGAACTTCACTTGGTAAGTTCGTTTAATCGTTCAATTATATTTGAGCCTCTTCCTCGAGATCACAATGTAGATGTTTACAGAAGAGTTACAGCAATATTTTTTACAATCATCACGCAAAAAATGTTATTTTGGGTAATAATTTTTTACAAGGAATTTTATTATATAAATAAAGCTATTACAATTTGAGTATGTTATAAGGTAAGTATTGTTTTAGCAAAATTCTCCTCATTTTCGGTTATTTGTAAATCATAAAACCTTGCAAAAGTGTTGGAGTTTTTTGTCCAACCTGCTGTCGCTCTTATTGTATCAATACTGATACCCGCCCGTTTGGCTGAGGAAGTCGCCGCGTGGCGTGTGCTATAGCCTGAGAAGGTTTGTGTATCTATACCGCTTTTGTCTAGGATGATTTTTATCCATCTACTCAAGGTACTTGCGCCTACCTTTGTATATAGCTTCTTATATGAAATGAATAGGCTTTTCTCTTTGCTTCTAATTTCTTTGGTTCGTTTTAAATAATCTAGTAGCGTCTGTGCCGGACAGATCTTCTTTTTCTCAAAGAAGGGCAATTTCAGAGTAGGCTGAGCTCTTCCTGGCTTTGAAGTTTTTATTGGTTGTTCTATATTGATTGTAATTCTCTCTTTGGAATTAATGATGCAATCAATATTGATTAGTGCAAGCGTTTGCATTCTATGCGCAGTTACTAGGGCTAATAATGTTGTTAGTTTGTGAAATAAATCCTCTAAAGATAATTCTTTGTTGTTTGGCCATGTTGTGGACAATTTTAGCACTATTTTCGGGTCCCACGTGGATGAGTATTTTGACTTTGAAGGACGTAGCTTAGCGGATCCTTTACAAATTCTTTTTGCGCGCCTGTGTTTTCCATGTGGTGACTTGTCAGCACGATTCCTGGAACACGACTTGCCTCTGTCGTCTCTCGTCCTAGCTCGGTCTCTCGAGCGCTTTGCTCGCCTGTTATGTTGAGGTGACAATGATGGCGACCTGTCTCTGCTACTGGTCGTTGAGCTTGAAGAATGCGATGGATAGCCTGCACAATAAAAAAAGGCCTCATCAGGTCCTGCCCTTCAATAGGGGATTTTTCAGGTTAGGTTTATCTGCAGTCCTTGACTGCTGAAACGCTGAAACTCAGGCCGAGCTAGAGTTGCTTGGTATAATGGCATCTGTCGTGCGAAACGGCCCTTGGCTTTTAAGCGTGAGCCGAACTCACGCTTGATTCGAGACGCACAGTGCTAAATACCTTTTATTTGCTCGCTGGCCGAACCTTTGAGCTATGTAAAAGACAATTTTTTACATCGATGCAAGATAGCCTAACTAATTTGCGTTTGGATGTCTCAATTGAGACAATGAGATGACTCGCGCTGCAATAGCGCTGTAACAAAAAGAAAAAGATGAGGAAAAAGGATTAGTGTACTCACGTCGTTTGCGATTTTTCGCCTTTTCCAATCTTTTCTCGAGACATTTGAGTTTCCTCCTGATTTCGTCCTGGCTTTCGTCATCTGAAGATGAATAACGGCGTCTTTTCCGGCCCATGATGCAGTTGTAAAAATTCGCACTGATTTTGGGGATGTGGTAACACGGCACAAAATGGAAGAATGAGACTCGATTGCGGTGCCGCGCGCAGCCGCGGTCGCGCTATGGCAGCGCCGTAAGCGGATACGCGGACGGGCACACACAGCAGCATTTTATACTTTAAAAAATTGTGGTATCATTGGCATGGAGTGGGGGCACTACATTGTGATCTCGAGGAAGAAGCTCAAATATAATTAAAATTATAATGAACATGGAATAAATAATATAAAATTCGCATGCGACCGACACACCCCCTATTATAATAACAAGCGACAACTACCCCGTTAAATTGAATTAATAAATTAACCGACAGAATTCGAACCTCTGACCAAATACGCTAGTGACGTCACGACCAATAAGCGAATTAGAATAAAATTTGATTTCCGTCCGGATAGAAAAATAGATAAGAGTAGGGGTAGATCTTTTCCGACAATTAATGATAGCTACCTTAGTGGGGGGTGAGAGAGGGTAAATAGCGACGAAAGTAGGAGAGTTAAGGAGGGCGCTGTATCCTTCTAATTTACATACGGACCAATGATAAAATATTCGGTGGGCGCTACCGATATCCGAATTACCATACCGACCAATAATAACATTTCTTCTCGGAAAGAGGAGAAGAAAAGCGATCTTTGACCGCGAAAAGCCGATTCTCGTCCATTTTGCCACTGGTCTTCTAGCGAGAAGGAGTAATCCATAGATAATCTGTCGCAGGACCAATTGCGCTAGACTCCTTCTGTTCTCGCTAATTTTGTTCGCCGAAAAAGCAAGGAAAATCGTAAGTAGGCAGAGTGCCACTCACTTATATTAATCGCGGAGTACGGGATTGAGATTTTCAGTGCCGTAGGTCGTCGCGACGCGTGGATCCGTCGATGCCGGTGCCTATCGAATCGCGCTGACCTTTCCGCCATTTCGTAGATTGGACGTAAGTGTTAGGTTTACACGAATTAAAGGCAGTGGTTGAGTTATTTGCACTGACCTTTCGCCGTATACTAAATCGTTGCGCACGCAGAAGTAGCCGAATGAAATTACCGTGCTTATTTAATTGTGCTGACCTTCCCGCCATTTCGTAAACCGAACGTGAGCGTTAAGATCAGACAGAGAAAATTCGTGATTTAGGATATTCGCGCTGACCTTTCGCTAACAATTTATTACGAACGTAGAATTAGCCGAATAAAATTACCGTGCTTATTTAATTGTGCTGACCTTTCCGCCATTTCATGAACCGAATGTGAGCGTTAAGATCAGACAAAGAAAATTCGTGATTTAGTTATTTGCGCTGACCATTCCACCATCTTTGTTAATCGAAGACCGACCGGAAAATTATGAATATTTCGATTAATTTGTATCCTTGCTATTTCATAATTATTCAGAGTTATACTGACCCTAATCACTCCGACTTCTTGCTTATAAATTAATAAATACGTCAATAAAGTGATTGTTTTTTTACATACAATTTACTTCTGTTACCCTGCCTCAATTGCATGCTGGTGATTTTCAGCCGCGGGCGGTTATAATCGGGTAACGCTGATTCGCTACATTTTCGGATCCCACGAGAGGTAACAGACGCGCGAATTCGAACGGACTTACGACCTGAATTAAGGAGCCATCATCTGAGCTGACGGCATACCATAATTGAGGAGGAAAAATAGGAATCGAGTAGTTGGACACCGAGGCCTGAAACTGAGGAGATCGCGAGTACTCACCCGCTTGGCTACCCTGCGCAGTCGCTATGAAGGCAAACCGGGATACACGCGATTAAATCCCATTTTGGCCTTACCCCCGACTATCGCCCTAATTAGCCGGCGGTCTGGCGCCCTAAATAATCGGGGGTAGAGAGTCAAACAGGCCTTGTGGCGGAAGAAATTCGTAGCGCGGTTAAAATACCCGAAATTCCCCGCCACAACCTATAAAATACAGTCAAAATAAAATAAAATAAATAAAACATAATTCCAATCAATTTATAAAACAGTTTTAATTACAGAATATTACCTGTTAAATGATCTCAAAAGTATAAAAAATGTTTTTTAAATTTACTGAATCTGAAAAAACAAAAAAACTACGAAACTTATTTTGAAATTAAAGTTTCTGTTTGTTTGTTATTAATATTCAAAATATAATTTAAAATTCATGTGGTATACCTATCTTATAATCTAAATATAAGTATAACTTAAAGTTATATTTTTCAAGCTCCACAATGTCTGGTTCAAGTGAAAAAACAAAACAAAAATGTATTAAATGTAAGCTATTTATTAGAAAAATTAGTGAACCAAAAATAATAGAAACTGATAAATTAGCCAATAAAATAACGTTATTTATTGATGAAACAGCATCAGTTAGTGATATTTTGTGTAGTAAATGTTTTACAGCAATTTCTTTTTTATAGTTAAAAAAAGAAGAAAGGAAGATAGATTGAGATATCAGTCTTTGCAAACTGACAGTCAACTATCTGTTAAATCAACAGATCAAATAGAAGGCCTATTTTTTCATACAAATATTGCTGTTTTCGTGGAAAAGAATCTGAAATTATAAATATTTCATTCAAAGCCCGCAAGCAATTTTTTTATCATATCGTATTTTCATTCCTGAAGACAATCGTTGTTGTCGATAACATTTAATAAATGGCAAATTATATGAATATGAGATAAAAATATGAAAATACAATCTCATCGAAGCTTAATTAAAGCATTAAATTTAGAAAAATTTTCTCGATAATTTGAGTTAAATGCTGACAAGGAAATTACAGCTAGAATTGCTGATTTCAGTCTTCCAGAAGATTGACTTTTAGCTTTTACTGGATTAAATTGGGAAAATTTAATCAAAATAAGGGAAATAATGACTCTTTACGAAAAACGGAGATGCGAAGCGTTACTTAAGCGCTAGTTATCTTTCTTTTCAAAATACGAACTAGAAATTCTAACGAAATATATTGTTTATTACTTGGTCTTTCCTGTTCACATCAAGTATCTGAATTTTTAACATCAATTTTTGATTCCTTTGAACGTGATGTACAACCGACTCGTTTAGGATTAGGAGTAGTAAAAAAGAGTATTTGATAAGGGATCATACTACCAGTATAGTTCAATAATTGCATGGTATAAAATTTGATATGCTTTTTCTGGTTGGCCATGGTACACATTTGTCATTAAAAAAGTTCCAATAACGAATATAAAAAAATCTTATTCCGATCAGAAAAAATTTCCTCTTTGTAAGCCTTTCACAATATGTACAACGGATGGGTTTCTTGTTGATGTGCCGGGGCTGTAATATGAAAATGAAAATGATGTAACTATTTTAGACAGGTTATGGATGAAAATAATGACTTGTGCAATTTGCTTCGAGTAGGCGACGGTTTTATTCTAGATAGAGGTTATCGCGACGTCATAAGAAAATTAGAAGAAAAAAATATCGAGTATTAATGCCTGCATTGGAAATTCAACGTAAAAAGTTAACTGATCAAGAAGAAAATTTATCTTGAATGGTTACTGTCTGTGTTTTGTTGTTGAAGCTGTTCATGGAATTATAGGTCAAACGTTTAAGACATAACATTACCGATCAAACAATCGATTGCTCCCTCGAGTTCGAATTTATTGTAAAATTACATGCTTTTTGGTAAATGAATTTGGAAAAAGAATAGTATCTAAAATCTCATCATCAGACCTCGTTATAGATTGGTTTCTATCATAAAATATGCAGGAAAACAGTTTAGCTTAGGAAGCAAAAAATGAAATATGGAATCAAAAGAAAACGATATTCACAAAATTAAAGTTAGATGAGCTCACTGACTTTCCTAAAATGACTGAGCCGGATATGATTATTTTTTTCATAGACACATATCAGATGCAGCAAACAATTTCACATCAAGCTAAAATTATGACAGATACTAACCAAATCGATGTACAATATTTAAAACCAAAAACAAATTCAAATTTTACTAAACAAACAAGCAAATCCAAGGAAGAAATAATAAAACGCCAGGTTCGATCTCGACACATTTCTAGGAAGACTTACAATTGTTTCGTAGAATATACACCTAATACTATTAGTTATAGTGGTATAAAAAGATATTGCTGCTAGTGTGTTAATAGTCAATGTCTGATAGCCCAGGTTAATCCGCGGGTAGTTTGTTATAAGTGCCGACAACCTGGGCATTATGCTAATAACTGCCCAACGCGAAATTCAGAGCCGACATTATATTGCCAGGTTTGTGGGACAATCGGTTACGTGTTTAGAGAATGCCCCACTTGTAACCAGGTGAAGCAGGGAAACCTCAGCGCGGGAGCCGTCGACTCCTGCCTGAAATAGATTGAGCGGGCCATTGAGTTATAGAAAGTGCTTCGCGCAAGGAGCGAAGGCGCCATAGAAGAAGAGAATAGAGTTAAGGCAAAAAGGGAAGGCGAGAACAAGGCAGAAATTGCCAGTTCGGCGCCTCCTTTCATGAATTTAGTAAAAGGGGAAGGCGAGAACAAGGCAAGAACCGCCAGTTCTGCGCCTCCTCTCTTAGACGAGGTAATAGGGGAATATTTGAAAGTCAAGGCTAAAGTCAAGCGTGCAGTATTTGTAGAATATAAGGATCCGGAAAAAGGTAGTAGGGAAATTGTAGAGATTAAAAACGTGTTTAAAGGCGAGTTTAGTCGTTCGACATTGAAAGAGTTTCAGGCGCAGAGAGACGAGGGCGTAAGTTTCCCTAGTAGGATCAGCAATGAATCCGAAGAGGCAAATAAACGCGACTAGTTACAGCAGGACGCGGAAAGTCTTCAAAAAGGTCGATACACTGATACGCGGGAAATTTTGCCCGATAAGGATGCGCATGATGCGATCGGGGTAATAAATTTTGCGCGATAGTTAGCTCGCCCGAGAAGTGCCCAGCGAGGCAAAATGAGTTGCCATCGTTGCGCACGAACACGAATGAAGCAAGTCTCACAGGCGGACAAGGGTAGCTAAGGCGAGAGATCGCCGGGCTCTGGAGCTGCCGCGGAAGGACATCTCGTGGGTAGGGCGGCAAATCGGAGCCGTACCGCGACGGCTTCTATTGGGAGGGGAAACTGGGGTCCTACGGTGGGAGGCGCCACCAACGGTATATTGGAGGTGGTACTGAGCTCGAGTGACTCCAAGAATGAGGTGATGCCGGTTCAGGAGCTGCCTCGAGTGGCTCCACAGTCAAACATCCATCCTAATCTCCCTTTCAAACCGTTCGCGTTATCGAGACTAGACCCCACGTACCAATTCGTCCGCAGGGGTGGGCCCGCGCAATTTTACCCAACGGGGATATGGAGGACGAGAGAAGGAAGGAGACTGAGGCTTGTCAGAACGCGGGTAGGAGGAAGCGCACAATGCGTTTCTTTTTTTTTTTTATTGGTCAAGTATTTTTTTTTTTTTTTAGAGCCTATTTACTATAAAAACAACAAAATATCGTTTCAACTTCCAATTAGTAGAAGTCAAAAACAAATAAGATTTTAAAATCTAAATGATAACAATTTTTTAATTATTATTTGTAAAAGCACTTCTATTTTATTTTTAAATTTTCACTTCTTTCAAATACCTTCAAAATAATATTGTATTTCTAATAAAAAAATTAGCTTTACAGACCATGAAAGAGGAGAAAACGTAACTTTTGACGAAAAAAAACGTGACTTTCCAGTTTTTGACAATTTTAATGATATTTCATGCTCAAAGTAGTGACTTTCTATTTTCTAAGATGAAAGATGAAGACTGCGAAATAAATGAGATTCCGATGAACTGTGCATGTGAAAAAAGAGTTGTCTTCTTTTTTCAAAATTCTAAAAAAATACGAAAAAGACAGATCTTCAAATTGCTTTTTATTCGATTTCTAGCAAAAATCAACCCTGTTTTTGTATTTTTAAAAAAGTATTGTTTTCTCAGACGACGCTACTTGTCAATTAAATGGCGAAGTCAATCGCCATAACCTTAGATATTGGTACGATAAAATAAGATAAGATATTTTTGGAAATTTCCCAATGCAACAAGAAAATGAAAACACTACCCAAATAACAAAATGAGTATTTATATGAAAGAATTACAGTTGACCGAGAAAATTTGTAAAGGACCATATCGGCAATTTTTAATAAATGATTTTTTGTTAGAATAAGAAATTCAAAAAACAGCTATTCACTCAGATTTCAATTACCAGTCGATTTTATTTAACTTGCCGTCCAAATCAACGTGGACGCTCATGATGAATTTCTACTGGGGGAATACATTGATATTGATGAAGATGACAGTTCACTAGAAAACACAGATAAAACTATTTAAGAAGAAAAAGGAGATATGGATCGGGATGATATTTCATTGCTTGTGAGATATGATAAGATGATAAAAAATTTGACTTTTATTGAAAATGAACACTTCAAACCTATAAAACATCCTTTTTCTAATCCCAAATCAGGTGTATAAGAAAATTTTAGCTTGGATCGTCATAATAATTCTTGTACTCAAATTTTCAAAACATTAATTACAGAAGATTTTATGAATATAATAAGCATTCAATCAAATTTGTACAGAGACAAAAAAATTACAGAATTGTACGATATGAAGAAGAAAAAAAAATCTCGTCTGAACACCTGCAAAGATAAAATGTACAGTTGACATGTAATTTTAATAACCATGGAAATCATAAGGAAATCAACTACTGAGATATACCGTTTAAAAATGTTATGCTGCAAACGCTAAAGATTCCAAGCAATCCTATCTAATCATATTCTTTTCAGAAAAAACAGATTCCGATAATAATATTGCCAAAATAAGGCCTGTGGTATAGTATTCACGAAGCCGATTTTAATTTACTTACGGATCTAAAGAAATTGTTTCTATTAATGAATCGCTTGTACAGTGAATAGGATGTTTTAGTTTAAAACAAATCAATAGAAACAAGCGAGCTCGATTTGGAATAAAGTTTTATGAAACCTACTACTTAAAAAATGAGTACATACACAACTTCACAATTTACGCTGGCAAAGACAAAAATAATTCAGTTAAGGAGTTATTCCTCAGAGTTTTTGGTGACATTATACTCGAAATGTTTAATGATTTACATTGACAAGAGCGATGCTTATTTATTGACAACTGGTATAGTTATCTATCTTTATATTTAAGATTACATAACCGTAAAACAAATATTATGAAACTGTGTGAGATCAAATCGCAGATATGTTCTGGAAATAAATAAAAAGTTAAAAAAGAGTGATATAAAGATTTATAATGCACTTTTGATGATTTATATGACATGGAAAAATAAGAACTTACTAGTAACTATATTATCTACAATGCACTCGCCAGAAATTATTTTGACTAATAAAATAGCCTACGAAATGAAGAAAATTGTAAAAAGAAATTAAGAAAAATCCAATATTGTTGTTGATTACAATAACAATATGGATGGTGTTGATCTTTCTGACCAATGTATTACTTTTGATTCTGGTCAATGTATCACATACCACTTCATTACATGAAATTATATGTGATGTAACGGGACGAATATTCGGGTGAAGAGACGTCGCAGCGTACGTGATCGCGAGTGTGTGCTCGCGCCGGAAGGGCGTCGCGTTCGTGTGGAAGGTTACACACGCGGGGAAGACGCTGGATCTTCGCCCTATGGCTGATTGAAGTCGTGAAATCGCACGGAAGACTCGTCGCACCAATTCTCAAGAGGTTTCACACTATTCGTTGCGTGGATATCGCACTATCAGATTTCTCTTTACTGCTCTATCAGTCAATACACCGAAATCTTAAAAACGTTTTATTTGTTATAAGATTAGGTGTGATGTCTTTAGCAGACAGGAAAAGACTGCCAGTATACGTGCATGCCGCCTCTCTCTCTTTCGCCGCTTTGTTGTTCGCCTTGCAGCCGACGCCGTTCCACTCGTGCGATTCAATTTGCGAAACGAGGAATCCTCGTTACAGTGAAAACGTATATACATTTAGTTTATTGAGCAATATACAATGTTTATATAGTTTATATTATTTTAGATTCAGAAAAAAAAGAAGTTTTTGAATTTTCTCATAAAGTTAACCAGGAAACTTCTAAAAGAACATGGCTACAAATATATTGCCGGAAATCAAAAAAATATAGCATTGAAAATTTTCTACGGTATGCAACCCGACATTTTTCAGATATGATAGATGTAGGTTTTTCAAAATGACAAAGTTGCGTACTCTATTACAAGCAAGAAAAAAAACATTTTTTAGTACTATGTGTGGTAAATGTGGAAAGATTCCATTGTCTGTTATGACTTCTTTCAAAAATTACCATACCAAAAAATAGATCAGTGAAGTTTCAATAAAGTCTTATTTAACGCTTACAACTAAACATGTATTTAAGAACTTTTCACCTACTTTACTTCTTACATAAACTTTCTTTTTATTTTAGTAAATCTCGAATTTTGACTCATTACTCCAAAGAACTTTTTCCTACTTATGAATTATCCAATTTTCATGTTGTTTTGCTCATTTCAATCTTTTTTTAATGTTTGCAGATTTTAGAACTGATTATTTAACAGCTACTCAACCATGGAATATTTTTTCACGGAGTCTCCGACGTACAGTACATTCGTTCACTTTATTTATTAGATGTTTATTAGCGAAAATTTATTTCAGTTTCTGTTAAACGTCTATACCATAAAGATATTTAGATAGCATACATATCTTCGTTGACATTTTTTTCCATAATAACTTTCTATTACGACTGTTTTTGACACTATCCGTTTCTATAAACTTTTTAACATTGTAATCTACTGTACGGTTATTAATATTCAATGTCTTGACGATAACATTATTTGATAATTTGAGGTTATGAAGAGCAATGATTTCTGTACGCTTATTACATGACAAAGTTTTTGATTTAGCCTTGCTTGCTGTACAAGATAAAATTTCACAATACATCTAATAGAATATGAAATCGCTGTAAATGATTAATTTTTCACATGTATGTATGAAATTTTTAAATTTACATAGATTTATAACGATATTTGTTTCTTTGTATATAGATAGATACATATTAGGAAATGTACATATAACAGTATGTTCGCATGAAACTTAACAAGCATACGAGAGATTATTTATCAAAAGATTTGATATATAGATGCATACATTAATGTAAACGCAAATATATCTATTTTTAGAATCCATGTAAAAAAAAGAAAAAATTTGTATGCGAATTCCTTATTTTACTTAAAATTTTTATTTTCCACGTAAAAAGACATCTTTTTTCTACTTACAACTTTTTTGTATCTTTATTCATTTTTCAGATATTTGAACTTGAAAAAATAATCAATTTTTTACCAATATACTTGTAAGTGAGGTAAAATTTAAAGTATTACCGTTGTTGACCGCGCATTTTAAAGCTAGAACCATAAACTTACAAACATTTTGACGTTTTTAAGATGCGATAACCGATTGAAAAACTATACATTATTTCATGAGAGTTAAACGTTTTCATTGTTGTCATCATTATTTGATTGCTAATATAACATATATTTTATAGTTTTTTTTTTAGTCCGTAATAGTTTTTTTTCAAACTTTGGACGCATATCACGTTAGAATTTTAAAGCTGCGATAATTTTTCCTCAAGATATGAAACTTTTGTCCTTTCCTGATTTTTTCCTAAGGTTGGCAAAAGCATTTGACGGAAAGTGTATATAATATAAATGCTCAACCTTACTAATTTGATTAGCAGAGGAATTGATATATTTTATTATTATTTTAAATTTATTGTCAATAAATCGTGACGCAAAAACTGGATCGGCTGATATCAGTTCCTTATTCGTTCTACACTTCCAGTTGTTTACTTTGCGAATTTATTTTCTTAAGTTTGACACATCCACTCACCAGAACTAAACGTGATCAGCTATGTTACTGGCTCTCTCGTCATACAGTTGAATTCATTTCTTGGCTGCATCCAAATATACTTGAGTACCTCTAAGACATGAAAAAAATACTATTATGATTCTAATTTATCTTTTTTTACCTTTCTTAATAAGTCTATAGCAGCCTATTTATAAATAGTATTGACAATTTTAAATTTATGAAATATTCTAGCATTAATTTGTCTACAGTTGCTTATTCTGTTTAATCATATGATCATTCGTCTTTTCATTTTCGAGTTTGGAAACTATTCAGATGATGCAGAAGACTCTTATGAATGAGTGTATCTGCAAAGCACGTATATAATAGTTGTACGAGAATAATCAACATATAATAGTCTACCAATAGTACGTATAATCATTTTAAAGAAGACTGCACTTCTATGGATAGTAATTTTCGTTCTGACCCATGTTTGATAACAAAATAATTGAATAATATTGAGCGATTTTAACTTGCTATCGCACAAAATCGTCCTATGACTATGCATGAACTAAACCAAGACCTTGGAATACCAAAAACTATAATTTAGGAAATTTTAAACTCAAATATACAAATAACATGCGTGTATGTGAAGTTTATGTCGAAAATGTTGAGTATAAAGGTTATTACTGGTGATTCCAATCGTGGGTTTATGGTTATGATCCTGATACAAAATAAGTTTTCACTGTGGAAGTAGTCTGGATCACTAAAATCAGCAAAAACACGTTAAAGCCGGAACAGTTCTAACTAAATGTTGATTGTTTTTTACGATTATGATAGTGTTATGCACTGCGACTATGATCGAAAGGTCAGACAATCAATAAACAATATTACGTTCAAATTTTAAAACGTTTGCGTAAAGCAGTGAGAAGAAAACGCCCGTACTTTTGGTCAAGTGTTGGCTTCTCCGTCACCATAATGCACCAGTGTATTCGTCGAGTTTTATGCAGCTAGATTTGAGTAAACATAGTATCGCATTGTTTCGACAACTTCCGTACATTCTCGACATAGCCCCTTGTGACTTAAGGTTGTTTTCAAAACTAAAAAAACCACTCTAAGGACAACATTTTATATATACCTTTATTATACCTTTATTTAAAAAAATATTACGAGAATTAGATCGCGCGCGCGCGCGCGTGTGTGTGTGTGTGTGTTTTTTTTTTTTTTTTTTTGACTCGTGGAGGGGGAAATCTTCCAAAGATACCCGGATGTTGTGGGTTATGTCGGATTCTCAACGGTATAGTCTAACCGAGGAGCATACCGACTAAAACCCCCTCCACGTCTGCTTCTTCAAGAATCCTTTATTTCCCCGCGGAACTGCCACTAGGTATTACTTCACGGGGAGGATATAGCTGGTTCACTCTTCCTTCTTCTCTTCCAACCTTATGTCCTCCAGACGTTGTTGGTTGGCTGGAGGTTCAGTAGTTAGTCTCTTCTTTTATGGAGCCCATTATTCGATAGTCTGGCGCCCCGCTCTCTCATCCTTTCTCTTCTTTTCTTCCTTTCGGAGCTCTTCGATGACTTCTTTAGCGAAGTCTGTTATTGCATTCCATGCTTTGTCTGATGCGAGCATCCACAGTACCAGATTTCCTGGTGCAATGCTCGTGTCAAGCGTGCTTTCTAGCTTCCGTCGTTGTGTGTAAAATCTTGGGCATGTGAAGAACATGTGCCTTGCGTCTTCCTCCGTTCCAGGTCATGCTGGGCATTCTGGTGAGTCCTCGTACTTATACTTGTATAAGTATTGGCGGAAGCATCCGCGTCCTGTTAGCATCTGAGTCAGATAGTAGCTGGGGTCTCCGTGTTGACGGTTGACCCATTTCGCTATACTTGGTATAAGCTCATGGGTCCATCTGCCTTTTCCGGATCGGTCCCATTGTACTTGCCAGCGTTGTAGGCTTTTTTGTCTTTCCTTTTTCCTACAGTCGTCTGTGACCAGTTTTCCTTGCTTTCGGTGCTGGTACATTCTTCTGTGTTCCTCGGCCAGGATTTCAATTGGCAGTAATCCTGAGATTACGTGCGCGGCGTCTCTGGAGACGGTCCTAAATGCGCTGGCAATTCTTAGTGCCATTTGCCGACCTACCGGGTGGATCCTCCTTTGACACCCCTGTAGTTCCAACGCACTTGCCCAAATAGCTATACCGTAGGTCAGTATTGATGTTACTACTGACGATAATAATGCTCTTCGTCTCGGCTTAGGCCCACCTACGTTCGGCATAAGGCGGGATAGCGCTCTTCCAACCGCAAACGCCCTAGTTCTGACGTGATCAACCTGGTCCTTGAAGTTGAGGAGGGCATCAATCATTACCCCCATGTAGCGAAGTGATGGTCGCGACTCAACTTCGTACTCCCCAACTTGTAGCGTGATCGTTTCGCATTCCTTTCTGCCAGTTATGAGAGTAGCCTCCGTCTTATGCTTTGCCATCCTAAGCCCTGATTCATCCATCCATTGGACATACTTCCTAAATGTCTGGCTAAATAGGTTCTTGATGTCCTCCAGGTATTTGCCTACAATTACGAGGGCGACATCATCCGCAAATGCTACAGGTGTTACCATTCTTGGGATCTTCAGTTCAAGTAGGCCGTTATACATAATGATCCACAAGAGTGGTCCAAGTACCGAGCCCTGGGGCACGCCTCCGCTAACTTTATATGTTTTTGGTCCCTCATTCGTATCGTACCACAGGATTCTGTCCCTGAAGTAGCTGGCTACGATCCTTTGCAGGTACTTTGGGACACCAAACTGTTCGAGAGCTTCCATGATGCGGTCCCATCTGGCAGAGTTGAACACATTCGCATGTCCAGTGTCACTACTGGGCAGTACTGCTTCCACCTTTTCCCTGTAGTCGCGTCCATCGCTGTGCTGACTACTAGGTTAATGGCATCGAGGGTCGACCGTCCTTTGCGGAAGCCATACTGTCGGTCCGACAGATGCTTTTCAGCTACCGCCTCTATTCTTGTATACAAGATCCGTTTGAGGATCTTGCCTGACGAGTCGAGCATGCAGAGTAGGCGGTAGGATGAAGATTCATCCGGTGGCTTTTTCCCCTTTGGAAGGAGGACCAGTCTCTGCAATTTCCATTTGGCAGGGAAGTGCCCTTCTTGCAAGCACCTATTGTACATGTGGAGGAACATGTCCGGCGCTAAGCTTACTGCTGTTTTCAGTGCGATATTTGGTATACCATGTGGTCCGGGGGCCTTCTTGTTTCCCATTCTAAGACATGCAGCCATTGGTTCCTCCGATGTTATTAGCGGTATTGGCTCTCTTGCGTCGAATTCACGAGTCTGCAGCTCTGGTTGTTGCGGGAAAAGATGTGATTTCACCCTCTTCATTACCACTTTGTAGGGCCTGCCCCATGGATCCTGTTCCACCTCTTCGACCAGCTCATCCCAACATTTAGCCTTGCTACTCTTAATTGCTTTAACCAATTTGCGTCGCATTTCGTTATGAGCTTGTTTGAGGTCTCCGTAGTGCGACTTTTTCCTTGCTCGCGTGGCTCTCCTTCTTGCTTTGATGGTTTCCTGACGATATCTGGCAATGTCATTATTCCACCAGTACATGGGTGGGTGATCATTGTTCGGTCGCTTGCATGCCATTGTGGCGTCACATGCAAGAGTAACTCTGTGCATAATTGCTTCTACCTCGTCTTGTACGTTGGTCGCTGCCAGGGGTTCTCCGTTTAAAACCTCTTGAAATAGTTCCGCGTCGAATTTGTTCGCGTTCCATCCTCTACGGTTCGTCCTTTTATGTGGGAGTCTTATTTTAGCTTGGTCGTTTGTCACCGTCCAACTGATGAGTCGGTGGTCACTCAAGTTGAAGATGTGAACGGTCCAATCTTTTGTTCCTCTAGCCAGATTGGAGCTGGCCCAGGTCAGGTCAATGATAGAGCTTCCATTCTCCGTCTCGAAGGTCGGTAGTTTCCCTGTATTCAAGAGAATCATATCTAGGCATGCCATTGCCTGTAAGACTTCGTTACCTCTTCTATTCGTCTTCTTGCTCCCCCATTCAATAGCCCAGGCGTTGATGAACAGCGGCTATGAGACTTGGGAGGTGATCCTTGACGTCCTTGACCAGTCTATCGAGTAGATCCATGAACTCGTTGATGTCTAGGCTGGGAGGGGCATAGACACTGTAGAAGTGTATATCTCCCAGCTTAGCCCTCACAAAACCTCTGTGTGTGCGATCTGGTTGATCCTCGAAAGACCGATTTTTGCAGGACCAGATGGCTGCCTTACCTGTGACATCCGCCACCCATGCCTGCGTGTTGGGCTTGATGTACGGATCAGCGATGATGGCCAGGTCCGTCTTTTGATCTCTGACTATCTGGGATAGTAGGTCATGCGCCGCTTCACAATGGTTTAAGTTGTGCTGTAACACTCTCATTTTTTCTTAGGTAACAGGCTCTTATTATTCTTCTCATGGAGGACAGAGCATTTATAGCTTCCTACTATGTGATGGTGGTCTTTGTCTCTTTCAGCACATAGGGGACAGTGCGGTTCCATCTGGCAGTCAGCTATTTTATGCCCCATCTGGCCACACTTGAGGCAGAGTCCAGACCTGTCAATCTGACTTGGGCATTTATTAGCAATGTGCCCTGTGTTTCGGCACTTGTAGCATTTCTGGGGACTGTTCAGTTCTCTTACTTTGCAGTTAACAAGGCCTATCCTAAGTCGGCCTCTGTCTCCTATTACTGTTCGTGCTATCATAGCTGGCAATCTGATGTAGGCAGTTTTGGTCCCTCCATATGCTGTCTGCATCGACTTTATCGCTTCGGTCCTGATTTCGGAACCCTGACCAGCGACTTTTTGTAGCGCGTCCTTTATCTCTTTTTTTGTTGCCGTCTCTTCAATGTCCTTGATCTGGACATCCACCTAGTGGGTTTTGCTGGTGACCTGAGCTTCCTGCTTCAGTACGTCTTCAACCTTTTTCTGGATTGAGTCCGCCTGATCTCCTACTTTACGGTTAAGTACGATTAGTAGCTGACCGGATGCTGTCCTTCGTACTTTTTCGAAGTTCTTCACTACTTCCTTTTCAGGTATCATCTCCTTAACCTCCTTTAGTATGCCCGCGTACATATTTTCTTCTTTTGCACTTATAAGTAGTGCAGCTGGTCGGACGCGAGGTACGTGGGCTTTTTGGTAGCGCTTGTTCGCCTTCCTATCTTTTTTCTTCTTCTTTTTCCTTGTTTCTTTGATTTCCCAACCTAGGTCCTCGTCATAGCCACTGGTCTCGTCGCTTGTCTGTGGTAGTACAAGCTCACAACTGGGAGGTGGACCTCTCTGCTGTTTGCGCTCCAGGCGCACACCGCCTGGTTAAGGGTTTCCTGTATCCTAGGAAAGATCTCTTTAACAAGGTGCTAACATCCGGGACAGATGAACCTTGGCTTTTTCACGAGGTTGTTACTCCTTCCCCTCCTCCTTCCCCGCTTCTTCCGTCGCGGGGCCCCGGGCTTGGGACCGGCCTAGCGGAGTTGTGTGTGTTTTTTTTTTTTTTTTTTTTTATTTGAGAGGAAAAAATGCATTGACGCACGTTGTGCCGGGCTCGCCAGGTTGTTGGGTGTTAAAACAACCTGTGTGGTCTGATGGTATGACCACATCTTGGCCTTTTCATACTTATTCGTATGCCAAGTGCACTACCGACTAAAAATAACCTCTCTACACCCGGCCTTAAATCCTCCACGGAAAGACGGTGAAGTATTACATCGTGGAGGAGGCGTTAGCTGTTTCCAGCTCTTCCTTCTTAGTTGTGCTGCCTATATCCCTGCACTAACCTAGATGGTGATGGTCGGTTACAGGGTTCGGCAGCGTACTTCTTCCTTCTTCGATCTTCTTCAGTAGGACCCTCTTCTTTTCTTCATTCCGTAGGTCCGTTATGATCTCGGTCGCGAAATTCGTCGTGGCGTTCCATGCCTCTTCTGTGGTCAGCATGGCTTCTACTAGTGTTTCCGCTGTGATGCTTCGTCCTAGCGTCTGCTCCAGGTTGCAGCGATAGGTCTTGTATCTCGGGTAGAGAAAAAACACATGCTCCGCGTCTTCTTCGAGTCCAGCACAAGTCGGGCACTCCACGGAATCTTCGTACTTATATTTGTACAGGTATGCCCTGAAGCATCCGTGTCCTGATAGCATCTGTGTCAGATAGTAGTTTACACTACCGTGTGCACGTTGCACCCACCTGTCAATACGGGGGATGAGTCGGTAGGTCCATCGTCCCTTATTTGATCTATCCCAAGCCTCTTGCCAACGAAGCAGGCTTGCCTGTCTCTCCTGACGTTTAGCCTGGTCTGCATCAATCTGACTATCCTTTCTTTGATAGTAGATACGTCGTTTTTCGCCTGCGAGTTCTTCAATTGGCATCATCCCCGCGATGACCTCGATAGACTCCTTCGTAACAGTGCGGTATGCGCTTGCCACTCGAAGGGCACACCGTCGGTATACCCCTGATAGTTTTCTGCGAGATTCCTGTGTCCTTAGTCCATCTGTCCAGATGGCAATGCCATATGTAATGACTGATGTAACTACAGACGCCAGGAGCGCTCTTCTGTTTTGTTTAGGTCCTCCCACATTCGGCATGAGCCTCGACAGGGCAGCTCCGACCACCGATGCCTTACTGGCAGCGTTTTCCACCTGCTGCTTGTAGCTAAGTCGGGCATCGATCATCACTCCCAGATATCGGATACACGGCTGTGATCTGATGTTGTGTTGTCCCACTCGCAATGTAATTGCTTCAGTTACTGCCTGTTATTAGTACCGCCTCCGTTTTATGCTTTGCGAGTTCCTGTCCAAGGTAACCTAGGAACTCTTGGTATCTCACAAAACACATATCGAAAAGGTTTCTCAGGTCTTCGAGGTATTTGCCGACGATGGCCAGGGCAATGTCGTCCGCGAACGCCACTGATGTAACTGCTCCTGGCAGTTTAAGCCGTAGTAAACCGTCGTACATCACATTCCATAGGAGTGGTCCAAGTACCGAGCCCTGCGGTACACCTCCTGTCACCCGGTACTCATTTGGCCCTTCCTCTGAATCATATTTCAGGTTTCTGTCCGTGAAATAGCTGGCCACCATTTTGAGAAGGTACGCGGGAACATTCATCTTCGTTAGCGCGTCCATGATGCGATCCCACCTTGCCGAGTTGAAGGCATTCTTAATGTCTAGTGCGACAACCAAGCAGTATTTCTTCTTCCCGTTTCTCCATCTTTCACCGGAGATAGCTTCTTTCGCTATGTTAGTGACCAGGTCAATAGCATCGAGTGACGACCGACCTTTTCGAAATCCGAACTGCTTATCGGAGAGCTGCTTGTCTACTACTTCCTCGATTCTTCCATGGATGATTCGTTCTAGAATTTTTCCTGCTGTGTCGAGCATGCAAAGTGGACGGTATGATGATGGTTCGTCAGGTGGCTTTTTCCCCTTAGGGAGAAGAACCAACCTCTGCTCTTTCCACTTGCTGGGGAATGACCCTTCTAAGATGCATCTGTTGTACATGCTGAGAAACATGTCTGGCGCTGCATCTATAGCCTTCTTAAGTGCAGCGTTTGGAATGCCATCTAATCCTGGGGCTTTCGCGTTTTTTACCTTCGCACATGCTTTGTTCAGTTCTTCTCTCGTCACGAGTGGGATGACTTCTCCCTCGTTTTGCGTTATATGAAATTCGTAGCTAGGTCGTTGAGGGAATAGGTTTTCTACTACCTTCTTGAGAAACACTGGACAACTTGGTGATACCGTTGCCTGGCTCTTTAGCCGTTTGGTGACGACCTTATAGGGCCTTCCCCAAGGGTCAGTATCGACCTCTTCCAGAAGCTCCTTCCAGCATTGTCTTTTATTGACCTTGATCGCTTTTACCAGGTTTGAACGATCCCTTTTGTACTGGTTTTGCAGCTCTATGACATTTCTGCCTTTCTTCCGTCCGCGTGTTATCGCCCTTCATGCTGAGATGCACTCCTTTCGAATGGTAGCGATGTTCTCGCTCCACCAGTATATCGGTGCATGCTTGTTTCTTGTGCCCTTTTGAGCCATAGTTGCATCGCAAGCCTCAGCGACTTTCTTCATAACCTTCTCAGCTTCTTCTTCGGCGTCACGAGCGCTGATAAGGCCCGTATCAAGTGCCGTTATGAAAAGCTCAGGGTCGAACTCTTTTGCTTTCCATCCCATTGCATTTGGCTTTTCTTGCATTGTCTCCTTCCTTCCTATCTCCCAGGTAATCACTCGGTGGTTGTGTGTGTGTGTGTGTGTGTGTGTGTGTGTGTGTGTGTGTGTGTGTGTGTGTGTGTGTGTGTGTTTATAAAATGAGGGAAAAATGAAATGCTCTTTACGCACGTACTCATCCCACACACGAAATGAGTACATTGGGCTCGGTCTGGTCGCCAGGATGGTGACAACGATCCGGATAGATAAACAACTAGCAACCCATACCAAGTAAAAAACAACCCTCTTCATCCTGGCCTTTTTTTACCCCTCATGGAACGGCCGTGAGGCATTACTTCGTGAGGGAGGCGTCAGCTTTTATAGCTCTTCCTTCTAGTATTTATTGGTTTCACTACCTCTTCTGCAACGGGTAATCACACTCGTCTTCTTCTTCGTTGTTTCTCTTCCGTCGACCTGTCTTCCCTCTTCGTTATCTTAATCTAAGTCGTCCTCTTCTTTCTTCGTTCTTGTTCTTCACTTCGTAAGTCTTTGAGGATCTCCGTCGCAAAGATTGTCGTTGCTTCCTAAGCTTCTTCCGATGATAGCATTGCCTTAACCAAAGTTTCGGGCATAATGCTTTCGTTCAAGACCGCTTCTAGGTCACGTCGTTGTGTTTCGTACCTGGGGCATGCAAAAAACACATGTTCGGCATCCTCGTCGAATCCACTGCAGACAGGGCATTCCGGGAAGTCCTCGTACTTGTATTTGTACAGGTAAGCCCGGTAGCATCCGTATCCGGAGATCATCTGCGTTAGATAGTAGTTCATGCTACCATGTGTCCGGTCGGTCTACTCACCCACATTAGAGATTGCCCGCCTCTCTTCAGCCTTAATCTGTTCACGATCCGCATTAGGGTCTCATGTACGACGGTATATGTGTCTTCTTTCTGTAGCCAGTTCCTTGATTGGCATCAGTCCTGCTACAACCTCGGCAGCTTCCTTCGAGACCGTGCGAAATGCACTTGATACTCGAAGGGCACTGAGCCGATAAATTGACGTCGGTTTTCGGCGGGTTTCCTCCGTCCTTAATGCTTCAGCCCAGATAGCGATCCCATACATCATCACTGAGGTGATCGCTGACGTCAGCAGTGCTCTCCTACTTTGCTTGGGCCCACCAACGTTTGGCATGAGTCTACAGAGTGCTGCCCTGACCGATGATGCTTTGGCAGCAGCATGTGACTTGCGACTTAAAGTTGAGACGAGCATCGATCATAACCCCCAGGTATCGTATTGACGACTGGGAGGTGATAATGTGCTGTCCAACATGTAGTGTGACTGTCTCAACTGTCTTTCTGCTGGTTATTAGCATAGCTTCTGTTTTGTGCTCTGCCAGCTCCTGTCCTAGGTGTTGGAGACACACCTGGTATCTCTTGTACGAGACGTCGAAGAGATTTTGCAAGTCCTTGATGTGCTTGCCCACAACCACCAAGGCAACGTCATCGGCAAATACCACCGGTGTAACGGCTCTTGGTAGCGGTACCTGGAGTAATTCGTCGTACATAATATTCCACAATAGTGGACCGAGTACGGAGCCTTGTGGGACCCCTCCAGTTATACATCAGCACTCTATTGGTGAAGTAACTGGCTACTATTTTGAGCAAATAGCCTGGGACATTCATCTTCATCAAGGCTTCCATGATGTGATCCCATCTTGCTGAGTTAAAGGCATTCTTAATGTCTAGCGCAACTATCAGGCAGTACTTTTTTTCTCCACCTTTCCACCTCTGGCCAGAGATAGCTTTTCTGGCAATACTTGTGACCAGGTCAATGGCATCGAGGGTTAAGCGGTCCTTCGGAAATCCAAACTGATTGTCTGATATGCTGGTCTCTGTTACCTCCTCTATCCTTCCATGGATAATACGCTCAAATATTTTTCCTGCCGTATCCAGCATGCAGAGTGGGTGGTAAGTTCATCCGACGGTTTGTTTCCTTTGGGGAGGAGGACCAATCTCTGTTTCTCCCACTCTATGAGGACAATCCCTTCCGTTAAAAAAATATTACGAGAATTAGATCGCGCGCGCGCGTGTGTGTGTGTATGTGTGTGTGTACAATTTACTATAATAAATATTCTTGGAGAACATAAACCATGATCAATTATTATAATAATAGCAGAAATTTTTCCAAATAAATATAATGTTATTATCCTACATAATATTATTCTTATATGTACTACTGATGAAACTAAATCTTTTTAAAGCTACTAAAACTTTTAAATCATTTTGATGACAAAACGACGGTTGAAAATAATGAAGCGTACTCAAGGCCATCTTTAAAAGTAAGTTCTAGAACTGTTTTGAGAAGTGGAAACATCGCTGGAACGGAATAAGTCTTTCGAATGATCAAAAAATTCTTAATATTCTTTAAGATGTTCCATAAACACGTGTAACTTTAAAGTTATTAATATGTTTGTCACATGTAAAGAATTAAATAGTTTTTTCAATAATTTATCAAGTTAATGAATGTTCTCTATATCTTCAGTAGAAATGTATACATCAACTATTTTATTTATTGCTATAGAAATAAGTAGATAAGGAATCAAACTCAATTGGTCTATAGATTTATAAGTGTCACGATAAAGAAGTTGATCCAAATATTTTAACAGTTTTCTGCATCCATTTATCACCTATATTTTGACAGGCCAAAGTAATGCAGTTTCTCTTCTTTGGTGGTACTAAATTATCCCAGAAAAGATGATTCGAAAAAGCCTTATACGATTGGATAAAAAACTTTTAATTGTTTACCTATTGCTTACTTATTAATATTACGAAAAAATTTTCACTATATAATTCTTATCATAAAAGGATCATTTAATAAAACTAATATACATTAAGTATTATGTTTTGAACCATTTTTTGAGTTGATATGCGAACTTATCTCGTTAAATAAAGTGCTACAATTTAAAATATAAATTAATATATTTTTTTGCCCATACCTTGCAAAGGGGATCTGATACGATTTTCAATTCTACTTTTTTGGATTCTGCAGATCTAAAACAGTAGAACTATCATTCATTTCTTGCTATAATTTCGTAAAACTTTCAAGCCTCAGACGATCACCGTGTAAGAGTCATTTCTGAAGTAATTCTTTGCGCATAAATCGAATCAAAAATCAAAATTTGTCTATCACGTCAAGTTTTTTAGATATCATAATCTAAACAGGCAATAAAAGTCACTTTTTGCTATATTTAAGATTCCGTAACATTGCAGAAAAATTTTTTTCTAAACACGGAAAAATCCATCTGAAAAGTTTATCTTTATTCTTTAAATTCCATTTTTTTACTTTGAGAATTTTTTTTTTATAGAGATATAGAGATATCATTAATTGAAATCAAGTATGTTCGTATGTGCTATTTATGCGTATTCGGAAAATTAGCTGTTTTATGACTTCTAAAATGCTTTTTTCACGATGTTACAGAATCTCAAATATAGCGAAAATCGGCTTTCGTTGCCTCTTTAAGTTAGGATATCTAAAATCTTGACGTGATGGACAAATTTTGATTTTGTATTCGTATTCTATACAAATAATTACTTCGGAAATTGCCCACAATTGGCTAAAAACAAAATCGTGCAGATCTGTGTTATTATCTGACTTGAGAAATTAATTTACTGCTTATAGGCTTTTCAATACTTATAGCCTTCGTAATTTTATTAGCGATGCAATTTTGTTTATTTAATTCATTGTGATTATTATGATCAGTTACTCTTCCCGGTATATCAATTTTGTCAAGAAAAATAATATACAGGGTGTCCAAAAAGTAACGATACACCTGAGACATTTTCTAAGCCGGTTATTTTTTTAACCGGGTGAAGGTTGTTCTTGAAGTAACTTTTTACGAGGAATCCGATGGTAACCTTGGATTTGACCTTGAACCTCATTTTCAAGGTTATTTTGAGGTCAACCTCATTTTTTTAAATGGAAACCCCTATTTTTTATGGCGGAATCGGAAAGAGCGGAAAATTTTACGTCCAGATATGTATTGAGGTATGAGGTTGAGGTAACCCCTAGAGATCAACTAGAGGTCAAAGTATGAATTCTTAAAAATCTCGCGAATTCAGTGGTTAAACAAAACAAACAAAAGGATAACCCCAGGTAACTTTCAACGGTGCTCTTTAATTTGTACTTGAACCTCATTTTCAAGGTTATTTTGAGGTCAACCTCATTTTTTTAATGGGTACCCCTATTTTTTATGGCGGAATCGAAAAAAGTGAAGACTCTCACGTATGGATGAGTTGAGGTTTGAGGTTAATGTGACATCTAGGGGTCAAATGAAGATCAAACTGTGGCTTTGTAATAGTACCGGGATTTTAGTGGTACAAGGAAGCAAATAAAGGTCATGGAAACCCCCATTTTCGACAGCGGCAATCGAAAGAGCGGAAAATTTCACATCCAAATATCTACTTAGATCATAAGTCAAGGGCGAACTTAAAGTTTAAGGTCAGTCGAAGGTCATCCAAACTTAAAGACGCCCTAAAATTTTTTAAAGTTTTTATCATAATGGAGAAGGGTATTTATTTAGTAATTGCCCATCGGAGATCCGTAACCTTGAATTTAACCTTCAATCTCATTATCAAGGTTTTTTCAAGATCAATTTTTTTTACTTTTAGCGTTACCCAGGAACAACGACGTGGACATAGTAAAATCTGTCCCCTTGGGGTGCTTTATTTTCGTGAGTTCCCCTCGCCTCTCACGATCGGGGTGCTTGATTTTCGTGAGTTCCCCTCGCCTCTCACGATCGGGGTGCTTGATTTTCGTGAGTTCCCCTGGCCTCTCACGTATGATTTATCTTACATCAGCACATCTTATTTTAAGTGCTCGAATTGTTCACCGTTCACTTCTTGACAGTAAGCTAATCGGTGGTAAAAAGCATCAACAGCATTTTGGATCATTTCAGTGGGAATGAGAGCTGATTCGTCTATGATCCTTTGACGTAATTCGTCCAAGTTTTGGGGTTTAGTTTTGTATACCCGATCCTTTAGATAACCCCAATAGAAATAATCTAAAGGCGTCAAATCGGGGGACCTAGCTGGCCATTCAATTGTGCCTCTCCTTCCTATCCACCGATTATCAAACACCTCATCTAAGTAAATTCGAACGTCTCGTCCATAGTGAGCTGCAGCACCATCCTGCTGATACCATGTATTTTCGAAGTTGTCTCCGACTATTTCTCTAATTGCTGGAACTATTTGATTACGAAGCATCTCTTCATAATTTTGAGCGTTTAAGTTACCATCAATAAAGAATGGCCCTATGATTCGATTATTCACTATTCCAGCCCAAACATTCAACTTCTGCGGATATTGCGATTTATCTTCTCGCATCCAGTGTGGATTTTCCGCAGCCCAGTACCTGCAATTATGTCGATTTAATGTTCCGTCAAGTTGAAAAGTTGCTTCATCAGAAAAAACTATGTTTGATGGAAGATTTGGATTTTCAATTATGCGTGCCATCATATCTTCACAAAACTCAACACGACGATCGAAATCGTTTTCATTCAACTTGTGAACCAGGTGTACGTTAAACGGATGGAATTTTGCTGTTTTTAAAATGATATGTACGGACGATGTACTTATGTCATGCTCTTGAGCAACTCTGCGGATGGAATTATGTGGATTTTCAGTGAATGATAATAGAACATTTAATAAATTCTCTTCATTTGTTGCTGAGCGTGGTCTGCCTGACTTAGGTAGATTTCTGACATGGCCAAAATTTACAAACCTTGAAATAGTATTCTGAACAGTAGACACAGCAATTGGAGTTCTATTAACCCGAAATGTCTCATTAAAAAGATTTCTCACTGCCCTGTAAGATCTTTCTACTCCACCCCAGCCTCTCATCATAAGAAGTGATATTCTTTCTCGTTCAGTGAGGCGTTCCATTTTAAGTCAGCGAATCGAAATTTACTCAAAAATCAATCAGAATTAAAAACAAAAAGTTTGCAACCCAAATAAATGTTTTCAAAAAATGAAAATTATAATTTGAGTACTTTTACAAAAAAGTTCTACTACAGTCCGACTAATGCACTAATGCTTTATGGAGATTTTCGAATGGTAAAATCTTTTCAAATATGTTGCTTTTTTAAATATTAATTTTTGAAAATGCAATTGTCCCGAAGAATAAGCTCAAAACGATAAAGTTAGGCATAGTACATTTCCTAAGGATAGAACCAAGTGAAATTGTTAGTGGATTATCAATGAATAGGTATGGGATAGTAACCTTAAAAAGTTTAACCGGCTAATCAAGTTATTAAGAAAATAAGCGTAAAAAATCATTGTTGATAGGCGAGGGGAACTCACGAAAATAAAGCACCCCGATCGTGAGAGGCAAGGGAAACTCACGAAAATAAAGCACCCCAAAGGGACAGATTTTACTACGTCCACGTCGTTGTTCCTGGGTAACGCTAAAAGTAAAAAAAATTGATCTTGAAAAAACCTTGATAATGAGGTTGAAGGTTAAATTCAAGGTCACGGATCTCCGGTGGGCAATTACTAAATAAATACCCTTCTCCATTATGAAAAAAACTTTAAAAAATTTTAGGGCGTCTTTAAGTTTGGATGGCCTTCGACTGACCTTAAACTTTAAGTTCGCCCTTGACTTATGATCTAAGTAGATATTTGGATGTGAAATTTTCCGCTCTTTCGATTGCCGCTGTCAAAAATGGGGGTTTCCATGACCTTTATTTGCTTCCTTGTACCACTAAAATCCCGGTACTATTGCAAAGCCACAGTTTGACCTTCATCTGACCCCTAGAGGTCACATTAACCTCAAACCTTAACTCATCCATACGTGAGTCTTCACTTTTTTCGATTCCGCCATAAAAAATAGGGGTACCCATTAAAAAAAATGAGGTTGACCTCAAAATAACCTTGAAAATGAGGTTCAAGGACAAATTAAAGAGCACCGTTGAAAGTTACCTGGGGTTATCCTTTTGTTTGTTTTGTTTAACCACTGAATTCGCGAGATTTTTAAGAATTCATACTTTGACCTCTAGTTGACCTCTAGGGGTTACCTCAACCTCATACCTCAATACATATCTGGACGTAAAATTTTCCGCTCTTTCCGATTCCGCCATAAAAAATAGGGGTTTCCATTTAAAAAAATGAGGTTGACCTCAAAATAACCTTGAAAATGAGGTTCAAGGTCAAATCCAAGGTTACCATCGGATTCCTCGTAAAAAGTTACTTCAAGAACAACCTTCACCCGGTTAAAAAAATAACCCGCTTAGAAAATTTCTCAGGTGTATCGTTACTTTTTGGACACCCTGTATACACTTCCCTTCAGAAAAAACTTAGAACGTCAACTCTACCACGTCAATTGCTACCATTGTCCATGGCCTTTCTACCACACGTTTACTTATTAAACCTTGCAACGTTTGCTGATCTACCTTATACCGTTAACACTGCATACATTCGCCTACGAACGTCTTAACGTCGTACCACAGTTCCGGTCAGTAGTATTCTCGAGCCATACGATCGTAAGTCTTTTCCAGGCCAAAGTGTTCATAAAATAGTTTGCAATGAGCATTTCTTAAAACTCTTTCTCTATAATCGAATAGCACCTTGTCGAACGCCAACATTCTTCGGGATTAGTTACCGGATCGAGCACGTGATTGTGCATGTAACGGTATAGGATATTATTTTCCACTTTCCAGTTCTCGAATTTCTTCGATCTTTGGAGAATTCTTTAGTGCGTTGACCAAATCGAAGAGCATTCGCTCGAATTTACATAAGCCAAAACACAAAGCCGTAAACGCCGTATATTGTTTGTTATTTTCCGATAACGGAATCTGCCAAAATGTCGCTTGCAAATCTATTTTACACAAATATACCACTCCGCCCAACCTATCTTAAATAACATCTATGCTAGGCATCGGATACACGTCTATTTCTGTTAATCTTGTTAACTGGCTTAAAATCGAGACAGAACCTACAACCACCGTCTTGTTTACGTACTATGACCGGTTCGTTTGATGGCATGATTATTTTCGTCTTCCATAGTCGCATGTTTCATTTTGCGTAAAACCTAATATCTGAGGCGACATATGGTACATCGGCGTCTTTATCAAGCGCGCATTACCTACATCAATAATGAGATCGATAACCTTAGTGACCGTCGGCGATTTGCCAGGCTCCGGGACAATCCGGCGAGCTAGCGTCATGATTGTTTCTCGCTGAGCCTGCTCATAGCTATTTAACGCTGCACATTCTGCATAAACGTCTACCGCTTTCGTACCTTTTTCCGCGAAGTGATACCAATTACTTTAATCATCTTCAAGGGCAATTCCCGTAATTATAGTTAACGTTCCATTTATTCCAGAAGTCCGTGTCTAAAATCAAGTCATGTCTCATTTTAGACACGGCTATCTATTTGAACCAATCTGTCCTACCATAGATCGTATGACTTAGTTCTGAATCGTCCAATTTTCGTAGATTCTCACCTGAGATACTCTGCACGAATATCGTAAGCGGCCTCAAGCGATCCTGAAATCCTCACCCTAATTTTGGCCCTACTACCGATACCTGCGAATCTGAGTCTAACAGTGCTGTATAGATCTCACCGCCTATACCACCTTTAATGGAAAACCTATTCTCCACTACCGTAACTAGTGCTGTATCAGACTCGTTTTCCATCGGGTTAGATTGCCCTGAGTTCCATTAATGCTCTCCCCTCACCAAATCGGACGGTGCGTCGATACCGACAACCGGACTCTCATCGAACAAATTGTACCATCGGTAAGCTCATCTTGATTGCTCGTAGCCATGACCTTTGTCGAAGCTTATTCCAACAGGAGCGTAGCGCTTGAGCTCACTTTCTCATTCGTCATATTAACAGCAGGTTTACTTTTATTACTTGAAGGGACTGTCTTTTATGAAGCTGCCCTTTCGCTCTCAGCAATCGAAGGAAGAGATAGAGAAGAAAGGTTGATAAATAACCTGTGATGTTCGTATCACTTATAAATAAAATAATTCGAACTCTCGTATCTAGCTATTGAGTAAGAATTTGTTTCCAATAATTTTACTTTACTTGTCAATAAAATAGATAGATAAATCAAATGTAATCAATAAGTAAATCAAATATATATAAATAATACAATATTTCGAGGAAAGTCAGACAATGCCCTAGTTTCTTATGGTGCGAATTGTCCCATAAGCAGAGCTAAAGTCTTTCTTTGATAGGATATATATAATTCGGCCCAAGTTTCTTATAGCGCAAGATGTTCTATAAGTCGAGCTTAAATTATAAGGAAGGAACAGTCTTGCTCAGTTAATCACAATGAGAGAAAGAACTTAGGTATAATCCAAGTTTATTCAGACTCATGCGCTCACCTTGCAAGGCTAGAAGTGAATGCTAGCCTGTGCAAAGGTGGGCCTATTTATACACAGATTTTCCCGCTTATTTTTGCAGGAGAGGTGTCATCGAAAATTCGAGAGACATTCGCGAATTTTGAGAAATGAGTTTTCTTAATTTACAAGTAAATAACCATTAATATTAAGCTTTTAACACATGTAAATTTTACAGAATTTGTTATTTGTTGATTTTATACAATTTACAATTATCGCCAATAGTGTCGTCAAAAGTTATTAACTAATAAAGTTAATTAACGTGATATTACAATATTTACAATAGAAAATCATTAAATTTTCATATAACTTTATAGTTGATTAATTTTGGAAGTATTCTCTAAAAATAAATATTTAAATTAATTAATAATATTTGAATTATGACTAATTTTTCATATTTGTAACGGTTTTTTCTAATCTTATTATGCAATTATTAGAATAATTATCTAAGATTTCTAAATCATAAAGTTATCATTATCAAGTATAAACTTAATATTTTCGTTCTATATATAGCTTATTGTTTAAATAAATTATTAATTGTTTATTTACTAATAACAGTTATTATTCAGCTGTTATTAATGAAACTAATTCTTACTCATGTTCTATGCTTACTCACTTTGTATATGAATTATTTACATTTTTCTAATATTTCATATGTTAACGTAATAAATAAATCAACTTTGCATATTGATATTCATTATTATTTCATAATTGAATGTAATTTTTATTATTATATTATGAATCTACATGCTAAAATCTATATAATCAATACTTTGTTATATTAAAATTATCTCTAATTAACATATTTTTCTTAATATCCAAAATCATTATATCTACATCTATTACTTTGTGACATCACGCTGTTTATTTTGATTCGATTCTTATTTGTATACAATCGCGTAAACAGTGAGGTAGCGCCGCTTAATGTATTGATTTGAATAAACAGATAGATACGTTAGACTACTTGCAGTAATTCAGTGATTTAATAAATAGCTCATAAATAGGACCGTTATAAACCAAACACAACTGTTATGTTTAAAACTCAGAATTTTATTTCTAATGAACACAAAACTCATTTCACATTTATGCTAATAAAAAAAGAAACACTACTATTTATATATTATTTATAAAATGTAAACTAAACCTACTACTACGAAGGCGACGGAATAACCTTGACAACTGAGCTCTAACCACGAGCCGGTGCTCTTATTTCAAATCACGAAGGTAGCTGGTGAATGGACGCCTTGCTACTTTATTATAATCACCTCTGTTGAATTGCCGTAATACCGAGAGAGAGAGAGAGAGAGAGAGAGAGAGAGAGAGAGAGAGAGAGAGAGAACATGATCGTATTGCTACGCTAGCTGAAGAATACAGGCCCACGGGGAGATACGCTGTCTCTGGAAATGTCCAACTTTTCTACGTAGATTCATAGGACAGCAGATTGGCCAAGCTATCTGTCTTGTATTTCATCGTCTTCAAGACATTAATAGATGCGCACGAGTTGCCGTGGGCGCATCGACTGTGGCAAAAAAAAACATGGTAAAAAATGCTCCCTCGCGAAGAACGATCCTCGTCTAAGAAAACGGTGGGCGAGAGCTCTCTCACTCAACTGCCGGCCGCGGCCTACTCACAGTCATCACCTACTTTTCAGGCGGCTTGCAACGCAGCTCTTATCGATCATGCGTTACACGCCTATCTCAATCGGCATAGTACGTGCGCTCTCTCTCTTTAAATGCTACTCGCTTTTTTTATTGCGCTCATCAGATCAACTCGGCCTCTCTTCAACAGTCATCAGCGCTTAAACAAAAGGCTAATAGTTAGGAGCATTCGTATTGTGTACATAATGTTAATCAGTATACTTTACCGAAAGCAGATGGGAGAGGGAGAGAGGCTAACGAAAAACAGGCTTACTGCCTGCTCTCGCCACAACAATAATAATAAGTTTTCATGATTTTTCATATTTCTGAGGTATATTTTTAATTATAGTTGTATTTTGTAAAGGCTGTCTATTAGATTATTCATTCGAAAATATATTACAATCATGATCATTAAGATTATCAGAAATCTACTAGATTAATCTACTGGAAAATTGCAATGTAGCCGTATTATTATTATTTTGTGTTTCAAGAGGATTATAACTGGTCATGAATCATGGGGTTATGGTTATGATGTGGAAACCAAAGCTCAATCATCCCACTGGAAGCTGCCGCATGAGCCAAGACCGAAAAGAGCGCGCCAAGTTTTCACGATCGCGGAAAACAACAAATCTACCTGAATCTAACAGTGAAACTTCAGCGTTTATTGTCTGCCCTAGCTTGGAACGTAACAGACTCAATTCGAATCTCCGGAGGCTGCAAAAAATATTAAAATAAATAAATGGCCAATTCCATCTCAGATCATGCAGAGCTCCCCACACACCTGTCACCAAGCTACTCCAAAGTATTTTTTTATTGTTCTAGGTCAAAAATAAGAGGACCCTTATTTTTTATTTTTTCTCTCAGATGCATAGTTCCGTCAATAATGCAATCGGAAAATGCACTGCTGAAAAGGGAAAATTGAGAAAATTTTTCCAATTAAATTTGGTTTCCTCAATATTTTTTTTATTTTTCGATACAATTAAATAATTTTTATGTCATCTATAGTAGAAACGAAGTTCTTCAAGTCTAATTTATCAAAAATATGAATGTATGCATTTTTCGGGAGAAAATGCATGTTTTCGAAAAAGTGCATCTTGGAGAAAAAATTGTGTATCTCAAAAAGGCCATAATTTTTTGCGCTCAAATTTTTTTTATATATTCTTAGTATCAATACCTTCAAATTCATTCGATCAAAATTTGCTGTTTTTTCGTTATATCGCTTAAAAAAATTAAAAAAAAAAGTTTCACATTTTCAAGTCAAACGCGATAAATACATAGGTACAGCGAATGGAAATCAAAGCTGAGAAAGAAAGGGTGACGTTAAATTATCAACATTTGCTGATGCATATAGATTTTGCTGAGAATTGGTCTGTAATTTTGAAAAATCCAGTTCAAGGGAATCATTGGGTGAATAAACAGATTTCAATTTTCACTGCTGTTTGCTACATAGGCGGAATTACAAAGAGTTATACTGTAATTAGTAAAGACTTAAAACATGATTATTCTCATGCATTGGCAGCAATACAAATAATTCTTGAACATATAACTAGATACACACAAGAAACGTATGGAAATTCGATTGATTCTATAACTTTAGTATCTGATGGCGCTGCAAGTCATTTCAAAAATAGATTCCAGTTAAATGAATTTTTAAATGCAAGTATGAGTAAAAAATGGATATTCTCTGCTACTGGTCATGGAAAGGGTGCTGTAGATGGTATAGGTGGTTTGGTAAAGCATTATGCAACAGTGCATAATTTACGCAGTACTGAATCTGATGCTATTCAAACTGCTAAAAATTTTGTTGAAAATGTATCAAAATACACAACTTCTATAGAGCTGATTTTGATGGAAACTGCAGAGATAAACAATTTTCGTAGTAGTCAAATGGAGCAAAGACACAAATGCCAGAAATATCAGGGTATTCAACGTTGCCACATGTGGAAATCTGTTGTCTCGGAAGGGAGGAGCGAATGTATTATAGCTCGAACGGCTGCGCATCCATGGATTGAAGTGAAAAAAGATGAAAAAAACAAAGAAAAGTACTCATAAGAAGAAAAACGAAAATGTAAACAAGGGCAAGAAAGTGAAAGTTGTATCTAAAAAAGTGAAGAGAGTTGTAAAAGTGATCAACTCAAACAGAAAAAAATGATCGTGTAATTTTACATTTCTTGCAGACATGATTGAATAAAAGTGAGCTTTTTCTTTGAGTTACATGTTATTGTAGTTCAGTTATTAACCTACATAGTCGCTAACATGAATTCCTGAATGTATTTATCGCGTTTGACTTGAAAATGTAAAACTTTTTTTTTTAATTTTTTTAAGCGATATAACGAAAAAACAGCAAATTTTGATCGAATGAATTTGAAGGTATTGATACTAAGAATATATAAAAAAAATTTGAGCGCAAAAAATTATGGCCTTTTTGAGATACACAATTTTTTCTCCAAGATGCACTTTTTCGAAAACATGCATTTTCTCCCGAAAAATGCATACATTCATATTTTTGATAAATTAGACTTGAAGAACTTCGTTTCTACTATAGATGACATAAAAATTATTTAATTGTATCGAAAAATAAAAAGAATATTGAGGAAACCAAATTTAATTGGAAAAATTTTCTCAATTTTCCCTTTTCAGCAGTGCATTTTCCGATTGCATTATTGACGGAACTATGCATCTGAGAGAAAAAAGAAAAAATAAGGGTCCTCTTATTTTTGACCTAGAACAATAAAAAAATACTTTGGAGTAGCTTGGTGACAGGTGTGTGGGGAGCTCTGCATGATCTGAGATGGAATTGGCCATTTATTTATTTTAATATTTTTTGCAGCCTCCGGAGATTCGAATTGAGTCTGTTACGTTCCAAGCTAGGGCAGACAATAAACGCTGAAGTTTCACTGTTAGATTCAGGTAGATTTGTTGTTTTCCGCGATCGTGAAAACTTGGCGCGCTCTTTTCGGTCTTGGCTCATGCGGCAGCTTCCAGTGGGATGATTGAGCTTTGGTTTCCACATCATAACCATAACCCCATGATTCATGACCAGTTATAATCCTCTGGAGCACATTTGGGTAGTCACAGACCGAGTCCAACATCTCCTGAGCAATAATAACGCGATGCCGTTTTTGGTCGAAATTGAGCAGTTTTTACACGAATTTCGCGGTGACCCATTCCCAAATCATTGGTTAAAATCGAATGGCATGAGCCAATCGATATGTTTAGATCCTCGAAAACTTCTCTAATGATGATTCGATGATTGGCGAATACTATTTTCTTCACTTTATCAATGTTTGCTTCTGTTGTTGACGTGCTCGGGCATCTGACACGTTGTTCGTCGTTCACATCTTCTCGGTACTCTAAGAACGGTTTGTACCACCGATAAACGTTGCTTTGGTCCAAGGTAGCTTCACCATATGCAACAGTCAACATTCGGAATACGTTCGCGCACTTTATTTTGTTTTTCACACAAAATTTTATACAGGTACTTTGATTAATTTTTTAGAATAGGAAAAAATCGAAGACGAGTCAAAACACATTCAAACAAAACAGCTGTCAAAAATTATCTAAACATTCAAAATGGCCGACCTTGTCGGCATAAGTAAGGGACATGAGTACCTACATGACGCTACAAAAAAATCAAAAATCAAATTTACGTAGCCCGCGGAAATTTAAAATTCACGATACTTTTTGAACAGACCTCATATTAATATGTATACGCGTGTCTCCTCTGCCGCTGTTATCCCCACCACTCGACGATTTTGGTGCGCTCAGCCGGAAACATCGGACATCCGCATCATTTCAGGTGCATTTTGTATATTTTTTTTCATAACCAGAATATATATTTTGAAACGGAAAATATGTACTTTTCGAAACTGTTTTTAAAATTGAAATTAAATTTCCGTTGCACAGAATCAAGATTTCGCGCATTTAAAGTAAATATTATTGTTTTGAATCTTAGCTCTTCAAGTTGAAAATTGACGGAAATACGAATTTTTTTTACAAGTGTAATATTTTCCGGGTTTTCCGAGTTTTCTCGGATTGTAATGATGTTACAAAGTCGCACGACAGCTCATTTTGTTTATTATTCAATTACCTACAACTTACGCATCAACACTGTTGCAATCGCCACATTATTTGCAAAGTTATAGTGAAAAAAACAATAAAAGTGCGACTTTTTACTTCAAATTATTAATAATAAATTCCGGGACAATATTTGAGAGTTTAAAAGTGTGTTAAATTGAAGAGGACGACATATTCTATACGATGGCACTATTCTGGACTGGTTACCTGTCCAGAATTATGTCATGAAAAAATCCCTATTGCTTGGCCTAATAGTGGTTACTTAACTTCTTTTATTTTTTTGGTCACACTTTTTTTACTGCATTAAAAATTCCGAAGTCTTTTGCATTTTTTAAATGTAAGAAACTCTTTTTTGAATCGATAATACTTATTTGTTAGTTTATAATTATTTATAACTGTTGTAAACACATTATATTTGCACTTTAAAATTGAGAAATATTCAATTATAATCCTTTCAGTCACGCAATTCAATCTTTATTTTAAAAATGTAAATGTACGGTCTCCTTATATTTTTCAACGCTGAATCTGAATCCTATATAAAAACTCAAATAAATCCAAACGTAACCCCTATAATAAAGTAAAATGGAATTATAATATAAATATACTTATACATCTACTATACTTTTTTTCATAATATTAATTTCTTGATTCATTGATTAATAACTTTTTTTTTAATTATTACATTTAAAATTTTTACATTTGAAATTACTTTATTTTTACTTTTACAAGAACAAAATTTCAATTTTGTGACTGAATGGTAGTTTTCACTTCATTTTAGAGATTGTTTTTATTTATTTTTTTAACAAAGCAAATTGACTTATTACGTAATTAAAAGAGTTGAAATATGTGCTACCTCTATTAGAAAAACATGGCCTCTTGATACATATACTGCATCACTGACGATATTTTTTAAACCAAAGATATCTTATTATTTTCTAAGATAAGTTACTATTTATATAGTGCTATTTGAAAGAATAAGATTTTTTCTACAATACAAGTATTTTTGTATTTCGGGAAAATTTGTTACAGGGTAGGTTAGTCTTCATTTCAGATGTCTTTAAGCTCAACTCCAAAAGCCCATGTTGAATATACACTGACGTCGGACGACTTTTCCCCACTCTAGATCAAAATGAGCTAAACTTCAAAGTTTTATATCTCGGTTCCACAACATACTAGAGCAACGGCAAGATATGGCTTTAAGGATATTTTGTAGAGCTTTCGAACCGTATGAAATAAATATATGATTTTCCTTTTTTTATCGGTTGTGACAACATAAAAAAATTAATTTTTTCCGTTTTTTTTTCTCGAACTTTAAGGCAATGGTCTTTTGCGGAAAGTTATCGGAGAAGAAAATTAGAGATATCAATCAAAAGCTCGTTTGAAAAGCTACAAAATCCATGTGCGAATAAATTTTTTAAACTTGTTTTTTACGAGCTACATATCGTTTTACAAAAAACTGACTTTTTTATAAAATTCGTTGTATCTCTAAAAGTTGTGATTATAAAAAGAAACTTTATTAAAAAAAATGTTGAATTTTTTAAGAATCAACTGCCTATTAACTTGAAATATTAAAAGCGAACATTTTTTTTAACGAATAGTTACGAATTTTATGTGATAATTAAAAAAAAAACGTTGAATTTATGTATTTGTTTTAATATAGCTATTTATTAGTGTTAAGAATTTAGTCAATCGATAATGATTAGTATTAAAAAGTGTAGCTAGCTGGATATCAAATTGAATTTTAAAAATTTCTGTGCATATTTGTACTGCGACGTTTTATATGTTAAAAAATTAATTTATGTTATTAAAAAAATTTGATTTATGTTAAAAAATGAAAAGGAATTGACAAACTAATATAGCAATTGTGTTATTTCTGTTGTTAATTATCTAAGTTTTCTTTTATATAATATAATCACACATTAAATACATTTTTTTGTCTTGTGACGGCGTGGAATTCCGTTTTATTTTCTTTGTCTCGCCCGATGCGCAGTCTTACTGGAATGCGCGCAGCGAAATCGAAATAATTAAGTTTTGCTAGCTAACCGAGGAGCAGGAAGGACAGGTGTCAATCAACCAACTTATTAATAACAAAGACAACAGTAAATTAACGTTTCAGTCAGGCACAGACTGGTTTATTCATCACGTAATCTACAACGCACTTGGCCCGCGCATTTACACTTATTCGATGCGCGCGACAATCTTGTGCGCCGGCAGTTCATTTATGGTCGCTCAATCGAAATATTCGCTCGCGCGTTTACGTTTCTTTGAGCCTCAATATTGAGGGGAGAATTATTACGCGCGGCTATTCAACAAAAATGGTGACGCGAAGCTGGCCAGCTTACCTTAAGTGAATAGTCGCGCTATCAAGGGGAGCAGATCAGTATCGCCTCTCAATACGTAGCTCAGGTTACCGCTTTTCCTAATTGGAAACGAGGTTTTCTCTGACGTCCTGTCAATCCCGTCGGACAGATTATACGACCTTGTTGGCCTACGATGGCGTTATCGTCGATCACTCGAGACAGCAACAATAACAAAAATTATCGACAATCTAGCTTCCGCACTCTTTTCAATGTTCGTATTCGCGCACGTCGCTAATTCAACTCGTTGTACTCCTAGATCCTATGATGGCTATTCTTCAACTGACTCCTCTGCCTTCGCGCGCGTTCCCTCCCAAATCGGACTGAGTGCCCGTTTTCCACTTCTTCCGGCCGGTAGGTGCTGCCCTCGTAGGTAGCCGTGTGATCGAGACGGTAGCGCAAACAAGACGTTTGCCGTCACAGTCTAAAAAGATTACTAAAAAAATAAAAAAAATGTTCGTTTTTTATCATTTATATTTTAAATTAATATGCAGTTAGTCCTTGAAAAATGCAAATTTTTTTTCTATTACAGTTTTTTTTTAAATCATAATTTTGAGAGATACAACGAATTTTATAAAAAGGTTAGTTTTTTGTAGAACGATATGTAGCTCGTAAAAAACAACTTGAAAAAATTTACTCCCATATGGATTTTGTAGCTTTTCGAATGAAATTTTGAATGATATATCTAGTTTTCTTGTCCGATAACTATCCGAAAAAGACCATCGCCTTCAAGTTTGAGAGAAAAAATGGGAAAAATTAATTTTATTTATGTCACACAACCCATAAACAAAGGAAAATCATATATGTATTTCATATGGATTGAAAGCTCTACAAAAGACCTTTAAAATTATATCTTGTCGGTTGCTGTAGCATGTTTTGGAGCCGGGATATAAAAGTTTGAAGTTTTGCTAATTTTGGTCTAGGCTGAGCAAAAGTCATCTGATGGCAGTGTACAATCTTTTAAGCTATATATTTGAAAATTTTTCACGATAAATGACATTATGGATAATGCCATTTGATTCAGCACATTTCAATCTATAAAAAAAATTCTGTCTAATTGTAAGTTCGAGGATTTCCACGCAAGGACCCCTTTAAATCTTCGCAGTATACGAAGTCAAATTATTGATTAGTAATAAAAAATATTAGCATAATCTTAATTCATAGCTATTTGTTTTTCGAAATTATTTATTTCGCGTGCCTATAATCAAATGTGTCTACTTGATATGTCATATTACATTATGCTTGAGCCACCGACGTCACGAATAAACTGCGTTCACTCATCAGTCCATCAATCTTTTTAAAAAGGATGTATGAAATAACATCTCAAAATTATCATGGATAAATAATTGAAAAATAACAAGTAGATCGATTGCTATACGTAAACATTTGGAAATTTATTTATTTTTTTAAATTACCGCACTAAATTAGTCAAAACTAATTTTGTCAAAGAAATATATCTTATCTTCAGATATTTTTTAAGAGTTATTAAATTAGAAATCTGATAGTTTAATTTATGTCGAATAAAAAGGAAAAACGTAGTACACTGCTTAATACGTAAGCACTGTCCACTAAACACTTAGAAAGGTACAACGTTATTAGAACTTTTTACTAAATCTACGAATATCATAATTAAATTTTTATTTGTCAATTAATATTGAGGTATATTAAAAATTTGATTTCAATCAGCGTGGATATTCACACTGCGTATATTTATAGTGTGTGTGTGTGCGTGTGTGTGTGTATGTGTGTGTGTGTGTGTGTGTACAATATATGTTGGATATATAGGTTATTCTTTATCAGGCGATCCTCTGTCTCTCTTCAAAATTCTAATGACCCTAGAATATCATGAGTGGGCTTTTTATATGCATATTTACTTTATGATGCAATGTGACCATTTTGAACATTCAAGATGGTGGCTCAAACATAGGCTGATCCTGAAAATTTTTAAAATTCGGCGACATGTCGTTGGATTCTAATGCTACTTTTTTTTTAAGACTAGCAATAGATTGAGCATCAATTTTACATTAATATATGTTGTTACGCCCAAGATCACGATCAAGTTTCCACGGTTATTTGACCTTCAAACAGATTTATTATTCGCATTCCTCGAAATACTACCATTGTAATGTTTCAAGAATTATAAACCTCGTGTTTCATATTTAATTTACAGTTGTGAGTTAGACTATGACTAAACGTACTATTTTTTAGTACAATGAGAGATTCAAATTGTTTTTGCAGAAAAATACTATGTTTTTTATCATTGTTTGTAAAATAGAATAACATTTATCTTTGTGATATTATACTTGTTGAGTGTTATATAAAGTTGACGTTGTACATATAATTTAATAAATTATTATTGCATAATATTTTGAAAACTAATTCTAGATATTCATCACGCGTAACCTATCAATATAAGGGGAATAGTTTGAACTTCTCATACATTATAAAATAGCATAATTAGTTATATTATAACTGACAATTGTAAATTAAATATAAAACATGAGATTTATAATTCTCGAAACATAAAGGCAGTATTTCAAGTAGCGCGATTGAAAATATGTTTGAACTTCAAATGATCTTGGAAGCATGATCGCGACCTTGAATGCAATAGCACTTATCAATCTAAAATTCGACGCTGAATCTATTGTCGGTCTCAATAGATAATTAGGACTAAAATCCAATGAGATAACGCTGAATTTCAGAAATTTTCCAGGGTTAGTTTGTGTTTTAGCCGCCATCTTGAAGCCACCATATTAGATTTTCAAAATAATCACATTGCATCATAAAGTACATATGCATATGAAAAGTTTTTCTAAAGTTACTGGAATTTTGGAGAGCGAGAGGGAGAGAGGGTCCCCCTGACAAATAATCACATATATATATATATAATGAATATATAACTTTTTAACTTTAATGATATTTTACATATAACTTTAATCTCTAGGGAACATCTCGGCCATCTCATTATCATGTTCTTTGGGATGATAACCACTTTGAAAGTGATGAACTACAATGTCTTACGTATCAGCTCTGTCATACGTACGTCAGGTGCACTAGGTCTGTCAGTATACCGGCACCTGCTTATTATGCTCACTTAGTTGCTTTTAGAGCAAGGTATCATTTAGTTGAAAAAGAACACGATAGGTAAGGTTGAATATTCCTCTCTTGAAAATTATTTTATTTTATAAGTATAGATTATATAATTGCATATTTTTTAAATTAATTTTTAGTGGTGAGGGATCTCACCAATCCGGTTGCAGTGAAGATAGGACACCTGGAGCCATGGCAAGAGCAATAACAGTACATGCTGACACTAAAAGAGTCATGTACTTTGCATAAATAGTGTACTTGTCTAAGTTCTAAAATACCTGTCATAATGTATAAGAAGAAAATTGGTGAAATAGAACAACGTAATTGCTGACTATCAAACTAAAGCATTTCCAGGACTTTAAAACATGTCAAACTTTGTTCAAATTTCAATCCAGTCCATTAATTTATTTTTATTATCCTATTTTTGTCAATTGTTTTCTAATCTATTCCATGTCACTAAATATGTATATTCATCATTAACTTTTGTTGTAGTTGTGAATCCAATTTTTATTACTAATAATATTAGTATGTTACTGATTATATATAATAATCAGTAACATTGGTATATTACTGATAATAACCATCATTATCATATTTATTAGGATAATACGGTAAACGTTTGAACATCTTAATATTTATTTTCAAACATCTTAAAACTGATTGTACGTCATTGCCAAAATAATTTATGTGATTCAAATTACTTTTAGGTACTTACTGGTACGGTCGGCAGAATTAAGTTCTGTCGATATCTCACATTTTTGTAGAAGTTATAAACGAATGATTATAACATATTTTGTTCAATTTTTCGTTTATTTTCGTTAAATTTTTGTTTAATGGAAATTAATTGATGAAAATCTGTAGTTAATGTTGAAAACTGTAATTTGATTTGTCCAATTAGAGTCTTCAATTATAATAGTATTTTAATTTAATAAAGGGGAGAGTCAATTTTATAAAATTGAAATTCAGCCCGGAACTCTATTTACAAAATTTTTTGCACGGGAAACGGGAGACACGAATACTCCAATTACATACTAAGTAAATTACAGAACGTGCAAGTTGCAACATTCGCGCGTATGCGAGCTTGTAATTTAGAAAGAAGAGATAACACAATTAAGTTTACCGACAATTTAAACAATATAAAGGGATCTTACCGGCCTTTTACAAATAAAGTAAAACTAATATCAGAGGAAAAAAAGTAACAAAGTTTGAGTCCAATATTTCGCGCCTTCAATGGCAGATAAATCGAGGTGTAGTCGAAGAAAAGTCAACCGTTGCGGGTCAGCATTAATGCAGGCCTGTATATTGGTGAATTCTCTTCATCTGACTTTGAGTACCGTAGAATACACAACCGTGACAATAATTCACACAGTTGGCAAGCAAAAACTCGGGTCGATGGTATTCACGAAATATGCACTTCGCTCTTATTGTTACTGCTACTCCTGCTGCTGACGTCGGTATCAAGGTTGTTGTTGCTTGTCTTTTAGAAGCGCTAGTGGCAGCTCGTAATGGATTTGTGAAGCCGTTGTGTAATTCAACCTGGCTCTAAACCACGTACACTTACAAGGAAAGGTACCCAACCCGAACTCACGGATTTTAATGATTTTTATACATATTGTAGAACATAAAAAAATCAAAGACAGGTATTTTTTTATCGGCTAATTTTCACTTTTAAGGGGTAAAAACCTCCCCTAAAATTAACCCCCAAAAAGCGTTTTTTTTAATATCTCGGCTTAAAATTAATATTTTTCAGTGAAACAAATTGGACATTATTTCTTACAAAAGGAGCAAGTATTTCATGGTGATTTGAAGAGTAAGGGTAGCATCCTCTATTTTTTAGGGGTTGAAAACATATATTTTTTGGCATAATTTTATAATAAAAAAGCTTAAATCGACTAAAAAAAATTGGAAAAAATGTTTAAACATCCATAATAACAAAATTTAGTTGACGTCTTTCGCTATTTTAATAAATGTTACCCCTAAGGGGGTAAACCACCCCTAACACAAAATTACTGTAAATATGTATTTCAATACATAATATTTTGTAAAAAATTTGTATATAGAGATTTTTGAGGTCGCTGATTACAAATCTGTTATCAGATTTTGAAAATTTAAAATGGCGGAACCAATGTGGTGGACGAAAATGTCGAAAAAAAATTTTAACTTTCATAAAAAGTTGTTTACAAATGTGTGATCTTTATAGCCTGTATATGTGAACTAAAGAGCCTTAGACCCTAAACCCCTAAACAACAAATAGGCTAAATAGTCGTGCTTTTTAACCAAACGACTCCAAACCCCTAACCTCCAGGTAGGCCGAAGACCTATACTTTACCGTAGACACGAGTATAGACATATTACCGATATTTTATTCAATCATTTTGTATGTAACAAATAACGTCTCGTTTTATGTTTGGAGATTTTTTATTGACGACATTTTTTTCATTGATACGATTTTCTCTAACAGTTCCTGTGCATCTCAATTGTAATTTTTTCAAATGTATAACAATATCTAAATTTGTAAAAAAGTTGACAAAATATACGTGGTACAGGGGAATTTTCTCAGGAGCTGTCTTTTCGAAAAAAGGTTTCAATAAATTCATAATTACACGAGAACCCAATGCACATTTCGCTAATTTTTCTCCTACTACAGAATTTTTTCCGCAGTATAAATCGAAATTTAATAAATATCCATCAGCAGTGCAAAGACCCCAAAATTTAAGTCCAAATCGCGTAGGTTTTCCGCGTATGAATTGCTTCAATGACGTTTTAGCATATGATTTGGCCATCATTTCATCTATTGACAGAGCTGTTCTTCAGAAACCAAACTTCAGAATATTTCTTTGAAAAATTTTCATCAATTCACGAACACGCCACGCCTTATCGTTTGGATTGTTATCTTTAGCCTTCGAGTACTTCAATTTTGATTTTATATTTTCAAACTTAGATCGTGACATTGCGGAAGAAATTATTTGACAAGACAAGAAAGGGTCTGTCGACCAATAATCTCGCTGACATTTTCTTTTATTGAAAGAAGTGATTATAATAATTCCAATGAATGTATTCAACTCAGCCAACGATAAATTTAAACCATTTTCTTTGCATTCATCGATAATATACTCCTTCATTTCAATTGAAAAAAAAATATCAAAGAGTTCCCTTGGCTCACTCTTTCGTATATTATTTTTTGCACTTTCTGTCAATAAAATTTTATCGGTACATTTATCGGAATATGTCCTTTCACCATCTACCCAATCAAATACATGTTCATTTTCTAGCTTCGCTTGATCTTCTTGATAATTTTTTTAAACTTTCTGGTAAATAATTCTCGGTAATTTTGCGTCAGAATAATTTTCAGAATCAGAATCAGAGTCACCTGATGAACCGGAATCATCTGCATTTGGTATCAAAACCGTTTCATCATCCTCTGAGGTTTCAACCTCAGAATCAGAAGAAACAGATCGTCTCGTACGCTTTTTTGACATTATTATGAATGTTATTGTGACGAACTATTCAATTGAAGTATTTTACTTGTACTATGGATAATAACTTTTTTTGCCCAATTTGACAAATCGTATCTGAGGACTACAATGAATACATAACATATATTGAAATTTCGAATGTACATTGACCAAAAAACATTTCAAGATAGTTGACTAATTTTACTAACACATAAAAGCAGACCAATTCGAAACGTTATTATCTAATGCCAGCAACAAGTGTCCACCATTGGAAAATGCATGTAATCAAGTTTTTATTCATATATGTAAAAATTTATCGTTAAACTTCAACAAATTTGTGCACCGATGGTTGATGATTTCACCATGAATTCATGCGATTTCTGCCTGAAAAAATATCATAAAGTTTGAAAATGCGATTTTTTTAAGATTTTTATGCAAAAAAATCGCCATATCTTTTTTTTCAATAGAAATTTTCGAATTTCGAGCCCAGATTCTGATTTAGCAGACAAAAATACATAAAGATTGATATGTCGGACCCAGTTATTACTTCGTTGAGTACCTGAAATTCAGCTACGAAAAGTTAGTCTAAAATCGACCGTCTTGGTCGTTAATGGGTTAAGATAGGTCTTTACCCTCAACTATCTTTTCCATTGTCCTAGCTTCTTTTGTCTTCGGTGGTGCTCGGACACCTACTTTCCGGGTCCGAGTCCACCTCGTCTGTCAGTCGTGTTCAGCATTGTCGTTTGTCGTCCGTTATAGCTTGTCTCAGCCTTTTTCTGGCAAGTTTGTATGCCTCTAAGGCTTCTTCGTCATGTCTGTTTCTTTGTCTTTGTGCCTGTCTACGTCGCCGGTGACATTCGCGTCTGATGTCTGCAATTTCTTGCGTCCACCAGTAAATCTGTCGCCGGTCGCGTCCGTATCAATTTTTCGGCATCGTAGCTTCGCATAGGTGACGGAGGTATTTTTCCGCCTCCTCAGCTAAGTTCTCCGCCGAGTCACGGTCCGTACCACTTCGAATGGTTTCCGTAAAAGGCTCTGCGTTTTGCAGTAGTCTGTCGAGTTCTTTTCTGTCCAGGTGTTTCGTGTCCCATCGTACGTTACCTCTTCGTCTAATCGTCTTTTCGTCTGTCACTTCAAAGATGATGTATTGGTGATAAGTAGCTGTATATTCCTCGATCACTTTCCATCCTCTTATTCGCGTAAGTAGTCTGTCTGTGGCCAAGGTCACGTCTGGTATAGATTGACCCCACCCCGGTCATCTGAATGTCGCCGTCTTTCCCTCGTTCACCACTACTAGTTCCAGCCTCTCGGCCATCTCTAGTAACAGTCGCCCGCATCTGTTTGTCGTGGGCATACCCCAATCAATCGCCCGCCACGATCGTATTTCCGGGTATATCCCTCATGGCGTCTTCGATATCTGCGTTCTGTTGGCATACTCCAACGCGGAATAGTTCACCCAAACATAGTCCGCCCTGGACCTGCTTGCCGATACTCGCATTGCTTCGTTTCCGCGTACCTACACCGCCGTCGCGTTCGATTTGCTAGTGAACCACGATGGCTCAGGTCTGTTCCTATATTGTTCGCTTACAACAAGCACGTCTGCGTTCGTCTCCGTCGTAATTTGAGGGAGGAGCATGTGTTCTACGCTACTCCTGTTCACATTGCATTGTAGTATCGTCAGGGTCATTTTTTCTGTTTCGTTTTCAGTTCAATCAGTGCTGCTCTGTATACGGCGCATCCACCTGGTCCAGGCACGTGGGCCAGGTTCTGTCCTTCTATCCCCTTACAGAGGAAGCAGTCAGTAGGGTTTTTACACTCCTTTTCCACGTGACCCGTGTGTCCGCATTTCATGCAGCAGTTCTTTCTGTCCGGCCCTTTACATTCCCTCCGCGTATATCCGTACCTGAGACAGTTAAAGCATCTTTGAGGATGAATGCGGAGTCGAACTCGCAATTCATCCATCCTATTTTGATGCGTTTTTTGCTTATCAGTCTCGTTGCTTCCGTCGTGTCGAACTCGCAAACGGTTCGCGCATTCCCGTATGCGTTTGACGCAAAGAGATGCACTTTCCGTTGCGAGTCCGTATTTAGTTCACGATTTATCGCGTTCGCGATGTCCTGTATCGTTGTGACACACAGTCCAAGTCAGCAAACTCCAGCGTCACCCTGGAAGTTAAGTCTTTTACTGTCGCAGTTTGTTCTAATACTTTATGAAGTGTCCTTTGGAAGTCCTGTCCTTGCGACTTTTCCAGCCGCATCAATACAGCACCGTCCGTGGTTTTTCTAATCGTCCGAACGTCTACCTCATCTGTCTTGGAGTCTACCTTTTGTCTGATAGTCTGCAAGACATCGGCGTACAGTTGTCCTTCCGCCGGCTTGATCAGAATGGTCCTGCGCCTGGTTCTCAGGTTGGGACACTCCGATCCTCGGTTTCTGTGTCCGTTTGTCGTCTTTTGTACCATCTCGTTGTCGGTCTTTTTCTTGTTCCTTTTCTTTTTCTTTTTTACGACGGTGGCCCGATCCTCTGACACCTCGGCTCTCATCTCAACACACTCCGATGGAGTCTGTTGAGTGGTATGCGTGGTGTCTCCCTCTTCAGGTGTCTGTCTGTTACCGGCATTCACCTCCGGCGTTTGCTGTGTGGCAGCAACGTCTAGGAGCGTTCTCCATCTTTCAACATCTACCTGGTCTGGGCTTGGGGTCTGTTTTAGCCCTTGCCTTTTATGTCCTGGAGTTTCCTCCATTACATTCGCTCGTCTTTCCGTTACGTTCGTCTTTTGTCTGATTCTGTCGCATTCGGTTCAGTTCATACATATACAAACTTCTACAGCCTCACATATTTCAGCCATATCGTTCGTAATCACGCGATTTACGTTTCTTTGGACGTTCGTCTTCTCCGTCATTTGTCCTAGGACGCTGGCTGTGGTGAGCAGTTGCTCTCGCATCTTACTCTCTACAGCGTCCCAGGATTCTGGCGACTTCGATCCTGTCCTTTTTCCTGTCGCAATTACCCGTCCACCAGCCAGGTTTCCTACTGGTGTAACAGGGGAGCCGGGCAGCTCCAATGACTCTCCTGAGTTGATGGGCGCAGGCGGCACTCTAGTACCTGCAAAATTTTCTTTAATTTTCATCTCCTTTTCATCTCCTTCATTCTAATATGTACTTTACGTATTAGTGGTCAGAACTAATTACCAGGTATAATGGGTTCTGCAATCTTTCCTGAGTAGACCCCCTGACCAAGCGTACCTAGAGTCCGGCGGCCTCGACCGTTTCTCTCTCCCTCCCTGCAGCAAGGGCCCTTCCGATCACCAATCGGCATTACTACAGAGAACGAGATTTGGCGCTTACTAGGCGCTTTACTATTGTGTAGGGCTAGCCTCCCATGATGGCTAAGCTGTGTCCGACCCCCTCCAACTACTGGCGGCCCAGGAGTGCTAGACTGGTTTTACGATGTACCCTCCAAAGTCGGCACATACACAATCTAGGGTAGACTCTCTCGTGATTACTCTCTCCACCCTCTGGTAAAGTTCTGCTTTATGTCTAATCGACTAATTCGTCATTCCTCTGATTTGACATCCATTCGGGAGATGCCCGTTTATAGAACCTCCTCATTCATAACCCGCTTGGAAAAAATACCCGTTTATAGGGTTCCATCTCATTCGTAGGCAGTACCCGTTTATAGGGCCCCTCATTCATGCTCCCAGAGAATTTTCGAACAGTTAATCAGATATGTAGGTTTTGTCTGATGAGTTGTTGTGTACAGCCTTACTACCTACCACTATTGGTAGCTGTAGCCAGTGCTTCCGTTAGCCGTCTCTATTATAGCGCTGCTACAGAGAACATCGACGCGATATTGACTTCCAGCGGGCGCGACGTGGACGCCGGAAGTTAGCGTTTCTCTATTGTGGGTGTGATCCACGCAATAGAGCACCCACCCTTATTATTATTATTATTATTATTATTATTATATTACTATGATAATTTTTGTTATTGGTAAAAATACATAAAAGAATATTAATACTCGAACTTCATTTGCAATTAAAGAACACGTTGTTATTGAAAGGGAATTGTATATACATTCATTAGTTTATAAATGTCTTTCACTAATAAAAGTTGTTGGCAATATGTGCGAATCAGTATATTCTTTTTTTAGATTGTTTTCATCGAGTGTTTACCTCAGCTGCCTGTGTTATTTTTTCGGCTGTGAGTGAGTTTTGTGGGTATTCTAGTTCGAAGTCGGAAAGTATGAATAGTACGTCTTTTTGTTTGTCAGTGGTATCATACAGTTGTAGAAAATTGTCTTTAGAGATTTTATATAGACTTACATTATTCAATTTCAAAGTGAATAAAAGCTTCTATAAATTTTAAAAGTAAAAAATAATTAGTTTAAAAGTGATTATTTTTAAAATACGTAAGTATTTTATTCATTTTTTTAATATCTTTTCAGTAATTATTACGTTTGATATAAAATGAATAAATAAACTTTTATATTTTTGCTTCTTCAAATTAAACTCGATACCGCTCAATGGACTCGTCTAGAAAAGATACTGTTTTGTTTCGTTTTGTTTCGAAAATTTATTGTAATGAAAAAAAATTTATAATTATTTTTTTCAAAATTCCTTTAGAAATAAAAATATTTAAACTAGTACAGTCTCTGGTTTAGCGATTTCGAGTGTAAGAATACTATCGTAATAGTTACTTATCATTCATTTTGGGCACGACTCCTACACAATAGGTCTTATATTTTCACCAGAACAAAAAGTTTAACCAATTAAAAAATAATTATTTAAAGTGTGAAATAAATTTTAAAGTAATATAAGTTCGCTGAAGGTGGCATGTCTGTTTTCAAAGCGAGAAAACGCGATTTTCGGAGATTTTTTTAAAAGAAGTTAAAAACTGTATTTTATTACAGAAAAATGTTGGTTCAAAAGGGTTTTTCGAAAAATTATTATAAAGAAAATGGCGGCCGGTTTACGAAATAACGTGGTTTTTCGAAGAGCCAATTTTTCATTATGCTTCCTCCCAGAGAAAGCTTTATAATAGTAAAATTTTCAGTTAAAATTTCATAGAAGTAAGTTTGAAGGTGTTTAGAGGTCGAATCACGTATTTTTAGAAAATGGTTGGGCCTAGTCGGATTTAGTTTAAAAGATATAACGTTTAAAAAAAACCCTTTTTGTGAATAACAAAGTTATGGTTATAGCTAATTTAAGTAAATTTTCCTGTAGTGAAAACATAAGTATTTTGTATTCTTTCAAAAACAATTTGTACCATTTAAATATCTTAATTTTTTTCATCTGAAGAATGGAAAAACCGTTTTTCAAAAATCGAAAATTCACTATAAATCAAAAACGTATCGATGAAATCAAAATGGATTCTTTTCACGTATTCGGGACAGAAAAACAAAAGAGGATACCAAATTTTATCGATATCCGATGGACAGTTCAAAAATGGTATACGTACATACACACACACACACACACATCCATACGGACATTTTCTAAAAACACGTTTTTTGAACTTCAAACGAAGTTTTTTTATGAAGCTGAAAACTTTACTATTACAAAGCTTCTTCTTGGAGGAAGCAAAATTTTAAGACGATTGCTGTTGATAAAATGTTGAGGAAAATACACTCTGTATGTATGTGTGTGATGATGGGACTAAGAACTCATACAAGTAGCGCCCCCCCCCTAGTGTGGTCACCAAGCTGGCTAACCGCGCTCTCTCCGCTCGAGTGAGCTGTATGCTGCTAGACAGCCTTGCGATAGGTACTTTGTATCCTTTTCTCCTTATATCAATAAACTCTCTTTATATAAAATTCCTGTGTACTCTTATTAATAAACTAACAGGTTATGGGCCCAGGGACATTGTAATCAAAGTGCTAATGAAATAAAACAACTGAAATCTGAAAAATGGAGAGTGATATTCCAAAATTAGTTTGCTTAAAAGGCGCGGAGAATTGGACAATATGGAAATTTCAAATTCGAATGTTATTCGAATCGAAAGGAGTACTCGATATTGTTGAAGGCAGAAAAATCATACCAACGCCTCCAACAGAAGCAGAAATCGCGGCAACTCCAACCACCGAAGATACTTATAGAACAAATCTCGAGGCTTGGTTGAAAAATGATGGAATTGCACGTAAATATATAGCTATGTCTATGGAACAGACAGCATTGTTACATATTATAAATTGTACGAGTGCAAAAACCATGTGGGATAAACTCAACGGTAATTACGAAAACAAATCAGAAACGAGCTTTCACATGCTCCAACAAAAGTGGTTCAATTATAAAATGGATCCTCGTGACGATATAATGACCCACGTATCAAAAATTCAAGACTTGGTTTGTAAACTAAAAGTGCTTGGAGAAACAATATGATACAGACAGTATGATAGTTACCAAGATAATTATGACTCTCCCAAAAGAATATGAGCATTTTATTTCGGCTTGGGAGTCAACAGCTAGAAACGAGCTAACAATAGATAACCTGACGTTTAAGCGAGAAGAATCAAGAAAAAATAATTAGTTCAAGGAAGAAGGTGTTGCACTTTTAACAGAAAAATTTCAAAAATGAAGTGTAAAGCACAAAGAAAAAGATGAGCGTGTCAACAATTCGAAGAAGAAGAACGTTCAGTGCTTCAAGTGCAAGAAAAAAGGTCACTTCCAAAAAGATTGTTGGTATCAAGAGAAAAACAAAGAAAAAAGACCAACGTGGTTTTCGTCGAAAAACAATACAGCAGCTCAAGAACACAGTGACGCACTAATCGGAGAGATTTCGCTATACACGGACATCGACCTCAGTACAACGTGGCTTCTGGATTCGGGAGCAACTTCCCACATGAGCGGGCATCGTCAGCTGTTCACGAAGATTGAAGAATTCCAGAATCCAGTCCTGGTTCGACTCGGCGACGGACGCATTGTAAACGGAGAAGGTCGAAGTAATATTAAAATACTAGCGTTTAACGATAAGTCTTGGGTAGTAAAAACTTTGATTAACGTGTTGTATGTTCCTGAAATACAATTTAATTTGTTCTCGATGGGTACGACTCTCGCGAGAGGAATGCATCTTGAATCTGATAATTTTAAATGTAAATTTTATAACAAAAACGAAGAAATTGTTGCAATTGGCGAAAGAAAACATGCAAAAACTCTTTTTCAAATGCGTTTTAAAATTGTTGAAGTAGAAACTTGTAATCTCTCAAAAAATGAGAACGATAAAAATAAGATTGAAAGCAAAAATAACTGTGAGTATGATTCGAAGAAAAATGAAAATTCGTTGCAACTATGGCACGAACGCTTAGTGCACCAGAACTTCGATCACGTAAAAAGTTTTTTGAAAGAAAACAATATTAAAATTAAACACGAAAAATCGTTTTGTGATACCTGCATTCTCGGAAAAATGCATCGCTTGCCATTTCCTAAAAGTAGTACAGAATCAAAACAAGTCGGAGAACTGATACATGCAGACTTGTGCGGTCCTATGGAAACAAATTCGTTAGGCGATTCTCGTTATTTCTTGTTGTTTAAAGATGACTATTCAAGGTATGTTAAAATCTACTTTCTTAAAAATAAAAGCGATGTTTCGGAGTGTTTTGAAAATTTTATAGTTCGAGTTAAAAAGGAAACAGGAAAAAGTGTAAACACTCTACGTACTGATAACGGTTTAGAATTTATTAACCAAAAAATGCGTGAAATAGCAAGTAAAAACGGAATAAAACATGAACGTACAGTCGCATATACTCCGGAGCAGAACGGCAAAGCCGAACGCGAGAATAGGACACTCGTAGAGTCAGCGCGTACAATATTAATAAAGAGTTCATTAGACAAGCGTTTATGGGCTGAAGCTATAAACACGTCTGCGTACATTTTAAATCGCTCGAGAAAAACAAAAATTGAGAACAAATCGCCTTATAACTTATGGTTTGGAAGAAAACCAGATTATTTGCATTTTCGAGTTTTTGGAGCACGAGCATACGTACACGTACCAAAACAAAAGCGTTTAAAATGGGATGCAAAGGCAAAGCTTGGAATTTTTGTCGGGTATGATGAATGCGTAAAAACATATAAAATTTTATTTAAGGATAATTATAAAATTGAAGTGCATAGAGATGTCATTTTTAAAGATGAATTTGAAATTGTAAACAATAGTAATGATAAAAATGATAGCTAGTTTATAAAAATAAATGATTTTGACGACGAAAGAGTAAAAGAAATGAATCAAAATAATGTAAGAAATGAAAACAATGTTGAACAACCGGTCGCTGAAAATCAGAAAGAAAACAATGCAGACGACAATGATTATCCTTATCCCGACGAAGTAAATGAAGATAATGTAAGCGGGGTAAGTGGCGATGATTTCCATGGTGTCGGTATAGTAGAAAATCAAGTCGACGAAAATGATCAAAATATAAATGAAGAAGGTTTAGAGAATAATCAAAACATAAACAACCTTGAAGCTCGGTATAATTTACGTGATTGTAATTTAATTCAAAGACCCGATAGACTGGGTATACCGTTAGCTTTTGATAATGATATTGATATTGAAGAGCTCTTTATTAGCTTAAAAAACGAACCTCTCACTTTTCGCGATGCTTTAAAAAGTCACGACTCTGAAAAATGGCGACAAGCTATGAAAGATGAGATCAATTCTCATGAAGAAAATAACACATGGAAATTAGTCAAAACACCTTGCAATGAAAAAATTTTAAAAAACAAACGGGTGTATGAAATAAAAAACAATAACAAAAACAATGATGTTATTTACAAAGTGAGATTAGTTGCAAAGGGCTATGAGTAACGCAGCGGTGTTGATTATAGCGAGACGTTTAGTCCTGTCACCCGTCATGATACAGTAAGATTATTTTTGTCTATCGCTGCGAGTGAAAAAATGCAATTAAAGCAATTTGATGTAAAAACAGCGTATTTGAATGGCGAGTTAGACGAAACAATGTACATGCATCAACCGGAAGGTTGTTGTAACGGGAAAGACGAAGTATGTAAACTAGAAAAAAGTTTATATGGCCTTAAACACGCAGCTAAATGCTGGAATAAGAAATTTGTTTCGTTTTTAGAATCATTTGGACTGTTTCCAACGAGCGCCGATCCATGCATTTTTGTTAATAAAAATCAAGGCAAAAAAATAATTTTAATAATTTATGTTGATGATGGAATTATTGCGTGTAAGAATAGTAAAAAGATTGAAAGTTTGATCGATCATTTAAAAAGATTTGTGAATGTCACTACATGCGATTTGAATGTTTTTCTAGGAATAGAAATATACAAAATGTCAAACGGTTGTATTTTTATGAACCAAAAGAAATTTGCCGAAAATATTATACGCAGGTTCAATATGCAAAACTCGAATGCAGTATGTACTCCGTTAGATTGTAACATTAATACGAGTGATTTTGAAAACAAAAATATTTTGATTGATGTTCCTTATAAGGAAGCCATAGGCAGCTTATTGTTTCTTGCCATGGTTAGTAGACCGGATATATCTCATGCAGTGGGAGTCCTTAGCAGATATGCTGATAAACCGACAACTGCTCATTGGGCTAATGTAAAACGCATAATCAAATATATAAAAGGTACATTAGCGTACGGTTTAATCCTTGGTAAATGTAATTTTAGAGAAAATGTAAAATTTCTACCTTACAGCGATGCTGATTTCGCAGGTGATTCTAAAACACGTAAATCAACCTCGGGTTGTTTAATAAAACTGAACAAAGATATAATTTCGTTGTTTTCGCGAAGACAACAGTCAGTTTCATTGTCAACGACAGAGTCGGAATTTATAGCAGCTTGTAATGCTGTTTAGCAACTTGTATGGTTAGATAGATTAGTTCATGATTTAATTAATTGTGATTTAAAAACTCTGATTCATTATATCGACAATCAAAGCACAATAAAAATAATAAAAAATCCTCAGTTTCACTGCCGTACGAAACATATCGACGTTAAGTATAACTATGTCAGAGAAAAATATAATGATAAATTTTATGTAATTAACTATGTATGCTCAAAAAATCAACAAGCCGATATTTTGACTAAAAGTCTGCCAAAAGTAAGTTTTGAGCGTTTGCGTAAAATGATTGGCGTAGTTTCTATTTTCTAAGTGGGAGTGTTGATAAAATGTAATAGAAAATACACTCTGTATGTATGTGTGTGATAATGGGACTAAGAACGCATACAAGTAGCGCCCCCCCCCCTAGTTTGGTCACCGAGCTGGCTAACCGCGCTCTCTCCGCTCGAGTGAGCTGTATGCTGCTAGACAGCCTTGCGATAGGTACTCTGTATCCTTTTCTCCTTATATCAATAAACTCTCTTTATATAAAATTCCTGTGTACTCTTATTAATAAACTAACAATTGCTTTTACGATTTTCAAGATATTTTGGTCACCGAAAAACAACTCTGAAAAAGACAGGTTTCCTTAACATGGCTATAATTCCCTTAATTTACAATATTTTTCAATACCAAAATTCATGAAAGTTTTCTAATATATCTACTTTGGAACCAATAATTTGCTGTAAGCAAAAAGACAGTTTTAATTTCTTAAAAAGATACACGAAAATTGCGGGATTTTTCGCCTTACGACTAAGCATAAACCATTATTAGTATGTTACGCATTGAGGTCGGAAAGAAGGCGATTACAGATGAGTGCGAAAGTTGTCACCCTAGCGAAGTAAGAGTGGCAATCACTCATTATGATCGTCTTCTTTCCACCCGTTATGCACACCACATTTTTTGTCTAATCTGCACCGTAAGTGTGTTATTACATACATGTAAATGCGAGTAAAAATTACGAGGGTCGCTTGAAAAGTCCGTGCAAAGTCAGAGAGATGGCGCTACTAGTGCGCATCAAGGTTATTTTTAGTTAGTGGCATATCTTGGAAGAGCACACATCAAATTTCAGCCAGATCAGCCAGTTACTTTGCGTTTTACATTCGTTTCAATCAAAAAATCGAGTGGTTGTAAAAAAATGGACGAAAAAGAATTTCATGTATTGATTAAACATTACTTTTTCAAAGGCAAAACGCCTCAGGAGATTAAACAGAAGCGTGATAAACATTATGGTGATTGTGCACCTTCGATTAGAATGGTTTATAAGTGGTTTCAAAATTTTCGGAGTGGCCATATGAGCACAAAAGACGCTGAACCTTCTGGACGCCCTGTTGAGGTTACCACTTCAGAAATCATTGATAAAATCCATGATATGGTGATGGCTTACAGAAGAGTGAAGGTGCGTGAGATTGCTAGTACTGTAGGCATCTCGAGCGAATGGGTAGATAATATTTTGCACCAACATTTGGACATAGAAAAGCCGTCCGCTAGATGGGTGCCGCAATTGCTCACGATTGACCAAAAACGAGATCGTGTGAAGTGTTGCAAGAATGGTTTGCAGCTGTTCCAGCAAAATCCGCAAAACTTTAAGCGTCGTTTCATTACTGTAGATGAAACATGGATACATCACTACACTCCTGAGACCAAAGAATAGTCTAAACAATGGGTTACCAAGGGGGAATCTGCTCTGAAAAAGGCGAAGACAATTCCTTCAGCCGGGAAGGTTATGGCGACTGTCTTTTGGGATTCGCAAGGAATAATCTTCATCGACTATCTGGAAAAGGGTAAAACCATTACAGGCGAATATTATTCATCGTTATTGGACCGTTTGAAAACCGAGTTGCTAGAGAAACGTCCACGATTGGCCCACAAAAAAGTCCTCTTCTACCACGACAATGCACCAGCTCACGCCTCGCCAGTTGTGACCGAAAAACTGATGGAGATAGGGTTCCAACTCGTTTCACATCCCCCCTATTCTCCAGACTTGGCTCCGTCGGACTACTATTTGTTCCCTAATATGAAAATATGGATGGCGGGGAAAAGATTTTATTCAAACGAGGAGGTGATAACAGAAACGAATGCCTATTTTACAAACTTGGACAAATCCTATTATTTGGAAGAGATTAACAAACTAGAGCAGCGTTGGATGAAGTGTATAAGACTAAAAGGAGACTATGATGAAAAATAAAAAAGATTTATTAAAAAAAATCAAGCAGTTTTTATTTTTGCCCGGATTTTTCAAACGACCCTCGTATAGCACTATTTTCCGCTCTATAGCGGAAAAGAGAGCCCTAGGATGGAATGTTAGCCCTACGACGGAAATTTTTTCCGTTTCTGCACTTTTTCGCCCGTAAGTTTATATTCCGCCGAAGTGCTCATTCCTCCGCACTTGAGCGGCAAAATGCTATTTTCCGCCCGATTTACATGCATATAACAGCATACTTTCGGTGGAGGTAGGGCAAAAAGATATTTTCAACATGTATGTAACCATGGTACATATATGTAATAAAGTTTTTTAACAAACTCAAAGAATTTTTTTATAACATGTGAATAAAAACTACCATTTTCGACGCCTATAAAGTGAACCAAAAATAGAGTTTTCCGAACATCACAAAGTGGAACGAGAATTTTTCTCCAATGCATAAATTAATGATTTGATTTGATTTACATTCACTCGTTTTATTCTGGTAGAAATTTAGCAGTCCTGCCTTACATGCAAAAACACAGCTTGTATAAATTTTACCGCTTGTTTTTATTTCAGATTGAAAAATGAAAATTAATCCGTTAAACGTTATAAACTTATTATTAGCATACTTTCAAGCGTTAAACATACCAGATAGTGTCATGAATTATCATGAAACAGAGTTGACCGAAAAAATAAAAGAAATTTTAATAGATGCAACACATGATTTCAACGATGTAGAAATGATTACTGATGACTCTTTGGATTTTCAAGAAGAGTATAAAAACCATAATGCGGAAATAATTAAAGATGAAGTGCAACATCATTTTCCTGATCCGGATATAGCACCAACAAATCAATGTACAGCATATAATGAAGAACTAGATTGTGAATACAAAAAAAGAGTTGTAGATTTTTGAAGAAGTAGGAAAACGAAGCAAAATTTAAGTCTGAAAACAGTGCAAAAGAGATTCAAAAAAGTATCATCTGTTAGTCAGCTACGTCGTTGGGCTCATTCAATTAATAAAGGTGGCATGTATAGAGAAAAAGTAGAACAAATTTGTCAGTATACCCGGGATAATTTTAAAACAGCTCTCGAAAGTGGTTCAATTATCCATGATGAATCCATTACAAGCTAAAAAAGAAATTGGTTTTGATGATATTAGATTCAAAGCTTCTATACATTGGTTACTTAAATTAAAGCAAGCACACAGAATATTTTCTAGGAAAATAAATAAGTTCATAACAAGAAAAACGCTACAAACTGGTGCAGAACTTATGGCTAAAGCTGAAGCGTTTATCGATGAAGTTAAATCGTGTATACCAAAAATTGGACTCGAAAATTTGTATAATTCAGATCAGAGCGAATTTCAGCTAGAAATGCATTCTGGAAGAACATTAGCAGTAAAAGGAGAAAAGCAAGTGCAATGTCTGGTACAGTCAATTTCAGGAACAACGCATAGTTATACTATACAGTACAGATACTACCAATATCAGCTACTGGACAACTGTTGTCGCCGCTATTTCTAGTTTTAAAGGAACCAAGTGGCAAGTTTGGCCCTATTGTAGAACCAAACATATTTAGACCAGAAAACGTGTACGTGGAAGCATCCAAATCTGAAAAATTAACAAGTATGCGAACTAATAACAATTTTTACATTGTAATATCGTTGATCAGTTAATTAGTAAGTCGTTTGATTGCAGATCACTTCAAAATCTGGTTAGAAAAAATATTTTATCCCCATGTAGGCCATCACTTAATATTATTACTTGATTCTTGGAGTGGTCATTGTGACAAAGTTGTAGAAGAAACGATGCCATAAAATAAAATTATTAAGATGAAAAAAATTGTAACTTAAACCACAGGAAAAATACAACCACTTGATGTCTATGGATTCCGTATTTGGAAAAACTTTGTCCAAACATTTTCTGATAATGTAATGTTAATGGATCATGATATGAATTTACATGTGAGAAATAATATAATTAAACTTCAATCATTGGTTCACAACCAACTGTCTTCACCGAGACATATAGATTTGTTAAATATTCCTGGTATAAAAGCGGTTACGTCAATGAAAAACCAGATAAATTTGATAATCCTATAAATTTCAGTTGTGGAAAGTCTTGTGCAACACATTGTGAAATAGATGGGTGCACAAACATCGCAATTGTACGATGTGGTTGGTGCAAAAAAGTATTGTGCTTTAAACACTTTTATGAGGACTACCATTATTGTAAAAACTTCGTAAAATAATATATTTTATGCTCAATACAAAAAATGCATTATGGCAAAAGATAAAAGATTGTAGATTATTATTATTATACTCTAATATTATAAACAAAAATACATTATAAGTTAAATTTACAATATAGGAATTTCAATAACATTCTGATAACAATTTCTACGGAAATTATAAAACTGCTTCACACACAGAATTTTCTTGTTTACAAATTTAGAAATTTGAGGTGGTTTGGTTAAAAAGCACAGGCACATTTTCGTCCACCACATTGGTTTCGCCATTTTAAATTTTCAAAATCTGATATCAGATTTGTAAAGAGCGATCTCGAAAACCCCTATATACAGACCTTCTACAAAATATTATGGATTGAAGTATACTTATAGTTATTTTATGTTAGGGGTGATTTACCCTCCCTTAGGGGTAGTATCTATGAAAAAACCGAAAAACTTAATTTGTTTATTTTATATGTTTACAAATTTTTTCCAATTTTTTTAGTCATTTAAAACTTTTTTATTATATAAATTTTTTTTTCGATATTTCTGTCCGCCATATTAGTTCTGCTATTTTGAATTTTCAAAATCTGATAAGTGATTTGTAATCAGCGACCTCTAAAACCTCTATATACAAACTTTCTATGAAATATTATGTATTGAATTACATATTTACAGTTATTTTGTGTTAGGGGTGGTTTACCCCCTTAGGTGTAATATTTATTAAAACACAGAAAGACGTCAACTAAGTTTTGTTATTATGGATGTTTAAACATTTTTTTCAATTTTTTTAGTCGGTTTAAGCTTTTTTATTATAAAATTATGCCAAAAAATGTTTTCAACCCCTAAAAAATAGGGGATGCTACCCTTCAAAGCACCATGAAATACTTGCTCCTTTTGTAAGAGATAATGTCCAATTTGTTTCACTGAAAAATATTAATTTTAAGCCATGATATTAAAAAGAAACGCTTTTTGGGGCTTAACTTTAGGGGAGGTTTGTACCCCTTAAAAGTAAAAATTAGCTAATAGAAAAAAATACGTGTCTGTTATTTTTTTATGTTCTACAATATGTATCAAAATCATCAAAATCGGTGAGTTCGGGTTGGGTACCTTTCCTTGTTAGCCCGATTCAAAATTGCTAGCCTGGAGTTCTCTCAGCAAGAGAGCGAGTAGCCAAACGAACATATGCACGCTACGTTGGTTCACTCGCGGCTGTTTGCGGGTACACGCGCAACTGCAATCTAATCTCTATACCTGAGCACCGACGTCTGAGTAGTCTGCATCCTAATATAGATTAACTGCCACAACTACTATTCAGTGATAGTCGTACCAAAATAAAATAAAAACCAATAAATCGATAACATTATCTTATCAAATCGCGACCACGAAACAAATACATCGACTAACCTACTGACATGTTCCGTGACTATCCGGTTCGTGTTTTCACCCTCCATTGAGCGGTGACACATACCGTTTCAATTTGATTACTTGTATAAAAGCGACCTGCTTCTTACTCGTATTATCGAATGTCAAAATGTAGATTTCCGGAAAGATAATCTCCAAAACCTTATACGGACTGATGTACGCAAGAGTAAGCTTCACATTCTTGCCGGCCACGGTATTTGACAAGGATCTCAACCGGCGCAATACAAAGTCATCCACCTGAAATTGAACTTGACGTCGACCTTCATCACATTGTTGCCTATGTGTCTCCTACACCTGCTTGATATGAGGAAGCACTAGGTTTCCAAAAGTTTACCTGTTGATGGTGCTACGGGCAAAAGATGTGGTTGATTCCGTATTTCTTCAATTCCTAGGTGAATTCTGCTCCACAGTAATTAGTTCCATTATCACTCACCAGGTAATTTAGAAATTTGCATCTAACCACGATCAATTTTTGCAATGCCCGTGCAATTGCCTATTCAGTTACCTAAACTAAAAGCTTCAAATCCACCTACTCCGTAATAAAGGTCTTAAGTTGCAACGACGAATTTGAATCAGTTTACATTGCGCGTTAATTCAGTGATATCCGTCGTAGTAACTATCAACAGTCGGTCAATTAAGCTTTTACTCTTCACCCCTTCCGGCGCTCGCTACTCCACCTTGTACTACTGGCATTCTGAACACGACCACACGAACTCCTGCACGTCGTACCATAACCTTCATAAAAGTACTTCCGAGCTACCCGATCATAGGTCATTTTTCAACCATTATGTCCGCTCGAAGGTTCTGGTGTACATTAAGTATGACGTACTCACGATATCCCAACGGGACCATTCAACGCCAGCATGTTTGTTACGTAAGTCATTGCGTCGAGGAGTTTGTCGCATATATAACGGTACGATATCCCATCTTCAAGCTTCCACTTTTAGAATTTCAATGGGTGTTGTTCATTGGTCCACGATGAGTTCGAACACCTTGAGTTCGTCTGGGACCTTAAATATTCGATATAGTGCATAGAGGTAAGGCACTCTTCTGGTACATGAGCTCAAAGTCCCATTGTTGCAACTTGAGTACCTAATGCACAAGCCGACCCGTTGGTTCCTTCTTGCTGTGTAGTCACGTCGGAATTTCTTAATTCCAAACAAAAATCTTACACATTCCAGCTCTGCAACCATATTGTTCCGCTTATGCTGGTCCGACGAGTGCCGAGGTCATAAGATAAAGCATCACAGTGAATGTAGAAGTGTTTACTAATATCTGGTCAAGCTAACACTGGAACTTTTACCAGATTACCTTTTAATATCTCGAACGCTCGTTGTTCTTCGTAGCCCCACTGCCAAGTCACGTGCTTATGCAGGAGCTTCATGAGTGGCACTTCTGATTTGGATTCATGCTCAATAGATCGAGCGTATCACCAATACATACCCAAGAAACGATGAAGTTGTTTATCATATCACGGTACTAGGAACTTTAGTACCGGTTTCACGCGGTTAGGGTTTAGGCGTAAGTCTTCGTTACCAATAGGTCACCCAAGAACGTAATACCGAACATTCATATTCGCTTAAGTGATGTTAATCTCCAAACCAACATATACCATTCATCAAGAGCCTTTTCCAACCAAATAAAGAGCTCCTCGAACGTTTCGGTTACCATGATCACGTCATTCAGGTACTTGAACACACGCGGTTCGTATTTGGGATCAAACAACACTCTCACTAACCTGAAGATTATCCGGATGCATTGCCACAGACTATATCCCGGCGCAGTGAAAACTTTATACTTCGTGCTCTCTTTCGCCAAAAGTACCTGCAGATATGCACGTTTTAGATCGATCTTCGAAATGTAATATGCATTATGCTATCTGTCGAGTACCAGGGATGTGTGTCGTGCTTTTCGACTAACGGTGTACTATACTATTCGCTCTGCGACAGCCGAATTAGTTCTTTTCCGTACCAATCCATGATCACCTTTCGAATAAACTTCACTATTTATAGCGAGTAACGGTATATATGAATTGTAATGGTTTCGTACCCTGAATGTCAATCAGCTTTATTTGTGCTAGGGATCTTTTCGCTAACGTGTATTCCACTAACATGTCGATCCGTTTCCATTCTGGATTCTGCAAAACTGATAGTTCTGCCACCTTAGCCACCAGTTTTGACATTCCGTAGCCCGGCTTGATGGAAAAAGCGACTCGATCCTTTTTGTTTTGTGCAAATGTGTGCCAATTGTCCTATCTGCCGATTCACCATCTCTCGTTCACGGCATCTGTACTGATCCTGTATACCTGGATGAACTCCTGATCTGAACTCCTGTCATACTATAGGGCTTGATTGCAGACGTACGCCTGAAACGTACAAACCATTGTATCGATCTCTATTGAGAGCCGCAATAGCCCAATAATACTCACCGGAATACTGGAGGTGAACTTTCACTGGCGATTCCTGGATCCTAGACTCGAACTCTCGTGTGATTTATCAAGTGAACAACGTTACTTGTGCTCCTGTATCGAATAGAACGCTGCACGGTTTGCCACCGGTTATCACCACGAGCAATCGTTGATTTTTCGGTAGTATTAGGTCTATAACGCTGCTTCTGGCGGACCGATTGGTAAAGGGCTCCATCGCGACCTTCACGACATCCGACCCCTCCCCCCCTGTTTAGAATTGAAGATGATTCTACTTCACTAGTCGTATTCCGACTATTGTAGCACTCGGCAATCCACCGCATTACCTTAGCCGGGCGCGCCCTGCTGGCTGCTCACAACAAGTTCGCCTCTCTACTGTTTCTCCTCTGGACACCCTGAGTCTGGGAGCGTGGAGCACAGCGTAAATGCCCGGCGTCCTACCAGTAAGAGAACGAGCGTCCGAGCGCATGTGCGCCGCACTGGATCGATCACGGTACACGCAACGCGGCTCTTATTTGCGCTCGTTCGCTCTTGTAATGAGGTATACATTCTTTCACTTCCTTCTTCTCTCTGTTTCTGCATCTCTTTCCCCACGCGTATCTTCGTCTTCCTCACTCTCAACTCTACCAATCACCATCTCAAAGAAAATAGACTGGGGATGAGTAGTGCCCACACGCAGACACACTTGTACTCAGTCTGACGAGGGAACGCACACAGATACCCAGATGTAAAAAAAGGGAAACCGCTAGCAAAGTGGTCGGCCCTGTTAAAATTTAATAGTCGACATTCTTGCAAGCTATAACATTTCTATGATATGGTTTTATATTTATATCTTGTTTAGAATTTATTTCCAATGGAAAGGAATCTAGTCGATTACTTTCATTTGATTTCTGAAAGTAAAATTGAAAATGTTGATAAAGCATACTAGATAAATAACTTTATTATTATATTATTTATAGATAAATCATATATATAATTTTCAGTATTAAATACTCAGTTTTCTAATTATATATTTTTATTTTCATTACCGTATATATTTTATAGTTGAAATATATAATGGAAGTCAAGTATCAAATATTGAAAATTTTTAAAGCTCGGTAATTTTACAACTATCAATATTAAAGTTAATGAAATATGATTGAAGACAAATTCAGTATTTGTGTTACGATTTGATCGTTGGTATAAATACTATTATTTAAATACGCACTAATAAGTGTCTAGTCGATAAGCTCCTTGTATATAATTTTAATTTCGTTTTGATTTGAAAGAAGAACGTCTTATGATGTTACATTTGGAATTTTGTAAAGTAAATAATATATTTATTAAAGATTTCAATAATTTATTGTCTTTAGGTTCATTGCGTTAGCTATTTCGTTTAGATATATGATACAACTAATTTTCATAAAACTTGGCACTTTTATTGTTCATATGAAGGTTAAAATTCTTATCAATTATAGAGTAAAAAAAATAATTATTTTAAAAGTTATTAATATTTGAAAAATCTATTTCCTTTTTTAATATGAATATCACGGTAAATATTGCAACGAGGGTTCATTTCCGTTTGCATAAAGCTGAGGATTTGCGCTGGTGAAATGATAGAGATAGATTGACGGCGGATTGTCCGCTCGGCTCGGTTCGACTCAATTTACTCACAGGCTGTTAGGCCTAGAACCGATGTAGAGTGCCGTGCAGTCAAGCGTCGGTTCTGAGGCATAACTTATGTTGAGTCGCTTCGATACGAAGGCAATAAAGGTAGTCGGGGAAATAAAAAAGTAGCGCATGAAATTTTGCATTTTATAAGTAGTAGAGTAAAGTATACACTGTCGAAACAGCGAGATAGAGAGAAAGAACAAGCGTTAGCGTTAGAGGAAAAAAGAGAAGACAGAGAAACGTAGGTACATACAATGCGCAGATCTTGGTTATCGCTGTCTTTTCGTTGCAGGCTATTTTCATCGTTAGCAAGCGCAGGCGGTTGTAACTCAGTGCACACTGATTCTCATACGCCTTAGTTTCTGCGTAACTCCAAAGTTTCGTACCTGAAATCGAAAACGTCGACCACGCGCGGTTTTGAATTTGACCTTAAGTGTGTCGTTCAATGATACGAGGGGGGGTCAATAAGTCTTTACAAAAATAAGGAAAAAAAAGTTTTGCGTATGTAATTTTTTTTTATTTTTCAATACAATCTCCTTGAAAGTCGATACATTTTATTAAACGGCCTTCCAGATTTTTTAAGCCATCAGAAAAATATGATTTCTGAAAACCCTCAAAATAGGCATTTGTTTCGCTGATGACTTCTTTATTCGACGTGAATCGTTGTCCGGCAAGCCATTTTTTGAGGTTAGGAAATAAGAAAAAGTCACTGGGAGCTAAATCAGGCGAATATGCTGGATGGTCAATTAATTCGAACATTAAATCGTTAATTTTTGCCATCGAAACTGCACACGTGTGAACTCGAGCATTGTCCTGAAGAAAGAGGCATTTTTTTTGTTCAAGTGAGGACGTTTTTCACTGATTTTTTCTTTTAGCTGACCTAATAATGACGCATAATATTGTTCAGTGATCGTCTGGCTCTTTTCCAAGTAGTCGATGTAGATGATTCCATACACATCCCAGAAGACAGTGACCATAATCTTGCCAGCTGACTTTACTGTCTTTGCCTTCTTTGGGGCTGGTTCTCCTGCGGTAATCCATTGTTTGGACTGTTCTTTGGTTTCAGGAGTGTAGTGGTGTACCCATGTTTCATCTACAGTTATGAGTCGACGCCAAAATTCTTCCGGATTACGACGTATACGAGCCAAAAGAGCCTCAGAAGTGACCAAGCGGGTTCGTTTGTTTTCAACAGTAAGCAAACGCGGCACCTATCTTGCTGATATTTTTTTCATTGAATAAAATTGAAATGATTGTACCCTTTGATACCCCTACGGCCTCAACTAGTTCTCGCAATTTTAATCTTCTATCACTCAACACCATATCGTGGGTTTTGTTAACCATTTCGGGCGTATTCACTTCTACGAGGCGTCCTGAACGAGGTTCGTCTTTTGTTGTTGTACGGCCGCGTTGAAATTCATTTACCCAGTTATAAATAGTTTTAAACACAGAGACAGACTTGCCATGAACGGTGTTCACATCAACTGTGATTTCTTTTGGTGTGAGGCCTTTCAAATGAAAATGTTATATCACCGCTCGAAACTCTGTTTTTTCCATTTTTCAAATAAACCAATAACTTTTTCTTCAACCAAGCTCACAACAAAACGACTTAATGAATCGAGCTGAAACTATATGGGTAATTCTAGGCTATTTCGATTGACTTGTAACCCTTAGGTTACGGATTTTTTTTTAATTTGGCACAATTGTTGTACACATAAAACTGAGATTTTTCCCAAATTTTGGAGACGATACATTAATTATATCAAAAGTTATTAACAATTAAAGAAAAATGATAAAAAATTTCAAACAGCTATATTTTAAAAACTAATAAAGATATCGAAGTCGGATTTTTTTCAAAATACTTATAATGCCTTAAAATTTCGAAATAATTACAACAATAAACAATAAAAATTTTTTTTCGAAAGTTATTAACTTTTTGTTTAAACAATTGCTAATATCTCAAAAAGTATATTTTTTTTTTGAAAAATTCTTGCTCCTACGTATTCCTGAGGATTTTTGCTATCGAAATCAATCATAAAATTCAAGGGCCCGACATATCGGAAAACGTAGCCCTAATCAAAAGAAGACGCCTCGGCGTAAGGCTGCGGTAGCGCTCCAGCGGACTCACGGTCGAAAGGTACTTTAGCTTTAATCTAAAAAACTAATAAAAATACCGAATCGGAGTTTTCCCAAATTACTTATAATACCTTCAACTTTCGAAATAATTACAACAATAAACAATAAAAATTTTTTTTCGAAAGTTATTAACTTTTTGTTTAAACAATTGCTAATATCTCAAAAAGTACGCCGAGGCGTCTTTTTTTGATTAGGGCTACGCTTTCCGATATGTCGGGCCCTTGAATTTTATGATTGATTTCGATAGCAAAAATCCTCAGGAATACGTAGGAGCAAGAATTTTTCAAAAAAAAAATATACTTTTTGAGATATTAGCAATTGTTTAAACAAAAAGTTAATAACTTTCGAAAAAAAATTTTTATTGTTTATTGTTGTAATTATTTCGAAATTTTAAGGCATTATAAGTATTTTGAAAAAAATCCGACTTCGATATCTTTATTAGTTTTTAAAATATAGCTGTTTGCAAATTTTTTATCATTTTTCTTTAATTTTAATAACTTTTGATATAATTAATGTATCGTCTCCAAAATTTGGGAAAAATCTCAGTTTTATGTGTACAACAATTGTGCCAAATTAAAAAAAAATCCGTAACCTAAGGGTTACAAGTCAATCGAAATAGCCTAGAATTACCCATATATGATATCTAGTTAGTAATATTGCTTGCCAAAAACGTCATAATTTAAGCATGACGAGCACCATCTTTTGGATTTTGTAAAGACTCATTGACCCCCCCTTGTATTTCAAGGTCAACTTTGTTTTTTTAATAGAATTAAAAGTTTATATACACGCTTCACGCGCTGTATAATATTATATCCAATTTGAATTGTTATTTCATAAAAATATAAATATATTGTATTAATTAGGTTTTCATGTAAGTATAGAGCAAACTGTAAACAAATGTGGTATATAATAATATAATTAATTAAATTTCTTTTTACAAATGTAATCAATCTTGAAATAATTCTTTGTATATGTAATTTTTTATGTTATTTGAATACATTTGTTTTCCAAAATAGAATTTATAGAATCCCACGATCTACACGAGAGAATGTTATATACAATTGTCCATGACTAAAAATATCTTTTTGTAAATCAATGACAACTTTTCGAAAAGTTTGCCCTTGAGCTTTGTTGATGGTCATAGCAAATGCTAATTTAATTGTGAACTGTCTTCTTTTAAAGGCAAACGGATATTCGTTTGCGCAATATAAAGTAACGTGGTTCAAAAACACTACTTATCCGGATTTATCACCTGTTAAAATTTTACATTTTAATAAATAATTTGATATTATTTGCAATCTTGTGCCATTGCATAGGCCTTCATTAATACTGATATTTCCTATTAACATTACGATACAATTTTTTTTCAAATATAATTTGTAAGGTGGTAAGCATGGTGTGTTTAAAGCATTTAAATGTTCAGGCATAATGACGTCATCGAATTCTTTATTATTATTATTTATGACAGTATTAATAGCAGTATAGAAAGGTTGATCTGCTTCATCTAATAAATCCGTTATTTGTTTATTGATATTATCTACGTCTTCATTCCTAGCAAATAAAAGTGCACAATCACTCATTTCATCAAATTTTTTGTCTCGAATTAGTAGACCAAAAATATCGTCTATTATGCTTACTGCTTCAGGAATTATATAATGATGAGGAATATCTATTTAATCATCTTTATCATTTAGTGAACCATTTCCAACATTTAACAAAACATTAGAAAATTCAATTTTATTTGGTAGGACCCTCATATTAGTCATTAACATATACGTATAGTGGCGTGCATAAGTTTCTGGCCAAAAAAACAATCATTTAAAATTTAAAGTTATGCAGCTCCGTCTAGTGCGTGCAGGCTCATTTCGAAGAGTAAAGCAATGCCCTTCATAACCCGCCGGTATTTTTTGTTAAATTAAAAATTGTGTTTTTTAAGTTAAAAAAAAAGTAATTTAAAACAAAATTTTATTTTACATTAAATCGGTTATAATATTTGAACGGCTCAGCAGATTTAAAAAATCGAAAGTGTAAAAATTGTATATTTCTGTTATCTTTAAAATGAGCGCAACAGGATCCATTTTTATTAACCCTTTCAGGGGCGGGTGCCAGTATTCTGGCACCCTATTTTTCTGTCAGTTTTTTCTTTATAACTTGAATAATCTGAGCTCTAGATCGCTTTAATATTTTTTGTTTGAACACTAGATGCTTGGGGAGCAGGTTTCTTAGGTCGAAATTCAGAATAGCACTATATATAATTCTTTATAAACAATTAACAAACAAAAAAAGGAGAGATTTTTAATGCAATTTGGTTTTGAGCTCATTTTATGACTGAATTCGCTGATATTTGGTATACGGGGATTTTCAAGGTCGCTGATTACGAATCCAGTATCAGATTTTCAAAATATAAAATGGCGGATCCAATATAGCAGCCTGATTGTAAGGAAAATCTAAAAAAAATTCAATTATTTGAGCTGGTATCTATGTAGAGGTCTTTGAAGTTCATTTTTAGTCCATGTCCCTCTCTCAAAGGACATTGGGTTACTGGGTAATTGGGTTATATTATCCATTTTAGATGGAACTACAAAATTTTTAATTTTAAATGATTTTTTTTGGCCAGAAACTTATGCATGCCACTGTATCTTGTGAAATGCTTCCATAATGTGCAATATTTTATAGAAAGATTCAGTATTTCATTTCGTGTTCGTCTCACTTTCATTGGTAGCAATTGTTTGAAATGTCCACCTAAAATCATGATTTTTCCACCAAATATTAAATTATTTCCCATAATATCTTGTAATACTTTGTTTTCAATATCTAATGCATATCTGGCAGCCATTGGAGCTTAATCCTAAATGAAATCCGTTGTTTTCCTAAATTGTTTAGCTTCTTTAGATTGAGCTTTGTTATTAGAAGTTCAATTATTGAACATGGGAACTGGCAAACCAAAAATGTTATGCACTTTTGATCTGCTAGGAAGTAGAGTTGCAGCAATATCAGTATAAAGCATTTTATACATACTTTTATATTTTTAGATATTAGTAAATCGTACAATGTTTCATATGTTTTTCCTGATCCTCCTAGTCCTCCTATAAAAATACGTGTAGGCCCACTATAATTTTCATCTTCTACGGCATTGCAAACCAAATCAACTATTTCTTTTTGTAAAAGAATGAAGAAGATCAGGCCCCATTTTACGGGTGGGAACAATTCAAAAATAGCGTGACCCCTAATCCTCCATAAAACCATGTATTTTCAAAATCATCACATCTTAACGCCTGGATAGCTGAAACAATCTGATTTCACAAAAGTTACAGCGTTCAAATTTCCTGTGATAAAAAAGGGACCTATTATTGGATCGCCTACCATTTATGTCCACACGTTTAATTTTTGAGCATTGTAACGGGGTTGATATCCGTCTATTTATTTATGCGCGCGATCGCATTGAAGAGCGCGCGGAATTATCTAAACGTTTAAATTCGTAGACTGGAGAGCAGGAGGAAACGGGCGTCAGTCAACCAACTTTCTACTAGCGAGAAATAATAACATCAAAATTACAGTCAATATCACATGCGAGATCGTTTATTTCCTCTTATCTCTACAATATATTCGGCCCGCGTGCTTACAAAGCGCGCGCGCGACAATAACATGCATTGTCGGATCGCTCGCTGCTCTTTGTTCGTCGAGTTAATACATGCATGTTTCTTACTGAGCACGAGAGATAAGTTATTAGCAATCATACAGCAATCGTGATATCAAGCTGGCCAACTTACCTTATTAGCAGTTGCACAGTTAACACGAGAATAAACAGTTCTCAATCAAGTCTCGGGGCAATCCGCTTTTGTTACGAAGCAACTCGCGCTTTCGGTTTCACCCTCGATGGTGAAACTCCTCACTCACACACGCTTGCACGCACTCGTTCCAGTCAGGCGAAGGCACAGCTCCTCTTGGTCCTGGTCAGCACGTCTCGGCACTCAGAAAAACTCGGGGAAAAAGGCTCTAATAGCAACTCGCAGCAGCGGAGTATTCAGATTCTAATCCTCGACTGGTTCATTTTCATACGCGCGCGTTCCGTCCCGTCTCGTGCCGGATTCCCTCGTTACATCTTTCCCCAACCGGTAGGTGCTGCCCCCGCAGGCAGCCGCATGGTTGGGCTGTCAGCGCTAATAAGACGTTTACCGTCACAGGATATTGAGTGTGACTTTCTCTCATCCAATGAGGATTTTGACTAACCAATATCTAAAGTTATGGCGATTGACTTCGCCATTTAATTGACAAGTAGCTTCGTCTGAGAAAACAATACTTTTTTAAAAATACAAAAACAGGGTTGATTTTTGCTAGAAAATGAAAGAAAAGCAATTTGAAGATTTGTCTTTCTCGTATTTTTTTAGAATTTTGAAAAAGAAGACAACTCTTTTTTCACATGCACAGTTCATCTGAATCTCATTTTTTTCGCAGTCTTTATCTTTCATTTTAGAAAATAGAAAGTTGCTACTCTGAGCATAAAATATCATTAAAATTGTCAATAACTGGAAAGTCACGTTTTTTTTCGTCAAAAGTTACGTTTTCTCCTCTTTCGTGGGCTGTAAAGCTAATTGTTTATTAGAAATACAAAATTATTTTGAAGGTATTTGAAAGAAGTGAAAATTTGAAAATAAAATAGAAGTGCTTTTACAAATAATAATTAAAAAATTGTTATCATTTAGATTTTAAAATCTTATTTATTCATGACTTCTATTAATTTTCTTATTATTAAGACTTATTGACCCCCCCCTCGTAATAATTTTAGTTCATCAGGAAATTCTAATGATAGATTTAAAGAAACTGATCCATGACTAGTCATTAAATGAACTCCTTTACCTCTTACCATTTCATATTTAAAATATAATTATATCAATTTTGTATAGTATTTTTATTTTTCTTGTATGTATTTATCGTAAGTATTTTGGTATCATACGGAAGGTTAGAGTTTCGTAAGGTATATTATATGATCGGTTATATATATTTAATGAAAAGTATAAAAATTAATTCAGATTGTGTGTCTAATAAATTTTACGATTTTATTTATAATCATATCATAGAATATTATTATCAATAGACTAACATACTATTGAAAATCCGTGAGTGTAAAAATGATGAAAATACCAAAAATGTATAACTAATGAAGACGTACAAATGAAATTCTGAAACAGAAAAAACAATTGTATATTGTATATATTATTGTAATTTATTAATGAAATGTGTTATTATGAAATTAAAATTTTATTAATTATATCCAAAAATATTCAAGATTACCTTCTTTTTATAATCGTTGATGGTTTATTATAGCCTTTTGACAGTTAGCTAAGCAACTATTATAAGCAAATATGTTAGCAGCATATTAGTAATACTTTATCCACGATTGAAGATAACTAATGTAGTTATGTATGTTATGTTAATTTATTCATAGACTACATATTATTCAGACACTATTCACAGCTATAAACAATTTGGAAAATTAAAATGAATTTGTATACATAGTTTTTGAATCATTAGAAAATAAAAAACTATAAATTAACTGAAAATGTGCCATTAATTATTATAACTATTCTAAAAAGTTCAAATAAAATTTATGTGGCGTAATTATGAATTAATAAAATAAATGAATATTTTAAATCTAATAATCTTATAAAATGCAGAACATGCATCATAATTATTTAATAAAATAGTTTTTTTTACTGATAATATCGGGGATATAACCAATAATCTATATAACCTAAAAATATCTTGCGGTATTTTTTTTTTTTTTTTTTTTTTTTTTATGGTGGTAAAAAAACAGGATAAATCCTCATGGACCATAACGGTTGGAGTGTGACGGCAGTTCACCGAAGCTACCCACCTACACTCTCCCACCCGCCGTGTGACGTGACTCGCTGATCCTCTCAGACCGGGCTGTTTCAAGCGATCTATCAATCGAACGCAAGGAGCCTCCGGGTCATCGAAGACCAGCTGACCGCCCAAATCCCGCTTCTCTTCAACCGGAGGGTAAACCATCCGAGGAAGAGTAGTAAAGTCCACCTACACCATTCTCCAGCGGGGAACCGCGTAAGCATTACTTCCCGCTGGAGAACCGCGTCAAGTCCTCTCGTTGTCCACGAGTCCTGTATCGTTTCGTTACGTCCGTTTATTCACATTCATCCATTTGTTCATACCATTTACTCTCGCATTCTTCTCGTCTAACACTCGACTTCCAGGCAACCGTCCGCCTTTTTCCCTCGTAGGATAGTCTCAACGTACGTTGCCGTTACCGTCCAGTAGTCTTTGTCTTGTAGCATCTTTGCCACAATGTTGTTGGGCGTGATGTTTCCAAGTGTCGTCTCCAGTCTTTGCCTTTCGTCGTTCCAGTGTGAGCATTTGAAAAATGTATGCTCTGCGTCATCACATTTGTATCCACAGTATTTACAGTCGGCGCTGTTAACTTTGTTTCTGTCAAACAGATATTTCCTGAAGTACCCGTGGCCGGTAAGAAACTGGGTCAGGTAAAAATTCACTTCCCCAAATTGCCTCTCCGTCCACGGTCTCAGGTCGTCAATGAGTCGTCTAGTCCATGCTCCGTTCGTGCTCATCCTCCATTGTTTGTTCCAGTCCGTCATCGTCCTAGTTCTTTCGTCCTGGGCAGCTTCCGTTCTGGTCATGTCGCTGTTTCGTTCGTACACGCGTTTCCGCTCTCTGGCGAGCATGTTTATCGGGATAACCCCCGCCACCACCAGGACAGCCTCAGCCGAGACTGTCCTGTAGGCGCAGGCTATCCTCAGTGCTCCCTGTCTTTGTACGTTTGTTAGTCGTTTGCAGTATTTCTTGACCCTCAACGCGTCGGCCCACACCTCCGCCCCGTAGAGCATGATCGAGTGGGTCGTTGTCATCAGTAGTCGTCTCTTCCATTGTCTCGGTCCAAATGTATTTGCCATAAGACGACTGAGAGCGGAAGTCCTCTCTGCCGCCTTCCTCGCTGTCTGTTGTATGTGCGGCCAGAAGGTCATCTTCGTATCTAGGGTCACCCCCAGATACTCGACCGCCCTACTGGTCCGCAGCGATACCTCTCCGACTGTCATGGGAATCAGGGTATTAATCCTGCTTCCCGTCAGAAGGATGAGTTCTGTCTTGGCCAGGGCGAGGCTAAGTCCGCGTTCAGTCATCCATCTATTGATTCGTAACATCGCGCGGTTCAGAAGCATTTGCGCCAGCTCCGGGGTACGAGCTATTATCACCACAGCCACATCATCGGCGTAGGCAACCAGCTCCACCCCCGGTGGCATCGGTAGTCTTAGTAGTGCGTCGTACAGTATGTTTCAGAAGTCGGGTCCAAGGATTGAACCTTGGGCGACTCCTGCTGTGATTCGTCTGGTCACTGTTCTGTCGGTCGTCTCGTATCGAATCCATCTGTCGTGTAGGTACTCCCTCATCATCCGCATCAGGTATTCGGGAACCCTGAAAGTTTGTAGGGCCTCCAGAATATCCCCCCACCGAGCGGAGTTGAAGGCATTCCTGACATCAAGAGTCGCGAGAAGTACTATTGGCCTCGCTCCGTAGCACACGAGCCTCGTCCGCCGAAAGGCGTCGGTCACTTGTCGAATCGCCCCTATAGTTGAGCAGCCCCGTCTGAATCCGTACTGGTTTCCTGCAAGTCCTCCGTTTGCAGTTACCGCGTTCGTCAGTCTTGGTTTCAATAACGCTTCGTAAAGTTTACCCGCTGTGTCTAGAAGACTCAGGGGCCTATAGGAAGACGGACTATTCGGCTCTCCTTTTCCTTTATGCAGGAGAACCAGTCTAGCAATCTTCCATCGTCTGGGAAAGATGCCCGCACGTAAGACCGCGTTATACTTATCCAGGAGGAGTCCTGGACGTACGCACACGATCTGCTGGAGGATCTCTCCCGGTATACCGTCTGGTCCGGGTGCCTTACCAGGCTTGATCGTGGACACAGCCTTAATAAGCTCTGCCCCGACAAACTCTGACACTGTCGTCTCTTGTTCGTTCGTCATTTCTTTCGTCTCTGGTTGGTTTGGGAAAAGTCCATCTACTATTGCTTTCATGGTGTCTTTGTCTTTTGGTTCAGAAGGGCCAAGGGCCCCCAGTTTCTTGGTCACAATCTTGTAGCCAAGTCTCCAGGGGTCCCGCTCCACTTCTTCACACAACTGTCTAGCGCATCGGTTTTTACTGTCCTTTATTTTAGTAGTCAGTCTCTTACGTGCCATCTTGTACGCTGTCGATAGTTCGTCCGCGTCTGGTCTGCTCTTTTTCCGTGCGCGGTTCATCCTCCGGCGGCAGGCAATGCATTCCCCACGGAGGAGGCCAATCTCGTCCGTCCACCAGTACAATGCTCGTTTGTGCGTTCGGCCCTTGCGTCGAGTCATCGTGGCGTCGCACAGTTCCGTTATCAGTTCCATTGTCTTATCCGTTATCCATTCGGCACGCTCCCGCAGACCAAGCTCTGCCGGGACAGACTCGGCGGACTCGGCGGGTAACGGTGCCTCCCTTAGCAGTTTGTCAAACAGCTCTCTATCTTGTCGTCGTAAGTTCCAATACGTTGAAGTCCTGTCTCTAGTTTGTCCGTTTCGTATGTTCGTCGATTGATCTGTCACCTCAAAGACGATGTGCTGATGATCGCTGGCTGTATAGTCCTCGGTCATCCGCCATCCTCTTATCCGCGACGAGATCCTGTCTGACGTCATCGTCACATCGGGTATTGAGTATCCGAAGCCCGGTCGTCTATAGGTCGTTGTCGTTCCTTGGTTGACCACTACCAGATCAAGCCTTGCGGCCATTTCCAGAAGCAGCCTTCCTCGTTTGTCCGTCGTTGTCATACCCCACTCGACCGCTCTCGCGTTCATGTCTCCCGCGACGACAAAGTCACCCGGGAGACCTGTGAGGGCGTCTTCCAGCTTACCGACTTTTTCCTCGTACACTGCCATCGTGCAGTTTGGGGTCAAATATACGCTAACGTAGGTGACGGAATCTACCCTCACCCACGCGTAATCTTCCCCCCTGCCAGACGCTTGTATTCTCCTAGCCGGTTTGCCTTTGACCCATATGGCCGACGTACCGAGGGTATTCGAGAACCAGCCGTCCTGTTCTCGTAAGTCCCACAGTTGCTCGCTCAGTATCAGTATGTCTACGTTTCGTTCCTTCGCTGTCTGTGATATAAGCAGCTGGGCTGCCTCGCACCTACGCAGGTTTCCCTGTAAGATTCCTGTCATTGTCGTGTCTGCTTCCGGCACTCCTCCAGCGCTGCCCGGTAGGCCGCGCACGCTCCCGTTCCCGGGACGTGCGCCCTCTCCGTTGCACGCGCCTCGGAACATAGGAAGCACGTCGGCTGTTTGGTGGGGCAGGCTCTCCCGACATGACCGGTCCCCCCGCACCTCCAACAGCACTGTCCTCTGTCAGGTCCTGTGCAGTCCGTTCGTCTATGTCCGTATCCGAGGCACCGGTAGCACCTCGGGACCGTCAATCTTTCTCTCAGTCGACAGTTGACCCAGCCGATCTTGATTCTGCCCTTTTTGAGCAGTTTGTGGGCCGTGTCTCTGTCTGCTTCGAACACTGCCATACAAACGTCGTGTTTATTCGGTCCAAAAATGTGGATCTTAAAGTCCGCATCTTGTCCTGTTTCTCGTTTCAATGCGCTCTGTACATCATTCGTGTCTGTAACACAGTCGAGGTCTAGTATCTCTAGCGTCTGTCCGTGTGTCATGTCTCGTACACTACCCTCATTTCCAAGAGTAACCTGGAGTTTCTCCTGGAACTTCCGTCTTGCGTCTGCGTTACAGCGAAAGCGCATGAGGAGTCCTCCGTCCTTAGTCTTCCGATATCCCGAGATACTCACTTTAGAGCCCTCGGGATTAATCTCCGTCTTTAGTCGGCGCAGGGTATCCGCGTACGTTCGTCCGTCGTTTGGCCGTACCAGTATAACGTTGGTCCCCCCCTTCCGGCGGGAACCACCCGCACTGAGCCGGTTCTTGTCCAGCTCGGGCCATTTGTTCCCGTGGATAGGCGTCGCCGCTGCGGATGTCGAAGCTAGTGGCCTCTCCCTCCGCGCGCCCAGCGCCACCACAGGGGTAGTCTGTTGCGTCTTCTGTTTGAGGGAAGTCGTCTCCGTCGTTTGGTCATTAGTCTTCTGTTTAGACTTCCTCTTTTTTCTGTTCGCGGAGTTCACCGTGGTCCAGCCTGACTCGTCCGCAACCCTTTGATAGGCCACGGCTTGCTCAGGGCTGGCCCCCGTGTCCTCCCTCTTTCTTTTCTGTCTTTCTGTCCTCCTATCGTTTACGGACTCCAGGAGGGGATTTAGGCGGTCGCATTCACTCCATGCAATCTCCACCGCCTCCTTTATTACAGCCATACTAGTCGTTATGTCCGTACTAATATTTCTCTGTATCTTAGTCCGTGCCTCCATCTTTTCGAGCGCGGCATCAATGCGCCTGAGCTGCGTGCGAAACAGCTGGAGGTTTTCTGTCATATGTGCGTTGTCATTGTCCACGTCTTTCATGTCGGCGTCAGTGTTGGAGGTCTGCTTTTCGGAGCCCTCGTTTTTCCGCGCAGGTGGCACTTGTATGCGCCGCAGCGGTACCAAATATGTTAGCAGCATATTAGTAATACTTTATCCACGATTGAAGATAACTAATGTAGTTATGTATGTTATCTTAATTTATTCATAGACTACATATTATTCATACACTATTCACAGCTATAAACAATTTGGAAAATTAAAATGAATTTGTATACATAGTTTTTGAATCATTAGAAAATAAAAAACTATAAATTAACTGAAAATGTGCCATTAATTATTATAACTATTCTAAAAAGTTCAAATAAAATTTATGTGGCGTAATTATGAATTAATAAAATAAATGAATATTTTAAATCTAATAATCTTATAAAATGCAGAACATGCATCATAATTATTTAATAAAATAGTTTTTTTTACTGATAATATCGGGGATATAACCAATAATCTATATAACCTAAAAATATCTTGCGGTATTGGTAGCGTTAAAAAATTAAATATAATCGTTCGTCAGTTACAATTTTTTTATACCTATTATTACATATATTATATGTTTTGTAACAGGCTGCCGTTTAGTCTATAATCATGCAAACGTACCTTTAATTGCGACTAAACGACGCCTTGCTATCTATGTGCTCAAAGCACAGTAGCCTACCTTGCCTCGGAGTGCGCCTGCGCAGAGTCTCTTCGCTGTTCCGAGTTGGGTTCCCCCAACTCACCGCTTGGCGGCGCTGTCGCCCCTTGCTAGTAGCGCTCGTGCGGCCGCCGCTGGAACCTAAGCCGTCGACGGGCGTCTATCGATAATCGCACGATTCGTGCTACGCAACCGGCGAATTCGAATCCACTGAAAATAAACACTGGCGCGACCTCCGGACAAAGGAAAGACCAAATAACGACTATCTAACTCGAAAATAATGATAAAGATGCACTTTATTGATGCAATTTAACTACACGGGAGTTTTGCCGAGAGACTTTCGCACGCTCGCGTGAATGACAAGACACGCTATTTGAGAGAGAGAGAAAAAAACCGCGATTGCCGCGAACTACCTGCTCGCACGCAATAGATAAATTCTTCGCGCTCGCTGCGCGGATTCGCACGCAAATTATAACAGCGATTAACAATGGGAAGAAGGTGCACCTACCGCGATATCGATGAGGATACGGTGGCCAACCGTATCCGACTAACTCGCTGTTGATCGACTGTTCCGCTGCTTGCTGCGCCGCTTCGATTGCTATTGCTGCTGTCGTTGTTGTTGCCACAGACGTTGCTGCTGTTGATGCTGCTGGTGTTGCTGCTACCGCAGTTGCTGCTACTGCTGCTGCTGCTATTAGCACACCCACGCACTCAAGTCCTCAACGTCAACGGCAAAACACAAAACTCGGATGGCTCGGAAAAAAACGGAGGTTAGATCGGCACGAACTGACTGAGTGGCACAGTCATACTGCCGGTCGGAGCCTCCCCTCCCGGTCATTGCCCCTTACACTCTCTCTCTCTCTCACGGACCGTACGCGGCTCCTCTCGCTTAGCCGCTCGCTAACCTCGCGCGAGTCTACGATTTTCGGTAATCGTTGCAGTTTATATGTATATAAAAAGGCAGATTGTGAATCTACTTCTCGAAATGTAATCGTTATAATAATACCCACTTGCGTAGTCACAATAGGCATAAAAAATACTTTCTATTTCAACAATATCAATCGACACCATGACTACCCCTTCTTACATTTATAATTCAATTCTTAAAAAATATTTTAAATTGACCTACGCACATAGACGAAAGATCTAAATAATTGCGATGAATTTCAAGGAAACAGTAGTTTTATATATTGAAAAATAGATTGATTAATTGTTATAATATAGTTGGGATAGATGGCGTAACGTATACTATTTTATATTTTTGAAAATAAAAAAATATAAAATTATTTGAAATATTTGAGATGAGACTAGGGTAACAAGGCATAAATAATATTTATTTTCATTTATTTATTTCACTTTATTAATAACATTAAAGATACAGTAATAGATTAACATAAATGTTTCTATTTTAATATTTTGGCGAACGCTATACTTAGATATGTTTTTAATATTTAATTTTTAAAATCTATCAGTCAGCATTAGATTAAATTAAACAGCAACTGAGTCAAAAATGATAGCATTTTTCATTATAAAAATATTTTAATATTTAAAGAATTAAAGAATAAGTTTTCTTATTTATAAATGTTCTACTTCAATAAATTATTAAATTAAATAAATTACATTATTTAATTATAAACTTAAAAAAATACTATCAATGTGAAACATACATTTTTTTTACGTTAAATAAATATAATTTGGTTGATTGATAAGTTAAAAAACCTAATCATCTACTTACGTATTAACCTAAAAAAACTATTATAGTGAAACTTATAAATTTTTTTTTACTTTAAGTAAAACATTACGTTTTTGTCGAGTAATTTCAACAAATGCATAAAAATAATATTAAGAAAGTCTAAAAATTATCAATGAAAATGCTAATTTAAAAAAACAATTGTTTATGGCAGTTTCCATGTTCGATGAAGACTTATCTATTGATTCATCAGCTTATTCCTTATGTTTTTGTTTCTTTAGGTCATTATTTCCATCTATTTCCACGCAACTTTTCAATGGTTTGTTCGCTCTCAACACCGATATTTGTAGCAAAGGATCCTCTTTATATAAAAATTTGATGAATGACAAGTGTTGACAAACAACATTTATTTTTGAATATAAAAAAATGAAAACAATAAAAAAGACTTTCAATTATTGTGTGCTTATAATTATTTTTATTATTTTTATATTTTTATTACCGTTACGTATTTACCGTTATGATTAGGACACAGTAACTTCATTCATATTTTCGAAAGAGGAATAGCCTCAATCATTCAAGTCTATGTGATTATCACTCTATGAAGTCCAGAACACAACTAACTTACTATAAAAGTGAATATATATGAGTATAGCCATTGGGTCAGTTACTGTTTGAACATTGTCTCGTGAGCATGGATTTTAAAGAACAAACTGTAAAACTTCCTATCGAAAATTTCGACGTTGTGACGTCGAGGTCACTCTCAGGTATGCTTAGAGTAAGCGTAAGCTCAGGTTTGCTCTGATTTGACTTGCGTGCAACGCATAAGCCGGGATGAGCAATATTGTTGTGCAAAGAAACTATTAACCGGAAAATAATAACTGAGTATTATGATCGAACACACCAGACTCTCACTTAATGTGCTCTTAAGGGACTCTAAGGGAAATTCGCCAGATTGCTTGATACTTAGGCTGCGTACTCTCTGCTCTTTGACCTCTCTCTCTCTCTCTCTCTCTCTCACTCTCTCTCTCTCTCTCTCTTCCACCAGAGTTGGCGGTTCCGAGGGTGAGGACCAGGACTGGGGCGCAAGCCTTCCAGATACAGGGTGCTCGCTTTTGGAATAACCTTCCCTCCGAATTACGTGATTCACCGTCTCTCGACTATTTCAAGCGAGCGATGCGTGAGCATCTTTTTGACTTGGATGTCTAGAGATCGTTGATCTCTGGGACACTGTAACCAGTAGCTTTTTGATATCGTAACGAAGAATCTCAAAGAGACTGACATGTGAAAGTACTGCGTAATGTGTAATATAGTGAATGCTACTATAGATCCTTAATGTGTATGAAAAAAGTAAATTGTGTATTAATCGGTACTTATGACTATGCACTGCACTATAAAAATTAACTGTGATATTAATTTAAGTAATATTATATGTACATACTTTGTTAATTAGTTTTGTTAATGCAAATAAAAAGGATCAATCAATCAATCTCTCTCTCTCTCTCTATTCTGGATGTACTTGACTGACTTCTTGGTTGAGTTTTTGGCTGATTTCTTGGTACTACGCAGCATTACTGATTCTTCTCAAAATTATTCTATCCTTCTATGTTTCCTCCAGCACTGGTCTTTATAAGCTATAAAGGTCATGAATTTCTTCCACATTTTGTTTCATGTATTGACTACCAATTGCTCCATTACATTCCCGTTCATCAGCTTTCTAATTATTTCATTAATATCTTTTATGGTGTATCCACGAACTTCCCGGGTTATATCATTTATTACTGCTGGTTGTTCCAAGGGAAATAGGATTCGATTCATCGATTCCTGTATATCCTTTTCTGTATATATTCCACTTGTAGCTAGTGAAGAAATATTCTGATATTTCTAGGTTAACCCAGCAAAAGGCTTAAGAGTAGTAGATGTTTTTGCTTCTACTGCTCTACCAAAAAAAACTTGTACCAATCGTCATTGAAAAAAAAGAATGTCGGTAGCAGAGCGTTACAATCAACTATTGTGCCATGAGCTTTTAAAATGTCAGTTTTAGGGTATAAAATCTGGTATGATTATTATAGATCACTTTCAATTTGGCATAACATTCTCCCCCCTGTAGGACTTTCACATCACCGAGTATATACATAACGATGTGTACTACCTCTTCTGCTGTTACAGCCATGTATCCGGGTCCTTTCATTCTAAGCAGATTCTAGGCAAACTAATCGGGAGATTGAATAGCAATTGCAAGTGCATTTTTCAAAATTTCTCTTTCTTGCTTATAACGCTGTACAACAATATCCTTGTACAAACGAGTTATTTGTACCTTTATATGACGTTCTACATATAAAAATTTTGAATTTACATGTGCAAATATATCCAGGTTATTTAACGATATTTTCTTACTGAGGAAAAACGTATTATTTTGACGACCTAGACAAATATTTGTGGATGTTCGGTAACTATAATTTCATAACCACATAGATGACGTTTAGATTTTGATATTACGAGGGGGGGGGGGGGGTCAATAAGTCTTTACAAAAAGAAGGAAAAAAAAGTTTTGCGTAGGCGATCACTTCGAATACAAAGTCCACAGGGATGATAATTTTTCTTCTTTTTATCGTTTAGGACTTCTCGTGCTTGAACTATTTGTTTAATATTAATATTATTATATTCTATCAATTTGCGAACAGCGTCATCACATGTTTGTCCATTAATACTTATAAAATAGACAACATTATCGTTGCACACACTAACTGCTTTCTTAATCTTAATTATATCAGTAGAGTTATCCTTATTATCTATGGATTCATCTGAGCGAGAGAGTACATCTTAAGAATGCCGAACTATAGGCGCTGCATTAGCCGAGTTCGGCAGTGTCGCGCGCCTCAAATTAGGGAAGTCAGTAGTGGGAGAAGGTGTGAGAAAAAGAGCGACTCTCACGCATTAGAGTAGTCAACGCAGCTCATTAGGAAAGAGAGCTCGCCACTAACAGCACGAATTGCCGCCAGCAGAGTCGAGAGCCTTCTTTGTTTGCCAGTCTATCAGTGCAATCTTGTTGTCGTGCGGAGAGGTGCACCCTTTTTAGTTATGTATTGCTGCCGGTCCTGGTGAATTTTCAAGGGAGTTGTCAAGGAGCATCGAGTATCTGCCTGCAAGCTTCTTCAACATCGGCAATCAGATCACCGCTTCTTTTCTTTCTCTCTCAGTCATTGAATTTTCTTTTCTGTCTGGCATCCGCGACTTGCATATTGTATCAGGCTCTCACGGGCCGACACAAATAGTTTAATTTATTGTTCTTGTCATTGAGTCCGTAAATAGGATGGCAAGGCGCTCACGTGCCGGCCATCCTATTTAATTATTGTGTTAATTAGGTTAATATATATGTGTGTATGTGTGTGTGTGTGTGTGTGTGTGTATGTATGTGTGTGTGTATGTGTGTGTGTGATTTTCACCGGTACTCGCGATAGTGCCTCTGTAATAAAGTGTATTCCTTCAAATTGCATTAAATTATTGTGTTCATCTTTCCTTTCTGCTTTGCTGAGAGCGATACACTGCCTTACCTTCCCTTTCCAATAATTGGTAATAGTAGTAAAAGTTGTCGGCTATCAGCGGCCGACGCTATTACAAGGTATATCATTTCGTTTTCTCTTGGGGTAACGTTTTGAAACAACTCCTTTGGTTGAAAGAGTGATGCGTTCAGATGTAGGTGAGTTCTCCACAGGAGGTGTCTCTGAGTGTTAAGTAATATTTCCATTATTATTGTCGACAGGGACTTTACGCGGTCATCCACGTGGACGCTTTATTGTTTAGATTTCATTGATTTCTTTCTTAACTGATAGCGGGCTAGATGGTTGGTTTATTTGGTGGTTTTCCTTCCTAGTAACTACGTTTACTTCAGACGTTAAATGAATTTCTTTAACTTCTGTTATCACAGACGCGAAAGTATCGTTCTCTTAAGTAAGTATCTTTCTCACTCTAAAGGAAGTATATTACATGTATATATATCTATGTATACAGGGAATATATATTATATGTATGTAGGGAATATACATGTCTCCTATTTTTATTGATTTTGTATTAAAATTAACGCTCACTTCGCTAGAAAAAAAAATCAGATCCTATAATGCCTTCGTAATTAATCGGAAAGTCATTTCGCACAATATAGAATTTCACTGGAACTTCCAATAGTTTTAACTTTATTGACTCTGAAGTTCTATGAGTACAACCATTAATATCTGTCAGATCAACTTGGTCAGTCTCATCGTGTATTCCCAAAGCATATTTCTCTTTTATCAGACTTTGTTCAGACAAACTATTAATCATATAGGAGGTGTGTTCAAAAAGTACCCGGAATTATCGTTTTTCTAAAAAATATTTATTTATTCGTTTACATCAATGTGGTCCCCTTCAAAGTAATCCCCCCAGATATAACACACTTATGCCAGCGTTTTTTCCAATCTTCGAAGCACTCTTGATATTCACTTTTTGGTATGTCCTTGAGCACTCTCAGCGATTCGGTCTTTATTTCTTCAATCGAGGAAAAACGCCGTCTTTTCATGGGTCTCTTCAACTTTGGGAACAGGAAAAAGTCACACGGAGCCATATCTGGTGAATATGGAGGTTGGGGCACGACTACGGTATTGTTTTTGGCCAAAAAATTACGAACAAGCAACGACGAGTAAGCAGGTGCGTTATCGTGATGTAAAAGCCATGAATTGTTTTTCCATAAATCTGGGCGTTTTTTACGGATTGCTTCACGCAAACGTCGCATAACTTCAAGGTAATACTCCTTATTAACCGTACGACCTTGTGTTAAGAACTCATGATGCACCACGCCCCTGCAGTCAAAGAAAACTGTAAGCAAAACCTTCACATTTGATCGAACTTGACGTGCTTTTTTCGCTCTTGGTGACGTTGAATACTTCCAGGTGGACGATTGTGCTTTGGTTTCGACAACATAACCGTACACCCATGTTTCATCACCAGTTATGACCCTTTCAAGCAAACTTGGATCGTCGTTGATGTCGTTTAACGGCTTCTGAGCGATGTTCATGCGATTGTTTTTTTGGTCAAAGTTCAGCAGTTTTGGAATGGATTTTGCTGCCACCCGTTTCATGCCGAAAACATTTGAAAAAATGTTATGACATGAGCCAATTGATATGCCAACTTCATCAGCAACTTCTCTAATTGTGATTCGGCGATCATTCAGAACCATTTTTTCCACTTTTTTCACATTTTCATCGATTGTTGACGTGCTGAGTCGACCGGAGCGTTTGTCATCTTCAACGTCTTCGCGGCCATCTTGGAAACACTTATACCACTAGTAAACACTTGTTTTTTTCATAGCAGACTCACCATAGGCTTTTTGTAACATTTCTCACACTTTGTTACACTTTATTTCATTTTTTACGCAAAATTTAATACAAATTCTTTGATCCATTTCTTTTAAAAAACGAAAATCGCCGAGCTCATAAAAACACGTCAAACCTTAGCGACTACCGCAGACAAAGTAAACAGTGAATATAGCTGAAAATTTTATCATATTTCAGGGGCATGTATACCAACATAATAAAAAAAGTTTTGACAATCGGACTCTCCAGACCCGCGAAATTTAAAAATTCCGGGTATTTTTTGAATACACCTCGTATTGTATCTAACCATATTTCATATTATACAGGGTGTCCCATTTTAATTTACCACCCCCTAAAACAAGTTAATAATTTGCTCTGAGAAAAAAATGTTTCAAATAAAATTTGTTGGGTTCGAAGGGGGGCATCTTTTGGCTATTTCAGCTGCGACCTTGAACATGACCTTCAAGGTCATTTGAAAGTCAAGACCAAATTTTTATATGAAATGTGCATATTTTATGGCGGATTCGGATTCTACTAAAAAAGAAAAACACTTTTTGTATGAATCATTTTTTGAAAAAATCCCAAATTTTTGTTGTAAACGGCTTTAAAAAAGTAGAAAAAATCACTAGATATCTCTACCTTAAACTGAGGTTAGAATTTTTCCCACAGTTAAGAATGATTTTGATGAATGTTACTAGATTCAATGAGGGACATACTGTAGTGACCTTCACCACGAACTTGCTTAAGAGCCATCAATGTCATTTGAAGGTCATCAAGATTTTTTGAAGGTCAAATGTTTATTTACAGGTAACCATTACATTTTATCCGAGGAATTAAAATATTAGAATTAGAATATTTTTCTCGTAAATGCTTTATTTCTCGCTAAAAGACATTTTTTTGCTTCGTTATCGTTCTATTGGTAAGGCTTGTAAATTCTTACAGCTCCTCAAAGCTTCTCATCATTAGGTTTTCATTGACTTTCTGAATTTCAGATTAAATAAAAATTAAATTATTAATTTAAGATTAAATATTCCCTAAAAAATCTACCTACAACAGATAATGGCTGACTACACGCCAGTAGAGATAGTCAACATGATCAAGATTCTGGGAGAATGTCACGACAATTACAAGGCTGCAGCGAGGCTGTACGTTGAAAGGTATCCGGACGCTCGTCATCCTACTAGGAGGAATATTAAACTTCTAACGATAAGAGCTCAAGGACGTAACTTAAGAAGGAAGAGGCGACGGTCGGGCCCAAGAGAGCATATTGCGCTTGGGGTTCGTGCTGTAATTGCCGAGGATCCTCATATTTCGACGCGACAAATTCAGCGAATGCATGGAGTACCCAGATCAACAGTTTCCCGTGTATTGCGTCATTTTAGATTTTATCCATATCACTTGCACCTTACACATGCCATTGAGCCTGGTGATCCTGCCAGGCGACTTAGATTCTGTCAATGGGCGGAAACACGAATGCGCATAGATCCATTTTTCTTTGATCGGACTCTCTTTACAGACGAGGCAAAGTTCGACAATATGGGAGGAGTTAATCTTCATAACGCGCATTATTATGCAGAAGAAAATCAACATTGGCAGCGAGATCACCGTACACAAAGACGGTGGTCAATTAATGTTTGGGCAGGCATAGTTGGGGAATACGTTGTGGGTCCAATTTTTTATGACCGTAATTTAAACGGCGAGCTTTATTTAGATATTCTCGAGAACCAAATTCCACCTCTTCTAGAAAACATTCCGCTAGAAATAAGGCGAGACATGTGGTTCCAGCAAGATGGTGCTCCCGCTCATCGTCGACTACTTGTCAGGAGATTTCTGAACGCGACATACCCAAATAGTTGGATTGGAATTGGTAGTCCAATCTATGAATTTCCTGCGCGATCGCCAGATTTGACCCCATTCGACTTCTTTCTGTGGGGGGCCGTGAAGCAGAGAGTTTACGCGGAAGCCCCGACGACGGCACAAAATATGATGGAGAGAATTGTTGCAGCATTCCAGGCGTTAACCCCACAAACATTAATAGATGTCCAAAGAAGTTTTCGGCAGAGAATACAAATGTGCATTCAACAAAATGGGCAATTGATAGAGCACTTGAGACATTGAAATTTCCGTGACTAGCTGAACGAAGGGGTCTTGCCTTAAGTGGTTGGACATGAAGGTCTTGCCTTAAGTGATCCAAAGGATACCTCTGTCATTGTTTGAAGCTAGTAACATTCATCTAAAACATCTTATTTCTAGAACAAATTCTCTTTTCAGTTAAAGGGAGAGCTACCTACCTATTGATGATCAAAAAATGATTCATACAAAAAGTGTTTCTCTTTTTTAGTAGAATCCGAATCCGCCATAAAATATGCACATTTCATATGAAAATTTGGTCTTGACTTTCAAATGACCTTGAAGGTCATGTTCAAGGTCGCAGCTGAAATAGACAAAAGATGCCCCCCTTCGAACCCAACAAATTTTATTTGAAACATTTTTTTCCCAGAGCAAATTATTAACCTGTTTTAGGGGGTGGTAAATTCAAAAGGGACACCCTGTATAAAAAAAAATACTAGAAGTAGCGAAATGTATCAAAGTAAACCAAACGATATTATGTTCATAGAAAAAAGCTATAAATATACAGGCTGGGCCATTTTAAGTGGACCAGTAGGTTTTCTCGGAAACTATGAGAGATAGCGGAATATTTTTCAGACAAAAGTTGCTCGATTTCGAGGGGGTCAAATTCCCATGACCTTACCTTTAGCCTTTGAGGTCATGTTCAAGGTCATTTGAATATCAACTTTGTTTGCTTAAATGGGAACCCATATTTATGAGCCCGAATTCAGAAAGAGTGGAAAATTCAGATGATGTAACATATGTGGGGTCTGATTCACCACCCAAGGTCATGTGAAGGTCAATTTATTTTTTTCCTTAATTTATCCACCCTAATGACCGGGTAAGTGTAATGTTAAGCGAAAAATATTTTAGACAAAAGTTGCTCAACTTCGACAGGGCCACATTCCCATGACCTTACCTTTAACCTTGGAGGTCATGTTCAAGGTCATTTGAAGGTCAACTTTGTATTCTTACATGTACGAGGTGTGATCAAAAAGTAAGGTGAATTTTTATTTTTCTCAAAAAATATTTATTTATTCATCAATTTTTATTTTATCTCCTTCAAAGTAATCCCCCTCGGATATAGTGCAGTTGTGCCAACGCTTTTTCCAATCCTCAAAGCATTTCAAAAAATCATTTTTTGTGATCTTGTTTAGTTCATCCTTCGATGCCGTCTTTATCTCCACAATCGTGGCAAAACGCCGTCCTTTCATGGGCCTCTTCAGTTTTGGGAACAAGAAGAAGTCACAGGGGGCCAGATCTGGGGAATACGGTGCCTGTGGCATCGTTACTGTGTTGGTTTTAGCCAATAATTCGCGCACAAGCAACGATGTGTGAGCAGGGGCGTTATCATGGTGCAAAAGCCAATTTTTATTTTTCCACAAATTCGGACGTTTCTGGTGGATTGCTTCGCGCAAATTGCGCATAACTTGCAGGTAATATTCCTTATTTACTGTTCTACCCTGTGGCAAGAACTCATGATGCACCCCGCCCCTGCAGTCAAAGAAAACTGTAAGCAAATCCTTTACATTTGATCGAACTTGGCGTGCTTTTTTTGGTCTTGGTGATCCAGAATGCCTCCACTGGGACGATTGAGTCTTAGTCTCGACGTCATAACCGTATACCCATGTTTCGTCACCTGTTATAACCCTTTTGAGTAAATCTGGATCATCGTTGACGTCATTCAGTAGCTCTTGGGCGATGCTCATGCGACGTTTCTTTTGGACGAAATTGAGCAATTTCGGAACAAACTTCGGTGACACACGTCTCATGTCTAAAACACTCGTCAAACTTGATTGGCACGAACCAAATGAGATGCCAATATCATCAGCAATTTCTCTAATGGTAATTCGACGATTTCCCAACACTATTTTCTTCACTTCTTCAACATTCTCATCAGTTGTTGATGTGCTGGGGCGTCCAGAACGAGGTTCGTCGTCGGTGTCTTCTCGGCCTTCTTGGAAGAGTTTATACCACTTGTAAACATTTTTTTGGCTTAAAGTAGACTCACCGTATGCCACTTTCAGCATTTCAAGTGTTTTGGAACATTTGATTCCATTTTTCACACAAAATTTAATGCAAACTCTTTGATCAATGTTTTTAGACAGCAGCAAATCGTGGAGCACGCAAAACACTTCTAACCTTGATGCCTCTCACAAATAAACCAAACATACTACAAAGCTGAAATTTGGAACGTATGTTCTAGACGAGTGTACCGACATAACCAAATAAAAAAGTCGAAGATCGAACGGACGTAGCCCGCTAAATTACAAAATTCACCTTACTTTTTGATCACACCTCGTATGTATGTAGAATGTATTCCACGATCGCACGATGGAAGCAATCGAACGGAGACACAGAATTGGCTAGACTATATGGTATCATATTACCAAGAGGAATAAGTTGAGTGCGGAAGAACATATGCAGAATTAATCCACTTGCCTTATGGAGGAAAGAAATTCGCGGATCTCTTAATTTATGATAATTACATCAGTGCGCTCGCTCTTTACCTGAGTGGCGTTTCGGTAAACTATGTATCCTGAAATACTTAAGCCACGGATTGAAGAACATCTTTTTAATTAGCTGGAATTGCTGGTCGACCGTGCATCAATATGCTCTACAAGCCGGAGAGAAATGCCATATGTGCAAGCGCGGTAATATTAGTGAAGAGATTTTCCAGCGAAGATTGAACAACGCGTGGAGAGAAAGTTTTTTACCTTTTGAACAATAAACTATTGAAGAACGTGATGAGTGATGCTGTGAATTGTTTGTTTAATAATATATACATATGTATGCGTACTAACCTTCTGTTTAATAGATAACGCGTAGAATAAACTCATTGTATGTAATTTATAAGTGTAAATGTATTGTCAGGTAATATTTAGAGGTATGTCTATTGACTATCGTTAAATACTATTATATCGGGAAGTTTTTCAAATAGTACAATGAATAATGGCGGGTGTAACTTTTGAGCGCCATGCGTCGCTATTCTTCGGGATGGGCGTGTAACGTAGAGAACAGGTCAGGCCATATAAAAGCGGCAAATTTGTATTTTTATGTAAGGAGAATTCCCTCAATTAGAGTAATGCCTAATTGAAGTCTGACCTTGTTCTTTGTGACGCGTGTTCCTCTTATGGGTTTAACCCTTTATAGCCTACTTTTTATTTGTTATGCTTTATAAAAGAGGTGGCAGAGCGATTGTCGAAATAACTCAGTATTCTACTTCGAAAGACTCCGGAAGTCTCTGTATCGCTTATTCTGAGTAATAATTATTTAAACTATATTTCTATAAGTCATCCATTTTAAATTAGAAAGAGTCTTACGCCTACTCCATAAAACTACGATACATCCCTGGATTCTGCAGTACGAGTTTTAGGACGAGTTAACTTTTAGGTAAATCTATTTTAATTAACCGTTACTTTTCTAGCCGGTGTTTTAGTTTAATGGCCAGCTTGCTCTTGCTTAGTCTTTTACCCGTGGTAAAGCGCTTACGCGTTGGCCGAAAAGAGACAGACACGGTAGAGTAACTATTGTCAATTCGCGGCCGTTGCGTGAGTCGTAACACTACTATACATTCTTAAATATTTCAGACTAGGCTTTTTATCAAAGGTAATTACATAAGGTCTCTTGTTATTGCATTGTATTAAATACAGTATTCGCGATGGTTCTATTATTCAAGTATGCCGGCAGTTTTAACTGCCTTTGGCCAATATCTTATACGTAAATTTGCTTCGGACATTAAGCATCTTGCTGTATCCATAACACTTCTATTATATCTTTCCGCAGTACCATTTAACGGATGAACATAAGGCAGGCATGATTCTAAATAAATTCCGTTTTCTCTAATTAAGTTGAAAACATCATTGTTTATATACTCTTTTTCATTATCACATCTAAGTTCTTTTATTCTTTTAATTTTCGAAAGTATTTTGTCGATCGTAATCGTAAATTTTTGTATTCGCGCCGAGCGTTAGATTTCGCGGAAAATTCGAATTCTCTCTCTCTCTCTCTCTCTCTCTCTCTCTCACTGAATTATAATTAAGAATTGTGAAACCTATTCGCTTGTATTTGTCTTTCAGCCCGTAAAAGACTTGTAGTTTTTATTGATTAAACTTTGTTAATTTTATTCGCCGTTTACGTCATTTTGTTTACTATTAGCTTAATATATTTATAAAGGCTTAAGTCTTAATCCGATTTCGTCTAAGGGATTAGGCGTATTAGGCATTAAGTCAGTTATACTGAAGATAGATCGAGTGTCACAAGTCAACTGACTTAAAGTGAGTTTAACTCGGTTTGAAAGAAGAATCGGAAACGAAATCATCAAACATAAAGACGAATACACGTATAACTATACGTGTGTAACGGACCGACGGTCAGCTCTGCATCGTGGGATTTCGTTCGTCAATAAATTTCTCATTTTTGTAGGATAACCATCCGGTTACATGGCGCCCAACTGGTATTAAGACCCGTTTCGTGCTAATAGGATTGTGCGGCGAAGGTAATCGACGCACGAGAGAGAGAGACGATTGCGCGAGCGCTTAGGAAGGTTTGAGCAGGTGGTAGCGCGAGATCGTGAGCGGTACGCCCTCTGCAGGGGAAAAACGGAATCACTTGGACTTTTTTCTTATAAATTGTCAAATTTATTGTGAAAAGGGCCAAAAGCGGTAATAAATAATAGGTCGAAGTAATTCCAGGTCGTTTTGAGAAATCAAGTGTTAGCTCGTTTGAACCATAGTTTGGTGGATAAAGGGAGGACCGGAAACACCTGAGCGACGGTATTAGCAGAGAGCCCGACCCATGCATGCAGTTCAGGAAATATTAGCCAGGCGGAGCAAGCAAACAGCAGGCTCCGACCTTAGGTAGGATATTTTATACTATTATTAGATAGTTTGTGAAGACTGCACGTGCTCATAATCTCACAGGTTTACGCCTTAAAAAAAGAAGGCATTAAGGGTAGATACACTCATTAGTGCATACCCCGCTCATACCTTGGGTGATAGGAAGCAGTAGGTTGTACATCGTGTAGGCCGATAATTTTGAACCTCGACCGTATTCTATACCCGTGCGGAGGAAAGATGGCTCTATTGTCAGCCCAGATCGACAATTGGGCATTAGAGCTGACCTCCGCACAGCCCGAACGCTACTTGGCGTATCTCGAGCTGCGCCAGGATGGAAGTGTCATCCAGCAGGCGGCTAGGCTAGGGAGATGATTGCTAGGAGACTACACCGTCACAGATTTCGAAAAGACCACGCGCAGTAAAGAGGTGGCGGGGCGCAAGACGCGCATCCGACAAGCGTGGCTCGATATGATTCTCGATGATCTGTAACGAGTTGTGTAACGGTGTACGTTGGTCATGGCCTGCACTGTGCGTCCCTTCTCTCTCTCCGACATCGGCAAGGGCTCATGGTGGGCATCTAGCGCACGTATGTTTCTCGTGCCTGATGCCAGCTTTTTGTTTCAGCATCGGTTTCTCTCTTTATCAAGGAAAAAAGAGAGAGCAGCAGCAGTATTAGTGGGCAGAAGCGCGCAGCAACATGCGCTCTCGTCAGTCACCGAAAGTGAGAGAGAGAGAAAGAGAGAGAGAGAAAGAGTGCAGCTATAGTACGGCTAGGCGCGCGACACTGGCCACGCTTGGCGGTGCCGCGTGCCGCCGATTAGTTAAGTGAGTGGGGAGGGCGTGGGAAGCAGTCTCTCACGCACTATTGCGTTGTTTCTCGCGAGCATTAAGGAATTGACCCCGCGAGCGAGAGCATACCAGCCTAACGAACTGGCACAGTATTCTCGAGAGCGGCCTTTGTACACCAGTCACGCCATATCTGAGGAAGTCACCAGCCGGCAGAAAGAAGATCAACGTGCCAGCCCAGCGGACTTCGCCACTTATACAGGTCATACTCTCTCCTCTCGTTTCTCTTCCTTAATCGGTGTTATCCTTTTTGGCTATTCGCGACTTGTGCGCTGTGTCAGGCTCTCGCGGGCTGGCACAGCTGAACTAGTGGTTAAGTTTTCTTTCCTTATTGTGTATCAAGTCGGTGATGAGATGGCAAGGCGCTCACGTGCAAGTCATCTCATTTAGTTGGTAAGAAGTTATGGTGTATTAGGTTAAGGTTTTATAGATTGTTCTGTTCGTCATCGCTCAAGGTAGCGTTTTTATAATAAATATAATTCATTGGTAAAAGGTGAAAATATTTATTGCGATCGCCTTTCCTCTTTTGCCTTACTGGGAGCGATACACCGCCTCCCTTACCTCCTCCTTAAAGAATTAGGTGATAGCGGGTAGGATTGCCGGCCAAGGGCGGCCGACGCTATTACAGTTGAAAAACCTCAGCACAGATAAGAACAGCGATCATCCCCTGAGACTCATCAACAGGGAGGGAATGCCCTTGACACGTGTGTCAAGGACATTCACCGGCCCTGATGAGGTCTCGGACGGTGAAGCGCGCCGCCAAGAGGAGGATGAGATCATCCAGAAGGTCCTTCATACCCAGGAACAGGAGGAGGGAGAGAGGAGACGGAGCAATCTAAATCTCAGGTCGCTAGAATCCTGCACCCGGAAGGAGCCTCAAGAAAAATTATCCTTGAACGAAGCCTTCCGGGAGATATTTATGGAGTATATGGAGGATTTACTATATGAAGTACCTGAAGGAGGGAGTCGACCGCAACCGTAAGCTGATAGGTCGAATCCTAGAAACCCATCACACTCTACAGGGAATACAGGTGTGTGCGGAGCGCGAGGCGCATGACATGCGCCAAAGAATACGAGAGCTGGAAGACGGAATGCATGAAATGGTCAATGCAGCCGGTTCTTCACAGCATGATTCGACTCAACCGCGCTTCAGACGAAATGTAGATTTTCAGGACAAATTCACCTGTTACTACGATTCTGGAATTTCGGGAAACACACCGGTTCCTCCAAGACCAGGACCCAGAAGAAAAGACGTCACCCCACTGGAAGCTCTCCAAAGAAGAGGAGATGAAGAGTATCGGGAGGAGTACGGGAGATCCGCACCTGTTTGACAGAGGAGTCGAAGCGGATCATCTGGCACCAGTCCTCACTTATCCTCAGGGCTCTCTACAACCAGAGATGTTGGGAAAATCGTCCGTAGATTGAAATTGAGGTTTATGGGCAGTAAGGCAGAGAGCGTAGACACGTTTCTGTCGATGTTGGAAGATTGCGTGGGTGCAGGGCTAACGGATGACGAAGTACTTTAGCTCAAGTACGCAACAGCAACAAAGGCTGCTTCAGGAAGCTCAAAACCGATTCCTGGGCGAAGACGAATTGGTATGAGACTACGTGTCCAACCTGATGGCTTTTGTCAATAGACTGGAACCATCAATGCCCTTGGAGAGGTTATTAGACCTGCTCCATGCAAACCTTTTTCCGAAAATCCAGATTCAGCTGCGTTGGAGCAAGTTGACATCAATACACGAGTTTAAAAGGGGTTCGACCGAAGGACAAAACACCTTGTCTTACGATCGTCGTCCATACATATTCGCGAATCCCAACTCGACGATCTTCCCTCAGCACGCCTACCGGCCGAACAATAGAACGGCTGGTAGCAAATCCCAAACCGCTGCAGTGTCCAACGAAGGAAAGGTGCACCCTGCCAGGAGGCCTGCCGAGCAACTGACGGTATCGGCTACACAAATTTCCACTTCTGATAAGAAGATGGAGGAGCGTCTGGAGGGTATTGAGCGAATCTTGCGCAAATTGGCCAAAGAAAGGGAGGATAGCCCTCCAGAAGCCGATAGCGTGGGAGAAGGAAGAATTCTCCTTCTCTCAGGTCTTCTGGCGAGCGGCGAGAAGGACAGAGACGGAAGATGGACTTCACCAAGCCTCTCGAGTGTTCCGTTTGCAGCAAACTGGGCTTCAGCCGTAAATTCTGCCCCAGATTGCGACAAGGGAAACGGCAAGGAGAGCTAAGAGAAGAGGACATCTTCGCGCCTCCAATAAATTCGACCTCTCACTGCAGGTCGTCGACTGGAAAGTGCAAATTGTCGGCGACTCAGGGATCCAAACAGGTCCTGGTAGGGCGTCAAAAGAGCCCAGGACCTAGCGGTATATCGGAGTAGTAAGCGATCGAGCCCGATGCCAGCCCTCTGCAGAATAGGGGAGTGGTTATCCTGGAAGGACCAGGTGGTCACATACAGGTTGTGGATGAGGGAGAAGACTCGATTGAAATGAGGATCGAGCAACCGGAAGACCTGAAAGGTACGGGCCCCTCCACACAAAAAGCTCCCCTGCCGAAGGAATCCACGAGTGGAAACAAGCTCATCATCGTATCAGCAGCGGAAGGAAAGAAACCGCTGAAAACCGTAACGAATGGAGGAATGGATGCGACTCGTGGATATAACCCAGAGGATGAGACTAGTCTTCCCGTGGGATTTCTCATACTGTGAAGCCATTTCAGGCATATTCAATATCGAAGGGGAGATCTCAATGTGGTGCCGGACGCATTGTCTAGGACCTATGAGGAGGAGGGGATTGAAGTGAGTGCCATAAATAGTCGGTCGGAGACTACTGACGCCTGGTATTTGTAATAATACCAGGAAGTACGCCAAAACCCACACTCACACCCTATATAGAAGGTAGTGGGGGGGAGCAGGCTATATCACTATTAGCCTGATGAGGACAGTGAAGGGTCCATCACCAACGATGAAGCGCGGAAGCTGGCGATGCCTAGGGAGGAAAGGCACCAGGTGCTCCAGGAGTTCTATTATGCTCCTACGGCAGGGCATCAAGGACGAGAGTGTACGTTCTTCAGGGCTAGGCGCTTGTACTACTGGCCTAAGATGTACGGTCAGGTCAGGGAGTACGTAAAGAGTTGCTCGGTATATGAGCAGTGCAAGGTGAAACAAAGGGCACCTTGCGGGCTAATGGGTCGTAGATAAGTGTCACGTTCCTGGTAGGTGGTGGCCGGTGATATCACTGGCCCATTTCCCAAAAGCTTTCGAGGTTTTGAATACGTCTTAGTCTTTGTAGACTTATTTACTCGCTGGGTAGAATGCGTTGCGATACGCAAAGCCAGTGGGAGGACAATCGCAAAGGAATTGCACAAGAGGATTGTCACTAGGTTTGGCGTGCCAGAGGTATTCTTGTCGGATAATGGAACCGAGTTCAAGAATCATGAAGTCGATTCATACCTTCAGAAGAACGGCATCCAGCGCGCCTTGACTCCCGTGTATCATCCTTAAGCGAATCTCACTAAGCGAGTAAACAGGACGCTCAAAACTATGACCACGTCTTACGTGAGCCGTGATCATAAGAGCTGGGACGTGCACCTGTTAGAGTTCTACTTCGCATTGAACTCGGCAATTCTTAGCGCCACCAGATATAGTCCTGCAATGCACATCTTTGAGCGTCAGCCGGTACCTCCTTTGACGTTCAGAAGATCCTTAGATCACCAGGCCCTTGAGTGTTCGGAGGGTCAAGCTGTGGTAGATTGAGCTGAACATATGAAGAAACTCTCTAATTCATGGGAGCGGGCCAACTCCAAGTTAAAGGGCCGGAAGAGACGGTAACCGGAGTTTAAGGTCGGAGATTGGGTATGGAAAAGGAACAGGATTCTTTCCTCGGCTGCTCATGGCATTTCAGCCAAATTAGCGCCGAAATACGCTAGTCCGTACGTGATTGAAGCGGTTTGCGGTCCCAACACATATAAACTGGGCAATCATTTGGAGATCCTGCCCAAACTCTTCCATGCCAAAGACCTTAAGCCGTAGTATGGTCCGGGGGATGAAGAGAAAAGCGAGGAAGTAATCGATCTTCGTGAGTCGTAAGAGGAACAGTCGTTGGAGGCGAACGAATCCGCGAAAGAGTTCGAAGATCCGTTCGAAGAAGCGAGCGGATCGAATTAGCAGCCCGCACGGCTATAGGTAATGATCCCATCGAGGCGTCGGATTTACCGGTATCTGCTCCAACCAAGCAAGGTCGAGGACAACCTCCAAAGGTCCCAGAGACGGTCACCGGTCAGGCAAGAGGCGACAACTCTCCCATAAAGGAATCTAGAGGGAGAGGTAGGCCTAGAAAGATCGTGCCCGTCGTGCAAAGGACGGTTGGGCCGATAAACCCGAACGGTAACAGACGAGGGCCAGGGCGTTCCCGCGATAAATAGCGAGATAACGCATAATTCGGTGGTATGCGGCATTTGATAGGGTTTTTCTTTGCGCAGGGAGTTTTATCCAAGATTTTTGTTTGTTTTGGATGTTACAGATGGACCGGAGAATCGTCGTGGAGGAAGAGACCTTCGAGGTAGTCACTCAGATGCTATTAGATCTGCAGCTGAACCCTGATGCGATGCATTTAATAGAAGCTCTGCATAGCTTCGCCAGGGTCCAGTTGAAGGGGGCCACCCGAAGGGAGCGTCACAGCACATCGGTGGTGGATATTCTCCGGAACACATCGTGGGTCGCTCCGAAGAAGGCTTCCCGGGACGCTTGTACACAAACGGAGGACCAGGAAGAGTTCAAGCGTCCCAAGTCCACTATGGACCAAGGAGTGCAGACCCTCAATTCCGGCGTATTCCAGACGTCGGACAGTGCGAGCCAGTGCCCAGGATTCAGGGAAACCTGTGGGGCATCGCACTGGGTCTGCAACCACCCTCGTATTCCGGATCAGTCAACTCTCCTCCTCGACTTCAGACAGGTACGTTTGGGGATCAACGAGGTGGAGAGTGACTGGCGGTTTGCAGCAGACCTCCAGTCTCAGGTGCAGGATCACCTGAGACGCTTCATGAACCGCCAGGGCGCAGAAGAACTACTAGGAGAGTGGGCAGAGGTGGCTCAACGCCAGAGGGCCTACGGAGAGTCCCTGTTGCATGTGAATAATAGACAGGAGTTCCCCGCAGTGCTTCCGGTGCCGGCACAGGAGAAGAGAGACCCGGGAGTTACTGGTACTGGGCCGATGCTCACGGTTCATGTGGACGGGCATGTGGCTCCTGACACCACGATCAGTTCAGGTCGCAGGATGGACATGCGACCACCACGGTGGGAAGTGTAACCATCACCACCTCCCAGGTAGTCAGCGCCCATCAGTTCCCTCGGTCTGCTGAGCAGACCACACCGGATCCGGATGCTGCTCAATCCCGATCGCAGATGAGGGGCTGCTACATATATGGGGAGCCTGGGGTGACCAATTCCCAGCGGTGCCTGAAGAAGGCTACACACTGGCGTTACCCGAAACATCGAGCGCCACGTGTAGCCAAGAAATGATGCATGCCCTGGAGAGCAGACAATAATGTGGCTCAAATAAAGGAGGAAAGCTTTGATTCATTTGGTTCCTTTCCTTCTTTTCTTTTTCAGGTTCCTGATGACGACGAATCGCGGGTATTCGTCCTGCCCGGGTAGTTAGGAATTGCAGGGGGCTGCAACGGTAATCGATTCGAATAATTGATCCGTTCGCGATTCGATACACTCGCGATGTTAGTTCAAACGACTAAAAGAGAGAGAGGGCGTGCGAGAATTTAAAAGTTTCAGTTAAGCCCCAGCTGTTTTCGCAAGAATATCGCCAACTTGTTTTGCACTGTTTCGCCGTTTTTATAAAGTTTTCCTGGGACTGTATACGTGTGTGAGTACATCAATCCAGTAGCAGCAGCAGCGTTACAGCAGCAGGAAGCAGCAGCATAATAGCAGCAGCAAGCAGCGGCAGATTTTTATCGAAGCAGCACAGTTGATTAGAGGAGCATCGATCGTTGATTTTTTTCAACAACAATTACGGCTGATCACCGTAATTGCACAGTAGGGTAGATGCAGCTCCCTTTATTATTGCGCGACAAGATACTTTCGAAAGTATTTTGTCAATTACGATCGTAAATTTTTTTTATTCGCGCCGAGCGTTAGATTTCATGGCAAATTCGAATTCTCTCTCTCTCTCTCTCTCTCACCAGATTATTATCAATAATTGTAAATCCTATATCGCGTGCGTTAGTTTTTCGGCCCATAAAAGACTGTAGTTTTTGTGAATTAACTGTGTTAATTAACAAAATAACTTTGTGAATTTTATTCACCCTTTACATCATTTCGTTTCCTATTAGTTTAATAGATCTATAAAGGCTTAAGTCCTAATCCGATTTCGTCTAGGGAATTAGGCGGATTAGGCATTAAGTCATTCATACTGAAGATAGATGGAGTGTCACAAGTCAACTGACTTAAGGTGAGTTCAACTCGGTTGGAAAGAAGACACTGAAACGAAATCATCAAACATAAAGGCGAATACACATATAGCTATACGTGTTTAACGGAGCGGCGGTTAGCTCTGCATCGTGGGAGTTTGTTCGTCAATAAATTTCTCATTTTTGTAGGATAACCACCTCGTTACAACCGATAACTGTTTTTTCATCTATTTTAAACTCTAATTGTTCATTTAAATCACTTGAATAAATTATATTCATTGCTTTACATTCATGATTGGAACATTCTGTATTTTTAGTTTTATCTCCTTCACATGTGACAACTTCATTACAATTTCGAAATTTTAAACAGAGTAACAATCATTTCTTCCAGAGATTATAGTCTTTTCCGTAAAAATTAAGTAATTTCATATCCGCGTCCGAAGACAGTTTGATTTAAAAAATTTTCTAAACAAAATCAAAAATTTTACTTTGTAATGGGGATTTAGACTGCTACAATATTAATTTAACCGAGATCAAATACTGACTGTAAACAATTGCAGCTCTTTGTGGGGTTACGTTATGCTACGTAAGGCCGGCCCGGTAGGTCAAGTTGCCAACTGGCGCGCGGAGAGCGTCGTTGTTCACGCAGCTTAAATCGCGAAAGTTGAGAGAAGCGATAGGAAGGAAAGGCAGTCCAAGCAAAAGCCATGCAATTATAGCAGTGTATACAGTGCCGGTCAGCCACTTTTACCCCCCCACGGGCAAAATCAGTCTAATTTCAAAGTTTTATATCTCTGGTAGAAATTAACGTACAGAGACGCGCGTGGGTGCGTTTGAAAGGTCTTTCGGAGAGCTTTCAAATGATATGACTCACGGTTGCCATCGATTGTTTTTTTAAATTTTGCAACAATTATGCAAAATTGAAAATTATGAAATTTTTTTATTATTTTTAACAATTAGCCAATTTTGGAAAAAAAATCGTACGAAAATTTGAAGTACACCATTTTTAGCTATTACCAAGCCCTATCTGAATCACTCATCAAAAATTTATTTTCGTCAAATATGACGCGCGCACGGGCATTTTTTCCTGGAAGTGACAGTTTTTTTCAACATTTTTTATCTCCGTCAAATTGTAACAATCGAAAAAAATTTTATAGGAGAAAAAATGTTTGTTTTTTCACGTAGAATACTGCAATAATTTTTTTTTCGGTTTTTCGAAAAATTTTTTTTTTCGGTTTTTTTCAATTTTTTTGTCTCACAGTCGGTACGCTAAAAAGATGATAAACCACAAAAAAAAATTTTTTCCACCCATTCAATAATACTACATAACAAGTATCGTAAATTACATAAAAAAAAAAATCTTTTTTTTTTCGACCTTGAAAAATAATTTAAACCGAAAAAAAAACTTTTTCGAAAAACCGAAAAAAAAATTATTGCAGTATTCTACGTAAAAAAACAAACATTTTTTCTCCTATAAATTTTTTTCGGTTGTTACAATTTGACGGAGATAAAAAATGTTGAAAAAAACTGTCACTTCCAGGAAAAAATGCCCGTGCGCGCGTCAAATTTGACGAAAATAAATTTTTGATGAGTGATTCAGATAGGGCTTGGTAATAGCTAAAAAATGGTGTACTTCAAATTTTCGTACTATTTTTTTTCCAAAATTGGCTAATTGTCAAAAATAATAAAAAAGTTTCAGAATTTTCAATTTTGCATAATTGTTGCAAAATTTAAAAAAACAATCGATGGCAACCGTGAGTCATATTATTTGAAAGCTCTCTGAAAGACCTTTCAAACGCACCCACGCGCGTCTTTGTACGTTAATTTCTACCAGAGATATAAAACTTTGAAATTAGACTGATTTTGCCCGTGGGGGGGTAAAAGTGCGTAAGCGGCACTGTATACTTTTACCTTACTTCATTAAATTCTTGGATTATTTCATGTTTGATCAGTCAGAGCACATTTAATCTCTAAATTCTTGACCATGTGCGTTTCATTGTTTACACGTGGTTCCTCATAACCTTATTTATATTCACATGTATCTTGCCGTATTTTAATCAATCATTCTTCAAAATATATTCTTCTTATTTACTTATTAATCTTCTTTGATTTCTGAATTCTATTTTTTTGTTTAAACAACTTTTTCAATATCAATTGTACTCTTGAAGAATCTTTTTACTTTGTAACCATTATTACTTGAAAAATCTTTTTACTTTGAAACCATGCTTTGCTACCATGTTAAGATAATAAATAAAATATTAACAGACTTTGTTTAAATAATAATAAACTGTTTAGTTATAATAGTCAACTTGATTATATATATATATATGGCCGATTCTCTGACAAATCGCATGAACAAAAAATTTTTGTTTCTCAAACTTTGACAATTGTACTTCTTCACGTCAACAACTCTGGTAAATTTTTTCAGATTTTTTAAAGTATCACGTCGATACTAAGAGAACGCACGTCACGGGCCATGGTAACTAATCAGGTGTCACGTCGATACTAAGAGAACGCACGTCACGGGCTATGATAACTAATCAGGTATCGGTAATTTAACTTCCTATCATACTAATTGTAAACTTTCCCGGGAAGATTTGTAAATCTATCTAGCGAGATAGATTAGGCTAAGCACGTTCTCCATATTAATCCCGCGAATATTACTCACCGCATATTAATTTAACAAAAAGAAAGGGAAGGGGCACGTCAGACTATGGTATAAAAAAGGCTGGATCAGGATCCGCAAATAGGCAGTAGTAGTTCAGTAATTCAGTAGAATAGTACTGTTATTGTATTATTTCTAAGCTTCACTACCCGGACATTCAGAACGGCAATTGTACTCTGCTAAGCATTATAAATTTGTCTTTAAAACAATAAATTTTAATCAAGTGCAAACATGTGAGACTCTTTCATAAAATCTCCCAGTCCTAACAAGGTAAGAAACTTAGTTACCTAACTAAACACACCAGATATAATAAAGGCGTTATCCGTTTAACCAACCTCTGCTATCTTCCTAACTAAGATCCAACGTTTACCAACCCAACAGTATTTTAAACATTATTGTGTCTAGCCAAAACACTTCCTCGTCTAGGCATAAAAATTGGACCCCCTCATTCTTGGTTATTAGGATCTTATTGCAAAAAAATTATAATGGTCGAAGCACCCTACGTGCGAAAACTAATTACGCTCAAAATACTAATTAAAAAAATTAGCGAAATAGAACCAAACTTTGCGACAAACAGAAAACCTACGTTTATAGAATGTCTCGTATTTCTACATCAAAGATATCCACCCGCCGAAACAAAGCAAATTATCGCAGTTGATAAATTACAGAGATTAAAATTTAATTTACAAGATTACATTGATACAAGCCCATTGGACTTTCTATGCAAAGATGACCTAATATTCGACATCCTCATTTAAATGACTAGCAAAAATTAAAATCCAGCGGGCCTCCTTAACGCTATTACGGATATAAACTTCGAAAAATTAAAATTAGATAAAACTGAAATTCCCGTACATGAACTCATTGAAAACCAAACAACTTACGAAATAGCAACTGAAAATTCAGACACGTACAAAGCGCCCACTACAAACGTATCTATGACTAATACACCATCCGCTTTCAAATCACCGAAGATTACTCATAATCAATCGGGAAAAGTTGATTTCCCTCCAACTCGACATTTTGCCACAACAAACATAATTAATTTTTCAAGCAGCCCATTTACCACGTATTATACGCTGGGAATTTTAAGAACAAGATTAATAAATTCCACACAAAACATAGTATCATCAATAAAAAATTTTAGCTTAAAAGATGCTGCTAATTTCGTACCAAATTTTGATGGATTCAACATACCATTACACTTATTTATCGACGGTTGTCGGGAGACACGCAGCATAGTCCCAATAATTAATGAAAATGATCTCGCCAAGTTAATTAAAATTAAACTGAGTGGCGAGGCACTCAAAAGCGTACAAGGAAAAACGTTTGATAATGTAGAACAAATCATTAAATGTTTAGACCTACTGTTCGGATCAGCAAAAACGTGTAATCAATTTATAGGCGAATTAGCAACCTTAAAGCAAAAACATGGTGAGAACGTAGTCACATTTTCTAATAGAGTAAAAACAGTGGCTGACGAAATTTTTGAAGCAGCAGTAAGGGAAAATCGAAACCATGCTGGATTTAATAGCCAACTTGATAAAGATAAAGTAAAATTCTTTATATTGGGTCATTAAGGCGCGTATGGGGGAAGCTGAACATTTAGAATTAGCCACAACTAAAGCAATAGAAATTGAACGAGAATTCAACGTACAGGAACCTGAGGAAATAACCGAAACAGTAAAAGCGCTATTCCAACTTAAAGTGGAACTAGTTCGATTATTGAGAGCGGAGGATAGTAGCATCTGCCAAATTTGCAATAAGCCAAAATACACAGCTAAAGACTGTTGGTATCGGATACCGCAGAATCAAAATCCGACTCAGGCAACTATGCAACAGCAACGGCAGCTGCCCTAACAGCAGCCGTGGGCGGAGTCTCGCGTGGTAGCTAACAATAGCACTAGTTCCCGTTCCAACCAACAGCCACATTGGGCCGCCCAAAATCAAGTAAAAACAAGCGTCCCAGCTAATTTAAATTCGTAAGAAAAATTGCAACAAATTCCTCGATTTGCAATTACTGTAAAGAAGCGGGACATGAAAGAGTGATTGCGAAAAACGAAAACTCAGAAATAAAAAATTACAACAAGTGGAAAAAGACAAGGGTTCCCAGACCTTGGCGCTACCCGGGAACCCCTGTAAATACAGCGCCTCAAACTTCGCATGCACAAAAAATCCTTTTACATCTTAACAGTCGATCACCCACAATACAGCTTGAAACAAATACAACAAAACAAAAATTTAGCTTCATCGTAGACATCGGGGCATCAGTCTCGCTACTAAAAATTTCAAGCAAACCAGACGGTGTTCACATAGATATTCTAGACAGATACGAACTACGAGGGATCTCGCAAGAAAGTATCGCGACATTAGGAAAAGTTTCACTAACCTTTCATAACTTTGTACTAGATTTTTACCTAGTACCGGAAAATTTTCCTATATTAGAAGACGGTGTAATAGGAAACTCGTCATTAAGAAAGTAAAAGGCGCATATTGATTAAGCCAGGAATTTCTTAAAAATTAACAACTTGTTCTTCCCAATTCTCACCCAAAATAAATTCTGTCACATTGGATCTATTCCCATAGCAAAAACAAATTAACCAGGCACCCAGCAAGATACCTCTTGCAAACGAGGGGCAAGCACGGCCTAGCGATAACTCGTCGTATTCGGTCGACGGCCCTAGTGAGAAATTGCCAGACCTAGCGGTCGAAACTCGGGGGACGAACGCGCCTATATGCGAAACTCATGTAAAAAAAATGGTGACTATGCCATAAAACGGCACACTGACTTCTAAACAGGATATACTTCAGCTGTTCGAAGACAAAATCCAAGAAATACAAAAAAAAAATCAGAGAAAAAGTCCCTCCTGCCGCGTCAGAGAAAGAATCCGCCTCCTTAGGAAGTGGACACGCCAGTAACAAAACCAGACACGTGTATTAATTATCCTACAGTTACCGAAAACACGTACTGCTCGGAAGGCAATAAAGTTGGCACACAATATAATACGCATAATGAAGACTCTAAGAATAAACAGGATACGCAACCAAAACAAGATATGACCTCTTTAAAAGACGTGATGCTTAAGGACTCAGTCAACTCCCCTACCGAATTCGTTACGTTACCTAATGAAAACATTATCTATTGTCGCGATGCACTATTTATGAGACGACACAATTATTTATTCTTCACTGACACCTTTGGTAACCCTCTGGATGAAGGTGCACTGAGCTTATTTAAACATGATAAACTACCATAAATGAACAAATTACAATTAGCCGTCCACACTGCGATCAAAATAGGAAACAAGATGCATTTTATTATTCCAATCTGTCATGAAAATAAAGAGACCTCAGAAAACATTAGAAATTATATATACCTGGCACTTAAGCAATTCGTAATGTATTTAACTGAAAATAAAATAAAAACCGTCAGTATTGCCCAAAGTAAAAAATTGAACTCGTCGAATTCTTTGAGATTTTACAAATGATAAAAAGTACACTGGGTACTTCTGAAGTCAAGATTATAGTATGTCAGGAGTATATTGTTTTCGCTTCCATCGAGCATCGCCAACAAATAATCGAAGAAGCCCACTGTTCAGCGATAGGCGGTCATAACGGTTGGAATAGAACCTACAAACGTATCGAGAATAAATACTACTAGGTGCATTTAAAAGAAGATGTGCAGGAATTCATTCAAAAATGCTTACCATGCTAGTTAAGAAAATTAAATAGACATAATATTAAACAAAAAATGATCATAACCGATACTCCGCCTGTCCCTTCTTTTAAGGTCAGCATAGACGTAGTAGGCCCACTCGAACCTACTGAAGCGGCAAACGCTTACTTACTTATCTGCATGTGCACGTTTACCAAATACGCCATAGCCTCACCCATGCCAGTCCAAATAGCTACTACTGTAGCTGATAACCTCATTAAAAAACTAATATGTACTTTTGGAGCACCTAACGTTATAGTAAGTGACAGAGGCACTACGGCACTTGTTCTAGTGACCTAAAGCTAATTAGCTCTGACTGTTCAAACTCGGACTTTTATGCCCGAAATCCGTGGTGGCGCACTGAACTAGCGGTGATGCCGCTGCATGCAGGAGTGGAAAAGTTTTCGTCTACGCAGTGATCTACCGACAACGGCGCTGCAAGCAGAAGTGGGAGTTCAGGGATCTGGCTATAAAAGGCCAAACTCGAACAGCCAGAGCATCATCCTCAGTCATTATAAATGATCTTCTAGCAGTAACAACAACAGCATTAACTCCAGTAGTAATAATAGCTCCAGTAAATCTTCACCTTCCGAGATGAAATACATTTTTGATATGCAGGGCTTCCAAGCTCCAGGAGGCAATTTCATCTTCATGGAGCTTGCTATTGTTCCGGTCCAGTGCAACGCTCTCCCCAAGCTGTACTGCTTCTCGCCACCACCTACACCACTAGATTCTCTACCAGCATTTTTCAAAAACGTCAATAGGTAGCTAGAGATAAAACATAATTGCATTTCTTGGGAAGAAGGAAATATTCCGTACACGGAGCTAATGATGGTACTGCAATTAACTTTGCAATTTGCTGATAAGGTGTGTGTTAAAGAAAGGCAAAAAGTAACATAGTTGAAGCCATATCTAAATGAAATGTACGCAATTACAATGTTAGAGAGGCTCGATTAATTAACTAATCAAATCAATGTCATTTATCTTATAGATCAATAGTGGATCTGGAAAGTGACACGGAATGTTCAGCGTTAAGTAAGCTTCCAGACGCTGCCATTCCCTTTTGCAGACATCATGGCACCTGCAAGTGTGGATCTCAACCGGTGTGTGCAATGCGGAACGTGGAAAAATTATTGACGTGGTTGCTGTAAGAGGATAAGACAATGAAGGATCTCACCGCGAAGATGCACCACTGTCAATCCAATTCTACAACACTTATTGAGTAATAAAGTGCAATTTTTGTTTCTCAGAACCGTTACAGCTTTTGAACGGTGTTGCAGAACCGCCACAGCTCTTTAACGAACAGAGGGATAAAAAAAGAAACAATATTATTAATTAAAAAAATTTATTTAAATATTTAAAACTTTAACAAAATCTTTAAAAAATTAAAATCGAATAACTAAAGACTGAATATAAATTAAAACAAACATAAAAAAGAGCGCATAAAAAGAACATAAAAAAGAACACAAAAAACATAAGAAGAACATAAAAAAAGAACACAAAACACGACTAAACTAAATTAAAACTGATACAAATACATAAATTAAAAAATAATAAAATCTCCTACCACCACCACGACGGTATGGCCCACTATTTGACGGTTGTTAATATCGGTGAGAGGCCTTTGTGGTGATGGTTTCGACGCCATCATTCTCTGCAGGTCAGCAGCAACAGCAGTATGACGGGGAGAGAGGTTTTCTCCCTTATCCTTAGTAGGACTGAGATGAAGAAGGAAACCTCTTTTTATGTCGTTCACTCGATTTATCCTCATCGTCTTCCACTGCTGCTGCTGCCGAGACGTTTGGACGATGGTCATTGCAACAGGGATAGGTTTCTTCATGTGCTCTTCATCTTCAACGATCTCTCGATCGTTGAAGAGAGGAGCATGAATCGGTGGGACAGTGTTTACGTACGTGTCCCACCGACTTCTCCTTTTCAGGAGCTTCTCCCTGCTGCGCATGGCGAGCAGCTCAGCCCTGCGCGCTACAGCAATTTTGTTGTAGTGCGCGATGTTCTTCTCTCAGGACCACTCAAATTTCTTCAACACATTGCTTAAATGCAACGTGCAGAGGAAGTTGTAACGGACATGTTCCTCCTGCAAACAAAGGAAAAATATTAATAAATTAATAAATAAAAAAAAAAATTTAAACGAATAAAAAGAAAATACTTACTTTTTTACCAACTGCTGTTGTTGACGCAGCATTTGTTTCTCTCCCTCTAAATATCTTAATTTAGGAAAAGAAGCAGCAGCAGCTAAAGGTGGTAAAGACAAATGAAATTTTTCTTAGCATTGCCCATTGTATTGTCGAGGATTCACAGTATGTGAAACGACAATACTGCCTCCTATACATTGTAGCATAGAAGTTTCAATTTTTCATTCACATACTGTGAATCGAAAATTGAGCCCAGAGGTTGATGAAAGGAAGGAGAAGGTTGCGTCATCACCTCCAAGATGGCTTTAATCACCTAAAACAAAAAAGGAGATATTATATATAAATGATATATACGTATAAATTACATATATAAAATATATAAATTATATATATAAATTCTATATATAACATATAAAATATATATAAATTATGTATATATATATATATACTTAATTTATCTCCCATGATCTGAAAGCGATCACCAGCAGCACAGAACAGCAGAACCATCAAGAGCAGCGATTACAGCAAACCAGCACAAGCACCAACCCAGCAGCAGCAACAATAAAAAAAATAAATAAATTTTAATTAATAAAAAAACATAATTAAAAAAAATAGTTTGTTTCTTTTACTGAAGATGTCATCACCTTTAAATCTTGATTCTTTATGTCACAAGCTGTCTCTCTCTCTCTCTCTCTCTCTCATTTAGAATCAGGATAAAGGTGATAGCTTTAGTAAAATAAATAGTAATGAAACTTTTCTTACCATTATATATTCAGCAACAGCAACTGTAACAGCAAAAAGAAAAAAGTAATAAAAACAGCAACATTTGAAACAAAGAAAAACAATCGGCCTAACAATAATGGTTGACGAACGATTTGGCAAACTTATTTTTTTTATAATATTCAATTATAAAAAAGTAGTTATTACACGCGCGTACGCTACTGGTTCTAGTAGCAGACTAAAATTATCTTACCTTAAAAAAATGACACTAAAATTTATATAGGTGGTAGGACTGTCACAAGCAGTGTCAGATCTTCTCTCTGTTTCTCTGTCTCTGTCTGTCTCTCGTTCTCTCTCTCTCTCTCTCTCTCTCTCTCTCTCTCTCTCTCTCTCTCTCTCTCTCTCTCTCTCTCTCTCTCCACACGTGTTCCTGTAGTACCTTTATATTTTTATCGCTAAAGTGTGTACAAAAACCAGTCAGCAGTCACTTTACCTCTCGGCAAAGGCGTACGCTGATTGGTTCCTGAGGTTTTAAAAGCGAGCGCAAAAAGGCAAAGAGCTCAGTTAGGTAGCCACAGCGGAGGCAACATATAGCAGAAGCAATATCAAGCAAGAGAGAAAGAGAGGGTAGCTAAGAAAAATATATGTATTGGTCATCTGAGATGTTAATTGATAAAAGTAGTCATCGGAAATACTGCTAGCGAGAGGCAGTCTGAAATTCTTTTAGAAAAATTGTTAGATTGGCGCGCATTTTGAAATGAAGATTGATTGTAAGCGCAAAATTTGAAATCTATCTAGAAAGTGTGTTTGGTTTTAAGCGCGAAATTTAAAAAATCTATTTTGAAATAGAGTTTAGTTTTAGGCGCGTAATTTAAGGGCGTAAGTCCTTTTTATTTCATCTTTTTTTTATTTTATTCATGGCAGCCACAACCTCGCTGCCACCTGTGAGGCTCAAGCAGAGCTTCACCCTTTTAATTTTTTTAATTGTTTTTTAATTTTCTTTTTTTTTACAAAAACATCTCATTAGGTGTAGGTTTCATTTACTACAGTGAGTTCATATGTTGAGGGGTGTGGATGCGAAACCAGCTATCAACAATAGAATTGGACTGACAGTGGTGCATCTTCGCGGTGAGATCCTTCATTGTCTTATCCTCTTACAGCAACCACGTCAATAGTTTTTCCACGTTCCGCATTGCACACACCGGTTGAGATCCACACTTGCAGGTGCCATGATGTCTGCAAAAGGGAATGGCAGCGTCTGGAAGCTTACTTAACGCTGAACATTCCGTGTCACTTTCCAGATCCACTATTGATCTATAAGATAAATGACATTGATTTGATTAGTTAATTAATCGAGCCTCTCTAACATTGTAATTGCGTACATTTCATTTAGATATGGCTTCAACTATGTTACTTTTTGCCTTTCTTTAACACACACCTTATCAGCAAATTGCAAAGTTAATTGCAGTACCATCATTAGCTCCGTGTACGGAATATTTCCTTCTTCCCAAGAAATGCAATTATGTTTTATCTCTAGCTACCTATTGACGTTTTTGAAAAATGCTGGTAGAGAATCTAGTGGTGTAGGTGGTGGCGAGAAGCAGTACAGCTTGGGGAGAGCGTTGCACTGGACCGGAACAATAGCAAGCTCCATGAAGATGAAATTGCCTCCTGGAGCTTGGAAGCCCTGCATATCAAAAATGTATTTCATCTCGGAAGGTGAAGATTTACTGGAGCTATTATTACTACTGGAGTTAATGCTGTTGTTGTTACTGCTAGAAGATCATTTATAATGACTGAGGATGATGCTCTGGCTGTTCGAGTTTGGCCTTTTATAGCCAGATCCCTGAACTCCCACTTCTGCTTGCAGCGCCGTTGTCGGTAGATCACTGCGTAGACGAAAACTTTTCCACTCCTGCATGCAGCGGCATCACCGCTAGTTCAGTGCGCCACCACGGATTTCGGGCATAAAAGTCCGAGTTTGAACAGTCAGAGCTAATTAGCTTTAGGTCACTAGAACAAGTGCCGTAGTGCCTCTGTCACTTACTATAACGTTAGGTGCTCCAAAAGTACATATTAGTTTTTTAATGAGGTTATCAGCTACAGTAGTAGCTATTTGGACTGGCATGGGTGAGGCTATGGCGTATTTGGTAAACGTGCACATGCAGATAAGTAAGTAAGCGTTTGCCGCTTCAGTAGGTTCGAGTGGGCCTACTACGTCTATGCTGACCTTAAAAGAAGGGACAGGCGGAGTATCGGTTATGATCATTTTTTGTTTAATATTATGTCTATTTAATTTTCTTAACTAGCATGGTAAGCATTTTTGAATGAATTCCTGCACATCTTCTTTTAAATGCACCTAGTAGTATTTATTCTCGATACGTTTGTAGGTTCTATTCCAACCGTTATGACCGCCTATCGCTGAACAGTGGGCTTCTTCGATTATTTGTTGGCGATGCTCGATGGAAGCGAAAACAATATACTCCTGACATACTATAATCTTGACTTCAGAAGTACCCAGTGTACTTTTTATCATTTGTAAAATCTCAAAGAATTCGACGAGTTCAATTTTTTACTTTGGGCAATACTGACGGTTTTTATTTTATTTTCAGTTAAATACATTACGAATTGCTTAAGTGCCAGGTATATATAATTTCTAATGTTTTCTGAGGTCTCTTTATTTTCATGACAGATTGGAATAATAAAATGCATCTTGTTTCCTATTTTGATCGCAGTGTGGACGGCTAATTGTAATTTGTTCATTTATGGTAGTTTATCATGTTTAAATAAGCTCAGTGCACCTTCATCCAGAGGGTTACCAAAGGTGTCAGTGAAGAATAAATAATTGTGTCGTCTCATAAATAGTGCATCGCGACAATAGATAATGTTTTCATTAGGTAACGTAACGAATTCGGTAGGGGAGTTGACTGAGTCCTTAAGCATCACGTCTTTTAAAGAGGTCATATCTTGTTTTGGTTGCGTATCCTGTTTATTCTTAGAGTCTTCATTATGCGTATTATATTGTGTGCCAACTTTATTGCCTTCCGAGCAGTACGTGTTTTCGGTAACTGTAGGATAATTAATACACGTGTCTGGTTTTGTTACTGGCGTGTCCACTTCCTAAGGAGGCGGATTCTTTCTCTGACGCGGCAGGAGGGACTTTTTCTCTGATTTTTTTTTTGTATTTCTTGGATTTTGTCTTCGAACAGCTGAAGTATATCCTGTTTAGAAGTCAGTGTGCCGTTTTATGGCATAGTCACCATTTTTTTTACATGAGTTTCGCATATAGGCGCGTTCGTCCCCCGAGTTTCGACCGCTAGGTCTGGCAATTTCTCACTAGGGCCGTCGACCGAATACGACGAGTTATCGCTAGGCCGTGCTTGCCCCTCGTTTGCAAGAGGTATCTTGCTGGGTGCCTGGTTAATTTGTTTTTGCTATGGGAATAGATCCAATGTGACAGAATTTATTTTGGGTGAGAATTGGGAAGAACAAGTTGTTAATTTTTAAGAAATTCCTGGCTTAATCAATATGCGCCTTTTACTTTCTTAATGACGAGTTTCCTATTACACCGTCTTCTAATATAGGAAAATTTTCCGGTACTAGGTAAAAATCTAGTACAAAGTTATGAAAGGTTAGTGAAACTTTTCCTAATGTCGCGATACTTTCTTGCGAGATCCCTCGTAGTTCGTATCTGTCTAGAATATCTATGTGAACACCGTCTGGTTTGCTTGAAATTTTTAGTAGCGAGACTGATGCCCCGATGTCTACGATGAAGCTAAATTTTTGTTTTGTTGTATTTGTTTCAAGCTGTATTGTGGGTGATCGACTGTTAAGATGTAAAAGGATTTTTTGTGCATGCGAAGTTTGAGGCGCTGTATTTACAGGGGTTCCCGGGTAGCGCCAAGGTCTGGGAACCCTTGTCTTTTTCCACTTGTTGTAATTTTTTATTTCTGAGTTTTCGTTTTTCGCAATCACTCTTTCATGTCCCGCTTCTTTACAGTAATTGCAAATCGAGGAATTTGTTGCAATTTTTCTTACGAATTTAAATTAGCTGGGACGCTTGTTTTTACTTGATTTTGGGCGGCCCAATGTGGCTGTTGGTTGGAACGGGAACTAGTGCTATTGTTAGCTACCACGCGAGACTCCGCCCACGGCTGCTGTTAGGGCAGCTGCCGTTGCTGTTGCATAGTTGCCTGAGTCGGATTTTGATTCTGCGGTATCCGATACCAACAGTCTTTAGCTGTGTATTTTGGCTTATTGCAAATTTGGCAGATGCTACTATCCTCCGCTCTCAATAATCGAACTAGTTCCACTTTAAGTTGGAATAGCGCTTTTACTGTTTCGGTTATTTCCTCAGGTTCCTGTACGTTGAATTCTCGTTCAATTTCTATTGCTTTAGTTGTGGCTAATTCTAAATGTTCAGCTTCCCCCATACGCGCCTTAATGACCCAATATAAAGAATTTTACTTTATCTTTATCAAGTTGGCTATTAAATCCAGCATGGTTTCGATTTTCCCTTACTGCTGCTTCAAAAATTTCGTCAGCCACTGTTTTTACTCTATTAGAAAATGTGACTACGTTCTCACCATGTTTTTGCTTTAAGGTTGCTAATTCGCCTATAAATTGATTACACGTTTTTGCTGATCCGAACAGTAGGTCTAAACATTTAATGATTTGTTCTACATTATCAAACGTTTTTCCTTGTACGCTTTTGAGTGCCTCGCCACTCAGTTTAATTTTAATTAACTTGGCGAGATCATTTTCATTAATTATTGGGACTATGCTGCGTGTCTCCCGACAACCGTCGATAAATAAGTGTAATGGTATGTTGAATCCATCAAAATTTGGTACGAAATTAGCAGCATCTTTTAAGCTAAAATTTTTTATTGATGATACTATGTTTTGTGTGGAATTTATTAATCTTGTTCTTAAAATTCCCAGCGTATAATACGTGGTAAATGGGCTGCTTGAAAAATTAATTATGTTTGTTGTGGCAAAATGTCGAGTTGGAGGGAAATCAACTTTTCCCGATTGATTATGAGTAATCTTCGGTGATTTGAAAGCGGATGGTGTATTAGTCATAGATACGTTTGTAGTGGGCGCTTTGTACGTGTCTGAATTTTCAGTTGCTATTTCGTAAGTTGTTTGGTTTTCAATGAGTTCATGTACGGGAATTTCAGTTTTATCTAATTTTAATTTTTCGAAGTTTATATCCGTAATAGCGTTAAGGAGGCCCGCTGGATTTTAATTTTTGCTAGTCATTTAAATGAGGATGTCGAATATTAGGTCATCTTTGCATAGAAAGTCCAATGGGCTTGTATCAATGTAATCTTGTAAATTAAATTTTAATCTCTGTAATTTATCAACTGCGATAATTTGCTTTGTTTCGGCGGGTGGATATCTTTGATGTAGAAATACGAGACATTCTATAAACGTAGGTTTTCTGTTTGTCGCAAAGTTTGGTTCTATTTCGCTAATTTTTTTAATTAGTATTTTGAGCGTAATTAGTTTTCGCACGTAGGGTGCTTCGACCATTATAATTTTTTTGCAATAAGATCCTAATAACCAAGAATGAGGGGGTCCAATTTTTATGCCTAGACGAGGAAGTGTTTTGGCTAGACACAATAATGTTTAAAATACTGTTGGGTTGGTAAACGTTGGATCTTAGTTAGGAAGATAGCAGAGGTTGGTTAAACGGATAACGCCTTTATTATATCTGGTGTGTTTAGTTAGGTAACTAAGTTTCTTACCTTGTTAGGACTGGGAGATTTTATGAAAGAGTCTCACATGTTTGCACTTGATTAAAATTTATTGTTTTAAAGACAAATTTATAATGCTTAGCAGAGTACAATTGCCGTTCTGAATGTCCGGGTAGTGAAGCTTAGAAATAATACAATAACAGTACTATTCTACTGAATTACTGAACTACTACTGCCTATTTGCGGATCCTGATCCAGCCTTTTTTATACCATAGTCTGACGTGCCCCTTCCCTTTCTTTTTGTTAAATTAATATGCGGTGAGTAATATTCGCGGGATTAATATGGAGAACGTGCTTAGCCTAATCTATCTCGCTAGATAGATTTACAAATCTTCCCGGGAAAGTTTACAATTAGTATGATAGGAAGTTAAATTACCGATACCTGATTAGTTATCATAGCCCGTGACGTGCGTTCTCTTAGTATCGACGTGACACCTGATTAGTTACCATGGCCCGTGACGTGCGTTCTCTTAGTATCGACGTGATACTTTAAAAAATCTGAAAAAATTTACCAGAGTTGTTGACGTGAAGAAGTACAATTGTCAAAGTTTGAGAAACAAAAATTTTTTGTTCATGCGATTTGTCAGAGAATCGGCCATATATATATATATAATCAAGTTGACTATTATAACTAAACAGTTTATTATTATTTAAACAAAGTCTGTTAATATTTTATTTATTATCTTAACATGGTAGCAAAGCATGGTTTCAAAGTAAAAAGATTTTTCAAGTAATAATGGTTACAAAGTAAAAAGATTCTTCAAGAGTACAATTGATATTGAAAAAGTTGTTTAAACAAAAAAATAGAATTCAGAAATCAAAGAAGATTAATAAGTAAATAAGAAGAATATATTTTGAAGAATGATTGATTAAAATACGGCAAGATACATGTGAATATAAATAAGGTTATGAGGAACCACGTGTAAACAATGAAACGCACATGGTCAAGAATTTAGAGATTAAATGTGCTCTGACTGATCAAACATGAAATAATCCAAGAATTTAATGAAGTAAGGTAAAAGTATACAGTGCCGCTTACGCACTTTTACCCCCCCACGGGCAAAATCAGTCTAATTTCAAAGTTTTATATCTCTGGTAGAAATTAACGTACAAAGACGCGCGTGGGTGCGTTTGAAAGGTCTTTCAGAGAGCTTTCAAATAATATGACTCACGGTTGCCATCGATTGTTTTTTTAAATTTTGCAACAATTATGCAAAATTGAAAATTCTGAAACTTTTTTATTATTTTTGACAATTAGCCAATTTTGGAAAAAAAATAGTACGAAAATTTGAAGTACACCATTTTTTAGCTATTACCAAGCCCTATCTGAATCACTCATCAAAAATTTATTTTCGTCAAATTTGACGCGCGCACGGGCATTTTTTCCTGGAAGTGACAGTTTTTTTCAACATTTTTTATCTCCGTCAAATTGTAACAACCGAAAAAAATTTATAGGAGAAAAAATGTTTGTTTTTTTACGTAGAATACTGCAATAATTTTTTTTTCGGTTTTTCGAAAAAGTTTTTTTTTCGGTTTAAATTATTTTTCAAGGTCGAAAAAAAAAAGATTTTTTTTTTTATGTAATTTACGATACTTGTTATGTAGTATTATTGAATGGGTGGAAAAAATTTTTTTTTGTGGTTTATCATCTTTTTAGCGTACCGACTGTGAGACAAAAAAATTGAAAAAAACCGAAAAAAAAAATTTTTCGAAAAACCGAAAAAAAAATTATTGCAGTATTCTACGTGAAAAAACAAACATTTTTTCTCCTATAAAATTTTTTTCGATTGTTACAATTTGACGGAGATAAAAAATGTTGAAAAAAACTGTCACTTCCAGGAAAAAATGCCCGTGCGCGCGTCATATTTGACGAAAATAAATTTTTGATGAGTGATTCAGATAGGGCTTGGTAATAGCTAAAAATGGTGTACTTCAAATTTTCGTACGATTTTTTTTCCAAAATTGGCTAATTGTTAAAAATAATAAAAAAATTTCATAATTTTCAATTTTGCATAATTGTTGCAAAATTTAAAAAAACAATCGATGGCAACCGTGAGTCATATCATTTGAAAGCTCTCCGAAAGACCTTTCAAACGCACCCACGCGCGTCTCTGTACGTTAATTTCTACCAGAGATATAAAACTTTGAAATTAGACTGATTTTGCCCGTGGGGGGGTAAAAGTGGCTGACCGGCACTGTATACACTGCTATAATTGCATGGCTTTTGCTTGGACTGCCTTTCCTTCCTATCGCTTCTCTCAACTTTCGCGATTTAAGCTGCGTGAACAACGACGCTCTCCGCGCGCCAGTTGGCAACTTGACCTACCGGGCCGGCCTTACGTAGCATAACGTAACCCCACAAAGAGCTGCAATTGTTTACAGTCAGTATTTGATCTCGGTTAAATTAATATTGTAGCAGTCTAAATCCCCATTACAAAGTAAAATTTTTGATTTTGTTTAGAAAATTTTTTAAATCAAACTGTCTTCGGACGCGGATATGAAATTACTTAATTTTTACGGAAAAGACTATAATCTCTGGAAGAAATGATTGTTACTCTGTTTAAAATTTCGAAATTGTAATGAAGTTGTCACATGTGAAGGAGATAAAACTAAAAATACAGAATGTTCCAATCATGAATGTAAAGCAATGAATATAATTTATTCAAGTGATTTAAATGAACAATTAGAGTTTAAAATAGATGAAAAAACAGTTATCGGTTGTAACGAGGTGGTTATCCTACAAAAATGAGAAATTTATTGACGAACAAACTCCCACGATGCAGAGCTAACCGCCGCTCCGTTAAACACGTATAGCTATATGTGTATTCGCCTTTATGTTTGATGATTTCGTTTCAGTGTCTTCTTTCCAACCGAGTTGAACTCACCTTAAGTCAGTTGACTTGTGACACTCCATCTATCTTCAGTATGAATGACTTAATGCCTAATCCGCCTAATTCCCTAGACGAAATCGGATTAGGACTTAAGCCTTTATAGATCTATTAAACTAATAGGAAACGAAATGATGTAAAGGGTGAATAAAATTCACAAAGTTATTTTGTTAATTAACACAGTTAATTCACAAAAACTACAGTCTTTTATGGGCCGAAAAACTAACGCACGCGATATAGGATTTACAATTATTGATAATAATCTGGTGAGAGAGAGAGAGAGAGAGAGAATTCGAATTTGCCATGAAATCTAACGCTCGGCGCGAATAAAAAAAATTTACGATCGTAATTGACAAAATACTTTCGAAAGTATCTTGTCGCGCAATAATAAAGGGAGCTGCATCTACCCTACTGTGCAATTACGGTGATCAGCCGTAATTGTTGTTGAAAAAAATCAACGATCGATGCTCCTCTAATCAACTGTGCTGCTTCGATAAAAATCTGCCGCTGCTTGCTGCTGCTATTATGCTGCTGCTTCCTGCTGCTGTAACGCTGCTGCTGCTACTGGATTGATGTACTCACACACGTATACAGTCCCAGGAAAACTTTATAAAAACGGCGAAACAGTGCAAAACAAGTTGGCGATATTCTTGCGAAAACAGCTGGGGCTTAACTGAAACTTTTAAATTCTCGCACGCCCTCTCTCTCTTTTAGTCGTTTGAACTAACATCGCGAGTGTATCGAATCGCGAACGGATCAATTATTCGAATCGATTACCGTTGCAGCCCCCTGCAATTCCTAACTACCCGGGCAGGACGAATACCCGCGATTCGTCGTCATCAGGAACCTGAAAAAGAAAAGAAGGAAAGGAACCAAATGAATCAAAGCTTTCCTCCTTTATTTGAGCCACATTATTGTCTGCTCTCCAGGGCATGCATCATTTCTTGGCTACACGTGGCGCTCGATGTTTCGGGTAACGCCAGTGTGTAGCCTTCTTCAGGCACCGCTGGGAATTGGTCACCCCAGGCTCCCCATATATGTAGCAGCCCCTCATCTGCGATCGGGATTGAGCAGCATCCGGATCCGGTGTGGTCTGCTCAGCAGACCGAGGGAACTGATGGGCGCTGACTACCTGGGAGGTGGTGATGGTTACACTTCCCACCGTGGTGGTCGCATGTCCATCCTGCGACCTGAACTGATCGTGGTGTCAGGAGCCACATGCCCGTCCACATGAACCGTGAGCATCGGCCCAGTACCAGTAACTCCCGGGTCTCTCTTCTCCTGTGCCGGCACCGGAAGCACTGCGGGGAACTCCTGTCTATTATTCACATGCAACAGGGACTCTCCGTAGGCCCTCTGGCGTTGAGCCACCTCTGCCCACTCTCCTAGTAGTTCTTCTGCGCCCTGGCGGTTCATGAAGCGTCTCAGGTGATCCTGCACCTGAGACTGGAGGTCTGCTGCAAACCGCCAGTCACTCTCCACCTCGTTGATCCCCAAACGTACCTGTCTGAAGTCGAGGAGGAGAGTTGACTGATCCGGAATACGAGGGTGGTTGCAGACCCAGTGCGATGCCCCACAGGTTTCCCTGAATCCTGGGCACTGGCTCGCACTGTCCGACGTCTGGAATACGCCGGAATTGAGGGTCTGCACTCCTTGGTCCATAGTGGACTTGGGACGCTTGAACTCTTCCTGGTCCTCCGTTTGTGTACAAGCGTCCCGGGAAGCCTTCTTCGGAGCGACCCACGATGTGTTCCGGAGAATATCCACCACCGATGTGCTGTGACGCTCCCTTCGGGTGGCCCCCTTCAACTGGACCCTGGCGAAGCTATGCAGAGCTTCTATTAAATGCATCGCATCAGGGTTCAGCTGCAAATCTAATAGCATCTGAGTGACTACCTCGAAGGTCTCTTCCTCCACGACGATTCTCCGGTCCATCTGTAACATCCAAAACAAACAAAAATCTTGGATAAAACTCCCTGCGCAAAGAAAAACCCTATCAAATGCCGCATACCACCGAATTATGCGTTATCTCGCTATTTATCGCGGGAACGCCCTGGCCCTCGTCTGTTACCGTTCGGGTTTATCGGCCCAACCGTCCTTTGCACGACGGGCACGATCTTTCTAGGCCTACCTCTCCCTCTAGATTCCTTTATGGGAGAGTTGTCGCCTCTTGCCTGACCGGTGACCGTCTCTGGGACCTTTGGAGGTTGTCCTCGACCTTGCTTGGTTGGAGCAGATACCGGTAAATCCGACGCCTCGATGGGATCATTACCTATAGCCGTGCGGGCTGCTAATTCGATCCGCTCGCTTCTTCGAACGGATCTTCGAACTCTTTCGCGGATTCGTTCGCCTCCAACGACTGTTCCTCTTACGACTCACGAAGATCGATTACTTCCTCGCTTTTCTCTTCATCCCCCGGACCATACTACGGCTTAAGGTCTTTGGCATGGAAGAGTTTGGGCAGGATCTCCAAATGATTGCCCAGTTTATATGTGTTGGGACCGCAAACCGCTTCAATCACGTACGGACTAGCGTATTTCGGCGCTAATTTGGCTGAAATGCCATGAGCAGCCGAGGAAAGAATCCTGTTCCTTTTCCATACCCAATCTCCGACCTTAAACTCCGGTTACCGTCTCTTCCGGCCCTTTAACTTGGAGTTGGCCCGCTCCCATGAATTAGAGAGTTTCTTCATATGTTCAGCTCAATCTACCACAGCTTGACCCTCCGAACACTCAAGGGCCTGGTGATCTAAGGATCTTCTGAACGTCAAAGGAGGTACCGGCTGACGCTCAAAGATGTGCATTGCAGGACTATATCTGGTGGCGCTAAGAATTGCCGAGTTCAATGCGAAGTAGAACTCTAACAGGTGCACGTCCCAGCTCTTATGATCACGGCTCACGTAAGACGTGGTCATAGTTTTGAGCGTCCTGTTTACTCGCTTAGTGAGATTCGCTTAAGGATGATACACGGGAGTCAAGGCGCGCTGGATGCCGTTCTTCTGAAGGTATGAATCGACTTCATGATTCTTGAACTCGGTTCCATTATCCGACAAGAATACCTCTGGCACGCCAAACCTAGTGACAATCCTCTTGTGCAATTCCTTTGCGATTGTCCTCCCACTGGCTTTGCGTATCGCAACGCATTCTACCCAGCGAGTAAATAAGTCTACAAAGACTAAGACGTATTCAAAACCTCGAAAGCTTTTGGGAAATGGGCCAGTGATATCACCGGCCACCACCTACCAGGAACGTGACACTTATCTACGACCCATTAGCCCGCAAGGTGCCCTTTGTTTCACCTTGCACTGCTCATATACCGAGCAACTCTTTACGTACTCCCTGACCTGACCGTACATCTTAGGCCAGTAGTACAAGCGCCTAGCCCTGAAGAACGTACACTCTCGTCCTTGATGCCCTGCCGTAGGAGCATAATAGAACTCCTGGAGCACCTGGTGCCTTTCCTCCCTAGGCATCGCCAGCTTCCGCGCTTCATCGTTGGTGATGGACCCTTCACTGTCCTCATCAGGCTAATAGTGATATAGCCTGCTCCCCCCCACTACCTTCTATATAGGGTGTGAGTGTGGGTTTTGGCGTACTTCCTGGTATTATTACAAATACCAGGCGTCAGTAGTCTCCGACCGACTATTTATGGCACTCACTTCAATCCCCTCCTCCTCATAGGTCCTAGACAATGCGTCCGGCACCACATTGAGATCTCCCCTTCGATATTGAATATGCCTGAAATGGCTTCACAGTATGAGAAATCCCACGGGAAGACTAGTCTCATCCTCTGGGTTATATCCACGAGTCGCATCCATTCCTCCATTCGTTACGGTTTTCAGCGGTTTCTTTCCTTCCGCTGCTGATACGATGATGAGCTTGTTTCCACTCGTGGATTCCTTCGGCAGGGGAGCTTTTTGTGTGGAGGGGCCCGTACCTTTCAGGTCTTCCGGTTGCTCGATCCTCATTTCAATCGAGTCTTCTCCCTCATCCACAACCTGTATGTGACCACCTGGTCCTTCCAGGATAACCACTCCCCTATTCTGCAGAGGGCTGGCATCGGGCTCGATCGCTTACTACTCCGATATACCGCTAGGTCCTGGGCTCTTTTGACGCCCTACCAGGACCTGTTTGGATCCCTGAGTCGCCGACAATTTGCACTTTCCAGTCGACGACCTGCAGTGAGAGGTCGAATTTATTGGAGGCGCGAAGATGTCCTCTTCTCTTAGCTCTCCTTGCCGTTTCCCTTGTCGCAATCTGGGGCAGAATTTACGGCTGAAGCCCAGTTTGCTGCAAACGGAACACTCGAGAGGCTTGGTGAAGTCCATCTTCCGTCTCTGTCCTTCTCGCCGCTCGCCAGAAGACCTGAGAGAAGGAGAATTCTTCCTTCTCCCACGCTATCGGCTTCTGGAGGGCTATCCTCCCTTTCTTTGGCCAATTTGCGCAAGATTCGCTCAATACCCTCCAGACGCTCCTCCATCTTCTTATCAGAAGTGGAAATTTGTGTAGCCGATACCGTCAGTTGCTCGGCAGGCCTCCTGGCAGGGTGCACCTTTCCTTCGTTGGACACTGCAGCGGTTTGGGATTTGCTACCAGCCGTTCTATTGTTCGGCCGGTAGGCGTGCTGAGGGAAGATCGTCGAGTTGGGATTCGCGAATATGTATGGACGACGATCGTAAGACAAGGTGTTTTGTCCTTCGGTCGAACCCCTTTTAAACTCGTGTATTGATGTCAACTTGCTCCAACGCAGCTGAATCTGGATTTTCGGAAAAAGGTTTGCATGGAGCAGGTCTAATAACCTCTCCAAGGGCATTGATGGTTCCAGTCTATTGACAAAAGCCATCAGGTTGGACACGTAGTCTCATACCAATTCGTCTTCGCCCAGGAATCGGTTTTGAGCTTCCTGAAGCAGCCTTTGTTGCTGTTGCGTACTTGAGCTAAAGTACTTCGTCATCCGTTAGCCCTGCACCCACGCAATCTTCCAACATCGACAGAAACGTGTCTACGCTCTCTGCCTTACTGCCCATAAACCTCAATTTCAATCTACGGACGATTTTCCCAACATCTCTGGTTGTAGAGAGCCCTGAGGATAAGTGAGGACTGGTGCCAGATGATCCGCTTCGACTCCTCTGTCAAACAGGTGCGGATCTCCCGTACTCCTCCCGATACTCTTCATCTCCTCTTCTTTGGAGAGCTTCCAGTGGGGTGACGTCTTTTCTTCTGGGTCCTGGTCTTGGAGGAACCGGTGTGTTTCCCGAAATTCCAGAATCGTAGTAACAGGTGAATTTGTCCTGAAAATCTACATTTCGTCTGAAGCGCGGTTGAGTCGAATCATGCTGTGAAGAACCGGCTGCATTGACCATTTCATGCATTCCGTCTTCCAGCTCTCGTATTCTTTGGCGCATGTCATGCGCCTCGCGCTCCGCACACACCTGTATTCCCTGTAGAGTGTGATGGGTTTCTAGGATTCGACCTATCAGCTTACGGTTGCGGTCGACTCCCTCCTTCAGGTACTTCATATAGTAAATCCTCCATATACTCCATAAATATCTCCCGGAAGGCTTCGTTCAAGGATAATTTTTCTTGAGGCTCCTTCCGGGTGCAGGATTCTAGCGACCTGAGATTTAGATTGCTCCGTCTCCTCTCTCCCTCCTCCTGTTCCTGGGTATGAAGGACCTTCTGGATGATCTCATCCTCCTCTTGGCGGCGCGCTTCACCGTCCGAGACCTCATCAGGGCCGGTGAATGTCCTTGACACACGTGTCAAGGGCATTCCCTCCCTGTTGATGAGTCTCAGGGGATGATCGCTGTTCTTATCTGTGCTGAGGTTTTTCAACTGTAATAGCGTCGGCCGCCCTTGGCCGGCAATCCTACCCGCTATCACCTAATTCTTTAAGGAGGAGGTAAGGGAGGCGGTGTATCGCTCCCAGTAAGGCAAAAGAGGAAAGGCGATCGCAATAAATATTTTCACCTTTTACCAATGAATTATATTTATTATAAAAACGCTACCTTGAGCGATGACGAACAGAACAATCTATAAAACCTTAACCTAATACACCATAACTTCTTACCAACTAAATGAGATGACTTGCACGTGAGCGCCTTGCCATCTCATCACCGACTTGATACACAATAAGGAAAGAAAACTTAACCACTAGTTCAGCTGTGCCAGCCCGCGAGAGCCTGACACAGCGCACAAGTCGCGAATAGCCAAAAAGGATAACACCGATTAAGGAAGAGAAACGAGAGGAGAGAGTATGACCTGTATAAGTGGCGAAGTCCGCTGGGCTGGCACGTTGATCTTCTTTCTGCCGGCTGGTGACTTCCTCAGATATGGCGTGACTGGTGTACAAAGGCCGCTCTCGAGAATACTGTGCCAGTTCGTTAGGCTGGTATGCTCTCGCTCGCGGGGTCAATTCCTTAATGCTCGCGAGAAACAACGCAATAGTGCGTGAGAGACTGCTTCCCACGCCCTCCCCACTCACTTAACTAATCGGCGGCACGCGGCACCGCCAAGCGTGGCCAGTGTCGCGCGCCTAGCCGTACTATAGCTGCACTCTTTCTCTCTCTCTCTTTCTCTCTCTCTCACTTTCGGTGACTGACGAGAGCGCATGTTGCTGCGCGCTTCTGCCCACTAATACTGCTGCTGCTCTCTCTTTTTTCCTTGATAAAGAGAGAAACCGATGCTGAAACAAAAAGCTGGCATCAGGCACGAGAAACATACGTGCGCTAGATGCCCACCATGAGCCCTTGCCGATGTCGGAGAGAGAGAAGGGACGCACAGTGCAGGCCATGACCAACGTACACCGTTACACAACTCGTTACAGATCATCGAGAATCATATCGAGCCACGCTTGTCGGATGCGCGTCTTGCGCCCCGCCACCTCTTTACTGCGCGTGGTCTTTTCGAAATCTGTGACGGTGTAGTCTCCTAGCAATCATCTCCCTAGCCTAGCCGCCTGCTGGATGACACTTCCATCCTGGCGCAGCTCGAGATACGCCAAGTAGCGTTCGGGCTGTGCGGAGGTCAGCTCTAATGCCCAATTGTCGATCTGGGCTGACAATAGAGCCATCTTTCCTCCGCACGGGTATAGAATACGGTCGAGGTTCAAAATTATCGGCCTACACGATGTACAACCTACTGCTTCCTATCACCCAAGGTATGAGCGGGGTATGCACTAATGAGTGTATCTACCCTTAATGCCTTCTTTTTTTAAGGCGTAAACCTGTGAGATTATGAGCACGTGCAGTCTTCACAAACTATCTAATAATAGTATAAAATATCCTACCTAAGGTCGGAGCCTGCTGTTTGCTTGCTCCGCCTGGCTAATATTTCCTGAACTGCATGCATGGGTCGGGCTCTCTGCTAATACCGTCGCTCAGGTGTTTCCGGTCCTCCCTTTATCCACCAAACTATGGTTCAAACGAGCTAACACTTGATTTCTCAAAACGACCTGGAATTACTTCGACCTATTATTTATTACCGCTTTTGGCCCTTTTCACAATAAATTTGACAATTTATAAGAAAAAAGTCCAAGTGATTCCGTTTTTCCCCTGCAGAGGGCGTACCGCTCACGATCTCGCGCTACCACCTGCTCAAACCTTCCTAAGCGCTCGCGCAATCGTCTCTCTCTCTCGTGCGTCGATTACCTTCGCCGCACAATCCTATTAGCACGAAACGGGTCTTAATACCAGTTGGGCGCCATGTAACCGGATGGTTATCCTACAAAAATGAGAAATTTATTGACGAACGAAATCCCACGATGCAGAGCTGACCGTCGGTCCGTTACACACGTATAGTTATACGTGTATTCGTCTTTATGTTTGATGATTTCGTTTCCGATTCTTCTTTCAAACCGAGTTAAACTCACTTTAAGTCAGTTGACTTGTGACACTCGATCTATCTTCAGTATAACTGACTTAATGCCTAATACGCCTAATCCCTTAGACGAAATCGGATTAAGACTTAAGCCTTTATAAATATATTAAGCTAATAGTAAACAAAATGACGTAAACGGCGAATAAAATTAACAAAGTTTAATCAATAAAAACTACAAGTCTTTTACGGGCTGAAAGACAAATACAAGCGAATAGGTTTCACAATTCTTAATTATAATTCAGTGAGAGAGAGAGAGAGAGAGAGAGAGAGAGAGAGAATTCGAATTTTCCGCGAAATCTAACGCTCGGCGCGAATACAAAAATTTACGATTACGATCGACAAAATACTTTCGAAAATTAAAAGAATAAAAGAACTTAGATGTGATAATGAAAAAGAGTATATAAACAATGATGTTTTCAACTTAATTAGAGAAAACGGAATTTATTTAGAATCATGCCTGCCTTATGTTCATCCGTTAAATGGTACTGCGGAAAGATATAATAGAAGTGTTATGGATACAGCAAGATGCTTAATGTCCGAAGCAAATTTACGTATAAGATATTGGCCAAAGGCAGTTAAAACTGCCGGCATACTTGAATAATAGAACCATCGCGAATACTGTATTTAATACAATGCAATAACAAGAGACCTTATGTAATTACCTTTGATAAAAAGCCTAGTCTGAAATATTTAAGAATGTATAGTAGTGTTACGACTCACGCAACGGCCGCGAATTGACAATAGTTACTCTACCGTGTCTGTCTCTTTTCGGCCAACGCGTAAGCGCTTTACCACGGGTAAAAGACTAAGCAAGAGCAAGCTGGCCATTAAACTAAAACACCGGCTAGAAAAGTAACGGTTAATTAAAATAGATTTACCTAAAAGTTAACTCGTCCTAAAACTCGTACTGCAGAATCCAGGGATGTATCGTAGTTTTATGGAGTAGGCGTAAGACTCTTTCTAATTTAAAATGGATGACTTATAGAAATATAGTTTAAATAATTATTACTCAGAATAAGCGATACAGAGACTTCCGGAGTCTTTCGAAGTAGAATACTGAGTTATTTCGACAATCGCTCTGCCACCTCTTTTATAAAGCATAACAAATAAAAAGTAGGCTATAAAGGGTTAAACCCATAAGAGGAACACGCGTCACAAAGAACAAGGTCAGACTTCAATTAGGCATTACTCTAATTGAGGGAATTCTCCTTACATAAAAATACAAATTTGCCGCTTTTATATGGCCTGACCTGTTCTCTACGTTACACGCCCATCCCGAAGAATAGCGACGCATGGCGCTCAAAAGTTACACCCGCCATTATTCATTGTACTATTTGAAAAACTTCCCGATATAATAGTATTTAACGATAGTCAATAGACATACCTCTAAATATTACCTGACAATACATTTACACTTATAAATTACATACAATGAGTTTATTCTACGCGTTATCTATTAAACAGAAGGTTAGTACGCATACATATGTATATATTATTAAACAAACAATTCACAGCATCACTCATCACGTTCTTCAATAGTTTATTGTTCAAAAGGTAAAAAACTTTCTCTCCACGCGTTGTTCAATCTTCGCTGGAAAATCTCTTCACTAATATTACCGCGCTTGCACATATGGCATTTCTCTCCGGCTTGTAGAGCATATTGATGCACGGTCGACCAGCAATTCCAGCTAATTAAAAAGATGTTCTTCAATCCGTGGCTTAAGTATTTCAGGATACATAGTTTACCGAAACGCCACTCAGGTAAAGAGCGAGCGCACTGATGTAATTATCATAAATTAAGAGATCCGCGAATTTCTTTCCTCCATAAGGCAAGTGGATTAATTCTGCATATGTTCTTCCGCACTCAACTTATTCCTCTTGGTAATATGATACCATATAGTCTAGCCAATTCTGTGTCTCCGTTCGATTGCTTCCATCGTGCGATCGTGGAATACATTCTACATACATACGAGGTGTGATCAAAAAGTAAGGTGAATTTTGTAATTTAGCGGGCTACGTCCGTTCGATCTTCGACTTTTTTATTTGGTTATGTCGGTACACTCGTCTAGAACATACGTTCCAAATTTCAGCTTTGTAGTATGTTTGGTTTATTTGTGAGAGGCATCAAGGTTAGAAGTGTTTTGCGTGCTCCACGATTTGCTGCTGTCTAAAAACATTGATCAAAGAGTTTGCATTAAATTTTGTGTGAAAAATGGAATCAAATGTTCCAAAACACTTGAAATGCTGAAAGTGGCATACGGTGAGTCTACTTTAAGCCAAAAAAATGTTTACAAGTGGTATAAACTCTTCCAAGAAGGCCGAGAAGACACCGACGACGAACCTCGTTCTGGACGCCCCAGCACATCAACAACTGATGAGAATGTTGAAGAAGTGAAGAAAATAGTGTTGGGAAATCGTCGAATTACCATTAGAGAAATTGCTGATGATATTGGCATCTCATTTGGTTCGTGCCAATCAAGTTTGACGAGTGTTTTAGACATGAGACGTGTGTCACCGAAGTTTGTTCCGAAATTGCTCAATTTCGTCCAAAAGAAACGTCGCATGAGCATCGCCCAAGAGCTACTGAATGACGTCAACGATGATCCAGATTTACTCAAAAGGGTTATAACAGGTGACGAAACATGGGTATACGGTTATGACGTCGAGACTAAGACTCAATCGTCCCAGTGGAGGCATTCTGGATCACCAAGACCAAAAAAAGCACGCCAAGTTCGATCAAATGTAAAGGATTTGCTTACAGTTTTCTTTGACTGCAGGGGCGGGGTGCATCATGAGTTCTTGCCACAGGGTAGAACAGTAAATAAGGAATATTACCTGCAAGTTATGCGCAATTTGCGCGAAGCAATCCACCAGAAACGTCCGAATTTGTGGAAAAATAAAAATTGGCTTTTGCACCATGATAACGCCCCTGCTCACACATCGTTGCTTGTGCGCGAATTATTGGCTAAAACCAACACAGTAACGATGCCACAGGCACCGTATTCCCCAGATCTGGCCCCCTGTGACTTCTTCTTGTTCCCAAAACTGAAGAGGCCCATGAAAGGACGGCGTTTTGCCACGATTGTGGAGATAAAGACGGCATCGAAGGATGAACTAAACAAGATCACAAAAAATGATTTTTTGAAATGCTTTGAGGATTGGAAAAAGCGTTGGCACAACTGCACTATATCCGAGGGGGATTACTTTGAAGGAGATAAAATAAAAATTGATGAATAAATAAATATTTTTTGAGAAAAATAAAAATTCACCTTACTTTTTGATCACACCTCGTACATGTAAGAATACAAAGTTGACCTTCAAATGACCTTGAACATGACCTCCAAGGTTAAAGGTAAGGTCATGGGAATGTGGCCCTGTCGAAGTTGAGCAACTTTTGTCTAAAATATTTTTCGCTTAACATTACACTTACCCGGTCATTAGGGTGGATAAATTAAGGAAAAAAATAAATTGACCTTCACATGACCTTGGGTGGTGAATCAGACCCCACATATGTTACATCATCTGAATTTTCCACTCTTTCTGAATTCGGGCTCATAAATATGGGTTCCCATTTAAGCAAACAAAGTTGATATTCAAATGACCTTGAACATGACCTCAAAGGCTAAAGGTAAGGTCATGGGAATTTGACCCCCTCGAAATCGAGCAACTTTTGTCTGAAAAATATTCCGCTATCTCTCATAGTTTCCGAGAAAACCTACTGGTCCACTTAAAATGGCCCAGCCTGTATATTTATAGCTTTTTTCTATGAACATAATATCGTTTGGTTTACTTTGATACATTTCGCTACTTCTAGTATTTTTTTTTATACAGGGTGTCCCTTTTGAATTTACCACCCCCTAAAACAGGTTAATAATTTGCTCTGGGAAAAAAATGTTTCAAATAAAATTTGTTGGGTTCGAAGGGGGGCATCTTTTGTCTATTTCAGCTGCGACCTTGAACATGACCTTCAAGGTCATTTGAAAGTCAAGACCAAATTTTCATATGAAATGTGCATATTTTATGGCGGATTCGGATTCTACTAAAAAAGAGAAACACTTTTTGTATGAATCATTTTTTGATCATCAATAGGTAGGTAGCTCTCCCTTTAACTGAAAAGAGAATTTGTTCTAGAAATAAGATGTTTTAGATGAATGTTACTAGCTTCAAACAATGACAGAGGTATCCTTTGGATCACTTAAGGCAAGACCTTCATGTCCAACCACTTAAGGCAAGACCCCTTCGTTCAGCTAGTCACGGAAATTTCAATGTCTCAAGTGCTCTATCAATTGCCCATTTTGTTGAATGCACATTTGTATTCTCTGCCGAAAACTTCTTTGGACATCTATTAATGTTTGTGGGGTTAACGCCTGGAATGCTGCAACAATTCTCTCCATCATATTTTGTGCCGTCGTCGGGGCTTCCGCGTAAACTCTCTGCTTCACGGCCCCCCACAGAAAGAAGTCGAATGGGGTCAAATCTGGCGATCGCGCAGGAAATTCATAGATTGGACTACCAATTCCAATCCAACTATTTGGGTATGTCGCGTTCAGAAATCTCCTGACAAGTAGTCGACGATGAGCGGGAGCACCATCTTGCTGGAACCACATGTCTCGCCTTATTTCTAGCGGAATGTTTTCTAGAAGAGGTGGAATTTGGTTCTCGAGAATATCTAAATAAAGCTCGCCGTTTAAATTACGGTCATAAAAAATTGGACCCACAACGTATTCCCCAACTATGCCTGCCCAAACATTAATTGACCACCGTCTTTGTGTACGGTGATCTCGCTGCCAATGTTGATTTTCTTCTGCATAATAATGCGCGTTATGAAGATTAACTCCTCCCATATTGTCGAACTTTGCCTCGTCTGTAAAGAGAGTCCGATCAAAGAAAAATGGATCTATGCGCATTCGTGTTTCCGCCCATTGACAGAATCTAAGTCGCCTGGCAGGATCACCAGGCTCAATGGCATGTGTAAGGTGCAAGTGATATGGATAAAATCTAAAATGACGCAATACACGGGAAACTGTTGATCTGGGTACTCCATGCATTCGCTGAATTTGTCGCGTCGAAATATGAGGATCCTCGGCAATTACAGCACGAACCCCAAGCGCAATATGCTCTCTTGGGCCCGACCGTCGCCTCTTCCTTCTTAAGTTACGTCCTTGAGCTCTTATCGTTAGAAGTTTAATATTCCTCCTAGTAGGATGACGAGCGTCCGGATACCTTTCAACGTACAGCCTCGCTGCAGCCTTGTAATTGTCGTGACATTCTCCCAGAATCTTGATCATGTTGACTATCTCTACTGGCGTGTAGTCAGCCATTATCTGTTGTAGGTAGATTTTTTAGGGAATATTTAATCTTAAATTAATAATTTAATTTTTATTTAATCTGAAATTCAGAAAGTCAATGAAAACCTAATGATGAGAAGCTTTGAGGAGCTGTAAGAATTTACAAGCCTTACCAATAGAACGATAACGAAGCAAAAAAATGTCTTTTAGCGAGAAATAAAGCATTTACGAGAAAAATATTCTAATTCTAATATTTTAATTCCTCGGATAAAATGTAATGGTTACCTGTAAATAAACATTTGACCTTCAAAAAATCTTGATGACCTTCAAATGACATTGATGGCTCTTAAGCAAGTTCGTGGTGAAGGTCACTACAGTATGTCCCTCATTGAATCTAGTAACATTCATCAAAATCATTCTTAACTGTGGGAAAAATTCTAACCTCAGTTTAAGGTAGAGATATCTAGTGATTTTTTCTACTTTTTTAAAGCCGTTTACAACAAAAATTTGGGATTTTTTCAAAAAATGATTCATACAAAAAGTGTTTTTCTTTTTTAGTAGAATCCGAATCCGCCATAAAATATGCACATTTCATATGAAAATTTGGTCTTGACTTTCAAATGACCTTGAAGGTCATGTTCAAGGTCGCAGCTGAAATAGCCAAAAGATGCCCCCCTTCGAACCCAACAAATTTTATTTGAAACATTTTTTTCTCAGAGCAAATTATTAACCTGTTTTAGGGGGTGGTAAATTAAAATGGGACACCCTGTATATTATTTCCTGATAAAATGAAACAACGGATTGAAAATTTAACTTAATTGATTCATTGTTAATTCTGCCTGCCTGCTTCATAACTGCCTGCTGTAATGAACTATAAAATTTGTATTGACACATATATCTCTTTATGTCTTTATTTAGGTATTCTACAAAACTCATTGTTGCTAATTGTTCTCTTTCTTCCATAGTGTCTGTTACTTCGTCTAATTGTAATTGAGCTAAATGGCCTGTAATTTTGTATAATTTTAAGAAGCTTAAAGTCCTTTTTCCAAATTTATAAGTTGATTCGTTACTCCTTTGAGCCATACCTATTGTGACGGCTAGCCCGCTGCGTGCTTCCGACGCAGTAGACGTTGGGGCAACTAGAGTCCCGTCGCGCCCAAACCGAGGGTCAAGCCTTTAGTTCCGCTCTCCTTGAGCGTCGAACCGTGAAAAGATCGGTACTCCTATCGAGGAGGTCGCCGCCTTAGATTAAAAAGGTTCCGACTCGCTGAGTGCGTCAAGGATGTCGCAGCAAACTTGACTTCCGGATCTCCAATAATGTTTGAAAGCGAAGGAGTGAAAGACAGTGGGCTATGCCAACCTATTGGCGCCCAGAGAGAAGGGTGGTAATGTTTGATTACGCTGCGCCACCCTCAAAGCGGAAAAGTGTGAACGACACAAATACACTAACTGTGACGGCTAGCCGTAACTTAGTTTTTTTTTTGATTAATTTAATAATTAAATATGACTAACGGAGTGGAAACCTTCCTGATTTCCCACGATGAAAACGCGTTCAAAATAAAATGTTTAAACTTTGATAGTGGCCCGAGCTTGCATACTCGGCCTTACAATCAACGCTCTATCCTGCTTTGTCCCACGCGCATGTGTTGACAGGAGCCTACGATCATCACGTATACATCGTGAAGCGTTATCGCGCTGATAATGGAAGAGGCTCATAAAAAGCAATTTATCTTTTTTTTTCCCACCGAATTTTAAGAAAATATCCGTAATATTAAATAGATTTTCATGAATTTTGTAAGTTATTATAATGCGCATTTTTTTAGTCACCAAATTACCAATAAATAATTTTATATTAGAACAATAATATATTTTATAATAAATCATAGAAGGTTAGAAATTTCTCTAGTAATTAAGTTATTGTAATAATCACTATGTATCGTTAAAATTAACTATGTTTAGTACGATTTTGTAGAAGTAATTATAAACTATAGCGTTACTCTTGCTCTTAAATGTGGCACTCCGAGAGCCATCTCTGGAGAAAAAGAGGCCGCCCTTTCTCTCTCTGAAAATTCATGCCCACAGACCAATAAAGAAATCCTAGATATGATAAGCAAATTTCCCACCAATACAAAATTTGTCCGTTATCGCTTCATGGGCCTGAGGAAAGGGATTTCCACCCAACCACCCACTGCTTATAAAAAGCTCTGTACAAGACTGGAGCAGTGTAGTGGAGTGAGTACCAGGAAGTGCCTAATAAGAAGTGACTACCAGTGAGTGAGTGCTGGAGAAAGCATCAGAGAAGAAAATTTCGAAGAAGTCAGCCAAAATTCAATCAAGAAGTCACCCAAGTATATTCAGAATATATAGAGAGAGAACGAGGCCAAAGAGCAGAGAGAGAGCGCATCCTTAATAATAAGTGATTAGATAAAATAAAAGTAAGTAAAATGTTATATCTGGCTATCCTTTTCTTTCTTTAAGCAATCCGCCTTTCTTTTTGGAAATTCATTAAGCGTGAGTCTGGTGAATTTTCATTAAAGTCCCTTAAGAACACATTAAGCGTGAGTCTGGTGTGTTCGTAATAACATTTGGTTATTACATTCCGCGCTAGCATACAGTTTTCTCAACGCAACAATATTGCTCGTCCCGGCTTATGTGTTACACGATAGCCAAATCAGAGCAACCCTGAGTTTACGCTTACTCCAAGCGTACCTGAGAGTGACCCCGACGTCACAGAGTTATTAATCAACTAATAATTTTTTTCAAATAAATAACTATAAAAATAAACAATATACATATAATATAATAAGTAAAATGCAAAAAAAAACAAAAAAAAATATGTAAAGATTAATAATTAAACTCTAAATACAAAAATATAGCAACCACAACAATATATGTAAAAGTCAACAGTAATGTAATAATTGTAAACCAACAGCGTTCTTGAATGCATGCACTGAGCAAGACCGTATCTCCGGTAGATTTTACAGTCTATTCGCAACCAAACAGGCACGATAAATCACTGAGACGTGACTGAGATTACCTTTTTTTACTTGGACTGCAAAAATAACAGGTCGGTAACGAAAATCTCTAGAAGATATAGAAAAACTGATCCTTTCATATAAAAAGTCAGATCCTACAAGACCATAACAGATTTGATACAGAAACAATGCTGTTTGATACTCAGTCATTGATGCTACTGTCACGTCGATACGAAAGAATAAGTACGTGACGAATTATGAGTTATGGTAACAAACCGGGTATCGGTAATTTAATTTTCTATTGTACCAACCCTCCCGGGAACATTTGTAAATCTGTCTAGCGGGATACATTAGTCTAAGCACGTCTCCATAATATTTCCGCGAATATTACTCATCGCATATTAAATTAGCGAAAACACAGGAAGGGAAATATCAGCCTACAGTATAATAAGGCTGGATTGGAATTCGCACAACACAGTACGCAGTACACAGTTGACAATTCAGCAGTTTGATAGTTTCGCAAATAGTTATTTTTTAAGTCTAACTATCCGACTATTCAGAACCGGGATTATACTCTGTTAAAATATTATAATTTTCTTTAAACAATAAACCTTAAATCAAGCGCAAACACCTGAGACTGTTCGTAAAAACCTCTTCTGAAATCCAATCCTAATAAGGTAAGAAACTAAGTTATCTACTTAAAACGCCCTACGTATAATAAAGGCGCTATCCCTTTAACCAACTTCTGCTTAACTCCTGACTAAGATCCAACCTTTACCAACGCGACAATATTTGAATATATTATTACGTCTAGCAGTAATTCTCCTCGCCTAGACATAACAATTAGGGGCCCCTCATTTTTTGGTAATTAGGATCTTATCGCAAAAATTACAATGGTCGAAACACCTTACGAACGAAAACTAATCACACTCAAAATATTAACAAAAAAAATTAGCGAAATAGAACCAAACTTTACAACGAACAGGGAACCTACGCTTACAGAATGTCTCACATATCTGTATCGAAGATTTCCACCCACCGAAACAAAGCAAATTACCCGAGTCGAAGAATTACAAAGATTAAAATATTATTTACAAGACTACATTGATACAAACCCATTGGACTTTCTATGTAAAGATTACTTAATATTTGACATCCTCATTGAAATGACTAGTAAAAATTTAAATTCAGCATTCCTCCTTAACGCTATTACGGATATAAATTTTGAAAAATTAAAATTAGATAAAACTGAAATTCCATTACTCGAGCTCATCGAAAATCAAACAGGTTACGAGACAGCAATTGAAAATTCAGACACGTACAACGCGCCCACTACAAACGTATCTATGACTAACACACCGTCCGCTTCCAAATCACCAGAAATGACTCATAATAAATCGGAAAAAGTTGATTTCACTCCAACTCGACATTTTGCCCCTACAAACAAAACTAATTTTGCAAGCAGCCCATTTACTATGTATTATACGCCGGGGACTTTCAGAACGGGACTAATGAATTCCACACAAAACATGGTATCGCCAATAAACAATTTTAGCTTGAAAGACGCTGTTATCTTCGTACCTAAGTTCGACGGATTTAACATACCCTTACACTTATTTATCGACGGTTGTCGAGAGGCACGCAGCATAGTCCCGACAATCAATGAAAATGATCTCACCAAGTTAATTAAAATTAAACTAAGCGGTGAAGCACTTAAAAGCGTGCAAGGAAAAACGTTTGATAATGTAGAATAAATGATTAAATTTTTAGACCTATGTTCGGATCAGCAAAAACTTGTAATCAATTAACAGGTGAATTAGCAACGTTAAAACAAAAACGTGGTGAGAATGTAGTCACATTTTCTAATAGAGTGAAAACAGTGGCTGACGAACTTTTTGAAGCAGCAGTAAGGGAAAATCGAACCTATGCTGGATTTAAAAGCCAACTTGAAAAAGACAAAGTAAAATTCTTCATCCGCGGTTTATATTGGGTCATCAAAGCACGTATGGGGGAAGCCGAAAATTTAGAATTAGCTACAACGAAAGCAATAGAAATTGAACGAGAATTCAATGTACAGGAACCTGAGGAAATAACCGAAACAGTAAAAGCGCTAATCCAACCTAAAATAGAGCCGGTTCGATTAATGAAAGCGGAAGATACTAACATCTGCCAAATTTGCAATAGACCAAAACACACAGCTTAAGACTGTTGGTATCGGATACCGCGGAATCAAAATCAAACTCGACCAACTACGCAACAGCAACAGCAGCAGCCTAAACAGCAGCCGTGGGCGGAGCCTCGCGCGGCAACTAACAATAACACTAATCCCCGCTCCAGCCATCAGCCACTTTAGGCCGCCCAAAATCAAGTAAAAACAAGCGCCCTAATCAATTTGAATTCGCAAGAAAAATTACAACAAATTAATTCCTCGATTTTCAATTACTGTAAAGAAACTGGACACTGGAAGAGTGATTGCGGAAAACGAAAACTCAGAAATCAAAAATTACAACAGGCGGAAAAAGACAAGGGTTCCCAGACACTCGGCGCTGCCCGGAAGCCCCTGTAAATACAGCGCTTCAAACGTCACACGCACAAAAAATCATCCTTTTACATCTTAACAGTCAGTCACCCACAATTCAACTTGAAATAAATACAACTAAACAAAAATTTAGCTTCATCGTAGACACCGGAGCAGCAGTCTCACTACTTAAAATTTCAAGCAAACCAGACAATGACCACACAAATATCTTAGACAGATACGAACTTCGGGGGATTTCGCAAGAAAGTATCTCGACATTAGAAAAAGTTTCATTAACCTTTCATAACTTTGTACTAGATTTTCACCTAGTACCGGAAAATTTTCCTATTTTAGAAGACGGTGTAATAGGAAGCGAGTCATTAAAAAAATACAGAGCGCATATTGATTACGCCAAGAATCTCTTAAAAATCAATGACTTGTTTTTCCCAATTATCACCGAAAGTAAATCCTGTTACATTGGAGCTATGCCCGTAACAAAAAAAATTAACTAGGCACCCAGCAAAATACCTCTCGCAAACGAAGGGCAGGCACAGCCTGGCAATAACTCCTTGCATTCGGTCGACGACCCTACTGGAAAACTACTGGACCTAGCAGTCGAAACTCAGAGGACGAACGCACCTGTATTCAAAACCCATGTAAAAAAAAATGGTCACGAGGCCATAAAACAAGGTGACATACTGACTCCTAAAGAGTATATACCTCAGCTGTCTGAAAACAAAATCCGAGAAGCACAAAAAAAATCAAATTCCGACAAACTGTACAACCTGTCTGTTAACTACCTTTCCGAGAACTCAGAAAAAATTAACTCTGTATCTGTAACTTCTGGCATGCGCATGCAAACTCTGAAAAACGAATCCGATTTACTCTACGCTTTAAACAAAGCATCAGAAATGATTAAAAAAATCAGAAAAATCAGAATCAGATTACCCGTTAATACGAGAATTAATTAGCAGTATTATCAGTTGTTTAAATAATAAAGAATCTGAAATTAATAGCGATCGCTTATACTTGATCGAAAGACTAAATAGGTACCTCGATCCAATTATTAAATCATAAAGTAACTTACAAAAGCCAAATATAGTTAGTAACGCATTAAATGCATTATTAACGGCCCGCTCGATTGTTAGGGGAAAAGTACCTAGAGCGCATTGCGCAGCACTGCTTGTTAACCCAGAAACTAATAATCGTCACGAAAGAGTTAAACAATTACTTCAGTTGATTAAATTGGACCATATCAAACAAGATCAACGAACAAAAATTGAAGAAATCGTTGAAAATTACAGCGACATATTTTTTATTAAAGGCGATAAGCTCGGGGCCACGAGTATTATCGAGCACGAGATCTATACTACCTCCGAAGTACCAATCAGACTACGACAGTTTAGGCACCCTCCGCAGATCAGTAAATTTATAAATGAACAAATGCAGGAATTGCTAGAAAGAGGTATTATTGAAAAATCAACTAGCGAATATTGCGCACCAGTCTTTTGCGTGCCCAAGAAGAATACGGAAGATGGCGAACCGCAACCGCCGCACATCGTATTTGACTATCGCGCGCTAAATAAAATTATTCCAGATTATAATTTCTCAGTCCCTCTACCTGTCGACTTATTTGAACGAATGGCCGGTGCGCAACTATTTTCATCATTCGATATGTATTCATCATATTTTCAGATAAGCATTAAAAAGGAACACAGGCATAAAACGGCATTCCAATGCGAGTCAGGCCTGTATCAGTTTTGTCGCTCCCCCTTTGGACTTAAAACTAGCGCACCAGTTTTTCTGTCACTAATAAATGTACTAGTATCAGATTTAAAAAATGTAGTAGCATTTTTCGATGATATTTGCGTATATTCTAAAACATTCGACGAACATTGCGAGAGCATCATCGAGTTAATGAAACGCCTTCGTGAAACTAATCTGGTCCTTCATCCGAAGAAATGCAAAATTCTACGCCGGGAAATCGAATACCTCGGACATGTAATCTCGAAAGACGGACTACGCCCGTGCAACGACAAACTGCGCGCAGTAAAAGAATTCCCGGTCCCGTGTACGCCAAAGAATGTTAAACAATGGCTCGGCCTGGCAGGATACTATAGACGATTTATAGAAAATTTTGCTAAGATCGCAAAACCACTTACTATTCTATTAAAGAAACGCCAGCCGTTCGTTTGGGCGGAAGAGCAGCAAAAAGCTTTCGAGACACTACGTGACAAATTATGTGAACCTCCGGTGCTCAGGCACCCGGATTTCGACAGAACATTTTTTCTTACCACTGACGTATCCAAAATCGGAATCGCAGGGTCGCTTTCCCAATTTGATGACCAAGAGCGAGAACACGCTGTAGCATATATTTCACGTATCCTCACACCTGCTGAAAGTAATTACCCCGCTATCCGGCTCGAGCTATTAGCAATAGTATGGAGTATTTCGCAATTCAGACCTTATCTGTAAGGCCGAAAATTCATCATCATTACTGACCATAGACCTTTGGTACATCTATATTCGATAAGTGACCCAAATTCACAAGCAACTCATCAACGACTATTGTTACAAAATTTTAATTTCGAAGTCAGATATAAAAAAGGAGCGTCGAATGTCAATGTAGATGCGCTCTCTCGAAATCCTATACAAGAAGTCGAACAGCTCAATAAGCATTTACAAGCAACTAGGCAAGATCCGGTTCAAGCACTGGTCTTGACAGCTCGACTAGATGATAATACAAAAAGGCCAGGAAATACGCACGCCATGACCACGCGATACGCAAGGGGCCGACAACCAAGTGCAAAATACTTGGAAGCCATCAAGTCCCTCCTACCACGTCAGAAAAAGAATCCGCCTCCTCAGGAAGTAGACACGTCAGTAACGGAAACTGACACGAATATTAATTACCCTATAGTTACTGAAAACACGTATTGCTTCGAAGGCAATAAAATTGGCACACAATATAATACGCATAATCAAGACTCTAAAAATAAACAGGACTCACAATCAAAACAGGAAACGACCTCTTTAAAAGACGTGATGTTTGAAGACTCAGCCAACTCCCCTACCGGACCCGTGACTTTACCCAATGAAAACATTATCTATTGTCGGGATGCACTATTTATGAGGCGAGACAATTACTTGTATTTCACTGACACCTTTGGTACCCCTCTGGATGAAGGTGCACTCAGTTTATTTAAACATGATAAACTACCGCAAATGAACAATTGCAATTAGCCGTTCCCACTACAATCAAAATAGGAAACAAGATGCATTTTATTATCCCAATCCGTCATGAAACTAGAGAGACCACCGAAAACGTTAGAAATTATATATACCAGGCACTGAAGCAATTAGTAATAAATATAACTGAAGATAAAATTAAAACCGTCAGTATAGCCCAAAGTAAAAAAATTGAGCTCGTCGATTTCTTTGAAATTTTACGAATGATAAAGAATACACTAGGACCTTCTGAAGTCAAGATTATAGTTTGTCAGGGACTTATAGTGTTCGCCCCCATCGAGCATCGTCAACAAGTAATCAAAGAGGCCCACTGTTCAGCTATAGGCGGCCATAACGGTTGCAATAGAACTTACAAACGTATCAAGAATAAACACTATTGGATACACCTGAAGGAAGATATGCAAGAATTCATTCAAAAATGCTTACCATGCCAATTGAGAAAATTAAATAGACATAATGTCAAACAAAAAATGATCATAACCGATACCCCACCAGTTCCCTTTTTTAAAGTCAGCATAGACGTAGTAGGCCCAATCGAGCCTACCAAAATGGCAAACGCTTACTTACTTACCTGCATGTGCACGTTTACCAAATACGCCATAGCGGCACCCATGCCAGACCAAACAGCTACTACTGTAGCAGATAACCTTTTTAAAAAACTAATATGTACCTTTGGAGCACCTAACGTCATAGTAAGTGACAGAGGCACTAACTTCACTTCAAAACTAATGAAACGTATTGCAGCTCGCTTCAAAATTAAGCATATTACTACAACGGCTTATCACCCGCAGGCTAACAATGTTGAACGAATTCATTTATCGTTAATCGAGTATCTAAAAATGTTCACTTCCAAGACCAAAAATTGGGACGAGTATGTCGAACTTGCTATATTTAATTATAATACGACCTGGCAAAGCAGCCACCAGTTCTCACCATGGGAACTGCTGTTCGCTCGCAAGCCACGCCTACCAAGCACGGAGCCCTTGCTAGAGCAAGATTTACTACCTACCTACGAAGGCTACGTGGAAAACTTGGTTAAACAGTTACATAATATACATGAAATAGCTAGAGAAAAATTAATAACATATAAAGAAAAAACCAAAATGCAATATGATAAAAAAACAAATCCTAGCAAATTCAAAGTTGGTCAATGGGTTTTTCTAAAAAGCGGCCCAAAGTCTCCTAAACTCACAGGCAGTCACTTTGCCGGTCCCTACTTGGTCCTGGAAGTGGGAGAAAAAGAAAATATTAAAATTAAAATAAACGAAAAAGAAACTCGAACGGTCCACGCCAATCATTTAAAAAAATCGTACATCGAAACAAGTAGTAATTGAAAAATTATGTTTCAGATGAAAGCAGTAATTCTCAGCATCTTTGTTCAACAATACTTCAAAATAGTCACTCCTTTCATAGCCTATGATTATTTTCAACGTTTTACTAACTTCACTACCTTCTCTCTTGTAGATATTGCTGAATACGACATTCCTAATCCTATAATCAATTCTACTGTAACTGAAATATCCCTCCTCCAAATTAATGATTTTGCAACTGTAAAAGTTCGTTATTGCAAAATAGAGGTCAAACGATCAGTCAAGACATGCGGCGCGCTCTCTCACGAATGGTCCCCCCCCCCCCCTTTTTCCGAAATAGAATATATTAAGGAAGTAACACGAGAAGAATGCGTTAAAATGCACTCTTATCGAATAATGACGATCGGCCATAATCTAGTACAAAACTTAATGATAAATCAAACAACCGTACACCCGATAGGATTGATAGGATACATTGCCCCAGACGACACTTGCACTAACGCAGGAAGTTTCTCCGACCCTTACGGCACATTCAGCAATGTACACGTTACCGGCTATGTTAAAGTGTCACTCGAAGAAAGATTTAATTCTGTAACACTGGAAACAAATAAAATCAAACTCGAGTCCGGAACTTCTTGTCAATTTACTGAAGAACGTTGCATTGATAGCATATTCGGATACGCATTCTGGGACAGAACCGAGTCTCAGGTATGCCAAGCCAGCAAGTATACTAATCTATATTCAGGACCCGTCACTAAAGTAACAGAGATCGGCAATGAACGAAGACCACTTTATGTATTAGATTCTGAGGATATATCTTTTGCTTTCAAAGACCTCGGTAAAATGATACAGTGCGGTTTTGAAATTATTAAAACAGAACACCCGAGATTATTCATATTAAAAAATCGGCTCAGTGAACATTTCATTTCTAACAGAGTTAAAAATATGCACGATCTAGATCTTTTCACTTATGTAAATTCAAAAATATTATTTGTTGAAAAATATATCAAAAATCATTTGCAAAAATTATACCATGACGTATTACTACAGCAATGCGAATTAGAAAGAAAAGTTATTACGAATGCGTTAAATATTGCCACTTTATCACCGGACCTTTTAGCATATTATTTAATGAGAGAACCCGGATACATGGCAATGATGGCGGGTGAAGTAGTACACATTATCAAATGCGTACCTGCAGAAGTCAAAGCTAGAAAGGCCGAAACGTGCTACCAAGAACTACCGGTCACGCGCGGTGAGACTCCGATGTTTATCACACCTCGTACACATATAATAAAACAATACGGAACCAAAACTGCTTTCGATACTAAAATGTCGGTAATGTATAAGTTCGGTGACTCATGGGTAAAGGTTATTCCGGATGTCACTAGTCAAGAAACCCCGCACATAATCAAACCACAGGCCAAGCAAAATTGGGAATATAATAGCCCCATAAACACGGCAACAAGCGGAATTTACACATATAACGACATCGAACACCTTCGCACGTTTATAATGTTCCCTATAGAACGGAACACGGTCCTTAATCAAATCGCGCTCGGTTTCGCTGGAAAATCCAATCTAGCCCCGGGAATATCCATAGCTAAACTACTCGACGAAGATACCCTGAATCGTATTGCGAATTCCACGTGGACATCGCTATGGAGTCGATTCATTACATTCGGATCAGCGAGTGCCGCTGTCTTGGCCATCCTTATGATCTTTAGAGCAATTAAGTTTGTCCTTGATACCATTATACACGGTTATGCCCTTCATTCCCTCTATGGCTTTAGCATACACCTACTTGACGCATTCTGGAATTCTTTGACTAACTTACTACTTTACCTAGCTAGGAAACCTGAAAGAGAAACAAACCCAGACAAGTTAAACAAGGAAGCCCCGTCGGCAATACAACCCGAAGAGCGAACTACTATCTTCAAAATCGAACGTGACGATCAATTGACCCAGAAACCAAGCTACACACAGAGACAGATATATCCAGTATTATCAGAACCAGAAATTCCACCATTAATCAACAGAACATAAAGGTCAACAATAGCTATATGTCTGAAAACATGGATCACAGAGCCAAAAGAAAACTACTAGATGACTTAATAATAGAAAAAAAAGGATTAAGTATATCAACTCAAATGCAAGACGAAACCGCAATAGAATTCGGACACAGAATAAATACATATTTACAAAAATACATTGTCATGGGAAAGGCCGCGCAAATGTTTTTATTCGAAGTTACAAAAGACGAAACTCAGAGAGAAAAATTAGCTATTTATATTTTTATTAAGGGCCTCAAACATGAAATCAGACGTTACGTTTGCCCTTTTACTTTTTACAACAAATTACAAGACGCACGCTTACACGCCGTAAAAATAGAAAAAAATCTAATAGACATCAATCGCATCAAAAGAAATTCGATCCGCCCCATATCAGAGTCTTTTAGAAAATAACAACACTGAACATTACACAGAAAAAAACAACTGTCTTGCATTATTTTCTTTTTTAAGGATACTGACAAGTAACTACAAGACATTGCAGTAGCCACCAGGTGCTAAACACCGAAAGACCTCACCCGTTACCAATCTCCTTCCGTAAAATCCCACAAAAATGTACAAAAGTAACACTAATGAACAATCCTCCCCCCCAACAAAATACCTCATACTAAAAACACGTTGCATAACAAATCAAATTTAATGGAAGCAGAGGTTACTTATTATGTAAATAGTAACTTTTCACCTAATTGCACAAGTTATCATTACACCCTACCCATACAACAACAATTATCATATAACCTTGTCTATGTCAAAATCATCGGCCCTCACAAACCACCATACGCCATACGATGCATTAAATGCACAGACTGCATACATCATGTCGTTCTACACTATCCCAACCTCGAGTTACCTATAGATTCAATTCCTAAAACACCCGGCATTAACAGCCTTTTACCTTTCCGAACAAAAAACATCCGCTCTTTAAAACAATTTCATGAACACTACTCTAACTGCTTACACATAGCCATGAAATATATAGCAGAGATAAGAGATATCCTTGAGAAACACACTAACCAAAACACCCCTACACAAACACATTACACCGCTACTCATCATCACGACATCCAAGATAAAAATACAATGCTCAGCGAGCTACTCAAACCCAGTACAACTTACCCTTCTGACTCGTCCCCACAAGTAGCACCGCTCCTGCTCCGTAGAAACTATAACACCTCCCTAACCACATTAATGAACATCTTTGACCAAATAGACAATTGGGAAAGGATTGAGCTTTTTAACAAAATCGCTGTCAACGCTAGACAAAAATTTTAAAAGAAAATAAAAAAACAACTCTTCAAGTTAACACCAGCAAAATGCCCCTACCCAGAGTACTTTTCATCAGTCTACTAACTACCGTTATATGCCAAAACCAGTCAACTACAAAGCAATATGATAGTCAGCCTGGAATCGCTTTTGAAAAAGGACCTACCATACGATTTATTCAAGATAAATGGAATATCATCACCGCTCTCGACATCAACTTAGTGCTTAACTCTCATTACAATTTCATCCAAACACTGGAAAAAATATCTGCAACTTGCAACACAATCGAGATAAACGATTTCATCAAAAGTTCTATATACACAGCCTACGAAGAAACAAAAAAACTCCAACACATCAACGAAGCAGTCAGCATCTCTCTCAACGCGTACGCTTTTGACACACACAACGGGGGGCGGGATACCCTATCATCGCCAGACAGCCTCTTACTCGAACATGCCGATAAGGCTCTTGAAGATATTTTGTATATGCGCGAGAGTAATTTGATCGAACAAATGGGCGAGTATGACTTATCTTACGAGGTGTGTTCAAAAAGTAAGGTGACTTTGTATTTTTAAGAAAAAATATTTATTTATTTATCAATATTTATGTTGTCCCCTTCAAGGTAATCCCCCTCAGATACAATACACTTATGCCAACGGTTTTTCCAATCCTCAAAGCACTTCTCATAAGCACTTTTCGGTATAGCCTTGAGCTCTTCCAGCGATGCAGTCTTTATCTCTTCAATCGTTGCAAATCTCCGTCCTTTCATAGGTCTCTTTAGTTTTGGGAACAAGAAAAAGTCACATGGGGCCAAATACGGTGAAAATGGTGGCTGAGGCATGATTGTGGTGTTGTTTTTGGCCAAAAAATCTCTCACAAGCAAAGATGAGTAAGCAGGGCATTATCGTTATGCAAAAGCCATGAATTGTTTTTCCACAATTCTGGGCGTTTTCTTCGTATTGCTTCTCGCAAACGGCACATAACTTCAAGATAATACTGTTTATTGACCGTACGTCCATATGGTAAGAATTCCTGATGCACCACGCCATGGTAATCGAAGAAAACAGTGAGCAAAATTTGACATTTGTTCGAACTTGGCGTGCTTTTTTCGGTCTTGGCTCATCTGGGACGATTGGATTTTGGTTTCGATATCATAACCATATACCCATGATTCGTCACCAGTTATGACTCTTTTGAGTAAATCTGGGTCGTCGTTGACGACATTTCGGAACAAACTTCGCTGACACACGACTCAGGCCCAAAACGTTAGAAAAAATTTCATGGCACGAGCCAAGCGATATACCAACATCCTCAGCAACTTCTCTGATAGTGATTCGACGATTTTCCAGAACAATTTTCTTCACTGCTTGAACGTTTTCATCAGTTGTTGACGTGCTTGGGCGTTCAGAGCGAGGCTCGTCATTGGCATCTTCCCGGCCATCTTGGAAGAGTTTGTACCACTTGTAAACATTTTTTTTACTCAGAACAGTTTCACCGTATGCCACCGTCAACATTTCAAGTGTTTCGGAGCACTTTATTTTATTTTTTACACAAAATTTGATGCAAATCCATATTTTTCGATAGCAAGAAATCGCCGAGCATGCAAAACACTTATAACCGTTACGCCTCTCACAACCAAACAAAAAATGCTATACACTTGAAACTTGGTACAGATGTTCGGGAAGAGTGTACCAACATAACAAAACAAATAAATCGATAATCGAAAGTACGTTGTCCGTGAAATTTGAAAAGTCACCTTAATTTTTGAACACACCTCGTATATTACCGAAAATAATTTACAATCAGAAACAAATCTTTTGCTTTTTAGAAAATTTCGCGCAGATTTCATTACTAGAGCAATGAGCCCAGTATATAATTCCACACATTAGCCTTATTTTAGCCGAAATTAACGACATTTTACATAAGTTTATTTACATATCAATTGAAGTACGTCAACTCCTGCAAAACAAACAATTTTCTTTCAATCCGCAATTTTTACTAAACGCGATAAAAACTATCAAGGCAATTACTAATTCAAAGTTGCCAGTACATATGTCAAAAATCAATTTCATAACACAACAACAAATTGCAGAAGTTAAAGTAGTCTACTTTCGTAAGAACATCATTGTCGAAGTAGTTTTTCCCCTTGCCGCAAGCAGCAATACACAGAGTTTCAAATTATATTCGCTGCCAGTATTTCAGTATCCTAACAAAACTAACCAAATCGCTAAGTTCATTAGACCACAAAGTGATTACCTGACTGTGACAGAGGGAGAAGCTACCCATGCCTTTGTAAGCAAGAATTTAATTGATAACGAGTGTAAACGTATTTTTTCCTTCTATGTGTGCCCGCGCCCGACTATACGCAAGCCAAACAATAATTCCTGCGAGTTTAATCTGTTAACATCACCGGAAGAGTCAAATCTTGTATTTTGCAAACTTGAAACTAGCTCCGAAACTGACTATTATCTTATACCGACGTTACAAAATAATGTTTTGCTATACTCAGTGACTCTCAATACTTCCTTTGATATTAATTGTAACGGCGTAGTACAACCCTTTCCTTTGAATAGTACCGGATTAATACAGATTCCCCAGCCGTGGGAACTTAGAACAAGCCACCATATTTATTTAGGGGCTAAGAAAAAACTAAAGGCGGAAAATTTTGTAATTCCGAAAATCTCTCTGATAACTACAAACAAAATAGTAATGAAAAGCCCAAACACAAATAATAATCAGAACAGATACGAACACTCGGACCGAGCCAAATTGTTGCACGCGTATCTAACGTTAGGTGTAACCGTTGTAATCGTTGTCGCATCCGTAATCGCAGTAAGTTGCATATTCTGCGCATATAGAGTGTGCAGTAACAAAGACCGCGGGTTCGAAAATATACCAATGCAAGAACTGAATCCACCCTTAACTGCTCAAAAAAGAATGATCTGCAAATCTGCACAGACATTACTTGACGGAAAATATTTTAGACTACCAATCAACTACGACATTCCTCACTCCCCACCCGTGGCCGTGCAAGTGGTCCCACTCCAAGAATCCGAAACGACAGACACTCCTCTAACTCTTCCCGCTCTCTAAAATAAAAAAGGTATAAAAACGCTAACATACCCCCCTGTCATATCAGACACTCCATAAAATCAGCACGATGAAACGCACGGCAACTACCACACTCGGGCCGCCACGCAAGAAGGCTAATCGATCCTGGACTACGGAACAGATATTGAACAATCGGACGTCGGCAGCAACAATGGGACGACTATTTGGAAGATGGGAGAACCGGAAGGCCCAGACGAGCATGCAGCATCCCGAGCTGCCGCTATTAGACGATGATGGAGGCTGAAACTACTACGAGCTGACGCAGTATATTTTCCAGGAAGCTCATCACGGACACCTGCACTTAAGATTCCTCTTCGAGGAAACCTATGGAGGAGAGGGATTCGGAGAGCCCCTTTCAATCCATGCCGTGTGTGCGGGCAAGACACCGCACATTGGCAGGGATGCTTCTTCTGCCGAGCACGCATCGCAGCCGCTTTAAAGGACCAACAACTAGCCATGGAGGCCGAATGTGTCCGCCCTGAGCATTTTATGCTCAGTAATGCCCCTTGAGACTGTTCGTAAAAACCTCTTCTGAAATCCAATCCTAATAAGGTAAGAAACTAAGTTATCTACTTAAAACGCCCTACGTATAATAAAGTCGCTATCCCTTTAACCAACCTCTGCTAAACTCCTGACTAAGATCCAACCTTTACCAACGCGACAATATTTGAATATATTATTACGTCTAGCAGTAACATTTCCTTGCCTAGACATAACACTACTGAACCAATGCCAAAGTGGATCATCAGAATAGTCATACGATAAAGGATGCATTGCTTTACCAAAACGATTTGAGAGAAACCGATTCAAGTTTTACTCTATTGTACTGTTAATACGGAGCCCTAACAATAGCTGCATATGACATACTGTACACTTCGAGATATTCACACTTAATCCATTATTCACGCACCAAAAGTGAAATGCGTCAATAACATTCTGAAGCTCGTAAACTTGAACATTAACTGAAGCATTCCTGAAAATCTTAACATCATCCGCATAAAAAAATATCTTTGAATATTTGATGGCCTCAAAATGAAAATTTAAAATGGCGGATCCAATATGGCAGACTTAAAATTTTATAAGTAATCGCATTCTTAGAAGCTTCGCCATTTGAGTCATCTTTCGACGAAAAATTTTCATTTTCTTGTACATTACCGGTATCCATTTTTTCGTGAACCGATTTATCAATTTTTTTGGTAGAACGATTTATTTTATCTATCCTGGCTGGTGTTCCACTTTTAACAACAGGATAACCAATTTTATTAAGATACTTTTTCGAAAAACCTTTTATGTTACATAAACAAAAATAGCAATCTGTGACGTGATCTTCTGGTTCACACCAAATAGTTGATTCGATAATAATGTTCGTCTCCGTACTTATTTCATTCCAGTTCAATAAAACCTATCTACAAGCACTACATATCAAGTTTGGAGTCCATAATTTTTCCAAATTGATCATGGAAATTCCATAACATTTTGAATATAAAGCTTCAATTGATTTATTGATTGATCTTCGATAACTCTCCGTATCGTACTGCTCGTATATATAACAGAATGTATCGACCTTGCTAGCACAAGAAAGCCTAGAATTTGTTTTTTCATCTAAATTATTTTGATTATTCATTTTTATGTAACTTATAATAGTAATATAAATGATAATGATAATTTAACTGATGACCTTATAATAGAAAGAGAAAACTCATTCAAATTTTATTTCAAAGCTATAACTATAACTATAAAATAATAAGAATGTATGACAAAAAGCGTCATTGTAAGAACGAAAGAAATAAAGTGGATATTGATCTTTACCTATGCATTCAACCATTAGCAATCCATAACACATTGATTCATTTGCCACAAAAGCGTATACATGACCGGGAAGGATTTCAACAAATGCTTAGATTTAATTTCGATTTAGAATAAATATCTTTGATCCTGCATCTAACCATAAGCCTATCACTCAAATATGAACACGGAAGGACATCGAAAAAAAAACAAGATTTTTCACACGCGCATACAGTAAGCTATTTTTTTTAAGTGCATACCTAACAGAAAAAATCAGAAAAGAACAATTTTCTGTTTTGGTTACCCAAAAAGTTTCACATATCAAGCGTAGCTCGGATGCTACCACTGATTAAGACAAATGGAAAGAAGAATGGAAATGTTGTGATCTTGACATTCATCAATTAGCCAGCAATCGAACGTAACCTACGGATCTGACCAGCAGCTGCTTGAACTCTCTATCTGATGAATTGAGTATTACTTTATTGTTATAAAATTCTTGAATTATGCTTAACTCATTGAGGTATAATCATGGTTATACAATACACAAAAAAGTTGGTTGACACTTCACAAATTACAGACTTCATAGATAAAAAAATATTTTAGGTATAAAGTGTTGAGGGTCTTAAAGGTTGAAATAATTGGGATGTAACACTAGGAGATTGAATGCTTGCTAGTTACCGGGCTCGAAGTTTAAGAAAATTGGGGTTTTGGATTATAGTCTCGCAGGTTACAGGGTTTACAGTCACCTTAGTTTCAAAATCGTATTCGAGATTAGTAACCCCGGAAACCCATGTACACATTTTTTCGGTCGAATGCGATCACTTATAAAATTTTAAGTCTTCCATATTGGATCCGCCATTTTAAATTTTCAAAATTTGACCTTATATTCTTAATCAGTAACCTCTAAAACACATATGTAGATTTTTTCGAACGAATACAATCACTTATAAATTGGGGTTATAGCCTGACATATGCTATATAGGTTGTTACGTAACTGCGAAAATACTTAACTTGAATCAATGATATCTCGATGACAAAAATAGCTATCTTGAATCTAAAAATGGATTTCAAAGGGCAAGTCTACTCCTTTGTGATGCTCTAACGCGTTTTTGAAAAAAAAATATATTCAAGATGCTATGTAACTTCAAAAAAAGCAAAAAACGATATTTTTTGCACTTTTAGGTTAGGATATCTCGGAAACGTGACGTAGACGGAAAATTATTAGCTCGGATTCGAATTCAGTGCATCAAAGTCCTTCGGGTAAACTATGTCTGATCTGGTCCTGGACTTCAAGCAAATTTATTCATTACTTTCTTGCACATTTATTTTGTGAGAATACGTTAACAAAATTGAGCATGGATTTTTGAAAATTGACTCAGAGATTCAAGCTGGAGCACAAAAACTTTTACTTTACATTTGCACGTTCAAAGCTGCTCAGTACCACAAATAGGATTGGTTTCTCAGTTAACAAACTGGACAGAATGGCGAAATGGCTTTGAATTCCGGGAAGACAAAGAGACGATTCAATCCAAAAGTTTTTAAACGAACTGGACAGTATTGTTACGTCTCACGTAACGGCCGCGAATTGACAAGAATTACTCAAACGCGACTGTCTCTTCTCGGTCAACGCTTTACCAAGGGTGCGAGACTCAAACGAAAACAGGTCGGCAACGTATCTAAAATACCTAGTGAATAGGTAATAATTAAAAAATTTAGCTGCAGTTTAACTGGTCCAGAAACTCGTACCTCAGAACCCAGAGATGAACGTGGATTAGGTATAACTCTCAAATAAGTTATTATAGAAATAGATTTATAATATTTATTGATCGAATTACAGAAGATGCGTAGTGTCACAGAGTAGAATGCAGAGTCTCTTTACAATTGTTTTGCGTTCTCTGTTATAGCACAAAATACATAAAAACTAATTGATAGAGGGTTAATTCTAGAAGGAGTAAGTGTAGTACTTGAAAAAAATTAGATACATGTTTTTTTTTTATCGGCTCATAAGGGCTTTTAAGGGGTGAAATCCACCCTGAAAATCAACCCCTAAAATCAGTTTTTAATAGGGATAAATACACTATTTTTTCTACTGTTTTACGACATGTAATATAGTACATCAGCTCGAGTGATTTAAAAATCGCACTGATAATGAGAAAATACTAAAATTAAATTGAAGTGTTTCCGGATATAAAAAAAATATATTTAAGGGGTGTTTCGCCCCCTAGAAACCACCCCCGTCAAGCTATCAGCAGGTTAACCCACCTAACCCTGGGATAAACAAGTTCAGTCGTTTGTTATTTCTTGAAATAATTTAATCCTATGCATGAGCGAGCTACCTCAACTAACCAACCTGCCTCGAACCCATCAAACCCCCATAAACCACCCTTACCCAACCAAATGTAGATTAATAGACCTAACTTTGGGAGCATTGAGTTTATAAGTTGCTTTTTCTTAAAATAATTGATTTCTACATCGTACGTGGGGTATCCCATTTTTTTTTTAATAAAATATATCTGTAGCTCAAACATAATTTATGACAAATAAAAATATGTTTAATACATTTTATTTTAATAGTACCAAAATGGCGAGAAATATCTCTTAAAAATAAACACGAGAATAAAACGAGGACTAATTATCATTTATAGATTATAACGGGGAGTAGATTCGCCCGCGTTATTTTGCGAGAGATTATATATTATTTTATACGGCTCGAAACGGGTGTACCGCATCCGCGCGAGAATGTGCCCGGAAACTTAATCACGCCTTAAGGCCCGCAGGAGCGTCGTGGGCATAGCAGCTAATCCCTAAATAAAATCACTGACGGAAAAGCGTGGGAAGTTGTAGAGTCAGGTGTAAATAAAAAAAGGAGGTTACGCAAAATAGGTGATATTTATATATATCTTATAAGTTTACAAGGAAAGCAATGCAGAGATAAAGAGAGAGAGAACGATTAGCTAACGAGAGAGTGGCAAGGTACGCAAGTAAGTACTTACAAAAGTGCGTCGGGCCACCGATGAGCCTTGTTAAATATTCGACTGCCTGGGAAACAATCACCCCGTTCGCACGTGAATTGTCCTGCGCACTATCTTGATGCACAGCACACTATACTCGGAATCCGGCTTCGATTATCTACCGCCGCAGGGCCAAAACGAGATGTCTGTATGCAGAAGGGCGATGTCGCGATTTTCTTTTCTTGAAAGCCAGTCGGCAAGAACACGTGCTTTCTCTAACGCGAGTCTCGAGCTAATGTCGCGGCAATGTCCCCCCCACTCTCTCTCTCCTCTACTCTGTCGAACCTAAGTCGGTTCTTGTCGCGCGGCCGTCTCTCTCTTACCTCGCACGCTGTAGTCTGCTGCGACGGCCACATCCAGGCTTCATACATATAATTACATGAGAAGGTTTAAATGTGAATACATAAGTATATATATATATAAGTAGTTGTTAGAGAGAGAGAGAGAGACATAACGAGTGATTTATCGCGCGTTATATCCCCCTCCCCTCAGACGTTGGTAACGCCGGCGGTACCCACTCGATACCTTGATCTCTCTCGTCCTGGGAAGAAAACTACCAGGAATATATGAAAGGCAAAGACTGCTAATCATCGAGCAGGTCGATAACTGTAATGGTTTAGGACAAAATGAGTATAACAACTAGACTGGATAAGGAACATAATCTTTTATTACGAGTAGCCCCCCTATTCTCCCTCTCTTTATTTACAGATCTTACAGATTAGGACTGAGGCTATGCCCCCAAAAAAAAAAGAATTACAATGAGTCGTTATATAAACGCAAAAAGCAAAACGCATAACCGAAGGCAATGGCCAAAAAAAAAAGGGAAAATGGTGATCTCTCGGCGAGGGGTCGTCCTCTTCAGTCCTCGGCGTAGCCAAAGAGGCATGGGGACGGCTACTGAACGGTTCTCTAGTGGAAGGCTCTGGGGCCGTAATCCTTGAGGTAATCGTACCGGTCGGCCAATCCCAGCTCGAACTTCCAGTGCTGGAAGAAGTTCGGGCAGTTTTCGGTCCTGCTTACACCGGTGAGGTTGCAGACGAAGCAGTACCTGACACCTCTTTTTGGCACGTTAGGCCCGTCCCACTTGCCACAGGGCTCGGTAGCCTGCATGTGTTTTAACGCGTGGTGCTGAGGGACCAGGTTCAGGTTGCCCTCGCAATAGTGAGCGGCTTGGGCCCTATGAGCCAGCTCTCGGCGTTGATCGAGAGAGAATTGGATCTCTCTCGACGCTAGGTCTTCGGCTTCGGCGGCAGGATTGGAAGGGACCTTTAACACCCCGGCAGGCACGGAAAGCGGTTTGACTTCCGCCTCCAGTAGGTTTAGGTGGGCTAATTGGCGTTGGATTTCCTCTCCCTCCCGGCGCTTTAGTTCCTGTAGCTCCAACAGGCGAACTCGCTCCTTTTGTATGCTTTTCGCCTTATCCCAGCGAGACGCGGCATCGGCCAGAAAAATGCGGCGCTCCAACTCGTCCTGGATCTTGCGGATTAGATCTTCGGGGGCGAGGGCCCGGATCTGCTGGTCGGGATGGTTGGCCAAGGCTAGGGCCTCAGAGTAGGCCTGGCCTTCGTCTTGCTCGGCCTTACGGCGAGCCGCGCGAAGGTCTTTTATCTTTTGCCTAACGGCCGACCATTGTTCTTGGGGGGAGACGGCATTGGCCATATCTCCTCCTTGGCGGGCCGAGGCCGTAGGGGCCGGGAGAGCCGGTACCCAAGGCTTGGCTAGGGCCTCTCGGACGGGTTGTCGACCACCAGCCGTATCAGCCCAGGTGAAGAGCAGCTCTTCGATGGATGGGAGCTGGGGAATCAGCTCAGAAGGGAGTGTGGCCGTTCGCAACGCCATTTCGTTGACCAGTTCCAGAAGCCGGGTGGCAACGAAGCGCGGAACCTCGACCTTAACGGTCTCTGGCTTGCTGGATGTTTGCTTTACTGGTAACATGATCTGTAAGGAAGGTCGTCGTTTATAATACATGTTCGGGTAATTATATAATAAGTTCGAGGAGAAACAGAGACATAGCTAATTGTATAAAGAAGCGTTAGAGCAGTAGGAAGAGTTAGTGACAAGGCAGCGTCTATTCACTAATGACTACGATGGGGGATTGTGTCTCGAACGTAGTCGGCGAGGTGAAAGAGTAACTGGCGGCCACGCAGGCGGTGGATTCTGGGACTTACGGGGTCTGCCTCTCCTACGTGGGGCTACCGCCTCCCGAGCGGGTAGAGCTTGACTTGAGTCTGGTTGAGAAGTTAGGTCAGCCGTAGGAGAAGGCTGCTGTAGTAGAGTCCTGAGTCGCCGAATGACCCGCTGCCCCTGGGCTCCTCTCCCGAATAGTTGAATTATATTGCCCTTCCGTGTCGTCTACCGATTCTGAGGGGGCATCGCTAGGGAATTGTTCCTTGTCGTTACATATTTTCAGCTGATTTACCGCTACTTTTCCAATATCTATTCCATTTTCTGATTGGAGCAGGTAGGAATTCATTCCCAGGCGTTTGGCCACGATGAACGGACCACAGAATTTAGGGCAAAGTTTGGCGGCAATGGCTTTAGCCGCTGAAGAGAGAACGTGATTTTTCGCCCAGACTTTGTCGCCAACATTATAGACGACGTCGCGATGGCAGTCGTTAAAGTACTTTTCTTGTCGCGTTTGCGCGGCCTTGCTATTTTCCAGAGCTCCGGCTCGTACTTCGACGAGTTTTTCCATACGGTCGCGCCATTCGTCACGGGCTGTAGCCTCCAATTGTCGAACCGCCGCACGCTCCTCCTCGCGTCGAACTGTGCAAGGGGGCGCGGGGTGTCGCCCGTAGTTGAGGAAAGCAGGACTTGAGCGAGTAGCTTCATGGATGGCTGAGTTATAAGCGAATGCGAATTCCGCGATGTGTTCATCCCATTTCGCATGCTTATCTTCGATGAAAGCGGCAATCATAGTTTTAATAGTTCGATTTACTCGCTCAGTGGGGTTCGATTGAGGATTATATGGGGCGCATGTTCCATGAATCACCCCGTGCGACTTCAAGAACTCATCGACTAACTTGTTTTTGAAGGGCGTGCCATTATCCGAAAGGAAACGGTCAGGGGTTCCGAAGCGAAGGAAGACTCGTTGATTGAGTTCTCTCTTAATGGTTTTACCGTTAACCTTACGGATCGGAATACATTCGATCCAGCGAGTGAACACATCCATAAAGATGAGCAAATGTTCATGGCCTTGGGGCGAACGAGGCAAAGGCCCCATAGTGTCACCGCAGACCACTTCCCAGGGACGGGTAGTTATGTGTTTACCCATGAGTCCTGCAGGGGATTTTTGTTCCACTTTCACTTGTTGGCAAATCATACAGTTACGCACGAAATGCGCCACATCTTTGTATATGCCCGGCCAATGATAGCGTAATACGGCTCGTTGATGGGTCTTATATCGCCCTTGATGGCCCGCTGTCGGTTCGTTATGACATTCCGCCAGGACTTTCTCTCGTTGTTCTCGAGGAACTACTGGCTTCCAGGCGTCGTCATCATTCCCCAACAAATCATCGACTATCGGGTCAGGCCGATAAACATATAAGCGGCCACCCACTATCTTCCAGTAGGGATGCGCTTTTGGATCCTGAGCGACTTGCGAGATCTTGCGTCTATACCAGGGGTCTTTAAAATTGTCATCGAAAGAGAATGAGGCTAAAGCGGCGGCGACATCATCGTCTGTCTCGAACATACGCGAAAGTGCGTCGGGCACGACGTTGTCCTTGCCTTTGCGATGCACTATATCAAAGTCGTAGCCTTGAAGGCGTAACGACCAGCGACCCAGTTTCCCGTTGGGGTTCTTCAGATTCCTGAGCCAAGTCAGGCTATGGTGGTCTGTAACCACCGTGAAGTGATAGCCTTCGATGTATGGGCGACACTTCTCAATCGACCAGATTACTGCAAGGCATTCTCGTTCGGTGACTGACAGGCGACGCTCGGCAGCCGTAAGGACTCTGCTGCCATAGCAAATGACATAGTCGACTTCATTTACTCTTTGAGTTAACACGAAGCCGATGCCCGTGTCACTGGCGTCACATTCGATAGAGAATGGAGCACTAGGGTCCGGTCTAGCCAGAACTGGAGCGGAGGCAAGGAGAGCTTTAACTTGCTCGAAGGAGGCCCAATGTTCCTCGGTCCATACATATTTGGAATCTTTCCGAGTAAGGGAAGTGAGTGGTTCTGCAATAGCTGCAAAGTCACCTAGAAACTTCCTGTACCATGAGGCCATGCCCAGGAAGCGACGTAGTTGACGCAAGTTTTTAGGTCTCGGGTATTGTAAGATGGGTTTCACTCTCTCTGGATCCGGGCGGCAGCCGTCTCGATTCACCAGTACGCCGAGGTAGCGCACCTCGGACATACAGATCTTGGACTTTTTCCTATTTATAGTGAGCCCAGCCTCGTTAACTCGCTTCAATATCAATGTGAGCCACCTTACATGATCGGCAAAAGTATCCGTTGCAATGATCAGGTCGTCTAAATAGGCAAAAGCAAAAGGCTCCATTTCGGGCGTGATAAGCTTATCCGCCAGCATTTGAAACGTAGCAGGACCGCCAGCCAAACCATAAGGCATCCGGGTAAATTCAAACAGACCCATACCAGGGACAGTGAAGGCCGTAATCGGGATAGACTCTTCTTTAAGCGGAATCTGCCAAAAGGCTCCCGAGCAGTCTAGGGCGCTTATATATTTGGCGTGTTGTATCTTGCGTAAAATAACATCCATATAGGGTAGCGGATACGCAGATATCTTTGAAACCGCATTAACTTTGCGATAGTCTACACAAAACCTATACGTGCCGTCTGGTTTCAGGATCATTACCACTGGGCTGGACCATTCGCTCTTGGATCTTCGGATCACTCCCATCAGCAACATTTTACGTACTTGCTCGTGCATTTCGTCCTCTATTTTCTTAGACACAGGATAGTATCTTTGCTTAATCGGATGTGGGCTCGTGAGGTTAATTTCATGAGCGATCCACCTGGTGCAACCTAACTGTTCACCAGAGGTTTCTGGTATTAAGCTATGCATAACCCTATCGATTTCGGCTCTCTGTTCGCCCGTGAGATCTTCGATTCCCAGAGAGAACAAGGCCGTTGCCTCTTCAGACTTCTCGGAGGAGAGAATCGCAGGCACGCCTTTGGGGCAACCTTTGAGAGTCAGCCTGTTAGTCGTGGGATCTAACATGGCCGAAAAGGCGCGTTTGAAGTCAGCACCTAGAGTGCACTCGGTGTCGACTTCTGATAAAATGAGAGCGTTAATCGCATGGGTTACCCCTCCTAGGGAAAAGGGTAACTTTACGATACCCATAATAGGTACGTAGTGACCATCGACTGCCTTGGCTCCTGGGCCCACATAGGGGTGTACGCGCCTATTCAAGGCGGTGGCAATTGAAATTGCGTGTGGACCAAGGACAGTACGGGAGGATCCGGTATCCCAAAGGCCTCTGAATTTATAGTCGCCGACATTCACGGTCAGCCACCAGCGAGGTGACTTCTCAACCTGGGCGCTGGCCACAGTACCACCGTCGCAGGGCAGTCGCACGTCGGAAGAACTAACCTGAGCTAGCATCGGGTCGTTCACCGTGTCGTGTACAGTCCGCGGAGCTCCTGTGTCGCCGCTAGTTTCGAAGGTCCCGTGGTGTGGGGGAGCAGTAGGGACCTCATTTACGTGCTCCCATCGTCGTTTTTTGCTTTGGGTTTAGCACTTTCCAGAGGACCACACTCAGGGCAGGATTTTTTCGTATAGCCGGGCCAGCTGCAATTCCAACAGAGAAGTTTATCTCCGTCAGGGCCGGCCGCCCTGTCTTTATTCTTATCCGACCTGGGCGTAGCCGCGAAGGAGGGATTTTTGTCACGGGGTCTAAGACCTCCCCGACCACGGCCTCTGCCTCTGGGCGAGTCCCAGCGAGGGTTTTTAGGCTCCTCGCGGCGGTTGGGCTCGGAATTGGTACCAGGGCTCCCTTCCTTGGTTGGAATAGTAGGTGACTTGGAGTTTTTCATTTCCCTGAGCTTCTTCTCTAGGATTCTCGTCATCAACTTTTCCAACTCGTCCGTCGAGGCGCTAAGGGAGTTCTCGTTCATGGAGGATAGGCCGGGTGGCTTGTTCCTGGTGCCTTTCGGAGGCCTATATGCGGTCTCCGGTAGGATGCTGTACTCAGCTGGAGGTGGGGGCTTCCACTGTCCGGCTTCATCATCTTCGGCCTCTTGGGCTTTGGTCAAAAGAACCCGCACGTCCTCCAAGTTGTTCCTATAGTGCTTCAGTTTCTTGTGAAGCTTAGGCAGCATATTATCTATGACGAGAGTTATCTGGTCTTTCATCTCTCACGGCGGATCTATTCTTTTCAGAATGGTAAGCAGAGCTACGATATATTCTGTCACTGGTTCTTCTGCACCCTGAGTCCGGCAGTGAGCTTCTATCACCAGGTTTCTCCGGTTTTTCTTAGATTTGCTGTAGGTTGTGAGAGCAGTTTCTTTGAATTCGTCGAAAGTGTCCCAGGTTTTTCTTAGGGCCCTATACCAAAAGAGAGCTGATCCGGTGAATAAGGGAGTCATGGAGTCCAACAGCTCTGTATCCGCCACTCGGTCTAGGCGTCGGTTCTCCTCCACTCTTTCCAGAAACTCTTCGATGCTTAGCCCTTCGGCACCAGAAAATTTGATTCTCCACTCTCTGACTGTTTTCCCCAGGTTCCTATTCGAGGGGTAATAAGCTGGACCTGTTTGATGTAAACTAGTCGTCTGGCTGGTTGTCGGTAGGTAGAGGCATGCATTCTGTTGTGATGAGTTCGCTGTCCCACCAGGTATGGCCCCCCTCCCCCAGCTCGAACCTGCTGGGGCAGTCGAGGTAACGAGGGAAGCCGTCGGGCCGAGCGAAGAAAGGACAGTGCATGGGGCATGTCGCATGTCGTGTGGGCAGGCTTGCGGGGGCGTAAAATGCTTCTGGGCCGTCGAGGTGATTGTTGAGAGGAATGTATTCGGCGCCGCCATCACAGAGGGATTTGTGGTGGAGTGAAACATCGGCGTCCGTGGGTTTAGTGACGAAGTGGTTGGGGGGTGAACTGTGTCGTCAAATTTATGTGTTTCGTCGTAGTAGTTATAATTTAAGGTATCTTGGAACTGTACTGTTTTTGAATTTTGTGTTTCTAGGCGGGTGATTTCCTCTGCTTGTTGTTGGTTGATGGACCAGCTTGTTTTTAATTGCTCGTGCAGTTGTTTGTTCGCAGTGTATAGTGCGTTTTTTTCTGTTTTGAGCTTTTGTAGATCCGTTCCAAGGCGGCTGAAATGGTTTTCATATTGTTTCAGCAGGTTTTTAGTTTCTGCTACTTCTTTTTGCCAGGTTGTGAATTGCGTCTGGAATTGTGTTCGTTCTGCTTGTCTTGCCATTTCTAGTTTCCATCCTTTACGCAGTTCGTCTGCTATCGGCTTCGTCGTAGTTTCTGTCTGGCCATTTGGCAGTACGATTTTTATTAGTTCTTGACTAGTGCTGTCGTACGTTAGTGTTGGCGCGGTAGTAGTGACGTTGTTTACGGGAGTTTCCGTTGTTGTTATAAGTGTATTTATTTGTTGTAATTGTGATACTTGGTGGCTTTGCCCTATATGTTCGGGAGATTGTGAGTCTGCTCCGAGGGTTAGCGACATTTCGCTGTTATTATTGTGGGGTGAGCTGGTTGCCAAATGCTCTTCGTTTTCTCCACTTATGCTGATTTGAAGGCTTAAATGTTTTTCTATTTCTAAGGCTGTATGTAGGTCCTTATTAATATCGGACGGTAGTGTACCTGATTCGAAGAATGTTTTGGCTAAGTCATCTCGTCTTGTACGGGTCAACGTGTCATCTTCGTCTTTGGGCGCCACGAAGTCCTGTGCTGTATAGTCTCCTTGAAGTCTGCGGTATAATCTGTCCGCTCGCTCAAGAAAGCGTCCCTCGTTGTGCAGTTCCAATTGCGACAGTGCGTTGTCTAAGTCGATACTTGATAAGTTTCGAACCCAGGTTATTAGTTGCTCGTTCAATCTTTCTTTAAAGATTGTTAAGTCGTCGAGCGTCCAATTAGTCGCCATTGTTGTCGTTTCTTGAATTTATTTTTACTATTCTGCTTATTAACGGATTGAGCTAGTTCGTAGGCGCTGCCGAAGAAGACGAACAAAAGTTGTTGGCCGGGATCGTTAAAGGCTAGGTTAAATGATTGTTAATCAATTTAATATCTAGCGTAATGTATACCGCGTGCGCCTTAAAAGCGAAGTCGGAATTCTTTCCGGCGTCCGTCTAGTTGGATTCCTTCTAAGAATTATCGCGAGGCAATTATGTAAAAGGAAGGAAGCATGTGCATGCGCTATCGAGAAAGGTTGTTATACAGTATTATATATGTGTATTATTTTGTGTATATTATTGTTTTGATTTGATTAGCTTGTTTAAACACTTGAGAGCGAAAGTCTTCGTTTGTCGAGTTCGCGTATCGCTACACGCTTTTCGCCGAGTCCTATGTTTACATACGCATTTCCTTACATACCATCATGTGATATTTCTCAAACGGCTTAGCCTTGAAAAATATATTATATTGCGATATTGAAAAAGTTTGAAATTGCTTGACTAGCTAGGCTTATAGCAATTTCAAGGCTGCCGTGTAAATAACACATTGTGTTTACATTCGCTGCGTAACCTGAGTCGCTATTATACACGCACTGGTACTCTATCGCTTTCGTAAACACGCGGCGTCGTGTCTCTCGCACGAGAAGAAAAGCTACTTTGAATGCCACTGTCGGTTGGGCGCCAATATAACGGGGAGTAGATTCGCCCGCGTTATTTTGCGAGAGATTATATATTATTTTATACGGCTCGAAACGGGTGTACCGCATCCGCGCGAGAATGTGCCCGGAAACTTAATCACGCCTTAAGGCCCGCAGGAGCGTCGTGGGCATAGCAGCTAATCCCTAAATAAAATCACTGACGGAAAAGCGTGGGAAGTTGTAGAGTCAGGTGTAAATAAAAAAAGGAGGTTACGCAAAATAGGTGATATTTATATATATCTTATAAGTTTACAAGGAAAGCAATGCAGAGATAAAGAGAGAGAGAACGATTAGCTAACGAGAGAGTGGCAAGGTACGCAAGTAAGTACTTACAAAAGTGCGTCGGGCCACCGATGAGCCTTGTTAAATATTCGACTGCCTGGGAAACAATCACCCCGTTCGCACGTGAATTGTCCTGCGCACTATCTTGATGCACAGCACACTATACTCGGAATCCGGCTTCGATTATCTACCGCCGCAGGGCCAAAACGAGATGTCTGTATGCAGAAGGGCGATGTCGCGATTTTCTTTTCTTGAAAGCCAGTCGGCAAGAACACGTGCTTTCTCTAACGCGAGTCTCGAGCTAATGTCGCGGCAACGTCCCCCCCACTCTCTCTCTCCTCTACTCTGTCGAACCTAAGTCGGTTCTTGTCGCGCGGCCGTCTCTCTCTTACCTCGCACGCTGTAGTCTGCTGCGACGGCCACATCCAGGCTTCATACATATAATTACATGAGAAGGTTTAAATGTGAATACATAAGTATATATATATATAAGTAGTTGTTAGAGAGAGAGAGAGACATAACGAGTGATTTATCGCGCGTTATAAGATCTATACATATATATTTATATACGTATGTAGATACATAAATATATTTACGTAAGAGCCATCGTACGCGATACTACATATATTTTGATTTTTCATAATAATTTTCATCTTTTTCTTTTTTTTATTTATTGGTAAATTAAAATGTATCATTCAACGAATTCCTTACAGAAATGATAATCATCGAAAAAGTGTTTGAAACATAATAATGATCTTTTACACCAACCACACCGTATTATAGCAACATTTTTACTTGCTTCTACTTCGCAATGTATATTGCAAGAATCTCCCAAACTAAAATCAACAGGGTTATCTGTTCTAGCTGGTTTTTCAGCAATGTAGCCGCTTTTATACCAAGCGTATTTAAAAATATTTGTATATCTTTGTGACAGGGTTATAGCGATGTTCGCTAGCCCTGTGTGCGGCACTCTCCGTGCGTGAACGCAGCGACCAAGTGTACGCTATATAGCGACTACATACTTGTGTCGTTGCAGGATATGGAGAGAGGAGCGCACGACGATCGGCGAGGTATCGCCGTGAGTGCGAGTGAGAGCGAGAAGAGCGAGAGAGAGAGAGAGCGATTTTGACTGATTTTTAACGGCGACAGAAGTGGGAGCGCGGCGGCGCGAGGCAGAGAAATTAAGAAAGAGGAAGGGCAGTTAGGCGCGAGCTCTCGAGTAATTAGGGCTGCCTAAGGAGAGACTGGTGGAGACAAGATTTCGGCAGGAGAGGAACTACTGCCAGGAGTGCGACGGCCACGTTTGCCAGGAAGCCAGTTGTCCGAAGCAGAGCCAGTACACGCAGCGACCATTCGCCGTCTACGAGACAAAGGCCATGCTGCGGCCCTTCCTGCAGCAGCTTCCATCGTCGCCAGGGCACCGTTTCCTGCGGGACTACGCTTTCGCCGGCGTCGCCTCTCTGTCGACGGAACGTCGGTATCCGGTGGGTCCAAAGCCAGTTAATCTCTCTCGCGCCAGCTCTCGCTCGATTACAGACATTAGCGTATTTTGGAAATTTATCGCGCACGCTGAGCGATCTCGCTCGCGTGATTCCGCGAACTCTGGTCGCGGAAAGGTTGAGCGAGCGCGCTCACCGCGGTGAAGTAAATCTTGTAGCGATATTTGTGAAAAGGCGTTAATAAATGAGATCGCCATATGTAGTATACGTGAATTAAAGTGTCCGATTATTTGTACCAACCTCCCCAACCAGAGCGAACTTCGGCCTGTGAAAGTCCGCACCGGCTTTCTTTATCGAGAAAGAACCCAAAAAAAATTAGCAGAGACCAGCCCAAGGCGCACGGTGGCTGACCCCTCTCGTATCTTGGTAAAGAAACCTGGTTATGGACAAGAAACTGCATTTTTATGATGTTATTTCTTAAATGTTGATTCATTTCATAGTCCATCAAAATAACTTGATCTGTTAAACGTCGAACGAAGTTTTTCCAGATACGAAATCCATAAACATCGAGTAGTTGGATGTTCCCTGTCGTTCCTGTGGGAATTTTTTTTTTATATTAACAACTACAGCTTTATCGCAATGTCCACTCTAAGAGTCGAGTAAAAGTACAGATTGAGGTCCAATTTTTGGGTAAAAACCTTCTTTCAACCAAATTCTAAAATGATCTAAAATAAAAAAATGTCAAAATTTTTTTATGTCATTGCATTATAATAAACAAAAATATATTAACATGTCGTTAATTTTTCAAATTTAGATGCTTCCACATGCACATTATCTGGTCTAAATAATGAAGATTCCACTATGGGACCGAATTGACCACTTTTTTCTTTTAATACTATAAAAAGTGGTGATAAAAGTTTCCCAGTTGCTGATATAGTTGGCTGAATTGTATAACTGTGCGTTATCGATGAAACCGACTGTACCAAACATTGCACCTGCTTTTTTCCTTCAACTACTAATGTTCTTCCAACAATTTTTTGAGCTTGCAATGCCCATTTCCGTATATCTCGATCATGCACTATCGTACCAGCTACAATAGCGGCTTTAAAATTATCAAACGTGTATTTGCAAATTTTCGCAATTTTTTCTCGGGAAGTTCCATTTATATTAATTGTTTTCGCCTAACGTTTAAGTTGACTTATAGATGAAACTTTTTTGAATCTATGTTGTACAGTATCCAGTTTTTAATTTTTGTTTTTTCCGCTCCTCCAAAATTCTACGGTTCTTTGTTTATAATCAAATGTAATTTCTTCATCATCATTTTTGCACTGATTTGTTGGTGTAAAATCAGGCTCAGGAAAGTGATGTTGAACTTCATCTTCGATTATTTTAGCATCAGTATCTTTATGATCTTCATGAAAATCTAACGTCTCTTCAACAATCATATCAATATCATTAAACTCACGGCATCTATTAATATTTCTTTCAACTTTTCTGACAATTTAATTTCTTTGAAATTAATCTCGCTATCTGGTATTTGTAAACTTTGAAAATATGCTAATAATAAATTGACTACGTTCAAAGGATTGATCTTCATGTTTTAATCTAAAACAAAATCAAGATAGAAATACTCTTTTTTGCAGTTGAATAATTTTACAAAAGACAAAAGAAAACCTAGTCTATAGATAGAATTCGATCATACGTTTTTAAAGTTATATTTCACATGTTTACAAATCAAAATATTTGAATAAAATTATGTATGATAAGTGACATAAATACTTACGTAGTAGACAAAAACTTTTCTTCTTGTTATGTACTATATTTTCGTGTTCGGGAAATTTGTATGTAAATATAGAAATAAGTTTATTTATAAATACAGCACTATAAAAAAACTTTAACTTTTTAAATACTTAACTTTTCTTCAACTACTATGAATAATGAAATATGTATCGGATGTCTTATTATCGTAAGGGGCGTACATTTGATATAACTTATCTTCTTCGAGCCATTGATAAGACAAAATTGTAAATAAGATAAAGTGTACAGTAAAGTAAAGTACCAACAAAAAGTAAACTAAACCACAAGTGAAAATTGAAAAAAGTAAACAGTTTATAAGTATAGTGTTACGTCTCGTGCATCAACTACGAATAGCTAATGAATGAGACGTTCCAATATGTTGACTAGTGGCTGATTGAGGCTCACAAGTAATGAATAATATACGATGTATGAATAAGAATGAATGTATTTATTTATTATGTTGTACTTACAGTTTTTAGAGTACTTTCAGTGTCGTAGATTTTGGTATTTGGATAGGTTCAATAATGAATTTGCACGTTCTCACTTTTAATGGATCGCGTATTTATTGAGATCAAATAATGTAGTTTGACAGGTAATAGTTGAATAATTAGCCAAATTGTCGAACAGGCTTGCACGCGACTGTATCGTCGATATGTAGAGTTTATTCGTCAATTGTCGAACTGACGTGTACGGAGTAACGATAATTGCTGATCACCTTTCGGGTGGTTCATCTTATATACATAAATTTGTGCTCAATAAATCGCTGATGTTTCTTGTGTAGTTGAGTAATTTTCTTTTTGAGTTCATTGTGTGTTGTGTAATGCTGAGTATGGTCTTTGTGTTTTGCTGCCGTATCGTTTTCTGGTGGACGTGTATATAGTTTTGATTTTACAAAATTCGGGATTGCACTTTTAAAGAATGTAAATGAGTAAAGATATGTCTTGAGACGTAACACCTCGGGGCATAAGATATTGCAATTAATATGTATTGATTGCAATGGTTGGTTGTCGGTGGAAAAGATTATTTCGTTATGTGCATTTCCGAGTTTCGGAAGTGTTGGAATTTGATTGCGTCGGTGGGATCATTTTTCTGCAAGGTGTACAAATTATTTGGTATATAAAGGCTGCGTCGTTTCAATAGTTTACAAAGTGTTCTCTGCGCTTGTGACGAAAATACAGAATTCAACATGTATGGTTTCTCGAGAAAACGCCCTTTGATGGTTTGCGTAAGTATTTTACAATTTGATTTCTTATTCATTGTTATTATTATCATTATATTTCTTTATTCTAGTTTGCGGATTGGCAGTATTCCCGTGCGGTAAAGAAGGCCAGACGGGAGGGCTTGCCTTTACCGGTCGCACCTAAGCCCGGGACCCGAAAATATGTGAGAATAGATGTAAGTGTTTTACAATGTATATTTGTATATTGGTATATTGATATGTCTAATTTGTTTCCTATTTGTTTGTTAGTTTCAGAAATGGCAGTTAGTGCGTACTCTGAGGCATTGTGATCGAGTGACGCAGACAGCTTTCTTCTTGGGGGAGTATGGTCCAGATGAAGATACTTGGAATCTGCGCGAACTATTTTTTTATGACTTATTAGTGTATTGTAATGGTTTTCGTCGAGTATGCGTGGAGGTTTTTAGTCAGTTTTACAATGTAATCATAGGTCCAAGTGTAGATCATCGATACAATTGTAATTGTATATAAGTGTAATTGTATTTGTAAACATAATTGTAATTTGGTAAAAATATATTTTTCTTTTGTTTTTAGATAAGGAATTTGTTTTTAATTTAGATTCCTAAAGCGAACATCTCGCTTCCCTCCCCGCTTAAAATGTAGCAACATTTAAGGAGTGTCATGTTTGTATTAGTTTAATTCTAGTGAAAACAAATGTTTATGTGTAGTTGAAAGAGCGGTTTGATTGTTGAAGGTAAAAGGTGGTCTGTTTGGTAGAGGAGGTGGTGTTATGCATCTAGGTGTTGAGATAGGTATTGTGGGGATAATCTTGATTTCTTGCAGTTCTATGTATTTTTCTTTGTCGTTGTCTGTTCTGTTTTTGCTGGGTTTCTCGAGTTTGATGAGGAGGTGTGTAATAGAGCTGAAGATGGCTCCGAGTAGGTGGAGTGACCAGCCGTAGATTGCGTGTAGTGCATATCCTCTAATTATTGTATCTATTATTAATTTCATTGTGTTTATTAAGATCAATGTCATAATTATAACTGAAGATATTGATCCGCAAGTGATCATTTTGTTTATGATCATATTCCAGGTGCTGACTGCAATGTTTTTTATGGTATTTTCTGAGAAGATGCTCCCACTCGTTGTCACGTCTCCCGTTATTTCTCTTGCTATGTCATTGAGTATTGATGTTCTCTCCATAGGGAACATTATTTGTTGTTGTAGTTCGTCTAGTTCATCTTGAGAGTATACTCCACTTATTGCTAATGAATTTATTGATTTGAAATTCCATCCTATTTTTGTGTTAGGTCTGAGTGTGTTTGGTGCTACGCATGGTTGAGGTTTGGGTGTGAGTCTTACCCATTCTTCTTCAAGTTTGTAGTATGTTGGGACGAGTGCGTTACAGTTTATCTGTTCCCCTTTCTTTTTGAGGATGTGTGTTTTTGGTGTCAGGAACCATGTTTCATTTCCAGAGGTTACTGGGAGTTCGTTGTAGCATTCTTCTAATTTAATTATTTTTACTGTCTTTGGTACACATTTTATTAAGTGTACTGCTTCTCCTGCAACTCTTGCGATGTATCCTGGTTTTTTCATGATGTCGTATGCGAATTCGTCAGGGGAGAGGGTGGCAATGGATAGGGCATTTTGTATTACCTTTCTTTCAACTTCGCATCTTTCTGTTATTTAATTCAAGTATAGTTTGTTCAATTGACTCCTTAAATGTTTTTCTACGTATACAAATTTTGAATTGACATATGTAAATAGATCTAGGTTTATGGTGTTTCTTGTGCTTACTAAATCATTTTCTAGTTGGTATGTGTTTATGTAATTGTCTTTTTCTACGATGAATAGTTTCGGGTGTTCCGTTCTTACAAGTTCTCTGTTGCAGCGTTGTATTTTGTTTCTGGCACTTAGAGCAAATGTTATTTCACTATGATTTAATGCGTAGATTATTTCATGGTCATAGTCACTAGAATATTTCGTTGCTATGCCTTTAAATAGTACATCGAATTCGTTTTTGAAGCATTCTTCTCCTGGTAAAATATCCCAGAAGGTATAGCCTGCTTCCATGTCTATACATGTTTTGTCAGAGAACTTGCATTCGGTCCCTGTGTTTAATCTTAATTTATCGTTATCTAAGTTTACTTTAGCTCTACTTTGTATTAATGTTATTTTGATAAAGCCATGAACAAATACCTTATTCCATGATCCGAAGCTATCAGCGTAGGCTGCTCCATAGCAGGAGTTTCCTTCTGCGCTACCCGCGAAATCGATACTTTTTGAAGTAAATGCGTTTATTTTTAGATTAACAATTTTATGAATATTGTCATATACGAAAGTTCCCGTTTCATGGATAAATTTACATTGTTCATGACTTATTTCGTAAATGTATTCCTGTTCTCCAGTTGGTGTGGGTATTAAGTGCCCGAATATTCCACATGTGGAGACAGTTCTATGTATCTCTATTTTACATTGTAGTACGGAAATTTCGCGGAATTCCGCGGTTTGTATTAATTCTATATATACATTTGATTTATTTACGGGAGTGTTGTGGAAGTCGCATTCTCCCGTGTCTACTAAGGAGTACGTTGTGATGTTTGGCGTTGTTGTCCCGCAGTCGTATCCGATGATGGCTGATGTTGTTTTGATAATTGTAATTATTATTAAGAATTGTTGATACATATTGGAGTGGTCCTAGAACATAAATTATTGTTAGATTTTTTTCTTGTGCATAATTAATTTATTTGCATGGACTGTATTTGCTTTTCCACCTTTATTTATGATAACATTATTTTTGTCTGTAACCTTTAGGATTTCAAATGGTCCCAGGTTTTGATTCTTTTCAAGTTTGCCTGGTTTAGGTTCTTTTATGTGCCAGACCTGGTCTCCAATTTTGAAATCTGTTGGGTTTATGAAGCGATCGTAATATTTTTTTGATCTTTCTTTAGCTATTATGAGGTTTTCCCGCGCTAAGCATGCAATATCCTGCATGTTTTGTATAAGTGTGGATAGATAATTATTAAATGTTGGCAATTGTTCTGAAGTTTTTAACGGTTCACTAGATGGTAATCGTGGTGGATAAGCGAAGACCAGTTCATGCGGAGTAAATCTATGTGCGTTGTGAATGCTTGTATTGTAATGAAATTGGGCTAATTCTAATAAATTGTCCCATTCAATTTTTTTACTAGAAAAATTTTTTAAATATTCACAAAGGGGGTGATGTGCTCTTTCTAGGGAGCCGTTTGATTGTGGTGAAAATGCGGTGGTTTCTATTTTTGCAAATTTAAATCTACGAGCAATGGCTTTTAAAATTTTACTTGTAAAGTTTGCTCCTCTGTCGGTGAGGACTACTTTTGGTGAACTGAAAATACATATAAATCTTTTAATTAAGGCATCTGCAATTGTTTCTGCCGTTTGATCACTGAGTGGAACAACTATTATGAATTTTGAGAGGAGGTCTTGGATAGAAAGAATGTATTTGTTTTGATTATTAGTAACGTTTAGAGGTCCTACTATGACCATTGCGATTTTGTCGAATGTTTTCATAGGAGTATCCGTTATTATCATTGGTTGTCTAGTTTTTATTCTTTTTAGTTTGTTTCTTTGACAAATTTCACAATTTTTAATACGGTTCTCTATATCAGTTTTCAGATTTTCCCAATAGTATTTGTTCTTTATTCTGTTCCATGTTCTGTTGATTCCCGAATGTCCTCCTAGTGTGCTTGAGTGATATTGGTCGAATATATTGTCTCGGTCTGTGAGTTTTACGTAGTCGATGTAATTTAGGCAAATGATAATTTTAGTTTTAGAATTTTTGAATGTTGTTGCTAGAATGTTTTCTATTTCGATCCAGTGTATGTTTTTTAATATTAGGTCTTTTGAGATGCTGAATGTTTTTATTCTCTTGCGAATTATTAATGTTCTTAATAATTTGAAGAGACTTTTGAGATTTTCCTTTATCCTTATAGCGGACTGTCTTGTGTCAAGACAGGCTATGAAGATGTTTTTTGTTCTTGACTGTATTATTTCAATTTCTTGGGGCTGTAGATTTTTGTCTGCTTGTATATGTTTGATTTTCATTAGACATTCTGTTGTGTTATCTAATGATTGATGTTTGTAATCGATAAAATGTATAATGTTGTCTTTTCTTGATTCGATGGGTTTTTTCGTAAATCTTATGTTATGTTGTTTCTGTGTTGTATTTTCGTCATTTTCCATATGTACTTGTGTTTGTGTAATATTTTTATTTCTATTTCTTTTTTCTTTGTCTTGTTTTCTTATTATTTTGATTTGTTCCTCTTGTTTTTCTTGTTCATTTGTTACTATTTCTTTTGATTCTTGTTTTGCTTTTTGTGCTCTGGTAACTGCGTTTATTTTTATATTTTCTATCGGATTTCGTGAGAGTGCATCGACATTTGTATTTATTTTGCCAGGTTTGTAGATAATGTCATAATCATAATCTGCCAGTTTTAGTCTCCATTTTTGTACTCTTGAATTGTTGTCTGCTGATTTAAAGGATAACAATGGTTTGTGATCACTAATGACGGTAAATTTGTTTCCATATATGTAATTCTTAAATGTTTTTATTGCGAATACTATGCCAAGTGCTTCTTTTTCGTATGTATGGTATTTTTTCTCTGCTGATTTTAAGATTCTTGATGCGAATGCTATTGGTTTGTCGTCACCGATCTCTCCTTGAGAGAGTACACAACCCAGCGCGTAGTTTGAAGCGTCTGTTGTAATGATGAATGGTTTTTCCATATCTGGGGATTGAAGAACTGGAGTTGTGCATAGGGCGTTTTTTAATTTTTCAAAAGCTTCTTGTCTTTCTTCAGTCCAAATAAATGGTTGTTCTTTTTGTAGTAAATCTATGATAGGTTTTGCTATTTGTGAAAAGTGTCCAATAAAGCGTTTATAATAGCTTGTTAGGCCTAAAAATTCTCTGATATTTTTGATAGTTTTCGGGATAGGAAATTTTTTTATTGCTTCTATTTTCTTTGGGTCTGTTTTGATACCTTCTTCACTTATAATGTGGCCTAAGAATTCTACTTCCTTTTGGAAAAATTTGCATTTACTCGTTTCAATTTTTAATCCTGCTATTCTTAATTTTTCTGCTATGAGTTTGAATCTTTCATTATGTTCTTCAACTGTATTTGCAACGATAATTATATCATCGTAGTATCGTCTCCGAGTACTTTTGTTAGTGCTCTTTGGAAGACTCTAGGTGAGTTTATTAGTCCGAAAGGTAATACTTTGAATTCAAAATGTCCCATGCCAGGGATACTAAATGCCGTTTTATGTATATCTGACTCTTTCATTTTTAGTTGATGAAATCCGGAAACCATATCGATGGTGGTAAAAACTTTATTTTTTCCTATGCAGTCGAAAATTTCCAATATATTGGGTATAAGATATGGATCTGGAATAGTTTTTGCATTCAATTTTCGATAATTATCACCATTCTCCATTTTTTCTTTCCGTCTTTTGTTAATCCCTTTTTTGGCACAATCCATACTGGCGCGTTATATGCACTTGTTGAGGGTCTAATTAAGTTATTTGTAATTAGCTTTTTTGTCTCATCACATGCGATTTGCTTGAGTGTATATGGCAGAGGAAATTGTTTAACATATACTGGTTTATCATCAGTTAAATTGATTTCGTGTTCTTCTATGTTGCATTGGCCAAGTTTATCTCCTTCTAACCAGCATATGTCTTCAAATGACAGTATTAAATTTTTTATGTTTTCTTTTTTCCGTTGAGTCAGGTGTTCTAAATTTATTGTATCTATCAGTTGCTTTCGTCGTATTGTTATTTCGTGTTCTTGTGTCTCTTTTTGTGTAATTTCGTTGTGCGTTGTTGTAAATATATTTGTCGATTTTAAATTAGTGAATTTTTCATTGATATTTTTGAAGTTATTTTCTATATCATTTATAATGTGAAGGTTCGTCATTTTGTCATATTTTCTGTCGATCTCTCCTGCAACGTTATCTCTCAATGTGTCGCAAAAGTTTGAATAATCGTTAATAGTATAGTGCTCCTTGGTTTCATTAGATTCGTCTTCCAGGGCTTTATTAATGTTTCCAATAAATTGTGTCAAGCTTGAGTTATAGTTAGGTTGAGATATTTTTGTTTCTGGATTCCCATATATTTGATCATTCGTACTATTTTTCGTTTCTTCTTGTATGTCGCTTATTATATTTAAGATTTGAATTACATCTTTATGTATTGATACTTCTTTGCTGTGTGTAATCGTATTTGTTTCAATATCATTTTTGTTTACTATGTGTCTTTTATCAAATGCTATGGGTTTCAATGTGTCATGATGTTCATTAATTTCTTTTGAGGTTTGTATTGTAAATGTGTTTGTTTGATTTCTGCTAGTGATTTCTTTTAATGGCACTTTTTGATTATTTATTTCCAAGTATCCTCTGTCTAATCTTAATTTGTGTTTGGATAAGGCATTTATTCCTATTATTCCATCGTAAGGAATAGAGAAGTTATCTGGTGCTACATGGAAATCAAATGGTTCATCTGCAATATACATTTGTGTTGAACCTATTGTTCTTATTGCGTCTTCTGTGATTCCTGATATAGATATTTGTTCATTTCTATTTAACTGCTTTTGTGAAATGCTGCTATTTTTGATAATATTTAGTTGTGCTCCACTGTCTACTAGTAGTTGCAGTTTATTATTCGAATTTGGTTCGGCTATTTCTATGTACTTGAGCAGGTTTTTTAGTTTGATAATGTATATTTTGGTACAGTCATTTGTAATTTGTTGGTTAATATCAGTACTATTTTTAGCTATATCTGTCTGTAGCATGGTACTCTCTATTTCCTTTATATTTTCTTTGAATTTGCTGTATGTATCTATGTGATGTTTTGTTTGTGTTGGGAGAGTGAGTGTTTTGTCGTGGAACGTTTTTATTGTCTGCTCATTCTTTAGGCGTTCCTTCCCAAAGGAGCTCCAGAGTTTTCCGAGTTTGTCCCATGTTTGCGACATTGTTCTGCTGTATGACCGACACCTTTACAGATTCTGCAAAATATTCTTTCTTCTTGTAATCTTTTAATTTTTTCACAGTTATCTATGTTATGTCCAGTTTCGTTGCAACCTTCGCATGTGATTGAAATATTTTGAGTTGGATAATTTTTTAGTGCTTGTAATTTCCTACATTCACTTGCTATGTGACCTATATTTTTGCAATAAGCACAGAATTTTTTCCTTTGATCATTGTTAAAATTGTTTCTGTATCCGTTGTTGTGGTTTCTATTGTAAGTGTTATAGTTTTGCTGATTTTGCTGAGGGTTTGCAGATTGTTGTGTATTCGCGATTTTTCTGCAGTACTTTGCTGTGTGACCTAATTGATCACATAATTGGCATTTGTAACTTGATTTATTTCTTTGTTCTGTGAAATATATTCGCGCTTCTTCACATTCTTGTTCTTCGTGTCCCTGTTCTTGGCATAGGGTGCATATTCTATAAGGTGATCTATTTTTACCTGTTGTGCAAAATTTGATAGAGTGACCTTTTTTGTTGCATTTTTTACAAAAGACTTCAAGGGCACTCTTGCGTTGAATGACTTCCCTCTTCGCAAATATCGCATTTATTTACTTTTTGTGTGATCTTATTTTTACACTTAATGGCTTCATGTCCTGTTTCTCCACATTTCCAGCATTTTATGTAGTCAGCAATGTAGGGGCATTGGCCTACCTCATGTCCTAATTCTTGACAGTATTGGCAATGGATATTTCTTCGTTTATTTAGTGGGCAAGCGCTTATTGAGTGTCCTTTTTGGCTGCAGTATTTGCATATCAAATTGATTTTGTCTACTGAATTTTTACAATTATTAGAAAAGTGATCTGATCCTTTACAATAGACGCATGCTGCAGAATGGCAAAATAGTGCTTCGTGTTGAGGGTCATGGCAAATTTGACATATCATGATTTTTTTTTGGTAATTCAGGTCTATAATAATCATTGTATTCTGCATATGTGTTATTAATTGTTATACTATCTGTTGTTTTTCTAATATTTATGTCATTTTCAATTTCTATGGCTTTTTTGGACATTTCTTGTAATGTTGTCTCATTGCCCAGTTCGTATTTTATTTCCGTTCGCATTCCTTTTTTAAAACATTTTGCTGCGTCCGCATTTAATTCTTCGTAGAAATTCTTCCTGGCTATTTCATTTGTTTCTTGTATTCTATATATTTCTTTTATTTCTAAGACTAATTGACATAATCTATTTGTGTATTGGATAACTGATTCTGTAGTTCCTTGTGTTATTTTGCGTATCCTAGCACGCAGTTCGTGTATGTCTTCTTGAATTGGGTATAGACTTCGTATTGCTGTAATTAATTCGTCTATTGTTTCTACAAAGCTGTTTCCTAAAGCTTCTTCTGCCTCTCCCTTCATTCTCACTTTCAATAATTCTACTACATTATGTTCATCTTGGTCTTCTACTAAATTTTTTACTCGTCGTAATCTTCTGATGTACTTTGCGGGTGGCATATTTTTGCCATCGAAGTCCGGAACATAATTTACCAATTCTTTGAGTGATAATTTGATTGGGTGTGAATTTGCCATGTTTATTGTGTTTGTTGCTGGACTTGTGATACGTTGGTTTTCTTGAATTTGTCTTTGAATTTGCTGAGTGTTTCTTTCACTCTCCTTTTCGTTTATGTATTGTGTTTTGTTTATTTTTCTAATGTCTTTTTTTGAATCTTCGATGTTCTGTTGTTGGTTAATAGGTTCGTCAGAGTTTTTTGGTAATGCGTATTTTGTGTAGACAGATTCTTCGTTTGTGTTTATGCTAAATAATATATCTTTTGGTGTCCCTAATATTAGGCTTTGTTCACCTAAAAATCCTCCAATGTCTGAATATCTATCGTGTTTTTCTGAGCCAAATGTGTCAAACGTCTGATCTAATAGTGAATATTTGTCTGAATCAGTGCAGTCGGTTTTATTTGTTTGTTTTTCTGTTAAATCAACTAATTGGTCAACTGTTGGTATGATTTTCTTTATTGCTCCTGTGTTTTTTTCTTTTCTTACGATTTCTTCTTGAGTCTTGGTCTTAATCGGCGATCTTTGTAGCTTGTTACTCTTTTTGAAAGCTCTCTCATCCAGTCCTTTTTCTAAAAGGTCTTCTAATTTTGGATTCCTGTCGATTTGTGATCGCGTAAGTTTCCTAATTATGGAGGATGTGTCCTTCGTTGTATTGGACTTCTTTCTCATTTATCGCACTTTCGTAATAAACGGAATAAACAAAGGTAATTCGACAAAATCAAAATAGAGTAAAGCAGGGAAAATATATAAAATAAGAAAAATTATTGTTAGCAAAAAAAAAATTATGGTAGAAGTATATGGAAACACAATTGCTTATTTAGATGGCAAAAATAAAAGGGAAAAAAAAAAGAAAAAAAAAAGGAAATTCTATCTACGTATGGTATTTGACCTACTGGCTGAAAATTATTTCTCGGTCATTTATTTCTGCTGTTGTCTTAGTTTCATAATTTTGCAAGATTGCAATTTTTGAAATTCGGTCACTATGAAAGAAAGTGACATGTGCTGTTTACTTCTGTAATACAACACCTACTCGTATATCCGTGGTTTTCGAAATCTCTTTTTTCCGTTTGATGCGTTAATTCATTAATAAGTTTTAATATGTATAAAAATAATTTTCTTTATCTCAATCGAATGTATTTTTCGTACCGGAACCAATTGTTACGTCTCGTGCATCAACTACGAATAGCTAATGAATGAGACGTTCCAATATGTTGACTAGTGGCTGATTGAGGCTCACAAGTAATGAATAATATACGATGTATGAATAAGAATGAATGTATTTATTTATTATATTGTACTTACAGTTTTTAGAGTACTTTCAGTGTCGTAGATCTTGGTATTTGGATAGGTTCAATAATGAATTTGCACGTTCTCACTTTTAATGGATCGCGTATTTATTGAGATCGAATAATGTAGTTTGACAGATAATAGTTGAATAATTAGCCAAATTGTCGAACAGGCTTGCACGCGACTGTATCGTCGATATGTAGAGTTTATTCGTCAATTATCGAACTGACGTGTACGGAGTAACGATAATTGCTGATCACCTTTCGGGTGGTTCATCTTATATACATAAATTTGTGCTCAATAAATCGCTGATGTTTCTTGTGTAGTTGAGTAATTTTCTTTTTGAGTTCATTGTGTGTTGTGTAATGCTGAGTATGGTCTTTGTGTTTTGCTGCCGTATCGTTTTCTGGTGGACGTGTATATAGTTTTGATTTTACAAAATTCGGGATTGCACTTTTAAAGAATGTAAATGAGTAAAGATACGTCTTGAGACGTAACAATAGGAATTGAGACGATAATAACTATTTATAACTATTAATGTAATCAATTATTTGTTATAATTTCTTTTCTCATTGACAAATTGTAAATGATTAAAAAAGAAATAATAATTATATTGAACTTCCACTTTTGAAATTAATAATTTTTAACTGTTATTACTTGTTATTTTTCTTTATTACGAATTAACTTTACGTTTAAAAAATAATAACTATTATTATTACTCTTTTATACACAGCTATATGTAATACAATGCAAATAATATTGTTAAAAAAACTGATACTATAGCTATTATTATTAATTTCGAAAAAACAAAATAGTTAATAATTATTTATAATTTATTTTAGTCTCAAATCTTATATTTATAAGCCGTTATTAATTATTTTTATCTTTTTGGTATTTATAATGAAAAGAAAATAATAATTATTACATAAAATTTGTAATACTTGGGACCTATTGTTATGCAACATGAATGTTATTCAAGAAATACATTTATTTTTCGCTATTTATATAAGGTTAGCCTGCTTGTGTTTCAGTAAGGGTAGTTTATAAGGGTGGGGGTTAAATAGGTTAGGAGTAGGTGGACAATAGGTATGTTATACAGCTCGGATAACTCGATTATAGTGTAAAATTCAATTATTTCAAGAAATAACAAACGACTAAAGTTGCTTTTTACAGGATTAGGTGGGTTAACCTACATTTGGTTGGGTAAGGGTGGTTTATGGGGGTTTGGTGGGTTCAAGGCAGGTTGGTTAGTTGAGGTAGCTTGTTCAGACGTAGGATTAAATTATTTCAAGAAATAACAAACGACTAAACTTGTTTATCCCAGGGTTAGGTATGTTAACCTGCTGATAGTTTGACGGGAGTGGTTTCAAGGGGGTGATACACCCCTTAAATATATTTTTTTTAAATCCGGAAACACGTCAATTTAATTTTGGTATTTTCTCATTATCAGTGCGATTTTTAAATCACTCGAGCTGATTTACTATATTACATGTCGTAAAATAGTACAAAAAATAGTGTATTTATCCCTATTAAAAAGGGGGTTGCAACCCTTCGGTATAAATGTTATGTCCTCAAAAGCGCCTTTTTATAAGAAATTTTTTAACGTTGAGTTTACTGAAAAATATTCATTTGATGCTGAGAAATATTAAAAAAACTGATTTTAGGGGTTGATTTCCAGGGTGGATTTCACCCCTTAAAAGCCCTTATGGGCCAATAAAAAAAAACACGTATCTAATTTTTTTTCAACTACAACATATCCCAAAATCATTCAAATCGGTGAGGTCGGGTTGGGGTGGTTCCCTTGTGAGATTAGTCAGCTATTAAATGACTATTGCTTTTAACTATTGGAACTTCCCTTCCATAAAAAATTCAAATTTTACCACTATAAAATAGTCTGACTCGTCCTCGACGTAACACGCCCGCCCCTGAAGACCAGCTACGCAGGGCGCTCGCAAGTTGTACCTTCCTATTTAAAAATGCCTATATCAAGATAATATACTTATACTTTGCACATTATTAGTTACAATAAGCACTACGTACTAAACACCCAGTAATTTTACACATATATATGTTTGAATGAGAAAAACTTCGAAGCACTATAAAGTCTCTAATTTTCAAAAGGCAAGAAACCACCACTCCACACTACATTTAATCTTCTTAGAAATATTTCTTCTCCTATGGTGTCAGGTTTACATATGCGGCATTTTTCTCCGGGTTAAAGGGCATTCTGATAGGCAGTTGACCAGCATTCCCAACAGATGAGGAAGTTATTCTTCGGTCCGTGGGTTAAATATTTTAAAATACACAGCTTACAAAAACGCCACACAGGTAGAGGTCGAGAGCACTATACACAGTTATCAAAAGTTAATAAGTCCGCAAAACCCACACCTCCATAAGGCAGATGTACAAATTCGGCGTATGTTCTTCCTCGTTCGATCCTTTTTCCATGAAAATATGCTACAAGATAGTCTATCCATACCTGCATATCTTCTCTCGTACATTTATCCGGTGGTCGAGGAACATACTCTACATACTGCAACTGGTCGTTTTCGTATCTTAACTGTCACCTTTTCATGATGATTTGAAGTTGCTTATTCATGATATCAGGTCCGGGTACTAGCGCTAAGATTAGGTCGTATCCCATCATACGAGCGCAATCCTCCGATGCCTTTCGGTAGTCTTCGCAGCTGTCATAGCAAATCTACCCTAAGACTTGGGCCTGATTTGTTGGGTTACCCGCTCTGGATGGTCGTCCCATTTTCATTGCTTCGCCGTTTAACCACAAGATGATTCCTCGTCGATACATTTCCAGTAAAACCACGTTGTCGTATGATTCCGGACTGTTGAACAAGTTTAAGGGATCACTTATCACCTTCTTCTGTAATCACAAATCCGTGGTTTTCTCCATAAACTTCTCCCAACTTTTGCAAGACCCTACTCACGAACATGTTATACAATTACTTATAGAGACACAGACACAAAACTAGTTGACACTATGCTGTCTTACTGGCAACTAAGTCCCTTTTATTTTATTCTACCTTTCAAACCGGGAACTTAATCATTAATCTAGCTATAAAATTCTAATTTTGTTTCTTTCCTACTGCTAGATACCACTTAATTTATTCGAATACCAGGTGTCGAATTTAGTGTATTCTATGTCAACTGTAATAAGAATTTATTTATTTATTTCTATTTTTATATAAAAATAGCCCTAAAAAAAATGTATTCACTAAGATTTAGCCAATAGTTACTGTTTTCTGAAAATAACTGATCTATTTGCCTACTCCACGCCTGAATTAATTCACTACCTCCTTGATGGAATCGGCACCTTTCGTCATCATTTTCTAACGACTTCCGATGTTCGGCAAAGGGACAATCCAAAATTTGCATCAACACGTCCTCACACTGTTTGTTTAAATGTAACGCCGTGCAGTAACGACAATTACGTACTGCTAATAATAGTACTTGACACACTGCACAATATCCAAACGTAAGGCGGTTATCTGTATTAAGACTACCATAATTTATCTTAAACAGATGCTGAATGAAGATATCAGTACTTTCACTCACGGTTTGAAATAGCAAATTTTGGCTCCTGAATAAACTATCCTTTGGTACTGTAAGATATTCCGGATATTGAAATATCTCATTATTGTTTCTTAATATAAAACGTTTGCCTCTGGCTTGCTGTTGTGCCACTGTGAGTCCTGGTATTACTGGACCTAGCAGTGAGTATCCCATCTTCGTTACACTTTCCTTGCATATTTCTTGAAATTTTGATGAGTTATATATTATTTCTCCGATTAATTCATACGTGTTGGTTGGCTGTAAGGTCCGCACTTTGTATCCGTATTCACTTGCTGTTTTGTTCAACCAGCGGCAAGCTCCCCAGCGATAAATATGGAACGGTTCGGGTGTCCAACAGTAGTTTTCACTCGTTTCGAACAGTCCTAGAGGGTCTCGTTTCACAACACCTTTCGCGTTAAAGAGAAAACCGTGGCATAATCCTCTTTCATTTATGAGTTTGATGCAAACACACTGAACGTACATTTTTCACTAAATTATATCAACTGCTTGCTCTGTTATTTTCTATAGACTAACTAATTTCCTCTTGCTCCATTCGATTAAATACTGATTATATTTTATTCCCTACTTTCCTCTTTCTATTTTTATGTTCCTGGATGATTACCATTTTACAATCTCTGACCTACTCTAGTCACACTAGGAAAACTTTAATACCCACACCTGGCCTAATACTACGGATAACGTTCCCCCGCAAAATTAAATATTTCATATGAGTGCTAAAACTGCAACTAGCCGGCTGACTCCCTCAACAACAGGTATACTTATTTATTCTTTGGTATTTATTGATTCTGAGCTTTCAATACCTATTTGTTCTGAAGAGTCTTCCTTTAGTTCTTCATCCTGAGTTGATTCTAATAGAGTTGGTAACATATTTTCATAGTCATGAACTATTTTAGGAGGTACACGGGGTATCTCGTAAAACGGTGGCCCTGTAAAATCGTATCTAAATCCGCTATCTAATCTCGATATTGGTATATATGTTTCGCTTATTGTAATGCCTCTTCTACTTTGTTTTTTGTTCACATAGCGATATACAATTAACATAATTAGAGAGCTTATAATTAAACATTAAACGATTCAGGGAATCGTCAACATGATTAATATCCCGCAAATCATACATAACATGCTGTATAATCGAACTTGCTTCTATATTGGATACATTATCTTACATGAAGATATTATTTAAAGTAGTTACTTGATTACTAAGTACCTCGTTCCAAATGAAAATGTGTTGCATGTCAATGGTTGTTAGTAAACTCCAATTTTCACACGTAAAGGCTATACGTTCAATTTTATGAAACGCAATCCTTGGATTGTCTTCAATCAGATGTACGACGGGGTTTACTTCTCGTCCCCTAATTACCATAAATCCGAGAAGAAAATACAGGCAGATTCTTGCTTTTTTCATCTTGTTTGTTTTTTTTGTGTGTTCTGCAAACTGCAATTCGATATAGGTTACAATTATTATTTGATAAATTATATATTTTTTTTTTATACAAGCTGTAATGCGGTACATTACAAGGCTTTTCCTGATTGTTGCATTATCTGCAACACCTCAGGAAAGCCATTCCCGTCCCTTGCCGCCCCGTAACCAGTTGTATAAAATGTAAACAAACGCGCATTAAAACAAACAATTAACCCTTTTCATGCCCGAATACCACAACCGGAGATATTGACGAAATAAGCTCAACGAACTAGATCCGACAGACACTCAAAAGCAAGAAAAAAAGGAGCACACCACGAAATAAGAGAGCGCACGCACACACTCACTCACGATCAAGTGTTGCCGACCGGCGAAAGAAAAATGGAAAACTTCACTGGGAAATGCAACGGAAATGCATGTTGATGACACATGCAGATCCGTTACATTCCCAGGCACCAACACCAACACTTACAGAGCACTGAAACCCGTGGGGCGAGCAGAAAATCGCCGATGAAGTGGCAGCCGGCAATCAGCTGTGTCGGGCTGCCGAACACTATCGGCGCCATCCTGAGTGCCACACACACTCACAACGGTAACCACACACAAATACCCGGGAACACGTCACTTAACCGACACGGAAGCGCCCCAGGAGGCGCTCCAACGACCGTTACGGGAACACGAGGTGTACACGCGAGAGATCGAGCGGCCATTTTGAAGCGCCGAAATGAACTGAGCATGAGCAAGTGAGACCTACTGAGAGCAAGCGAGACAGACTGAGACAGAGCGAGCGAAATAGAGCGAGCGAAATAGACTAAACAAGAGCGAGCGAGACAGATTATATGAAATGATGAATCGAATTATATGTAAATGCGAAGATGGGGGCGCTACAATTGAGACGACGTACATTATATATTTATTCACAACGAACTAAAATTAAAATTATAATTAGAAAATGAACATGAAAGAAGTACCGAATTATAAAAATTCGCATGCGACCGACACACCCCCCATTATAATAGCGAGCGACAAATACCCCGTTATATTTAAGCAATAAATTAACCGACAGAATTCGAACCTCTGACGAAATTCGCTGGTGACGTCACGACCAATAAGCGAATTAGAATAAAATTTGATTTTCGTCCGGATAGAAAAATACGAAATAACAGTAGGGGTAGATCTTTCCCATCAATTAATGATAGCTATCTTAGTGGAGGGGGGTGAAAGAGGGTAAATAACGACGAAAGTAGGAGAGTTAAGGAGGGCGCTGTATCCTTCTAATTTACATACGGACCAATGATAAAATATTCGGAGGGCGCTACCGATATCCGAATTAGCATACCGACCAATAATAACATTTCTTCTCGGAAAGAGGAGAAGAAAAGCGATCTTTGACCGCGAAAAGCCGATTCGCGTCCATTTTGCCGTTGTTCTTGGAGCCAGAAGGAGTGCTGATGTCCGATACTTTTGTCTCACAGGATTAATTGCGCTTACACTGTTCTCTCAAGCTAATTTCGTTCGCCGAATTTCAGCAAGGAAAACCGTAAGTAGGCAAAGTGCCACTCATTAGTATTAATCGCGGAGTGCGGGAGTGGAATTTTCGGTGTAGTCGGTTGTCGCGACGCGTGGATCCGTCGATACCGGTGCCTTCTGATTCGCGCTGATCTTTCCGCCATTTCGTAGAATCGAACGTGAGTGTTAAGATCGGACGAAGAAAACCAGTGATTAGTTGATTCGCGCTGACCTTCCGCTAATAGTAATTTATCGCGGATATTAGGAGTATGCGAATTAAAAGTCGAGATTTAGTTATTCGTGCTGACCTTTCGTCAAGATTAACTCCAAATTATTAGCTATTGCGAGTGTTAGGATCAGACGAAAGAAAAACAGTGATTAGTTAATTCGCGCTGAACTTTCGCCAAAATATTAGTTATTGCGGATGTAAGCCTACATCATCTGTAGTAACTACACAATCCGATAAATTGTTTAATATTCCTTGGATTTCTCGGCGTGGGAAATTGTTGGAGGGCTAAAATTTTATCATTATGAGGTAGTAAACTGTCTTTCGAGATTACATATCCTAGATATACTACCTCTGATTTAAAATACTCGCATTTTTTCGGATTTAATACTAAATTCGCTTTTCTTAGACGTTTCATTAATTCAATGATGCTCTCACAGTGTTCCTCAATAGTTTTACTATGTACGCAAATATCATCGAAGAAGGTTACTACTCCTTTCATTCCTGTCGTTAAAAGGTGAATTAACGATAGAAAGACCGGCGCGCTTGTTTTTAATCCGAAAGGCGACCTTGTAAACTGGAAAAGGCCCTGGTTGCATTGAAATGCTGTCACCTGCCTGTCCTTCTTTTTAACTAGGCATTGATGATATCCTGAATAAAGGTCAAAGACCGAGTATATTGTGGATCCTCCTAACGTATCTAACTGATCGTCTACATTCGGCACTGGAAAATTGTAATCCGGAATCAGGGTATTTACTGCGCGGAAGTCTATTACTGGTCTTTTCTTGATTATGCCTTCAGCATTTCTTTTCTTGTCTATGCAAAATATTGGAGACGAGTAAGGACTAAAAGACCTTTCAATTATACCTTGGTTGAGCATATTTAAAACTTGAACATCAATTTCTTTTCTTAACTCCGGGGGTTGTCTAAAAGGTTTTATGCGGATAGGTACCTTCGATGTTAATGGAATTTCGTGTTGGAGTAGATTAGTATATCCTAATTTGTCTCCAGGTAAGTGATATCTGTCGTTGAATTTATTTATTATGTCAACTATATGTTCCTTTTCATTTAAATTCAAATAATCTAGTTGTGACATGCCGATTATTCTTGATGCCCTATCTTCCTTATTCTAATTTATACTTATTCTGGCTATCCGCACGTGTTCGTTGATAGTAGGAGGTATTCGTGTCTTCCCCTTCAATAAAAACTTTACGGCGACCAAAAGTTGTAAAACTATTCGTTGTTTATTGGACCTTTGAAGGTGGCTTATAGTTTTATATTTTTCGGCTATTTGTGCCACTTCCTCTAATAATTCTTTAATGTATTCTTTATTTCTGATTTTGTCCAATGTTTCGAGGAGGGTGGTTGCAGAATTAATTATTGATAAAAAGGTACTCACCGAATATGATTTATTACTTGTGTAAGAATACGTATTATTTAATACATTAATACCTTTATTAACCCTTTCCAATAGGGTAGTTTCGTCAGCATTATCGTAACATCTACCTTTTTGCGATCGTTACTACTACTTTCTCTAATTTTCGACTTATAGTATGGCTGTATACTCAATTTATTTTCTGTCATTGAGAATTTGGTGGGGTGAATTTTATCACCTACGAAATTTTTATGGAGTGTGATTTCATTATGGCTTTGCTTAGCCCTACTTGTTATATTATTCTGAATAAATAACGAATTAGCTTTCGCGGAACTTGGGCGTGTACTCCCGTATTCTTTGTCAGCTAATGCTAAATTACAAACTGAGTACGTACTTTGGGTTTTTTCTAATTTCTGATTTTTTACACTTTTCAATATTCGAATTTCTAATTTCGGATGTACAGATTTCATGTTTACTAATTTTAACTTCGCTAGCTTTTTCCAGTCCAATTTCGGAATTACAAATCTCAGATTTTTTGTGGCAATTTACAACTTTCGAATTTTCGCAATTTTACTCCAATTTTATTTGAACGGTTGCCTTCGTAACCGCTCTGTCTAATTTTCCTGACATAGTTTTTATCTGGCTAAAAATCTATCTTTGATTTTTCATTGCTTTATTTATTATTGGAAAAACTTCTCTCAAATCTGTCTAAATTGTTACAAATTTTTATTTGTTTTCTAACTACTCCAGCATAAGTTTTGCAGTTTGCTACTGATTTTGAATAACTATTATCATTTTGCGATGTTGTATATTGATTATCAGTAGTTGTATTGTTTGTGGATAAAGAGAATACTTTATCAGCGATTTTTAAAATATTGTTTTTATAGTCTATTTTAGCGTTAAATTTACGCAAACATTTACTGCCGATTAGTCCGTCTTCTTCAATAGGTAAATCATCGGGTACCATATGAAATTCGAATTCTAAATCTTTTATTGTAATATTTATTTTTCCTAATGTTACTATACTGTTATGTGTAATACCTCATAACTCTAAAATATTCAATTTATTCAGATATGCTTCGTTTGGTTTCTTAGACCATTTCAGTAGAGATGGTCCAGCACCAGTATCGAGCATGATAGAAAGACTAATATTTTGATTTTTATCTTCTAAAATGAAAGTTGGTGACTTACTATTCAAGTTTAGCAATACCAGTCTTTTCGTTACTTCGAATTTCTTTGTATTCTTACTTAAACTCGGCGCTCCGTTTGGCTGGTTGTTTCCCCGGTCGTGCCTTTCACCTGGAACCCACCGGCGTTTCCCTGTTGTTGTTTCTTTTGTTCGTTAAAATTTTTTTTGTTACATCTTATTTTCCAGTGACCTTTAATACCGCAATAATTTCAAATAGTTGGATTTCTGTTTGGATTTCCTGGTCCGCGATTATTGGAATTAAAATTTCCCTGGTATTGATTTTTTGATGCAGAGTTCTGATTTGCTTGGGCCGGAGTTACTTGCTGGTTCATTCTTTCTCTATTGGCTAAATTTTGACTATTCATTTGCTTTTGGCCTTCGTTACTATTGAATCTTTCATTTCTAAATGTTGTACTGCCATTGTTACGATAAAAACACGTATCTGCTAAATGATTTGACAGCTTACAAATTTGATATACGTTCGAGTTATCGGTTTTTACTACTTTTACACTTTTAATGTTTGCTAATTTTTTTTTTGCTTCTGCAAGTACTTTTACTGTCTGGTTGAAATCGTTGGGTTCCTGTGTTATGAAATCGCGTTCAATCTCTACTGCTTTTGCTGTTGCTTCTTCAAAATTTTTTGCCTGTCCCATTAGCGCTTTAATTACCCAGTGTAAGCCGCGGATGAAAAATTTGACTTTATCCTTTTCTAATTAATTAAAGAATCCGACATTATATCTTTTTTTACGCACTGCTGCGCTTACTAATTCTCGTGCTACTGTTTTAACTCTGTTTGAGAATTTTACTACATTTTCTGAGGTTTTTTGCTTGAGCATAGCCAGCTCACCAGATAATTGGTTGAAAGTTTTGTCTGATCCGAAAAGGTAATCTAAATACATTTCAATCTCGCTAATATAATCTCATTTTAACTAAGCTTGCTAGATCCGCTTCATTTCTGGATGGAATAACATTATAAGCTTCCCAACAACCGTCTAGAAAGTCATGTAATGAAATGCAGTATCCATTGTATTTAGGAATGAAATCTACGATATCTTTTAACTTACATTTCTCAAAGGTCTAATTGTGGAATTTTGTACGGTACGGGTTACTTTTTGTGGAGTTGAATGATAAATCGGTCTTGTGCTGGCAAATGATCTGCTTGTTGACTTTGGCGTAAAGTATTCTAAATTGCTACTTTTCTCGTTTTGACTTTTTTCAGTGATTATTGGTATTAAAAATTTAACGTTTTTATGATTTATAATAGGAATTTCGTTTCTTATTTTATCTATTTCGTCTTCGTTATCATTGTCAATTGTCAAGTTTGTCAAAGCTTGGAAATATTACCTTGACTCGTCTTCCGTTATTTTCGCGTTTGATTCAATTATTGGCTCAAATTTATTTTCAAATTGTACTAGATTGTCAGTACGATTTACTGCGACTAAAATTTCTTTTGGACTTATATTATTACGTTTTGTTAATTCTTCTACAATGAGTAGTAGAAGTGGATCTTGAAATGAATTCCTTATTAATTGTTCATTTATATAATGTTCTAAAATTTTTATTAATTTTTCTAGTTGTTGTTGTTTTTTGCCTTCTAATTCGAAACCTAAATCTTGACGAGCGTGCAGAAATTTTATACATTCTAGTAATGTTGGTTCTCTACTAGTTATAAAATTCGGATCTACTTTTCCTATGCAGTTTCTTAATATTAATAGTGCTTCTTCATTTCGTTTGTCTCTCAAATCGGCTCCCGTAGCCATGTTTGAAAAAAAAAAAAATTTACTTTTGCTTAATCCTGCTTTTCGTTAAAAAAATTTACCCGGAAGGGTCCCCAATTGTTACGTCTCACGTAACGGCCGTGAATTGACAAGAATTACTCTAACGCACTGTCTCTTTTCGGTCAACGCGTAAGCGCTTTACCACAGGTGCGAGACTCAAACGAAAACAGGGCGGCAACGTATCTAAAATACCTAGTGAATAAGTAATAATTAAATAATTTACCTGCAGTTTAACTGGTCCAGAAACTCGTACCTCAGAACCCAGAATTGGACGTGGATTAGGTATAACTCTCAAATAAGTTATTATAGAAATAGATTTATAATATTTATTGATCGAATTACAGAAGGTGCGTAGTGTCACAGAGTAGAATACAGAGTCTCTTTACAATTGTTTTGTGTTCTCTTTTATAGCACAAAATACATAAAAACTAATCGATAAAGAGTTAATCCCAGAAGGGGTAAGTGCGTCACTGAGATTAAAGTCAGCTATTAAATGACTATTGCTTTTAATTACGGGAACTCCCCTTCCATAAAAAATTCAAATTTTACCGCCATAAAATAGTCTGACTCGTCCTTGACGTAACAGTATTACTAAGCCGGTACTTAAGGTGGACACAACCAAAAAGACACGGTGTTCTGACATGACACGACGGCTGTGTAGTCAGAGAACATAAAATGTGTCTTTTTCTCAGAACCGTTCTGTAATCACCCTAAGTATAATGTCTAGTGCAGTTATATATTTTTTTGCATTCGCACGCTTATATAGCTATATACAACGTTGTATTATAAATAAAATATAAATAATTTTACCTACAAAATTTATAATGCTAAGAAAAGTAATACATTCAATCTTTCAAATAATTAACAAAACTGTATATTAATTAACTTATTATTTGAGCAAATGCAATACCGAGCAATTAGAGCTGCTCTGGGTTTCAGAAAAAGCACTCCTACTAATATACTACTAGCAGAAGCCAAACTCCCTTTGATTCAAGAACGAGCGAAACTTTTAGGTAATAGGTATGTACTAAAAACACTATCCAATAAAAACAATCGTATGTACGAAAACATTATCTATCACGCACCAAATAATAACAAGTCCAAGCGCATTCTATACGAATGCATTAATAGTGTTGCTGTTCTGACTGAATCTCTCGTAATACATGAGTCACTACTTTTTAGCAACAATTATAGCTCTAATTGTATAACTATTCCAATTAATTTTGATTTCGGACAAAAACTAAAAAGCTCCAATAATCCTAACGAATATTTAGAAAATTTTCTAAGAGAAAGCGGCAATCCTATCTCGATATATACCGACGGTAGTAAATTCTCAGACGACAGATTCGTCGGAGCAGCTTGCTTTACACCTGCACTTAATAAAAAAATTAATAAGAGTATAGCCAAGGAGGCCTCCATTTTTACAGCTGAAGCAATAGCTTTAAATCTCGCAATGGATGTTGCTCTAGAGGACAAAAAGTCTAACGTTTTTATCTTCTCCGATTCCCTTAGTGCTCTCCATGCTTTAGCTAGCACTAAAACTGACAATAAAACGAACCCGTATATTATTCAAATCAAACAGAAATATGAAAATTTCAAAAAACTCTTTCCTTTGCGCAATCTTCAATTTCTATGGATCCCTTCTCACAAGGGAATTAATGGAAACGAAAGCGTCGACTATCTAGCTAAAGTAGCCACCAAAAATAACTACGCTCAAATAGATAGGATCCCATATACTGACCTCTATTTTCATGTAAATAAAATGGCCACTGAACGTACTAACGAAACTATGAGAGAACTGGGCAACACCAAAGGAGTTCTGTATTTTAAATTATATTTTAAAGATAAAAAACACCCATGGTTTACGGGAAAAAAGCTGCCCAGGGACCTTATCGTCTCAATTAATAGAGCGAGATCTAACCACTACCACCTAGCTGAATCTCTAGCAAAAATTAAAGTTGTCAATAGTCCTCTATGCAAATGCGGCCTTGAACCCGAAAATATAAACCATGTGGTCTGGCAATGTAACAAGTACGATCAACAACGATCTACATTATTAAAAAAACTGTTCAAACTTAAACTCCAACTTCCCATGTGCATCGAAATGTTCATAAGCGAGCCGAATATCAACGTTTGTAAAATTATTTTCGATTACTAAAAAAATTGTAACCTTAGAATCTAAATTAAAATAATGTAATATGTATTATCGTACAAAGCGAAATAATCTTGTATAAGTTTAAAAGCTTTAATAAAAAAAAAAAAAAAAACTTATAAGTCTAAAATTATTTCGATTACAGGATGCGGAAAATACTAGTAGTTATAGTAGTCAAAGAAACATTGCATCTGAAATGCGTATACTTAATTCAAGTACAAGTGCAAGTAACATTTATTCATAAAATTCAGATCAAACTAATAGTTTGATAAGAAGATTGCGTCGGTCACATGGATACCGTATATAGAATCTGTTTTCTATGAAAAATGCACATAGATTTCCAAATGGAGTTTCTTTCGGATTTCTATTGATTTGTAGTAGAGTCATGGATTCATGCATAAAATGCTATCAGAATTTGAAAAGTAAACTATTAAAATAAAAAACAAATAAAACTGTCGAAATACAAAATCTGGTTTCTTTTAAGTTTTGTTATATGAAAGAATTAAAAATGTTATTTATTGTTTTTATTTTATTTATTTTTTAAATTCGGTATACACCGTAAAGAAGCAAATATATAGTGACCCTATACCCAGTCTCGTATTAAAATAAAGTAAGTGTTATTTTTATCAGTCACATTGATGATTGAATTGCAGTTATAAAATTGAAATATAGTTACATTTTCGTCTGCATTATCTAGTTCTTTTTTATTTAATATTACATTTCAATGTAGCCGTCTGCCAATGTGCTTGATTTTTATCATCCATCTCTTGAATATTGTAATATCTGCTCTACCATCGACGAGGAATTTGCAAATTAAATTAATTTATTAAATATAACTGATTCATATAAAAATATTACATTTTATTTTTGTAACTGCAATATAATTATCAATACGAATCAATCAATCAAAATCCAGGGATCTCTTACTCACTAATCACATTCGCTACTGCCTGAGCTGTTTACTGATCTTGGTTTCGGTACTATCTTACATTTACACAGGTTCAATAGCATTTTATATCCACATAGCTCATAAATCTAAGCACTGTTAACACTATAGTATGTTGCCAATGCGTCAAGCATACTATATCTATCACTTAGCCTCTTGTTATGTTCAATTTGCCTAATTGAAAAATATTTCGATATTTGTATTTAATGATCTTAAGAAAACTTATGAGAATCTTAAGAAATTAACCAAGCTGAGAAAACAGCTCAGACGATATAGAGTCTGATCATTAATCAAGAGGTCCCTGGTTCAAGCTGGTTCGGATGATTACATTTTTTTTCTTTTTGTTTTAATATTTTTGATACAGCAGTAATATATTATAATTTTACAGAAGAGAAAGTTTTTATAAATATTTTTAGTACAAAAGAACGTACAAAATCCATATGGATTAATCTAAATAATCCACCTAGAAATCAGCTCAAAATCCAGCTGGAATCCAAGTGGAATCCACGTCTATCGAACTGGAAATCTACCTGGAAATTCAAATTGCATTTCCAGTTGAATTTTATTCGATAGAGCTTCTTTACTCACTCTCTTACTGAGTAATGTGCTATAAATGACATGAATGAATTGATATGCAAATGTGGCGAGCGCACCGAGCATTCGAACCAACATTCGAACGTGGTTGAGAAACAAAAGTGTGAGCATAGCAACGAACATTCATTTCGTTTAATGAAAAAACATTTCTATAGTTAGTCTGTTAATTGTATTCTTAATAAATAGACGTTGTGATATTAACCAATTGACTTATTACTGATAGGAGTAAATACTCGAATAAATAACCATTTATTCCTATACAAATGTCATTTAAGTCTATATTATTTATTAATTAATTATTATCTATCATTTTTATCAAATGAAGCATTTATTTTTCAGATAACTTTATTATCATTTGTATAAAATACTATAGTAATCTATTTATTTATTATAGGATTACGACCACATTCCACTTGATGCTGATGACTACTCTGATAGTAGTAGTGACGAGGAATATTTAAATCAATATGAGATTCCTAAAAGTCAATTTCATAAATTAGATGAACTCCTGGAAAATGAAACAGCTCATGAATGTCTCAATGCACAGATATGTGTTAGTAAAATAGAAATGCTATTAGCTATAATGAAATTTTGCAAAAAATATGTACCATACTCAGGATTAGTAGATATGTTTAAAATGCAAAATATGAATAACAAAATTCTTCCCGAGAATACTTATCAGGTTGATAAACTATTCGATTCAGATGGAAATAAGGAGTATCACCCTACATGTCCAGTATCTAAGGTATATCTTGGCACATTTAATAAAATACAACGAATGTTATTTTGCGAGCAATGTGATGATGATATCAACTTAAAGGATCCGACATATACTGATTACTTTGTCTTGATCGATGTAACAAGCGAACTACAAAATCTTATTGAAACAAATTACAACTTCTATACTGATGTCGTTTATAAAAGAAATAAAGAATCCATTGATCATTTTCGAGATATTTACGATGGGCAAAAATATAAGAAATTTGTAGCGTCATTACCAGTTAATCTCAAAGAGTCTTATTTAACTGTTATGTTCAATAGCGATGGCAGTCCAACTTTTAAAAGTTCAAAATTTTTAATATGGCCCATACAAATTGTTGTCAATAAGATTCCTATTAATATTCGCTAAAAAAAACAATTACTTGTGCACTGTGGTTTGGACGTAATAAGCCAAACATGACATACTTTCTGCGTCCTTTTGTCGATCAGATGAATAAATTTTCAGAGAATGGAATTTATTGTAGAATTAAAAATGAAATAAAATGTTTTCATGTCTATGCGTTGTGCTGTTGTGTAGATTCTGTCGCACGTACTCCTATGCAAGGCACTATTCAGTTTAATGGATATTATGGTTGTAACTGGTGTTTATATCCAGGTGTGCGGGTCCGTCATAATACTGGTTATTCTATAAAGTATCCTTTATTGGATAAACAACCGAAAAGACGTACGGCAAATGATACATTTGACCTAATGCAGAGATTAGTTGAATCTCATGTTCCGGTTTATGGTATAAAGAACGTAGGTCCCCTGTTACTGTTGAACAAATTCGATATAATTGATGGATTTGTTCCATGTTCACTACATTGTATTGATTCCGGCATAGGCAAATAGCTTTGTAATTATTGGGTTGGTACGTCAAATGAGTCTTATGCGATTCCTAAGACTAAAATAACGATTATCGATGAGTATTTAAAAAATATCAAAGTGCCTACTCAATTAACACGATTGTCACGTTGTCTGAGTGATCGTGCTTATTGGAAAATAGTTGAATGGTCAAATTGGATCCTTTTTTATAGTATACCAGCATTAAAATTATTATCTCAAGAATTTCCAGAGTTTGAAATATATATAAATCATTGGTCGTTTATCGTAGAAGCCTATATAATATATATTACTGCAAACTGAAATAACTGTGATGGATTTACGAAGAGCTGATTATCTTATGAAAAAGTTCGTTTCTGATATGGAACTTTTGTATGTTACTACACATAGTACAGAGTGTTGCTGACTGGGGTCCATTATATGCACATACCGGATATGTATTTGAATCAGGCAATGGATGAATTAAGAAATCTATTTATGCAGCCAATGGAGTTTTGAGCCAAGTGTGTCGCTATGTATCTTAAGACGAGAGCACAAGGAAATTACAAAGACATGTGGAATGTAAAGAAGTATCACCGTGTATGGAATACATCATGTATTTAGAAAATAATGTCTTTGAAAAAAGTCTAAAATTTTCGTATAGATATTTTGGCAGAACTGTAGCTAATGAAGATATTTTAAGACAATTTAAACTTCCAATACAAACAGTAAGAGCTTATAAAAAAATTGTTAAAGATGGATGTCCATTTAAGACATGTAATAAATCATTATACAGATGGGATAATTCATTTGCACCATTAAAAATGGAAATTACATACAGATTCAACAATTTTTAGTCAATATGGATGACGGGAAAGAATATATAATATACAAAAAGGTTTTAGTATCAAGAAATGATTTCATTAGTGATGAGTTACACTGCATGAAACAAGTAATAGAAATTAATCATAATATTGAAATCACAGACACACAAAATATCGATAAGATATGTATTTATTTGAGCATTGATTGCACAAATAAGTGTAAATCATATATACTATTGTAATAAGTGTAAATCATAATTTTATTTTATAATTAATAAAAATATTAATAACTGCAATCCCACTATTCCTTTATAAACCCTTCATGGCAATAAATAAATGCATATAGAATTTCTAAAAATTCCATGTGGAATTACTAAAAAATCCACATGGAAAATGAGTAAACGCATCTGGAATTTGTAAAAATTCCATGTGAATTTACTGACATCTCCACATGGAAAATAATTATATACATGTGGAATTTATAAAAATATCCATCTGGAGTTCGTAATAATCTATCTGGATTTTTTAAAAATGAATTTCACAAAATATCCCCAAGGAAAAAGTTCATGGAAATCCAGCTGGATGTATCGCGGTCGCTCGAGGCTTACAGTCGCCACTGTGCGCGCAGTGTGCGGAAAAGTAATTTTTATCTGCAAAGTATTTCGCATCAGCTTTCAGATACCATTACAAAAAATGGAGAGTAGTATAGCAATGTATGTTCCAGCACACCTGCGGGAGGTCCCTAACCCTTTGGCCCCCTGGCTTAACCCTTTCATGTCAATAATAATTGTTAATGTTAACAATTATTATTAACAATATTCGTGGAGGGGTCCCTGGTTTAACCCTTTGATTCCCTGGCCTAACCCTTCCATGTTAATTATTATTAATGTTAATAATTGTTTATAATTTTTTGAGGAAGGTTTCTCGGGTTCCTAGACCCTACGGCTCCTAGTCCCTAGGGTCCCTATACCTAGTGCTTTCTGTCTAATTAAATTTAAATGTATTTTTTTTAAAGTTATAAATATATATTATTTACAATTTACTTGCTACATTGAAAATGAAACGAATAGAAAATATCGACGATTTTTGAAATAAATATGATAGACCGGAGTCTTCTAGGTTGGCAGGCTAGCGCTCTATCACTAGAGCCAATGCCACATGTACCTTAGAGGATGCATATTGTATATGTATATTAACTACACGCGCATACATTTGGTATAGGGCCTGAGCGTGCGGAGAAGGGGGGAGCGCATGCTGTCTATAGTTCTGGCCTGATGGGAATGCGCTACTATAGTAGTAGTAAACGTGTGCTCTCTCTCTAGCTCTGACTCAGCGTGGACCACAGAGCGAGGAGAAGGGGAGCGCATGCGCAGCTATGCTTACTACCTACCCTCTTATCTTAAGTTAACTATATCTATCAGAAATGTAGATCACAACTGGTTTGAGGGTGATCAAGCTTCTCCACTACTTTCCGAAAGAGAGAGCATCTATGCTTACTACCTTCCCTCTTATCTTATGTTGCCTATGACTATCACAAATGCAGATCATAGACGGTTTAAGGATGATCAAACAAACTCATTAGCGCGGTCGCATGACCATCTGCGTTTAATACGTTTGTTGCGAATGACTATAAAGTCACCGACACGTCGCTCAAGATTTATGAAGTTTTTTAGAAAGTGGCAAACTTTATAGCCCACATGGGGAGGGAAAGGGCAAACCAAACGTCCTATCTTACTCAAAGAATGTCTACTTTGTCTGTAGCGTTACGTATTGATAGGTGACAACTCGCGCGAGGCGAGTTTGTCCCGTACGAAGGCCTTTTTAAACAGCCGAGCGGCCTTAGACTCGGGCGGCAGTCAGGCTTTCGGGCACCGCGGCCCGTTCGCGCGTTAATAATGAAATCCCCGTTAATTATAATTCGACACTCGATATCGTTTTTGTAAAATAAATAATTGAACGTTTATAACGTTTTTCGCTTATTTATTAAAAGGAAAAATGTAATAGCGATTTTCTTTAATATAGTGGGGAAGCATATGGATACACTTATAGGCGTTTATAATTATAATATTTATTCTAGTCTCTTTCACAACATAAATAAGTTAAGCAAAATAGATATATATATATATATATAAATTCTCAGACGCGTAATTTTCGCCTCGCGATGTCTATTATTTTTTTGGTTACATAACAAGTATTACTCACTTTGTATTAATATTGTAAATATAAATTGGTCCAAAATATTATTCGCTTCGTGATGTGGCCAATCACTTTTTCTTTGAATCTGATCAGATCAACTGGTCCAATATATTTTTTATACAATACTTTAGCAACACGCAAGAAAATGATAATTCCTATGATTTTCGTTGTCCAATATATTCTTTATCCAATAGTGTAGCAACACGCGAGAAAATGATAATTCCTATGATTTTCGTTTACACAAAATTATTAAAACAATTGTACTCGACACTTCTAATACTTAATCGCAACTCAAACAATTATATTCTCAAACTCTTATTATGGTTTTAACTTCAGTAGGAAAATATGCGGGCTTCTTAGTCGAGCGCTCACTCCTAACTGACTAATCTCTCCCTGTCTGTTTTCGCCGGTTTATTATATAGCCTTTGTCCTTTGCATACCGTCTCTCTCTCGCGCATATGCTTTAGACGTTTTTCGTATCGGCTCGTCTTACCTAGCTAAGCACACTGACCAAAGCATGCTGCCGCAGCGTGAATCAGCCTCTGCCGCACATTCCTACCGAGTCGCGCACACGAATACTGCTAGCTATACTATGTCCGAACGGAAATCTCGGGTCCGAAATATTATTCGACAAAATACAATTATAACACAATGAAGTGTCACCTAACACATATACTGTAGAAAAATCGTACTTGATATTAGTGTGAGCGTTCGGTAGGATTTTCGTTAGTTAGTCTTAAAGGAAACTTTGAGCTGTTCACAATGAAGTGGTGATTGTTTATTATTTAAATATTAGTACGTTTTTTATATTTTTATAAAATTTATTTATTAAAAAAGAAAAAACCATGGAGAATATTATTAGAGCGTGTGAATTTTAAAAAAATGTAAGTATAATTTTTGAATAATTTAAAAATAATTTAAATAACGTTTAGAATTTTTTTTAATAATAATATTATTATTCAATTTCAGCTTACTAATCCTACTGTTCAGGCTGTTGCAAGAAAGCCGTTATATTGGCTATTAATTCTAATATTAATAACTGTAGGTATTTTTTCTCATTATATATTTATTTATTTATTTATTTATTTATTATCATTTATTTTTCAGTTGCAACGATTTGTAGACGAGAGCAGTTCTCAAGCACTGCAAATCCAGGAAATAAAGGCGATTGTCCAACAAGTAAGTATTACTATAAAATTATATCAATTTATATTTTTTATTAATATTTAATGGTCTTTTCTCTTTTTAAGTGGATCAAGGAATCTATTGCGGCCAGAAGAATGGTGCACCAAGTCACGTATCAAATTGACAAGATTGTCAATGATCGCGTGAAAGCGAAGTTGGAACAACGTAAGCATGCGGACGTTATGAGGAAGCAGCAAGAATCCGCTCGATTGGAGCGGAAACGGAAAGCCGACTTAGCTAAAGCGGAGCAAGACGAACTTGCTGCGAAAGTTAAGCGAAGATTTGCCAGCATAAACGAGATTGCTGCACCATCAACAATCACTATGGTGAATCAAGATAATGTACCATCTTCGAGGATGTCAACATCATCAGCGTCGGTGAAATTATCATCATTATCATCAGCAATGTCGAGGTCAACATCACCAGCGACGTCAACAGCAACCTCATCTACAGCAACATCCACAGGCTGTCAAAGAGACGATGCACAAGTCGATATACCACTCGATTTGACTGCTACTGTAAGTACTTATATTCTAGAAATAATTAATAAATATAAATTAAAAATAATAATTAAAAAATTTTTTTTACAGAAAAAAATTCCGTTGATGAAGAATGTCGAGTGTGTTTGACGAAAAGTTATTTTGATTCCGGCCCAACCAACATGACGAAACCGACTTGCCTTTTGAAGGTCGTCGGATCAAGAAAATTTAAATAATAATAATAATAACATTAAAAAAAGAAAAAAAAACTATAATTTTAATTTTGTAAAATTTCTAAAAAAAAAAGTAATAAAATAAACTAAATTAAAAAATTAATAATGTATTAATTTACTTAGGATCAACCAGTGGCTCTCCGACAGAGTGCCCCTCCCCCTCCCATCCACTCACTCACCCATTCACCTAATCCACCCATCACTCCCACCTATCTACCCTCACCCACCCACATCCACTTACAGAGGTTGGTAAGGTAGGATGCTGTAGAAGTTGGTAGGGTATTCAATAAACTATACGTATGATGGTCTCTTTTATTCTCCTTCTATGGTAGGGAGCATAGTAGCTTATGCTGGCTAAGTTTGGGCCCTCGGAGAGGCAGTAGCGTCTCTAGCTTGCTAGGTGCGTACGTCGTATAGTGTGGATGCTTCTCTCTCTCTCTCTCTCTCTCTCTCTCTCTCTCTCTCTGTCTCTCTCTCTCGCTATGATTATAAGTAGTTTGTGTTAAATTATAACAATATATATATATATATATTTTTTATTTTATTTTTTTATTGAAAAGCATCGTGTACATTGATTACATAATGTCTTGTTAATTTTAAACTAATTTTTTAACATCACGACTAATTGGATTATATTGTACAATACCATCGTGTAATATTAAGCAGTAGGCTGTAGTATCTTCAGGAAAATCGGTTCGAGTTTCAAATTCTAGGCGAACATCGACTGGGGCGCTTATTAATGTTTCATTTTGTTTGGAGCAGTCTATAACTATTAACGACACTTTATTAATGATTTTTTTTTATTGAGTAACGACTCGTTTTCTTTACCATAGTAAGCTTTTTGAAAATTAGTATACATATCGTAGAGAACAGCAAACTGATTCTGATTGATATTTAAATTGAGATTTCCATACGGATAGCATTGTGAATTGAGGAATAGCTTCACATTACTAATATTACAATGATCAAAATTACTAGAATTAACACTTGCTGAACTTTTACGTTTAGTTTGAAAAGCTAAAATAACAAAGCAAGGCTTTTCCAATTGATTGGAAGTCTTAACACTCCAAACATGCTTTGATGTACGAGGTAATTTTGGATACTCATACATTTCCCAAGTACGATAACTCATAGTAATTGCACGATCACGTCCAATCTGATTGAGTAATTTGATTTTTTCTTTGTCTGCAACCATCACATATGGCATCAACCATTCAACCTTAGTTAAAGTAATTTTTGATTTTTCTGAAGCATCAGGATTCCTTACTGGAATACTTAAAATAGCATTCAAATCATCTTTTGATCCTGTGAGAATACTTAAGTTCATGCTTGACATTGACTAAATTTTCCGATAATCTTCAGCAAAGCCCAGCAACATACTGAGATGGATAGTCACATCAAAAAAACCTAGAATATTACATATTAAAACTTCATTGTTATCAGCATTCCATCCGGCATTTTCAGCGATAGAGCTCTGACATGCATTGAGTGAAAGCCAATTTTTCATGAGGTTCGTTAAGCCTACATTTTTCACTTTATCAATTTCAATAGCATTTATTTCATATCGTATTTCCTCGAACAAATGACAGAGGGCGTTGTTGACTAATAAAGTGTAGGGTATGCGATGTCCCATCTCTCTCGGTAGAGGAGGGGGGACAGAGAGCGCTGCAGCGGCGAGCGAGAGAACGTCGGGGCACTGCCTCACGGACCGTCATGGTGTCAGGACATATATTTTGGTCAATAAATATAGTTATTATCACACGGACATCCATTCATTTCCTGGAACACATATACACATACATATATAGGAAGTAGGCCTGCCTAGGAGCCTTACTTACATTGGTGACCCCGTCTCCGAGGATTTTGGAGTGGATTTTCCGATACGTGTGGAGAAAACCAGCACTCTCGCTGAAGTTTCGTAGTTTCGTCCTTGTGATTTTGCTGCTCAATCGAGGCACACGGGCTTCTGCTTGGTTGGCCGCCCGTCTCACATCGATACTTGCGTTTTAACTTTAAGGTCACATTGCATTCTCTAGAATTTCAAGTTTCTCATGGCGAAAAGTGTTCGAATAGTCAACGCCATTTGACAAGACAAAACCGAATTCAAAACTTTGGCACCATATTTAACATAACAGCGCTTCTTACAACTGTGCTCATTGGCGTACATTCGAAATGTAGAACTTTTCGCGCTCACTTTTGTGAACCCTGTCTGTGAAAATTTTCACAATTACATATGTTTAACTTTATTTTAAGCATTTAATCACAATCTCCGTGAACTTACGCATTTAAACAATCTGTCGCGCGTGTTATTCCACATCACACCTTTCCTTTGTAATGTGCTTTGTGTTCATTTTCTTTTAAATGGGCACACAGGCGACTTCTTACAAGAATTCGACTTGGTAAACACGAGTTAATTCTCAGTGCTATGTTTCTCCGAAGTATCTAATACTCGCATGCCTAGCTTAAATACATTCAGTACATATATAAATATAAACTTGCGTTTTCGTGACATAGCAACACAGGTTCATGTACTTATTCATACAACCTCACATAGTTGTATACGAGGTGTGATCAAAAAGTAAGGTGAATTTTTATTTTTCTCAAAAAATATTTATTTATTCATCAATTTTTATTTTATCTCCTTCAAAATAACCCCCCTCGGATATAATGCACTTGTGCCAACGCTTTTTCCAATCCTCAAAGCATTTCAAAAAATCATTTTTTGTGATCTTGTTTAGTTCATCCTTCGATGCCGTCTTTATCTCCTCAATCGTGGTAAAACGCCGTTCTTTCATGGGCCTCTTCAGTTTTGGGAACAAGAAGAAGTCACAGGGGGCCAGATCTGGGGAATACGGTGCCTGTGGCATCGTTACTGTGCTGGTTTTAGCCAAAAATTCGCGCACAAGCAACGATGTGTGAGCAGGGGCGTTATCATGGTGCAAAAGCCAATTTTTATTTTTCCACAAATTCGGACGTTTCTGGCGGATTGCTTCGCGCAAATTGCGCATAACTTGCAGGTAATATTCCTTATTTACTGTTCTACCCTGTGGCAAGAACTCATGATGCACCACGCCCCTGCAGTCAAAGAAAACTGTAAGCAAAACCTTTACATTTGATCGAACTTGGCGTGCTTTTTTTGGACTTGGTGATCCAGAATGCCTCCATTGGGACGATTGAGTCTTAGTCTCGACGTCATAACCGTATACCCATGTTTCGTCACCTGTTATAACCCTGTTGAGTAAATCTGGATCATTGTTGACGTCATTCAGTAGCTCTTGGGCGATGCTCATGCGACGTTTCTTTTGGTCGAAATTGAGCAATTTCGGAACAAACTTCGCTGACACACGTCTCATGTCTAAAACACTCGTCAAAATTGATTGGCACGAACCAAATGAGATGCCAATATCATCAGCAATTTCTCTAATGGTAATTCGACGATTTCCCAACACTATTTTCTTCACTTCTTCAACATTCTCATCAGTTGTTGATGTGCTGAGGTGTCCAGAACGAGGTTCGTCGTCGGTGTCTTCTCGGCCTTCTTGAAAGAGTTTATACCACTTGTAAACATTTTTTTGGCTTAAAGTAGACTTACCGTATGCCACTTTCAGCATTTCAAGTGTTTTGGAACATTTGATTCCATTTTTCACACAAAATTTAATGCAAACTCTTTGATCCATATTTTTAGACAGCAGCAAATCGTGGAGCACGCAAAACACTTCTAACCTTGATGCCTCTCACAAACAAACCAAACATACTACAAAGCTGAAATTTGGAACGTATGTTCTAGACGAGTGTACCGACATAACCAAATAAAAAAGTCGAAGATCGAACGGACGTAGCCCGCTAAATTTCAAAATTCACCTTACTTTTTGATCACACCTCGTACTTGATTATATTTTAATGTTTAGACATGTACATAACCTTGCGTTGTTCAAAACATAATTTTGCATATCTAATGCTAGTGCATACATAGGAAACATATGTTAATATTTAAATATCAAAATATAACATGATTTTCAATTATTTTTGGGCTCATTTCATTTTAATTACGTTTTGCCCACTTAATCAAAATTTAGTTGCGTAAGTGTTTGTAATACGCCTGCGTGCGTAATATAGGCCATACTGTACATACTTCAGGTTTAGTTTGCGTATGTGTTTGTAACACGTCTGCGTACGTGGAACAGTGTACATTGTAATACGGTTGTGGCGTAAGATTGTTAGCTACTCATTCTCGCTAGTCAGCATGGCAGAAGCCCTTGCTGCAGCTGAGGCTGCGCTTCGCGAAAAAACGCAACAAATCGAAGAACTCAGAACTCAAATGCAAACAATGCAAACGCGCTTTCAACAGCTCACTGAAGCTCGCAATCAAATACCTAATAACAATAATTTAGGTCACGAAGTTCGTATCGAAGGGGCCCAGGTCCCCAAAATTCCCCCGATGTTACATGCCGATCCGCTTTTATGATTCCGTCAAGTTGAAGCGGCATTCCGTCATGCTAACGTCACTGCTGACACTACCAAACTCGATTATTTATGCTTGTCACTAGATGGTGAAGCCATGGCCTGTATTAGAGACATACTTTTTACTGAGCCCCAGCCCCCTGACGCTTATCAGCGAGCTAAAGATAGGATTATATCCACTTTTTCATCCTCCGCAGAATCCAATTTGCGCAAGTTATTAAAAGGCCTGGTTTTAACCGATGGGAAACCTTCTAGAATTTTATGCAGACTTAGGAACCTCAATAATGGAATGTGTGATGACAACATCATCAAATCAATTTTTCTCGATCAATTACCTGTTCTTCATCGCGATATCTTAATTGCCTCGGGTGGCACTGATCTCAATCAGTTAGCAGAAGCAGCTGATCGCTTAGCTGAATAGGCTAGCTACTCAGACACGCATATTATTGCGTCTTCCATCAAAGCTCATTCCGTTACGGACACAGATACCGCGATCAGTCGTCTCGAACAAAAATTTGATGCTCTCCTTAAAACTTTCAACAAAAACTCGCAGGTTCCTTCCGTGCCCAATCCTTCAATTCAGCCTTCTTGCGTAAATTGTTCCTCTACACCTAATCAGCACAGAAGCCGCAGTAAATCTAGAGGTCCCCATTCCTCAGGTCTCTGCATTGCTCATAGGAAATATCCGAACAATCCAATTTCGTGCAAATCCTGGTGCTCGAAATATGCGGAATGGCAGTCAAAAAACTAAATCCACCTTCAGCCATGGAGACTGTCTTTGAAGGTATTAGTTCATCTAATCGTCTCCATGTTCATGACCGTATCTCCGGCCAAATATTTTTGATCGACACAGGTGCAGATATCTCCCTGCTTCCTGCTGATCTTAAGATACGTGTAAAACCGTCTTTATTTAAATTACACAGGCCAACAAAATTTGACAAAGGTTCAGAACCAGAGACCAGACATAATATATTCGAAGGATTTTGATGCGCTGAATCCAAATCCGAGCTCAGAATTGCGCTAGTACGTCAGGATTTTGAGATATCTTAACCTAAAAGTGCGAAAATCAAGTTTATTTGGCTATATACGGTACCTTATAACATTGCGAATAAATTTTTCCATGCAAAACTGACCACGGTATCTGAAAGAGCAACTCTTTGCATATAAAATGCACTACCGATTTTTGTTTTTATGTCTTTTGATAATGGAGATATCATCGCTTCAAATTTAACACCTATGAATTTGTTTATACTGCGACACATCAGAACGAGTGACCAGACATAGTACACCCGAAAGATTTTGGTGCGCTGAATCCAAATCCGAGCTCAGAATTGCGCTAGTACATCAGGATTTTGAGATATCTTAACCTAAAAGTGCGAAAATCAAGTTTATTTGGCTATATACGGTACCTTATAACATTGCGAATAATTTTTTTCGTGCAAAATTGACAACGGCATCTAAAAAGCAATTCTTATTGTACAAAAGCACTAACAATCTTTAGTTTATGTCTTCTTTTCTCGTCAATTGAAATGTACTACTTATCAATTGGTTTATACGGCAACGCAATGAATTTCAACTATTATAACTCAAATCCTTGATCTTGGAGCATTGTAACCTGCGGGGCAATAAACCTTGCCCACTTAACCCTAAATCCCTTGTGACGAGAGCAAGCAGTACGCTTGCTCTTCGTCTGCCCTTCTTCTCTCTCTCCCTCTTATCGCTCGGCATGGCGACGTGGTCAGCGTTCGGCGCATATATTTATTGCGCCTAACCACTGGCCTTTATGTTTTTCCAGCCGCCGAAGATTGCCGAGCAAGGTTGAGAGCGTCTGAAGAAACAAGAGCGCAGCGACTATGAGGTAGAGAGAGACAGAGAGAGAGACAGAGAGAGAGAGAGAGAGAGTGAGAAAGGGAGAGAGAGAAAGAGAGTATTAGGCCTATGTAGGGATTGGCAGGCGCGCAACGCGTGACCGATAAGCGACGCGTCGCATGCCGCCTAACTAATAGGTCAAGGTAGGGAGAGGAGCGAGCGCCGCAGAGCGACTGCAAGATGCGCGCAAGAATTAGTGCATGAGAGAGTCGCAGCCGAGCCTTACTAGAGTGAGGCAGTTCCCGAAAGAAAGTTGAGGAGAAAGGTTGGAAGTAGCAGCGCAATGAGAGAAGAAGAAGCACACGTGCAGCAGTGACCAGACCAGGGCGAGCCGAGGCAACGTGTGGAGGCAACACCTGCAGCAGGGCATTCAGTGTCGCCCTCGCCGCCATGCACGGCAAGACTTCCAGGGAGTTCACCACGTGCTACGCCAAGGAAGACGTCCAGCCTGCGGCCAGGTCAACTCCCCGTTGCCGGCTCATCGCCGAGGACAAAGGTCAGGTTATCTCTCTCTCCCGGTATTTCTCTCTCATGGTGATGCGCGGCCGCGTAGGAACGATAGGTAGCCAGACGATCACTTGCCGGCTACGCTCATCGTAATGCGGTAGCGAGGTTTCAACGTATTCTTTCCTTTGTAAGGAGGTAAATGGCCAAGGCGATTTAGTCGCCGGGTCATTCGTCCTCCCGCGTTAGTTTAAGTTGTTCTGTATATGTGCGCGTGGTGTAAACGTTATTGCAACTGATTTTGTATTTGTTTGTCTGAATAGATTTAAGTTGTATGTTCCAAGCAAAGAAAATTATTTATCCGCACGACCTATCCTCTCGTTCCCCGATTGTTAAAGAGCGAAAGTGCCTCTCTTACTCTCCCCTTAATAAATTAGTGACGTCAGTGCCGAATAAGGCGCTGCCCCCGTTACATGGCATCCCTTGTGGGGAGATTAACAATCGGGTAATAATAGAGAGAGATGGTCAAGCGGTAATGGTATTTTTTTTTTTTAAGAAGGGAAAAATAATTTGTTAGCTAAGGGCAAAACGCGCGTGCTATGAAATTTTTTTTTGTAGAAGGAATTTCGTCGTTGTTCTCTCGGATTGTTTTGTTTTGGGCCTACCGGCGACCTTTTCTTATCGGGGAATCGGGTAGCCGCGCGTGCGTCATTGTGCCGTTCGAGCGCTAGAGTTCGACACATTTTAAGTTTCCTATTTCTTAGAAAGTAAAACTTTGCCTTTCTGTTTTGTTTTGTTTTGTGATATTTTCTGGTAAGTGGACACATGTATATATTTACGGTTTCTTTCTTTGGCTTATGCAAGGCGATTCCTCGCCAGCTCAGAGCCTAGAAAGAATCGGTCTTATTATTTGGCAGTAGTGTCGAATTACATGGATCGTGGTTGAGACACGTTCGTTCTTGTAGCTCGCATTTCAGTCTCTTAAAAATTTTTTTTTAGACGCAAAATGTCATTAGCGTGTAGAGACAGAATCGTCTTGCGCAGAATATTACGCGATGCGCACGCAAAAAGGTTAAAACGTAAAATTGACTCAACAGAGCCGGCTGTTCTGTTAGAGTTGATGCGCTATCGCGGATTGACTTTGCGCGGCGATTTAGAAGAATTACGGGACCGGTATTTTCGATTTATGTTGAAAGAACGACCAGATTTACGGCCGCCGTTGCATTCTAATGATGTCGCGTCGGGCCAAGTCCCGGACTTGCTATGCGACGAGCAGTAAGAAGTAGCGGCAGACAGGGCACAGAGCGCAGATCTTGGCGATGAGCTCGCGACGGCTGTGACGCCCTTGGCGACTGAATTAACGCGCGCGAGAAAGCAGGCGACGCAGGTAACTGCTTGTATTGCCGCTCCTCGCGAGCGGGTTCGGTCGCCGGGCGAGAGCGCAGCCGCGCCGGTTAACAAAACGCGTTGCCACCGGCGACATACCTGCCGTCGGTTAGCGCGACCGGACGCGCTCGCGAGCAAGAAGCCAGAGATCGGGGCGAATGTAGCACTGGGGCGCTAAGCTAAATCTGGGGAGCTTCAACTGCTGTTTCGCGTTGGATTTATAGGCGCGAGGTTAGACAGGGCATCGCGGATGGTGCGAATGCAGTTTGTAGGGTCGAAAGAGAAGCGATGCACAGTAGGTCGGTCCAGGCCGAGCAGCAGGCTTCAATGCCGTCTCAGGCCAGCCCGTCCGGCAATCGTGCGGCGCTTAACGTGCCCGCGGCTGGAACTGAGCAATCGGCACATGCGAGCGCATCGTTTAATAGAGCAGGTAGTACACTTATGAGCACTGATTTAAGCAAATCAGTGAGCACAAGGTACCAAGCGCCAAGGATAAATTCGTGGGTGGAAAATTGGGAAGGCGAAGTTGCCGCGGCCGCGGCCGATGGGCAGCGGTCGCCGGCGGCAAGCCAACCTGCAAAAGAAGCCGCGCCGGCCCAATTGAGCGCGCAGGCTTCGTTAGCCTCGACTGCAAATGCAGCTCCTAGCTTGATTTCACAACAACGCGATCGGAATAATGGCGCGTTTAGGAATATTTCTGATAGACCATTCACAGAGGCATGTTTTAATTGCAACGCGATAGGACACAGAAGGGCGCAATGCCCGGTGGCTCGAGTCAACCCACTGGTTGTCTGTTACAAATGTCGGCAACAAGGACATTATGCCAATAGTTGCCCGACTCGATCTACTGAGCGCGCGCCCGCCTGTTAGGTCTGTGGTACGGTTGGTTTCGTTTTTAGAGGTTGCCCTTCAGGTAGAGAGAGTGCTTTACGCAAGAGGCAAGGGTACCGTGGTTGAGGCGAGAAAGGAAGACGAGAACAAGGCAAAAAAATTGCTAGTTTTTCGCATCTTTTCTCGGATAGCATTTTCGATAAGCGTGAAAATGAGGATGTGAAAGTCAAGTGTGTATCTAGAGTAGAAGGTAAGAGTTTAGCAGAGGATAGAAATGAGATTGTAGATTAAAGAGGTTTGCGAAATAGAGTAGGGAAAGCTGCGTTTGAGAGTGAGCTGCCGAGTTTGACTTTAGACAGGAACCGGGCGCAGAGTAGCGTAGCCGTGGATTTCCCCAGTAAGACCAGCAATGGTCCCGAACAGGTAAATCCTCGCGACTCGGTACAGGAAGGCGCAGAAGGTTTATGCAATAGTCAAAACGCTAAATACAGAAAGTTTTACCAGGCACAAATGCGCGAGATGCGATTGAGCATGGTAGAAATTCTTTGGCGGGTAGTTCGCTCGAGAAGTGCCTAGCGAGGCAAAGTGAGTTGCCGTCGCTGCGCATGAACGCGAGAGAAACAGGTTCGAGTATTTCGCCCACGGTTGGGCAGGCTTCGGAAAAGGCCGTTGCTTTAGGAAATCAGGGTGAACCTGTGAAGGAATCTGTTGGTAAGGAAACGAGCTCAGGCGCTGCGCTCCCGTCGGAGCGGGCTGCGACAAAGGTCATGGTCACGCGCGATAGAAGTGGGCTTGTTGATAGCAGGGTTTTGTTGTTTGGACGTTCGGTCGTCGGTGCCGACGCACCTTCCGTTTTAGTGAGGGGAGGGTTTGAGTGGAACTCAGAAATCCCGAAGAAAACGGCAGATGAATCAGATGCAGCGTTAGTCGCAGTAGTAGAGAATAGGTTCTTTATTAAGGTCGACATAGGCGAGCAAGTCTATACAGCGCTGCTAGATTCAGGTGCACAGGTATCAGTGGTTGGGTCAAATCTTGGCTTACGGTAAGGACCGGTTAAGGCCGCCTACGATATTCGTACAGGGTATCTCAGGTGAGAAACCGCGAACGTGGGGGGACTTAAAGCTAAGTATGGAAATTGGTGGCAGGACTGATTGATTGATTGCGACGGTAGTATCTACACTTAGGCACGACTTGATTTTAGGTGTAGATTTTTGGAATAAATGGGATATTAATATCAACTACGGTAATCGCGCTTGGCGGGCAGGTGACCAAGGCGATTGGTTTTAGTTAGCAGAGTAGGATAGTAGAGAAGTAGATGTTTACGCCGAATGCGCGGGTTTGGGTAAATACGAGAAGGCTCAGAAAGAGACAATCATGGCGCTCGTTCGCCGGATTGTCCCGGAACCTGGCGAATCACCAGCGGTCACCAGGGTTATCGAGCACATTATCGACGTAGGCGATGCGCGCCCGATAAAGACGCCGATGCGCCGAATGTCGCCTCCAATCTTAGCATTCACGCAGGAAGAAACCATGCGGCTATGGAAGGCGGAAATAATTAGGCCATCGAATAGTCAATGTTGTAACGCGCCGGTGATCGTACGTAAACAAGACGGTGATAAGGTAAAGCTGATAGTTAAGTTGGATGCAAAAGCATGGAAGATAGGTTATTACGGTTGAATGCGTTGCGCGACTTAGTAGCCAAGCATATTGACGAAGCACAGGAAAAGTAAAAGAAGTACTACGATAAAGGTAGGCGACGAGCTCTTTTCCAAGTGGGCGATTTGGTTTGGCGCGAAGTGCATATGCTTTCGAATGCAGCGGCGGGCAAGAACGCGAAACTTGATCCGAAAAATAACGGTCCGTTTGAAATCGTTCTGGTAATCTCGCCCGAGATTTATGAATTGACCACGAATAGTAAAAACATCGTACCACTAGAGTACATGTTTTGGAGATTAAGCTTTATATACCGCCACGGAAAGTAAACGCGTAATTTTTTTTACGAATATTTATTATTTTAGAGTTGGATTGTTATGATGGCGTGCGGGGTTGGTCGATTCTTCGGTGAGAGAAGTTTGTTTACTTTATTGTAAGGGTTTTAAGTTTAGATTTTGGGGATGAAGAGTTTGCCCTTGGTTCTATCTGGGTGTTATCAGAATAAATTTAAGTTATAGAATAAGTTATGATTAAGAAATTAATTAAGGTTATTATTTCGTTTAGCGTCTAGCGCTGGCTGCAAGTTGCCGGTCGAGTGGGGAGAAGGGGGAAGAGAGTCAGGCCGCAGTGAGCTTTGGCCTTGGGAGGGGGTGTGACGAGAGCAAGCAGTACGCTTGCTCTTCGTCTGCCCTTCTTCTCTCTCTCCCTCTTATCGCTCGGCATGGCGACGTGGTCAGCGTTCGGCGCATATATTTATTGCGCCTAACCACTGGCCTTTATGTTTTTCCAGCCGCCGAAGATTGCCGAGCAAAGTTGAGAGCGCCTGAAGAAACAAGAGCGCAGCGACTATGAGGTAGAGAGAGACAGAGAGAGAGACAGAGAGAGAGAGAGAGAGTGAGAAAGGGAGAGAGAGAAAGAGAGTATTAGGCCTATGTAGGGATTGGCAGGCGCGCAACGCGTGACCGATAAGCGACGCGTCGCATGCCGCCTAACTAATAGGTCAAGGTAGGGAGAGGAGCGAGCGCCGCAGAGCGACTGCAAGATGCGCGCAAGAATTAGTGCATGAGAGAGTCGCAGCCGAGCCTTACTAGAGTGAGGCAGTTCCCGAAAGAAAGTTGAGGAGAAAGGTTGGAAGTAGCAGCGCAATGAGAGAAGAAGAAGCACACGTGCAGCAGTGACCAGACCAGGGCGAGCCGAGGCAACGTGTGGAGGCAACACCTGCAGCAGGGCATTCAGTGTCGCCCTCGCCGCCATGCACGGCAAGACTTCCAGGGAGTTCACCACGTGCTACGCCAAGGAAGACGTCCAGCCTGCGGCCAGGTCAACTCCCCGTTGCCGGCTCATCGCCGAGGACAAAGGTCAGGTTATCTCTCTCTCCCGGTATTTCTCTCTCATGGTGATGCGCGGCCGCGTAGGAACGATAGGTAGCCAGGCGATCACTTGCCGGCTACGCTCATCGTAATGCGGTAGCGAGGTTTCAACGTATTCTTTCCTTTGTAAGGAGGTAAATGGCCAAGGCGATTTAGTCGCCGGGCCATTCGTCCTCCCGCGTTAGTTTAAGTTGTTCTGTATATGTGCGCGTGGTGTAAACGTTATTGCAACTGATTTTGTATTTGTTTGTCTGAATAGATTTAAGTTGTATGTTCCAAGCAAAGAAAATTATTTATTCGCACGACCTATCCTCTCGTTCCCCGATTGTTAAAGAGCGAAAGTGCCTCTCTTACTCTCCCCTTAATAAATTAGTGACGTCAGTGCCGAATAAGGCGCTGCCCCCGTTACACCCTTAACCCCCGAGCCCTGTGACCTTCGATCCAATAATCCCCGTCCCCTTAACCCCAAATATTTTAACCCAAGAAGGTTATATATATACAAGCGCGGTAATAAAACCTGCCAACTTAACTCCGAATTTCTTCACCTCGGACTCCTGTAACCTGCGATACAATAGCCCTAGATTCCTTGTGGCGCAAATTACTGGGCTCAGGCATTAAGAGATTTGCGTAACGGCATCGAGGGTTATAACATCACAGGTTTCAGGGCTACAGGGTTAACGGATTTAAGGTTAAGGGGGCAGTTAAAGGATAAGGGGTCGGGGGTTTTTGAGTTAACGGATTTAGGGTTATGGCCACGCAGATTATAGCCTTCTAGAATATCTCGGAATATTGACGTGCTGGCGCAATTCTAAGCTGGGATTTGGATTTAGCGCATCGAAATTCTTCGGGTGCGTTATGTATAGTTTTTGGTTCTGAAGTTTGTCGGCCTGTGACAGACAGACAAATATTAGAATTAAAAATTTAAATAATTTGTTTAAATAAATTTAAATGTACAAATCTGACATCAAACTCGTGACTAGTAACCCCCAAAACCATGGAAATGTGGTGCAGCTTGCAAAAATATTCTATTATACAGGAATTTGTTTAAAGAAATTATTTAAATAAAATACATTTTGCAAATCTGATATCAGATTCATAACCAGAGACCTCAAAAATCAGCAAAAGTACGTGCAACTTGCAAAAACATTGAGTCTTGCAACATTTGTTTAAATAAATTGTTTAAATAAATCTAAATTCACAAATCTAACATCAAACTCGTAATCAGTGACCCCTAAAACCATGGAAATGAGGTGCAACTTGCAAAAATATTCAATTGTGCAAAAATTTGTTTAAACAAATTGCTTGAATAAAATAAGTTTTGAAAATCTGATATCCGAAACGATCAACGGAATCAAAAACCGTGAAATCTTTCATTCGTTTTTGAAATTCTGTAGATAGATGATGTAGAATATTACGTAACTTGAAATGTATGATTGTATGCTAAAGCTGAGATAGGTGAAAGCTGTGATAACTGATTTTGTGACATGCTAATCCTTCCGTGTTAGAGATCACGTTTGAGTGGCGGGCTAACGGTTGAATTTCCTGTAAATGCTATTATCTTATTTTCTTCTACTTTATTTATTTTAAGAATATTTATCATAAGAACATTTTTTATCTTCTTTGTTATTTATTATAAGAAAAATGAGTTCCAGAAGCTCTTGTGCAAGAAAAATTGATACATTTTGTTATGTTTGTGGGAAGTTTGAAAGACCTTCTTCGACGATCGATTAATGATTCAATCAAAACTCTATATATGAAATGTTATAAGGTTCCGATCAACAATTTAGATAAGACATGGGTAATATCTTCAAATTGTAATTCTTGCAGACTTGCTATGTTGAAGTGGGATGATAATAGCAGCAATATGACTGTTATTGAACCGACTATCTGGCGTGAGCCCAAGGACCATGAAAATGATTGTTATTTCTGCTTATGTAATACAACGGGTTTCAATAAACAAAATTCAAATAAAATCATCTACCCTGCGGTAGCGAGTGTAACACCAGCCAAAGTAGGAAATGTAAGTAAACCCGGAAAAGAAGTTGGTTCGGCAAAAGTTGAACCGATGGATATTGATACAACTGAAGATGTCTCTTTTGAAGATAGTTCTGATGACGAGAGTCCTAAGCTTTTTGAACAAAGTTCGTTAGATGATTTTATTCGAGACCTCAATCTTCCAAAGGATAAAGCTGAACTCTGTGCTTCAAGACTCCAAGAAAGGAAGCTATTATTACCTGGAACAAAAGTGTCAATTTACAGAAACCGAGAAGAGGCGTTTATAAAGTACTTTACAATGGAGGATGTGATGGTGTACTGTAATAACATCGAAGAATTGGTTAACTTGCATATCCAAAATTTGTACAAGCCAGAAAACTGGCGTCTCTTCATTGATTCTTCCACACAAAGTCTCAAAGCTGTGTTACTACACAACGGAAATGAGTATGCGACACTTCCTGTAGGTCACTTAACTGCACTAAAAGAATCATACAATAGTTTTCAATTTCTACTGGAAAAAATAAATTACAAGACTCACAATTGGCTTGTTTCTGGTGACTTTAAGATGATAAATCTTATAGTTGGCTTGCAGTCGGGAAATACCAAATTTCCGTGTTTCCTCTGCCTTTGGCACAGCCGTGCAAGAGATAAGCATTGGGTAATAAAAAAATTGCCCACAAGATCAGAATGGAAAATAGGTTCTCATAATGTCGCATACGTAGGTCTTGTTGGTAGAGAGAGAATATTACTGCCACCACTTCACATCAAATTAGGTTTAATGAAACAGTTTGTGAAAGCCTTGAATAAAGAAGGTAAATGTTTCAATCATTTGAAAGCCACATTTCCGAAATTGAGTGATGCAAAAATTAAGGAAGGCATTTTCGTTGGGCCTGATATACGAAAACTCATGAAAGATGATACATTTATCGAAACCATGACTCTCGTTGAAAAAAATGCTTGGTTGAGCTTCAAACATGTTACAGAAAAATTTTTAGGCAATAATCGAGAGCCGCAGTTTGAAACTATTGTGTCCAACATGTTACAGAATTTCCGAAAAATGGGTTGTCTAATGAGCCTTAAAATACACTTCTTTCATTCTCATTTGGACTATTTCCCAGAAAATCTTGGAGCATATAGTAAGGAGATGGGTGAACGATTTCACCAAAACTTTAAACAAAAGAAATAACACTACGAAGGAAGGTGGGACGAAAAAATGATGGCTGACTACTGCTGGTCATTGAAAAGGGATGATAATAACCCTACTAGTCACAAACGTAAATCTCTTCAACGATCGATTGAAATGAAGCGCCGACGTTTTCACAAAAAGAAAGCATAACATCATAGAATTGGCGGTTATAGGTTTAAGAATATACATTCTAAAGATTGTCAGCTTCTTAGTGTAACCTCTCTAACTACATTGGAGCTTAGGTTGAAATGCTATGGATTACAGTCCACTTAAATTAATTTGTCCTGTGCTTGACCCTCACTGTTCACTGCATTTAGTTTAACCTGTTGTGAGTTTAGCGTTCGCAGATCATAGCGAACGTAAGTCTAGAGCTCGAAGGTTACTGCGCATATAGGTTATACTGTCGTGGATTCTAGTTTGCAAGTTATATCGTACTTAATATACCTGTTGCGGATTATAGCTCGCTTAAATTAACCTGTAGCAGGTTATAGCGAATTTAGGTTAACTTGCCGTGATTTTGAACTGCAGGTTATAGCGCACTTGAGTCAACCAGCCGCGTATTATAACGCACTTAGCTTAACCTCTCGCGGGTCATAGAGCGCTTAGGTTAACTTGTCGTGGTTTTAAGCTGAGTGTAGGTTATAGCGCACTTAGGCAATCCTGTTATGGTTTTGAGCTTGCAGGTTATAGCGCACTTAAGTTAATCTGTCGCTGGTTCTAGAGTTATAGGATTTTCAGTGCATTTAGGTCATAACCATCTGCCTTAGCCTGTCCTAAATTTATAGCTGCCATTTTAGAGTGCATCTAATAAATTCAGCTAGATTCGCCGTAAATTAGTACAATGGTAGGCGTTTATATGCCAGTGTAAGTTTTTCCTACTACTGAAGATTGCAAAAAATATCAAGATTTTTCATACTCCAGTATAAATCAATTGATGAATGGCACATTTCAATTGACGGTATCTCGCTGGAAAAAAATCGGTAATTCATTTTGTCGGCCAAGAGTTGCTCTTTCAGATGCCGTTGTCAGTTTTGCATGAAAAAATTTATTCACAATGTTATAAGGTACCGAATATAGCCAAAAAAACGTGATTTTCGTACTTTTAGGTTAGGATATCTCAAAATCCCCTTTCTCACCGTCCCGAGACGTAATACAACGTGCTACAGTCCAAACTGCATTAACAATTTTTTCATTTTGGCGCCCGTAAGCCGATTTTTAACCCTAACCCGGTTATAATTGGAATTGATGTAATTATGGTAAACATTTAGGTTATATTTCAAAAATTGATTGATTTTGATACACTTTTTCTTATAAATATTAATAAATAAAACCAAACTTTTTCATAAAAATAAAATGATTAAAATAAATTTAACAAATTAAATATAAAAATATAACTTAAAATTTGTATCTATTTAATTGTTAAAAGTTTTCTTCAGCACTCTCCGAGTCACTTGCTGAATCAACATTTTCCTTGTTTGCATTAAACATTTTCGTTAAGTCCATTTTAAATCAATTTTCACTACGACTGACGTAACTCTTCAATACTTCACTATCCCCTTTGACCCTCCTCCTCCCCTCTCTTTAACATTTTCTCAGGCATGCATTATACTTTTTTCATAGTACAGAAAACTGCCATGTAGAGGGCTCTACTCGTCCTGCGACATAGTAGCTGCTGTAATGCTGAGGGGCCAGGCTCCTGGACTATAATGGCTATTATAGTCCAGGACGCTAGACTATCATGAGTCATTATAGTCCAGGAGCCTCCTCCGCTATACTAGACTACTTTCTACGCTGAGCATGCTCTACACGTAAAAAGCTGCTTACGGGCGCCTAAACTAAAAACGTCTGTTAATATATCCTCTTTCAAACATCTATACTTTAGGCGTTTTGAAAGAAGCAGCTATTCATTCAGTATATGTGGTTGAACTTCATACTGAAAATGCTCAAATGCTTGCGGAATTTCCGAAAATCTGTGGTTCTTCTAAGCCCATTCCTCCAGAAACCCGTGATGTGTTTCATCACATCATCACAACTGGCCCCCCAGTTGCTGAGCGACCTCGTCGTCTTGCTCCAGACAAACTTGGATGGATGCCGGCATCTGCCGCCCATCCAGTAGTCCCTGGGCTAGTCCCATACACATGAGATTAAAAAAAGACGCAACTTGGCGTGTCTGTGGTGATTACCGCCGTCTTAATGCACTAACCATTCCAGACAAATATCCCACTGCGCATTTACATGATAGTTCCAGCAACTTATACGGTAAAAAATTATTTTCCGCACTAGATCTCCGCAAAGCTTTTAACCAGATTCCAGTTGCGTCCGAAGACATTTCTATAACGGCCATGATCACACCATTCGACTTGTTTGAATTCATGTACATGCCCTTTGGTCTTAGGAACGCCAGTCAATCGTTCCAACGGTTCATCATCAATTCCGTTCTCGGCGACTTTGACTTTGCATACATCTATATTGATGGCATACTTATAGCCTCTTCCTCTCTTGAAGAACATTACAAACATTTTCGCATAACTTTTGAGAGACTTAAAAAATTCCACCTTCAACTCAACGTCGAAAAAAGCGTTTTTGCAGTCGAAGAACTAGAATTTCTTGGTTATATCATCAATTCAAAGGGCATTCGCCCAACCCCTAAAAAAGTCGAAGCCATTAGCCGTTTCCAAAAACCTAAAACTATTTTAGACCTACTTCGTTTTCTCGGCATGGTGAATTTTTATCACCACAATTTACCTCACGCAGCTTCCACTCAGGCACCTCTTAATTCGTATTTTATCGATTCCCACAAAAACGACAAGCGTGAGATTGCTTGGACCCCTGAGGCGCTAGAAGCATTTGAAAAAGTTAAAAATGACTTTATTAATGCGACTCTGTTGGTTCTATCCACGTTTTGACACTGAACTTCGCATCGTCTCCGATGCATCCGATTTTGCCATGGTTGCAGCTCTAGAACAATTATCAACCGAAAATGTATGGGAATCTTTAAGTTTCTTTTCTCAGAAATTTTCCCCTGCTCAGTGCAAATACAGCGCTTATGATTGTGAGCTTACTGCTATCTACGAAGCGATTAAATATTTTGCACATCTAGTTGAGGGTCGCAATTTTAAAATCCTTACGGACCATAAACCTTTAATTTATGCATTTTTGCAAAAATCAGAGAAAGCGTCCCCTCGACTAGTTCGCCAACTTTCCTATATTGCTCAATTTACTACTTGTATAGAATACATACAAGGATCAGCAAATCTAGTCGCAGACTCACTTTCACGCATCGAGTCGATTCGTTTTCCATCGGAACTTGACCTGCTTGATCTTGCACAAGAACAAAAAACTGACGAACAACTCAAATTACTTCTTGAATCTTCCGACACTTCCCTTAATCTCAAGCGAATTCAATGGGGTCCTGCCCACACCACTTTATATTGTGAATTGTCAAGTGAAGCTCTTCGTCCTTATATTCCAGTAACGCTGCGTAAAAAAGTTTTCGAACTTATGCATAATGCAGCTCATCCTGGTTCCAAAGTCTCTGATCGACTTATTAGACAACGATATGTATGGCCTGACATGCGTCGCGACATTATTGCTTGGTGTAAAGGTTGCTTGGATTGTCAACAATCCAAAATTTCGCGACACGTCAAACTCACACCAGAACACTTTATTGCACCCGATGGTCGCTTTGACCATGTACATATTGACATTGTAGGGCCACTCCCTAATCACAATGGCTTTGAATATGTTCTCACGATGATAGATCGTTTCTCAAGGTGGGTGAAGACGGTTCCCTTGAAGGAAACGTCTGTCAACACCATTTGTAGAGCATTTTTTGACTCGTGGGTATCTCGATATGGTGCACCTAAAATTTTAACTTCTGATCAAGGTTCACAATTTGAATCGCGTTTATTTACGGCTTTACTATCTTTAATTGGTTTTCAACGAATTGGCACGACCGCTTTCCATCCAGCGGCAAATGGTCTAATCGAGAGGTGACACCGTGTGTTTAAAGCCGCTATTATGTGTCATAAGGACACTGATTGGACGCGCACGTTATCCACAATCCTACTCGGTCTTCGCTGTCACGTTCGCGCTGACACGAATGCTTCCCCTGCAGAATTCATGTTTGACACAATGCTTCGTTTGCCTCGCGAATTTTTCGTCTCAGAAGATTTTACGCCTGATCCGAACATTTTCATCGAAGAATTTCGCGAGTACATGCGTTCAATCCGTCCAGTTCCTGTAACGCACAAGCATAAAAAACGCGCTTTTGTATTTAAAGATCTGTACTCCTGTACTCACGTATTTTTAAGAAACACGACTAAAAAATCGCTCGAAAGACCATACAATGGTCCATACAAAATATTAAACCGTCCGTCCGACCGTGTTTTTGACATTAATGTAAACGGTAATAAACGTAGCGTTTCTATAGAATTATTAAAACCCGCTTTTTTTCTACCAGATGATCTCGATAATCTAGTTATAAACAGCGATAATCAAGGCACTCAGCCCTCAACAAGCCAATCGGCGTTAAAAACTTATTCGCGTAAGAAGAAAATCACTTTCGCTGCCGATTCATAAATGTAAAGAAATTCCACTCCTAATAGCGGAGCCTGATTGTTCTACCTTAATTTTAAGCATCACTTTAGATTGTAGTCTCACTTCTCCATTGTAAAAAACAACTCAATTTGTATTCAATGTTATCATTCATTTTTCAATAACGTCTCTCGGGGGGGAGTGTGTAGGGTATGCGATGTCCTATCTCTCTCGGTAGAGGAGGGGGGACAGAGAGCGCCGCAACAGCGAGCGAGAGAACGTCGGGGCACTGCCTCACGGACCGTCATGGTGTCAGGACATGTATTTTGTTCAATAAATCTAGTTATTATCACACGGACATCCATTCATTCCCTGGAACACATACACATACATATACCGGGTGTTCCAGACCATCCGTACAGCCATTTTAAAATCGAAAATTCGTGTTTTTGTGAAAAATGTTTCAGATGAAAGTTGTTTACGACAAAGGGGGCCATCTATCTATATAATTAGTTTTGACCTTGAACATCGTCTTCAAGGTCATTTGCAGGTCGAATTGTTTTTTTTAAATGGGAACCCCTATTTTTGACAACGGTAATCGAAAGAGCGGGAAATGTTACGTCCACAAAGATATTTTAAAATTTTTTTTCATGGTCTTGAGAAGGTCGATTTAAGGTCAAATGCTTGAAAAACTGCCTAAAAGCGTTTTTTAAAAAATTTTTAAGATATCGAAAAATGACCTCTAGAAAATTTGTTCAGAACAGAGTGTGCCACCCAATGCACCAAAAACCTTTGACCTTTAACCTCATTTTGAAGGTCATTTCAAGGTCGAAATGTTTTTTGTAATGAAAACCCCTATTTTTGACCCCGGATTAGCACATAGCGCGAAATCCGACGTTTGGATAAGGTATTATGTTGAGTTTCGATTGATCCACGATGTTCATTGCTAAGATCATGTGAAATTTAGATCCAATATTATTCGCGAAACATTTACAAAATGTTTTTGACTTCCAAGATCATTTCAAGGTTGCAAAAAGTAGTACACAAATTTTAGTGATTAAACATTTATTTTCTTTTTATTGAATTACAATGACGTTACCTCTTTTGTCAACATGAACAAGAATAACAGAAAAGTAACCATAAATGAAAAATTTAAACAACTTGATTTTCGGTTTGGATAACCCGTTACTTTCTTATTCAAACAATCAAAGGTGACCTTGAAATAACCTCAAAATGATCTTGAAGGTGAAAGATAAGGTCACTGTAACATGCTCCCAGTAGAATTTAATAAATTTAGCCCGAAACATTTGTAAATGTTTCGCAAATACTATTGGATTTAAATTTCACATGATCTTAGCGATGAACGTCGTGGATCAATCGAAACTCAACATAATACCTCATCCAAACGTCGGATTTCGCGCTATGTGCGAATCCGAGGTCAAGAAGAGGGGTTTCCATTACATAAAACACTTCGACCTTAAAATGACCTTCAAAATTAGGTTAAAGGTCGAATGTTTTTGGTGCATTGGATGGCCCACTCTGTTCTGAACAAATTTTGTAGAGGTCATTTTTCGTTATCTTAAAAATTAAAAAAACGCTTTTAGGTAGTGTTTCAAGCATTTGACCTTAAATCGACCTTCTCAAGACCATAAAAAAAAATTTTAAAATATCTTTGTGGACGTAAAATTTCCCGCTCTTTTCGAATCCGATGTCAAAAATTGGGGTTCCCATTTAAAAAAACAATTCAACCTTCAAATGACCTTGAAAACGATGTTCAAGGTCAAAACTAATTATACAGATAGATAGCCCCCTTTGTCATAAACAACTTTCATCTGAAATATTTTTCACAAAAACACGAATTTTCGATTTTAAAATGGCTGTACGGATGGTCTGGAACACCCGGTATAGGAAGTAGGCCTGCCTAGGAGCCTTACCTACAAAAGTGTTCTTCACTGGCGTAGTACCGTCCGGCTTGGTCAACTGACCACAAATATGAATCATACTGCGTGATGGAAGCAGAGATAAATCTTGATGTTGAATTGCTATATGGATTTCATCACTATTATTAAAATATGATAATGAATAAGGCTGATGCGCATGAACTTCATAATGAGCTATAGACTCATCAAAAGCGCCACCTGAATGACTGTCTAGAATTCCCTCCATATTATTGTTGTTGTTTTATCCAGCACACTAATATGCACAATATTTTCTTCCACGATTTTCGACGACTTTCAGTCTCAAGCTTTTCAGGAATTGACTGTTCTGAGGTGTGAGCGGCCTGATAGCTCGCTGTTGACTGGTTGTTGATTGACATTTTTGTTTCTTAATATAGCCTTGACCGGTCTTTATATTGTAAATTATACTCATTACTCAGATATGGTCTTTATATTGTTACGTCTCGTGCATCAACTACGAATAGCTAATGAATGAGACGTTCCAATATGTTGACTAGTGGTTGGATATGTCTCACTTATAATAAATATATGTGGAAATGTATGTCTGATAATTGTACTACCTTGATAATCGTAGCTTTTAATTGTTGATAAAATGTAGCAGGCTCTAACTGCTTGTTGGATTGTATGAGTGTAGCTGGCTCTAACTGCTTGTTGAATTGAATAAATGTAGCAGGCTCTAACTGCTTGTTGAATTGAATAGGATAGGTTGTTGAATAATACTTGCACGATATTACTTTGTAACAGTCGCGAGTTTATTAAGTAAAATGATCACCAATTGTCGGACCGGTGTGTACGGAGTTGAGTCTTACAGGTACTTATTGACTGACTGACGGACTACTGATCAACTGCTGAGAGTAATTTGTTCATTGCTTTTTATATCTTTTATAGCTCTTTTCAGGTCAGTATTGCGATATTGTGTGACATTTTGTTTTCGCTGATTATAAATTCTTGCGTTTTGCTGTCGTGTGAATAGCTTAGCAGTTTTGAATGTGCATATGTTACAAAAAGGATGCGTCGTAAGGCTTAATTTCGGAGAGTCATTTACCTCGCGTTTAGTTAGCTTTTTGCTGACTTGCGAATAGTTTAGTAGCTTTGAATTTCGCAAATGTGCATTTTATAAAAAGGATGCGTCGTAAGACGTAACACCCCAGGGCCTAAGATATTGCAATGTTTGCATAAAGATACTTCTGAAATTTACAACTACTAGCGGTTTATACAGTTATAATGTTTGGATTTCCAAGGAAGCGTCATTCGATGGTCTGCGTAAGTATTTTACAAATTGATTTCTTATTCGTTGTTATTATTATCATTATATTTCTTTATTCTAGTTTGCGGATTGGCAGTATTCCCGTGCGGCAAAGAAAGCCAGACGGGAGGGCTTGCCTTTATCAGTCGCGCCTAAGCCCGGGACCCGAAAATATGTGAGAATAGATGTAAGTGTTTTACAATGTATGTTTGTATATTGGTATATTGATATGTCTGATTAATTTGTTTCCTATTTGCTTGTTAGTTTCAGAGATGGAAGTTAGTGCGTACTCTGAGGCATTGCGATCGAGTGACGCAGACGGCCTTCTTCTTGGGGGAGTACGGTCCAGATGAAGATACTTGGAATCTTCGCGAATTATTTTTTTATGATTTGTTAGTGTATTGTAATGGTTTTCATCGAGTATGTGTGGAGGTTTTTAGTGAGTTTTATAATGTAATCATAGGTCCAAGTGTAGATCATCGATATAATTGTAATTGTATATAAGTGCAATTATATTTGTAAACATAATTGTAATTTTGTAAAAATATATTTTTCTTTTGTTTTTTAGATAAGGAATTTGTTTTTAATTTAGATTCCTAAAGCGAATATCTCGCTTCCCTCCTCGCTTAAAATGTGGCCATGACGTAAAGCATTTGGGGTACTGAACAACACGACAATTAGACTTTTGTTGAAAATAGGTCGTGTTTGTATTTGATTATTGTTGATTCGAGAGGTAAGTTTTGTTGAGGAATAAGGCAGTGGGTATCGGGGTAAATTTGTATCTTGACATCTGTGTCGTTCAGGTTTGTGTGTATTGTGTCTAGTTGAATTTCTACGTTTTGTTTGTTATTTGTTGTCATACTTTCATGGTTTTGTCGTCCTAGTATCATTAGCAGGTGGGTTATTGAGCTGAAGAAGGCCCATAGTAGGTTCATAGACCCGCCATAAACCATGTGCAGCGTATATCCTCTGATGATGGTGTCAATCGTCAATTTTATTATTTGCAGTAATATTAATATCATTATGATTACTGATGAGTTTGATCCGCACGTGATTAGTTTGTTGAATATGTGAATCCACGTGCTTTCAGCCAATTTTATAAGTGTATTTTCTGTAAAAATGTCCTTTGTTGTTCCTTCTCCTGATATTTCTTTAGCTATAATGCTTAACAGAGATGCTTTTTCCATGGGGAACATTATTTGTTGTTGTAATTATATTGGTAATCTTGATCTTAGGAGTCGTCCCTATAAATAAACTAAACACTTATTTTATTATCAACGTTTCGCAATTTTATTTATTGCCACCTCAGTACATGTTTTGTAATGTAGATAAAATTGAATAAATTAAGAGTTCTTCCGCACATACATAGTCTATTATAAACATTACACTTTTAATTAAACAAATATTAATTTTTCTGTCTAATAATAAATATAAAAATAGAATAACAATCTTTTGTCAGTTAGGTAAAAATATAGTTTGTCAATTGGGTAAAAACACATCATGATCAGCAAATTAAAAGCTAAGTAACTGTTATGTATATAATGCATATTGCCCTTGGTTGTTGTGGCGTTTATTTTTAAATCGGCAATCGTATGAAAATTGTTATACTTAAAAATTCTCGTTTCGTGGATAGTTTGGCATTGTTCATGGCTCAATTCATACAAGTATTCCTGTTCTCCGTTTTGTTCAGGTTCGAGGCGTCCGAATAATCCGCATTGGTATACTGTCCGATGGATTTCAATTTTGCATTGATGTACTGGAATATTTCTAAATTCGGCTGCTTGGATAAGTTCTATATTTGCTATTGTTGAATTTATGGTTTCGGTGTTAAAGTCGCATTCGTCAGCGTCCAGTAGAGAGAATGTTGTGATGTTTGTGTTTGTGGTGCCGCAGTGATATTCAATGTATGCATAAATAATTTGAAAAAATGTAATGAATAACGTTATTTTTGAATACATGATTTGTTTGTCCTAAAACAGAGAAAGGTTTATCAGTTTTGCGACGGGGGAGAGGGAGGGGAAAAATAATCGACAGGTATTTCTCCGGTCTCGCACTGTCGCCAGCGGCGCGCAGTCAGCCGAGACAACGTATGCAGCTTTTATTTATTTCGTTGGGCGCCAGCTACCGTGCTCTCGTGTTTGGAGAGCAGGTAGCGCTGCAGCGTTGACTGGTTCTCGGCAAGGTCCTGCTGGTCGCTGTGAGGGTCGGGTGGTTTCCCCGTTGCCTCCCTCCTCGTCGCCGTCGGTGCTCTTTGCGCGCGTGGCCGGCTATCACCTGTGAAGGATGAAGCGGGAGCGCGAAGTCCTAGGCCACGAGTTCGTTCGAGTCTAAAGCGGGGAGACGTATCGAGCGAAAGGGGGAAAGGGGGCAACGGGTGGTTTACAAGGCCACCCACGGCTGCGGCTCGTTCGGCTAGCTAGGTGTAGTTTGGGGCATGGCGGCTCTTAATCCAGAAGCGGGTACATCAAGGGGGGCGTCACAGAGGCGCCCCGACTGACGGACTAGTGGTCTAGGGGATCTTCCCTGGACTGGCGGCGTAGTTCCCGCGACGGCGGCTATCAGCTAGATGATAATGGGGGTATTCGCGCACACGCTTACCGATCTCAGACCGATCGCGAAAGCTACGGGGGATGAGGCGATCAAGTGGGTGTAGTCAGTAACAAGTCGGATGTAAAGGTAATTCAGATTTATTATGCAAAAGAAAACTTCCCAGGTCAACCCCAGTGATCTATCCCTCGCGATGGTCGGCCTGGTCTAGGTTACTGGGGGACGCGAGTGGCGTACTACGACGCGAAGTCGATCTAGGCAGACAATAATTCGGTTGAACACTTCGGACTTCGGATACGATTACACGATGTCGGTTTGTTTATTCGCGACGAAAATTCCAGTTCGTTCAAGGCAAATACGTGAAGGAATTCGGTCGGTCGCGCGAAGGTTAGTTACTGTTCACGGTGTTGTTGGCACTTTGTAGCGACGATCGCGAACAAAATAAGGACGACAATGTATATCTGAATTCTGCCGGTCAAACTAAGGTCTAGCACGACTCGTGTAATGTTTTCGATCGACTCGGAAAAGGAATTCGTAGGCGCGCACTCTAAGGAAGCCCGTTTCTCGGATGACAACAGTACGGCGACGCGCAAAACTATGCTCGGAAGGTCGGCGGCGAAAACATGTACAGCAACGGCAACGGGCGCGCGAAGGTCATACGGCATACCCGCGCGCGGACATTCGGCGATCATGCGACAATTTCAGATGCGGGACAATGAAACGACGTGACAAAGAAAAGCTCGGAGAAAACGGCAAACATAGATGATCGTGAAACGTAATGCGCGCGAAGGTCATACGGCACTCCCGAAACCGCGAGCGTTCGGTAATCACGCGACAACTTCGTCTTGCGGACAATGACAACACAACGGCTCGATAAAGAGATTTTCGGAAGTCAGCAATGAATAAGCGCGTATGCCATATCATCGAACGCGCGAAGGTCGTACGGCACTCCCGAAACGCGGCGTTCGGCAATGCGCGGCAATCTCGCGATCATCGGTCATGCAAAAGAAAATCAGTAGTAGGGAAATGTACTTACTCCTGTTAAATTTTCGGTTAATTACTGTTGCGGCTACGGCCGTTAGGGCCGCTGTAGCGGCCGCTACTATGACTGTTTGCGTCGCCGTTATTGCTACTGTCGCTGCTAATCTATCACTATCTTTCTATCGCTGCTTTTGGTACTATTTTCTCTACTTCTCACTACTTCACTACTTCACTACTTCACTACTTCACTACTCTCACTACTTCTTTTCTGTTCTCACTACTCTCGCTATTTCCTTCTTTTGGCTTCTATTTTTCGCTTCTATTTTCGCTGCTATCTTTCGCTTCTATTCTCGCTCCTAATTTTCACTTCTCTGCTTCCATCTGCTTTCTTTGCTTCTATCTGCTTTCTCTGCTTTCTCTGCTTCTCGAGTACCGCGCGTCAGCGAGGCTCGGCGGGAAATTCTCACCGTCGAGGCTTAACGGTTACTGGCGCACCGTTTTTCGGCGACGCGCCGCTTCTCCTAGCTTACTTCCCTTAGTTATTGTCGATTGGCTAGCTTGTTGCTAAGCCGGGTCTCAGCGCCATCTATATTAATACTTTTTGCCCGCGCAATTTGTTTATTGGTCGGTTCTTCGCGCCTAATTTGCCTACTGGTCGCGAAGATAGCGTCGGTTTTCACTTATTAGTCCAACCATCCCTAAGCCGATAACGATTGGCCGGTCAAATAGCGTCGCTTGTCTATCCTCTTCTATCCGCTGCTCGCTGGTCTTACCGATTCCCCTCACTCGCGTCCGATCGGTCTAGTATCGGCGGTCTCGCTCGCTCTCACGTGCTCGGTCGCCCCTACTTCTAGTCTGACTAGGTCTGTCTTAGCTAACGGGGGCTTGCGATCAGCTGATCGCGGCTGGAAACTTTAGGGGCTTCTAGCTTCCCGGGGGAGTGTCGAATCGGGTCGTGAGTGCGCGAGGGGTTGTACGCGAGCGTAAGGGTCGTGCGAATCGGTCAGGGAGACTGCTAGAGGCCATAGTTCGCGAGATTCGGAAGTGCGTGGGCGGGGGTATGCGGTCGTGGCTGTTCTGCCGCATCGTGCCGGTAGTGTATAATTTTTCGTGTGATGACGCATCATCACAGTTTATATACTTTTGTGTAATATTAATTTATTTGCATGAACTGTATTCGGTTTTCCACCCTTATTTATTGTTACATTATATTTGTCTGTGATGTTTAATATTTCAAAAGGACCCAGGTTGTGATTCTTTTCTAATTTTCCTGGTTTAGGTTCTTTAATGAGCCACACTTGATCTCCTATTTTGAAATTGCAAGGGTTTATGTGGTGATCATAATATTTTTTTTATTTTTCTTTTGCTGTTATGAGGTTTTCTTGCGCTAAGCATGTAATATCCTGCATATTTTGTATAAGTGTTGATAGATAATTATTAAATGTTCGCAATTGTTCTGAAGTTTTCAACGGTTCACTAGATGGTAATCGTGGTGGATAAGCGAAGACCAGTTCATGCGGAGTAAATCTATGTGCGCTGTGAACGCTTGTATTGTAATGAAATTGGGCTAATTCTAATAAATTGTCCCATTCAATTTTTTTACTAGAAAAATTTTTTAAATATTCACAAAGGGGGTGATGTGCTCTTTCTAGGGAGCCGTTTGATTGTGGTGAAAATGCGGTTGTTTCTATTTTTGCAAATTTAAATCTACGAGCAATGGCTTTTAAAATTTTACTTGTAAAGTTTGCTCCTCTGTCGGTGAGGACTACTTTTGGTAAACTGAAAATACATATAAATCTTTTAATTAGGGCATCTGCAATTGTTTCTGCCGTTTGATCACTGAGTGGAATAACTATTATGAATTTTGAGAGGAGGTCTTGTATAGAAAGAATGTATTTGTTCTGATTATTAGTAACGTTTAGAGGTCCTACTATGTCCATTGCGATTTTGTCGAATGTTTTCATGGGAGTATCCGTTATTATCATTGATTGTCTAGTTTTTATTCTGTTTAGTTTGTTTCTTTGACAAATTTCACAATTTTTAATACGGTTTTCTATATCAATAGTATTTGTTCCCAATAGTATTTGTTCTTTATTCTGTTCCATGTTCTGTTGATTCCTGAATGTCCTCCTAGTGCCCTTGAGTGATATTGGTCGAATATATTGTCTCGGTCTGTGAGTTTTACGTAGTCGATGTAATTTAGGCAAATGATAATTTTAGTTTTAGAAGTTTCGAATATTGTTGCTAGAGTGTTTTCTATTTCGGTCCAGTGTATGTTTTTTAATTGTAGGTCTTTTGAGATGCTGAATGTTTTTATTTTCTTGCAAATTATTAATGTTCTTAATAATTTGAAGAGGCTTTTGAGATTCTCCTTTATCCTTATAGTGGACTGTCTTGTGTCAAGACAGGCTATGAAGATGTTTTTTGTTCTTGACTGTATTATTTCAATTTCTTGGGGCTGTAGATTTTTGTCTGCTTGTATATGTTTGATTTTCATTAGACTTTCTGTTGTGTTATCTAATGATTGATGTTTGTAATCGATAAAATGTATAATGTTGTTTTTTTCTTGATTCGATGGGTTTTTTCGTAAATCGAATGTTATGTTGTTTCTGTGTTGTATTTTCGTCATTTTCCATATGTACTTGTACTTGTGTAATATTTTTATTTCTATTTTCTTTTTCTTTGTCTTGTTTTCTTATTATTTTGATTTCTTCCTCTTGTTTTTCTTGTTCATTTGTTACTATTTCTTTTGACTCTTGTTTTGCTTTTTGTGCTCTGGTAACTGCGTTTATTTTTATATCTTCTATCGGATTTCGTGATAGTGCATCGGCATTTATATTTATTTTGCCAGGTTTGTAGATAATATCATAATCATAATCTGCCAGTTTTAGTCTCCATTTTTGTACTCTTGAATTGTTGTCTGCTGATTTGAAGGATAACAAAGGTTTGTGATCACTAACGACGGTAAATTTGTTGCCATATACACTGCCGGCCAAAAGTTTGGAAACACTTCGTTCGGATTTCGAAATATGTATTTTTCCAGGAGTTTTGCCTCGAAAAAAGTATTTTTTGCTCATAATGACACAGAATCAAGCCTTTCCAGGTAACTTGAGGGTTAAGGTTTTAGATAAAAGTAGTATGAACTTAGAATTTTTGCCAGTCCGTTTGTTTTCATAATATTGACGATATGAGAGTTTATTATCGATGAGAAATTTATTGTGATGTTCTACTTTTGTTTCCTTTTTTGGCTTTAAACTTTTATCCATATTACTTTGGTTTGTCAGTATTGTTTTTTTATAAGTCTTGTATTTGATTTCCCTCATTTGAGTCAAAACTGTAAGCGTCTTTAAGTTGTCTCGAATATTTTTTTTTATTTAGGAATTTGTAAAAGTTTTGGCTTACATATTTATATTATACGGCTCAGTCATGGGAAAACGTAAAGAAATTCCACTTGAAAAAAGGGGAGCTGTATTGGCATTACATAATGAAGGTATCTCATATCGTGAAATTGCCAAAAAATTGAAAATTTCATTGAAAGGTGTGAATTCAACGATCAAAAGATTTGAAGACACGGGTAATCATCACGATCGTCCTCGAACCGGACGTCCAAAAGTAACTACTTCTCGCGAAGGTAAGCATATAGTGGTTACCAGTAAACGGAATAGACGGTTAACAGCTCCCGAAATATGCGCAGACATCAACAGAAGTCGTGAAAAACCGGTTTCACTAACAACTGTAAAAAGAAGATTAAACGCTGCCGGACTCAAAGGATGTGTTGCAGTGAAAAAACCATTACTACGTAAAGAGAATAAAAAGAAAAGACTACAATGGGCTAAAAGGCATCGAAACTGGACGATGGATCAATGGAAAAATGTGCTCTGGAGTGACGAATCCAAGTATGAAATATTTGGCTCTCGACGTAGAATTTATGTGAGAAGAAGTGCGTCCGAAAAAATGATACCTCAGTGTATAGTGCCTACTGTGAAGCATGGAGGTGGCTCAGTGATGGTGTGGGGATGTTTTTCTGGCCATGGAACCGGAGATTTAGTGAAAATTGATGGAATAATGAGAAAAGAGCAATATAAAAATATTCTCGTTCGTGGTTTTGTCTTCCAGCAAGACAACGACCCAAAACATACGTCGATCCTCTGCCGCAGTTATTTAGAGCAAAAAAAAGCTGATGGTGTCTTGGAAAATATGACATGGCCGCCGCAATCGCCAGACCTCAACCCGATCGAACTTCTGTGGGAAGATCTCGATCGAAAAATAAGAACATGTTGTCCAACATCCGCTGGAGACTTATGGGAGAAGCTAAGAGAGGCGTGGGCTTCTCTGGAACAGGAAACTATGGACAAACTTATCGAAAGAATGCCACGGTTGGTGAGAGCAGTCATCAAAAGCAAGGGTGGATTTTTTGATGAAAAAAAAATCTGATATATTAATACCTTTTCTTTATAGACTTTTGTATTTTTCTTTTTATGTCTAGATACACTTTTTCTTGTTGTCTAGATATATTTTTTCTTGTTGTAAAATATACATTTTTTGTTGTTATACTATGTTTCAAACAAGTGAATCAATAAATTTCCTAATTAATTCATGAATACATATTTTTTCAACACTGTTTCCAAACTTTTGGCCGGCAGTGTATGTAATTTTTAAATGTTTTTATTGCGAATACTATGCCAAGTGCTTCTTTTTCGTATGTATGGTATTTTTTTTCTGCTGATTTTAAGATTCTTGATGCGAATGCTATTGGTCTGTCATCACCGATCTCTCCTTGAGAGAGTACACAACCCAGCGCGTAGTTTGAAGCGTCTGTTGTAATGAAGAATGGTTTTTCCATATCTGGGTATTGAAGAACTGGAGTTGTGCATAGGGCGTTTTTTAATTTTTCAAAAGCTTCCTGTCTTTCTTCAGTCCAAATAAATGGTTGTTCTTTTTGCAGTAAATCTATGATAGGTTTTGCTATTTGTGAGAAGTGTCCAATAAAGCGTCTGTAATAGCTTGTTAGGCCTAAAAATTCTCTGATATTTTTGATAGTTTTTGGGATAGGAAATTTCTTTATTGCTTCTATTTTCTTTGGGTCTGTTTTGATTCCTTCTTCACTTATAATGTGGCCTAAGAATTCTACTTCTTTTTGGAAAAATTTGCATTTACTCGTTTCAATTTTTAATCCTGCTATTCTTAATTTTTCTGCTATGAGTTTGAATATTTCATTATGTTCTTCAACCGTATTTGCAACGATAATTATATCATCGATGTACAGGTAGCAGAACCCTTTTTCCAATAGGTCTCCGAGTACTTTTGTTAGTGCTCTTTGGAAGACTCTAGGTGAGTTTATTAGTCCGAAAGGTAATACTTTGAATTCAAAACGTCCCAAGCCAGGGATACTAAATGCCGTTTTACGTATATCTGACTCTTTCATTTTTAGTTGATGAAATCCGGAAACCATATCAATGGTGGTAAAAACTTTGTTTTTTCCTATGCAGTCGAAAATTTCCAATATATTGGGTATAAGATATGGATCTGGAATAGTTTTTGCATTCAATTTTCGATAATCTATCACCATTCTCCATTTTTTCTTTCCGTCTTTTGTTAATCCCTTTTTTGGCACAATCCATACTGGCGCGTTAAATGCACTTGTTGAGGGTCTAATTAAGTTATTTGTAATTACTTCTTTGTCTCATCACATGCGATTTGCTTGAGTGTATATGGCAGAGGAAATTGTTTAACATATACTGGTTTATCATCAGTTAAATTAATTTCGTGTTCTTCTATGTTGCATTGGCCAAGTTTATCTCCTTCTAACCAGCATATGTCTTCAAATGACAGTATTAAATTTTTTATGTTTTCTTTTTTTCGTTGAGTCAGGTGTTCTAAATTTATTGTATCTATTAGTTGCTTTCGTCGTATTGTTATTTCATGTTCTTGTGTCTCTTTTTGTGTAATTTCGTTGTGCGTAGTTGTAAATATATGTGTCGGTTTTAAATTAGTTTCTTTAGGTGTGAATTTTTCATTGATGTTTTTGAAGTTATTTTCTATATCATTTATAATGTGAAGGTTCGTCATTTTATCATATTTTCTGTCGATCTCTCCTGCAACGTTATCTCTCAACGTGTCGCAAAAATTTGAATAATCATTAATAGTATAGTTCTCCTTGGTTTCATTGGATTCGTCTTCCAGGGCTTTATTAATATTTCCAATAAATTGTGTCAAGCTTGAGTTATAGTTAGGTTGAGATATTTTTGTTTCTGGATTCCCATATATTTGATCATTCGTACTATTTTTCGTTTCTTTTTGTATGTTACTTATTATATTTAAGATTTGAATTACATCTTTATGTATTGATACTTCTTTGCTGTGTGTAATCGTATTTGTTTCGATATCATTTTTGCTTACTATGTATCTTTTATCAAATGCTATGGGTTTCCATGTGTCATGATGTTCATTAATTTCTTTTGATGTTTGTACTGTAAATGTGTTTGTTTGATTTCTGCTAGTGATTTCTTTTAATGGCACTTTTTGATTATTTATTTCCAAGTAACCTCTGTCTAATCTTAATTTGTGTTGGGATAAGGGATTTATTCCTATTATTCCATCGTAAGGAATAGAGAAGTTATCTGGTGCTACATGGAAATCAAATGGTTCATCTGCAATATACATTTGTGTTGAACCTATTGTTCTTATTGCGTCTTCTGTGATTCCTGATATAGATATTTGTTCATTTCTATTTAAATGCTTTTGTGGAATGCTGCTATTCTTGATAATATTTAGTTGTGCTCCACTGTCTACTAGTAGTTGCAGTTTGTTATTCGAATTTGGTTCGACTATTTCTATGTACTTGAGCAGGTTTTTTAGTTTGACAATGTATATTTTGGTACAGTCATTTGTAATTTGTTGGTTAATATCAGTACTATTTTTAGCTATATCTGTCTGGAGCATGGTACTCTCTATTTCCTTTATATTTTCTTTGAATTTGCTGTATGTATCTATGTGATGTTTTGTTTGTGTTGGGAGAGTGAGTGTTTTGTCGTGGAACGTTTTTATTGTCTGCTCATTCTTTAGGCGTTCCTTCCCAAAGGAGCTCCAGAGTTTTCCGAGTTTGTCCCATGTTTGCGACATTGTTCTGTTGTATGACCGACACCTTTACAGATTCTGCAAAATATTCTTTCTTCTTGTAATCTTTTAATTTTTTCACAGTTATCTATGTTATGTCCTGTTTCATTGCAACCTTCGCATGTGATTGAAATATTTTGAGGTGGATAATTTTTTAGTGCTTGTAGTTTCCTACATTCACTTGCTGTGTGACCTATATTTTTGCAATAAGCGCAGAATTTTTTTCTTTGATCATTGTTAAAATTGTTTCTGTAGCCGTTGTTGTGGTTTCTATTGTAGGTGTTATAGTTTTGCTGATTTTGCTGAGGGTTTGCAGATTGTTGTGTATTCGCGATTTTTCTGCAGAACTTTGCTGTGTGACCTAATTGATCACATAATTGGCACTTGTAACTTGATTTGTTTCTTTGTTCTGTGAAATATATTCGCGCTTCTTCACAATCTTGTTCTTCATGTCCCTGTTCTTGGCATAGGGTGCATATTCTATAAGGTGATCTATTTTTACCTGTTGTGCAAAATTTGATAGAGTGACCTTTTTTATTGCATTTTTTACAAAAGACCTCAGGGCATTCTTGCGTTGAATGACTTCCTTCATCGCAAATATCGCATTTGTTTACCTTTTGTGTGATCTTATTTTTACACTTAATGGCTTCATGTCCTGTTTCTCCACATTTCCAGCATTTTATGTAGTCGGCAATGTAGGGGCATTGACCTACCTCTTGTCCTAATTCTTGACAGTATTGGCAATGGATATTTTTTCGTTTGTTCAGTGGGCAAGCGCTTATTGAGTGTCCTTTTTGGCTACAGTATTTGCATATCAAATTGATTTTGTCTACTGAATTTTTACAGTTATTGGAAAAGTGATCTGATCCTTTACAATAGACGCATGCTGCAGAATGGCAAAATAGCGCTTCGTGTTGGGGGTCATGGCAAATTTGACATATCATGATTTTTTTCGGTAGTTCAGGTCTATTATAATAATCATTGTATTCGGCATATGTGTTATTAATTGTTACATTGTCTGTTGCTTTTCTAATATTTATGTCATTTTCAATTTCTATGGCTTTTTTGGACATTTCTTGTAATGTTGTCTCATTGCCCAGTTCGTATTTTATCTCCGTTCGCATTCCTTTTTTAAAACATTTTGCTGCGTCCGCATCTAATTCTTCGTATAAATTCTTTCTGGCTATTTCATTTGTTTCTTGTATTCTGTATATTTCCTTTATTTCTAATACTAATTGACATAATCTATTTGTGTATTGAATAACTGATTCTGTATTTCCTTGTGTTATTTTGCGTATCCTAGCACGCAGTTCGTGTATGTCTTCTTGAATTGGGTATAGACTTCGTATTGCTGTAATTAATTCGTCTATTGTTTCTACACAGCTGTTTCCTAAGGCTTCTTCTGCTTCTCCCTTCATTCTCACTTTCAATAGTTCTACTACATTATGTTCATCTTGGTCATCTACTAAATTTTTTACTCGTCGTAATCTCCTGATGTACTTTGCGGGTGGCATATTTTTGCCATCGAAGTCCGGAACTTAATTTACCAATTCCTTGAGTGATAATTTGATTGGGTGTGAATTTGCCATATTTATTGGGTTTGTTGCTGGACTTGTGATACGTTGGTTTCCTTGAATTTGTCTTTGAATTTGCTGATTGTTTCTTTCACTCTCCTTTTCCTTTATGTATTGTGTTTTGTTTATTTTTCTAATGTCTTTTTTTGAGTCTTCGATGTTCTGCTGTTGGTTAATAGGTTCGTCAGAGTTTTTTGGTAATGCGTATTTTGTGTAGAGAGATTCTTCGTTTGTGTTTATGCTGAATAATATATCTTTTGGTGTCCCTAATATTAGACTTTGTTCACCTAAAAATCCTCCAATCTCTGAATATCTATCGTGTTTTTCTGAGTCAAATGTGTCAAACGTCTGGTCTAATAGTGAATATTTGTCTGAATCAGTGTAGTCGGTTTTATTTGTTTGTTTTTCTGTTAAATCAACTAATTGGTCAACTGTTGGTATGATTTTCTTTATTGCTCCTGTGTTTTTCTCTTTTCTTACGATTTCTTCTTGGGTCTTGGTCTTAATCGGCGATCTTTGTAGCTTGTTACTCTTTTTGAAAGCTATCTCATCCAGTCCTTTTTCTAAAAAGTCTTCTAATTTTGGATTCTTGTCGATTTGTGATAGCGTAAGTTTCCTAATTATGGATGATGTGTCCTTCGTTGTGCTGGACTTCTTGCTCATTTATTGCACTTTCGTAATAAACGGAATAAACAAAGGGAATTCGACGAAATTAAAATAGAGTGAAGCAGGGAAAATATATAAAATAAGAAAAATTATTGTTAGCAAAAAATTATGATAGAAGTATATGGAAACACAATTACTTATTGAAATGGCAAAAATAATATAAAAAAGGGGAAAAAGAAAAGAAAAAAGGAAATTCTATCTACGTATGGTATTTGACCTACTAGCTGAAAATTATTTCTCGGTCACTTACTGCTGTTCTCTTAATTTCACAATTTTGCAAAATTGCAATTTTGAAATTCGGTCACTGTGAAAGAAAGTGACGTGTGCTGTTTACTTCTATAATACAACACCTACTCGTATATCCGCGGTTTTCGAATTCTCTCTTTTTCCTTTAACGTGTTAATTCATTAATAAGAACTATGTATCAAAATAATTTTCTTTATCTCAATCGAATGTATTTTTCGTACCGGAACCAATTGTTACGTCTCGTGCATCAACTACAAATAGCTAATGAATGAGACGTTCCAATATGTTGACTAGTGGTTGGATATGTCTCACTTATAATAAATATATGTGGAAATGTATGTCTGATAATTGTACTACCTTGATAATCGTAGCTTTTAATTGTTGATAAAATGTAGCAGGCTCTAACTGCTTGTTGGATTGTATGAGTGTAGCAGGCTCTAACTGCTTGTTGAATTGAATAAATGTAGCAGACTCTAACACGATATTACTTTGTAACAGTCACGAGTTTATTAAGTAAAATGATCATCAATTGTCGGACCGGTGTGTACGGAGTTGAGTCTTACAGGTACTTATTGACTGACTGACGGACTACTGATCAACTGCTGAGAGTAATTTGTTCATTGCTTTTTATATCTTTTATAGCTCTTTTCAGGTCAGTATTGCGATATTGTGTGACATTTTGTTTTCGCTGCTTATAAATTCTTGCGTTTTGGTGACTTAGTTTCGGAGTGTGTTTCGACAGCTTTTTGCTGTCGTGTGAATAGCTTAGTAGTTTTGAATGTGCATATGTTACAAAAAGGATGCGTCGTAAGGCTTAATTTCGGAGAGTCATTTACCTCGCGTTTAGTTAGCTTTTTGCTGACGTGCGAATAGTTTAGTAGCTTTGAATTTCGCAAATGTGCATTTTATAAAAAGGATGCGTCGTAAGACGTAACAATATGTACTAGCACTGTGAAGACTTCTCCTCGAAAGTTAAATAAGTTTCCGTCTTGATCAACTATACGAATTTGAAAATGATCAATGCTCCTCACAGCGACTGGAAGGTGAATGACTTGAGAGGGAACTTCTATAATCTTATATCCAGGTGGAACTGCTGGGAAAAATTCATGTATAGTATGTACTTTGTGATCGTTTATGTAAGAGCCTGTAGTAATATTACACGTAAAGCGTTGACTTTGAGAATAGTGACGGGTAAGTCAGAACTATATGCTTCGTTTTCAACGAGCGTGCGTTTAGTGAAGCCTAAAATTGATCCAATAGAATCTTCTGGTTCAAAATGTATTTTTTGACTGCACTGAATGACACTACGTAAAGTATTATTATTTGGTTTCAGGCTAAACTATATACCTTTAGGTGCTAATGCTTCTTTGAGAAAGCTTTCAATACCTTCTATTTCGTAGCTACCAGTCGGTAATGTGACAGCTTCTTGATCTTCAATGTAAAATTTATTATAACCAACCTCAATGTTTGGTATTGAATTAAATGTTAATAGCTTAACTAGACCAAGAACGTATTTTTTGTTTGGTATCAATTCGATCGGTGGAAAATAATATGTTTCGAGTACGGATGATGTTCCCGAGAGACTCAATGTCAGTGTATTCTCCATGACAGATTCATGTCAAATGATAGTCATTCTTTGAATGAGTATTTTATATACTAGTCGTCTTTTCTATAGTTTGTTTAAAAGAAATTTGAGACAATGATGGCCGCAATTATTTGTATAAAAATCTTGATATCTAATATACGATAATTATACATGATTCTATTAACTTTGAGATAAAGCAATAGATCTATAGGCGGTTGTGGATTACCAAAACTATCAAAATACATAACCTCATCACCTTTCTTTATGTATGCTACCCAATGAGTACCTGGTCCACGTTTATCATCTAAATTTACAATAGCTGTCTCTTTATATCACGGTCCATTGGCTGGCAGAGCATTATGCATGAAAACACCTCGAAAATTTGCAATTTTTAGTATTTTAGCATATTTTCTTATATCATGATCTGTCAGTGCTCGATTAGGTAAAGTTACTTCGAACTTTTTTTTTTTAAACCTTTTCCACTTGAATATTGTTTCAGATTCAGACCATAACCTTTACGATATGGTTTCAAATAAAGTCCTTTACCAATAGCAATAGCTTTCATAGTTTTATTATATCTATGAGCTTCTTTCAATTAATTTTGAGCGGCCTTAGCACTGTTAACGGCTTTTGCTATTGAAGCAGCTCCTCCAGCTAGAGCTCCAGTGACGCTTAAAGTAGCTAATAATGGAATTAAAAAAGAAAGCGCTCCACCAACTTTACTAGGATTAGGTAAAATACGTGGTATATTTATTTTACTTCTACCGCCAGCCTTTTTCACAGCTTCTTTGTCTCCTTTTATAGCCGAACGAATAACTACAAGAGCTCAATTGTTAGGCACACTAACTTTCGATACCGCCTTAATAATTTTATTCAATGTAACTGACGGCTTTTTGATTTTTCTACATTTCTTTCGTGCTTGGCGTTTTTTAAATCCTCTACCTCGTGTCTTACTACTTTTCTTCATATCAACACCCATACCAAGCTTACTTTTAACTTTCATAATGTTGGCTACAGTGAAGGCAGCTGCTTTCTCACCAAAACTGCTATCTTTAGCTTGCACTCTTTCCCAAGCTTTGTTAGCTAGAATTTTGTCAGCTTTAATTCTTGTCACAATATCCTCCAAATTTCGCACATATGCAATATCGTGTTCTTTACAAGTAACGTCTAGTGGATTTTTACCAGGATCTTCACGTGCCCATCGTTTGTTCAATTTTGTACCAGGATCACAATACTGATATCCAGGTAAGTGAGCTTCAATAGGCAAGTTATTTATAATCTTGTTCACTAGATCACCACCAGTCTTTCTTTTATAGTACGTGATCATACTTCTTCGAAAAACAGCATGTTAATGAAATGAAAGATATATAAGCAGACTTTTGATACCTAACAAACTCATTCATTGATATGTCGATGATGAGTAAACAACATGGGTTTCAAAGAACAGCCTCTTAAGCTTCAAGTCATTAATTTCGATAGAGTGGCGGAGACGGAAAAATAAGAAAAAAGACATGGCGAACTATTGCCTAATAGTATCCGTGCCGTTCTCTATGGACCTAGTAATTGTGGAAAAACTAATTGTTTATTAACATTAATCACTCATCCTAATGGTCTTAGATTTGAAAACGTATATGTCTACTCAAAATCCCTTAATCAGCCTAAATATAAATTTTTGAAAGATTTATTAGAGCCTATTAATGGTATAGATTATCATGCTTTCAGCGAGCATGAGACAGTTGTTTCATCAGATAAAACACGACCAAATTCTATCATGATTTTTGACGAAATAGCCACTGAGAAGCAAGATAACGTAAGAGCATTCTTCTGTATGGGTAGACATAAAAAAGTAGATAGTTTCTATCTCTGTCAATCGTACGCTCGCATTCCGAAGCATCTCATTCGAGATAATGTGAATTTACTTGTTTTGTTTCGACAAGATGGCGTGAATATTAAGCACATTTACAATGATCATGGTAACTCAGATATGTCTTTTGAGAAGTTTAAAGCAATTTGTTCAAAATGTTGGAGAGATGATAATCATGGGCTTTTGGTTATCGACAGAGACAGACCAATAAATCATGAACGATATAGAAAGGGATTTGATTCTTTTGCTATAAATATAGATGAGTGAGTGGATGAAGATTATTTAACTTCAGAAATTAGAAGCGTAAACATGGCTGACTTTGAAAGAGAAAAGAAGGTGCTCGAGCCATTATCCATGGCTCGTGATGCCATAAGACGCAAGTATCAACTAATAAAACGCGGTAAAGCTGATTTAGAAAAGACATTGCATGAAACTTTTAAACCTATGGTTGATCCATTGAAGAAACTCGTAGAGGCAACTACTGATAAAAGTAACGCTACTACTGCTGAACAGCCAACGAAAAATAAAAAGAAAGTCGCGTTCGATAATGTTTTCAAGTCAGAAGTAGTAACTGACACTCCCTGCAAATCTAGATATTTCAATTGTACTGCTAATGAATTAAATTCTACATTGCAACCGCTTGATACTACATTTGAGTCTGCTATTTCTATTGATGATGATGATGATGATCATGATGAATCATCACTTGATACACCTGCTATAAATTTGAACAAAAGTAGTTCAAATGTAACTACAGAACAGAGACAACAGCTATTGGATGATTCGATTGTAGGAAACTATGTTCGACTATTGCATGAACCTCAGCAGAAAAGTAATTTAGATAAGTCATTTGGTGTTCGCTTGCATGAAAATACATGTCATAGGCAATTCTCCAATTTCATTCCAAAACGATAACGTGACTGTGAATGATATTGCATACAGCAAGACACCTGGTTTAATGGAACTTCTCTTTCGTAAAGAATCTGATTCTAAATTAATCAGTTCATCGGATATTGAAAATTATATAAAAATTCTTGAAATCACTAACGCTCATCGAAAGAGATACGAAACAAATGGAGAATATCGCAATAAGCATGTAAATAAATTCAAAAAGTATATTGGTCCAAATTTATCTTTGAGCAGTAGCGCTAGAAGCGAAAATCGACTATTGATGGAAGAGGTCTTTTTCCTAACTATAAAATAGCTAGAAAAGGAACATTATTTGATTATGTATATTGGGATGATCCAAACGAGCTCTTTGATCGATTGAGATTGCTTAGTGCCGAACAAACCGCCGATAATTCTAGTCATGTTAATGAAATTTATTCAATTATTGAAGAATTACGTGAAGCTGTCTATATACAGGGTGGGCCATTTTAAATGACCCAGTCGATTTTCTCGGAAACTATGGGGGTTAGCGAAAAATAGTTCAGATGAAAGTTGCCCAACTTTGAGGGAGACATATCTCTGTGACCTTGCCTTTGACCTCTAATGTCATGTGCAAGGTCATTTGAAGGTCAACTTTGTTTTTTTAAATAGGAACCCCTATTTTTGACCCCGGATTCGGAAATAGCGGGAAATTCTACGTTTAGATAAGGTAATATGTGTGGGATCCGCATGAACCCCAAGGCCATGTACAGGTCATTATTTCGGCCCGAATAATCTGGGACGCCTAAGGTTAAGCGTAAACTGTTCTGTAACAAAACTTAATCCTTTGTTACCAATTCTTTTGCGGGGTAAGTGAGGCACTTTCGCTCATGACAATTGAGAGAGGAGAATGAGGGGAGGTTGATAAATAAATTATACACAGACAGGAATCAAATCTCACTTACAACCTATTATTATTAATAATTATCACACAGAACATACGCGAACATAACATAATCTAAATTACCGACTAACAAACTACAAATCGAACAATAAACTACTTAAGATAATCACAAATGAAAATTTCGCATTTTACTAATACTTAATCGCGTACTTAACCTATTACAAACTTACTTAAAACTACGTGGACTAATACCGGGTAAATTGCCCGGCACGTGGGCGCCTGGACAATTCACCGGTCGCAACTTACGTCACTACAAATTAATCTTAGCGCGAACCTTCAGATAGCCGGCACGTGAGTGCCAGGCTATCTCTTTCATCGCGCACCGGTCGTCGCATCAACAGAGAGAGAGAGTGTAGAGAGAAAGAAGAAAAGGAAGGCTTGACCTTTTATCTCCTGTTCCTCGCAACGTCGAGAATCCTGAGCGATGTGCTGCCGCAGGACGTACCGGGCGTCGTCGCTGGTCAGATCGTCGCCAACCGCTGTCGCTGACCAGGTCTCCATCGGCGACGTTGACTCTCTTGGCAGGTGGGCTGGCTGCTGTCGCTGGCAAGGCCGTTGCCGGTAGGGTTGATCGTGCTTCCTTCCGGCTATCCCAAACTGCTCTCTCTGCTGGGCTCGGACTTCCGCACTGTCGTAGGACTAGGCTTCTACTCCCTCACTCTCGTAAGGCTCGGCTGCGACTCTCTCACGCACTAATTCTTGCGCGCATCTTCCAGTCGCTCTGCGGCGCTCGCTCCTCTCCCTACCTTGACCTATTAGTTAGGCGGCACGCGACGCGTCGCTTATCGGTCACGCGTTGCGCGCCTGCCAATCCCTGCATAGGCCTAATACTCTCTTTCTCTCTCTCTCTTTCTCTCACTCTCTCTCCGCCCTCTTCAACTTTTCTTGCGCTCAACTGCGCTGGCTCGTCCTTGGCGCTGAAACAAAAGACCAAGTGTTAGGCGCATACTTAAATGCGCCCAACGTTGGCCACCACGCTTAGCCGAGTGGGGGAGGGAGAAACGCGGACGAGAGACGGGCAAACGGCCTGCTCTCGTCACAGTTCAAACCAGTTTCTTCAACTTTTAAGGGTACATATCTGTATGACCTTGCCTTTGAACATTCAGGTTATGTTCAAGGTCATTCCGCCTTCATCTTCGATTACAGACTAAGCTTTCGTTTTATGTTTTTCTCATTAAAGAATTATGTAGATATTTATTGTCATGTTCTGACATCACCATTCCAAAATTCAAATGATAATCTTAAAGTTATTATTTGTATTTTGTACTTATATAAAATCAGAATGATGTTACATGTAAATTAAATATTTATTGCAAAAAATTACTAATGCAACATCATACTACAAATGTATGAAAAATTCTTCAACTTAACAAAAACAAAATAACTTCAATTCCTTTACATTCCAAATTTTGGAAAATCATCAAAAGGAAATTAATCATGAAATTTGAGTAATTTTTCAAATTTTCTATTTCCATCAGTCTTGGAAGTTCCGATTGAAATTACGTGATCTTAATTTTGTTTGAGTGATTGAAACCTCTAAAAATGCCTGACTATCAGCCGAATGAGATTATGGATATGTTATTGGTTTTAGGGACTAGTCATAATAATTATCGTGCTGCAGCTAGACTTTACACTGAACGCTTTCCTCACCGACAACACCCAGATCATAGACAAATAAGTCGCATAACTCAGAGAGCTCGTCGTGGACGTTTGGTTAGGCAACGCAGGCGTCACGTGTATGACGCGAATGATGTACGTGTTCTGGTTGTTCTTGCAATCATTCACCTTGATCCTCATACCAGCAGTAGCCGAATTGAAAGAGGGCATGGTATAGCAAGAAGAACAGTTTTAAGAATTCTCAGAGTCCTAAAATATCAGGCTTATCATATTACTTTGGTCCAGGAGTTACAACCTGCACATTTCCAACAGCGAATTGCGTTTTGCCAATGGGCCTTACAGATGATACAGAATGATCCAATTTTTTTCAACTATGTCCTTTTTTCTGATGAGGCTAAATTCCAAAGTGACGGAGAACTTAATAGGCGTAATTGCCTCTATTGATAGAATGAAAATCCTCATTGGCACAGAACTGTAAATCACCAGAGGCGTTGGAGTCTGATGGTTTGGTGTGGAATCATCAATGGTTATTTGATCGGTCCTTATTTTTTCGAAGAAAACGTTAACGGGAATAGTTATTTACAGCTAATAAGAGATCCTGAAGTTACCTGCAATGATGGAAGATATTGATTTACACACGCGACAAAGAATGTGGCTTCAGCAGGACGGTGCAGCACCACATTTCGCTGGAATTGTACGGGCTTTTTTGGATGAAAACTATAATGGTAGATGGATCGGACGAGGAGGTCCAGTTAACTGGCCTGCAAGTTCACCTGACCTCACATCCCCAGACTTTTATTTATAGGGCTATTTGAAAAATGTTGTTTTTGAACAGCAGCCGACAACTAGAGAAAACATACAGGATCGCATTCGCCGAGCATGCGCTGCAATACCAAGAGAAACTTTCCTTGGCACTGTGTGCCGTTTCCAGAGGCGGTTCGATTTATGCCTCCAAGCAAATGGAGGTAACTTCGAACATTTGCTTCGAGGTTAAATGAATGATATTTAGAATATGCTTAATAAATGACTTAGTAAATAGCAGATATAAGTTGTATTTGACCTTGTAATCCTCCGGTACAATAAAATAAACATTACAATTTTACTTTGTTCTAATTTCGAACCCTGACCCCACTCATATTACCTCATCTAAACGTAGAATTTTCCGCTCTTTTCGAATCCGGGGTCAAAAATAGGGGTTCCTATTTAAAAAAACAAAGTTGACCTTCAAATAACCTTGAAAATGACCTTAGAGGTCAAAGACAAGGTCACAGGGATATGTCCCCCTCAAAGTTGGGAAACTTTCATCTGATCTATTTTTCGCTAACCCTCATAGTTTCCGAGAAAATCGACTGGGTCATTTAAAATGGTCCACCCTGTATATTAGGAGAATCCTAAATACTACTCAGTAATAAAATGAGTGTTGATGTATTTGGACGTATATTGAATAAAAAAAAGGGGGGTAATCGAGGTCCTCCTGGTGTAGGGTATAAAATCACTAAAGACGGACAATACGCCGCGAATGACAAAAGAATTTGTAATATAGCCGATCCTCAGGAGAGTAACAATACTGTAAACTTACGAACGTTGCGAAAAACTAGTGAAGCTAACGTTACTACGCTTACGAGTACGATAAATGATCTTATAAAATCATTGGATACAATAAGATTAGAATTAGTAAAGCATCGAGTAGTTATTAAACAGTTAGAAGAAGATAATATTAATAATAATAATAAGGAGAAAGGAAGAAATATTGGACCGTTTGACTTTTTAAAATCAATTTAAAAAATAGATTGAAATGAAACATTAAAGAGTGGTGGATGAGTTACATAAACCAGCACGTCGAAACTATCCCCGTAGAAAAGTTGATTTACGCGGAATAAATGAGACATGGCAAGCTGATCTTGTAGAGATGCAAGGCTACTCGAGAGAGAACAAAGGCTTTCGATATCTATTAACTGTCATTGATATATTTTCAAAGTACGCTTGGGCAGTTCCAGGGAAACAAAAAACTGGTGTAGATGTTGCTTATGCAATGAAGTCTATCTTAAAAAAAGGACGCACTCCTAGAAATCTACATGTGGACCTTGGCAAAGGATTCTACAATTCAAATTTTCAAAGACTGATGACAAAGTATAAAATAAATCTATATTCAACCTATAGCAATCTTAAGATATCTATTTATGAACGTTTCAATCGCACGCTAAAAAATGTCATGTGGAAAAAATTCAGTCTACAAGGAAAGTAGTATAGCAATGTATGTTCCAGCACACCTGCGGGGGGTCTGTAACCCTTTGACCCCACCGGGCTTAACCCTTTGGCCTCCCTGGCTTAACCCTTTTTTGTTAATAATAATTATTATTGTTAACAATTATTATTAACAATATTCGTGGGGGGTCCATTGGTTTAACCCTTTGATTCCCTGGCCTCTATCCCTTCTATGTTAATTATTATTATTATTAATGTTAATAATTGTTTATAATTTTTGAGGAAGGTTTCTAGGGCTCCTAGTCCCTAGGGACCCTATACCTAGTGCTTTTAGTCTAATTAAATTTAAATGTTTTTTTTTTAAAGTTGTAAATATATATATTATTAACAATTTACTTGCTACATTGAGAATGAAACGAATATAGAAAATAGCGACGATTTTTTTTTTAAAAAAATGAATAGACAGACCGGAGAATCGAACCGGAGTCCTCTGGGTTGGCAGGCTAGCGTTCTACCACTAGAGCCAATGCCACATGTACCTTAGAGGATGCATATTGTGTATATTAGCTACACACGCATACATTTGGTATAGGGCCTGAGCGTGCGGAGGAGGAGGGGAGCGCATGCTGTCTATAGTTCTGGCCTGATGGGGATGCACTACTATAGTAGTAGTAAACGTGCGCTCTCTCTCTTTCTCTCTCTCTCTCTCTCTCTCTCTCTCCTACGCTCTAGCTAAGCGTGGACCATGATGCGCGGAGGGGAGCGTATGCTGTCTATAGTCAACACGTGCTCTCTCCACGAAGGGAACTGTTTTCGTGAGAATGCTAGAGACTACGAATGCAGTCGCTCGACTGACACCTCCTTGAGATGTTCCTCCTAAACATCTCTGCTAGGAGAGAACCTTATTCCCATCCATTCACCCTTTCTTACAATCGTTATGATTATTTTACTATTTAAATAAGCACACATTTATTATTTATTTAATATTTATTATTTTTAATTATACATTGAATAGAGTACACTTTGTCTATAATCTTTATGTTCAGTGTCTGACATAGCTATTTTTAAATATTCAGTTGAATTTTTATATGAATTATAGTCATCTGTAAATCTTTCGACTGTGTCGATTCCTTTTGATTTTGCTTGTTTTTGTCTTTCCATCATCCAATCGTATATCTTTTGTGTATTTACTGCAGCACATACTATATTCTCGCGATTTTGACTATGATATATGCATGATGGTTTAAATTTAAGACTTAAATCTTCCAATCGCGGACATCTCATTTCAGTTTCGATATCTAAAATATTTCTGTAATTAAAAAAAAAACTAATTAAATTCGAATTTAGAATTTTGTACTATTGTATATTATTTGAACCTACTTTTCAGGAATAATTTTTTTAAGCCATTGCTTCTTTTGTAATCCTTTCACATAAATATTTCTACAATTATGTAAATGACTACGTATAGTACAATTTAAAAAATTATATGGTAAAATACCATTTCTCCATAATATACCTATAAAATTGATTATATTAAATATTTCAAATAAAATCAATGTTAATTAACGATAATAAAAATAAATACCATGATGATGTAATTCCAACCACTTATTAACACTTTGATATTCAATAGACAGTTTGAGCCAATGATATGGAGGTTTAAAAAGTAGTACTGTAGGTGAAGTATTAGAACATACTGGTAAATAGGCAAACTCCTTACAAATAAAAGTATTATTAAGACTCTGAAAGCCTTGAATGTTTAAAATATAGTCCATCATTCTCTATGATATGTGAGCTGAATCGTATCTCAAAGCAATAATGACTATATTTTTATTCTGAAGATCTATATATAAACCCTTTAATACTAAATTAATAAGTTAGATGGTGCTACAGTCGGTTCACCCCCACTATTTCGTTTGAGCTTACCCTTCCATATACTGCCTACAGCGCCCACACTTTGTAGGCAGCGCCCTCAGTTTGCTGACAGCGCCCTCACTTAACCTTTAAAAGCAGCTTTGGCCTAGCAAAAGAGCGCAATCTCTCGAGACAGCCTGCGAGCTAAGCTTGCCTTACCTTACGCCATTTGCAAGTAGTTCCTCAGTAGTTAGTTGAATCCTTATTGATTTGTTAAACAAATCAATATTCATTACCAACTGAAAACAAGTTCATTTTAGAGCTGTTCACTACCTTTTCCATCCTTTCATCATAATAATCCTTTATACAACTATAGACAAGTGACTGTACAAGACAATAAAACTAGATAACTAACAACATGACTTCTATCGCCTATTTTGAAGAAACAATTAAAAATTTATGGAAAGCTTATAACCATTCGAACGATTTAGATATAGACGATTGTATTAGATGGAGAAATCTAACAGTTAATGCTATAATTTCAATTAATGAATTTATGAAATGATCTGATTTAAGTAGAGCAATTCGACAAAGGTGTCAAACTTGTGCTTGTCATTTGAATTCTATTGAAGTCAATTTAAGTAAAACTATAAAAGTTGGTAGAAGTATATAACCATTAACAGCTATTCAGGATGAAATTCTAGGAGATGGAGTTGTTTGGAGACCAATTCATTCAGCCTTTGAAAATCGAATTAGTACAGTCTGTATAGTTAATCAACATCATTTAGATATAAAAACATTTCTAGTTGCCGCAAATAAACTATTACAAATTAAAATACCTCAATTTCTTGCTATCCATAATAACTTAAAAATAAATACAGAAATGGCATCACAATTTATCATAAAGAAAAATCAAGAAGAAGATATTCAAATCAAGTATTTCAATACAGAAAATGTTTGCATTTATAAGACTACTGATCTTGATAGATGGTTTCAAAATAACGTTAAAGATATTATACTTAAACAAATCGAAGAATTTCAAGAAAGAGACTCAGGCTGGTCGTTAAAAACTATTGTCGGTCTCACTATTAATATAAATAAGTATAATCCACTTAAACCATGCTCGTATATACCATTACCGTCAAGCATAGATAATAAAAGAGCCTCTGTTAATGTAAAAAATGAAGACAATGAATGTTTTAAATGGGCTATACTTTCATGCCTTCATCCAGTTGCAAGAAATCCAAACAGAGTAATTAAGTACAAGCCCTATGAGAACTGAATTTTGATGGTATAAGCTTCCCTGTAAAAATAAAAAGTATTCCTAAATTTGAAAAGTTGAATAATATAAGTGTAAATTTATATATACTAAAAAAATATGGATCGAAATATGAAGTCTCACCATGCTATATAACGAAATTAAAACAAACTAAACATGTGAACTTACTCTTAATACAAAACGAATATATCGATGAAAATGAGACTAATAGACCACGAATATCAATAGATGATGAAAAATTCAAATTAGAAACTCACTACGTATGGATTAAAACTTTATCTGCTCTCCTTCGTAGACAAGTTACTCAACATACTGAAAAAATTTATCTTTGTGAACGTTGCCTTCATTATTTTACTAACAAGGAAAATTTGAAATTTCATGAAGTTGACTGTTCCAAAATAAATAAGTGTCGGATTAATTTACCTGACGATGCTACTTTAGAATTTAAAAATTTTAAACATAAAGAGGAAGTTCCATTTATTATAAACGCGGATTTTGAATGTCTGTTAAAACCTATAGAAGATCCGAATAGAAATCTCAATGTTAAGAGACATAGTTTCCAAGAACATGAAGCCTATAGCATTAGATTATATATAAAATGCCGTTATGATGATAGTAAGTCGATATATAAGTCATATAGAAAAAAATTAAATGAAGACGAATCACCAGCATCATGGTTTATAAAGCAATTGAAGTCCCTAGTGATTGAGTTAGAAAAGATATATAATAATGCAATAAAAATGAATTTATCATTTATTAATGAACAGACATTCAAAACGGCAAGAAGATGTCATATTTGCAACCAATATTTTCAAGATAACCAAAAACGAGTTCGTGATCATTGTCATTTAACAGGAAAATTTAGAGGTGCAGCTCACAATCATTGCAATTTGAATTATAAAAATGCTGCTTTCATACCAGTCGTATTTTATAACTTTACAGGCTATGACTCACATTTTATTATAACAGAAATTGCTACTAACTCAGAATTTGAAGGAAAGATCTCTGTTCTCGCTGAAAACAAGGAGCGATACATATCCTTCACAAAAGAGGTTGCAAACAGTCGAATTAGCTTTCGTTTCATTGATTCCTTTCGATTTATGCCTACATCTCTAGATAAATTAGCATATTATTTACCTCAGCTAGATATTGTACAGAGAGAATTTCAGAAAGATAATTACACTTTAGAACAGATTAATTTACTCAAAAGAAAAGGAGTTTTCCCATATGAATACATACAAAATTTAAATAGACTAACTGAGACAGAGTTACCATCTATTGAAAAATTTCATAGTCATTTGACAGATAGTGATATTCCTACTGAAGAATATAAGCATGCTCAAAACGTATGGAATATTTTCGGTAGTATTTGGAAGAAAATAGATTTAGGAATGTATTCTGATCTCTATCTGAAAACTGATGTACTTTTACTAGCTGATATTTTTGAGAATTTTCGATCAACCTGTAAGAATGCATATGATCTCGATCCTGCTCATTATTACACTACTCCTGGATTAACATCGGACGCGATGTTAAAATATACAAATATGAAGCTTGAACTATTAACAGATATAGATATGGTTTTATTCATTCAAAAAGGTATTCCTGGAGGTATTAGTCAATGCTGCAATAGATTTTCAAAAGCAAACAATAAATATATGGGTGAAGAATTCAATAAGGATGAGCCAAACAAATTTTTAATGTATTATGACGTAAACAACCTTTATGGTTGGGCTATGACTCAATCACTACCATTTGAGGGCTTCAAATGGGTTTCAAATGTGGATATGTCAAATTTTTTCAATATCTCTGATGATAGCGACGTAGGCTATATTTTAGAAGTAGATCTAGAGTCTCCACAAGAGCTGCATGATGAACATAAAGACCTACCTCTTTGTCCTGAACATACTAAACCACCCGGATCAAAACAGAAAAAACTTTTGACAACGCTTTCTGATAAAGAACGATACGTACAAGCAACAGTCTTACCTCTAATACGTCTTCCACTAACTATTGAAACAAGTAAGATATTTAAATAATTTTAGTTTATTAATACCTTAGTAATAAATAAATAAATAATTCTTTGATTTTTTATTTTACAGAATGGATTTCTCAGCAATAAATAAAATTTCGAAGACGACTTTCCTTCCTCGGAAGGCGATGTCCCAACTAACATCAAACACGTTATACCAAGTAACAAAAGTTAGATCATTAACAACGAAATATGGATTTAGCGTTGTTATTACAGTTGACGACGAATTTGATGTGTTCCTGCCTAAAAGGGTTAACATAGTACTCGAAAAAGATGAAGAAATGTTGAACAACCTACATCAGACTAGTGAGAAGGATGAGTTATTTATTTACCATATTGTCGGTTCAAACTTCGAATTTAAACATAATTGTATTTTCAAAGAATAGTAATTAAATGTATTATAATACTAATGTAAATAGCTACACTATGAATAATAAAAAAAATATATATCTAATTAAATAGTCTTTTTTCCTTTATTTAACTATCCTCTTATTTCCTTTTGTGGAGAGGTAAAAAAAGTTCTTAATGTAGCCCTTTCCATTGAATTTCATCTCAATGTAAAGGTGACTTATGAGCGTTGATTCGAAAGGAAGTACCTCACAGGTGAGAGCGAAGGTTGGGGCTCTTACCATTAAAATAAAACAAAAATTATTTATTATTATGTGATATTTATTTGAATAAAATTTACTTTACATAAACGTCTTTATTCTTTAATACGTATAAAGTCTTATCTATCCATGAATTATGCGAGTTGTCGAATCCCAACCATTTAACGTATACTTGATTACCACGTTTCCTTAAAACTTTTTCAATGAGATATACATCAGGATACATAGCTTTCTGTAGTTCTTGCTCGTAAAAACCTCCAACAATTGGATTGCCTTTATAATCTCTTAAATGATAAGTGATAGGCTTTGTCTTCGCAACTCGTTGAATAGTAAAAATCTCAGTAAACCAGTTAGGAGTGTATCCTTTTTCGAAAACGTGTTTAGACTTGCTCACACGTACTTTATCGCCTACTTGAAATTTAGGGCTCTTAACGAAAAGACGTCGATCGTAAGAGAATCGTCTCAACACCTGCATTTCATTATCTTTAGTTACATCTTTTGGCTTCATATCTATCGTACGATGTTTTCGATTATTGTAAGATTTCAATAAATCAGCTAGAATGTTGATCCATTTGTAATTTCCTTGAAGACTGAATTTTTTCCACATGATATTTTTTAGCGTGCGATTGAAACGTTCACAAATAGTTGCCTTAAGATTGCTATAGGTTGAATATAGATTTATTTTATACTTTGTCATTAGTCTTTGAAAATTTGAATTGTAGAATTCTTTGCCACAATCCACATGTAGATTTCTAGGAGTGCGTCCTTGTTTTAATATAGACTTCATTGCATAAGCAACATCTACACCAGTTTTTTGTTTCACACGAACTGCCCAAGCGTACTTTGAAAATATATCAATGACAGTTAATAGATATCGAAAGCCTTTGTTCCCTCTCGAGTAGCCTTGCATCTCTACAAGATCAACTTGCCATGTCTCATCTATTCCGCGTACATCAACTTTTCTACGGGGATAGTTTCGACGTGCTGGTTTATGTAACTCATCCACCACTCTTTGATGTTTCATTTTAAAGTTTTTTTTTTAAAATGTCAAACGGTCCAATAGTTTTTTCTTTCTCTTTATGATTACTAATATTATCTTTTTCTAACTGAGCAATAACTACTCGATACTTTACTAATTCTAATCTTATTGTATCCAATGATTTTGAGAGAATATTTATCATACTCGTAAGCGTAGTAACGTTAGCTCCACTAGTTTTTCGCAACGTTCGTAAGTTTACAGCATTGTTACTCTCCTGAGGATCGGCTATATAACAAATTCTTTTGTCATTCGCGTCGTATTGTCCGTCTTCAGTGATATTATACCCTATACCAGGAGGACCTCTATTATCCTCCTTTTTTTTATTCAATATACGTCCAAACACATCAACACTCATTTTATTACTGAGTAATATTTAGGATTCTCTTAATATATATAGCCAGCTTTACGTAATTCTTCAATAATTGAATGAATTTCATTAACATGACTAGAATTACCGGCGGTTTGTTCGGCAATAAGGAATCTCAATCGATCAACGAGCTCGTTTGGATCATTCCAATATACATAATCAAATAACGTTCCTTTTCTAGCTATTTTATAGTTAGGAAAAAGATCTCTTCCATCAATAGTCGATTTTCGCTTCTTAGCGCCACTGCTCAAAGATAAATTTGGTCCAATATACTTTTTAAATTTATTTACATGCTTATTGCGATATTCTCCATTTGTTTCGTATCTCTTTCGATGAGCGTTAGTGATTTCGAGAATTTTTATATAATTTTCAATATCCAATGAACTGATTAATTTAGAATCAGGTACTTTACGAAAGAGAAGTTCCATTAAACCAAGCGTCTTGCTGTATGCTTTGTGGCAGGGAATTTCGGGGGGTTTGACCGCGCTCTGAGTTCTTCCGCCACAAGGCCTGTTTGGCTCTACCCCCGATTATTTAGGGCGCCAGACCGACGGCTGATTACGGCGATCGTCGGGGGTAAGGCCAGTAGGGTTACGCGTATCCCGGTCTGCCTAACGGCGACTGCGCAGAGTAAGCAGATGGGGGGATACGCGTTGTATCCGAGGTTCAGGCCTTTGGTGTCCAACTTTCGATGCTAATTTCCTCCTTGATTAGTGTATGCCGGCAGCTCAGGTGATGACTCCTTAAGTCAGGTCGTGAGGACGTTCGAAATCGCGCGTATTTTACCTAACGAATAATCCGAAAATATAGCGAATTAATAAACCCGTATGTAACCGACCGCGGCTGAAAATCATTAACATGCAACAGGGGCAGGTTATCAAGTAAGATATATATATGTATATAAAGACAATTAATTGTTTTATTGATGCATTAAAAGTTTCTCACATACGAGGTCGGAATAAATGTGGTCGGTAGAATTCTGAATTCTCACTAATCCCTAAGATACAATTTAAACGGTTCCTAAAATGGCGGAAAGGTCAGCGCGAGTAACAAATCGCAATTTTCTTTTATAAGACCTGACGCTCAAATTCGGTTTGCTAAATGGCGGAAAGGTCAGCACAACTAATTAGTCAAAACAATTTAATCCAATTGAACCTACGTTCGTACTAAGTAACTAACGCAAGGTCAGCGCGAATACTAAATTTCAATTGGCTTCCGTAAAACGAACTTAATAAATGTTGACGAAAGGTCAGCGCGAATATCAAGTAGCGACTTTCTTTCACAAAACGAACACTTAATAAAGTCGACGAAAGGTCAGCGCGAATACTAAGTCGCGATTTTCTCTCGTAACCGAACACTCAATCTATATTCGCGGAATGGCGGACAGGTCAGCACGATCCGGTAGGCACCGGCGTCGACGGATCCACGCGTCGCGACGACCTACAGCACCGAACTAAATAAATTAAATAATTTAACCCGCACTCCGCGATTAATTAAAAATGAGCGGCATTTTGCCTACTTACAAATTTTCCCTTGCGATACTGGCAAACAAATTGGCAACAGAGAGTTTCGGAGGCGTCTAGCGCTAGAGGTTCGACGGCGAAAATTAGCTAACAGAGCTCCTTCTCTCCAGGTATCCAATGGCAAAATGGACGAGAATCGGCTTCTCGCGGTCAAAGATCGTTTCTCTTCTCCTCTTTCCGAGAAGAAATGTTATTATTGGTCGGTATGCTAATTCGGATATCGGTAGCGCCCTCCGAATCTTTATCATTGGTCCGTATGTAAATTAGAATAATACAACGCCCTCCTTAACTCTCCTACTTTCGTCGTTATTTACTCTCTCTCACCCCCCACTAAGGTAGCTATCATTAATTGTCGGAAAAGATCTACCCCTACTCTTATCTATTCGTCTATGCGGACGGAAATCAAATTATATTCTAATTTGCCTATTGGTCGTGACGTCACTAGCGAATTTTGTCAGATGTTCGAATTCGGTTAGTTAAATTATCATTTAAACCTAAAGGGGTAGTTGTCGCTCGCCCTCATAATAGGGGTGTCGGTCGCGTGCGAATTTTACAATTCTATATTTGTTTCGTGTTCATCATTTTCAATTTATAATTTTAATTTTAATATCGGAGATACGTATATAATATACGCCGTTTTATTTGTAGCGCCCTCATCTTCGCATTTACATATTATTCTATTATTTTATATTGTCTGTCTCGCTCGCTCTTGTTTCGTCTATTTCGCTCGCTCTGCCTCGCTCGCTCTGTCTCAGTCTGTCTCGCTCGCTCTTGTTTCTCTACGAGTTTCTTCAATGGATCAACCATAGGTTTAAAAGTTTCATGCAATGTCTTTTCTAAATCAGCTTTACCACGTTTTATTAGTTGATACTTGCGTCTTATGGCATCACGAGCCATAGATAATTGCTCGAGTACCTTCTTTTCTCTTTCAAAGTTAGCCATGTTTACGCTTCTAATTTCTGAAGTTAAATAATCTTCATCCACTCACTCATCTATATTTATAGCAAAAGAATCAAATCCCTTTCTATATCGTCCATGATTTATTGGTCTGTCTCTGTCGATAACGAAAAACCCATGATTATCGTCTCTCCAACATTTTAAACAAATTGCATTAAACTTCTCAAAAGACATATCTGAGTTAACATGATCATTGTAAATGTGCTTAATATTCACGCCATCTTGTCGAAACAAAACAAGTAAATTCACATTATCTCGAATGAGATGCTTCGGAATGCGAGCGTACGATTGACAGAGATAGAAACTATCTACTTTTTTATGTCTACCCATACAGAAAAATGCTCTTACGTTATCTTGCTTCTCAGTGGCTATATCGTGAAAAATCATGATAGAATTTGGTTGTGTTTTATCTGGTGAAACAACTGTCTCATGCTCGCTGAAAGCATGATACTCTATATCATTAATAGGCTCTAATAAATCTTTCAAAAATGTATATTTAGGCTGATTAAGGGATTTTGAGTAGACATATACGTTTTCAAATCTAAGACCATTAGGATGAGTGATTAATGTTAATAAACAATTAGTTTTTCCACAATTACTAGGTCCGCAGAAAACGGCACGGATACTATTAGGCAATAGTTCACCATGTCTTTTTTCTTGTTTTTCCGTCTCCACCACTCTATCGAAATTAATGACTTGAAGCTTAAGAGGTTGTTCTTGGAAATCCATGTTATTTACTCATCATTGACACCTCAATGAATGAGTTGTTAGGTATAAAAAGTCTGCTTATATATCTTTTATTTCATTAACATGCTGTCTTTCGAAGAAGTATGATCACGTACTATAAAAGAAAGACTGGTGGTGATCTAGTGAACGAGATTATAAATAACTTGCCTATTGAAGCTCACTTACCTGGATATCAGTATTGTGGTACTGATACAAAATTGAACAAACGATTGGCACGTGGAGATCCTGGTAAAAATCCACTAGACGTTGCTTGTAAAGAACACGATATTGCTTATGCGCAAAATCTGGAGGATATTGCGACAAGAAATAAAGCTGACGAAATTCTAGCTAACAAAGCTTGGGAAAGAGTACAAGCTAAAGATAGCAGTTTTGGTGAGAAAGCAGCTGCCTTCACTGTAGCCAACATTATGAAAGTTAAAAGTAAGCTTTGTATGGGTGTTGCTATGAAGAAAGGTAGTAAGAAACAAGGTAGAGGATTTAAAAAACGTCAAGCACGAAAGAAATGTAGAAAAATCAAAAAGCCGTCAGTTACATTGAATAAAATTATTAAGACGGTCTCGAAAAGTAGTGTGCCTAACAATAGAGCTCTTGTAGTTATTCGTTCGGCTATAAAAGGAGCCAATGAAGCTGTGAAAAAGGCTGGCGGTAGAAGTAAAATAAATATACCCCGTATTTTACCTATTCCCAGTAAAGTTGGTGGAGCGATTCCTTTTTTAATTCCATTATTTGCTGCTTTAAGCGCCACTGGAGCTCTAGCTGGAGGAGCTGCTTCAATAGCAAAAGCCGTTAACAGTGCTAAGGCCGCTCAAAATCAATTGAACGAAGCTCATAGACATAATAAAACTATGGAAGCTATTGCTATTGGTAAAGGACTTTATTTGAAACCATATCGTAAAGGTTATGGTCTGAATCTGAAACAATATTCAAGTGGAAAAGGTTTAAAAAAAAAAAGTTCGAAGTAACTTAACCTAATCGAGCACTGACAGATCATGATATAAGAAAATATGCTAAAATACTAAAAATTGCAAATTTTCGAGGTGTTTTCATGCGTAATGCTCTGCCAGCCAATGGACCATGATATAAAGAGACAGCTATTGTAAATTTAGATGATAAACGTGGACCGGGTACTCATTGGGTAGCATACATAAAGAAAGGTGATGAGGTTATGTATTTTGATAGTTTTGGTAATCCACAACCGCCTATAGATCTATTGCTTTATCTCAAAGTTAATAGAATCGTGTATAATTATATTAGATATCAAGATTTTAATACGTATAATTGCGGCCATCTTTGTCTCAAATTTCTTTTAAACAAACTATAGAAAAGACGACTAGTATATAAAATACTCATTCAAAGAATGACTATCATTTGACATGAATCTGTCATGGAGAATACACTGACATTGAGTTTCTCGGGAACATCATCCGTACTCGAAACATATTTTCCACCGATCGAATTGATACCAAACAAAAAATACGTTCTTGGTCTAGTTGAGCTATTAACATTTAATTCAATACCAAACATTGACGTTGGTTATAATAAGTTTTACATTGAAGGTCAAGAAGCTATCACTTTACCAACTGGTAGCTACGAAATAGAAGATATTGAAAGCTTTCTCCAAGAAGCATTAGCATCTAAAGGTATATCGTTTAGCCTGAAACCAAATAATAATACTTTACATAGTGTCATTCAATGCAGTCAAAAAATACATTTTGAACCAGCAGATTCTATTGGAACAATTTTAGGCTTCACTAGACGTACGCTCGTTGAAAACAAAACACATAATTCTGACTTACCCGTCACTATTCTCAAAGTCAACGCTTTACGTGTAGAGTGTAATATTACTACAGGCTCTTACATAAACGATCGCAAAGTACATACTATACATGAATTTTTCCCTGCAGTCCCACCTGGATATAAGATTATAGAAGTTCCCTCTCAAGTCATTTACCTTCCAGTCGCTGTGAGGAGCATTGATCATTTTCAAATTCGTATAGTTGATCAAGACGGAAACCTAGTTAACTTTCGAGGAGAAGTCATCACAGTGCGAGTACATATAAAGACCATATCTTAGTAATGGGTATCATTTACAATATAAAGTCTGGTCGAGGCTATATTAAGAGACAAAAATGTCAATCAACAATCAGTCAACAACGAGCTATCAAACCGCTCACACCTCAGAACTGTCAATTCCTGAAAAGCTTGAGACTGAAAGTCGTCGAAAATCGTGGAAGAAAATATTGTGTATATTAGTGTGCTGTATAAAACAACAACAACAATATGGAGGGAAATCTAGACATTCATTCAGGTGTCGCTTTCGATGAGTCTATAGCTCATTATGAAGTTCATACGCATCAGCCTTATTCATTATCATATTTCAATAATAGTGATGAAATCCATATAGCAATTCAACATCAAGATTTATCTCTGCTTCCATCACGCTGTATGATTCATATTTGTGGTCGGTTGACCAAGCCGGACGGTACTACGCCAGTGGAGAACACTTTATTAGTCAACAACGCCCTCTGTCATTTGTTCGAGGAAATACGATATGGAATAAATGCTATTGAAATTGATAAAGTGAAAAATGTAGGCTTAACGAGCCTCATGAAAAATTGGCTTTCTCTCAATCCATGTCAAAACTCTATCTCTGAAAATGCCGGATGGAATGGTGATAACAATGAAGTTTTAATATGTAACGCTCAAGGTTTTTTTGATGTGACTATCCCTCTCAGTATGTTACTGGGCTTTGCTGAAGATTATCGGAAAATTGTAGTCAATGTCAAGCATGAACTTATTCTCACAAGATCAAAAGATGATTTGAATGCTATTTTAAGTATTCCAGTAAGGAATCCTGATGCTTCAGAAAAATCAAAAATTACTTTAACTAAGGTTGAATGGTTGATGCCATATGTGATGGTCGCAGACAAAGAAAAAATCAAATTACTCAATCAGATTGGACGAGATCGTGCAATTACTATGAGTTATCGTACTTGGGAAATGTATGAGTATCCAAAATTACCTCGTACATCAAAGCATGTTTGGAGTGTTAAGACTTCCAATCAATTGGAAAAGCCTCGCTTTGTTATTTTAGCTTTTCAAACTAAACGTAAAAGTTCAGCAAGTGTTAATTCTAGTAATTTTGATCATTGTAATATTAGTAATGTGTAAAGACGGAGATTAATCCCGAGGGCTCAAAAGTGAGTATCTCGGGATATCGGAAGACTAAGGACGGAGGACTCCTCATGCGCTTTCGCTGTAACGCAGACGCAAGACGGAAGTTCCAGGAGAAACTCCAGGTTACTCTTGGAAATGAGGGTAATGTACGAGACATGACACACGGACAGACACTAGAGATACTAGACCTCGACTGTGTTACAGACACGAATGATGTACAGAACGCATTGAAACGAGAAACAGGACAAGATGCGGACTTTAAGATCCACATTTTCGGACCGAATAAACACGACGTTTGTATGGCAGTGTTCGAAGCAGACAGAGACACGGCCCACAAACTGCTCAAGAAGGGCAGAATCAAGATCGGCTGGGTCAACTGTCGGCTGAGAGAAAGATTGACGGTCCCGAGGTGCTACCGGTGCCTCGGATACGGACATAGACGAACGGACTGCACAGGACCTGACAGAGGACAGTGCTGTTGGAGGTGCGGGGGGACCGGCCATGTCGGGAGAGCCTGCCCCACCAAACAGCCGACGTGCTTCCTATGTTCCGAGGCGCGTGCAACGGAGAGGGCGCACGTCCCGGGAACGGGAGCGTGCGCGGCCTACCGGGCAGCGCTGGAGGAGTGCCGGAAGCAGACACGACAATAACAGGAATCTTACAAGGAAACCTGCGTAGGTGCGAGGCAGCCCAGCTGCTTATATCACAGACAGCGAAGGAACGAAACGTAGACATACTGATACTGAGCGAGCAACTGTGGGACTTACGAGAACAGGACGGCTGGTTCTCGAATACCCTCGGTACGTCGGCCATATGGGTCAAAGGCAAACCGGCTAGGAGAATACAAGCGTCTGGCAGGGGGGAAGATTACGCGTGGGTGAGGGTAGATTCCGTCACCTACGTTAGCGTATATTTGACCCCAAACTGCACGATGGCAGTGTACGAGGAAAAAGTCGGTAACCTGGAAGACGCCCTCACAGGTCTCCCGGGTGACTTTGTCGTCGCGGGAGACATGAACGCGAGAGCGGTCGAGTGGGGTATGACAACGACGGACAAACGAGGAAGACTGCTTCTGGAAATGGCCGCAAGGCTTGATCTGGTAGTGGTCAACCAAGGGACGACAACGACCTATAGACGACCGGGCTTCGGATACTCAATACCCGATGTGACGATGACGTCAGACAGGATCTCGTCGCGGATAAGAGGATGGCGGGTGACCGAGGACTATACAGCCAGCGATCATCAGCACATCGTCTTTGAGGTGACAAATCAATCGACGAACATACGAAACGGACAAACTAGAGACAGGACTTCAACGTATTGGAACTTACGACGACAAGATAGAGAGCTGTTTGACAAACTGCTAAGGGAGGCACCGTTACCCGCCGAGTCTGTCCCGGCAGAGCTTGGTCTGCGGGAGCGTGCCGAATGGATAACGGACAAGACAACGGAACTGATAACGGATCTGTGCGACGCCACGATGACTCGACGCAAGGGCCGAACACACAAACGAGCAATGTACTGGTGGACGGACGAGATTGGCCTCCTCCGTGGGGAATGCATTGCCTGCCGCCGGAGGATGAACCGCGCACGGAAAAAGAGCAGACCAGACGCGGACGAACTATCGACAGCGTACAAGATGGCACGTAAGAGACTGACTACTAAAATAAAGGACAGTAAAAACCGATGCGCTAGACAGTTGTGTGAAGAAGTGGAGCGGGACCCCTGGGGACTTGGCTACAAGATTGTGACCAAGAAATTGGGGGCCCTTGGCCCTTCTGAACCAAAAGACAAAGACACCATGAAAGCAATAGTAGATGGACTTTTCCCAAACCAACCAGAGACGGAAGAAATGACGAACGAACAAGAGACGACAGTGCCAGAGTTTGTCGGGGCAGAGCTTATTAAGGCTGTGTCCACGATCAAGCCTGGTAAGGCACCCGGACCAGACGGTATACCGGGAGAGATCCTCCAGCAGATCGTGAGCGTACGTCCAGGACTCCTCCTGGATAAGTATAACGCGGTCTTACGTGCGGGCATCTTTCCCAGACGATGGAAGACTGCTAGACTGGTTCTCCTGCATAAAGGAAAAGGAGAGCCGAATAGTCCGTCTTCCTATAGGCCCCTGAGTCTTCTAGACACAGCGGGTAAACTTTACGAAGCGTTATTGAAACCAAGACTGACGAACGCGGTAACTGCAAACGGAGGACTTGCAGGAAACCAGTACGGATTCAGACGGGGCTGCTCAACTATAGGGGCGATTCGACAAGTGACCGACGCCTTTCGGCGGACGAGGCTCGTGTGCTACGGAGCGAGGCCAATAGTACTTCTCGCGACTCTTGATGTCAGGAATGCCTTCAACTCCGCTCGGTGGGGGGATATTCTGGAGGCCCTACAAACTTTCAGGGTTCCCGAATACCTGATGCGGGTGATGAGGGAGTACCTACACGACAGATGGATTCGATACGAGACGACCGACAGAACAGTGACCAGACGAATCACAGCAGGAGTCGCCCAGGGCTCAATCCTTGGACCCGACTTCTGGAACATACTGTACGACGCACTACTAAGACTACCGATGCCACCGGGGGTGGAGCTGGTTGCCTACGCCGATGATGTGGCTGTGGTGATAATAGCCCGTACCCCGGAGCTGGCGCAAATGCTTCTGAACCGCGCGATGTTACGAATCAATAGATGGATGACTGAACGCGGACTTAGCCTTGCCCTGGCCAAGACAGAACTCATCCTTCTGACGGGAAGCAGGATTAATACCCTGATTCCCATGACAGTCGGAGAGGTATCGCTGCGGACCAGTGGGGCGGTCGAGTATCTGGGGGTGACCCTAGATACGAAGATGACCTTCTGGCCGCACATACAACAGACAGCGAGGAAGGCGGCAGAGAGGACTTCCGCTCTCAGTCGTCTTATGGCAAATACATTTGGACCGAGACAATGGAAGAGACGACTACTGATGACAACGACCCACTCGATCATGCTCTACGGGGCGGAGGTGTGGGCCGACGCGTTGGGGGTCAAGAAATACTGCAAACGACTGACAAACGTACAAAGACAGGGAGCACTGAGGATAGCCTGCGCCTACAGGACAGTCTCGGCTGAGGCTGTCCTGGTGGTGGCGGGGGTTATCCCGATAAACATGCTCGCCAGAGAGCGGAAACGCGTGTACGAACGAAACAGCGACATGACCAGAACGGAAGCTGCCCAGGACGAAAGAACTAGGACGATGACGGACTGGAACAAACAATGGAGGATGAGCACGAACGGAGCATGGACTAGACGACTCATTGACGACCTGAGACCGTGGACGGAGAGGCAATTTGGGGAAGTGAATTTTTACCTGACCCAGTTTCTTACCGGCCACGGGTACTTCAGGAAATATCTGTTTGACAGAAACAAAGTTAACAGCGCCGACTGTAAATACTGTGGATACAAATGTGATGACGCAGAACATACATTTTTCAAATGCTCACACTGGAACGACGAAAGGCAAAGACTGGAGACGACGCTTGGAAACATCACGCCCAACAACATTGTGGCAAAGATGCTACAAGACAAAGACTACTGGACGGTAACGGCAACGTACGTTGAGACTATCCTACGAGGGAAAAAGGCGGACGGTTGCCTGGAAGTCGAGTGTTAGACGAGAAGAATGCGGGAGTAAATGGTATGAACAAATGGATGAATGTGAATAAACGGACGTAACGAAACGATACAGGACCCGTGGACAACGAGAGGACTTGACGCGGTTCTCCAGCGGGAAGTAATGCTTACGCGGTTCCCCGCTGGAGAATGGTGTAGGTGGACTTTACTACTCTTCCCCGGATGGTTTACCCTCCGGTTGAAGAGAAGCGGGATTTGGGCGGTCAGCTGGTCTTCGACGACCCGGAGGCTCCTTGCGTTCGATTGATAGATCGCTTGAAACAGCCCGGTCTGAGAGGATCAGCGAGTCACGTCACACGGCGGGTGGGAGAGTGTAGGTGGGTAGCTTCGGTGAACTGCCGTCACACTCCAACCGTTATGGTCCATGAGGATTTATCCTGTTTTTTTTACCACCATAAAAAAAAAAAAAAAAAAAAAAAAAAAAAAAAAAATATTAGTAATGTGAAGCTATTCCTCAATTCACAATGCTATCCGTATGGAAATCTCAATTTAAATATCAATCAAAATCAGTTTGCTTTTCTCTACGATATGTATACTAATTTTCAAAACGCTTACTATGGTAAAGAAAACGAGCCGTTACTCAATAAAAAGGATTTCATTAATAAAGTGCCGTTAATAGTTATAGACTGCTCCAAACAAAATGAAACATTAAAAAGCGCTCCAGTCGATGTTCGCCTAGAATTTGAAACTCGGACCGATTTTCCTGAAGATACTGCAGCCTACTGCTTAATATTACATGATCGTATTGTACAATATAATCCAATTAGTGGTGATGTTAAAAAATTAGTTTAAAATTAACAAGACATTATATGATCAATGTACACAATGCTTTTCAATAAAAAAAATAAAATTATATATATATATATATATATATATACATATACACTATATATTGTTAGAATTTAATACAAACTACCTATAATCATAGAGAGAGAGAGAGAGAGAGAGAGAGAATAGCATCCACACTAAACGGCGTACGCACCTAGCAAGCTAGAGACGCTACCCCCTCTCCGAGGGCCCAAACTTAGCCAGCATAAGCTTACTATGCTCCCTACTATAGAAGGAGAGAGACCATCATACAGCTTACTAAATACCCTACCAACTTCTACAGCATCCTACCTTACCAACCTATGTAGATGAATATTGGTGGGTGAGTGGGTGAGAGTAGGTAGGTGGGTGGAATAGGTGAATGGGGGTGAGGGCACTGGTAGATCCTAAGTAAATTAAAACATTATTAATTTTTTATTTTAGTTTAATTTATTACTTTTTATAAAATTAAAAATACAATTTTTTTTTTCTTTTTAATATTATTGTTTAATTTTTTTGGATCCGACGACCTTAGAGGGGCGAGTCGGCTTCCTGATGGTTGGTTGAGCCGGAATCAAAATTACTTTCCGTCGAACACACTCAACGTTTTTTACCACCGGAATTTTTTTCTGTAAAAAAATTTTTTAATTATTATTTTTAATTTAAATTTATTAATTCATTCTGTAACTTAATTACTTACATTAGCGGTTAAATCGAGTGGTTTATCAATTTGGGTATCATCTCCTCTTTGACAGCCTGCGGATGTTGCTGTCGATGAGGTTGCTGTTGACGTCGCTGGTGATGTTGTCCTCGACATTGCTGTTGACGTCGCTGGTGATGTTGTCCTCGACGTTGCTGATGACGATGATAATGTCATCGACGCAGATGACGTCGACAGCCTCGAAGATGACCCATTACCTTCATTCACCATGGCTGTTGTTGATGGTGCAGCAATGTTGTTTATACTGGAAAGCCTTCACTTAACTTTCGCAGCAAGTTCGTCTTGCTGCGCTTTAGCTAAGGCGGCTTTCCGTTTCCGCTCCAATCGAGCGGATTCTTGCTGCCTCTTCATAGCGTCCGCACGCTTATGTTGCACTAGTTTTGCATTGACGCGATCATTGACAATTTTGTCAATTTGATAGGCGACTTGATGCGCCATCATTCTGGCCGCCATAGATTCCTTGATCCACTGAAAAGAGATAAGACAATTAAATATTAATAAAAAATATAAATTGTTATAATTTTATAATAATACTTACTTGTTGAACCATAGCTTTCATTTGTATGATTTGCAGTCCTTGAGGACTGCTCTCCTCCACAAATCGTTGCAAATGAAAATAATTAATAAATAAATAAATAAATAAATAAATAAATATATGAGAAAAAATACTTACGGTAATTAATATTAAAATTAAGAGCCGATACAACGGCTCTTTAGCCATATTCTGCATGGTCGGAAGCTGGTAAGTGGTAAGCTGAAATTGAATAATAATATTATTAAAAAATTATAAAAGTAATTTTAATTATTTTTAAATTATTTAAAATTATACTTACAGTTTCTAAAAACTCACACGCTTTAACAATATTTTCCATTGTTGTTTTATTTTTTTTATTTATAACTTTATAAAAAATATAAAAATTACTAACGTTTAAATAATAATAAACAATTAGCACTGCACTGTGAACCGCTCGAAGTTTCCTTTAAGACTGACCAACGAAAATCCTACTGAACACTCACACTATTATCAGGTACGAATTTTCTACAATATATGTAACGCTACACACAAACGTAGACATTCTTTGAGTGAGATAGGACGTTTAGTGTATCCTTTCCCACCCCATGTAGGCTAGAAAGTTTGTCACTTTCTAAAAACTATAAATCTTGACGTCCCGCTGACTTTATGGTCATCCGCAAAAAACACATTAAACGCAGGTCACGCGTCCGCGCTATGAGTTTTGTTTGACCATCCTTAAACCGTCTATGATCTACATTTGCGATAGTCATAGGTAACATAAGATAAGAGGGAACGTAGTAAGCATAGATGCTCTCTCTTTCTGAAAGTAGTGGAGAAGCTTGATCACCCTCAAAACAGCTATGATCTACATTTATGATAGACATAATTAACTTAAGATAATAGGGTAGTTAATAAGCATAGCTGATCATGCGCTCCCCTCCTCCTCGTACTGTGGACCACGCTGAGTCAGAGCTAGAGAGAGAGCATACATTCAATACTACTATAGTAGCGCATCCCCATCAGGCCAGAACTATAGACAGCATGCGCTCCCCTCCTCCTCCGCACGCTCGGGCCCTATACCAAATGTATGCGTGTGTAGCTAATATATACAATATGCATCCTCTAAGGTACATGTGGCATTGGCTCTAGTGGTAGAACGCTAGCCTGCCAACCCAGAGGACTCCGGTTCGAATCTCCGGTCTGTCTTTTCATTTTTTTCAAAAAAAAAATCGTCGCTATTTTCTATATTCGTTTCATTCTCAATGTAGCAAGTAAATTGTTAATAATATATATATTTATAACTTTAAAAAAAAAAACATTTAAATTTAATTAGACTAAAAGCACTAGGTATAGGGTCCCTAGGGACTAGGAGCCCTAGAAACCTTCCTCAAAAATTATAAACAATTATTAACATTAATAATAATAATAATTAACATAGAAGGGATAGAGGCCAGGGAATCAAAGGGTTAAACCAAGGGACCCCCCACGAATATTCTTAATAATAATTGTTAACAATAATAATTATTATTAACATAAAAGGGTTAAGCCAGGGGGGCCAAAGGGTTAAGCCCGGTGGGGTCAAAGGGTTACAGACCCCCCGCAGGTGTGCTGGAACATACATTGCTATACTACTAAGGAAATTACAAATGGATCGGCATTATAGCTGATTTATTGAAATCTTACAATAATCGAAAACATCGTACGATAGATATGAAGCCTAAAGACGTAACTAAAGATAGTGAAATGCAGGTGTTGAGACGATTCTCTTACTACCGACGTCTTTTTGTTAAGAGCCCTAAATTCCAAGTAGGCAATAAAGTACGTGTGAGCAAGTCTAACCACGTTTTCGAAAAAGGATACACTCCTAACTGGTCTACTGAGATTTTTACTATTCAACGAGTTGCGAAGACAAAGCCTAGCACTTATCATTTAAGAGATTATAAAGGCAATCCAATTGTTGGAGGTGTTTACGAGCAAGAACTACAGAAAGCTATGTATCCTGATGTATATCTCATTGAAAAAGTTTTAAGGAAACGTGGTAATCAAGTATACGTTAAATGGTTGGGATTCGACAACTCGCATAATTCATGGATAGATAAGACTTTATACGTATTAAAGAATAAAGACGTTTATGTAAAGTAACTTTTATTCAAATAAATATCATAATAATAATAAATCATTTTTGTTTTATTTTAATGGTAAGAGCCCCAACCTTCGCTCTTACCTGTGAGGTACTTTCCTTTGAGCATCATCACTTATGAGTCCATTAGAACAAGTCGAAACCTGCTTTAGTAGAAACACCTGTGACTCATTTACCTCTCCACAATATATTTTATAATAAATTTATTGTACATACTTTATTGAAATAAAGATACATTGATGTTACATTAAATAATAAATTGAAATCTACCAGCGCTATGATATTCAATCTGTAAACAATATTTTTGTACATGATCTGAAAGTAATATATAAAGATCATAATGTTTCATGATGGCTCTTGAAATTCGATCTGGTAAAATAAGTTGGAATTCACAATCGAGCTCGAGAATGATTCGATTGTTATCTTCTTCCTTAAAGTTTGTTACTAAATAACAATGATTTTCTTCAAGTTCATAATGCTTTTTCCCCGGTAGTGGATCAAAGGGCTTCATAGCTATTTTATTTAACATTTCTAAGTCCATCTTGCTATCCAAGACTTGAAAATAGTGGAGAAGGAAGTGGATACTACTGGTGATGATTCTTCTAACAGAATGACGTAGTCCGAGCTCTTCTCTCTCTCTTAAAACCTTTACCCCACTACTACACTTTTTTTCTAGCCGCCACGATCGCCTCCTAGCTGCTTCTTCCACCTCCACTTAGATTTTTAGTTTGTTAAGTGTATATACTATACAATGATTTTTTAGTATAGGTTCAAGAATATGATTCATCATTATTATACGTTTTTTAAACAGTGCTCGCGATATTATACTACTTAGGGAAGGCAGGGAGGTTTCCGTCACCGATTTTCTTCAAACTTTGCATACGATTAGAGTATTGAAAAATATTGGACACGTATTTTTTTTAGCGGCCCATACGGTAATTTAGTTCGTAAAAACAGGGCTGCCAATTATAATTATCTACATACACTTGAAGTGCATAAGTTGGCGAGACGCTAAATTCAAATTATCATATTTCGGTGAAAGAAAAAGATATCTGAACGATTCAACATTCATGTTGAAGGGAAAGACTCATACTTTAAGATATGTTAATTAGTTTGACCGAAAAAAATTATCTTATGATCTTACATAACCTCAAATATGTGTAAAAGTCGTGTTTTTTGCACTTGAAAAGATTTACAGTGTTTCTTTGTAATGTTTTTCGTTCTTTCAAATAGGAAACTCAGTTTTTTGGGTCCAATTCCAAAAACTGGCCCAAATCTGGCTCAACTTGAAAATTTCAAATGGAAACTACTGTTGCTTATGGCAGATTCGAATTATGGGGGAAATTACACGCAAAATATTATGCAAATTTTTTTGAAAAATGATTTTTACGCAGTTTTTTTGGCTCAAAAAATAATTTTATTTTAGTTAAAAATTTTTCTGAAAAAACTATTATCAACCAGTTAACAGTTTATTATGATTTCTATTATTATTAGTATTATTATATTGTTATTATTAGGAGATGTATTATTATGAATTGTTATTGATTTTCTTATGTTCCTCATCGTATTGTATACCTATAATAATTCATGTATTACATTGATGTGCATATGAATATATAATCTTATTACCAAATAAATAATTTTGTATTTTGACAGCATTAATTATATATATAACAATAATAGTAATAAAAAGTAATAAGTTGTTATTCTTTTATTGACCACTGCAAATGCGGAAACCGCGATTGATTAATCATATTGATACTAATATGGGAAGCAGTGCCGTAATAGTTAACCGTAATAGTTATATATGCAGAACGTTTCCCAAATAGAAGACATCCTCTCCACCCAACATTACGGAGATTGACTCAACGAGCTCGAAATGGGCAATTTGCAAATCGACACAGACGCCTTGCCTTTGATGAAATGGATCCTCGCACGATAACTGTTCTAGCAGCTGTTCATCTCAATCCTCACATCAGCAGCAGGCAAACAGAGAGGGAAATCGGCATTCCTAGAATCACAGCTTTGCGTATTCTTCGTAGACTTCAATATCATGCTTACCATATAACCTTAGAACAAGAATTAAGGCAACATCATATTGCTATGCGTATCAACTTCTGCCAGTGGGCTTTGAGAATGATACAAGAAGACCCTGATTTTTTCAGATTTGTACTGTTCTCTGATGAGGCCAAGTTTTCCAATGATGGCCAACTAAACCGACATAACTGTCATTATTGGTCAGATACAAATCCCCTTTGGCACAGAACGGTCGATCGACAACACCGGTGGAGTCTGATAGTATGGTGTGGTATAGTGAACGGTCACTTGATCGGACCTTATTTTTTCGAAAAAAACGTTAATGCAAACACCTACCTAGAGTTAATAAGAGATCGGTTACCAGAAATGTTAGAAGATGTTGATTTGGAAACAAGAAGAAGAATGTGGTTCCAGCAGGATGGCGCACCACCACACTTTGCGCAACTGGTTCGTAACTTTTTGAACATCACTTATGGAAATCAATGGATTGGAAGAGGAGGTCCAGTTATCTGGCCATCTTGTTCACCAGATCTCACCTCGCCAGATTTTTTCTTGTGGGGATATCTAAAGAATGTTGTTTACGCACAACAGCCAACAACGAGGGAGAATATGATCGTTCGCATTCGCCAAGCTTGCAGAGCTATTTCCAGGGCAACGTTGCTGCGAACGGTTGAGCATTTTCAGAGGCGTTTGAATCTATGCCTTGATGAAAATGGCGGAAACTTTGAACACCGGCTACGTGGATAAGAATAGTGAGAGGCAAGGGGACTCACGATAAAAAAGCACCTCAGTGAGAGGCAAGGGCACTCACGATAAAAAAGCACCTCAGTGAGAGGCAAGGGGCCCCGAGACATGTTACATTTCGTGGACGTAGAATTACACGCAGGTTACAATTAAAAAAAAACGTTGACCTCGGAATGGCCTTGGAGGGTTATTGGGGGGAGGTAGTGGTTTTGACCCCACACATGTTATGTTATCTGAAGTTAGAATTTGACAAGGAATGCGTTTTCGGAATAAAAAATAGGGGTTTCTAATTTAAAAAACGTTGACCTCGAAATGGCTTGGGGGGGTTATAGGGGGGGTTATTAGGGGGAGGGGTTGGTTTTGACCCCACACATGTTATATCCTCTAAACGTAGAATTTAACGAGGAATTCGATTCTGGAATAAAAAATAGAGGTTCCTATTTAATAAATTCGTTGACCTTGAAATGACCTTGACATGTCATGTTCAAGGTCAAATCCAAGGTCATAGAAACATGGCCCCCTCAAAGTTGAGTAACTTTTGTCTGAAACTTTTTTCGATAAAACTCACTCCAATCTAGATATCTGAGTGGATCACTTAAAATGGGCCACCCTGTATATACTACATGTTTATAAGCTATTAACATATGTGAGATTAATAACGAATCTCTCATATAGTGTGACTATTTTTATTATGCACAACCATGATATTTCCTATTATTTAATACTATTCAACTTGTTAAAATTTGGAAATTACAAATGTTAGCATTTGAGAGTTACGTGGCGAAGTTGTAAAAAAGTTTATTGTTCAGTCTCGTTAAAATAAAAATTTATGTGTGAACACGTGGTCATAACCTTTCTAAAATCCAATTTTCGCTGATACACATTAAATAATATGTAATTTACATATATAATATAACTTACCTCATTCAGAAGAATGATAGTAGCTGGTTTCTAAAGTGGCTTTTTTATTATTCAATAATGACGTATCGATAAATACTTTTAGTAATTATTGTGCCTCATGCAGATGTTTCCCGTCAGTGTCAGTACAAACGACGAAATGACAGTTCGCAGTGAGAAGTAAAGTTTGGACTACAAAAGTAACTGAGCGATGGCGCTGGCGACGTGTTTCGAATAATATTTCAGCGAGTTGTTTGGAAATATTTCATGCCAGTATCGGGCAATCATTCGGAAATGTTTCTTGAAATATTGCAAAAATGTATAATTCAATCTCGAACTGAAACCTCTCAGAAACCTTTTTAAAAGATTGCAAAGAAATGTTTCACTCAATCTTGCAGAAATATTTCAGAACATTTATTAGACATGTTCCAAGTAATATTTCAGCGAGTTTTTCGGAAATATTCCATGACAGTATCCAGAAATCTTTCCGAAATATTTCCTGAAATATATCGTGAAAACAAAATATTATATTCTATGAAAATATTTTAAAAATATTTTCGGAATGTTGCGGTGAAACATTTTTTAATAACTTTCAGTAATATTTCGGAAATTATTTCCTCCATATTTCAAGATATATTTCAGTGATATTATTAATAAATATTTGTTGAAATAATTGCTCACTCTTTCAGAAATATTTCATGAAATATTTCATGAGAGCTTCAGAAAAATATTTCATAATATATTTCAACGATCTTGTTGAAACATAATTTTGAAAGATTTTGTTGAGTATTAGGGTAATAAAAGAAAGGAGTTCACTGGTAATAAAATAACTCCACACGATAATTATAAAAAGTTAATATATATATTATAATAGTATTAAGATGCGTATTCAACTGAAGTACAAATACTATATTTAAAATTCTGCAGCATACTGCCTTAAAATAAAAATGCTTTCGTCGCCTAGCGACCTTCTCACTCAGGCACTAAAACTCAACTCACTCTTTTCTTAAACAGAGCTACCACCTAACTAATAAATAACGCCATCTAGTGTTCTTTTCAAATATTAATCTTGATTAAACATAACAATTTCATAGAAATATTTCGAAATATTTTTACAATATTTAGGAAACGTTTTATAAATATTTCTCTGAAATATTTCTTGAAAGATTCTTTTGAAATATTTCATGCTGTATGGGACATTATTTACATGCTGTCATAGAGATTATTATACGTTGAAATTTTCAAAATCTAAATTAGTTCAAGAAGAAATTGAATTTTTAGGACATATCATTACTCTATACGGTATAAAAGCTCAAAAAAATAAATTAGAAATAATTCAAAATTATAAAGCTTCAAAAAACTTGAAAAGCTTGCAAAGCTTTCTTGGATTTGTTAATTTTTATACAAAATTTGCACAAAATTATACTGAAATATGTAGACCTTTAATGAATTTATTGCAACAAAGCAAAGGCTATCAATGGTTACTTGAGCATGAAACAGCTTTTAATAATGTGAAAAAAATATTTATTGATACTATTACTTTCAAATTTCCTGATCCCAGTAAGCCTTATATATTAACAACTGATGCTAGTTATCATACTATAGCCGCCGCTTTGTCATAATTAAATAATGAAGGCTATGCAGAAGTTATAACATTTATATCTAGAACTTTAAAAGGTGCAGAATTAAACTATTTCACAATTGAAAAAGAACTTTTAGCTGTTGCTTAAGAAACATCATATTCTAACAGAATTTTTGTGATGCAAGGATAGCTGATCGTGTTGTTTCAGGAAGTTCTGAAATTCTGAGCTATCTTAAAGAGAGCATTTTGAGTACTGTAAGAGATGTCTATTTTGTTTTGAAAATGTAGGTAATTTCAAACATATGTGGATAATATTTAGTTGAATTTCTAAATAAAATAAACAAAGTCACACGCAGCGGTCAACGTATTAAACGTATATTGTATTCCTTGCATATGTCCTAAGAATAGAATTATTATGATACAAATGAAAGATTTTGCTATTTGAAGATTACATTTTCAGTCATATATTATTACTTAATTCTTGTCTTATCAAATACGCGTTCTATGTATATATAATACTACTGTACGATTTTTCATGATTTAGACAGAGCTGGCTAGAATAGTAGAAAAATAAAAGTTCTTTTCATGGATTTTGGATTTTATTATTCGATTCTCCTTTGAAAATGGAACATATTCTCTGAGTATCATTTTTCTGTACGGTGGATAATTACGGAAATAAACTTTAATCTAGAAAATTAGCTATTTTTCACAAAAATACCTATAGTTCGATGAAAAATTGAATTAAAAGAACGTTCCTTAGCTCATTTTGAAAGTTTTGCATTCTACCTTGTGATAGAATTAGTTTTTTAGAGATACAATAGCTTCTGGCTAACATACAAGAAGATGAAGTGGAATAAAATTTTTTCGAAATTTCTACTTTTTTAGACATGCGCAGAATGAACTGAGTGGATCGTACATAAAATCCGTAACCATGACTTTTAAAGTACTCAGCAGGAGCTTAAAAATGAGCTAAAACAAAGTTTTCTACGATATTTAGTTCCTGAGATATCGAACTTTTAAGATTTCCCTTTTCTATTCTAGGTGAGCTCAAACTTTCGGACGGTAATGTCTTTTCCTCCGAGAATATACTAATTTAAATATAATATTAACTCAGTGTCTGATATTACAAATTTTATCTTTAATAATTTTGAAAGTGACGGAATAATGGGTAGGAGACAAATAAAACAAAGATATTGAACACCAAAGACGAGTTTTATTAAGGAAGGCACAAAAGACGTCCGAGCGCAATCAAAAATCCGTAAGAAGTAGCGAACGCCGGCAACCGCCGGCGCGCTAGAGCGGTGCGCATGTGCAGACGTAAGACCGAAGTCAAGTCGCACACCTATACATATACAACACCAACAGAAAGTATCGTTAGGAAGACAATTTTCAAAAAATTAGGTGGAATAGATGCACATTTGTCTCCTCTTCAAAATGAGCATGGCACGATCCATTTTTATGAGCTAAGAAAAAGTTACGTTCGTTTTTCAAAAAATTGATAACCAAGCAAATTGTTATCATAAATTTTAATCATCCCGTAAATATGGTGCCTGAGGCATGACTGTGGTTTTGTTTTTAGCCAAAAAGTTCGACACAAGCAACGATAAGTGAGCAGGTTCATTATCGTAATGTAAAATCCATGAATTGTTTTCCCACCGTTTTTATCGTATTTATCCCGGACGTTTTTATCGTATTGCTTCTTGTAAATGGCGCACAACTTTAAGGTAATACTCTTTATTGACCGTACGACCTCGTAGTAAGAACTCTTGATGTACTACGCCACAATAATCAAAGAAAACTGTCAGCAAAACCTTGATATTTGATCGAACTTGACGGGCTTTTTTCGGTCTTGGTTCTTTTAGAGTCTTCCATTGAGACGATTGGGCTTTAGTTTCGAAGTCATAACTATAAACCCATGATTCGTCGCCAGTTATGACTCTTTTGAGCATATCAGGATCATCATTGACGTCGTTTAACAACTCTTGGGCGATGGTTCTTCGACGGTCCTTTTGTTCAAAATTAAGCAGCTTCGAAACAAATTTTGCTGCTACACGTTTAATGCCCAAAACTTTAGAAAAAATTGCATGGAACGGGCCAACAAAGATGCCGACGTCTTCAGCCACTTCTCTAATAGTGATTCGACGTTTTTTTAACACCATTTGTTTCACTTCTTCAACATTTTTATTAGTTATTGAAGTGCTGGGGCGACTAGAGGAAGGTTCGTCGTCGGTGTCTTCTCGGCCATCTTGAAAAAGCTAATACCACTTGTGAACATTTTTTTGTCTTAAAATAGACTCACCGTATGCCACTGTCAACATTTCAAGTGTTTTGGAACACTTAATTCCATTTTTTACACAAAATTTAATGCAAACTCTTCGATCCATTGTTTTCGATAGCAGAAAATCGTCGAGCACAAAAAAACACGTCTAACGTTTCTGTCTCGCAAAAAAAAGTAAACATACAAACTGGTTAAAACTGTGAATATATTTGAGGGACATGTATACGAACATAATAAAAAAAATATCGATGATCGATTTTACGTAGCCCGCCAAATTTAAAAATTCACCTTACTTTTTGAACATATTTTAATATACAGGCCCTACTGAAAAAATCCAGCTGGAAATCCAGGCTGGATTTCCACATGGAAATCCAGCGGGATATCCAGCTGGAATGCTATGGATTCCATATGGATTTTTTCTGGATTTCCAGGATGGATATCCAGCTAGAATCCAGGATTGATTTCTCAGCAAATGCAGGATGGATTTCTCGTCAAATCCAAATGGAATTTTCGGCAAATCCAGGAGGATTCCTCGTTAAATCCAGATAGATTTCTCGTCAAATCCAGATGGATTTTTCGGCAAATCCAGGTGGATTTCTCGGCCAATCCAGATAGATTTCTCGTCAAATCCAGATGGATTCCTCGTCAAATCCAGATGGATTTCTCGGAAAATCCAGGTGGATTCCTCTGCAAATCCAGGTGGATTCCTCTACAAATCTAGATGGATTTCTCGTCAAATTCAGATGGATTTTTCGGCAAATCCAGGTGGATTTCTCGGCCAATCCAGGTGGATTCCTCTGTAAATCCAGGTGGATTCCTCGTCAAATCCAGATGGATTTCTCGGCAAATCCAGGTGGATTCCTCTGCAAATCCAGGTGGATTCCTCTACAAATCTAGATGGATTTCTCGTCAAATCTAGATGGATTTCTCGTCAAATCCAGATGGATTTTTCGGCAAATCCAGGTGGATTTCTCGGCCAACCCAGATGGATCACTCGGCAAATCCAGATGGATTTTTCGGCAAATCCAGGTGGATTTTTTTACAGATTCAAAATGGATTTCTTGGACAATCAACCTGGATTTTCATCAGAATCCAGGTAGGTTGTTATACAATCCTATGGATTTTCAAGCAGAATCTAGGTGGATTTCTTGGTCGATTCAGATGGATTTTTTAGAGTCTATCAATCACACGGCTAATTATTGCGTGGGATGGTTAAGAAAATGAGAGCGAAAAGGTTGCTAAAGCGGTAGCGTTTCTTTCTCTTACATTTAGGCCTACCTGGTTGGTGTCAGATGTGGGCTATTCACAGCAAAGCTTCTCTCGTTCTGGCGGTCTCTTGTTCTGTTGAGATGAGAATGGAGGATAGATAAATCATTTTAAATGTACTCACCGTTTTAGTGACAAATCAAGTTTAATACGTATTCAATAAAAACAAGGGTAAAACAATGAACTACAAGATGAAGTACAAGATTTTAAGATTAAGAATCAATGTAAAATATCTCAAACTAATTTCTAGCATCCTTGCAATTTTTTTATGGATTTCAGAGCTTTCAATAGTTTGAAAATAATTGCTAATAATTAGCACACATGTGATACAATTAATTTTAACGAAAACTACTGAGTACAAATTTTGTTATGGCATCCCCTTAATAGAAAGTACAAACGCTGCAAATACATATTTTATTTCCAATACATATTAGGGACACATGAAATGTAATCATTGTAGTCAATACTCAAATATACGCATAGTTTATCGATATTTTTGGTTTCGGTTATATCAATATCTAAGCTGATTCCAAGAACTGGTTTTATGCAGTTGAACTCGTTATTTAGTAGATCATTACTTACTTCTACTCTTTTGTACACAGTGTACTCTTTTCCGTCTTCAAAATTGATAAGGAACTGCTGAATCTGTATAAAACAGCCACTTTTCAGCATAGCAAAAGCATTGTCTGATCTGTACAATAATTTTTCACATGTCCTAAATAAACATCCATCCTTAACCATTTTTACGTAGGCTCTCACTTGATTTATCGGTAACTGAAACTGTTCGTTATAATTTTCATTGACAACTGTTCTTCCAAAATACCTGTAAGTAAACTTAACAGTTTTTTGAACAAATCCTTTTTCTAAATATCTCACATACTCTAAACACGCTGAGTCTTCAGCAGTTTCAACATGTTTTTGTAATAATATTATACTTTCTTCAAAACATACATGTCGACATACCTGACTCAATACACCTTTGGCTGCATAAATAGTTCGTTTTAATTTCCCGTTACCGGATTCAAATACATAACCACTATGCGCATACAACGGGCCCCAATCAGCAACACTTTGAGTTAAGTGTAGCAATTGATGGACGTTAAACGTCATTGCGTCTTTACCATACAAAACTTGGACTTTGAATACAAATTCTTTCAACAGTAAATGAGCTCTCTGCAACTCCGTTATTTGTAATCCATTTTTTAATAATATGTGATATGCTTCAACAAACAGAGACCAGTGATTCACATACACATCAAAATACGGAATTTCTTGTGATATATATTTTAAGATTGGTAAGCTATAAAAAAGGATCCAATTGGACCATTCTGCCGCTTTCCAATAGGCTCGTTCATTTACGGAACGCGACAATCGTACAAGTTGTGTAGGAACTTTGAAGTTTTTTATGAATCGATCAATTTTTTTTATTATACTCTTCGGCACCGAGTATGGCACACCAGATGAAGCCATCCAATAATTGCAAAATTGTTTACCTATACCTGCATCAACGCAGTGAAGTGGATCTGGAACGAACCCATCAATGATGTCGAAATTATTCAAAAGTAACAAACTAGTTACGTTTTTGATACCAAGAATAGGTGCATTCATATCAACTGATCTTTGCATTAGTTGAAATGTGTTATTTGCTGTTCTCTTTTCAGGATGTTCATCCATTATCGCATTCTTCATAGCGTATCCAGTATCATGGCGAATACGTACACCTGGATGCAAACACCAATTACAGCCATAATAACCATTAAATTGAACGGTACCCTGCATAGGTGCCCGTGCGACAGCATCCACACAACAACATAATGCGTAAACATAAAGATTCCTTTTTCCATTTTGTATTTGACTTGTGATACCGTTTCTCGTAAGATTGTTAATATAATCAACAAAGGGACGGAGAAAATATGTCATGTTTGGCTTGTCACGTCCAAACCATAAAGCACAAGTTATGCTTTGCGTAGAACGAATATCTTGCGGTACTTCATTTACAATAATTTGTATTGGCCAGATAGAATATTTTGAACTTTTAAAAGTTGGCGATCCATCGCTGTTAAACGTAACACTGATATAAGATTCTTTACGATTGATTGGCAACGATGCTACAAATTTTTTATATTTTTGACCGTCGCAAATATCCGTAAAATTGTCAGTAGGTTCTTTGTTTCGACGAGTTACAATATCAATATAGAAATCGCTATTTGCTTCGATTAGATTTCTTATCTTACTTACCACATCGATAATCACGAAATAATCGGTGAACGAAGGATCTTTCAAGTTTATATATTCATCGCAAACTTCGCAATGAATTGTCCGCTGTTTTTTACTAAATGTTCCAATATAAACATTACACATCGGACATACAGCGTGATAATCAATACCACCTTCTGGATTGAATAAGCTATCGACTCAGTAACGATTCTCAGGAAAAATTTTGCGGTCAAGGAACATATTTTGCATCTTAAACAAATCTACTATCCCTGCAGTCGGAATATTGTACTTTTGACAATACTTCATTATCGACAAAATTATTTCTAATTTACTGACGCCTATTTGTAAAGGTTCCACCGTATTGTATTCTTCATCATGTAAAATATTATCTAATTTTTTAAATTTACTTTCATCGATCTTATCGTTGTTAATGGATAAATCATCAAAATCTTCTTCTTCCTCACTACTACACGCAAAGTCCTCTATATCTTCTAATATCGGATAACTGTCCTAAAATATATAAAACAAGTGATATTAATTAATTATTAACGATGATGCCACATGAATTCTTAAAAAAATTATACATATTTATGCTCCGTGAACAAACGAATATTGTCATTGTTTCCTTTTATATTACAAAAATTATGAATGATTTCTGAACAAATTCCTTATGATACTTGTTGCCATGTGGAGAATGGAGATTTAACATACTGTCTCCATGCTTGCTGCTCACATAAATGTGATTTGTGACTCGGGTGTTCCCGCCATTTTAGCATTTTGGCAATCAGACTGATCAGAAATTTCAATTCTTTTGTTCAAGTTTTTCTTTCAATTACGAAAATTAGATTTCTGTTATTAATTGTGTGTAGTGTGGTTGCATTACAAATAGTAGATCAGTAATGTCGCAGAATTTCCGCAAAGGTTTCTATGCCAAAATTAAATATCTAGATGATAATGTGTGATGCACAATACCAGTTCTTGATATATTGGAATTCAAGAATGTAAATCCAAATGATGCCAAAATCAACTTTAATAAAAACTCAGTCTACTCTGTATTATGGCAAGATAAAAATGATGAGACTGTTAGATTGGCTGTCCAAGTATCAGCAATTCAATGTGAGTACAATAAATTTGCTTTTAAAATCTATGGAAAAAGTCTTTTTTTTTTATCAATCATTTCTGTATAAGGGGAACATTATAGGTTTATTTTACTGTGTTTCTTGATTCGAGCACAACTACACCCAGATCTTTTATTTCATTTATACAGGTACATATTTATTAAAGGTTATTAAAGGATATGTTAATAAATGAATAATTTTATTATAAAACTAGAAATACTTTTTATCAAAATTGAAACAATAATTTTGAACGCTTTTTCAACTGGTTTTTATTGGGAATGACTATAAGACAGGTTCGACTCATGAAATGGATATTAAAATTTGAATCTTTTGAGTATTTTTGGGCCCTAGTTCCCATTTGAACCATTGTTATTTACAAACCAATGGTGTAGACGCTATTCGCATACAATCATACATCCCTCTGGACACAAACTTATTCAAGTATTGTCTCCCATAAAACCATTTCCATTTTCTACATTCAAGTCAATAAAATTATCTTCTGAAACATAATTGGCTGCAAGATTATCAATTATATCTAGAAATATAAGGCAGTGTTCGTGTACTTATACTTTTCAATCTTTTCATGGTAGTAGAAGGATCTGCTATGACTTTTAATGTTTTACTAATAACTGAAAAGTTATTAGTAAAACATTAAGTAATAGCATCCCTCTTATTCAGTATCTTCTCATATTGCTTAAGAAATTCAATACATGCTCAAGGTTTCAAACATTCAAAAATAAAAAAATCAGGATTTGAAAAATTAAATAAATCAATTGTAAGATATAGATAACAGTTGTTGCGTTCAAATAATAATAAGTAGAGTTTAGGATAAGATGCAAATATAACTCAATAATTTTGCTGTAGTAAAGTAACGACTTTTTCACATATTTATTTAATTTTTTCCTTGATGACTATCAAAGAACCTATAATACTTGAACAATTTGAGAATAGTCTTATTTTATGAAATAGAAATTACGAATGAATGATTACAATCCTTACAGAATTTTGTCAAACAACTTATAAAAAATTGAATAATTGAATAAATATAACTGTGGTTATAAATATCAGGCAACATGAGTAAATTTTTTTAAAAATATACCGGGACCAGTTCAATGTAATATCTAATTCGCATATCCACTGTGTGAACGAAATGTTTATTATACATGCCTCAGCCAAGAAAATCACAAACGACTAGACCGGTGTAATTTGTGGGAGATGCATTCGCACAGTGCAATTTGAGAATGATTTGAGCTATTTGAGCTATAAAGTTTTCCAGTGGGTGGTTTGACGAAAGGGCGTAAATAATTTTTGCGGGATTGTAGTTTGTTGCTCCTTCTTCTATAGTATACTAAAAAATATATTTCTTTAACCATTCTACAATTGCTGTTTCTGTTCATTTTTTGGGAAGAGAGCCACTGTGAAGATTAAATTCATTTTGTTTTAATAATAATAATTATTTTGTAGTAATCACAACAGTTTCTGAGTACGATAAATTTGATAAAAAAAGAGGAAATTTCAATGTCCTCAACAGATCAGTCGTTGATGAATATTATGACGGCGAGCAATCAGAAGAGGAGATTGAAAATGGTGAAAGGGAAAAAATTGAAATGAAAAAGGCAATAAGCAATATAAATGATAAGGAAATGAAACAGCTGCAGTTTGTGAGTTGAATATCTATACAATTTTGTTATTTTTTGAGACTTCTTTTTGTGCTTATTTATTTTCCTACTAAAAATAAGTCAGCTATAGGCCATCTCAGCGGTTACAGCAGTCTCTTTTAGCGATTCAATATGTATGGATAAAAGTTAATCCATTGAAATTTCAACATAGAGTATGATAGGGCATGTACTGATTAATTCATTTATTTATACAGCGATTATAAAAATATTATTTTCAAACAAGTTTTAAATAAACGAGTAGTAAATTTCTGTCTGCTGTGTCGCTTTGAAATAGCCTATACATATTTGATACCAATGTATGTGACCTCAATGAAAATCAGTATCTGTAAATTCCAAACTTGAGTTTCACTTCTCCAAATGTCTTTTTCTGCCCTATATTCTATACTATACTATATGCCCTATATAATAATACTGCTGATGATTTCAGAAATGCAATAAAAATGCGCAGAAAGATATATTGGAAAAATTGCAAACCTTTAAAACTGGTACATAATCATAGTGCGCTCACTAAGATCCTCAATAAACGCGAGCTAACGGGTCGATGGGAAAGATGGGTATTAGAATTTCAGTAGTTAGATTGTGAAATAGTATATAGAAAGGGAGCGCTGCACCATATGCCGGACCCACTTATCATTTATTTCTCAATGGCGTCTGTGATTTTTCAAATTCTTATTTCAACTTCTGAATTATTTTTGAAATTATATTTCATTAGTTTTATTTTATTTCAAAATTATATATACTTGTTTAAATATATTTTAAAATTAGCTTTATTAATTTTTTTCTTACAAAAATTCTTATATTTTTTTTCACAATTCCTTTTACTTTCAAATTTTTATTTTTATTTCTCACTTTTAAATTTTTTGCCTTTTTTTCAGTATATATTTTTGTTTAATTTTCTTCTCTTTAAAAAGAAATTACTATCGCGATGAGAAGGAAAGAAGCAGTATTAGTACCATAATATTAGCTATTTGAAAACGACTTATCCTTCCGGCGCCTCCAAAAATTTTCTGTCGGAAAAGACGTTACTCGGCCTTTTTTCTATGTTTTTTCTGTTGTTTGATACTTGCGCACTCTAAACCGAGGACAAGAAAAGTGTCGTGAGAAATAGCTATCCGTTGCTAAGCTAAAGTTATGAAGGAGTGGGTAGAGCTTGCAAATAAATTGCAAGATGCCAACTATTTGGTTTCCTAAAGGGCTCTTCGTTACCGTGAAGGTAGACAGAAGACCCGCTATCATGCGAAAATAGTAAGGGAAAATGTGTATTGATAGAAAAATATTCTTTGTAAATGAACTTACTTGATTGATTTATTTTTCTTTTTGATACACGAAAGACGGATGAGAAGACCTGGCTTGCTCTATCCTAGTGTTTCTCTGGGTGAAAACATGGTTTGGAAGTATCTTCTTAGCCAGGCCACACTTAGATCTTGCTTGCTTGGAACTACTTACTGTTTTACACTGCCAGATTTTTTGACTGATGCAATTTTTTTATAGGGTGGCGAACTTCTGTTACTATGAGCCCCAGCGCCGTCGCGAAGTTTTTTAATTCATCTTGAGAGACCGCTTTTCTTTTGGATACCCCCCAAGCCACGCTTCTACCTGAGGATTCCCACAAGAGATAGCGACCCTGGCATGAATTTTATTAATTTCTATTATAATATTACTATATTTTTATTTATAAAGTCTTAATGGAGTATACTTAATTGATTAACAAAAACCAAACAGTGGTTCCAAACAATTACATCTCGTATAATAATGCTTCTGTTGAATAATCAGTCATTATTAAATGACTTTCAATATTTAAATTAATTCTTTAAATTAAAGGTTATAAATTAATATGCAATAATTATTTCAATTTGTAATTGCCCAAAGATTATAATTGATTGTTTAAATCTAATTAATTATAATTTTTGACTTATTCTAATAACAAGTTCTATTAAAATTACTTATATTCTAATTCATGCTATTAAATGTATTTATTTTCATTATTTAATTGAATATTCTTGAATTATATAATGTAATCGGGTAGATTAGTTGGTACAAAATGGATTTATTAAAGAACAAACTCCCACGATGCAGAGCTAACCGCCACTCCGTTAAAGACGTATGAGTATACGTGTATTAGACGTTCGTTCTAGCATCGCGAGAACTACCGAATTGCGAACGTACCGATTGATCGAATCGACTACCATTGCAATAACTATATTCAAAAATATTCATCTTCTTTCTTATTTTACTCTTAAACTATTTATTCTACAAAATTTCACAAGAGAGCTTTTAAAAAAACCATAATCTTGGGCATCCTTTTTGATATTTCAATTTGCCATTTATATTTTCAATAATTTTCATTCTCACGCTTAAATAGTAGAATTTTCCAGAGATTCTCTTCTCATTACCGAAAAACAGAGTCAGGGTGCATTTTTATAGCCTCTTTATCGCTCGCAGCCCTATCAGATGTGTAGGTGCGCCCAATGTGTAAGGGCTAATACGCAGGCGAGTAACTCGTTTTCCAGAGTAATAGGAAAAGAAAAAAAAAGAAAAATCAAGCGAAGTATTCCAGACGTTACATATGTCACTCTTATTGTCAATTTCTTCCACCATATTAGATTCAATATTATGAATTTTAGAAATATGGTTATAAATTGATATTCAGCGGCATCAAAAAGTCATTACGTATTTATCGAAATTAAAGGTTTTTAAAAAAATTTCATCGATTGAATTGGATCTACCAACTTCAATTTTTTAATTTTGATGACGAACTCGTGACCTGTAATAAAAAAAACTAGAAGATTATAAAAATAATTTTTTTTATTTATTTTGAGTTAACTTTTGAATTTTTATTACGAAAATATATTTGGTAGAATACGATTTCTACCCTCTCCAAAATACGGCAAGCTAGCTCTTGAGTCGATTTTACTATTGGGTTGGGTTATTGGATTAATAAAAATAATTTTATTTTGTTATTATTAGCACTCTCCATTTTGTTCAGCAAAAAATTCTTTAATCCAATTTTAGAGCCAACCCGTTATAATTTTATTTTGTTGAAAAATATTGATTGGAAGTGAAAATTCTTATAAAAGTATTCTAGGAGTTAACTAGGGGTGGTTCTCACTTTCCATGGGGGTTATCAAAAATAATTTTATTTGGTTCAAAAACATTGATTGGAAGTAAAAATATTTTTAAAAGTTTTTTAATGGTGATATTTAGGGGTGTCGTTTTCATTCCCTTAATCATCGTATCAGCAACTAAAAAAACACGTATTTAATATTTTTCGATAATCTACTGATATGTAAAGTTTCAAGAAAATCGGAGAGGAACACTTCTCTGCCTCCTCTTGTTAATCTCATTTGAGTAGTCGATATATCGACCAGTCCCGCAGCCTAAATCTTAAGTAAATTCTGTTTAGCAATACACTTAGCAGATACCTCATCTGAAATAACCTGCCGATGCTTTTATAAAAAATTCGTATGCATATTCGGATGTTCAAAATCTGTTTTAACTGACAAAGGAAACAACATTTTGAATGATCTTGCGAACCTTACAGCCAAACGTTTCAAAATTAAGAAATTGAGCGCTCTCACCATGTATTGGCTGAATTCCTTAAGCAATACACGGAAAGCGATAACAATTTGGACAAACAGTTGGATCAAGCAGTACTAAATTATAACACGTGTTCAAGAAAACACTAAACATACCACTTATGAAGTTGTTTTTGGCAAATTAGCAAGACTACTTTCAAACTATCCCTTACAAGAAAATAATTTATTATCTACTTATAAAGGTTATGTAATCAATGTAGTCACTCGACTAGTAGGAATCCAAAAGTTGACATATGATAATTTAATAGCTTCTAAAGAAAAATTAAAAAAATATTATTGTAAACACCTCACCTGAAGAAATTTTAATCTTGAAGTTTACGTATTCCTAAAAAATGGTTCAAAATTAGGAAAGTTACAGAATAGTTATTCATATCTTTTAAAATAAAAACAATTTTATTAAAAAACCATGTCAAAATACAAATGAAAGAGGGAACCAAAATAGTTCATACGAATATCACACTACTGAATAACAACAGTTTGTAAACAAAAATAAATAAAAACAAATATTTTTATATAACTTAAATTAATAAAGATCATAGCATAAGTATTTGAACTTCTGCTATTTGATTGGCAGATGCTATAACGGTTGCTGGGAACCTTACGAATAACTACCATGGTTTCTGAAAAGGTAGGTCGATTATAGAAGCAATAGTAGGACTTGGTTAGGTGACACGAGAGTGAGCGGTTGCATGTGAGGGAGCTCCGTGGCATTTATTTCTGTAATTGAGATATTTCAGTGTTTAGTATAATAATCTTCGTGTTTTGTTGTAAAGTTGCGTTCGTAGATTAAATAACTTGTCTGTATTTGTCATTTTGCGTGGCAGGGTTGTGATCTGAAGTGAAAAAGTGTTGAGTGTGCGTACAGGTTAGGGCAGGTGATTAGGCAGGCAGGAGCAGGGATTTGCGTGAATAAGCAAAGTAAAAGACACGAAAAAGGAAGATAAAAAAATGGTGGGCACGAAGAGAAGTAGCGATAGAGGTGAGAAAAATGAGATGAGTGCGTATGAAAAAAACACTGATGACGGTGCGGAATTCGGGAAGAAGGGGAACTAAAAGGCTTAAGAGAGTCAAAGCATGAAAAAACTAGCGCGGCCGAAAATAAACAGATGTCGATTACGGAGAGTTTTGTGAAGGTAGTGAAATTTGATAATAAAGATAAAGTGTTGGAATGCCAAGGATGTAAAGATTTAAGGTTAAAGATAGGAGAGTTGCAAGAATTATTGAATAAGAAGAGGGAGGCGCTTATTGTAAAAAGAGCAAGTATAAAAGAGAGGATGGAGATGGAACTCAAAAAGATTAGGCAAAAAAACGTTACGGAAGTAGGGAAGGGAAGTTAAAAACACGGAATCGGAAAATTTAACAGAGGAAGACATACTACAGGCTGTTAAATCGCTAAAAAGGAGGAAAGCTGCTGATTTCGGTGAGATTCCTAATGAAGTGTGAAAATTTAGCCGACAAGAGATGTTTAACAGACTGGTCTCCTTGATTAGGAAGATATGGACAGGTCAAGGTGTACCGGAGAATTGGAAGGTTGCAGTTATCGTATCACTACATAAAAACGGAGATTGAAAAAATGTAAAGAATTATAGAGGAATATCCTTATTACTGACGGCATATAAAGAGTATACAGAAATTTTAAGGGATAAACTAGTGAAGTAGGTGGAAGAGAAAGAAATCCTTCCAGAAGGACAAGCTGGATTTAGAGGCCGGTCGACAACGGACAGTATTTATGTACTGAACCACTTATATTAGTACAAGTAGCTAAGGAGAGGAAATGAAAGATTTACACATGCTTTGTGGATCTCACGGCTACATTCGATACTGTAAATAGAGCGAAGCCATGAAAAGTGCTGGATAAAGAAGGAATTAGTGAATACCTGGTTGAAGGGCTAAAAGAAATCTATGAAAAAACGGTTATTACGGTGGTCGACAATAATTACTCGAGTCGGTTCTGGAGTACGCAGGGCGTAAAGCAAGGGTGTGTAATAGTCCGATCCTGTTTTGTCTATATATTGCAGCATTGGAGAAATAATTTGAAAATAGAAATATAGGAGGTGTAGGTATTGGAGAGACAAGAAGTAGGACTAAATAAGGAAGCAATAATAGATAATCTGGGAACATTAATAACGTTTTTGGAAGAAAGGAATCTAATTTTGATTATAGGGAAGTCGAAAATGGTAGTTTTCAATAAAGGTAAAAACAGCAAAAAAGAAAAATGGTCGTATAAGAGACAGGAGATTGAAGAGCTAAATGTTTTTAAATATTTAGAGTTTACTTTTGACAGCGATACTAGTTACAGAACTCACATGGAAGAAATAAAAAAAAGGGGATTGTGGCAGCAAAGAGAGTATGAGGACTGGAGGAGAGAAGATGCAAACATGACTTTAAAAGAAGGAAAATGTTATTTGATTATTTAGTCAAAAGTATGATGGGTTATGGTGCTGAAATATGGGGGTGGGAAGAACGGAAAGAACTAGAAAGAATACAATTAGATTATATTAGATGGGTTTTGAACCTGGATTTCTGTACACCGAGATACATTATGTACACGGAAACTAGCGTGGAGAAACTAGGTAACGTGTGGCGAGCGAGAGCGTTAAGGTATAAAAAAATGATTGTAAATATAGAAGAGAATAGACTTGCAAAGTTAAGTTGAAGAGAAAAGAAAAAACTAGGAGTAATAGATGCGTACAGTGTGGAAAGAAAAAAATTTTGCAATTCAATAGGCTTATGTACCTTAGTTGTAAATAGGGAACTAAAGTCAGAGACGGATGTAGCTGCAGAAATTGTATGTAGGATGAAAGACATTGAAAATCAGATATTAGGTGGTAAAATTAGGGAGTTTAAATATAATGCAAATTTTTAAAACATAATGTCCAAAGATATACCGAAATACCTAGGTAGATGTAGAAAGGACAGCGATATTAGTATAATTGCAAGAATAAGGTGTGGAAATTTAGAAACATGCAATAAATACTGGTTAAAAGCGAAGGACAGATTATGTAAACTATGTAAAAGAGAATACAGTACTATTGAGCATTTGATACACAGGTGCGAAGTGAGTATGACCTGGAGGGAAAATAGATTTGAGATGAAGCAAAGTTTAAATAAGTATTCATACAGTGAACTAGGTACTATTGAAGAGATAAAGATGTTCAAGCGAGTCGAGAAGGAGTTCAAAAGAGTTGAAAAACGTAAGCAGGCAAGCGAGACTCGTAGTAGATCGTAAGCGAAGAAACATTGTGTTGCATTGCCATAGAGTGTATAAGAGTGTACAAGAGTGCATTAAAGTGTATACAGGGTGTCCAAAAAGTTCCGGGACACTCCAGTAAGTCCTGAGATATAACTATTTCCGAGGAGATTAAGATCATTCCTGTAGTAACTTTGAACGAGGAATCCAGTGGTGACCTTGGTTTTGACCTTGAGCTTGACCTTCAAGGTCATTTCAAGCTCAACTTTTTTTTTCAAATGGGAACCCCTATTTTTGACAACGGCAATCGAAAGAGCGGGAAATTTTACGTCCAAATCGGTATTTTTAAATTTTTTTTCATGGCCTTGAGAAGGTCGATTTAAGGTCAAATGCTTGAAAAACTGCCTAAAAGCGTTTTTTTAATTTTTAAGATATCGAAAAATGACCTCTACAAAATTTGTTCAGAACAGAGTGGGCCACCCAATGCACCAAAAACCTTTGACCTTTAACCTCATTTTGAAGGTCATTTCAAGGTCGAAGTGCTTTTTGTAATGGAAACCCCTATTTTTGACCCCGGATTCGCACATAGCGCGAAATCAGAACGAAACAATCAAAACGCAGTGAGTGGAAAAAACTGATCCGGCAAAAAAACTGTACCTATGTCTCTGCTTGCTCCTCATTTAAAACAACTTGACTTTCGGTTTGGATAACCCGTTACTTTATTATTCAAACAATCAAAGATGACTTTGAAATAACCTTAAAATGATCTTGAAGGTCAAAGATAAGGTCACTGTAATATGCTCCCAGTAGAATTTAATAAATTTAGCTCGAAACATTTTGTAAATGTTTCGCGAATAATATTGGATCTAAATTTCACATTACCTTAGCGATAAACGTCGTGGATCAATCGAAATTCAACATAATACCTTATCCAAACGTCGGATTTCGCGCTATGTGCGAATCCGGGGTCAAAAAGAAGGGTTTCCATTACAAAAAATACTTCGACCGTGAAATGACCTTCAAAATGAGGTTAAAGGTTAAAGGTTTTTGGTGCATTGAGTGGCCCACTCTGTTCTGAACAAATTTTGTAGAGGTCATTTTTCGATATCTTAAAAATTAACAAAACGCTTTTAGGCAGTTTTTCAAGCATTTGACCTTAAATCGACCTTCTCAAGGCCATGAAAAAAAATTTAAAAATACCAATTTGGACGTAAAATTTCCCGCTCTTTCGATTGCCGTTGTCAAAAATAGGGGTTCCCATTTGAAAAAAAAGTTGACCTTGAAATGACCTTGAAGGTCAAGTTCAAGGTCAAAACCAAGGTCGCCACTGGATTCCTCGTTCAAAGTTACTACAGGAATGACCTTAATCTCCTCGGAAATAATTATATCTCAGGACCTATTGGGGTGTCCTGGAACTTTTTGGACATCCTGTATAAGAGTATATAAGAGTGTAAAAGAGTGTAGAAGAGTGTATAAGAATGTATAACTTTATTTATGTGTAGAGTATGTACGTAGAACACAAAGTATGTAGTATGTGTGGATATGGGTGGTTTGAGTTATGAGTGGTTCGAATAAAATACGTTAAGTTATGATACTATTTATAAAATCCTTTTTCTAGGCCTGACTGGCTGATCAATAAATAAAGATTATTATTATTATTGTAGGATCAATAGGACAAGTCATTGAGATAGTCCAGGGTACGAGAAGGTTTCATGCTTCGTTGGACGTAAGAAATGCCTTTAACTTGACCAAGTAAAGCGATATTAGGTAGGCCTTGTAAATTTTCCGAATTCCTTCGTATTTGACAAGGGTGGTGAGGGATTATCTCAGATATAGGCATTCAATGTACGAAACGATAGAAGGACCAGTAGCTTGTGAGAAAGACGTCGCAGTAATAATCGTCATACGTTTCTCAACTGACACAGTTGATGTGATACGAATCATCACATAGTCGTGATACGAATAGGCAGATGGATGAAACAATATGGACTGAAACTTGCATTAAGACAGAATAACTGTTACTGATGCGACAGAGAATGATAATGATTTTACTGATAAGATTTGGTACAGCACAAATGAAAACCAGGGAGACAGTGAAGTAACTACCAATTACCCTATATGTAAGATAAAAATTCTGACTCTACATGCAAAGGATGACCGAAAAGGCGAAGAATGCCTAAATCGTTCAGCTGCCTGATGATAAATATTTACGGACTGACATAGGAAAAACGGAGACTTTTGATGTCAAGTATTCAATCGATCCTATTATATAAGGCAAATATCTGAGCCGCTGCAATTGACACTAAAAAGTATCGGGAACGATTACTTAACGTAAAAAGACTACGGGCATTTGAAATTGAATGCACGTATCGAATGGTCTTGCAAGAGGCCGTGCTATTACAAGTGTGATTTCCATAGACCTGCTAACCAAAGAGTGCAAGCGGCGTGCAATAAATAATTATCATCATATTATATTAAATATTACTCAGTGAATTGTAGTTATTTTCCGATATATTAATTCCATATATGCTGAGGCCTTGGAATAATACGTTCGTATTTAAAATTGTTGAAAACCATCTGAATAGTGTAACGTATCACAGAGAAATTAAAAGAGATTCGCACTGGTAAGAAATTAACGCGTTCTAACAGAAACAATGATGATCTTCTGACCATTATGCTTCCAATTTAACAAGCTGAGACCACTGCTATGGGAATATTATTCTTCAACAGCGATCCTTGATATACCCATCTGTTAATATTTTATTAATTTATTAATGTAGTAACCAGAGTATTGCGCAATATATTTATGCAAATTTTACAATACACTAAATAATAAATACATGTAACCTAATAGACGAATAAATTCCTGGATGCTGATCTAGCATATACATAGCAAAAATAAGATAATTACAAGAAATCTTAAATCTAGAGAATAAAACCACTCTCGTTGGTATCAAAAGTAAGGCTATTTGTCTAAGTTAATAGATTACATTGTACTTTTGATAAATCACTATTTCCAACTTCTGATGAAAATCATTCTTACAGTATTATATCTGGTTGAAACTGCATATTTATCCAAGCTATACACATTTCTTTTCATGAAATTCCATGAATGCTTTTATGAAATATATATGTCTAATCCAAATAGCTTTATGATTGAAGCAATATTCGCAGCCTTCATAAGCTTTCAGGTTTTTTTGTTGCTTGACTGTATTTTTCTACTTCAGTGATTTAATTATAGCGTTAGCACTCAAATTATTAATAAATCGAGGTTAAAACTGTGTGTTTACATTTTTAGAAAATTGTAATTAGAGATTTTAATATGGTTTCTTTTGTAATAATGTTTGCAGTATCCATTTGTACATATGTAAGTTCTAACATCTGATATTAGTAAATCTGAAAAAAATCATATCCTCTTGGACTACCAAAATACAATGCGAATTCTCGTGTTTTTGTATATCTCATAGACAGCTTGTTTTATCACGTAACATACTGTCTTGATTCTCTTATAGTTTTTTTCAATGATAAAAAATGACTTTGACCTACAAATGACCTTGAAAATAAATCTCAAGGTCAAATCCGATTTATGGGAAAAGTGTCCATCATTATCCCAAACAACTTTTGTCTGAACAATTTTTTCGTAGAATACCAACCGTAGAAAATTTCGGGGTGGTTCCTTTAAAATGGGTCACCCTGTATATTGTCATTGGCGCGTTCGCACCAAAGTCGTTCCTGTAGTTAGGCATTGTTTGAGCATGTTAAGCTGTTTTCGAAACGTGTTTAGGCCTGTTGAAGGTGGTATAGGTCGGGAGAACTTGAGTCTGTTTGGTGCTTGTTTTGTTTACCGCGCGGGGTTGTGTGTAATACGATGCCGGTGACGAGATCGCCCAAGCATCGAAAAGCAACAGAATCGTGACAGCGGCCGGAAACTTTTAGGAGAAGAGTGATGAAAATTCCCGTAGTGAAGTCAATATGGAAACGCATTCAGGCAATGCAAATCTAAGAAGTACTAATATGGATGACCTCGAACGGATTAGTTACGGATGGCACGACTACGATCGTGCAAGATTTCGCGCATTCTAGTATAGCGTGCGTTATGAGTCGACAACGCCAGTGAAAGCTGACTATTTCCTGTCGGGCGAAATACCGACCACCGTTGATGCGAGAATCGCATCATCGGCGCTAGTCGGATTGCTGCTAGAAATTTTCAAGGCAGAAGTAAAAGAATACGCAGACAGAGATTGTACGAGCGCGCGCGGAGTGTCAGCCGGAAACTTTCCACAGGCAGGAGCCATCGGTTTGGCAGCGCGCAGTAAGAATGTTTTGGCCAATATAGTTGGCCCCGGCAGTACCTAGGGCGAATAGCATCGAGAGCCGGGGCGAACATGAGGGCGTATCGTGGGCAGCGACAGCGCGTGGCCCTAGAAACACCAGCACGCCGATGAGTGATGGCGCGCAGCCTGGGATAAAATATCAACCTTTCGAGACGGATCGTTGGAATTGCGATCGGAAGCGTGTGGACGACACTGCGAATACGCGGATAGCCAAACGAGAAACCAGTAGAGAGCGTGGGGAAACGGAGGCTGAGGACACGGATTATGACTCGGCACTCGATGACGACGAAACGTGGCAGGAAAGCGCGTCAGATAAGGAGCACGCTAGTAAACCGAAGGGCCGATTTATTAATGGGCGACAACCGGACGCGGTTACTGCAGTAAAAAGCTGGTCACTATCATTCTTGAAGAAGGGTGGACTGACGGCGGAGCAGTTTTTGAGGCGATTGCACGAGATGCAATCATTTTATAGCTTCGACGACCCGAAGATATAATCGGTGCTAATATTTTCATTCACTAGTGCGGAAAGGGCTTTATGGTGGGAAACGAATCGCCCGAGCTAGGATACACTGCAGGATTTTAAAGATGAGTTCCAGCGTCAGTTTTGTCCGCATCGATCGCGCGAGGACGTTTACGATACGATACGCCGCCGAACTCAGGGCGAAGATGAGCCATTGGGTGAATATCTCACAGATTTTTTGTAAAAAAAGTTTTTATGACAAATTGCATGGTGATCGATTTCTTGAATTTTTAAAGAGCCAGTTATCTGTACTTGATGATGTAGAATTATAGACAAGAATAATTTCACACCTATTTCATATCTTATTCTTATCATCTTATCCCATTTAATCTGTTTCCAAAATAGGCGCCATGGTGTCTTTACGTTTCGTTCTGTGTAGTATAATAATATATAGTTTTGTGAAAAGTATCTTCTTAGTCATTATATTTAAATTATTAAAAATAGAATTTTTATTATAATTACCAAATGAAAATAAATCTCACTTGATTTCCTCTATTCATGCAAATAGCGTGTTTATTTATATCTAGTCATCTCTTGCGGAGTATATTCACCTTATGCTTTAAATCACAGTTTTATATACACTGTCTTCTATATTTGCCTCGCATATTTGTCTTTATTTTTATTTTTATTCAATGCTGTTCAATATTTTATTTTATTCCATCTTATTTTATTCTTATACATACACACATATTTTGAATCATCATAGTGTTACGTTTACGTATAAAGAATAAAATATGCAAATAACACAAACTTAGAACTTTATTAAAATACAAACGTGATGCTTCCAATTTGATGCTCAGACGTGAACTAACTAAACAACAACAAAAATATTTACTCTGACGTTGCCGTGGATACAAACTTACAAATTAGATATTATAAATCGCAATCGTAACACTACTCCCTTCTTTGAAAAATTGTCGTCCTCGACAATAAGAAAATCTTGAACAAGAGGGTTAACCCGTCTTTAACCAATGAAGATTCCAAGGTTGCCCAAGATACCAAATCTTCAAGCACAGCCTAACCAACATTCCAGAAGAAAACTGGGACCGGTCTCTTGATTCTTGAAACTTCTCTCTTAACTCCAAGCAGGTTGATCTTCAGTCTTCCAATGACGACTCTAGGCCCCAAGCCGATCATCATTCCAGAAAACAAAGGATCCGATTCTTGAACATCAGGAAATTTCGAAAGGAGTGTTATCGGGGATATACAGGAGATTGAACTTGGTTGGGAGTTGACGTTCTGTGGTCCAACCCAAGTTCCTGTTCTGGCATTTGCCCACAGCTTGAGGAAAACCATAGCACCAAAAACTCAAGCAGAACAGTTCTCCAACTAATGACGGTCAATATATTTCGCAAGACTATCACTATGTACAATTTTATTCTTATGTCTAGGGGATTGTCTTATACAATATGTCTTATATAATATGAACTTCATATGGAACTTCCCAATCAGATTGCAGCTTCGGGGTCTTTCCAATTTTCCTCTTCGGATTGAAGAACCAAACTTTTTCTTTGACTTCAAATGTCTTGAAAACAGAAGACTTATCATAGGTCATCTTGGTACGGTTGGATTGATTCATTTTTTTTTGAGCAACATTATAAATTTGGTGTAATTGATGACGAATTCTTGTGACATACGAGGGGGGATCAATAAGTCTTTACAAAATCCAAGAGATGGCGCTCGTCACGCTTAAATTATGATGTTTTTGTCAAGCAATACTACAAACTAGATATCGTACAAAGATTCAGCTAGATTCGTTAAGTCGTTTTTTTGTAAGCGTTGGTTGAACAAAAAGTTATTGGTTTATTTCAAAAATGGAAAAAACAGAGTTTCGAGCGGTGATAAAACATGTGACGAGAGCAAGCAGTCTCTCTCTCCCTCTTATCGCTCGGCATGGCGACGTGGTCAGCGTTGGGCGCATATATTTATTGCGCCTAACCACTGGCCTTTATGTTTTTTCAGCCGCCGAAGATTGCCGAGCAAGGTTGAGAGCGCCCGAAGAAGCAAGAGCGCAGCGACTATGAGGCAGAGAGAGAGAGAGAGAGAGAGAGAGAGAGAGAGAGAGAGAGAGAGAGAGAGAGAGAGAGAGAGAGAGAGAGTTAGCGAGCATGCTAGAGTGCGCGCCTATGCACGTACTATGCCGGTTTGGGCCGGCGTGTGACGCGCGACCAATTAGCGCTTTTGTCGCACGCCGTCTAATGAGTGGGCTTGGTGGGAGAGCCCGGCGAGAGTGCGAACGCTGACCATGTGTCAAGGCGCGTGAGATAGTTTCCGGAAGAAAGTTAAGGAGAGAAGTTGGAAGTAGTGAAGGAAAGAAGCAGCACAAAGAGAGAAAAAGAAGTACACGTGCAGCAGTGACCAGACCAGGGCGAGACGAGGCTACGTGTGGCAACAACACCTGCAACAGGGCATTCAGTGCCGCCCTCGCCACCGTGCACGACACGACTTCCAGTGGGTTCACCGCGGGCTACGCCAAAGAAGACGTCCAGCCAGCGGCCAGGTCAACTCCCCGTTGCTCATGGTGATGCGTGGCCGCGTAGAAACGATAGGTAGCCAGGCGATCAGTGCCGGCTACGCTCATCGTAATGCGGTAGAGAGGTTTCGATGTATTCTCTTATTTGTAAGGAGGCGAATGGTCAAGGCGATTTAGTCGCCGGGCAATTCGTCCTCCCGCGTTAGTTTAAGTTGTTCTGTACATGTGCGCGTGATGTAAACTTTATTATAACCGGTTTTGTATTTGTTTGTCTGAATAGATTTAAGTTATATGTTCTAATTAAGGAAAATTATTTATTCGTTCGACCTATCCTCTCGTTCCCCGATTATTAAAGATCGATTATTAAGAGCCTCTCTTACTCTCCCCTTAATAAATTGGTGACGTCAGTGCCGAATAAGGCGCTGCCCTCGTTACAAACATTTTCATTCAAAAGGCCTTACACCAAAAGAAATCACAGTTAAGTTGAACTGGGTAAATGAATTTAAACGCGGCCGTACAACAACAAAAGGTATTGAATGATAGAAGATTAAAATTGCGAGAATTAGTTGAGGCCACAGGGGTATCCAAGGGTACTATCATTTCAATTTTGCATGAAAAATTTGGGATGGAAAAAAATTTCAGCAAGATGGGTGCCGCGTTTGCTCACTGTGCAAGAGTGGGCAGCCTCCGTGCGCCTTGGGCTGGTCTGCTAATTTTTCTGGGTTCTTCTCGGTAAAGAAAGCCGGCGCTGACTTTCACAGGCCGAAGTTCGCTCTGGTTGGAAAGATTGATACAAATAATCGGACACTTTAATTTAATTATACTACATATGGCGATCTCATTTATTGACGCCTTTTCACAAATATCGCTACAAGATTTACTTCACCGCGGTGAGCGCGCTCACTCAACCTTTCCGCGACCAGAGTTTGCGGGATCACGCGAGCGAGATCGCTCAGCGTGCGCGATAAAAGCAAAATACGCTAATGTCTGTAATCGAGCGAGAGCTGGCGCGAGAGAGATTAACTGGCTTTGGACCCACCGAATGCTGACGGTCCGTCGACAGAGAGGCGATGCCGGCGAAAGCATAGTCCCGCAGGAAACGGTGCCCTGGCGACGATGGAAGCTGCTGCAGGAAGGGCCGCAGCACGGCCTTTGCCTCGTAGACGGCGAATGGTCGCTGCGTGTACTGGCTTTGCTTCGGACAACTGGCTTCCTGGCAAACGTGGCAGTCGCATCGATGGCAGTTGCTTCCTTCTGACCAAATCTCGCTTCGTCCACTCTCTCCTTAGGCGGCCCTAATTACTCGAGAGCTCACGCCTAACTGCCCTTCCTCTCTCTTAATTTCTCTGTCTCGCGCCGCTGCGCTCCCACTTCTCTCGTCGTCAAAACCAGTCAAAATCACTCTCTCTCTCTCTCGCTCTTCTCGCTCTCAATCGCACTCACGGCGACACCTCGTTGATCGTCGCGCGCTCCTCTCTCCATATCCTGCAACGACACAAGTATGTAGTCGCTATATAGCGTATACTTGGTCGCTGCGTTCACGCGAGGAGAGTGCCGCACACAGGGCTAGCGAACATCGCTATAACCCTGTCACAACTGTTGAAAACAAATGAACCCGCGTAGTTACCTCTGCGGCTCTTTTGGCACGCATACGTCGTAATCCGGAAGACTTTTGGCGTCGACTCGTAACTGTCGACGAAAAATGGGTACACGACTACACTCCTGAAATCAAAGAATAGTCCAAACAATGGATTACCGCGGGAGAACCAGCTCCATAGAAGGCAAAGACAGTAAAGTTAGCTGGCAAGATTATGGCCGCGGTTTTCTGGGATGTTTATGGAATCATCTACATCGACTACTTGGAAAAGGGCCAGACGATCACTGGACAATATTATGCGTCATTATTAGGTCATCTGAAAGAAAAAATCAGAGAAAAAGGATCTTACTTGAACAAAAAAAAATGCCTCTTTCTTCAAGACAAGGCTCGAATTCATACATGTGTAGTTTCGATGAAAAAAATTAACGATTTAAAGTTCGAACTAATTGACCATCCACCATATTCGCCTGATTTGGCTCCCAGTGACTTTTTCTTATTTCCTAACCTCAAAAAATGGCTTGCCGGACAATGATACACGTCGAATGAAGAAGTTATCGCCGAAACAAATGCCAATTTTGAGGGTTTTAAGAAATCATATTTTTCTGATAGCTTAAAAAAACTGGAAGACCGTTTAATAAAACGTATCGATCTTGAAGGAGATTATGTTGGAAAATAAAAAAAAAATTACATACGCAAAACTTTTTTTTCCCTACTTTTTGTAAAGATTTATTGACCTCCCGCCCCCCGTAATTGGAGGGAGTTTCGGGAACAACGTTGGGTGGACATCCGTCGAGTAAATCAATGGGTAATTGAAGATCTTGTCCAAGATACATCTCCGCAGGAGTCATCCCCGTTGTCTCATTTCGTGAAGAAAGAAACGCCAGAAGAAAAAGCGGAATAAGTTCATCCCAATTCCGTTGATTCTCTGAAACGAACAACGACAAATGCTGCAGAATTGTTCTATTGAGACGCTAGATTTGACTATTAGATTGTGGGTGTAAAGGTGTAGTTCTAGTTTTATGGATACTCAATAAAACTGTTAATTCTTTAAACAAATTTGACTCAAAATTCCTACCCTGATCTGTATAGATTTCTAAGGGAACTCCATGACGGGAAATGACTTGGGAGATTAAAGCACGAGCAATTGTATTAGCCTGAATATTTTTTAAAGGAATTACTTGAGGCCTTCTCGTAAAACAGTCAACTATAACCATTAAATACTTATTACGCGATGAAGAAGGAGGTAATTTGCCTAAAATGTCAAGTTGAAGGCACTTTACCTCTTCCTGGTGGTCCCTTTTTAGCAATACAAAGATTACAACTCTGATACTACGTTTCAACATCTCTTTTACAGGAATCCCAGTAAAAATGACGTCGAACGTAATCCAGAGTCTTGTTTATACCACAGTGGCCACCAGTAGAATAATCGTGGGCTTCTTTGAGCACTTCATTGATCCTATTCTTTGGAACAATCAATTGCCACACACATGTTTTCAAATCACGTGATTTCCAACGTCTAAAAAAATGATCATTACGAACAAAGAGAGAATCCCATTGAAGAAGATAAAATTTAAACGAAGGACTTTTTGAAGAAATAATACGTCTATCGGGGCGTTTATTCTCCCTTATAAATTTAAGTAGGACGCTAATGTCCTCATCTTTTCCTTGTTCTATTTTCCAATCAATAGAATTATTCTCAAGAAGACAGATTCGACCGACTACCTTTTCAACAGCATAGTTGTTTTCAATTTTTGAGCAATATCTACAAAAAGATTCATCGCAGGGACATGGAAGTCCATCTGCATTACTATGAGAAGTTCCTTTCCTACGAATAACCTTAAAATTAAATTTACCTAATTTTCCTAACCACCTACTGACCATCTAAGTTCCGAAAAGAGATTAGCTATTTAAGAGTAGAATGATCTGTACGAATTAAAAATTTCCTACCAATGAGATAATGGGAGAAATATTCAGAAGAATCTATAACCGCTAAAAGATCTCTTCTAGTGACGCAGTAATTGCTCTCAGCCTTGGATAAAATCCTACTATAATACACCATTGTTCGTTCTACACCATCCTGAATTTGTAAAAGAACAGCACCAATCCCATGTCCTAATGCATCAGTATCTAAGATAAATTCGCCATATTTATCTAGACATGCTAAAATAGAAGGGGATGTCAAGGCCTGTTTTAACTTATCAATAGCTTTCTGACATTCAGAAGTCCAAACAAATAGAATGTTTTTCTCAGTTAACTTATAAAGAGGTTTGACTACGTTAGAAAACTTTGGGACAAATCTTCTTGAATATAAAGCAAATCTAATAAAACTCCTAATCTGTTTCTTTGTCTTAGGAATTCGCCATTCCAAGACAGCAGAAACCTTCTTGGGGTCCATATTTATACCTTTCTGAGATATAATATGACTTAGGTACTCTGTCTGCTTCTTAAAAAGTTCGCACTTTTTCGGGTGAAGTTTCATATTCGCCTCATCTAAACGAGAGAAAACCTTACCAAAATTTTCTAACATTTCTTCGAAGCTCTTAGCCTTAACCATAATATCGTCTAAGTAAACTAGACAAATTTTGTGGATCAAATCTTGAAGAACATCCTCCATTAATCTTTCGAAGGTAGCTGGAACATTGCACAAACCGAAAGCCTTAACCTCAAATTCGCAAAGACCATTACCTACAGAAAATGCTGTTTTTTTCTTTATCCTAAGACCTGAGTTTAATTTACCAATATTCTAACTTTAAATCTAATGTTGAAAACCAAGAATTCCCTATTAAATCATCGAGAATTTCTGAAATATTTGGCAAAGGAAAAGATTCTTTAATTGTAACAGCATTCAACTTTCTAAAGTCTATACAAAACCGCAATGTACTATCCTCTTTTTTATATAACTACGGGGGAACACTAAGAATTTTGAGATTTTCTAATAGCTCCATGTTTTTGCATTTCCAAAATCATTTTTTGGATTTCTGCATTATAGTGAAAAGGGGGTCTACAAAGAGGTTGTTTAATGGGACGGGGGTCAGAAAGCTCTATCTTATGTTCGATCTTATTACAAGCACCAATATTTACCGATCCATCCATAAAAGACGTATGTTGAATAAGGAATTCTTTGAATTTCTCTTTCTGAGAAATGTTCAATTCAATGCAACTTCTCTCGTACAAGTCTTGTAAATATTTAGGAATTTCAGAGGAAGAAGATGAAGAAGAAGAAATACAACCACAAGTTCGTTGCTCAGAAATTGGGAAATTACTAAAAAGGCCTGTTTCTATATAGGAAATAATGCCTGCAGCATCAAGAAAATCTAACCCTAAAATGCAATCATCTCCTATGTCAGCGACATAGATAATGAAATCCAAATGATGTTTTCCTAATTCCACATTAACAGGTGTCTTAAAATATACAGGAACATTTTCGCCTGTAGGGAATTTAAGGTTAGAAGAATCACAAGGAATTCTTTCTTTACTGGGATCAAACAATTTAAAATTTACAATTGAAATATCAGAGCCGGAATCGACTTTAAATGTACATGAATTTCCATTAACTTTACCAGAAAAATGAAAAACTTTCGGATTCCTTGAAATTTTTTCAAATGAAGAAAATTAGGAGTACATGGTTGTAATGGGGCTTTGTTGCGATTCGTCAAACTCGCCCCAAAAAGTTTGACACATTCTAATTTCCCTTCTTAGTAAACTTAGAGCAATTAACGCGGATATGATTAGTGGAACCACACTCTCAACAACACCCGGGATCAATGAACTTCTTACTGGGGGCATGCTGGTTACAGGGAAGAGGTTTTTGTCGTTGATAAAAATTTTGGACAGTCGCAGTTGGGATAGCAGGAGCAAAATCAAGCAATGGTGATGGTATTTGTGGGGTCAATCTATGATTCTGTTCCCTAATAGCTTTTATTTCAGAAGCACGAGCGACAGTATTTTTTAAAGAGACTATATGTTCTAATAGTAACTGTTCGCGAATAGAATCGTCAAGCAGAGCAAGGATAAATTGTGAACAAGCAATCTTATCCTGCTCTTTCGGTGGAGAACGAGCAAATACTGATCTGGCTAATCTTTTTAAATCCATAGCCAGTACAGCGAAATTCTCATTCGTTTGCTGACGTCTATTTTGAAATTACGAAAAACTATTTAATGCCTGAAAACTATTACCAAAACGAAGGTCTAATTTTGAGCGTAAATCTACAAAATTTACACAGCCATGTTCAAAACTATCTAACACGGTTCGATCTTGTCTACGTAAATAAGAAACTAAAGGAATACAACTTTTGTTGTCATCCCATCTATTAAACTAAGCAATAATGTCGAACTAATGAATGAAATCGCGGAAGGATGAAGTACCATCAAAAGTGTCGGGTTGTAGGTTATATCCTTAATTGATATGTGTATTCGCAATTGGAAGTGGTTGAGTGTTAGAAAGGTTGGATGTGTTTACATTTGTAGGTGATACAGGGGTATATAGCTAATGTTGAGGGATTGAAACAGATGTATGTGTAAGAGTAGGGTTATGTGTTTGTAGGGATGGTTGAAAAATAGAGGCAGATAGAATCGTTACAACGTTATAAGAAACCGATGGTGGAATGACAGATGTGGTACAGTTGTTTAGCTGTGTAAATCGTAACTGCTTCTCTGCTAGTTCTCTGCGAAACTACGATTCGATGTCGGTTCGTAAGCGATGCTTATCTTGGTTAGCTTTCTCTGTACAGCTTGTCGTTGAGCTAATCGTTCACGTTCTTCCCGGTTGGCTTGTGCATCTTCCTCTCGAAGACGACGTAAAGTCGCCACTTCTAGACGTAACTTTTCTGATTTTGCCTTCGCTGCATTAAGTTGGCGAAGAAAAGACTGTGGTTCGTCAACCGACAGTACACCATATTGCACAGATTCTTAACGTAAGACTTGTATTTGATCCACCGGCAGAGAAGTTAACGAGCGCGAACCTTGATCCAGCGATAGCGGGTCGTTCGGCATGCTCGAAGGCAAAATTGTTTATAGAGCAGATGTAGAATTAGAAATATCAACGAATGATCTATTTACATTTTCGATAGTGGCCTCCACTTCGAAAATATCCGCTGTAGTAGTTTCATTCGAAACAACAGCACTAGTCGCAGCTTCAATTGCAAGCTGCGCCCTCGTCTTTGTCTGCAGCGGCACGCGTGATGGTGTACGTGTTGCTTTCCCGGATTTTTGAAAACTCATGTTGCACAAACGGTTCATTGTCACGAACCCGGACAAATGCAAAATGGACGAGCCCCCAAAATGTAACGTTTACGTATGAAGAATAAAATATGTAAATAACACAAACTAAACAATTTTGTTGTTGTTTAGTTAGTCAACTAACTAAACAATAACAAAAATATTTACTCTGACGTTGCCGTGGATACAAACTTACGAATTAGATAATATAAATCTTTCTATGTAATTATTTAAGATTTTGTTATGTTTTATTTGTACATTTCTAAACTGCTGGATGGGGTTCTACTTCATTGGCACAATAAATCTAATCTAATCATTCTCTCTCTCTCTGTTTCTCACTCATTCTCTCTCTCTCTCTGTTTCTCACTCATTCTCTCTCTCATTCTCTCTCTCATTCTCTCTCTCTCTCTCTCACTCACTTTCTCATGCATTCAATCACAACTGAATATTTTTTAACAAATTTATACATCATTTTCCTTTTTCTATTTTTGTCCATCTGTCTTTTCTCTCTCTTTCTCTCTTTCTTTTTTTCTATCACACAAACGCTCTCTATCCTCAATATGCCCGTACGTATTGTGTACAGCATCGTTTGCTTTCATTGCATTTTTTTTTTCTCTTCCTCTTCTGATCTCTTTCTAATTCCTACTCTCTTCCTGTCTTGTACATATCTCAAAAATCATGAGTTCTTGTTTGTTTATTATCACTTTCTTATATTAAGACATAATTTGGAGCATGAAATAGCAAAATAGCGGCTTCTATCTCTTTCACACATGAACACATAATATGTGTATAAGCTTATACGTATGTGTTTTAAAATATAATAAAAATAATATTCTATTTTCAGTCTCTCTTTACCAGTGCAGACACCGACATCAGTCAATATTTATAATACAATTGCATATTTGCTTGTTGATGAGAATCATCCACTCACCACCAGCTATAAATCGATGGTTACAGTAAATATAAGAATGTACGAATATGAGTAGGTGGGTGTATGTATAAGTAGGTTGTAATGGGGTATGCATTTAATGTGTGTGCTACACCGGGCACGGATTGCGGGTTCGCGTGTGTATGTGCTCGAATGAGCGCTCGCTGCGCGAACGTTCCCGCTACGTCACATAATGGTGAAGACTTTAGCGGCGCTCTGAAATTTTCCAAGGTATTGCCTGCACGGGCAATCACGAGCGCCTTCTCTGCGGCAATCCTCCTACTGCTACCTTACCTTAGGCGTAGACATTCGTCTCCGGGCGAAGTCCCCGTTGTTTGCTACCGTTTATTATTCTGTAGGCTGGGCCTTGTTCGGATGAATTTGGGATAAAATTCCGCTATAACGCAATACGCGCGCGATCGCCTATTCTCGTTTAGCGATCTCGTGCGAGATCGCCGGCTATTTCGTATCGGATGAGCGATTCTATTAACGCAGAGCTGGCTAGCTTACCTTACCAGAACAGCTCTTAACTATGTCGACGCTCAGATTAGTCTTTTATATCCCGGTCTCGCTGGGGAAGCTGCCGATATTGAGTTGGGTGTCCGAAACATCATTTGCATGCATCCTCTTAGTATGTCCTTCATTTCATAGCTAATGTTCTTCACAAAACGGCTGCACACTTTTAAAACGTGGGGAAATGTTCACGCTATGTAAGGGCCACGTCCGTCCGTCGCGAGTAGCTATCCTAGATTCTGCTCCTTTCGCTATCTCTATCTTACTCTTCCCGCGCAGAGCACACCCTCAACTCTTGTCCAGCCGATGCTGTCTCTCGCGAGCAGTCGTTCTGACGAGGTGAGAGCGCGGATATAACGTTCATCATTACAATGTATGTAAGGTCCGGCAGGGAAACCGTTGCATAGTGATGTTAGCGTGAGGTCGTCTACCTAGTTGACAACCAGCATAGTTCATTAATTTTATGTCGCCATCAAAAGAGATACAGTTGACATCTTAAGACACCCTTAATTACTTTTTTGAATCCTTTCCATACTCTTTATAAGTAAAGAGGAGATTCGAGCTGGAATTAGTGCTTCCGGTGGAGATGATTAGATTTGGGCAGGGATTGAGCGGTATGCATAAATCGATTCCCTTCTTGTCTATTGTTAATGAAAAAGATATTTAATTAACTGAGCAAATTATATGGAAAAATTACTTATAAATAACGCGGATAAATCATTATCGAAAATTCAGTTAGCTAAAAACTTAAAATATTAAAGTAATTCGATTAATATGCACATAATTACTAAAAAAGATAGGTTTTAGAAAAATTATACAAAATAGTTATCGTTGAATTTCTATTTCTATTGTATTATGAAATGAAAATAATTCCAGAAATAATGTATACTTTTTTATGTATGAAATAACTGATTTCTGTATTTATAAATGTACATTACAGCAACGATCTTCCGGTAATATCACATTCACTTTCACACTTTGATAATAAACTTTCTCATTCCTGACGGTGTGTATCTTCTATCATTACTGAGAGTTTTTGTTTCAGCTTTTTATTTATTGGCATACATGAAATCAATCCCATCAAATGTTTCGATGTGTATTCCTAAAAAGTATATACATAATGTTAAATATTCATATATTATTTTTTATATCATTGTAAATATAACTTGTTTGATTAAACATAAGGTTATCTTTGAAGATTTGAATCACTTCAACGACAAATGTTCTAAAAGTCGAACATTTCAAAGCTTTTAGAAAAACATTCCTTACAAACTTTACCTATTTTATTTTATAAGATGTAAAGACCACTTTTTTCAAGTTTAAAAAAACAAAACACTTTATTTAAACTGAAATTTCAAAAATGTGAGGCTATCATTGCCAAATTATATAACTACATTAAAAATAAAGTTCAATCTATTCACTTTATTTATTAATAAATTCGATATTTACTTTGGGAAACAGATAACATATAATTACATAGGAAAAAAGTCATTCGAAATATTATTCAAAGGAATTTATTAAATAACACTGAGAAAGTGAGATATTTTTCTCATAGCTTAATCAATTTTTTTGAGAATCTGGAATATTTTTCTGAATGACATGTTTTGCGGTATAATTTTTTGATACAAAATTCACAATACTTTTCATATGATATAACAAAATTCAGTGCTATATAAGCTCTCTAATATGTTTTAATATTCTAAAAATTGAAACTAACGCATGATTTTTTCAATTTGGCTGCGTATATTCTTTTGTGGAGATTATCTACCCAAAGTAAAAAAACCCATAAATAATACTTTTTAATTTGTAGAAAGATGTTTTGGCTTTCAAAGAATCTGAAAAGGTAAACAATATAACTGAAAAAATAAACAATAATATATATGACGTAACGAATAAATATTCGTTGAAGTGCGCGTATTAAACAATGGGGGACCGCATTGGAAAATAACGAGCGCGAATGTGAGAGGGAGACCGGCAGAAAATTCAGGAGCGCACCAAGGAGAAGCATACTGGATCACGATAGAACTGAGTGAGCTTGTGCGAATTTTGTTTCGCAAATTTCTGGTCGTCTTCTGTTTTTGACGGAGAGTTTATGTGATTTTTGAAGCAATTATTCTTATGAACGTAGAAAGTAGTTGAAAGAGTGGTAACCGACTAATTAAAAACGCATTCAAGGTGCAGTGCTCATACGTATTAACTAATACGTAGAGACATTCGAACTCCGAAAAACAACTCCTTATTTGGCAACGTGATGTTACGATGCATGTATATATATATATATATATAGATATAGTAAGTACTTTAAGTTTGATAATTGGCGTTTTCTACGATTTTCTCTGAATTCTAGGAAACAGAGGTTACTCTTATTCTTCATCACACCTTATATATAAAAAAAATATAACAACTTCTGAGTTTATATAAAAAGATGAACATCCAATTTTTGGTTGTAACTTTAAAATAGATTAATTATTAACTATTTCTGATAAAATAAGTATGGTTATTGAAAGATCTCGATTTAAAACATATTATCATAGAGGCCTGCAATGGCTCGGTCGGTAGGGCGACGGACTCGCACCCGGTAGGCCCGTGTTCGATTCCCAGTCCCTGCTGATTGATACAAACACCACTGAAAACAGTTTCATGTGCTTTGTTCTCAAACACATTGCAAGCCTCCGTCGATGATTAGCACTGTTAGAGCATAAATAGAGCGACGTTACATGAAAAAAAAAAAAACATTATCATAGAAAAATATCCAACAAATATTAATGACAAATTAGCTAACAAAAAATATTTACAGTCGACCAAATTATTTAAACAAAATAATGTAAGAAAAAAGTTTGTATATAATATAAATAATAAAATTACGCAAACAGGAGCGAAAACCTTCCATTAATTTTTTAGCTATTAAATTAAAATTAAACAATGGTTTTTTACGAATAAAAAAGTTATTTATTATATAGAAAATCTGTAAAATGGTTATGACAGGTATCAGCATTTTCTCTCTCTATATTTTCAAGTTATGAAAAATTGAACAAGCCAATTATTTTTAATATTCGAAAATAAGAATATTGCGTTATAATGCCAATAACAAAGTCAGAAATAATCTTCAAAATCAACGAAAAATATGAAAATTAAGTCCATAATATATACGATTTTTTAAAATAAAAGAAAAAATTTTTATGTACACAAATAGCAAATTTATAACAGAAAGAAAATTTTGTACTCAAAAATATGACAGAACCTTAAGACAAAGGTCGGTATAAATACGATCGCTCTGCACAGCTAAAAGCATTCATACAGTACTTGGAGCGCATCGGCTTCAAGATATGAGCAAATCTGGCTTAACTCTCTGATTTTCGGCTCTGCTGTTGATTTGCTCTGCAAAATTCTTTACCTAACTTAGAATCGTACAAGTACAACTAATAGAGCTCTTTCCCCATTAGCTAAAATTTACTTATCTTTTCCTGTAAGTCTGCACGCTAGCTAACAGTGATTATGTTTTATTCACCGAGACATTTAATATGAACTGTTTAATGAACGCCCAGGCCTATTTCCCTGTAGCACGTGTATAGAAAGTTTGTTTTGAGTGCATATGGCTTGGAATAACTAGTAACTCGGTATAATTCGAGTGAAACGTATTCTAATGAAAAGCCCTATTATTGTAAGAGTTAACCAGAAAATATTTGCTGGTGATAGAACGTTTTTAGTGAAAGATTTCTCAATATGATTCTGATTATTCTGTGGGCCTATTTTCCCGCTTTATGATCTAACTGCCTTGACTAATTACACCCACGCTTATCGATTTTTCAGTTTATTGATTCAGTTACGGTTTCGATTAGGTCAAAAATTCTATTCCTTGAATATACAACTAACAAAAAATTACATCATTATATAGATATATTTAGAAGGATTATAGTTTCAAGCAATGGTTTTTTTCTAATCGATTACCGTTTTCGAAACATTTTTATCTTCAATATTTTCCCAGAAAATTTATTTAGAAATTTAATGATTTCGACCAATCAGAGTGTTGCTTTGGTCGAGCACAGATTTTTTGCTCATTTTTTACTCGTCAACCGAAGCAGCAGCCGATACGGCACAACTTTGCAAGTCAAAATTATTTGGCACATAAAATAACATTCAATAAATGGAGATAACTTGTATTTTTTAAATTAAATATCATCTAAACAATATTACATGCGAACTGTTGACAAGAAAAATTTAATTATGCATAAAGATGTATGAAATCATACAGATTTTTTTAATTTATTTTTCTTCGTCAAAAAAGGTTTATACAAAAGCATACACTGATAGATAGTTAGGTATAAAACTGTGTCGATGATGCATATTGAGTACCAATCGTTGAAACAGTCGAACAATGTATAAAATCAAATAATGTTTAAACAATTTTTAATTATTGCATACAATACTTAAAAAGCGAAATTGGTCTTTAAAAATTAATTGTGGCTCTGTTATACACGGTGATCCATTTTACTTGCCGCAGCCGGATTACTCGGAACCTAAGTCAAATAGGGCAAAATGGTTCTGACAAAAGTTGTAGAGGGCAAAGGGGGCAACACAATAGGATTAACGCTTTTGACTTTGAACTTGACCTTCAAGGTTATTTCAAGGTCAAAGTATTTTTTTTAATGGGAACCCCCATTTTTGATATCGGATTCGGAAAGAGCGGGAAATTTTATGTCCAAAATGGTATTTAGGAAATTTTTTTCATAACCTTGAGAAGGGAATTTCAAGGTCAAATGCTACAAAATCCTATGATTACTATTTGCTAGCCTTTTCTCATGAATAGCAACCCTAATATTATAACGAGCTTGAAAATGTTGACCTTGAAAAGGTTTCTTTTACTTTTAGCATTACCCAGAAACAACGACGTGGACGTAATAAGGTTTGTTTCCTTTGGGGTGCTTGTTTTATATGAGTCCCCTTGCCTCTCACGATGGGGTGCTTGTTTCACGTGAGTCCCCTTGCCTCTCACTAACCTTGAAGCAAGTGTTCGAAATGACGACCATTTACTTCAAGACACATTGTCAAACGCCTTTGAAAATGGCGAACGGTGTTCAAAAAAGTTTGTTTCGGAATAGCAGCGCATGCTCGACGAATCCTGTCCTGCATATCTGCTCTTGTAGTGTGTTGTTGCTCAAAAACAGCATTTTTTAAGTACCCCCATAAATAAAAATCTAGTGATGTAAGATCGGGTGAGAAAGCAAGCCAGTTAACCAGACCTCCTCGCCTAATCCATCTGATTCCATAGTGCTCATTCAAAAAAGCCCTTACGATTCGAGCTAAATGTGATGTTGCGCCATTCTGCTGGAACCACATTCTTCGTCACGTTTCTAAGTCAACATCTTTTAGCAATCCAGGCAGTTTATCTCTTATATTAGCCGCAAGTAACTATGTTGATTTACATTTCCTTAAAAAAAAATAGAACCAATCAAGTGTCCATTGATAATCCCGCACCACACCATAACACTCCAACGTCTTTGATGGTTTACAGTCCGGTATCAACAAGGATTTACATCAGACCAGTAATGGCAATTATGCCTATTCAGTTCCCCATCACTTTGAAATTTTGCCTCATCAGAAAACAAAACAAAGTTAAAAAAGTCTGGATCATTTTGTATCATTTGTAAAGCCCACTGGCAAAATACAATCCGCTGTTGGAAATGCTAAAACTGTATCTCTTGAACCAAAGTGATATGATAGGCTTGATATCGAAACCTTTTCATAATTCTTAAAAAAGTACTTCTTGAAATACCAATTTCCCTTTCCACTCGACGAGCGTTAATGTGTGGATCAAGATGAATTACTGCAAGGATAGCTACAACTCGATTATCATTTTCATTATACTCATGGCGCCTACGTTGACGAACCATGTATCCACCATGAGCTCTTTGGGTTAAACGTCTGATAGCTCTATCATCAGGGTGTCGTCTGCCAGGATAGCGTTCAGCATAAAGTTGTACCGCAGCACGATAATTATTTTGGCTTGCTCCTAAAACCAAAATCATATCAACGATCTCGTTGGGTGGATAGTCAGCCATTTCAGAATCAGCTATTGATTATTATTAAATGTAATAAAAAAATGAAAAATGTTGGAAAATTACGGTAACTTTATTTAGCTAACTGTATTGCCAAAAATAATTCGTTAATCACATTTTGTTAATTTGAAATTTTAAATGAAAATAATCGTCCAAAAATTTAAGGTATTCAATTCAATTAAGCATTATTTCTTATTTTGATTGTAAATAAAACTAAAACTTCTTTTTATTGTTTGTTTTATGTGAAAAATGTGAATTAGTAGCGCTCGAATTACAGAAATACTAATTTTGATAATGTAATTATTTACAAGTTATTAATTATAGACATGTCTGCAAAAAAAATACTTAAAAAATGCTGTTTTTGAGCAACAACCCACTACAAGAGCAGATATGCAGGACAGGATTCGTCGAGCATGCGCTGCTATTCCGAGGCAAACTTGGTTGAACACCGTTCACCATTTTCAAAGACTTTTGACAATATGTCTTGAAGCAAATGGTCGTCATTTCGAACACTTGCTTCGAGGTTAGTGAGAGGCAAGGGGACTCACGTGAAATAAACACCCTATCATGAAAGGCAAAGGGACTCACGTGAAACAAGCACCCCAAAGGAAACATACCTTACTACGTCCACGTCGTTGTTTCTGGGTAACGCTAAAAGTAAGGAAAACCTTTTCAAGGTCAACATTTTCAAGCTCGTTGTAATATTGGGGTTACTATTCATGAGAAAAGGCTAGCAAATAGCAATCATAGGATTTCGTAGCATTTGACCTTAAAATTCCCTTTTCAAGGTCATGAAAAAAATTTCCTAAATACCATTTCGGACATAAAATTTCCCGCTCTTTCCGAATCCGATATCAAAAATAGGCGTTCCCATTTAACCCATTAAGGACGGGACGGACACTTTTTCGTGTCCAACTTCAAGCTACCACCAAGCCAATAATTTAATTGCAAAAAAATTCGCGAACCACCGTTTCCTATGTTTTTAAGTATGCTCTTTCCGATTATGACACTTAATTTTTTCTAAAATGAGTTTTTTCATGTAAAATTTGAAGATTAAAAAAAAAGCACTGATTTTTTGGAAAAAAAAATTTTTGTGATCGAAATTTGTTTGCCTTTCGATTTTTTTATGGGCTTAAAATTCATAAAAAAGGTGTCCATGATACCTTAACTAAAAAATATCGGCTCTACGAAAACCCAAATATATATATTTTTTAATAAATTTGCGTAAATAAACAAAAATTTCATTCACTAACTTCACCGATTTTTATGGCCATTTTCGAAAAAAACCAAAAATGGTCCCCAAAAATCTGAAAAAATGCAAACGTGTTCCTTGACTGATTCTAAGCATTTTTTGTTCTTATAAACTTTTCATGAAAGTCGATAGTTTTCGAGAAAAAAATTATCAAAGTTTGAAAAAGCGTTCTTTAGTCGGCTAATAACACTACCGTTGCCTAGCTCTTACCACGGGGAGGTACACGCATAATCAAGAGCCTCGTTTTTTTTGTTTTTTTTGTTTTAAAATTTTTTTTTTGTTTTTAATTTGTTTTTTTTTTTCTTTTTTGTTCATTTTTTATGTTTTTCTTGTTCATTTTCTTTTAATTTTCTTTTGTTTTGTTCATGACGTGTGAAAAGTAAGAAAGCAGGACGAACACAAGTAAAATTCACAGTTTTTGCACATTTTTTGTGTCCTTGCGTTACATTTCTCAAAATTTTGACAATATCCTTTCTTTGCAACATGTACGCTTTCGTGCGTCTTTGATTTAGCTAGATAGAATTTTGCAATTTCCAAGGCGATCGATTTTGTTCCTACTTTATCATCATGAACTAAATTTCGAAGAATTGACGCATTAGTTATTGATGATTGTATCAATCTTAAATTGTCATTTTCGAAAAAACCAAAAATGGTCCCCAAAAATCTGAAAAAATTCATACGTGTTCCTTGAATGATTCTAAGCATTTTTTGTTCTTATAAACTTTTCATGAAAGTCGATAGTTTTCGAGATAAAAATCGGTGAAGTTAGTGAATGAAATTTTTGTTTATTTACGCAAATTTATTAAAAAATATATATATTTGGGTTTTCGTAGGGCCGATATTTTTTAGTTAAGGTATCATGGACACCTTTTTTTATGAATTTTAAGCCCATAAAAAAATCGAAAGGCAAACAAATTTCGATCACAAAAATTTTTTTTTCCAAAAAATCAGTGTTTTTTTTTTTAATTTTCAAATTGTACATGAAAAAACTCATTTTAGAAAAAATTAAGTGTCATAATCGGAAAGAACATACTCCAGAACATAGAAAACGGTGGTTCGCGAATTTTTTTGCAATTAAATTATTGGCTTGGTGGTAGCTTGAAGTTGAACACGAAAAAGTGTCCGTCCCGTTCTTAATGGGTTAAAAAAACACCTTAACATAACCTTGAAGGTCAAGTTCAAGGTCAAGAACGTTAGTCCTATTGTGTTGCCCCCTTTGCCCTCTACAACTTTTGTCAGAACCATTTTGCCCTATCTGGCTTAAGTTCCGAGTAATCCGGCTGCGGCGATTAAAATGGGTCAATGTGTATAATGTAAAGCACTGACTAGGCTATTATTTTATAATCCAATCGCACAGAAATTTAGGTTTTTTAATTATGACAGACGCAATTCAATAAATTTAGTTATCAGGTTTCAAACATTTTGTAGATAAAATAAAATAGACAAATATTTCAGTCTATACTTTCTTGTATTAAAATTGATTTAAAACAATGGTTACAATCAATGATTCATAATTTTAATGTTTTAATGATGAAGATGTATACTTATCAAACATAAAATTGGTTCGAATCTAGATTTAGCAAGTGTTTCAAATTCGTCTAGTAGGACTAAATAGGTAAAATAGATAAATTCATCTATCGAAGTCTTTAAATAATTTAAAGTATATTTAATTGTAACATTTACATTAATCAATTGATGTAAGATAAATAAGTGAAAATTATCGATTGCAACGTTTAAACAAAATTATATACTAAATTTAAAAATTTGATGTGCTTTTGTCATCAGGTTTCTTTGCAGATATGTGGTGGTCCTTTTTTCAATTGTTTTCATGAAATTTCTTCGTGGTTCGCATTTTATTCTTTTGCAATCAATTTTTATTGCGTTACGTAAATATAGATGATCGTGGACGAGGTGAAGGTTAAGCTGGTGGTCCAGTTGGTAGTTGGGTTGATGGACGTGGAAAAGGTTGTGGCATACCTTATACTGGCGGTGAGTACATAGAGTTGGTGATTGCATACGGTTAGGCTGGTCGTAATGTCAATGTTACAGCGGAATTTCATGCATTGAATTTCCCTGCAAACAGGCATCCAAATCCTTATATCATATTAGCTGCAGTTTGACGCGGTCGTGAGGATGGAAATCTAATTCCTGTAGCATGCCATGGTGCTAATCATGAAGTAGTCGGTGCTCCTCAAGTCGCGAGAAACGTTGAAAATGAAGAAGCCGTGCTTGACTGTCTCGAAGAGGATCCAACGAAAAACATTAAAAAGGTCACAGATATGCTTGATTTGAGCTATTCCACAGTAAGTAAAAATTTGTAAAATATTTTTTTGAATATGACGTGTTAAAAATAACTTTTCCGACATTCTAGAAAACTTTGGAGCTTTACTAACATGTGTCGTTTGGTCCGTATGTTGTCGCATGTTTTTATTATATAATTCGAACGAAAGGTAGATACGCAGTAAATCAAGAAGATTTTTTTTATTATATCCGTGTTTATTTACAAACAGTCTCGCATACTGAGACAATAAGGAAATTTAATTACAATTTAGTAAGAATATACATGTTATTTAATAGAATACTCCATTAAGTATTCTGTCTTTGTTTTACGAGGTGTTGATAACATTATCAATTTATTTATTTATTTATGTGCTCAATATTTTGTTATTTTATTCTAGTGTTTGTAATGAATATCTTGAGTAGCTTGTTGATAAGTTTATTTGGATGATTTTTAAGTCTGGAGTCATATTTTTCGTAGAATGTTTTAATTTCTTAATTGACTGATGGAAGTTATAGAATATTTCTAATAATTTTATTTCTAGTGAATTATTGAATCCAAACTATACTACGTAGTACTTTCGATTGAAATCTTTCAAGTATTTCAATATTCAAGCTTGCAGCAGCACCTCATAGCCGAATACCATAAGTACAGATTGGTGTAAGTACAGCTTTATTATAAAAGTAGCTTATTTTCGATTCACAGCTTTGATTTTCCTTTCATGAGCCAGTATATTTTCCTCCATTTCAAATTCAATTGTTAGTGTTTAGTGAATATATGTTATTTCTATCTAAATCTTCGGTCTGGGTGCCTAAGCATTTTACCAGGTTACTTTATGGGATGTATTTATCGTTTAGTCTAATAGCTGGGAGGGTCTCTTTGTAGTGTAGTATCTGTATAACAAATGAAATTTTGTGCTAAGAACACTGCCCTGTAGCACTCCTACTTTTATAAGCTGGCGTCTTGATTTATTGTTGTTTATTTTTATCTAAAAGGTTACGTTTCGTAGATATGACTGTAGTATCTTATAATGGTGCTCAGGAAAAAAACTTTTGAGTTTGTGCAATAGGCCTTTATGCCAAACTTTATTGAAAGTCTGAGCAACATCAAGAAATATGTCAGTGCAATACTGTTTTTCTTCAATGGCATTCCTTGCAGCAGATACTATTATTCTGTTTACTTGTTCTATTGTGGAGTGATTAGACCTAAATCCAAATTGATGATCTAGGATAAGTTTTCTACTTAATATTATTAGGTTACTTAATATAATTATTATTAATAATAATTAATATTATTAATTACTTAATATTATTCTGGCTAGAATTAGTTTTAAAAAAGTTTTGGAATATACTGGTAGAATGTTAATAAGACTATATGAGGTCACAAGTTCTAGTTCTTTACGAGGTTTAAGAATCAAAATAATCTCTGCTATTTTCCACTGTGTGAGAAAATATTGCATACTTGAGTATGCATCAAAAATACATATTATGAATCTTATTACTATTGCGGGTGACATTTTGATCATTTCTCTGGTAATATTATCATATCTGGGGACTTTTTTATTCTTAATATTATCAATTATTTGTAATACTTTCTTTATTTCAATCGGTTTTTTAGATTTACTATCTTGAACCTCACAAGTTTTCAGTAAAGTTTCTTATTCTTAATCGCTGACTAATCTTTGGTGAGATGTAAATCCTGTACAGAGATGATCTGAGAACGTTTCAACTTTTTCCTCGTCAGATTTGGCTTATTTTACAACAGGCCTTAGATAGGTGGCATAAACATTTTTTTTATTTACTCCTAAGGTACTTTACAATCTGTCTACATGAAGACAATAAGTAAATTTTTATAACTGTATGTTTAATTTACATGGCTACAGAAGATTATTCAAGTGAGTATTCTTACTAGTTCTTAACATTATCGAGAGACATTGTACAATATTCTGCTTAAACTTTCATAATTTTATGTTTCTTGAGTCTGGTGTTTTTGATTGAATCTTTGAGAAGTTTGCTGATAAGTTCGTTTGAGTGGTTTTGAAGTATTGTATTGTAGCTAATATTGTATTTTGAGTAGAAATTTTTAACTTCTTCTTTTACTGTTGGGATCTTTAGATCATTTTGAATGATTTCGTTTGAGACAAACCAAGGAGCGCGTACAATATTACAAAGTACTTTCGATTGGAATCTTTCCAGAATTTTAACGTTCGAATTTAAAGAAGCACTCCATAATTGAATGCCGTAGGTTCATACTGGTTTGAGTATAGCTGTGTATAGTAAAAGTTTGTTTTTGATTGTCAGCTCCGATTTTTCTCCTATGAGCCAGTGCATTTTCTTCCACTTTAATCTTAACTGTTTTCTTTTTGTAAATATGTGCTCTCTCCATGTTAACCTTCAATCCAAGTGTATACCTAAATATTTTACCTGTTCGCTTTGTGAGGAATGTATTTGTCCTTTAATTTAATAGGTGGACAGGTATATTTCCAAAGATTAAATGTAGTGTTTATTGATTTGCTCTTGTTTACTATTATTCTCCACGAGTTAAGCCTGTAATGTAAATGTTGATTTATGTAATTCTGTAATATTTCTGTTGCTATTTTTGCTTCATGATGTGTTATTAGAATTTCTGTATCATCTGTATAAATTGCTGTTATAATGCTTGGGGACTTTGGTAGGTCAGACGTGTATAGAAGGTATAGTATTGGTCCTAAAACACTTCCCTGTGGCACTCCTGCTTTTATTGCTTGACGTTGAGATACCTTATCATTTATTTTAACTTAGAATGACCTGTTATGGAGATATGCTTTTAATCACTTTCAGTGACGTTCAAGAAATATTCCCTTGAGTTTAAACAGAAGCTCATTGTGCCAGACTTTGTCAAACGCCTGAGCGACATCGAGAAATATATCTGTGCAGTACTGTTTGTCTTCGATGGCTTTTCTCCCAACGTTAACAATTCTGTTAACTCGTTCGATCGTTGAGTGATTGCATCTAAATCGGAATTGATAGTCTGATAAAAGTTTTTTATTCACATTAATTGGGCTAATTCTAGTTAGATTAATTTTTTGAAGACTTTTTCGAGTATTGGTAATAGACTGATTGGTCTATATGAAGTAACAAGTGTCGTTTCTTTACCGTGTTTAGGTATTAATATAATCTCTTCTTCCATTGAGAGGGAAAATAGCAATGGCGGAAAAATGCATTTAACACTATTGTTATACACTACCGTCCATAAAGATTTGCCATCCCCTTGCTGAAATCATCAAAACTTTAGAGTTTTATGGCTCAGTTTCTATAAGAGCTAGAAAATCCTGCGGGGTCTCATTTGAAAGGTCTTGCCAAGACCTTTCAAATGTTGTAAAACATAATTGATTTTATTTGTTTTTTGTACAACTTGTGACGTCATAAACAAATTGTTTTTTTTTAATTTTTTCACATCAACTTCGACCCCGATTTATTTATATAACGGATTCTACGATGGAAAAACTGTATAAGCCATTCGATAGAGCTTTCATAAAGCTACAAAATCCATATCCGGAAAATTTTTTTACCTTTATTTTTTATGAGCTATATGGTGTTTTATACAAAAACAAAGATTTTCAAAAAATGGGCTGTATTTTTTTTATTTTCAACTCTAAAGAAAAAACACTCAGAAGAAAAAATGTAGTATTTTGCAAGAGCTATCAAATGCGCCACTCAGAATTTAAAAAAAAAAAATTTTTTTTTTCACGTTTTTTAGAATTGAAATTTTTCTAGAAAAAAAACTGAAATTACATATATTTAATAAATTTAGTAAGTAACTAGTATTTATAACTGAATGCGCTTACAAACAATGATAACAAGATACATTTATTGTATTCGACGTTTGTAACAGAGGAATTTGCATTGTTTTCATTTTTAATGACTTTCTACAGTATTGTGCTCACCGATAATCACTGTGATAATCACTGAGTGTTTACGTGGTTTGATTTACTTAACTTTCATGAATGTATACATATAGCAGAGAATACGTATGGAAATTCAGTCTTTTATCAGCTTTAATGAGTGAAATATCAATGTGTCCAATCTAGTCAGTAAATTATGCATGTATTTTTTGTTCATTAAAAATGACGAAAAAAAGAAACTTAAGCATTGAAGAGCGATTTGAGATAGTAGCCTTGCATAAAGTGAATAAAAGTAATAATGAAATTTCCAAAATTTTGAATATTCCAAGTAGAACAGTTGATTATAACATTAAAAAATTCATAACTCAACGAAATATCAAAAACAAAAAAATTTCAGGAAGGCCTAGGAAAACTACGAGCGCTACTGATAAACACATTTGTAGTATAAGTACACATAATCCAAGACTCACGGCACCCGAACTTGCTGTTGAAACTCAAAAAGCGTATGATGTTAAACTTAGTGTTACTACGATAAAGAGACGACTTCATGAAGATGGACTATACGGTCGAATAGCAATTAAAAAGCCTTTACTAAAACCGATTAATAAAAAGAAACGATTGGCTTGGGCCAGAAAACATAACATTTGGACCATTGATGATTGGAAAACAGTTTTGTGGTCTGATGAGAGCAAATTCGAGGTTTTTGGTAGTAAACGCAGATGTTTTGTGCGGAGAAAAAATAAGCAAAAACATTTAGAGAAAAATATGTGTGCTTCGGTTAAACATGGTGGCGGCTCAGTAATGGTATGGGGTTGTTTTGGTGGTTCTAAGGTTGGTGATCTTCTTAAAATTGATGGCAAGTTGAAAAAAGAAGGTTACAAAAAAATTCTTGAAAAAAATGTTGCATCTTCCGGAACAAGAATAATTGGTCGCAAATTTACGTTCCAACAAGATAACGACCCAAAGCATACTTCAAAGTTATGTAAAAGTTATCTTGCTCAATTGGAGAAGAAAAAAAAATTAGTTGTGATGGAATGGTCACCGTACTCTCCTGATCTTAACCCTATCGAACTGTTGTGGGATGATCTAGATAGAGCAGTAAAGAAGGTAGGACCTACTTCCCAAAAGGATCTTTGGAATATCTTAGAAAATGAGTGGAAAAAAATAAGTGCATAAACTTTAGAGAAACTTGTAGCACGAATGCCTCGAATTTGTAAAGTAGTTATAGCAAACAAAGGTAGACATTTCGATGAAAAAACGTTTAAATAACACAGGCCGACAGAATTTGACAAAAATATTTTACCAAGAACCCGAGTATAGTTTTCCGAAGGTTTTCTGCGCGCTGAATCCGAATCCGAGGTCAGAATTACTCTGGTGGCTCCGGTTTTCGAGATATCCTAACCTTAAAGTGCAAAAAACGCGATTTTTGCCTATATTTGAGGTTATGTAGCAAAGAAAAGAAATTTTTTTTCAAAAAACTGTATACATCAAATTAAAGTATGAGTTTTCTGTTTTCAAATGCCGTTGAGTATGCTCGGATATCTTTTTTTTTCACGAAGTTACACAAATTTGAAAATTTCAAATTTTATGAATTTAAAAAGCACCACATCATTCAACCCAAGCTATCTAACAAGTAACCATATTAAAGAGCCACTCACCAATTTAAACCAAACTTGGAAATATGACAAAACACTAAAAAATATTGTGAACATCGTGCTTCTATTTACAAAATGCTCTCTTACGGGTAGAAACCACCCCTGCCAACCCCTAAACAGGCTCACCCACATAACTCTGGGTAGAGCAAGTTTAATTAACTGCTTTTTGATAAAAAAACTCATTGTCTAATCACAGGTATGCGTACTAATATGATCTAGATAGGCCTCATCCCCAAATACCTCCTCAACCAGCCCTCCCAACCCCTAAGCAGGCACACCCACATGACGCTGGGTAGAGCAAGTTAGCCAAGTGCTTTTTATTTCAAATTTGTGTAACTTCGTGAAAAAAAAAGATATCCGAGCATACTCAACGGCACTTGAAAGAAGAAAACTCATACTTTAATTTGATGTATACAGTTTTTCGAAAAAAAATTTCTTTTCTTTGCTACATAACCTCAAATATAGGCAAAAATCGCGTTTTTTGCACTTTAAGGTTAGGATATCTCGAAAACCGGAGCCACCAGAGTAATTCTGACCTCGGATTCGGATTCAGCGCGCAAAAAACCTTCGGAAAACTATACTGGGGTTCTTGGTAAAATTTTTTGTCGGCCTGTGTAATTAGTATTGTTTCGTTTTTGTTTACAACTGAAATTTATATTCAGATTGTGATAATATATTAATTACAAGCGTTATTAGTATTATAAATAATGAAATTATTATTGTTATGTTATTATTGAAACGTTGTAATAAATAAATTTTGTAGAAATATTGTAACCAAATTATGTTAATCTATTCTGAGTAAGTAATAAATTATGGCTCAATAAATGTATCTTGTTATCATTGTTTGTAAGCCCATTCAGTTATAAATACTAGTTTCTTACTAATTTTATTAAATATATGTAATGTCAGTTTTTTTTCTAGAAAAATTTCAATTCTAAAAAACGTGAAAAAAAAATTTTTTTTTTAAATTCTGAGTGGCGCATCTGATAGCTCTTGCAAAATACTACATTTTTTCTTCTGAGAGTTTTTTCTTTAGAGTTGAAAATAAAAAAAATACAGCCCATTTTTTGAAAATCTTTGTTTTTGTATAAAACACCATATAGCTCATAAAAAATAAAGGTAAAAAAATTTTTCGGATATGGATTTTGTAGCTTTTTGAAAGCTCTATCGAATGGCTTATACAGTTTGTCCATCGTAGAATCCGTTATATAAATAAATCGGGGTCGAAGTTGATGTGAAAAAATTAAAAAAAGACAAATTGTTTATGACGTCACAAGTTGTACAAAAAACAAATAAAATCAATTATGTTTTACAACATTTGAAAGGTCTTGGCAATACCTTTCAAATGAGAACCCGCAGGATTTTCTAGCTCTTATAGAAACTGAGCCATAAAACTCTAAAGTTTTGATGATTTCAGCAAGGGGATGGCAAATCTTTATGGACGGTAGTGTATACATATATTATTGCTCTTAAGGGTAGTTTTTAGATCATTTTCCTTGTCATTTTATCATATCCGGGAGTTTTTTTGCAATTGATGTTGTTAATAATCTGTAATACTTCCTTTTTTATGTGACAGAAATTGAGCAGTGATTAAAACAAAGTCTCGACACATAATAAAAGCGTCAATGCCAAGACTTCAGCGATAAGCTGCTGAAGTCAGCAGCGCACGTGTGCGCGCTTGTTGAGCCTTTGCAGCAGAGACAAACTAATGAGAAGGAGACGAAAAATAGGAAGAAGAGAGGGAGAGTAGGCTGCGGCAGCGAGGCAGGCGCGCGACGAGTTGCGATTAGCCGGTTCTAGAGTACGGACGCTACTTTCGCCAGAGTATTAATTAAATCTAACCCGTTACTTATATTCGACTTGAGTTAAGTCTCCGATCACAAGAGAGAAAAGAGTTTGCCATTAATTATCGTGTTTCGAATTCAAATAATAAAGGTAACACCACAAATCAGACTTATATAAACCAAAAAAAGGGACCAAAACAACAGAGTGAGTACTTCGACGCTCTATTCTCGATAAAGCGAAATCTCTTCCTTGTTTTCTCTCTCTCTTCATTTCGATGACTACTTACTATATTCAGTGTTCCCTTTTCGGTGAATCCATTTGTTTGCGTACGGGGACCGGGTGCGTAACGACGACCAACCGCGTATTTTATAATAGTTATTTAATAAATCGTAAATTAGATAGTAACGCGATAGAGGTATCAATACTAGACATATTATCTTATGTATCTATATATATATAAATCTATCTTATGTTATCCGTGTATTTTCATTTTAATAATCCAGCGAGCCCCCCCCCCCCCCCCCCCATTACTCTCACTTGTCCCTCGCGTGGACGAATTTCGGACATTGTCGGCAAAAACGCGATCCATTCGCTGAGACGGTCGGGGTACCGTACCGAAGGTTCAATTCGCCCCAGTCAGGACCACTCGGAGCTAAAACGGTCTAACACGTGGTCGTTTTAAAAAAAAATCAAAACTGCCACGTAACACCTTTAATTTCACTATTTTTATTGGTATGGCTTCTTGGATATCTGAGTTTTCTAATAGAATTTTTCCTTCTTGTTCAGTGATTAATCTTTGATGAGGTTTAAAGCCTGAGTTTTGCGATAGATGTTTTGCGAACGTTTCTGTTTTTTCCTCGTCAGATCTGGCCTAATTATCACAGTTTCTTCTGATAGGTGGTATAAATGAGGTTGGACTCTTAAACCGTTTAGTTACTTTCCATAATGAGTAATCCGTTATTGCTGTTGGACTGAGAGCTTTTAGACTATTTTGCATTTGTTTATTTTTGTCTTCGTATATCATTTTCTTTAAATCTTTAATTGCTTTGTTTAGTTTCTTTTATAATTTTCACGTATCCATTTTTCCTTTTGGTTCGTTGTTAGGGTAGACATATCGTCCCCTGGTTTTATTTGCATTTTTGGCTGTTATGTTCCTTTATTATGAGGTTAGTGAATTGTGTATTCTTTACACTTTGCTTGCAAACTATCATTTCACTTATTTGGCTTATAGGTTTACTTTCAAGAGAGCAGAGCGCAAATAGCACGTTTGGCCTCCTCGAGGTTCAAACGTAAACTTGGCATAAACATAACTGATCTTTTTAGTCGTTTGGTAGATTTTCATATTGAATAATCTGTTATTTCTGTCGGATTCAGGGTTTTGAAATACTTTTGCATTTGTATGTTTTTTTCTTCATATAACTTTTATATATATTTTCTTTAGTTCTTTAAATATTTTATTTACTTTTGTCTTACATTGATTCGATCTGGTTATCTAGTTATCTGGAGCAGTGGCAAGCTCAGCAGTAATACCTGTAGAGAAAGGAGCTTCACGCAAAGAAAATCGCGTGCAGAAGAGGAACGCATGTAGTAGCATAGCTAGCTACAGCTACGCGCAGCAGCAGAGTCAGTTGCAGTAGCAGTAGTATCTCCGCCAATAGCAGAGTCGATGGCAGCAGAGAATGCGGCGAGGAACGGTCGTCAGGTTACGAAGATCGGTGCCCTGTTTGGTTTCTTTCTTCCGTCTTATATGTTCGGGCGTCACAGTTCGTGTGTGGCCAGGAAGTGTTTTCAGCAAATTATTGTATGAACGATTGAGTGATGTTAGTGGACGTTCTATTTTGTGTATATCGTTGTGACGTTGTAAATCTTTCTTTATCAGCATTACATAATTTATTTATTTAACCAATCATTGCAATGAATCACAAATTCATTCAAAGAATATGAATATTGAGATCTACGGAATGGCTTTCAAAAACGAATTCATTAATAGTAATTTTATTTTAATAATGACCAAGACTATATTATCAAACGTCTTTTAAGCTATAATTATGATACCTATAATTAACTTGTAAGTCAAATAAGAAATTATGGTACTATACGAGGTGTGTTCAAAAAGTAAGGTGACTTTTCAAATTTCACGGGCAACGTACTTTCGATTATCGATTTTATTGTTTTGTTATGTCGGTACACTCTTCCCGAACATCTGTACCAGCATTTTTTGTTTGGTTGTGAGAGGCGTAAAGGTTATAAGTGTTCTGCGTGCTCGGCGATTTCTTGCTATTGAAAAATATGGATCAAAGGATTTGCATCAAATTTTGTGTAAAAAATAAAATAAAGTGCTCCGAAACACTTGAAATGTTGACGGTGGCATACGGCGAAACTGTTCTGAGTAAAAAAAATGTTTACAAGTGGTACAAACTCTTCCAAGATGGCCGGGAAGATGCCAATGGCGAGCCTCGCTCTGGACGTCCAAGTACGTCAACAACTGATGAAAATGTTCAAGCAGTGAAGAAAATTGTTCTGGAAAATCGTCGAATCACTATCAGAGAAGTTGCTGAGGATGTTGGTATATCGCTTGGCTCGTGCCATGAAATTTTTTCTAACGTTTTGGGCATGAGACGTGTGTCAGCGAAGTTTGTTCCGAAATTGCTAAATTTTGACCAAAAGAACCGTCGCATGAGCATCGCTCAAGAACTGTTGAATGACGTCAACGACGACCCAGATTTACTCAAAAGGGTCATAACTGTTGACGAATCATGGGTATATGGTTATGATATCGAAACCAAAGTCCAATCGTCCCAATGGAAGAGCCCAGATGAGTCAAGACCGAAAAAAGCACGCCAAGTTCGATCAAATGTCAAAGATTTGCTCACTGTTTTCTTCGATTACCATGGCGTGGTGCATCAGGAGTTCTTACCATATGGACGTACGGTCAATAAACAGTATTATCTTGAAGTTATGCGCCGTTTGCGAGAAGCAATACAAAGAAAATGCCCAGAATTGTGGAAAAACAATTCATGGCTTTTGCATTACGATAATGACTCACTCATCTTTGCTTGTGAGAGATTTTTTGGCCAAAAACAACACCACAATCATGCCTCAGCCACCATATTCACCGGATTTGGCCCCATGTGACTTTTTCTTGTTCCCAAAACAAAAGAGACCTATGAAAGGACGGAGATTTGCAACGATTGAAGAGATAAAGACTGCATCGCTGGAAGAGCTCAAGGCTATACCGAAAAGTGTTTATGAGAAGTGCTTTGAGGATTGGAAAAACCGTTGGCATAAGTGTATTGTATCTGAGGGGGATTACCTTGAAGGGGACAACATAAATATTGATAAATAAATAAATATTTTTTCTTAAAAATACAAAGTCACCTTACTTTTTGAACACACCTCGTATACGAGGTCTGTCCAAAAAGTTTTGGACCTATCTTTATATATCCATGAACGTCGACAATAAAGCCTTACGAACCTTCCGATTGCCTGCTGATATCTGCCGGATGTATAATTCATGTGCAAACGTATCTGTGTTAACAAAACTATTTTTGAGTTCTGCGGAATTTGTGATTGTTAAAAATGACTGAAAAACAAGATTTCCATCAAATTTTGCTTTCAACTCGAAAAAACGACTTTAGAAACTATTCAGGTGATGCAGGAGATCTTTAGGAATGAGTGTATGAGCAAAACATGAATAAAAAAGTGTGATAATCATTTCTAAGGAGGCGCATTTCTATTAATAATGATTCTCGTTCTAGCCGACCTTCAACGACAAAAACATTGGATAATATTGAGCGGATGCGACTTGCGACCAAACAAGATTGTTATGTGACTGCGGAAAACAGAAGACCTTAGAATACAAAAAACTATAATTTGAGAAATTTTATCCTCAAATTTATAAATGACACACGTGTGTGTGAAGTTAATTCCGAAATTGCTCAGTGAAGAGCAAAAAAAGTTTCGCTTAGGTATCGCTCAGGATAACTTAGTAATGGTCAATAAGGATGATACTATGCTTAAAAAGGTTATTACTGTTGATGAACATGGGTTTATGATTGTGATCCTGAAACAAAAAAAAGAACAGTCTTTACAGTGGAAGTATTCTGAATAGCCAAGACCAAAATGCAAAATCAAAGTCGTAACGATGTTAAATCAATATTAATTGTTTTTTTTCTTTTAAAGGTGTTGTGCATCACGAATGTGCACTGACAGATTAGACTATAAATAAAGAATATAACATTCAAATTTTGAAATGTTTGAGTGAAGCAGAGCGAAGGAAACATCTGAGCTTTTGGTCAAGTGGTGACTGGTGTCTCCATCACGATGATGCGCCAGCATATTCATTGAATCTTGTGCAATAGTTTCTGAGTAAACGCAGTATTGCATTGTTTCGACAACTTTCGTATAGTCTTGACATAGCGCCTTGTGACTTTTGGCTGTTTCCAACCATCAAAAAGCCATTAATAGGAGCTATTCAATGCCAAAATGGCGGTTAAAAATAATGCTACGAGTGTACTTAAAGTGGTTCTATTGCCAAGTGCACAACTTCGAGTAGCCGCGTGATTAAAACAATATTTTTTGTCTTCTACTTGCTTGTTATAAAAAAGTTATTGATAAATGGAAACGAAAAAATTTGGAAGTGCTACTCATATTATCTAGTTTCTTATAAACTTTGACCGAATTCGATATCCACTTTTGTTCGTTTACAAAAAATTATAACCTGAAAAATGCCAAAATTCATAACGTTGATAGACAAAAGACTGTTGTGAATTTTCGGAATTCAAAAATTTGTTTATGTTATATTATTTCATAAGATTTCGAGAGTACATGTATAAGATTATAGGTCAAAATACTGATTTAAAAAAATTTTAAAAGCTTTTTCGAAAACCTACGTGGTATTGCGGCGACAATTTTTGGCACTTATCAGCAACATTTTTAATAATAGCATAAAAAAATTCACAACAATCTATAATTTTGAACACGGCAACTGATTTAAAATTTAATTAACTTCATTCTGTTAAAGATTGGTAATATTCTTCAGTTTATTTCTAAGTTATTTTTCAAAAACAAAATAAAAAATCTACGTTTTATGAAAAAATACATTGAAAACTATTTTTAACTATTTATAACTGAAGTTTAATATGAAAAGAAACTGAAGAAAATTACAAAATTTTGACACAACGAAGTTAATAAAATTTTTAAGCGATTTACGTATTAAAAATTATAAGTCGCTATAAATTTTGGCAATTTTTAGGTTATAATTTTATGTACATAAACAAAAGTAGATATCGAATTCGGTCAAAGACGATGAGAAACTTGATAATATGAGGAGTACTTCCAAATTTCAATTATCAATAACTGATAATATTATCAATTCCATTTATCAATAACTTTTTCGTAACTAGCGAGTAGAAGACAAAAAATATTGTTTTAATGGCGCGGCTACCCGAAGTTGAGCACTTGACAAAACAATCACCTTAAGATCATCCCTAAAAGTAACTTCTACGATTGTTTCGAAATGTGACAACATCGTTGCAACCATGTTATTTATTTAAGCGGGGATTACTTTTAAGGATGTCACTCGCCCGACGGCAAAGAATAACGCTAGAGTGGAGATAAAAGATGGGCCCGATACTTTCCGTACAGATCTCGTATTCACAAATTTTAAGGAAGCAAACAAATTTTTGCTTTTGAAATGTAAACAAAGGATTTGGTAGCTCCAAGATTCTAGATTTTAGATATTTCGATCAAATATTTGTTCGAGTTATAATTTTTACGCAATTCTGAGAAATTGCGTGAAACAAAATGTTTGTATTGTTTGTTGATGTTTAATTTTTTGCTTCATGGGTTTGAAAAACTGTTTGGACCAAACTACTGCACGAACCGGATAAGCCTGTTTATTTAGTTTTAATAATTTTGATTCCCATTTCTAAAAACTTTAATATCAACATTATTCATTGAGATATTGGATTTGAGATAGAAAAAGATTCTTTTATATTTATTCATCGATATCTCAGCAAACGATTGTCCTACAGGGATCCCATTTAAGAGTAATTTTGAAAACTGAAATAAATTTTCTATAAAATTCCTTCAAAATATTTTCGAAAACAAGGTTATTTTACCTTCAGTATTGAATTAAAGAAAGCAATAAAAAATTTTTTTCTCTTGTTTTGAAAAATCGACTGCATCTATGCTAATAACGATGGAATGGTTAATGTTCTCAAAAATTTCTATTCTGCATTATATCGTCAAAAAGCTTTTAAATTTCTAGACTGATGTACTAAATGATTTTATAGAATCGATTGATCAAAGTTTTGGAAAAAATTAAAGGAGTAAGATTTTTAGTAATGCTAATATAAAATAATAAACATTGTTTAATCTTTTAAAAAAATGGATAAATTGATTTTTTTTTCACATTTTCTATAATTTCGCATTTGTTATTGACTAAATTAAAAAAAAATATTTGAACAAAAAAACTTTCAAAAAAGTTTCTTTAAAAAATTTATTTAATTATTTTTACTTGATTTATTTTTAAAGTAATAAATCTATTTTGTATCATCATTTTCTTTATTTAAATTAATTGAATAATTTAATAGTTGATTCACGTTAAACCTATCCAGTACTCATTGTAGGGAATTTCGTGCAAGAAATTCTTGACATTTTTTACGAAATTAATAAGTGTTAAAAACAGTTATTTTCAAAACTCATCTCTTTCGATAAGAAAAAACGAACCATCAGTTTTTTTTCTAAAATAATAATTTTTTAAATTAGATAAAAAGAAATAAACAAATGATTTATAAGCTTTAATTATTTTTTTATTTTTTATTCATTCTAATAACATTCATCCGTGCTAAAAGTGGCCGAGCTAGTAACTATGGTCTAAGACGACTATCAACATTGGGAGAGGGAGAGATACCGATATCGGGGATAAGTAGAACCTTTTAGTCCTACAAATATTATCGTACAAAACTTTCCAAACCGTTGTCCTCAACAACAATGATAATACACGCAAAACATTTTCAGATTAACGGTCCGTAATGGCTTCTATTATACTACACTGTGATCTAGAAACTCCGCCCGTATACTAATATTGAATTCCGTATATTGCAGAACTCGCCTAACGTATGCTCAACAAAATGTGAATTGAAACGTGAAGCAATGGAATAATATGTTGTTCTCTGACAAATCTCAGTTTTTATAAAAAATTACATTACGTTATTAAGGCATTCAGGGACATGATGGGCCGTCGATTGTATCAAAATTATCCAAATCTTCGCAATTTAGCTGCATCTTACGAGCGTCATAATTGAGATTTGGCAAAGAGTTTATCATCAATGATCCGAAATTGCATTTGGATTATTCTTGGTTGTAAACAGTGATTTGAAGTAGAGAGAGCAACATTAACTTACATACTCACCCATCAACCTCAGCACCTTCGTATACATATACACACATTAATGTGGAAATTGATGTTATTTTCCATCTGCCGTCTCTCCAGTTTGCGGATAGAGAAATGTTGACCATGAATATTGAGTGTACCGGAAAAATAAAATATCTAGGGTGGACAATTAATCAGCTAGGGGAATGAACTCTGAACATAAACTAAATTTAGGAAGTGAGGGAAAAATATTACTACTTCAACTCGGGAAGGCCATTACGATAAATCTGCTAGTTCCAATCGAATGAAAGCCCCGGTAGTTGAAGTTGGCCTTATGGATATGGGATGGGAGAAAAGAGAGAACCAAACTCACGTCGCAAGTAAAGAAGTCCAACTGATGTCAGTGAAGCAATTTCTATGGTAGTTACATTGACCCAAGAGGCATTTAATGCTCTAAGGATAAATACGGAGAGTAAGAGAGCTATACACTATGAAGATTATTCAAAACGAAAGTTCAGCAAGCTGCGGCAGGAGGTATAGGCTCTTGAGAAGGTTATTAAGAAGAAGAAGAGCCGCCATAATGAGCTCAAGGCCATGGTCAGGAGTATCTTGAGAGTGGTGAAGGAGTACGAGAAGTTCCACTAGAGCAGAACTCCGGAGGACATTGAATCTTAAATTAAAAAGGGAAAGGACTGAGTAAAGAGAACAATAACACAATAATATCCGATGGACGAATACAAGGGTGCGATACGAGCAAACAAAAGAAGAAGGTAACTCACTCCAGGCTAAAAAACACCCATCCTGACGGAATAAAAATTAAGGCCTCATGGAATCTGACACATACCGACATCCTACAATTGGTAAAATCAGCTTCCGATTTTATGGTTGTAGTGGAAAGATTTATTCGAATTAAGCGTACCCTTGGGAGATAGCGGTAGAACTCAAGATGTCAGAAACTGAGACTTAGGTGCTACTGAGAGCAGTGGAATTCGCACAAAATGAGTTAACGGATACTTCGATGTTGAATCTCAAAGAAAACCTGACCATCGTGGATATGGATAAATTTAATAAAGTAACGAAAGTAGTGGAGGCGATGTCCAAATATACCGAGTCAAGTAGCGTGACGCCTGAAGTTATCAAACTCCGAAATTCACAAAACGGTATATATGCGAGTAGTAGAGAATGCTGAGTCACTTACCATATGAGTTTTGATCATATTATACTATACAGCAGTCGGTAATCGATAGATTATCCAATTATTGGTGCATTTTATCGATATTTTATATTAACACGTACACATTGTTACCTGCAATCATAGTGCACTTTACCGACATTGTGTATCGATGCGTGAACATTGCTGCCCGCGATCATGTGCGGTTAATTGAAAAACAAAGCTAGAATGTACATGCAAAAAATTGTCTATTTATTGTAGTTGATTATTAAGTACAGAAAGCAGAAAATATTTGGAGTTGTGCTAATTGTTAATCATTAATTACCATACGAGTATGTAAACATATGATCATTTGTTTTTCTTCTTTTCATTATTGAACTGGTGGTTGCCTTTTTCTTCTGAAAAATTACTAGTGATGGTTGAAAATTTGGAAGTAATTTGTTTTCATGTAGATTGTTTTTTCTTTCCATCTGGGTCTTCTTGGGGAAGACGAGAATACTTTATTGAAGGGAAGCGGTACATTTTATTGGAATGCTGGCTAATAAATAATCTGGTCTTCACGGAGTGTTACTTATAATAGTTGACAATTACGTTAGTCACACAACCAAGAATGTAATTTGGATTCCGTGTTCAATAATTTTCAATTATGGTTTTCAGAGGTTGTAACATTTTTACGTGGAACCATCTGTTTGGACGACAAACTCGAGCTAGTCGCCTAAATATTTTGAGCATTTTATTTTTTTCAATTGTCTCAACGAAAGCTTAAAAAAAAGAACCCACACATCTGTGGTACACATGCTGATGGCTTGCCTTTCGTCGCTCACCATAAAAGAAGACAATAGGATGATACCGAGGGTCATTAATAACCACGCAGCGGAGAGACATTGTATTACCCGACCGCTCGTAGAAATCGGATGTGCTTAGGTAGATCAAGATAAAGTATATCGATCGAGTTTGTTTTCTTCACGGGCCTCCTCAAAAAGAAAATTTGTAAAGCATTTCGTAAACACGTGTGCAACAAAAAGCGCTTAGTATAAGTTAGATAGTTTAGTTGTAAGAATCGTAAATTATGTACGGTCCGAACAGCGAGTGAAAGAGAAAGCGAAAGAAAAAAGAAATAAAAATTATATGCGAGTATGGGAATGAAAGCGGACAAGCGCGACATGAATGTGAGACTAACGAATTGTACAAACAAGTGTGAGTGATTCGAGAGAACTGCGCGATAAAGCGAAACATGAGTCGTCTCAAGAATGATTGAGCATTGAGTTTCGCTGCGAGAGATACGCTGATCGGTAGACCGAATTTTCCATCCCGCGCTGTCTGTGTCCAAATAAGAAAATGAACGCGTGCGCAAAGACGCAATTACAAAGTCGCTATCACCGCCCTCAGATACCGTGTATGAGCACCTAAAACGATTAGGAGGACTTATGTACCTCGCAACTAGGAAATAAAAATTCCCGAGTTGATATTGCAGGAGGGAACTAAAATTTCCTATATCCTCACGCAAACTAAAACGACCACGGACCACCATCGAAACCAAGTCATTAGCTCGAGGGAGGAGCGGGGTAGCAAGAAAATGGCGTTTTAAAAATCCGATGCGCGGGTTCAATCTTATCATTGACATTTATCATTGCAAGCTCCTTAAAAAATGGTTGATCATCGTAACAGCGTCAGTAACAGCGCGACAATTCAAATGTGCTCACATGTCTATTTGCAATCAAGAGCCACTACGAATACGGCTAAGTTCATTTTATATGCTACATGAACTCTAGCTCTGAACAAATATAGTTAAGACCCTTTAAACGAGCTTATTTGATGGATAACTATTTGCTGCCAAGACGCACATAACTTATACTATAGACTTTTATTCCAATGTGCACACAGCTAAGTTTAATCTCTCTGTTATCGACACTTCGTCTCTACAGCATGTAAGAAATTGATAAATAAAGAACTTGAGTTGTACGCCTACGAAGTGACATAGACCCGTTAACTCTACGTCGGACGCTGAGAAAGAGAAATCTTCGATTTATATGAGAATTCAGAGGCATGAACATGATACGATTTTAGCTGTGGAGCAGTTTGATACATCGCACTCTCCCCCGCCACAAGTTAGCCATTTATCTATGTAACTATGAGCCATACGCTCTTTCATGCCTACTTCCACACACATACGACTATAAATTCATAAATTTTTTAATACCGCAGTGATAATAATGCGTACAGGGCAACTGATGATCGAACATTATGGCTGGACCTTACCAACGCGCTTATTTTGACTTTGAAAATTTTCAAAATTCATGAGTGTTGGACCTTTAATCAGTAAACTATAAACTTCCACTAATTTATATAAGTTCCAACGATCATACATTTTTGAAAATTTTCTAAGTCAATATAATCTATAATACTACTCCCAATATAACTTGAAATTTTTTAAAGTTAATAATTGTTAAAAATTTGTAATTTTAAAGTATGATTGGAACTTAGTTACGCGCAGGTATTTGTATTTATGAGAAGTTTCTAAGTTCACGCATGAATGATATCATCTTCTCGCTACGGAAGTTGTGAGCTCACATATGTACGTAGAAATTTTCGATGTTCATGAATGAATGATATCATCCTCGCACTGAAGAAGCTACGAGTCATATGATTTAAAGTGCAGGTACAAGTCGATCGTCCTTTATATTCATTGATCTATATATTCATTATCTTTATATTCATTGATAAATAGGTATACTTTAATCTATTAATTAGCAACATTGGGGTTATATTTTTACACGTTCTTTATTACGAGTGTCCAATCCCTCATTTCACTTTAAAAATTTGAAAAAATGGGTTAAGTTTTTTTTTAATCATTTTTTTTAGAATTAACAATACCTTTCGAATATAGTTTGCAACGATTGCCGAAAATCGTTTTGACTCGCGTAGGTTACGAAGTGGCTGAGCGTAGCAGCCGCGATCGGATTGAAAGAGAGAGGGCGCGTAGGGGCAATGACCGGGAGGGGAAGGTTTGCTAGCCAGTATGACTGTGCCCTTCAGTCCGGCAGCATCATAGCGTGTGAACATTGAGCGAAAATAGTGTTTACCTTTTCGAGAGAGTTTCAGGGAGACGAGTACGTTGCTAGTGAGTGCGGAGGCGGAAGAGTACATTGCACAACGTGTGCATTATTAACCGGAGGTAGTGATCGGCGCGGTGAGACAAATCCACGCACTGTGTAACGTGCGTGGCTCCGATACCTGCCGGAACAGTTACGAGTGGAGTGCCGAGTGCGCGCATTGTTCAACGTGCGCGACCTCGGCAGCTACGAGAGTACGCCCAACAGCCTTAGCAACACCTCCCGTAGCGAATAGAGTGACCGCAGCAGCATCAGCAGCAGTGAGTCTCCCATCTGCGGCAGCGGAGAAATTGGCGCAGAGGCGTCAACAGCAACGAGCGAATCGGGTACGGTTGGCCACCGTATCCCCAACAATTCCGCGGTAGGTGCACCATATCGTTATTTGTTGTTAGCGTGCGATCCCGTACAGCGAGTGCGGCGATATTATCAAGAGCGTGCGAGCGGTTAGTTCGCGGCGATCGCGATTTTTTCTCTCTCTCTCCCCACGATTATATTGTCAGGTGAATCAGCGTGCGTCAGTCTCTCGGCAATTCCCTCCCGTGTAATAGATCCAAGTAAATAAAGCAGTCATTGGTTTATATTTAACAATAGTGTTGTTTTGTCTTTCCTTTGTCCGAGAGCCGTATTGATGTTTACGTTCAATTCGAACGCGCCGGTTAAATAGCACGGATCACGTAGGTATCGTGAGAAGCGACTTGCCATCCGAGTTATCAGCAGCGGCCGACGGAGCACTGCTAAGCGAGCACATCAGCGCCTCCAAGCGGATAGTTCGAGAACCCAACTCCGATTGGTAAGGGAACTCTGCACAGGCGCACTCCCGGGCAAGGTGAGTTAACGTGCTTACGGCACGTAGCTAACACGGCGTCGTTTGACCGAACTAATAGGCACGTTTAGTAGGTTCAAGGTAAAACGGCGGCCTGTTACAAGTTATATAGACGTATAGTTTCCATAGTTTTTGCAACATCTTTACCAGTTTTCTATTTGACTGTATCAACACCAAGCGTACTTAAAAAAGCAGTCTATAGTGCACAAGATATACTTTATAACAGATTCGACGCTGCTACCTATTTTAAAGAGGAAGGGTAAGAGAGGCGCATTCGCTCTAGATATAATCGGGAGAGAAGACGAGTAAATAAACTATACTTAATTACTTAGCACAAAGACAAAATCTTTTATTACTTACAAAAAAATAATAAAGAACGCAAAGCCTAATTTGTCATCTAATACATTACGCTTGACGAACAATGTACACGACTTATCTTGAATCGACGAAGAAAGCCTTGCGCAGTGACCAGTGAGTGATCGCCTGGCTTCAGCGCATCTACAGTTATCCGCGCACAGAATTAAGAATGGTCAAAGATCGAACAAAGGTAGCCGGTAAGTTATCGCCAGGCTACCTATTGTTCGTGTAGCCGCACATCACTGCGAGAGAGAGAGAAAAACCGAGAGAGAGATATAACATGACCATTTATTTTCTCCTCGATAATTCCCATAAGGCAAAAGTGGTAGCGGCAGAAAAGGCCAATAGTCGGGCTTCTTGCTGTTGGTGTTGCTCTCGGCATAGGTGGTCCGCGCGACGACGAATGGCTAGGACGTGGGGCTGCACAGGATGGAAGACAACAAAAATCTCTCGTCGCAGAAACCACAAAGATGATTGTAAACCAAAGGTGCGAGCGAATTTTTCAGTCAGCTGGCCTAGATAACTGGCTGATGCTGAGTGACGCAACAAAATACTCCTGCGCGACTAGTGACCGCATTCTCGCAGGCTATCCTCACTTAGCCCAATTTTTCGGCATCAAAAACCTAATTGGTCGTGCGTCGCTCGCCTGCCTATACTTGCTTAGTGCGTGTCTACGCGTGCTCTCTCTTTCCTTCTTCCACTGCAGTGTTCCTCCCTTTCTCTTTTTTTGGGCTATCTCAGCCAGGCTCAGCAATTTATGGTGATTGAAAAAAAGAGGTACAGCATTAAGCGCATAGAACAATAGTGCGCCCAATACTGACTACTGCGTTTGGTCGAGGGCAGAGGAGAAAGGCAGAGGGACTAATGAGAAGCAGGCTACTGCCTTCTCTCGTCACATCCCCTTCCAAGGCCAAAGCTCGAACCTGAGCGAACGGCCTTACCTTTTTTTCTCTCCTACCCTCTCGACAGGCTACCAGCAGCCAGCACAAAACGCATATCAATTTTTTTTATTAAACCTCAATATTGCCTTAATGTATCTTAACTAAAATTTTATCTCTAATTGGACAACAATCAAAGAAATCTAAAGGTAAATGCTCACGATTTGTATACCGTGACTTTAATTATAACAAAACCGAACATTTTCCATCACCGAGGAAATAATACCCAGCAACGTCGATCGTCACTTCCGCCAAATAAAGGAAATAAAAACTACCTTTACAACCTGCTTTATTTTTATAAGGACTCCAAATACCGAAGCCTGAGTATCCGAAGTTCTTCAATTGTTGTTAACAAGGCATTAACCCCAGAGAGTCTGTAGCCTACAATCATCGTCATCTCGGACCCGACAATCTCAGAGGGCTCGTCGTTGGACGTCCTTATAGATACTGCGTTTTCCGCCTGTGACATGACTTTTACCTGCGACGCGTTTCCTGTGCGAACTTCGGCTAGCTCCATTTGTGGCGAGCGTTTGCGCTCGACGCGTAAGTTTTTCGTGAACCCGCCTTCCACACCGAGCTTCTTTGCCTTGGCCTCTCCGACAGAAGATCCAGAACTTGTTACCGCCTTATATTTCCTTGGCTCTGGCTGTGTCACCTCTGGTGAAGTCTAGAACTCAAGCTGCTTGCTAAGGCATTCCTGTGTCCTATTTTTCTTGGTCAACCTCTTACGGGCCTGTTCCGCCTCAAAGGCGTCACGTCAATGCGGACATTTTATACCGAGTAGCTCACAATTCCGACAAACCGGACGGGTGAGAGGCGGGGCCCTGGCCGCCGACTGTTGATGTGCTTCCGTTCCGTAAATAAAATAGCGGAACATAGGCACATCAATTTCCGGATCCCATGGGACCGGTGCCAGCCCTCGCAGGAAAGTCTTCAGTATCACTCCTGACCTGTCTGTCCAGATTCCTACCTCGGAGGAGGAGGAGACTGAGCTTGACGCTTGAAAAAACGTGGCAGGTTGAACTCGTCGAGGTATCGGCAGCTCAGGCACAACTGGTCCCATTCGTTGCGCCACCAACCTCGGCCTTGCCGCCACCCGCCAGTCCTCTACCACCGTTTCCTTGGCACCAACTCCCGACCTTATTCCCGAGGCCTCGATCATACGAGTCCTCGCGGATGTCGTCCGTGCAGTAGTACGCCTTGCTTCTGCAACGGCCATCTCTGCCACCTGGGACGACAACGGAGCCCGTCCGGATGATGGCCTCTCAAAATTGCACGGAGACAGATTGAAACGCATAGTGCGCTTCCTTCTGCCTGCATTCTGGGGAGCTTCAGCTTCTTCCTTTTTCTCATCCCTCACATAATTTACCAGCAGATAGCGCGTGGGTCCACCCCTGCAAACAAACTGGTAAGCGGGATCCTGATTTTGAAGTGTGAACGGCTTATACGAAAGAGAAGCGTGAACGTGCTTCTGTGGAGCCACGCGAGGAAGCCCCCTAGCCTGCGCCGTCTTATCCTTTGAGTCGCTCGAGCTCAGAATAACTTATAAAATGCTGTTAGTAACAGACTACAGCGGACAACTGACGTCTCCCCGCCCTATCACCGGCCGAAGCTTGCGACTCCGATTTGCCACCCTACTCGCGAGATATCCACCCGCGGCAACTCTAGAACCCGATGATTTCTCGCCTTGGCTGCTCGCCTTCGGCCGCGGAAAGACAATCCCCCTTTTCACGGCGATCCCCCCTTCCTCGATCTCTCCGATGCTTCACGGATGCAAAGCGTCGTGAGCTGAAATGCTTCACTCCGAAAGTACTGCCTCATCCCACGTACGCGTCGGTACTGACAAACGAATTATCGAACCCGCCATTCTGTTACTGGTTCACAAGCGGACTCGCGTACTCTGCACCGGTTCGCGTGGAAATAGCGTCGGAGGCGAAGACAAAGGCGGCGGCAAAAGCAGTTCCTTCGCCTTTCCGTCATCGCCTCCATCAACCGACGCCCAAGCCAACTACGAGGCGCAGAAGGCAATCTCGGTGTTGTAAGAGATCGCTGCCTTATACGCCTGAAAACGGGGCGGCAGACCTCAACACCTGGTCTACCTCCATGACTCTTACGTCGTGTGTGCCGGTGCTGTCGTTGCCTCCGAAAGTTTGTGTATCTTAGCAGCTTGAGGGATACCGCCCGACTCTCCAGTTTCGTCAGTCATCATCACTCAGCGTCGATTAACCTCTACAACCTTTTAAAAAAAAGAAAGCAAACATATATTATTACATCTGTTCTATCCCAGGAACCTATTTATTTACCTTACGCGGCGGTACATATCGCTTAGTCTCGGAAACATGCACCCTAGTCGTACGATGCTTGCTGTTTGTTGTTAACTCATATATCTCGGACGAAATTACCACGATTATCTTAAATGGCCGTCGTATTTCGGGTCAAGTTTAGTGTTTTTACCTGCCGCCGCATTTAAAAGCGTATGTACTTTGGAAAACCAAATTGCCTACCAGGAAGAGCACCTGACACCTACTTTTGTCGTAGTGTTACTTCTGCCTTTCCTGTACTTCATCGATATGTCTAGCGACCAAGTCACGTAACACGTTCAAATGCAATAATCTCTCTTCCCATGCCTTCGTATTTAACTTAATAACCGGCGCTTTTCCTCCAATCTCATGCCTTAAACTCTTTACCGGACGCGGATCCCTATCAAAGTTTGAAAACACTGACGATACCTTTGAAGATGCACTGATACACTGAAGATGCCTGAGTCGCAGTATTTATAGCATGATGAAATTGATGCAAATACCGGTCTCAGCTCATGCGATCGGCATCTACAATAATCGCTAACATCGTTTTCAAAGTACGATTAACACGCTCTATTGGGTCGCTTTGCTGGTGATACGCCGAGCATAGGAAGTGTTCGATACCGTTCTCTCGCAACCTGTTCTGAAATATTTTGCTCTTATATGCTTTTGCGTTATCACTAACAATATATTCGGCAGTTTTCCACTTAAAGAGAATTAACTATTCGAGCGGGGCAGCGAGAGTGGGTGTGTCCGCCGACCGTAGCGTTTTCAGTTCAATCTATTTCGTCCTGAAACATTCCCATATATTTTGAAACGAGACATACGATTCTTCATCAATTTTTTAAGGCGGGGAAGAAAGACAATAGTGTTCTGAGCAATTGAAAAAGGATTAGAGGTAAGAGAAAGTAAAATTAAAGCGGTAAAGAACTCGAAAATACCAAATCTTATTCTACATTCTCACAACAACTTAATCTACTGTACAACGAAATCTGATAATCAGTCAGCTCGTTTCTTGGTGAGATATCACCGATGCGACGGTGCGGAAACCGGCATAAAGGATCGTTGCAATAGTTGGCGGATGAAGACCTAACTATTGCGCAATAGTTAGGCGTTCATCCGCCAACTATTGTGTAACCTGTAACGGACGAGGGCGATCGCCACGTATGAGAGAGAGAGAATCTAGAAAAGCATTTGACCTTTACTGCCGCGGTTTTTCGATGAGTTGGAAGCGGTGAGCCATCATCCTCGCAGGCGCATCGTCATCTTCCCTCGGACAGCTCTCTCCTCGGTTCTTTGCTCCTCGTGATCAGCTCTCCTCCGACGACCTCTGCCGTACTCCTCCTTGCACTCGCTTGGCCGATGGCGTCCTTAGCTGACTAACTCACTGCTCCTCTTAACTCTTGAGTCCTTCTTCCTGACTCAACTGCTGCTTCTACTTTACTCGACTCTTGCTTTTACCTTACTCGATTCCTGCCTCTACTTCACTAGGCTCAACTCTTTTCTCTCTAACGCCGGCTGCGAACCATTGCCCAATACGGATACTTGTCCCTTATCTCTCTCTCTCTCTCTCTCTCTCTCTCTCTCTGTCTTTCTTTGCTCCCTCTCCTTTACTTTTTTTGTCGTCCTCACTGGCCCCACTCTTCGCTGATCATTATTGGCCGCTGAAAGAAAACAAACCGTATTAAGCGCACTCTAGAATGTACCTAACGTCGGTTGCTAGGTCAGCCGAAAACAGAGGAAGGGGAGGGAGTGGCGCACGACAAAACGTTGTCGACTGCTTCCATCACAATTTATACCAGTTTTTGCTATAGGGAGCTCCACCACGTCAGTCGCTACCACTGCCCATAGCCTCTCTACTTCCCGTTTACCTATTAGATCTTGTAGCGCTTGCTGAATTACCTTATACTTTTGACATTGAGGACACTTATCTACGAATGTCTTTACGTCATACCACACTTCCAATCAGTAATACTCACGAGCTATTCGATCGTAAGTCTTTTCCCAACCGAAGTGTCCGGAAAATGGTTCACAATGTGTGTCCCTTAAAATCCTTTCTCTAAACTCGAACGGCACCACTATGCGTCAGAACTCCTTGCGATTAGTTACCGGATCGAGTAGGTGATCAGGCATGAAACGATACAGAATGTTATTTTCTACTCTCCAATTCTCGAATTTCTTCGGCTTTTAGAGAACGTCTTTCACGCGTTGTAGATTCCAAGCATCCTGTATCTCATAAAATGCACATACCTCTAGCTTGTCCTCAAATTCATGCGGAAGCGCATCCGGCACATAATGTAGCACTCCTTTCCGATGTACTATTTCACAATCTGGCTGCTCTAGCACTCACCGTTCCAAACGACCTGTTAGCTCGCATATATTTAAAATCCTAGTGAGGGCGCTATGATCCGTAACAATGATAAAATGCGAACCTTCTATATAAGGTTTAAATTTCTTTACTGCAAAAAGTACCACCAAAAATTCGATTTTGCTAACCGTATAATTTCGCTCGTGTGCGTTTAACATTCAACTGGCTTAACATATAGAATGTTCGTCATCGTCGAATATCTGGACCAAACATGCACCAAATGAAGGCAGAGTTGTCGCAGTGCAAATAAAAAGGGCGCACAAGTATCGACGCCTCTGTTAATACGCGCTTCAATTTTTCAAATGCTACTTGCTGTTTCACTTTTCATTCCCACGGCTAGTCCTTTCAAATGAGTTTAGACAACGGGACTTTTATCTCAACTTTCGTGCTCGATAAAACGCGCATACCATATTACGCCATACATATATATACATACCATATATACGCGTATAGTTTTTTTCTGTGTAAACGCTAAAATCGGAGGCGACATTCGATGTATCAGCGTCTTTATCGGACGCGCATCACCGATATTGATGATGTGCTCGATAACCTCTTTGACCGCCGGCAATTTACCAGGCTCAGAAACAATCCGGCGAACTAGCGCCATAATTGTCTTTCGCTGAGCTTCCTCACACCTACTCAAACCTGCACATTCTGCAAAAATATCTACCGCTTTACTATATTGCTTTGCTAGCTGATATCAATCGCCTTGGTCGCCTGCCCGCCAAGCGCAATTACTATAACTGATATTTATGACCCACTTATTTCAAAATTCTGCACCTAAAATGAAGTCGTGTCTCAGTGTAAATACTACTGTCACAATTAACCAATCAGTCTAACCACCAATTTACATACTTAGCTTTAAGTCGCCCCACGTTTGCAGCTTCTCACCTGAGATATCCTGTATGAATATTGTGGGCGGCCTTAACTAGTCTCTAAGCCGTAATCCAAGATTCGGCTCTACCACTGATATCTGTGCACCCGAATCCAGCAGCGCTTTATAGACCTGTCCAGCTATGTCGACATTGATAAAAAACCTGTTATCTACTACCGTGACTAACACAACATCCTATTGTCTTACCGTTTGGTTAAGAAATCCTGAGATATCCTCAGACCCTCCCTTCACCGAAATAGACGGTACGTCGGCACCAACGACTGAACATCCATTCAATAAAACCACATCATCGGCAAGCTAACCTGTCCCGCGCATAGTCGCGACCTTTGTCGAAGCTCGCTCTAACTGGAGTGCAGCGCATGAGATCGCTTTATCGATCAACGAGTCTACCGCAGGTTCTTTCTTATTTTCAAATGCAACGGTCTTTTTCAAAGCCTGCCCAATCGTGGGAAAAATACTCGAACCTACCTCGGGTGAGCTAACCGCCACACACAAATTACCTGGACCAATCGCTTTCTGCGTCTTGTCGTTTGGTAAATAATCATGCGTCGTGAAGTTTCAACGTTTTGAGCTGAATTCTGCACTTCCCTGTACCATATCGCGTTTATTTATCTATTCGGACCTAGTGAACCTTACTCTGAAAATCTAGGCTTACCTTACTCTGCGCCCGAATTCTCTCTACTTTCGAAATAGGAAGCTCACCTTCGAACACGCTTTTAACAACATCATGTTGTACATTACTCAATTCTATATAATCTACACTATTTTTTTCCAAATCCTCGTACTCTATAATAATCACACGTTTGACTTTAAAATTCTCATTACTATCTACTACCCTATTTAAAAGATAGGGAGGCGCTGAACTGACAGAATGCTTATTATATAATTGGTCGTGCGTTACTCTGCCTATACCTGCTTAGTGCGTGACTACGCGGGCGCTTTCTCTCTCTCTCTTTTTCTTCCACTACAGCGTTCCCTTTCTCTTTCTTCGGACTATTTTGGCCAGGCTCACAAATCTATGGCTGTTGAGTAAAAGAGGTATACCATAAGGCGCATGGAAAAATAATACGCCTAATACTTATCACTGCACCTGGCCGAGGGCAGAGGAGTGAAGGGGAGGGACTAAGCAGAGGCAGGCTACTGCTTGCTCTCGTCATAACTTATAATTTTTATTTTCTCGTCGATATGGTATCATTTCAACAAGATCGATTTACAATAATCTCATCAATATCACAAATGTAAACTAATCTTTGTGTATACTTACGACGAGCTGACTTATAAAGCTCATCTACAACTATTTTATGCTTGTTCTTCATTTTGTTTCAAATGCAAAAGTTTTTCTTCAATAGTATCTAATTTGAAACTCAGTGCTGAAATATTCTTGTTGATAGTTAACAATTTTTGTTCGATGTCAATTAACAACTGATTATTTGAACTTATTTCATCCATTTCTCGCTTCTGAGCATAAATAATGATGAAAATTTTTTCCAATTCGTCACTGACAACTTTTCGTAAAACTGTAAGATTGACAGCATCTTGAATGTCTGCAGCATCAGTAACTAAGCAGAGTCTCTTATTTTTTATAACAAACTAACTATCATTGATTAATTTGGATAAAAGACATAAATGCTTATGATCATAATAAGCTTGAAAGCTAACTAATACTATTAATATATTATTTCAGCTTCTTTTAATTCTTTGATTATAGACTAGATTTCATTCACCTGATTTTGATTGCCAGCTAATGTCTCTGCAATTAATAATAATTACAGATTCTACAAGTTCACTAAGATCATTACAATATATATAATCAGTAAGATTATTAGGTCGTCCAATTTTGGTGAATTATGAGGTGTAACTCTGATCAACTCTAATATAATGTCTCGAAATTTTTCACTTCATTAATAGTGTGTTTTCTTGTCAGGTTTATAATGCGTTTTATGTACATTCGTTTTATTTATAATACGACCGCAGGTACCCAAAGTGTCTTGAGTTACAATGGAGCTATCAAGCTTTTTCTTGAATAACAACCCAAGGATTTTTTCATAAGTATCTTTACCTTTAATAAATAATTTTATCATTTTCAAAATTCACCCTACCATCAATTTTTAAAGTACCATCTCTAAATTTAAGTACTCCATAGACAGTATCTAATGTTGTTACTTGATTCGCAACATTGATAAATACTTATTAAGTGAATCACTTTCAAGAGTATGAAATACATCATCATCATTTTTCAGTTGTTCATTAGCATTCAATGTTTCTTCCAATCCACTATTATCAAATGATTTTTCTTCTTTTTTAATTAATTCTCCTATGTCATAGCTATCTTTTTCTTTTTTTTCAGGTTGCAATAATTTTTTATGTTTGGTTTTTCTCTACTGAGTAAGTGTTGTTGTATCAACCAACTTTTCAAGTGATTCAATTAATGGCTTGAAAATCTCTTTAACAAATTTTTGAGTTTCTGATTTGTCTAGGTTATGTTGAATAATTTTCATTTATAATGAACTTATCAGAACTTTTTCTGAATCTACCTGCATTTATTTTTCGAACATTTGTATAACATATCAGTGTATTCATATGATCATTTATGTCTTAAATTCTTATCATCTTGACGGAAAATTATTGAAAAATTCATATTGTCTTTCACTAAGTGTTTAGGTACTTGAGCATATGATTGACACAAGTAAAAGCAATCAACATTTCTATGTCTTCCTATTTAATAAAAACTTTCACATTATCTTGCATCTCACATGCAATGTCATAAAAAATCATAATAAAGTTTGGACATGCTTCGTCTGGTGATACAATGAGATGGTGCATGAAATTTGTATTTTGGTTAATTAAGTGACTTAAAATAAATGTAAATATTTTCAAACTTTTAATTATTAGGATGGGTTGAAACAGTTAATTGTAAGAGCGTATTCGTTATTCTACAATTAGACACACTGTAGCATACTGCACATATGTTGTTTGGCAATAGATCTCCGTGTCTTTCACTTTTTTTTCACTTTCGTCTACTAGCGTATCAAAATTTATCACAGGAAGATCGAGAGACTGTTCCTCTAGATCTATTTCACACTAAACTCCGAATTACAAGTAATAAGCGACGTTACAGAAAAGTATATATATAATATTTTTACGGTAGTCGATTCAATTAATTGATCCATTCGCGATTCTGCTTCTCGCGCGTTAGTACAAACAATTAAGAGAGAGAGGGGGCGCGCGATCATTTGAATAAACAGTTACGCCTCAGCTGTTTACGCGAGTTTATCGCCTATATTGTTTTGCATTATGTTTCGTCGTTATTAAAGATTTTCTGGGACAATTACGTGCATGAGTGCAACGACTGTATTGCAGCAGCAAGTAGCAGCAGTGCAGAAATAGTATTGCAGCAGATTAAAGGCAGACTGAGGCAGCGCAGCTGATAAATAGGAGGGCAGTGGCAGTTGATATATTTCATCAACAATTACGGCCGATCACCGTAATTGCACAGCAGGGTAGGTGCACCTCCCGTCATTATCGCGTGACAAAATACATTCGGTATTTTGTCAATCGTGATAGCGATTTTTTGTATTCGCGCCGAGCGTTAGTTCGCGGTAAATTTCGAATCTTCTCTCTCTCTCTCTCTCTCTCTCTCACCGATTAGTATTCATTGTAAAATCCTGTTCGCGAGTGTTAGTCTTTCGGCCCAATAAAGACTGTAGTTATTTTTATTAATTTGAGTTAGTCAAATTTATTCGCCGATTACGTCATTTAATTTTCCCAGTAGCTTAAGCGATTTGTAAAAAACTTATCTTTTAATCCGATTACATCTAGGGGATTAAGTAGATTAGGCGTAAAGTCGCCCACACCTAAGATTCATCGAGTGTCACAAGGCACGTGACTTAAGGTGAGTTCAACTCCGTTCGATAGAAGACAATTAAGCGAAATCATCTGACGTAAAGACGAATACACGTACAATCATACGTGTTTAACGGAGAGACGGTTAGCTCTGCACCGTGGGAGTTTGTTCTTAAATAAATTTCCCATTTTTTTAGATAACCTCTCCCGTCACAGTATTCATAACTAAAAACTCGACAATGATTGTCTACAAGCAAAAAAATAAATGGAAGACTGGCAGAGGTTTAGTGAATAACTTGATAAATAATAACCCTTTGAGACTGACATACTAGGTTATCAATATGGTTGACCTGGAACCAAACTATATAAGCGATTAGCTCGAAGAGTCTCTGGCATTAATCCTGCGGCCTCCGTATGTAAAAATTACGGCATTGCTTACTATAAAAATACGGATATTCTAGCATGAAACGTTGCAGACTAAATATTTGCTAAAAAAGCTTGACAACGTGTACATAATTCTGACGCTAACTTAAGTTAATGAGCTGCAGCATATATCGTTACAAACGTCATGAAAGCGAAATCAATGTTTGGAATACGAGTTGGTAAAAAGTATTCTAAGGAGACTTTATCATAAAAAAGTTCTAAAAAAAGAAATATTTTAACAATGAAAAAATTTATCAACATAACAAAAAATCTATAAAATCTAGTAATAATTTAAAAATTGTTATTAAGATTGCTTTAAACGTAGCACGACGGACCCTAAAAAACTGATAAAAAGAAAAATATAAATTTACCAAGAATTCTTCCATTACCCATGTTAGAGGTTTACTACCAGCACTTGGTCCTCTTTTCGCGGAACTTAGCGCACTTAGATTTTTTATGTCATTTTATAGATCGCGACTATGCCGTTAGATTATCTCTTTTCACCTTTTTTATTCTAAGTACAGTTAGGCCAGAAAAATAGGAAAACACTAGCGTAATTTTTAAGTTTCATTTCATTTGTATTTGTATTACGCGATATTATCATAATTACTCCACTTTTAAGTTATTGAAGTTATCTTTAGGTTCAAATGTATAAAGGCCATAGACGACTTTGTATGGGGCTCTGGGCCCAGAAACCGATTTCAAAACTGAATAGCGGATCATATTTGGGATGCTAAAAGATGACTTGTCACCGGGTTATAGTTCCCGAAATGCACTTGGGGCAAAATGGGACACAAAAAACCGCTAAAAATCGTGATTTTTGACTTTTTTCACGTTTTGGCCTTGTAACTCAGACGCAAATCAATATTTTTCAACGTACTTGTTTTAGTTTTACTGGTGAGAAAATTTACTAACAAATACATTTGTTTTTATTTTTTTTCTGAGGATTTGGAGCTCGCTAGAGCGCTTTTTCGGACAAAAAAAAGCACTTTTTTTCATTTTTTTTATCTTTTTCTCCATTTTTGACCGGGAAGTCGGCTCGTCGCTAACTTTAGACCTATTCCATTCGATTCCTCGGAAAAAAATACAAAAGAATCATGCTTAAGAAGTTAAAAAGACGTGGTGCAATTTTGCCAGTGAACCAAAGCTCAACGCACAATCATTGTAACCGTGGTTTCCCCATGCAATAGTTCTCCGCATTGATTGCTATACCGCCACGGGCGCACACAGAAGGGATATCTGTATTTCCGAACATATATCTTTATGTATTTTGATTCGCTGAATCTGAATTTCAAGTCAAAATGATGCGAAAACCCCTGGAAATCTCAGAAAAATAAAAAATAGCCAAAATCGCAAAAAATTGGAAAAAATTATGTTGACGAGTGTGAGAACATTCCATAACATTTTTGTATTTTTGATTCATATTGGGTATGTTTCTTACGTATTTTGATGCGCTGAATCCAAATCTGCAATTATATATAATATTATATGATTAAAAAAATAGTATCGTACATTTATTTTACAGCCACTTTGGAAACTTGAATTTGACAATGTTTTAATTTTTATTTATTTTTATTTATTTATTCAAAACCAAATGCATTACAGTTGTAAAAAGCATACATACAAATTACACTGTACAGCCTGCAGAGGTGATATAATCACCTGTTCGCAGGATTGGTATCTTAAAACTAACTTACTTACTAGAGAAACTAAACTATATTTGATTTATGCTGATCATGAAATATGTATTTTAATATTCACTGTGGTAATATTGAATGTTAAATGTTTCCAACAATCCAATTTTTTAACTTCTTCTTCAAAGTTTTATTATTACAGTTCAATAACTTGAGTTCACGTGGAAGACGGTTAAAAATCTTCAAGACTTTAATGTAGCCACTGTTTCTATATAAAGATTTTTCGATTTTCGGCAATTGTATATTTTTAATTCTTGTAATACTCTGAGAGTTAACATATTTATCTTTTCATTTTGTACCTTTTCCAACACCAAGTTATAATATTCTTAAATCTAGGTAGAGCCGCAGAAATTGCATAATTATAAAATATATTTTATGATTAGAAGAAATGGTTTTGTATTGAAAATGAATGAAAAACTGTATATATTGATCCAATTTCAAGACCCATTGTCAAATTCAAGTTTCCAAAGTGGCTGTAAAATAAATGTACGATACTATTTTTTTAATCATATAATATTATATATAATTGCAGATTTGGATTCAGCGCATCAAAATACGTAAGAAACATACCCAATATGAATCAAAAATACAAAAATGTTATGGAATGTTCTCACACTCGTCAACATAATTTTTTCCAATTTTTTGCGATTTTGGCTATTTTTTTATTTTTCTGAGATTTCCAGGGGTTTTCGCATCATTTTGATTTGAAATTCAGATTCAGCGAATCAAAATACATAAAGATATATGTTCGGAAATACAGATATCCCTTCTGTGTGCGCCCGTGGCGGTATAGCAATCAATGCAGAGAACTATTGCATGGGGAAACCACGGTTACAATGATTGTGCGTTGAGCTTTGGTTCACTGGCAAAATTGCACCACGTCTTTTTAACTTCTTAAGCGTGATTCTTTTGTATTTTTTTCCGAGGAATCGAATGGAATAGGTCTAAAGTTAGCGACGGGCCGACTTCCCGGTCAAAAATGGAAAAAAAGATAAAAAAAATGAAAAAAAGTGCTTTTTTTTGTCCGAAAAAGCGCTCTAGCGAGCTCCAAAGCCTCAGAAAAAAAATAAAAACAAATGTATTTGTTAGTAAATTTTCTCACCAGTAAAACTAAAACAAGTACGTTGAAAAATATTGATTTGCGTCTGAGTTACGAGGCCAAAACGTGAAAAAAGTCAAAAATCACGATTTTTAGCGGTTTTTTGTGTCCCATTTTGCTCCAAGTGCATTTCGGGAGCTATAATCCGGTGAAAAGTCATCTTTTAGCATCCCAAATATGATCCGCTATTCAGTTTTGAAATCGGTTTCTGGGCCCAGAGCCCCATACAAAGTCGTCTATGGCCTTTAGAGAGAATATTTTTCAATTCTTTCTAACTTTTGCATTGACTATTTAAATCATAATCATTTACATGTTCGCATAAGGTAAATATTTTATAATCTTGTATAGTCATCGTTATTTTTTATAAAAGTACCAGCATAAAAGTTAAGTTCCAAATTAGTAGACATTAAACACTAAATTAATATTAATATTAATCAATCGAATACGTATAACCAATCCTCCCACAAATACTCAGAAATACTTTTTACTTGATACAGGATCGGAAGTGAATCTAATTAAGAAACGATTATTACCACTAAGCAATGATATCGATAGAATTAATATAATTAATATTAGAGGTATTGGAGATGACCAACAAAATACATTTGGCACCATAGAAATTAAATTGTTTGGACAAATACCATTTTTCATGTAGTTAAAGATGATTTCGGTATGTTGCATGAAGACATCTTAGGAACTTGGCATTTAATACCTGGGCATTTAAATCGTATAGGTCACCGGCAACCGGCACACAAATCACCTGAATCCATTGGAGGGGGCCCTAGTCGTCGTCTTTTTCTCTCTCTCCGTCTTATAATGGCTAAGGGTGCAGCCGAAAAGGGTCCCTTTAAATTCACAGGATCACCCGGCAAAGATGTTACACGCGAGTACATATTACCACACGAGGCGCTGCGACCATGGGAAAAATTCGTATACTCATATTTGCCAAGGAGACGTTTCTTCAGTTTGTTTTTCTACCAGAATTATTTGTTTTAAGCAAAATCCGTGGGGAAATCGCTTATTGTCTTAGATCATAACTTTAAGAAGATTTTAAAAATTTTATTGCACATACAACTTGAGCGTATATTTACAATTTCCGATTTTACTTTTGAAAAATAATTCAAAATGAGATTTCCTTCAGTAAACAGAATGAATAGCTCGAGATCAATTGAAAGTTTATGAGCAAAAATAAGTTTTGGTTATTTTAAATTAAATAAAAACATAACTTCTTCTAATGCTTACAAACATCAGTTAGGAACAACCAAGCAAAGGAAGAACATTCAATTTTACTAAATTACTTTACTAATAATTTTGCTTGTAAAACAAAGTGATCTATCGATTAGAAAAAAACATTTAAATGCCTTTAGATCTAAAGTGCAAAACCGTTAGGAATAGTTGTACCTTCAATCATTGTCCGAAAGGTAGTATTGCATAAGAGAGAAAACCTGAGTGTAAAGTCCCTTGCACCGAGCGGTTTATATGGATTTCCTTCCTTCCGTTTCACTTGGGGCGGTATTTTTTGCAGCCTTCAATATCAGACGTTAGCGTTTCCCACAGAACAAGAGGGAGACTTATGGGAACCTGCTTGTACCGCGAGCCCCTATAAAACTAAGAAAATGCTTCCTGAAAAATCTTTCAGTGGAGAGAGAGAAAGAGAAAGAGAGAGTCGAGGTACATCTCGCGCACACCTTGGGAAACAGAGAGCCTCTTATTCCACGATCCCGTGGCAGACGGTTAGCAGCACGCGCACACGAACAACGGCTCATCTTCGTTCTATCTTGTTTCCCCCTTTTGAGGTGTTACATGAACAATACGCGAGGTGCACGCAATATGCTTTTCCAAAAAGTACGTTAAAGTTTCGGAGATGAGGAAAAGACGGATATGACGGAGAGTGGTTTTTATGTCTCAGTAAAGTATCCATTATAATGACGCAAAGAACGATCAAACTTAAAAAAAAAAAAAGAAAAAACAGCCGTAAACGGTAGTATTTAGAACATTTTCGATTTCGAAATGAGTACATTTATACTATAAATGATCGTAAAATATGTATATTTAAAATTGCATAATTGCGAAAAAAAATCAATCACTCGCAATTTCATTCATCGCAGAAATTTGAAATCCGATGAAAAAGCGAATTCGCTCTCAACAGAGAAAGGTCAAACCAATACATCAACGTTTAAAAAAGACAAAATATATACACTGAGGCAATTATCGACTTTGAAAATAATACTTTCAAGGCACAGACTTTTTGCATGCCTATAATCTTGAAGAACACTGACATAGAGCCAGCAACTCATACCATACTAAATATCGATAGGATAGATCAGATGTTAAAAGAGCTTGTCCCAATCGACAAACCAATTGAGGTTTCGCAAAAGAAACAAGAGCTTTCAAGTTTGCCTACTCGTTATGTACATGGACTCAGGGAGAAATATTTCAAGAACTTGATGTAGAAAGCTTAGAGGATATAGACGAAACTAACCTAGCTGATTTGATCCTAGAGGATAACGGTAGCAACACTAAATCCAAAATAGAAGGTTATTTGAAGCGTGATCATATGAGTGAGGAAGAGAAGGATTATACAGTTCTTAGTAAACGAAATCAAAGATGTGTTTTATCTTTTTGGTGACAAACTACCCGGTACTGATTCAGTTACGCACGAGATCAAAACAAAAATAGATAAACCAGTCAATTGCAGGCAACATCAATTCCTTCACGCTATGAAAGACAAGTTGAAATATCATATTGATAAATTTTTAGAAGCAGGAATTATAAGAGAGTCCAACTCATTTTAAAATACTCCAATATGGATAGTGCCTAAAGCTAATGATGAGAATGGAAGAATGATGCTTGACATGAGAGAGCTTAATGAAGAGATAGTTGACGATTCTTATCCTATTCCGAATATTAATGGCATTTTTATCAAGCAGGAGGTGCGAAATATTATACAATTCTAGATATAACTATGAGCTTTTATCAGGTTAAATATACCCAAAGTATGTTCACAAGACAGGATTTAGCACGCCTTTTGGCCATTACGAATGTGTAAGAATGCCATCTGGATTGAAGAATGCCCCAGTTACGTTTCAAAGATTAATGAATTCTCTATTGCGAGGACTTCATGGATTGGATTTGTTCGTATATTTAGATGAAATTGTTATATATGCCAACATCATCGAAGAGCAGGATAGCACATTTACGTTATTGGTGGAGCGATTGAGGAAAGCTGGAATAAAGCTTTAGATTAACAAGTGCAAATTCTTGATGCGTCGTGTTACCTATCTTGAACACGTTATCAGTGAAAATAGATTAGAAGTCGATCCGAAGAAGGTTGAAGTAGTTCAAAAATTTCCCCAACCTGAAACTGTAAAGAACGTTCGTCAATTTTTAGGTCTAGCCGGATATTACCGACGTTTCATCAAAGATTTCGTAAAAATAGCCAAACCTATAACAAAATTATTACAAAAAGACATCAAATTTGAATGGGACGATAAAGCCGAGAAAGCTTTTAATGATTTTAAAGCAATGTTGTGCAATGCGCTATTACTACAATTTCTTGATTTAAGCAAAGAATACAAAATAAGAACCAATGCTTCTGGAATAGCAATAGCAGGTATTTTATCTAAGGGCCCGATTGGCTCTGATAAACCTATTTCCTATTTTTCACAAGTTTTACGTGGTCCAGAAGTTAATTACGAAGTCTATGAAAAGGAAGCTTTAGCGAATATACATAGAATAAAAGCTTTCAAATTATATATATATATATATATATATATATATATGGGAGACACCAGAGTACATAAGTGGCGATTTTGGATCTCAGAATACGATTATGAGATAATATATCGTCCAGAAGCCGTAATGCTGCTATAAACGCCTAATCAAGAAATCCTATTGAGACTTGTGACGACAGCAAGCGTTGCGCTTGTTCTCGTCGGAATTTTCCCAAATTCTCCTCTCTCTCGGCAAGGCGTGGTGACCGACATTAGGCGCATTTAAGAGTGCGTCTAATGCATGGTCTCTGTTTCAGCTGACGAAGATTGCCGAGCGGGGCCGAGCAGGCCCGAAGCTGCTACACTGGCGACAGAGAGTATAGAGGTGTTAGAGAGAGAGAGAAATAGTTGGGGGCGTGCGTGCCCTACGCAAGATTAGGCAGGCGCGCGTTTCGAACCAATTAGCGCATTGGTCGCGCGTCACCTAATAAGTAGGTCTAGTGGGGAGAGAAAAGAAACGACGAAGAAACTGTAGATTGCGAGGAAAAACGAGCGATACAGACGGTAGTAAGTCGACGGCAGAGTCAGAAGATTTTCCAAGTCGATCGGAGCAAGACGGTGGACGGCCAGCCGGGAAAAAGTCAGAAGTGTAGCCGAGGACAGAGGGCCGAGAAGAAAATCGAGAGGAGAAGACGACTTGGTCCTGCATCTGCTCGGGACGCTACCTGGGAAGCCGGCAGATGCGGCTGTCAACAGAGATGTGCTACCTTCGGCGGTCCAGCCACCGAGCAGCTTGGTTGCCGTCGGATGGCGCGAACTTACGCGCGCGTGAGCAGGAACGACGAAATGAGGGCGAAAGCAGCACCAGTGCACTAAACCAAATTTGGGGGGCCCTTGCGTCAGTACCGCGCTGGATTTATAAGCACGAAGTGAGGCGGGGTATCACGGATGGCGCGAATGCAGTTTTTAGAGTAGAAAGTGAGGCGGTGCACAGTGGAGCAACTCAGGCCGAGCAGCAGGCTCCCTTGCCGCCTCAGGCCAAGCCGCTCAGCGATCGCGCAGCGCTAAACGTGCCAGAGGTTGCGACTGAGCCACCGGCTCACGCGAGTGTGCGAAATAATTTAGCAGGTATTGCGTCCATATATGCCGATTCAGATAGATCTGCGAGTACGAAGTACCACGCGCCTAGAGTAAGTTCTTGGGTAGAAGACTGGGAGCGCGGAATACAGACAACTACGGCAAATGAAACGCGGGTGCCAGCCTCGTTAGGCAAAGATAGCGTAGCTAGCATGAAGCGTTCTAAGAGTAGACAAGCTAAAAAGATAGAAACTTTCGGGGATAGCGATACGAGCACGTCCCCGTCGGATACTGATAGTTGTGATACGCGTACAGAAAGATCGCTTAGAAAAAAGGTAGAGAGGCCAAACAGAAAGAGCGGCCGTCCGCGAATAAAGTATATTAATGGTATACCTGCGGACAGGGTAAGTGCACTCAATGCATGGTCTCTCCGCTTTTCGGGTAAAGACGGTATGAACGCGTTAAGTTTTCTATCGGGCTTAAGCGATTATGCTATTACGGGATTCCTGACAAAGAGTTGCTTATCGCGAGAGGCACTACGTTTCGCGATAAAGCGCGCTCGTGGTATGAGGTTATTCGCGGTATGTGGAAGACGCTGAAAGCCTTTAAAAGAAGTTTTTCTAGCGAATTCTGCCGGCGATTAAATAGAGAGCAACTTTACGGCGAGTTGCGTCAACGAACACAGAGTGAAAACGAGAAGATATCGGATTACGTTGCGGCTTACCAGACGGTTTTGCGTCGTTTTGACCCACCGGTATCAGTAAAATGCCAGCTAGCGATGATCATAGAGGGTCTACATCTAATATAAGCGATATCTTGAAACTAAGACCTTCACTGATCGGAATAGTTTTAAAGAGGCAGGATTGGCGCTCGATGATCGTATGGCCGGTTGGAAAAGGTGGCAAAAGCCGCCAACGGCCGACGCGACGTTAATTCCCGAATTGGCGTATTCAGACACGAAGAAGTCTACTGGTAAACAGAAATCGGTCGAAACTATAGACAGTTTGAATGATTCGATTGATGAGGATCAAACGATTGAAACCTTCTAAAAAGAAAGCGCAACAGCAAAGCAAGAAGCTAGGAAAGAAGGGCAAGAAGCAAAATGGTGAAATTGCCGTGGTTACAGCTAATAAGCAACAGACACAGGCGACGAACCAGGCTTCGTGGGCCCCAGCTGCACGTGTAGCCTCTAGCTTGGTTCCGCAGCAGCGTAATCAAGGAGGTAGCAATTTAAATAGGCCATTTACGGGGGCCTGTTTCAATTGCAACGCGTTAGGGCATAGGAAAGCTCAATGCCCAGTAGCTCAGGCTAATCCACGGGTAGTTTGCTACAAATGCCGACAACCAGGGCATTATGCCAATAACTGCCCGACGCGAACTTCGGAGCCGATGCTTTACTGTCAGGTTTGCGGGACAATCGGCTACGTGTGCAGAGATTGCCCTACTTGCAATCAGATGAAGCAGGGAAATCTCAGTGCGGGAGCCGTCGACCGCTCGACAACTCCTGCTTCAGATGGATCGAGCGGGTCATTGTGGTAGAGAAAGTGCTTCGCGCAAGGAGCGAAGGCACCGAGGAAGAAAGGTATAGAGTTGAGGCAAAAGGGAAGGCGAGAACAAGGCAGAAATTGCCAGTTCTGCGCCACCTCTCTTGGATTTAGTAAAAGAGGAATGCGGGAACAAGGCAAGAACTGCCAGTTCTGCGCCTTCTCTCTTAGACGAGGTACGAGGGTCGTTTGAAAAGTCCGTGCAAAAATAAAAACTGCTTGATTTTTTTTAATAAATCTTTTATATTTTTCAACATAGTCTCCTTTTAGGCGTATACACTTCATCGAACGCTGCTCTAGTTTGTTAATCCCTTCCAAATAATAGGATTTGTCCAATTCTGTAAAATAGGCATTCGTTTCTGCAATCACCTCCTCGTTTGAATAAAATCTTTTCCCCGCCAGCTATTTTTTCATATTAGAGAAAAAATAGTAGTCCGACGGAGCCAAGTCTGGAGAATAAAGGGGGATGTGAAACGAGTTGGAACCCTATCTCTATCAGTTTTGCGGCCACAACTGCTGAGGCGTGAGCTGGTGCATTGTCGTGGTGGAAGGGGACTTTTTTGTGGGCCAATCGTGGACGTTTCTCTAGCAACTCGGTTTTCAAACGATCCAATATCGATGAATAATATTCGCCTGTAATGGTTTTACCCTTTTCCAGATAGTCGATGAAGATTATTCCTTGCGAATCCCAAAAGACTGACGCCAAAACCTTCCCGGCCGAAGGAATTGTCTTCGCCTTTTTCGGAGCAGATTCCCCCTTGGTAACTCATTGTTTAGAATGTTCTTTGGTCTCAGGAGTGTAGTGATGTATCCATGTTTCATCTACAGTGATGAAACGACTCTTAAAGTCTTGCGAATTTTGCTGGAACAGCTGCAAACCATTCTTGCAACACATCACACGATCTCGTTTTTGGTCAATCGTGGCACCCATCTAGCGGATAGCTTTTTCATGTCGAAATGTTGGTGCAAAATATTATGTACTCGTTCGCTCGAGATGCTGTAGTACTAGCAATCTCACGCACCTTCACTCTTCTGTCACTCATCACTATATCATAGATTTTATCAATGATTTCTGATGTGGTAACCTCAACAGGGCGTCCAGAATGTTCAACGTCTTTTGTGCTCATATGGCCACTCCGAAAATTTTGAAACCACTTATAAACCATTCTAATCGAAGGTGCACAATCACCGTAATGTTTATCAAGCTTCTGTTTAATCTCCTGAGGCGTTTTGCCTTTGAAAAAGTAATGTTTAATCAATACACGAAATTCTTTTTCGTCCATTTTTTTACAACCACTCGATTTCTTTGATTGAAACGAATGTAAAACGCAAAGTAATTGGCCGATCTGGCTAAAACTTGGTGTGTGCTCTTCCAAGATATGCCACTAACTGAAAATAACCTTAATACGCACTAGTAGCGCCATCTCTCTGACTTTGCACGGACTTTTCAAACGACCCTCGTAATAGAGGAATATTTGAAAGTCAAGGCTAAAGTCAAGCGTGCAGTATTTGTAGAATATGAGGATCCGGAAAAAGGTAGTAGGGAAATTGTAGAGTTTAAAAACGTGTTTAAAGGCGAGTTTAGTCGTTCGACATTGAAAGAGTTTCGGGCGCAAAGTGACGAGGGCGTAAGTTTCCCTAGTAGGATCAGCAATGAATCCGAAGAGGCAAATAAACGCCACTCGTTACAGCAGGACACGGAAAGTCTTCAAAAAGGTCGACACACTAATACGCGGAAAATTTTGCCCGATAAGGATGCGCATGATGCGATCGGGTTTAACAAATCTTGCACGATAGTTAGCTCGCCCGAGAAGTGCCCAGCGAGGCAAAATGAGTTGCCATTGTTGCGCACGAACACGAGTGAGGCAGGTTCGAGTATTTCGCCCACGGTTGGGCAAGCTTCGGAAAAGGCCGTTGCTTTAGGAAATCGGGGCGAACCTGTGGTAGAATTAGTTTATGAGAAAGCGAGCTCCGGCGCTGCGCTCCCGTCGAAGCGGGCTGCGACAAGGGTCATGGTCACGCGCAATAGAAGTGAGCTTGTTGATAATAGGGTTTTGTTGTTTGGACGTTCGGTCGTCGGTGCCGACGCACCTTCCGTTTTGGTGAGGGGAGGGTCTGAGTGGAACTCAGAAATCCCGAAGAAAACGGCAGATGAATCAGATGCAGCGTTAGTCGCAGTAGTAGAGAATAGGTTCTTTATTAAGGTCGACATAGGCGGGGAAGTCTATACAGCGCTACTAGATTCAGGTGCTCAGGTATCGGTAGTAGGGCCGAATCTTGGTTTACAGTTTAAGGACCGGTTAAAGCCGCCTAAGATATTCGTACAGGGCATCTCGGGTGAGAAGCCGCGAACGTGGGGCGACTTAAAGCTGAGTTTTGAAATTGGTGGTAGGACGGATTGGTTAATTGCGACGGTAGTATCTACGCTTAAACACGTCTAGATTTTAGGAACCGACTTTTGGATGGCGTGGAATATAAATATTAGCTACGGTAATCGCGCTTGGCGAGCAGGTGACCAAGGCGATTGGTATCCGTTAGCAGAGCAGAGTAGTAACGAGATAGTCGTTTTTGCGGATAGCGCAGGATTAAGTAAGTACGAGGAGGCTCAGCGAGAGACAATCCTGGCATTAGTTCGCCGGATTGTCCCTGAGCCTGGTGAATCTCCGGCGGTTACAAGAATTATCGAGCACGTCATCGATGTAGGTGATGCGCGCCGGATAAAGACTCCGATGCGTCGAATGTCGCCTCAGATATTAGCGATCACGCAAGAAGAAACTATGCGGCTTTGGAAAGTGAAAATAATTAGGCCATCGAATAGTCAATGGAGTAGCGCGCCGGTAATCGTACGTAAACAGGACGGTGGTTATAGATTTTGCCTCGAATTTAGACCGGTAAATTAAGTCACGAAAGTAGATACGTATACGATGCCTAGCATTGATGATATCTTGGACAGATTGCGCGGAGCAGTCTACCTGTCGAAGATAGATCTGCGAGCGGCGTTTTGGTAAATTCCGCTATCGGAAAATAGCAAACAATATACGGCGTTCGCGGTCCCTGGTCTCGGTTTATGGTAGTTCAAGCGAATGCCGTTTGGTTTGATAAACGCGCCGGCTACTTTCACGCATCTTATGGATGCACTTTTCGAACCAGAATACGAGCCACATGTTTTTTGGTATCTCGACGGTTTGCTGGTAGTTAGCGCGAATTTCGATAGCCACGTGATTTGGTTAGAGAAGGTTCTGAAGCGTGTAACGTTTGAGTCTATCTCGCGTTATCAAAACAATAGTTCGGACTCTTTGTATTGAATTCGCAATCGCGTCTCCGAGAAAAGCAAGAAGTTGACACGCGTGTAATCTAAATAACATATGAAAATCTTTCAAGCAGCAAACCACAAGGCTTTCTAACTCGATGAATTGTCTCGAAATGCAATTGAGAATGGTCGCATCTGTCGGGGAGAAACCTGACAGCGCCGCAATCACTATTCAACTTAATTTCTCAACAGCAAATGTATTTTGGGTAAGAAGATGTCTAAGGATGCTTTTATCTCATGAGAGAGATAGTCTCATGAGTTGAGCGCTTAGATATCTGTAGGATGGGAGTTTAGCAGGCTAACCACTGAACAAGAAATTTATCTCAGGAAATTGCTGAGGCTTTATTTCTCTAACAGTGCTCGCGCTGCTAAGCAAGGTAGGATAGTGAGTCCTCTTGCCGCAGCGACGAGCGAATTTATACTTGCGAAATGGGCTCCTTTCTACGCTTGGTAGCCCCTACAATGCTATTTTTGTAATTTACACAAATTTTGTACAAGTTTTATCGCAAAATGGCTCGATCGAAATTGCAATTATATGATTTAAAAAACTAAACTTGAAGTGACGAATTTTTTGACATAAATTACTTCTCGGGAAAAATCGCCTTTTAAAGTTATAAGTGATACAATTCAATAATCAAATTACGCCACTTTTACAATAAAATTATGGAAAATTTTTACATGAAAAAATCGCTTGTGGTTAGAAGAATGTTATTCAAGATAAAAATGATTAATGTAGCTATCTAATTTTGAATAATAATTAAAAAATGGATTTGCCAATTTTTTGTTTAACGATTTAAAAATCAGTAAATTAGTAACAGTCAAAATCATTAATTTTATATCAGTGTATGATCGATTCGCCGTCTAACAATGCAATTTTTATTGTTTAAAAAAATTATAAATTTTTTATTTATTGATAACTTAGTGAATAATTAGTTATCAAAGTGTCAAATTCTTGCTTTTCTGTTTCAATACGTCGAGGTTGTAATCGCATACTCGAAATAACAATATAATTGTTTATTGCAAAATAACTAACAATATTAACTTGTAGATTAAATTTGACTAACAAATATCGACTTGAGAGTTATAACAACATGAAATTCAGGATCAGCGCATCAAAATTGACTAAAAAATACTTTTGTTCATTTGAAAAACTTTATAATTGTCGATTTTCTGTCGTAAACAATAAATTTTCCCACGGTCGTGACGTCACGCTCATTATATGGTAATGTTTTCGCAGAGTTGCCCTAACACATTTTCATATACGTGAGAAAAGCGCCTTTGCTCCATTACCGCTTTTCTTTGATTGTCTTGTGTATGACGGGTTGCTAATTTGCAGAAGAAAATAGGAGATAAATCAGACTGGACCGTTACAAGCGTTTAGTAAGTGTCGATCTAGAAATCAACTTAGAAAAGTCTGATTTCTTCTGTACCGAGGTAACTTATTTAGGATACAGGTTAGATAGTGAGGGTTTGCGTCCGGATGAGGACAAAGTAAAGCCAATAGTAGATTATCCTGCACCGAGTAACGTAGCTCGATTACGCCGTTTCCTAGGTATGGTAGGATGGTGTGCGCGTTTTATCGAACACGAGAGTGAGATAAAGGTCCCGTTGACCAAGCTTATTCGAAAGGACCAGTCATGGGAATGGAAGGAAGAACAACAAGTTGCATTTGAGAGGTTAAAGCGCGCATTAACAGAGCCGCCGGTACTCGCGCGCCCTGATTTTACGCGTCCCTTTTACTTGCACTGTGCTCTTCCTTCGCGGTTAGCACGTGTTTGGTCCAGGTATTCGACGACGGCGAGCATCCCGTATGCTACGCCAGTCGGATGCTAAACGCGCACGAGCGAAATTACACGGTGAGTGAAATCGAGTTTTTGGCAGTACTTTTTACGGTAAAAAAGTTTAGGCCTTATATAGAAGGCTCACACTTTGTCATCGTTACGAATCATAGTGCGCTCACTAAGATCCTTAATAAACGCGAGCTAACGGGTTGATGGGAAAGATGGGTACTAGAATTTCAGCAGCTAGATTGCGAAATAGTACATAGAAAGGGAGCGCTGCACCATGTGCCGGACGCACTTTTGCGAGACTTTGAGGACGAACTCGAGGTTGCGCATTTGATAAGATACGGGATGCTTGGTATCTACAACGCGCGAAAGACGTTCTTCAAAGACCGAAGAAATTCGAGAATTGGAGAGTAGAGAATAACAATCTGTATCGGTTCATGCGTAATCACTTGCTCGATCCGATAACTAATCGCGAGGAATGCTGGCGCATGGTGGTGCCGCTGGAATACCGGGAAAGGGTGTTGAGAGACGCTTATTGCGAACCATTCTCCGGACACTTCAGCCGTGAAAAGACTTACGATTTAATTGCTCGTGAGTATTACTGGCCAGGAGTGTGGTATGATGTGTGGACGTTCGTAGATGAGTGCTCTCAATGTCAGAAGTACATGGTAGTCCAACAGGCGCCTCAAGACCTAATGGGTAAACGCGTAGTAGAAAGACCATTGGTCGTGGTAGCGACTGACGTGGTAGAGCTGCCCCGTAGCAAAAATAGGTTTAAATACCTGGTGTTTTTGCAAGACTTATTTACTAAGTGGGTCGAGTTAAAACCGCTACGTTCGGCGGACGGTCCTGCTCTTGTTGCCGTGCTTGAGGAGTTAATCCTGTTTAGGTGGGAAACTCCGGAATATATGGTTAGTGATAATGCAAAGGCATATAGGAGCAAAGTGTTTCAAGCCAGGTTGCGAGAATACGGTATCGAACACGTATTTTACCCTGCGTATCATCAGCAAAGGGACTCGGAAAGGATTGCTAAAAACGATGATAGCGATGTTTGTAGATGCCGATCACAGGAGCTGAGATAGGTACTTGCATTAATTTCGTCATGCTATCAATACGGCGACTCGGGTCTACAAACGTATCGCCAACGTTTCTAAACTTTAGTAGGGATCCGCGTCCGGTAAAGAGTTTAAGGCGCGAGATTGAGATAAAAGCCCTTATTGTTAAGATAGATACGAAGGCGTGGGAAGACAGACTATCACGTTTTAATGCGTTACGCGACCTGGTAGCTAAGCATATTGATGAAGCTCTGGAAAAGCAAAAGAAACACTACGATAAGGGTGCTTTTCCAGATAAGTGATTTGGTTTTATGCAAGATGCATACGCTTTCGAGCGCAGCGGATCGTAAAAACGTGAAACTCGACCCGAAATTCGACGGACCGTTTGAAATTATTTCAGTGATTTCGCCCGAGATCTACGAGTTAGCGACAGACAGTAAACATCGTACTACTCAAGTGCATGTCTCTGAGATTAAGCGTTATGTGCCTCCGCAAAAGGTAAAGAAATAGGTTCATGGGATGATTCAGGAGTGATAATTTTTGTTTGTTTGTTTCTTTCTTCATTTTCAAGGTTTAACGAGTGCAGTGTCGAAAGTGATGATGGCTGAGTCCGGAGACTCGAACTGCATCTCTCACATCGCCAAGGGCCAAGTACCTTCAGGCGTCACGACCGCACGGGTAGATTCATCGGAAGCTGCTGAGGTGATGGAGGTCGACCAAGCGTCGAGGTTCGCCGCCCCGCTTTCGAGCTTAGGACAGGTGGTCTCTTACGACGCCGACATTGCCTCTTGCACCTTGTAGTTGGCCAGGACGTCGGTCGGTGGAGGCGAGGACGGAAAGGCGAAGGAAATTCCTTTGCCGCCGATCGTGGATTGGTCGATTCTCCGCGATGACAGGCTTGGTATTTCGATTTGACGTTCCGGGTAAAACGATAAATTTTTGCCCTTGGTCTAATTTGGTTGTTACCAACCTAGACTTTAGTTTAATTAAGCTATGTTTAAGTTGTTTACTTAGGTATGAGCGTTTAACATTGGTTGCCAGTTGCCAGTCGAGAGAGAGAGAGAGATATTGTGAGAGTGGAGATTAGGCCGTTCGCAGGTATGAACTTTGGCCTGGAAAAGGGTGTGACGAAAGTAAGCGTTGCGAATTTTTCCAAATTCCCCTCACTCTCGGCAAGGCATGGTGACCGGCGTTAGGCGCATTTAAGAGTGCGTCTAAGAATAGTCTCTGTTTCAGCTGACGGAAATTGCCGAGCGGGGCCGAGCAGGCCCGAAGCTGCTACACTGGCAACAGAGCGTATAGAGGTGTTAGAGAGAGAGAAATACTTGGGGGCGTGCGTGCCTTACGCAAGATTAGGCAGGCGCGCGTTTCAAACCAATTAGCGCATTGGTCGCGCACCGCCTAATAAGTAGGTCAAGTAGGGAGAGAAAAAGAACGACGAAGAGGCTGTAGATCGCGAGGAAAAACAAGCGACATAGACGGTATTAAGTCGAGGGCAGAGTCAGAACGTTTTCCAAGTCGATCGGAGCAAGACGGTGGACGGCCAGCGGTGAAAAAGTCAGAAGTGCAGCCGAGAATAGAGGGCCGAGGAGAAAACCGAGAGGAGAAGACGACTTGGTCCTGTATCTGCTCGGGACGCTACCTGGGAAGCCGGCAGGAGTTGCCCATCGTGCAACATCGTGTGAAGGGCGCAGCAAGGACTCCCGTTCCGGCATCAAAGGTCAAGTTCGCAAAATAATTTCTCTCATTCTCTCTCCCTCTCTCTCTCTCTCTCTCTCTCTCTCTCTCTTCAATGACGGCACCGTGCGTAAATTTAAATATTAGGTGGATAGCAAGGCGTGCCGTGCGTAAATTTAAATATTAGGTGGATAGCAAGGCGTGCACACGCCGGCTACCTGCCTTAATTACGATCGGGTAATAAATCGCTCAAAGAGAAATCGTCCAGGTGATCCCTCGCCGGGCGACTTTCTCTTTTAGCTAAGTAGCCGAAGTAGGTTCGTCGTCAAGGCGGTCATCTGCCGGGCGACGCACGTTGTTTTGTATAGATTTGTAGGCGCGATTAGTTAGTTAACTTGCTCTCTTTTGTAATAGGTGTTAAGAACGTCGTTGTGTTTATTAGATTAAGAGTTTGTGTAATGCGGCTTATTGTTATGCGATTTGTTAATGTGCGGTATTGCGAAGATCAAGTGTAATATAACTTTTATTTGATTTGATTAGATTTGTTAAGAAGAGAATTTGTGTTATGTGTGTTTAATTTATTAACCACTTTCATTTCTTTGCCTCTTTCCTCTTCCCGCCTCAATTACTATGAGCGAGTGCGCCTCACTTGCCCACTTTTAAATAATGGATAACGAACGAGCTTTCGTTATAGACTAGTCAAATCAACGCTATAGATGACTTTAGAAAATATTCCGACCATGAAATAGTTAAGTACCTTATTTTTCCCGTTAAGAATAGTTTAACTTATAAAGAGATAGAATTTATGATAGATACACCTTCCTCAGTAAATGTTATAAAGCAAAGCTCAATTTCTGAAAGATTGTTACATCGATTAAATAAAGATATAGTATTACAAGGATTATTTACTGAGGATATAGAAGTAAAGTTTAGTGTAGATCTATCTGTATTAGGCCGAACTACAAAATTTTATGTTTTACCCATTTTAAAGAAACCAGCCCGAAATTTTCTACAGTTGGTATTCTACAAAAAAATTGTTCAGACAAAAGTTGTTTAGGATAATGAGGGACACCTTTACCAGAAATCGGATTTGACCTTAAGATTTATTTTCAAGGTCATTTGAACATCAGTCATTTTTTTAATAGAAACCTATAATTTTGATCCCGGATTCGGAAAGAGCGAGAAATTCTACGTTTAGATAAAGTATTATGTGTGGAGGGCGGTGAACCCTCCCCCCCTCCTCCGCGTAAGGTCATGTAAGGTTCAAAGTTATTATTTTCAACTATGGACAACAAAACGTGACGCAGAATAGCTCTACAAGCTTGTATGATGTGTTGCATCATATCTTGCCGTGTTGTTTGTTGCTGTGCATAAACAGCACTTTTCAAATAGCCCCATAAAAAGAAATCTGGACTTGTTAGATCTGGTGATCTTGGACACCACTCAGTAATGTCACTACCAATGCCTATCTATCGTCTTCGGTATCGTTGGTTCAAAAAGTGACGAACTATTAGTGAGCGATGACACGGTGCACCGTCCTGTTGAAGCCATAATTGTCGTTTTGTTTCCAAGTCCACATTTTCCAATAATTCTGGTAATTCATTCTGCAGGAAATTAAGAAATGCTGCGCCGTTGACATTTCCGTCGAAAAAATAAGGTTCTATCAGATAACCATTTATTATACCGCACCAAACTACGAGGCTCCATGTATGCTGATTTTTAACATGACGTATCCAATGAGGATTCTGGATAAATTAATAATGACTGTTATGGCGATTGAGTTGCCCATGACTATGTAATGTAGCTTCGTCCGAAAACATTACGTATCTGAAAAATTCAGGATCTTCACGAATCCTTGCTTGTGCCCAATTACAGAATTCGAGTCTGCGGCGTAGATCATCTGGCATCAAAGCTTGAGTCAAAGTTATGTGATACGGATGAAATCTATGAAGCCGCAAAATTCTATCCGCTGTTGTTCTTCGGATTCCAGTACGTCTCTGAATTTCACGCAAAGACATATGATGATCCAAAGCAACCATTGCCAAAACAACGAGAATACCTGGGTCATCATTGTTCTGTCTCATAATGCGACGACGATTTCTGCGTATTCGTGGTCGACATCTCTCTCTTCGTTCTCACGTGGTTTGGGTACCGAAGCCTGCCTGGGTAATTTTGACGGTCAAGGCCGATATCGTCCTGCAGCAAGATATTACCGTCTAGTTATTGGGTTGGGGGGGCAAGATATTACCAGCAAGTTATTGGGTTATTACAATTAATCTTACCCTTGTCCGATCATCCCTGTGCATAGATGAAGAAAATAATAAATTTGACCCCTACATAACCTTACGCGGGGGGGGGGGGGGTTACCGCACCCCACACATAATACCTTATCTAAACATTGAATTTTTCACTCTTTCCGGATCCGGGATCAAAATTATAGGTTCCTATTCAAAAAATGAATTTGACCTTCAAATGACCTTGAAAATGAATCTCAAGGTCAATTCCAATTTCTAGGAAAGGTATCCTTCATTGTCTCAAACAACTTTTGTCTGAACAATTTTTTTGTAGAACGCCAACCGTAGATAATTTCGGGGTGGTTCCTTTAAAATGGGACACCCTGTAGATGACAAATGTGAATTGCCTTACGATGGCATTGTAAGCTTCAATTATTTGTTGATGCTAAAGCAAAGATAGAGTTTGTGAAAATGCATTTAAGTTTACCAGGAATGATAATTCTTTTAAGATTATTAGATACTAAAAGTGATATAGAAAAATATAGAAGTATAAGCAGTACAGATTTCTATATAATAAATGAAGATTTACCATTTATAGACATGTATAACTCTAAGTTCGAATGTACTATTCAATTTTGGGTTGGCACCCTCTCCGAGATTAATACAATAAAAGAATCATTTGTGCTAAATGATCAGTATGTAAAATCGATTGATAGTCTCATTATAAAAGACATCATGGGAAAAGAATATAAAACTCTAGGTTACACTGTTGTTGAAATTTTGACACTAGCAGTAAGATTCTATACTATATGTGATGATTTTCCTATCAATGCTGAGGGCTTAATAGGATTTGACCCCCTCGTTCAATATGGAGCAACAGTCAATTTCAACACAAGTTGCATAAGCGTTGATATAACGGCTTCGCCCTTATATAAAAGGACTAAACTCTTTAATACTTTATTAAGGAGACAAAAGGTGAGCCTGGAAATCTTTATGATTAATAATGTAGAGTATTCACCTTTACCGACACTTAAGGAATCCACGACTTTAAAAAGACCACGTGAACGCCCTCGTAATGCGGCCGCCGAAACGATTCGAATTCCTAAATCTCAGACTGAGATAGGCGAAAAGCCAAAAAGGAAACGTGGTAGGCCGAAGAAAATTATTGTAGCTCCAGAGCCTCGACATGACACCATGGATGAGCCATTACCTTTTGACAATGAGATACAAAAACCCATTGAAGGACTCCAGCGTAGACATCCTACTCGTTCACAGAAAGATCCTCGAAGTTACAATGAAGATGACTGATAATGAGGCGGAAAATAACCCACCTGCAGACGATCAGAATTTACGTCGTTTAGAAACTCCTGATCATGATAGTCACTTTGAAGATGAATTTAATGTTGAAAGTTCTAATGAAGAATCTGTCGCTAGTGGAAGCTCGGAAGCTTCATTGGAAAATGGGTATAGAAATTTAGTAAAGATCAAAGAAGGATTGCATATGCGAAAGAATAATGTTGCCTACTTTATGAACAGTATAGGCGAGCCTTTCAACGAGAGTGCCAAATTATTAATAAAAGATAATTAAATTACTAGACAACAATTTATGAATGTTGGTGAAGTCTTAAAAGAGAAAAGAGGAAAAAAGTATTACCGTTTTAGACTTTGTATTCGTGATGAACAACGCGAATCCGTAAGTTATATTAGAGACCAGATTCTTTCTACTCTGTATGTTTTACGCGACTTATTAAATAACTCTAATCAGACTAAAATTTGTTTCGCTAAAAATAAGGAAATTGAAAGACTAGATTGATCGGATATCGTGAATTTACTAGATATAGTCTTTAGAGATTCGGGTATAAAAGTTTTAATTTGCATGAATTGTTTAGAATATGTACCCATAGAACGTCGTAACGCGATATTTTATGGATTACACGCGTCGCCTATTGGAGGTCATCGTGGAATATCCAAAACCATTTATAGAATAAGACAAAATTTTTATTGGGAAAACCTAAAAGAATACATTCAAAGACGTAAACAACAATGTCTAGAATGTCAATTGAAAAAGCTTACAAGGTTGCAGACTAAACAGCCCATGATAATCACTAACACTTGCATTACTGTATTTGATAAAATAGCTATGGATATAGTAGGTCCTCTAAAGAAAACACGTCATGATAACGAGTATATTAACCATACAAGATCAACTTAGTAAGTTTTGCTTAGCGGTTCCTTTATCGAATACATTCGCATCTACCATCACCGATGCTTTCGTAAAGAAATTTATGTGTTTTCAGTTGCCCACGATCAGTCTTAATAAATCAAGGCAAAAACTTTCTGAGTAATTTGATGAATCGTATTGCTAAACGATTCTAAATAAAGAAGCTAATAACGACAGCTTTTAGATCACAGTCAAATGGCTTACTGGACCGTTCCTGATCGGCTCGTGAAGTTCTTGAAACAATATACGGATAAAGACAATCATTCGGACGAATGGCTAGATCTAGCCATGTTAAATTATAACACCTGTGTACAAGAAAGCATCAAACATACCCCTTACGAAGTAGTGTTTGGTCGATTAGCTCGATTGCCATCAAGCGCTTCATTACGCGAAGGCGATGTCCTCCCAACTTATAAAGGATATATTACTAATCTTATGACTAGGCTAATCGGTATTATAAAATTAGTTTATGATAACTTGATAGCTTCATAAGAAACATTGAAAAAACTATTTGATCAACATGTTAACTCTAAAAACTTTAAGTTAGGTGATTATATTTTATTGAAATCTGGCCCTAAGCCTGGTAAAATAGAAAATCATTGGACAAGACCATATAAACAAAATTTTCTAATCCAATTTTGAGAGCCAACCCGTTGTCAAAAATAAATAATCAAACAATCATCTCAGGTTACACACGTGTGTTTCGTTGGTAGATATCCAACCTCATCAGATCTTTATTAAAAACAAATGACAAAATGGTTACAATAACTAATACATATAGAATGAATAAAAGTCACGCTAACGAACATTTACCTCAATTCACTAATCACAATCAAATTAACCATAACAGTAAGACCAAAAATACAATATTAAACTCGTCTTCTAACTTTCAATCATACAAATACTTAAAATTCATCTCAAACAACAACTATGACATAATGCAAGCCGACCAGTGTCTGTTGCCTTTTATATCAAAACAAATCACATATAGATATACAATTAAATGTATCCCCTCTCATATGCCGGGAAAGACCGGTACAGTCAGCATCACTGCATATCAAAACAAATTTTCAAAAACATTCTACCAAACTATAATTGTAAAATTGTGAAATCAATCAGATAAACCGTCAAATAAACCTTTATATTGTTTACTTAATAAACTAGTGTCCTCCTGTCTATTTATAGTGTTATTAAACAAATTAATATATATCATTTCCGAAATCAGTCTCTTACAATAATTAGACTCTCTATCTAAAATTGTTGTGTTGTCCCAGTCAAACGAATGCGTAGGATAATTTTTCAAATGCATCGGAATAGGAAGAGATTTATCTATAGGTGTCCTACCATGCTCATCTATGCGTTTTCGTAAGCTTCTCTTAGTTTGACCAATATATACAGACGGGCAACTGTCACAACAAAATTTATATACTATATTTGTCTCATTCCACTTATCTGTAACATCTTTACCTAGTCTTATTATATTGTCTAGCTTATGGTTAATTAGTGGTATGCAGCGAATATTAAATTTTCTTAAATCATAGTTACATAAGTGAAAAAATTTTTTTTGAAAAGGCAACGGTGAAACCATCGCTTTAATATTCGTATTTTTTCTATTATCATGAGCAGTCATACTATTGCAAAATCTATGTTTACGAATGCGATCAAATATACATGAATTAACAAATTTTTCCGGGTAATCATTATTTTTTTAAATATTATTAACAATTTTTATATTATTTTCATGAAAGGTTGCATCAGACAATAATAAAGCTCTGTCTATTAAATTGTATACAATATTTCTTTTTTGCTGAGTTGTGTGGTTCGAATAAAAGTTCAAAATTCTACCCGAACAAGTCGGTTTTTGGTACCAATTAGTAATAATTTTACTGTTCTTAATTATTAACGAAATGTCTAAAAAAGTTATGCTAATATTAAATTGGATTTCATGTGTGAAATTTAAATGACTATTATAATTATTAAAAATGTCCAAATTTAGACGACGTTCACGTATTCTGTGATATTAAAATAAATCAAACAACAACTCGACCTATACTCTTAGCAGGATCTATTGGTAACGATAGATCTTGCACGGAAACCTTATACTTCGATGCCTACGGTACTTGTAGTAATGTAATCTTGTAAGGATTTATTAAAATTACCTTGCAAGATTATTACGGAGTCGTTGATTTAGAGAATAGTTTGATAAGACTACGTTCAGAAACCAGATGCATATTATCTGATAAATCCTGTATCGATGGCGAAGGCGGTAATATCTTCTGGAAAGCTTTACCTGCCGACACTTGCGAATTCGATCGCTATAGCACGCTATTCCATGGCAGCGCTGAAAAAATCTTTTACGAACACGGCAATACCATTTATTCACTAATTATCCAAAAGATTACTTTTGAAACAAAAAATTAAAAGTAAGTTGAATCAAATCTATATCTTTTCTTTCTTTGCTTAGCATTTACGAAGCCATTTCCATTTTTCAAACGTCGTTGTGACAAGAGTCGCACTTCGTTTTCTCTTTTGCATCCGTGGTACTTTTGCGTTTGGATCGCACTTTGTCGAAGTTAAAATCACGCGCGCCAAAACTTTCTCTACAATACACACGCTTATTCCGGTTTATACGCACGGGCGTAGATAAAAAAAAGCGTACCTGAGAAGTCGATTAAGACGTCACACCTTCAAGGACATTTAAAGTTCAACGTTACTATTTTACATGGGACTCCTAGTTCCACGAAATAAAAAATTTTGAATTTCGGATATGAAAAATCTTTCATAATTATAATTTTGTATTCAGTGGTCTAAAAAATTTTTTATTGAAAATCTTTTTTGTTTTTATATAAAAGAAGAAAATTTACATTTTACAGCCTCTGCTCTAATTTTTTAACTTACTTTATAACATAGTCTGAAAATTTTCATAATTAGTAATAGTAAGGTGTAATGATATTTCGTAAGTAATAATCGTATAAACACTAAATGAACTTAATGAATACTAAATGGATTTTACTGTGTAAAAATTTATGGAATTCTATAATAAACATTTATTTAGCTTTATTATCTTGTCCTACTTTAATTTATTGCTATATCATGCTACTTTTTTGTACTGTATTACAATTCTATGTCTATGTATTATTCCTCTTTTTTTTTGTTTGTTATTTACTATAATTTTTAATCTTATCTATTAAAAATTATAAACAGAATTTATAAAACTACAGTGGCTCCGCTAAATGAAGGAGAATGATATAACGATCCTATCTATGAGCTCTTCTCTTGTTTCATTGGATCCCGCTAAACTCATGAATCTACATATATCAATGAGTATATTGAACGGCACCCCCTCTCATATTCCATGATTGTATTAGTGCTAAAATCAAATTTTATGACCATACAAGGAGCGTGACGTCACTCTACTTATAGATATAGATCTGATGATTTTTGTTATTCAATTAAAATTTGTTATTTATTAAGAGTAATTTCAATAAAACAAAGTATTTTTTATATAGATTTTAGGGCATAGATTAATATTATAATATTTTAATTACTTTTAACTACTAAATCGTATTAACTTTTAATGTACAAAAGTAATTTTTGTATAACTTTCTAAATGTCAATTATTATAATGAAACGGATACTCTGAACTCAAGATAACTATCTGAGAAATATGAGTAAAAATTCGTTTTATTGATAACAACTTAGTTAATACTGATATCAATAAATAAACAATTAATAATTTATTTGAACAAATAATAGTATATGAATCGAAAGCGTGAATTCTGTACATAATGACAACATTATTAAAATTTATTAATCTTAACCGATTTTATTTTTACATTACAAGATTTTACAAAAATACGAAAATTTATTATTATTTAAATGTTATTAACTAATTTAAGTAGTTTTTTTTGGTATTACTTCTAAAAGCGATAAACTATTTTTATATATAAAATTTTCTTATTATTTAATTGCAAATATTGCGGTATTGTATTAGGTAACTTCATTAGTTAATGACTTTTAACTCCACTTTTTGCAATAAGTGTAAATTATACTTAAATTATCTATATCAACTTCTGTATTTTTTACATGATTTAGATTTTCATTAGCGTTGTCAATTCTATTGTAAACAAGGGAAAATGATTTTGCACACTTGCGTAAACAGCCCGAAGAGGGCTGTCCTGCGAAAATAGGCGGGTAAATCTGTGTATAAATACAGTGATTTTTATAGAGGCTAGCATTCTTTCCTAGCCTTGCAAAATGAGCGCTCAAGATTGAGTACACTTGGCTTATACTTAAGTTCTTTTTCTGAAGTGATTAACTAAGCAATTCTTTCCTTTCCTATTGTAATTTACGCTCAACTCATAGAACATTTCGCGCTATGAGAAATTTGGGCTGAATCACATCCTTTTTTAAGAGAGACTTATGCTCTGCTTATGGGACACTTCGCACCATAAGAAACTAGGGTGTGATGTTCGTATCACCTTTTATTTATATTATTGTTCGTACTCTCGTGGTTTGTCGCGTTAATGAGTAAGGCTTTGTTTCGATTTTCATAATGCTTGAAATATTAACTTTGAAATAAAATAATAAATAATTTATATGATTACATGAGTGAGATTTCAAGGAAAGATAGACTTTACCCTAGTTTCTTATGATGCAAAGTGTCCAAGCATGAGCAGAGCTTAAGTCTTTCTTATAAAAGGATGTAATTCAGCCCTAGTTTCTCATAACGCGAAGTGTTCTATGAGTCAAGCACAAATTATAATAGGAAAGAGAGGATTTCCTCAGTTAATCACTTGAGAAAAAGAACTTAGGTATTAGCCAAGTTTATTCAATCTCATGAGCTCACTTTGCAAGGCTAGGAGTGAATGCTAGTCTTTGAAAAATTAGCGTATTTATACACAGATTTTCCTGTCTATTTTCGCAGGACAGCTCTCTTCGAGTTGTTTACGCAATTGTGCGAAATCATTTTTTTAAATATACAAGAGAATAAAGAGTAATAACGAAATTAGAAAACATGTAAACTTTACAGAAGTAGATATAGTTCATTTTAGTATAATTTACAATTACCGCAAAAAGTATCGTCAAAAGTTATTAACTAATAAACTTAATTAATGTGATAGCGCATTATTTACAATAAAACAATGATAAAATTTTACGTAGATTAATAGTTTATCACTAGTAGAAGTAATTTCTAAAAATAAATACTTAAATTAGTTAATAACATTTGAATTATAATCAATTTTTGTATTTGTAACGGTTTTTTGTAAAATCTTATAATGTAAATACTAGATTAGTTAATTATGATCAATAAATTATAAAGTTGTCATTATTATGTACAAAATTAACGCTTTCGATCTATATACAATAATATGTTTAAATGAATTATTAATTGTTTATTTATTGATAACAGTTATAATGAAATTGTTATCAATGAAACCAATTCTTACTCATGTTTCTAAGATATTCTTATAAATTTAGAGTATTCGCATTATTCTAATAACACAGGTCTACAAAATAAAAAAAGTTGATGCCTATTTGACCAGACCATATAACTTTTATGTATTTCGATGCGCTGAACACGAATCCGAGGTACGTTGATCTCCATCACGTCAGGTTCAAGGTCTTTTGAAGGTCAAATGTATTTAATACAACGGAATTTAAAATTTGACTACGGATTCGGAAAGAGCGGGAAATTTTACGTTCAAATACATATTGCTGGTTTTTTCCAACATGACCTTTAAAGGACATCTAGAGCTCAAACAAATAATAAATAGACCTTATTTGCTTTTTATCCATATGAACTTGTTTTTGAGACCTCCGATGGGCTTCTATTGTATACTGTCATGTATCTTTGTATTCTGAATACAAACCTGGAATCCATTTGACCTCATCCAGTTAGGATCAAGGTCATTTCAAGGTTAATTCGTTAATTTTGCATGTGACGAGAGCAAGCAGTACGCTTGCTCCTCGTCTGCCCTCCTTCTCTCTCTCCCTCTTATCGCTCGGCATGGCGACGTGGTCAGCGTTCGGCACATATATTTATTGTGCCTAACCACTGGCCTTTATGTTTTTCCAGCCGCCGAAGATTGCCGAGCAAGGTTGAGAGCGCCCGAAGAAGTAAGAGCGCAGCGACTATGAGACAGAGAGAGAGAGAGAGAGAGAGAGAGAGAAAGTTAGCGAGCATGCTAGAGTGCGCGTCTATGCACGCACTATGCAAGTTTGGGCCGGCGTGTGACGCGCGACCAATTAGCGCTTTTGTCGCACGCCGCCTAATGAGTGGGCTTGGTGGGAGAGCCCGGCGAGAGCGCGAACGTTGACCATGCGTCAAGTCACGTGAGCTAGTTCTCGGAAGAAAGTTAAGGAGAGAAGTTGGAAGTAGCAGTGCAAAGAGAGAAGAAGAAGTACACGTGCAGGAGTGACCAGACCAGGGCGAGCCGAGGCAACGTGTGGCGGCAACACCTGCAGCAGGGCATTCAGTGTCGCCCTCGCCGCCATGCACGGCATGACTTCCAGGGGGTTCACCACGGGCTACGCCGAGGAAGACGTCCAGCCAGTGGCCAGGTCAACTCCCCGTTGCCGGCTCATCGCCAAGGACAAAGGTCAGGTTATCTCTCTCTCCCGGTATTTCTCTCTCTCATGGTGATGCGCGGCCGCGTAGGAACGATAGGTAGTCAGGCGATCACTTGCCGGCTACGCTCATCGTAATGCGGTAGAGAGGTTTCGACGTATTCTTTCCTTTGTAAGGAGGCAAATGGTCAAGGCGATCTAGTCGCCGGGCCATTCATCCTCCCGCGTTAGTTTAAGTTGTTCTGTACATGTGCGCGTGATGTAAACTTTATTATAACCGATTTTGTATTTTTTTGTCTGAATAGATTTAAGTTGTATGTTCCAAGTAAGGAAAATTAAATATTCGTTCGACCTATCCTCTCGTTCCCCGATTGTTAAAGAGCGAAAGTGCCTCTCTTACTCTCCCGTTAATAAATTGGTGACGTCAGTACCGAATAAGGCGCTGCCCCCGTTACATGCACAAAAAAACAAATATAACCCTAGTCTTTGAACCCTGATTGCTTTAACCCTCGAGCCCTGCAACTCTCTATGACCTTCTACCTCCGCATCCTAATTTCCTTAAACCCCGAGAACTTGACCTTAAAACGCCTTGAACCAATCCCTCATACCCCCAATTCCATAACCACCGAGCACTTAATCGTAAGACCCGATTCCCCATACTCCAATGTTCTTAACTTCCCAGCACTTAACTCTGAGACATCTTACACCCAATCCCTAATACTACATTTTCCTTAATAACCGAGTCATATAAACTATAAGCGTGCACCAGCGGCTCCGTCCGACGGTCCTTTTCAGGATAGTTGGATATCCGGTGCAGCAGCGGCTCCGTCCCATGGTCCTTTTCAGGATAGTTGGATATCCGGTGCAGCAGTGGTTCCATCCAACGGTCCTTTTCAGGATAGTTCGATATCCGGTGCAGCAGTGGTTCCGTCCAAAGGTCCTTTTCAGGATAGTTGGATATCCGGTGCAGCAGTGGCTCCGTCCGACGGTCCTTTTCAGGATAGTTCTGCATTGATTTATTATCTGCAAAAATGGATGAGTGCTCACAAAGTTTCTGTGTTCTGTGCGGCAAATACGACGTTCATAGAAACTTAATTTCTTTCTCTAAGAAACTTCGCATGATCTACGATGAGTATTTTAAAACCACTGATGTGGATCCAAACCAACCCTGGATTACAAAACTCATCTGTCGAGTTTGCGATTCACGTTTAAGACGTTGGAAAAGTGGAGAGCGACAAATGATATTTTCATCGCCTATGATTTGGCGCGCACCTCGAGATCATGATAATGATTGCTATTTTTGTATAAACACCAAATTTGGATTTAATTCAAGAAACATTCAATCTGTGCCTTACACAACTACTTTGTCTGTCACAATGCCAGTCTTAGTAAGCGATACCAGTCATGATGAAGATGAAGCAATGGAAATCGATATAAGTGTTGAAAACATTACAGAATTTTTGGGGAACACGGACCAAGAAAATGACAAAGAAGATAAAGAAGAAGATGACGCAGAACATGATGAAATGAATGACCGAGAATGTTACGAAGAAGATGACGAAGAAACTGATTGTGATGTTAGTACAACGGGTAACGAGACAACCCCTTCAAAGTTCAATCAGAGTGAACTCAACGATTTGGTAAGAGATTTAGGGCTATCTAAAGCGCAATCGGAACTATTGGCATCACGGCTGAAAGAAAAAGGTTGTTCACACAAAAAAACAAAAGTAACATACTACAGAAACAGAGATGAGCCTTTTCGAAAATATTTTGTTCAAGGTGGTTTTTTGGTATATTGTAGTGATATAGACGGGTTGTTTAGAACATTTGGAGTTGAACATGATCCTAAAGAATGGCGGTTATTTATTGATTCTTCTAAGAGAAGCCTTATAGTTGTATTACTAAACAATGGGAATAAACTAGCTTCTGTTCCATTGGCTCACTCTACGACAATGGATGAAAATTACGTGAATATGGAATATTTACTTGATAAAATTAATTACGAGTTGTATAAATGGAAAATCTGTACGGATTTGTGACGAGAGCAGGCCGTTTGCCCGTCTCTCGTCCGCGTTTCTCCCTCCCCCACTCGGCTAAGCGTGGTGGCCAACGTTGGGCGCATTTAAGTATGCGCCTAACACTTGGTCTTTTGTTTCAACGCTAAGGACGAGCCAGCGCAGCTGAGCGCAAGAAGAGTTGAAGAGCACGGAGAGAGAGAGTGAGAGAAAGAGAGAGAGAGAGAAAGAGAGTATTAGGCCTATGCAGGGATTGGCAGGCGCGCAACGCGTGACCGATAAGCGACGCGTCGCGTGCCGCCTAACTAATAGGTCAAGGTAGGGAGAGGAGCGAGCGTCGCAGAGCGACTGCAAGATGCGCGTAAGAATTAGTGCGTGAGAGAGTCGCAGCCGAGCCTTACGAGAGTGAGGGAGTCTACGCTTAGTCTTGCGAGAGTGCGGAAGTCCGAGCGCAGCAGAGAGAGCAGTTTGGGATAGCCGGAAGGAAGGACGATTAACCCTACCGGCAACGGCTTTGCCAGCAACAACAGCCAGCCCGCCTGCCAAAAGAGAGTCAACGCCACCGACGGAGACCTGGTCAGCGACAGCAGGTAGCGACGATCTGACCAGCGACGCCCGGTACGTCCTGCGGCAGCACATCGCCCAGGATTCTCGACGTTGCAAGGAACAAAGAAAAAAAGGTCAAGTCTTCCTTTTCTTCTTTCTCTCTATACTCTCTCTCTTTGTTGATGCGACGACCGGTACGCGGTGAAAAAGATAGCCTGGCACTCACGTGCCGGCTATCTGAAGGTACGCGTTAAGATTAATTTGTAGTGACGTAAGTTGCGACCGGCGAATTGTCCAGGCGCCCACGTGCCGGGCAATCTACCCGGTATTAACCCGCGTAGTTTTAAGGAAGTTTGTAATAGGTTAAGTATGCGATTTGTTATTAGTGAGATGCGAAATGTTCATTTGTGATTATCTTAAGTAGTTCATTGTTCGATTTTTAGTTTGTTAGTCGGTAATTGAGATTATGTTATGCGCGCGCGTTTGTTTAGTGTGAATGATTATTAATAATAATAGGTTATAAGTGAGATTTGATTCGTGTCTGTATATAATTTATTATCAACCTCCCCTCATTCTCCCCTCTCAATTGTCATGAGCGAAAGCGCCTCACTTACCCTGCAAAAGAATTGGTAACAAGGATCAAGTTTTGTTACATGGCATCCCTTGTGAGTCTGGCAATTGGGAGATAAATGAGAGAAATGGTTTGATAATGAATTTTAGAAATAACGGTTAACTGATTTTCTTTGTGAACTAAGGGCAAAAGAGTGCGCGTAAAAGAATTTCGAGTTTTCGGTATTTTGAATTCTTGTTAGTGCTTGCCAGTGACCTTTTTTTTCATAGCGGTGTCCGATGACAACGGTGCGTCATTGAGTCGCTTTGACGCTAGACGACTGCGTTCTTTCTTCGGTTTAGTTTTTTTTTTTTGTGTTTTAAGAATTTTACTAGACTGCCTATTCAAAATTACGGTAAGTAAATTTTGATAAATTATAATTTCTTTCTATAGGCGTAAGCAAGGCGATTTCTTGCCGGCTTATAGCTTGGAAAGAAATTAGTCAGTAAGGTATCAGGTTACACGGACCGGTCGAGACTTGCTTAGCCCCATAGGCTCGCGTCGTAGTCAAGTTACGGATTTTCACTTTTAGAAATAACAATGTCGCTAACGTGTAGAGATAAAATAGTCTTGCGCAGAATATTACGCGACGCGCATGCGAAAAAATTAAAACGCAAAATTGATTCCACAGAACCGGCTGTTCTGTTAGAATTAATGTGCTATCGCGAACTTAGTCTACACGGTGATCTTGAGGAATTACAAACCCGGTATTTTCGATATATGCTGCTAAGAGAGCGGCCAGATTTGCAGCCACCGTTGCGCTCGAGCGATTTTGCGTCAGGCCGAATCCCGGAAAAGCTGTATGACGAACAGCAAGAAACAACGGTAAGCAGTGCGCGGAACGCGAACCTGGGCGATGAATTCGCGGCAGCTGCAGCACCTTTGGCGGCCGAATTATCAAGCGAGCAAGAGCAGGCGACACAGGCAAGAGCAAGTGTTGCCGCTCCTCGCGAACAAGTTCGACCGCCGGGCGAAAATGCAGTCGCGCTCGGTGACAACGACATGTTACCGATGGCGACTCGCTCGCCGTCGGACAACAGGATCGAACGCGCACGCGAACAAGTCGCGGAAAACCGAGGCGAGCGTAGCACTAGCGCGATAAACCAAATCTGGGGAGCTTTAACTGCAGTACCGCGTTGGATTTATAGGCGCGAGGTTAGACAGGGCATCACGGATGGTGCGAATGCAGTTTTTAGAGTTGAAAGAGAGGCGATGCACAGTAGAGCGGCTCAGGCCGAACAGCAGGCTTCATTGCCGCCTCAGGCCAAGCCGCTCGGCGACCGCGAGACGCTAAACGCGCCCGCGGTTGCGACTGAGCCATCGGCCCACGCGAACGCACCAAACAATAGAGCAGATAGTACTTTCCTCTATGCCGACTCAAATAGATCGGCGAGCACGAAATATCACGCGCCTAGAGTAAGTTCATGGGTTGAAGACTGGGAGCGCGAGGTACGGGTAGCTACTAGAGAGGAAATGGAAATACCAGCTCCGTTAGGTGAAGGTTCGATTATTAGCGAGAAGAGCGTAATGAGCATAAGGCGACCTAAACAAAAACAGGTGAGACAGGTACAAAATATCAGTGGAAGCGACACTAGCTCGAGTCTATCGGATACTGATAGCTGTAACACCTATAAAGTCAAATCGCCGCGGAAAACTGAGCAAGTTAGAGCGGAAAGATCAGGCAAAAAGAGTACTCCTCCAAGAATCAAGTATATTAATGGTATACCTGCGGATGGAGTAAGCGCGCTCAATGCCTGGTCTCTTCGTTTTTCCGGTAAGGATAGTACAAACGCGCTAAGTTTTCTATCAGGTTTGAGTGATTGCCAGCGCTATTATGGCATCTCGGACGAAGAAATGCTGATAGCAATAGGCACTGCATTCCGCGATAAGGCGCGTCCGTGGTACGAGGTTAATCGCGGTATGTGGAGGACGCTGAAAGACTTTAAAAAGAGTTTTTCTAGCGAATTCTGCCGACGATTGAATAGAGAACAACTTTACGGCGAATTGCGTCAAAGAACACAGGGCGAAAACGAGAACATTACGGACTATGTCGCGGCTTTTCAGACGATTTTACGCCGTTTTGATCCGCCCGTTCCGGTGAGACGCCAGTTAGCTATGATCATAGAGGGTCTACATCCAAGATATAAGCGATATCTTGAAACTAAGACCTTCTCAGATCTAAATAGTTTTAAAGAAGCGGGTATGGCGCTCGAAGATCGCATGGCCGGTTGGAAAAGGTGGCAAAAACCGCCCACGGCTGACGTAACGCTAATTCCGGAATCCGCGTACACAGAGACGAAGAAGTCGCCCGGTAAGCAAAAATCGGTCGAAACTATTGACAGTTTAAACGACGCGGTTGACGAGGTCTTAATAGTTGAATCTCCTAAAAAGAAAGCGCAGCAGCAGAACAAAAAACTAGGTAAAAAGGGCAAGAAGCAGAACGGTGAAATTGCCGTGGCTATTGCCGATAGGCAACAGCCACAGGCAAGAAACCAGCCTGCGAACGAAGCCGCGCCTGCTCGTCAGAGCGCGCAGGCTTCGTTGGCCCCGGCTGCAGGTGTAGCCCCTAGTCTGGTTCCGCAGCAGCGCAATCAGGGAGGTAGCAACTTAAATAGGCCATTCACGGGGGCTTGCTTCAATTGTAACGCGGTGGGACATAGGAGGGCGTAATGCCCGATAACTCAGGTCAATCCGCGGGTAGTTTGTTATAAATGCCGACAACCGGGGCATTACGCTAATAACTGCCCAACGCGAACTTCAGAGTCGACATTATATTGTCAGGTTTGTGGAACAATAGGTTACGTGTGCAGAGATTGCCCTACTTGCAATCAGATGAAGCAGGGAAATCTCAGTGCGGGAGCCGTCGACCGCTCGACAACTCCTGCTTCAGATGGATCGAGCGGGTCATTGTGGTAGAGAAAGTGCTTCGCGCAAGGAGCGAAAGCACCGTAGAAGAAGGGAATAGAGTTGAGGTAAAAAGGGAAGGCCAGAACAAGGCAGAAACCGCCAGTTCTGCGCCTCCTTTTATGAACTTAGTAAAAAGGGAAGGCGAGAACAAGGCGGGAATTGCCAGTTCTGCGCCACCTCTCTTAGACGAGGTAATAGGAGAGTATTTGAAAGTCAAGGCTAAGGTCAAGCGTGCAGTATTCGTAGAGTATGAGGATCCGGAAAAAGGAAGTAAGGAAATTGTTGAGTTTAAAAACGTGTTTAAAGGCGAGTTTAGTCGTTCGACATTGAAAGAAGTTCAAGCGCAGAGTGACGAGGGCGTAAATTTCCCTAGTAGGATCAGCAATGAACCCGAAGAGGCAAATAAACGCGACTCGTTACAGCAGGACGCGGAAAGTCTTCAAAAAGATCGACACACTATCGCGCGAAAAACTTTGCCCGATAGGGATATGCAAGATCCGATAGGGTTTAATAAATTTTGCGCAATAGCTAGCTCGCCTGAGAAGTGCCCAGCGAGGCAAAATGAATTGCCATCGTTGCGCACGAACACGAATGAGGCAGGTTCGAGTATTTCGCCCACGGTTGGGCAGGCTTCGGAAAAGGCCGTTGCTTTAGGAAATCAGGGTGAACCTATGAAGGAATCTATTGGTAAGGAAACGAGCTCAGGCGCTGCGCTCCCGTCGGAGCGGGCTGCAACAAAGGTCATGGTCACGCGCGATAGCAGTGAGCTTGTTGATACTAGGGTTTTGTTGTTTGGACGTTCGGTCGTCGGTGCCGACGCACCTTCCGTTTTGGTGAGGGGAGGGTCTGAGTGGAACTCAGAAATCCCGAAGAAAACGGCAGATGAATCAGATGCAGCGTTAGTCGCAGTAGTAGAGAATAGGTTCTTTATTAAGGTCGACATAGGCGGGGAAGTCTATACAGCGCTACTAGATTCAGGTGCTCAGGTATCGGTAGTAGGGCCGAATCTTGGTTTACAGTTTAAGGACCGGTTAAAGCCGCCTACGATTTTTGTACAGGGCATCTCAGGCGAGAAGCCGCAAACGTGGGGCGACTTGAGGTTAAGTATTGAAATTGGCGGTAGGACGAATTGGTTAATTGCGATGGTAGTATCTACGCTGAAGCACGACTTGATTTTAGGAGCCGACTTTTGGATAGCGTGGAATATAAATATTAGCTACGGTAATCGCGCTTGGCGGGCAGGTGACCAAGGCGATTGGTATCCGTTAGCAGAGCAGAATAGTAACGAGATAGTTGTTTTTGCGGAATGCGCAGGTTTAAGCAGCTACGAGGAGGCTCAACGAGAGACAATCTTGGCGCTTGTTCGCCGGATTGTCCCGGAGCCTGGTGAATCTCCGGCGGTTACAAAAGTTATCGAGCACATTATCGATGTAGGCGATGCGCGCCCGATAAAGACGCCGATGCGCCGAATGTCGCCTCCTATATTAGCATTCACGCAGGAAGAAACTATGCGGCTTTGGAAAGTGAAAATAATTAGGCCATCGAATAGTCAATGGAGTAGCGCGCCGGTAATCGTACGTAAACAGGACGGTGGTTATAGATTTTGCCTCGAATTTAGACCGGTAAATTAAGTCACGAAAGTAGATACGTATACGATGCCTAGCATTGATGATATCTTGGACAGATTGCGCGGAGCAGTCTACCTGTCGAAGATAGATCTGCGAGCGGCGTTTTGGTAAATTCCGCTATCGGAAAATAGCAAACAATATACGGCGTTCGCGGTCCCTGGTCTCGGTTTATGGTAGTTCAAGCGAATGCCGTTTGGTTTGATAAACGCGCCGGCTACTTTCACGCATCTTATGGATGCACTTTTCGAACCAGAATACGAGCCGCACGTTTTCTGGTATTTGGACGATCTGCTAGTAGTTAGCGCAGATTTTAATAGCCACGTGATCTGGCTAGAGAAAGTTTTGAAGCGTTTAGTAAGCGTTGGCTTAGAAATCAACTTAGAAAAGTCCGATTTCTTCTGTACCGAGGTAACTTACTTGGGGTACAGGTTAGATAGTGAGGGTCTACGTCCGGACGACGACAAGGTGAAGCCGATAGTAGATTATCCTGCGCCGAATAACGTAGCTCAATTACGCCGATTCCTAGGTATGGTTGGATGGTATGCGCGTTTTATCGACCACGAGAGTGAGATAAAGGTTCCGTTGACCAAGCTCATCCGAAAGGACCAGCCATGGGAATGGAAGGAGGAACAGCAAGTTGCATTTGAGAGGCTAAAGCGCGCGTTAACGGAGGCGCCGGTACTCGCGCGCCCTGATTTTACGCGCCCCTTTTACTTGCACTGCGATGGCTCTTCCTTCGCGGTTGGCGCGTGTTTGGTCCAGGTATTCGACGACGGCGAGCATCCCATATGCTACGCCAGTCGGATGCTGAACGCGCACGAGCGAAATTACATGGTGAGCGAAATCGAGTTTTTGGCAGTACTTTTTGCGGTAAAAAAGTTTAGGCCTTATATAGAAGGCTCACACTTTGTCATCGTTACGGATCATAGTGCGCTCACTAGGATTCTTAATAAACGCGAACTTACGGGTCGATTGGAAAGATGGGTATTAGAATTTCAGCAGTTGGATTGCGAGATAATACATAGAAAGGGAGCGCTGCACCATGTGCCGGACGCACTTTCGCGAGAATTTGAGGACGAGCTCGAGATTTGCGCGTTTGATAAGATACAGGATGCTTGGTATCTACAAAGCGTGAAAGATGTTCTTCAAAGACCGAAGAAATTCGAGAATTGGAGAGTAGAGAATAACGTGTTGTATCGGTTCATGCGCGATCACCTGCTCGATCCGATAACTAATCGCGAGGAATGTTGGCGCATGGTGGTGCCGCTGGAGTACCGAGAAAGGGTGTTGAGAGACGCTCATTGCGAGCCATTCGCTGGACATTTCGGCCGTGAAAAGACTTACGATCGAATTGTTCGTGAGTATTACTGGCCAGGAGTATGGTATGATGTGAGGACGTTCGTAAGTGAGTGCTCTCAATGTCAGAAGTACAAGGTAGTCCAGCAGGCACCCCAAGGTCTAATGGGTAAGCGCGTGGTAGAAAGACCATGGGCCGTAGTAGCGACTGACGTCGTAGAGCTGCCCCGTAGCAAAAATAGGTTTAAATACCTGGTGGTTTTTCAAGACCTATTTACTAAGTGGGTCGAGCTGAAACCACTGCGATCGGCGGACGGCCCTGCTCTTGTTGCCGCGCTTGAGGAGTTAATCCTGTTCAGGTGGGAAACTCCGGAGTATATCATTAGTGATAATGCGAAGGCATATAGGAGCAAAGTATTTCAAGACAGGTTGCGAGAATATGGTATAGAACATGTATTTTGTCCTGCGTATCATCAGCAAAGTGACCCGGTTGAGCGCGTAAATCGTACGCTAAAGACGATGATAGCGATGTTTGTAGATGCCGATCACAGGAGCTGGGATAGGCATTTGCATGAATTTCGTCATGCTATCAATACGGCGACTCAGGCGTCTACAAAAGTATCGCCGGCGTTTCTAAACTTTGGTAGGGATCCGCGTCCGGTAAAGAGTTTAAGGCGCGAGATCGAGGCGAAGGCCCCTATTGTTAAGATAGATACGAAGGCGTGGGAAGATAGGCTATCACGTTTAAATGCATTACGCGACTTGGTAGCTAGGCACATTGATGAAGCTCAGGAAAAGCAAAAGAAACACTACGATAAGGGTAGGCGTCAGGTACTTTTCCAGGTAGGTGACTTGGTTTTGCGCAAAGTGCATACGCTTTCGAGCGCAGCGGATCGTAAAAACGCGAAACTGGATCCGAAATTCGACGGACCGTTTGAAATTATTTCAGTGATTTCGCCCGAGATCTACGAGCTAACGACGAACAGTAAGCATCGTACAGCTAGGGTACACGTCTCCGAAATTAAGCGATATATACCACCGCGTAAGGTAAAGAAATAGTTTGCGAAATAGGACAGGTGTAATAACTGAATTGTTTTGTTTTAAAGGTACAACAGGTTCATCGACGTCAGGTGATGATGGCTGAAACCGAGGAGTCGGGCCGCATCGCTCAAGTCGCCGAGGCTCAAGCACCTACGGGCGACGTGACCGCATCGGTGAACTCGGCGGGAATTGTTGGGGCGATGGAGGTAGACCGAGCGTCGGAGTCTGCCGCCCGGTTTTCAGGCCTTGGGCAGGCGGCCTCCTTTGACGGCGAGGTTGCCTCCTGTGTTTCACGGTTGGCACAGGCGTCGGTTGGCGGGGACAGTGACGGGCAGGCGAAGGGGTTCCCTTTGCCGCCGCCTTTGCCTTCGCCCCCGACGCCGTTCGTGAGCGACCGACGAGGGGTCCGTTTGCTAACGGGAAATCGCCGTGCGGGTTCGATAATTCGTCTGGCTGCGCCCACGCGTACCTGGGACGAGGCAGTGCGTCGCAGCGCAGCGTTTCGGCTCACGACGCTTTGCATACGCGAAGCATCCGAGAAGTCGAGAGTTATCGCCGCAAAAGAGGGAATTGTCTTCTCGCGGGTGGGCACGAGTAGCCTAGGCGAGAAATCGCCGGGCTCTCGAGCTACCGCGGGAGGACATCTCGCGGGTAGGGCGGCAAATCGGAGCCGTACCGCGAGGGCTTGTATTGGAAGGGGAAACTGGAGTCCCATAAAGCGAGGCGCCACCAACGGTATATTGGAGGTGGTGCTAAGCTCGAGCGACTCCGAGGATGAGGTGATGCCGGTGCAGGAGCTGCCTCGTGTAGCTCCACAACCACACGTCCATCCTAACCTCCCTTTCAAACCGCTCGCGTTACAGAGGTTAGACCCCGCGTACCAGTTCGTCCGCAGGGGTGGGCCCGCGCAGTTCTACCCAGCGGGATATATGGAGAACGAGAGAAAGAAGGAGGCTGAGGCTCGCCAGAATTCGGGTAGGAGGAAGCGCACGATGCGTTTCAACCTATCCGCGTGTAACTTTGAGAGGCCAACCTCCGGTTTGACGCCAACTCTACCTGAGATGGCGGAGGGAGCCGTTGCAGAGGCAACAGGCGCCCTCCAGCCATCGGTTTCGTTGGCTGTCGACAAAAGGAAAGCCTCGGGAGTTAGTGCGAGCACGGTCACCGAGAAGACGGGAGAGGCAGACACAAGGATGGAAGTGTTGGTGCCGCCGACCCCACGAAGAGTGGAGCCGGTTGTGCCGGAGCGACCAACACTTAGGCCGGTACGACCTGTCCCGACTCCTCAGGTGGCGAGCCCGGCCTCGTCCTCTGCGTCGCCGTGTTGGGTCGATGAAACAGGGTTTCGGTTGGTAAGAGGTAGCTTCCTGCAAAACCTGGCTCCGGTCCTCTGGGATGAGGAATTGGACGTGCCTTCGTTCCGTTGCTTCAATTGCAGAACTGCAGAACTTCAAGCCCGAAGCTTCTAGGTCAATGCCCGAGGTAGCCAGCCCTAAATCCTCCGTCGGGGAGCCCAAGGCGAAAAAGCCCAGGCACCGATGCGGCAAGCGCTTTCGCGCTAAGCTCGCGCGTAGGTCACAGGCGCTTGCTGCAGAGGGAGCCGGGACTGAAGCCGGTTCGGTCGAAGATACGGGGATGGAAGTCGCGTCGCGGACGGAGCAGGCGTCGGTCCCCGCGGGTGAGCCGAGCGATCGGAGCGCCGGGGTGATTGAGTCCGAGGCGACTGAGGATGCCGGCCAAAGACTCTCCGGGGCAAGTGCCTCGTTTCCTTCGGCAGAGGAACTTCGAACGCTCAGGCTCCGGTATTTGGAGTCGTTGGAGCGGCAGTGAATGGTAAGATTCTTGGTTTAATTGAGTACTGAGATAGTCGCGATCTTGGCGCAGTGGATTAGTCGGTTTGCTATGACGAAAGGTCAGGTATATCACTCGGAGTAAACTATTCGGTTTGTTAGATTTTGCTCTTAGTTGATCTGGTTGTTACCAACTTAGAATTAATTATAATTTAAGCTAAATCTAAGGTATTCTTATATGAATTAGCGTCTATCGTTGGTTGCCACTGCCGGTCGACAGGGAGAGAGAGAGGGAGACACGGAGTCAGGCCGTTCGCGGGTGCGAACTTTGGCCTTGGAAGGGGGTGTGACGAGAGCAGGCCGTTTGCCCGTCTCTCGTCCGCGTTTCTCCCTCCCCCACTCGGCTAAGCGTGGTGGCCAACGTTGGGCGCATTTAAGTATGCGCCTAACACTTGGTCTTTTGTTTCAGCGCTAAGGACGAGCCAGCGCAGCTGAGCGCAAGAAGAGTTGAAGAGCGCGGAGAGAGAGAGAGAGAGAAAGAGAGTATTAGGCCTATGCAGGGATTGGCAGGCGCGCAACGCGTGACCGATAAGCGACGCGTCGCGTGCCGCCTAACTAATAGGTCAAGGTAGGGAGAGGAGCGAGCGTCGCAGAGCGACTGCAAGATGCGCGTAAGAATTAGTGCGTGAGAGAGTCGCAGCCGAGCCTTACGAGAGTGAGGGAGTCTACGCTTAGTCTTGCGAGAGTGCGGAAGTCCGAGCGCAGCAGAGAGAGCAGTTTGGGATAGCCGGAAGGAAGGACGATTAACCCTACCGGCAACGGCTTTGCCAGCAACAACAGCCAGCCCGCCTGCCAAAAGAGAGTCAACGCCACCGACGGAGACCTGGTCAGCGACAGCGGGTAGCGACGATCTGACCAGCGACGCCCGGTACGTCCTGCGGCAGCACATCGCCCAGGATTCTCGACGTTGCAAGGAACAAAGAAAAAAAGGTCAAGTCTTCCTTTTCTTCTTTCTCTCTATACTCTCTCTCTTTGTTGATGCGACGACCGGTACGCGGTGAAAAAGATAGCCTGGCACTCACGTGCCGGCTATCTGAAGGTACGCGTTAAGATTAATTTGTAGTGACGTAAGTTGCGACCGGCGAATTGTCCAGGCGCCCACGTGCCGGGCAATCTACCCGGTATTAACCCGCGTAGTTTTAAGGAAGTTTGTAATAGGTTAAGTATGCGATTTGTTATTAGTGAGATGCGAAATGTTCATTTGTGATTATCTTAAGTAGTTCATTGTTCGATTTTTAGTTTGTTAGTCGGTAATTGAGATTATGTTATGCGCGCGCGTTTGTTCAGTGTGAATGATTATTAATAATAATAGGTTATAAGTGAGATTTGATTCGTGTCTGTATATAATTTATTATCAACCTCCCCTCATTCTCCCCTCTCAATTGTCATGAGCGAAAGCGCCTCACTTACCCCGCAAAAGAATTGGTAACAAGGATCAAGTTTTGTTACAGATTTAAAAGTTGTCACAATCATTTTGGGACAACAATCTGGTTTTACGAAATACCTATGTTTTCTATGTGAATGGGACAGCAGAGCTCGTGAAAAGCATTATGATGTAAAGGAGTGGCCAGCAAGGGATAGTTTTGTTGTAGGGAACAAAAATCTCAAATACAATAAATTGGTTGATCCTGATAAAATAATACTGCCTCCTCTTCATATAAAATTAGGCTTGATTAAACAGCAGGTAAAAGCTTTAAAGAAAAGAGATAGTAAAGCTTTTCAATATCTCTTCTTGAAATTCCCAAAGTTATCCGAAGCAAAATTCAAAGAGGGAATTTTTGATGGACCTCAAATAAGAGAACTCATAAAAGATCTCGAATTCCTGAATAGAATGTCAGAAGATGAACGAAAAGCTTGGCAGAGCTTTATTGACATTTGTACGAAATTTTTAGGTAACAACAGAGATCAAAATTATAAAGAAATAGTCAACGACTTGGTCGTAAACTACAAAGCTGTTCAATGTCTTATGAGTCTGAAGCTCCACTTTTTAGATTCTCATTTAGACAAATTTCCAGAAAATCTAGGAGATTATAGTGAAGAGCAAGGTGAAAGATTTCATCAAGACATTAAAGAGATGGAAAGGCGCTATCAAGGATTTTGAGATGTCAATATGATGTCAGATTACTGCTGGAACCTTAAGAGGTACTTCAGTTAAGCACAAGAGAAAAGCGCTGAAAAAAACATTCGATGAAAGATGTAGACCTAGCAAGAAAGCACGTTTACATTGAAGAGTGGTGGCTTAACAGAGTAAGAGACATAAACCTCGATGTTAAGAAGTACCCTCCATGAGATTATAATAAAAATGATTGTTTCACCATGACATTGAAATACTTAATATAAATTTCAGAGATTTCCAGATTTTCATACCTTTAACTAACTTTAGAAAGTTAGAAGATCTTAAATTTCGATTGGATTTCAATTCGATTTCAAGAATATCAAGGTCGGGGCGTGTAGAATTTGCTATGCCGTGTTTGGGATTTTTTATGCGGTGGTAAAAAGTAAGCGAATCCTCCTATCTAGAACCCTGTTCTCTACTTTACTATTCGGAGAATCCCGGTAGCATTTGAAGTACCCATAGCACGTAAGCATCTGCGTAAGGTAGAAGTTCACTTCTCCGAAGCTCCTCTCCATCCACGGCCCAATGTCGGGAATTAAGCTTCTCGTCCATACGCCTTTACCATCTTTCAACCACCGTTCTCGCCATACCTCTATTATTCTATCACTCTCCTCCTTGGCTACTTCTACTTTATTTTCGTTTAACCTTCTGTCATAGATTCTCTTGCGCTCCCTAGCAAGAAGATCTACGGGGATTACACCATCGACAACCAGAATAGCTTCCCTCGAGACCGTCCAGTATGCGCTAGATGTCCTCAAGGCCCCTCGCCTTTGTACGCTAAAAAGCCTTTCGCGATATAGATCAAAGTTGATCGCATCAGGGGTTCATGAAATTAGGATGTGAAGGTCGGGGTTGTAGAGTTGCAGGTTACCGAGCTCGGGGCTGAGAAAATTAAGATATGGAGATCGGAGGTTGAGAGTCCAGGGTTATAGTCACGCAGAGATGCAGGGCTCGAGGGTTAAAGCAACCAGGGTTCAAAGACTAGGGTTATATTTGTTTTTTTTATGCAAAATTAACGAATTAACCTTGAAGTGACCTTGATCCTAACTGGATGAGGTCAAATGGATTCCAGGTTTGTATTCAGAATACAAAGATACATGACAGTATACAATAGAAGCCCATCGGAGGTCTCAAAAACAAGTTCATATGGATAAAAAGCAAATAAGGTCTATTTATTATTTGTTTGAGCTCTAGATGTCCTTCAATGGTCATGTTAGAAAAAACCAACAATATGTATTTGAACGTAAAATTTCCCGCTCTGTCCGAATCCGTAGTCAAATTTTAAATTCCGTTGTATTAAATACATTTGACCTTCGAAAGACCTTGAACCTGACGTGATGAAGATCAACGGACCTCGGATTCGTGTTCAGCGCATCGAAATACATCAAAGTTATATAGTCTGGTCAAATAGGCATCAACTTTTTTTATTTTGTAAACCTGTGTAATTAATATTTACAATGTAATAAACAAATTAAGTTTTCATTTTTAAATTCAATATAAATTAGTAATTAAAAGCAATTAAATTTATTATAATCTAAATCTAGGCCCTAAAATCTATATAAAAAATACTTTGTTTCATCAAAATTACTCTTAATTAACATATTTTAATAAAATAACAAAAACTATTATATCTATATCTATAAGTAGGTGACGTCACGCTCCTTATATGGTTATGAAATTTGACTCTGGTACTAAGCCAACCATATAATATATGAGGTGGAGCCGTTTAATATGTTAATTGATGTAAACAGATTTATGAGTTTAGCGGTTTGCAATAATTCAGTGAAATAAGAAAATAGCTCATAGATAGGTTACAAAGGTAAAGTTTATCTGTCCGTAAGTCCAATCCTAAAAATTATAGATATTTCATTTGTAACGGAGAATCTCGGCGAGGCCGATTTCATCCGTTCAGCTCTCGTAAATGTCCACGCGCCGCACCAAGCTGAGAGTATGTGCGTGTAGCTTAGATTTTTGCTTTCTAGGTGCTGTTTACGGGCTGAGCTGACGGTTGGAACGATCGAGATGTTGCGGAAGAAGAAGAAGAGAGAGAGAGAGAGCGCTCAAGTTGTGAGTCCCCGCGAAAAATTTGAGAGAGTATCTGCTAGGCTTTGGGCAGAAAAAGTCACGCGCGTGGATTAAACCGAAGCTAACGGTTTTCCGGATTTAACGCCGCGACCTCGTCAATGAAATCGGCTACCCCGTTGATGAAATAACGACGGAAAGTGTTTGTCGGGCATTTGTTGTAATAATTAGTTTTAAACAGGGAATCGGCAGGCTGATCATCCACTGATTCACCTTCGCGTACGTGTTTATTATTATGCCGTCGGCGTGAGATCGCCATCTTGTAGTCGATTATTGACGATTAAAGGATTAGTGTGTTAATCCGTTATTATGTTTATTCGCTGCTGTATCACTCCTCATCCCAACTTCGAATCTATGCGTTTAAAGTGGTTGTGCTCGACGCGTTATTCAGTCCTGAGAACGTCTTTTGCTTTTCGAATCCCCAAATGAAGAATTTGTGCGGACGGCCGCGAGCTACCTAAATGGGAACGGTCGCATATTCTCCGTTACACATAATATGATTTTATTTCAAATTCAATATTCATATATATTATTCAAAGTCAAACGAATTTTTACTCATTAACATGACAGACCATGAGAGTACGAACAAAATATAAATAATAGGTGATGTTAACATCACATTTGGCGACCGTGACAGGACTCTTGTAAATTTAGTTTGCGTAAATTTGTATAATTCTGTTCATTATAATTAATTGATAATTTATAATGCTTAAAATAAATAATCAAATGCGTGCTATTAGTCGTAGAAATGCGTCTTTAGAGAAAGAAGTACGTGAATTACGCGACTTATATTCAGAAATTGCGAATGCATTTGTTAATTTAGGAAGAAATTATAAACATAACATGCGATTGTTTGATACGAGTTTAAGAAATATGAGTTTTGATTTAAATTATTTAGCTGACATCGTGGAACATATAATGGCATCTAGGTCTGCTCCCGGTGCGTAATTTATGTCAATAAATATTCGTGTACTTATCAAAATTATTTATTTAAATAAAATTACAATATTATGAATAATAGAGCTATTTTTATTCTAAAATTTTTATTAATAATGAGATTGAGAAACTAATCAATTTAATTTGTTTATCTTACTGTTTGTTAAAAATTAGATAAAAATTAACTGAGCTACAGGAAAAATATCATTTATTGGGTTTAAATAAGTAGCTTATTGGATTATTTTTTATATTTTGCATTTCTTTGATTGTGTTACAAAATTGTCGAAGAAAAACGTCCAATCTATAACTCTACAGAGTACACTCCCGAAACAATTCTAAATGAACTTAGTGAATTACTAATTGGCGAGGAATTGATTGTGCAACAGAAAAGAACGCACGAATGGGAAAAGGCCAAGGTAGACGAATTAAAAACATTTTATACTGATTAATTTAAATTGCAGAACGATTTTAAAACAATTTCGGAAATAATAAATGATCTGAGTAATAAAGTGGACAGATTGACAAATAGGATAATTGAGAAGGATGATATAATTAAAAATTTAGAATCAAATTCAGAAAAATCAAATAAAATAATTGCTATCTTAAAAGAAAAATACGATGATAATTTCAATCATATTATTCACGCAAAAAATAATGTTACTTTGGAAATGAATGAAACGTTTTCAGTACTTCGCGAAAATATTGGTAAATTTAAAAATAATTATCAAAATAGATCTATCGTAAATGAAATAATAATTAAAACGATTAAGCAACCAGCTTTCACGTGTCCAGTTTTTGATGAAAATTATAAATATCGTCCGGTGAAATATCTAAATGATCTTAAACGTTACTTACAAGCAAGTAATTATAATACCGTTCAGCTATTATGTTTACTATCTCAATCTATAACGGGAGTAAATTCTTCGTGGTACGACTTAGTATATCACGAAATAAAAAATTTTGAAGATTTTAAGACATTATTCAAAGAGAAATTTTGAAACGCGGAAATTCGACAGAAAATTTCTCCTGAAATAGTGTTTCCTGAAATACGTCGAAATGTTACTCGTGAAATAGAGTTTGGTAAATATTTTGGAAATGGTAAATTAACTGGCTATAATTATGCGATACGCAAATTAAATTTAGTGTTTGATATCAATGAAAATTTAGATGAGGAAGAATTAATAGATAAACTCTTTTAGCATTTTGATAGAGACATACGTCTATTATTTCAAGATAGACACATAAAAAAGAAATCGGAATTCATTAAAATCTTATCTTCTCTAGATAATGATTATATTAGTTCTCGTCATTCTTAAAAAGATAGCGGCGTAGAAGAGCAAATCAATAGTATAACTGTTGAAAACAGTAAATCGATTAACAAAATTAATAACAATAAAGTAAATCAAAACAAATATAATAATAATCCAAAACTTATTCCATTAGACGTAGGCGTACCTAGTACTTTGTCCCGAAACGCGTAAGTGTTTCTTCTCGGAAATCGGAAAAATGCGAAAGCTTCCAACGAGTAGCAACACTAAAATTAGATGATACGTTAAAATCAACAGAACTATTAACCATTTTTGAAGATCCTAGACGAGGAATTAATAGTGAATTATTAAGTAATGAAAATAATAATGGGGCAGAATTTGTCCTGAAATACTTTTACTAGATAATATTGCAGTTACCTCTCGTTTACGATTTCGCCCTCGATGGCGAAACTCTCCACTCACGCACACTTGCACGCACACTTGAACGCACACTTTCCGGACGTAAGGCTATGCACACCGTGTGAATAAGTCGATGAATACCAACACGTATTCGTGCCCTCGAGGGCTCCTCGGAAAGTGTCCGGCGATGTCGCCCGCAACCACTTGTCAAGGCGTGGACAACATCCGATCCTGCATGAGCCCGCGTGGCAGTCGTTGTTCGACCTTACACTGCTGACAAACCTGACACTTTTGGACGTAATCCTTGACGTCCGCGTACATCCCTGGCCAATAGTAGGACTGGGCGACGCGGGCGAAGGTCTTCTCGCGTCCCAAATGTCCCGCAGTCTCAAGGTCGTGGCTCTCGAACAGGACCGCCTTGCGGTCTTCCGGTAGCACGACGAGCTTCCATGCGTCCTCGTACCCATCTTCGCCTTGGTAGTCATAGCTCGGCTTTTGGTGATACATCACCTTGTCAACTACTTTCCAGTCCGGGTAGTCTTCCGGGTGGTCCTCGACGCGCCGGAAATTTTCCGCGTACCAGGCGTCGTCCCCTGATTTCGGTTGGTCCATTGCGCCAACCTAAGCCTTCGTGGGCTCAAAAGCGCGTGATAACGCGTCGGGCAACACGTTGTCTGCCCCCTTTCGATACTCGATCTCGAAAGTATGGCCTTGTAGTTGTAAGGCCTATCGGGCTAGACGTCCAATCGGGTTCTTCAGATTGTACAGCCATTTCAAACTGTTATGGTCCGTTACCACCTTGAATCGGTACGCATCTATGTATGGGCGGAACTTCTGTTAACCCATACGATCTCCAAACACTCCCGCTCCGTGGCAGAGTAATTTTGCTCCGCTGGATTAAAGACTCTGTTAGCGTACTCGATGATCCAATCTCCGTCTCCTACTCTTTGAATCAGGACGGCACCGATTCCCGTAGCGCTAGTATCTGTTTCCAGCACGTACTGCCCGTCGGGTTCCGGTAACCCGAGGCATGGTGCGGATATCATGAGTGCCTTAAGTTTAGCGAAGGCTTGTTCTTGGTCCGATCCCCACACATATTCACTCTTTTTCCCCGTCAATTTCGTTAACGGTTGAGTGTGTGTGGCGAAGTCACTCAAGAATCGACGATACCACGAAGCAACCCCCAGGAAGGTGCGCAGCTGTCGCACGTTTGCTGGTCGTGGGTACTCCACGATAGAGCGTACCTTTTCAGGGTCGGACCTGATACCCTCGTGGTTAATCAACAAACCCAGGTATTTGGTCTCAGGCTTTCAGAAGACACTCTTCTCTCGATTAATCGAGAGGCCAGCTCTACACAACCTATCCAACACGGTTTCAAGATGTTGTAGGTGATCTTGGAATTTGGACGATACTACGATGATATCGTCCAAATAAGCGAAAGTGAAATCGCCAAGCTTGGGTCCGATCACGCTATCTATCAACCGTTGGAAGGTGGCGCCGTACGAGAGACCGAATGGCATTCGCACGAACTGGAAATGTCCCAGTCCGGGCACGGTAAAGGCAGTGATAGGTTGAGATCCGGTCTTGAGTGGTATTTGGTGATACGCGCTACTGAGGTCGAGTGTGGAGATATAGCGCGCGTTTCGTAAGCGCCTCAATATATCTTGCAAAAACGGTAGGGGGTACGCATTTGGCTCGGTGACCTTGTTGACCTTCCTGAAGTCTATACAAAAGCGATACGAGCCATCCCTCTTGCGTATCATAACTACTGGGCTCGACCAGCCACTGTCCGCTGGCTCGATCACCCCTTGGTCTAACATCTCCCTTACCAGTCTATGCATTTCTTGCTCGACCTTTTGTGATACCGGATAGTAGCGCTGTTTGATCGGTTTCGTATCACCGACCCGAATCTCGTGTTCAATGCCTGCCGCACACCCCAAGCCCACGGGGGCCTGCGATAAGGCCTCACCGATGGTCCTCTGCAATATCGCCTGTTGAGAGGCCGTTACCTCGGCTAGTCCGATCGTAGCTAATCTCGGACCAGCCTCTAAGCTAGCTACCTCTAGCTTCATCTTGGTTTGTGATTCCTTGAACAGCAACGTATTATTGTCGGGGTCAAGTACCGCTCTAAACAATCTGACAAAATTCACTCCCAGGATACATTCCTCGACGAGGGTTGGGAGGATAGCTACCCTCGTCGGCATCGTCATCTCCCCTACGGTAAACGGCAACCTGGCATGGCCAACGATCGTCAAATTACGACCATCGGGTAGTCCTGCCGTACCCGCGTGGGTGGTATCTAACCTGATGCCTAGCACAGACGCTATCTGTAGAGCATTACTACCCATTGCTGTGGTGGAAGCTCCCGGATTATAGAGAGCCCGTATCTGGAAGTCTCCTATTTTCACCGGTAGCCACCAGCGCGTCTCCTGTTCCGGGGAATATTGGGAAACAGATTCGGCGGCTCCACAGCCCTGCTCTTTGCACACCATAGCGCTAGCCACTGTGCTTTCGTGTGGTAGAGTGACGTCACTTGTCGCTCGAACCACCTTGGTTCGGACGATCGGAGTTTCCATGGGGTTACCCTTCGACGGTTTATCTGTCGTTACACGCGCCCTCGAGGGTGTGTGCGATCCATTCGCCACCACCTCGGCCGGTCCAGGGTCTTGAGCTTTACTAACGTCGATAACCTCTCTCTCCGCGTTCACACTACCACCACGTTCATCATTGGCGTCACCAGGGGAGTTCTCGCTCTCGTCGCTCAACACGCTCGCTACTACCGGTGCTGACTGTGTTGGTGAAGGCCGCGAGATCTCGTTTACGGGGTTTATTTTAGGGGATGAAGGAGTGGGGCCAACCCCACCTAATCACTACTTTCCTCGTTTCCCTTATTGCATTGCAGACAGTACTTTCTGCTGTACCCCAGTAATCCACACTCGATGCATTTGAGTGGCCTGGAGAAGTCTCTCTCCCGTCTTCGAGGAGCTTCCGGCTTCTTAGTTTGCTCCTCTGAGGTCAGGTTTTTCCCGGCGAAGTTATTCTTCATCCCTTCCGATATCTCCTTGAGAGATAGCAGCACTTGGCTCAGTAAGCTAACTAACAGAGAGGCTATGTTTACTATGTGGCTTTTAATACAAAGTGTGCACCACAACACTTTGATTGCCACCTAAGTCGCTGATTGACTGAGCGCAAGGTCAATGTTTAGAACCGGCGTTTTGAACACTCATAAACGCTGTAGGTTCTTTTACGTTGGGCGCCATGTAACGAGGTTAATGCCGTTTATTTAATTTATGTGCGCGATCGTATCGAAGAGCGCGCGGAATTACCTGAACGTTCAAACACGAAATCCGGAGAGCAGGAGGGAACGGGTGTCAGTCAACCAACTATCTACTAGCATGAAATAAATACGTCGGAAATATTGTTAATATCAAGCGAGAACGTTTATTGCCTCTTAATGCTACACTGTATTCGGCCCGCGTGTTTATGTTTCCATGTCGCACGCACGATAATAACATGCAGTGTTGGATCGTTCGCCGCTCATTGTTCGCAGAGTTATTGCTTGCGCCTTTCTTGTCGAGTACGAGAGATTAGTTATAGACAATTCTATCGCTATCACGAAATTAAGCTGGTCAGCTTACCTTATTAACTTGTAACGGGGGCAGCGCCTTATTCGGCACTGACGTCACTAATTTATTAAGGGGAGAGTAAGAGAGGCACTTTCGCTCTTTAACAATCTGAGAACGAGAGGATAGGTCGTGCGAATAAATAATTTTCTTTGCTTGGAACGTACAACTTAAATCTATTCAGACAAACAAATACAAAATCAGTTACAATAACGTTTACATCACGCGCACATATACAGAACAACTTAAACTAACGCGGGAGGACGAATGGCCCGGCGACTAAATCGCCTTGGCCATTTACCTCCTTACAAAGGAAAGAATACGTTGAAACCTCTCTACCGCATTACGATGAGCGTAGCCGGCAAGTGATCGCCTGGCTACCTATCGTTCCTACGCGGCCGCGCATCACCATGAGAGAGAGAAACACCGGGGGAGAGAGATAACCTGACCTTTATCCTTGGCGATGAGCCGGCAACGGGGAGTTGACCTGGCCGCTGGCTGGATGTCTTCCTCGGCATAGCCCGTGGTGAATCCCCTGGAAGTCATGCCGTGCATGGCGGCGAGGGCGACACTGAATGCCCTGCTGCAGGTGTTGCCTCCACACGTTGCCTCGGCTCGCCCTGGTCTGGTCACTGCTGCTCGTGTACTTCTTCTCTCATTGCGCTGCTACTTCCAACTTCTCTCCTCAACTTTCTTTCGGGAACTACCTCACTCTAGTAAGGCTCGGCTGCGACTCTCTCACGCACTAATTCTTGCGCGCATCTTGCAGTCGCTCAGCGGCGCTCGCTCTTCTCCCTACCTTGACCTATTAGTTAGGCGGCACGCGACGCGTCGCTTATCGGTCACGCGTTGCGCGCCTGCCAATCCCTGCATAGGCCTAATACTCTCTTTCCCTCTCTCTCTCTTTCTCACTCTCTCTCTCTCTGTCTCTCTCTCTCTCTCTCTGTCTCTCTCTCTCTCTCTCTCTCTCTCTCTCTCTCTCTGTCTCTCTCTACCTCATAGTCGCTGCGCTCTTGTTTCTTCGGGCGCTCTCAATCTTGCTCGGCAATCTTCGGCGGCTGGAAAAACATAAAGGCCAGTGGTTAGGCGCAATAAATATATGCGCCGAACGCTGACCACGTCGCCATGCCGAGCGATAAGAGGGAGAGAGAGAAGAAGGGCAGACGAAAAGCAAGCGTACTGCTTGCTCTCGTCACAAACTCTCGCATGGGCAACAAGTGAGATGAAGGAGACTCGTACGGCATACACTAGTCTTTCGGCAATTAGGCCAATCAATAGAGACATTTTTGGGACATAAATAGTAGCGGCAAACCGACTTGAAAATCATTTTCCTTGGTATAAATATATATAAATGTATATGTTTCCCACTACTGATTTTCATTACCTGATTTTTAAACAACGATTGAAAAGTGCAAAAACGTGTTTTTCGCGTATAAAACCTACAATTTTAGAGTAAAGTATATACTCCAATGGAGAAAGTTGTAGATAACTTAATTACCTTTGAAACGAGCCGTCGATCATGTTAATCGAACCATATCGAGTCGAGAAAAAGTTGAAAAACTAAAAAAGAGGCGAAAAAAGGGTAGTTTTTAAAAAATCGTCACGCAGTAGATTTTGATGATTAAGAGCTTGCATTCGGGAATTCAAAAGTTTATGTTGTATATTTGATTATTACGCAAAATGGATCCTATAGGATAATAAGCTTCTGATTTATAGAGCTGTTAAGATAGCTCCTTTTTTTTCAAGCTAAATTGCAAAATTCACTCTTGCTCGGCTGATTTAGTTATGTGAAATTTAAAAACACCATTCGAAAGTTCAATTCTTCCTCTACAAATGTCCCATTCATACCTATGGTTTATTTTGAGTTGAAATAGGTGAAAAATTGAATCGAAGGTCGAGCGAAATCCGTCCGCGCACCAAATTAAGCGAGTGGTAGGAATGCTCGACAAGCCGAGAGGAGAAATATATATAGTAATATAAAAACGCAGCGCGCTCCGATTTATCTTTGAAATAGATTATTTATGCAACTATTGAAGCGATTTCAATATTTCTTTTTTTGTTTTCAGGGCATTATGACATTGGCTACTCGAATATGCTGGTACATTTATGATAAATGACATACTTTAATTTGTATGACAACTTTTTTGCGTATTATTGCAATTTCATGTGGATATTATCGACTAATTTTATATAATTTTATATAAATTAAATAATTATTTGAACAAATTCATTTGCATTATATATGTAATATATTTATTATACATTAATTAAGCGACATTATACCATAAATCAAGCAACACTATACCATAAAGAATATTTATTTCGTTCAACATTAATTAAGCAATTATACCATAAGGAATATTTATTTCATTAAAAATATCTTGTGATTGTCATTGTATATTTTACTTTTGTTACATTTTATCTAGTAAAACGTGATAAAAGTTTGGAGATATTTTTGAAGATTATATTATAAATATTTGTTAACTTTAGTTCCTGAAAGTGGCGGACATTTTTGAATCTGGCCATCCGGAGTTTTCCGGCGACAGGTAAGCAGCAACGAATTCAGTTTGAAGGGACCATTCCTTGTGAACGGATGTACTTTAAGCTATACAAAATTTTCTATACACGAGAAAGACGTTTTTCTTAGTAGTTTCAGTTGTTTTCTTAATTTTTTTTATTATTTATTAATATTATCTTAATTATAGTTTATCTTAATAATTTTAATAATTTGTGCAAGTGACAATTGTTTATTGTGAATACGGATACGCAAAATCAAAGGTAAGTTATACGTACGCGCATACCGTGTAAAAATATATATGTAAACCAATATATATGTACTCTTTATTATATTTTTTAACATCTATCTTTTATTATTAAAATGTACATTTATTGTTAAAATTATAATAATTTATATTTTAAAATATGTTGATACTGACGAAAACTAACGGTCATTCGCTTTCACTTTCACTTAATGAGCCTACGACGGCTCAGGTAGTTTGCGCTGCTAATTTGTAAGGGCTGGGGAGTCCTTTTATTATCGTTTAGGTCGTCTACCTGCGCTAGTAATAATTTCTTCTAATGAGATTATAAGTCAAAACTGTTGATTATAGCATTCGTATATTTGAATTTTAAATACATTTATGTATGTATCTTATTTTACAGATTTTGTTAATTAAGCAATTGTCATCTTGCAATGGCTTCTTTAAGGGACGATTTGGAAGAGATGCAGGTATCTACATCAGGACAATATGGCAGTAACGAAGACTCTGTTTGTGAAGGAGCAACAGATGAAGGGCCACATATTTGTTGTCTTTGCGATAAAAGTATCGACTCCAATCAATCTTGTAAAGTGAAAGAGCGAGGTATTGCAAACTTAATTAGCGTTAGCCATAGGAGAAAAGATAATAAACACCGTCAATTAGAACACTTAAGCGAAATCGTTGTACATAAAGTTTGTCAAACGATGTATGTCCGGGAAACGAATATAAAATTAGCTATTAAAAATGCGTCAGAAAGGGTTACATTAAATCGGAAAAGAAAGCAAGAGGGTCGTGATTTTGAGTTTTCATCTAATTGTTTTATCTGTTCGAAGATTGTCTATCGTTCAGAAAGTTCATCGCGTATTCTACAGCAAAATACAATTGATTCCATAACAGCACACAATCATATCCCAAAAGTGACAGTAATTTGATCATATCATCGCGCGTATCAACCTTAAATGATAAAGATGACGAATATTATAAAAATTTTGAAGTTATATATCATCGTCAGTGTTTAAGTAAATTTTACAAGTATAGCTCAACTAATATAAGGGGAAAACCAATTACTGATGATATGAGTAACTTACTGTCATTTATTATTAACTTCCTGTTAGAGAATAGCGAAGAATGTCAATTTTCGTTAAAATATATTTTAAATGAATTTAAAAACTTGCATGGGTCTATAGAATTGCCGAAGCTTTCTCGCATTGAGCAATATTTGAAAAGCCATTTTGGCGATGAAATAGTCATTTATTCTACTACCAACGATAGAATCATTTGCTTAACTGGGTCGTTAGGTGCATTTAACTCGCGAAATCTATATGACAATTATAAAAGTAACTCAAGAGAAGAAAAATTACGAATAATTGAAATGGCCGCGCATATTATTTTACAAGATATTCGAGCAATGAAAAACGACATTGATAGCTATAAATCACCTAGTAGTTTTTTCGATAACGTTAGTGAAGAAATTCCAGAAACGCTAAAAACATTTCTTAATATTTTAATTACAACTCATAAACGTACCGCAAAAAAAGATTCTTCCGACAAATTAAACAATAAATTTACTACATTGGGGCATATTTTGATGACTGCCGTTAGACCGCGGTCTTTTTTTCTTCTATCTTACTCGGGCTTTCTTGCATGATCCATACACGATATGCTGCAAAAGGTATGATTGACTGTCTCCATAATTTAGGCCTCTGTGCTTCCTATCATGAAACTACTATATTCGAATCATCGATTGTTAATTGTTCGGAAACTCTAAATTTCATTTCTGATAATTATTTACGATTCGTCTATGACAACGCTGATCACAATACAGCAACGATTGATGGTAAAAATACTTTCCATTGTATGGGCGGTATAATGTGCGTTACTCCATCAGCATCGGTGTGTTCTAATAATATTATTCCTCGTTTGAAAAAACCTCTGTCGACTAATACAAATAGTTTTGGGTTCATTCCAGTGACTGATTTTAAAAATAACAAGCCTTTTAAATTAAATAATATAACTGTTGACGATTTTTCATTCAACGATATTGATATACTATAATCTCTAGAATTCAACCTCTTGATTTATTATGGTTTTATGGCAAGTTTACTGCTCCGAAAAGAATATCAAACTGGCATGGTTTCATGAATAATTATCATTTATTCAATAATGAATTTAGCACAACTAAAATTATTCCGTTGCCATTTATTAAGGCACACCCAAGTGATCATCAAACAGTACTTACTTCTTTAATCGATGCTAGACGCAGGGTTGATATTAACAAGCAAAAACATTGTATTGTAACTTTTGATTTACCTTTATTTATGAAAGGAATGGAAATCATTGCATCAATTGATCCTGATAATGATCCGCATAATCTATCGTCCGTTATTCTTCGTTTAAGCGGTTTCCATTTATTAATGTCTTTTCTCTCGGCTATCGGCTATTTAATGGGCGGAAGTGGTTTAAAAGAAGCGTTTAGTACAATTTATTCAGAATTATCTGCTGATAAGGCTCTTGCAGGACAAGTTTCTTCGAGAGCAATAAGAGGGCACATTTTATCTCAAGCTGCACTTGCTACAATTATTTAAAAAAATATTGATTTCAACGAAAAAATTTTTCTTAATAATACACTTTCAGAAGTAGGTGAAAATAATATTAATCATAAGCTTAATGATGAAATAATGAAAAAAGTTGTTGCTAAAGTCTTACAGTATATTCGCAATCTTAAAAATAATGGTCCAACTTGTAAACTTTGGATACAACACTTCGAACTTATTTGTTTAATAGAACAATTTATTGATGCCGAACGTTCTGGAAATTTTAAACTACATCTTGAAACTGTTCAATTAATGATTCCAATTTTTTACGCCTCAGGTCATCATTTGTATGCCAAAGCTAGTACGTTATATTTGCAACAAATGCGTAAACTCCCTAACGTTATGGATATAATAGAATATGATAAATTTTGCAATGAAGGCTTTTTTACAATTAGACGGTCAAATAGGTTTTGGTCAGGAATATGGTCAGATATGACAATTGAGCAAGTGTTGATGAGGGCTATAAAATGTATTGGAGGCTTGACGCACGGTCGCGGTTTAACAGATTCAGTTATAGGAAAATGGATTTTATCTAGGACAGCCGTGTTAGAAATTATTACGTCGATGGAACATTTTTGTAATGTGACATTTTCCACATCTGAACAACATGTTGACAATTGATTATGTAGAATTAACCGAGATGCAGAGGATTTATTGAAACTACAAAATTTTTTTGAATTATACAACCCGTTTCTCGATACCGATAAAATAGTTGGAATATTTTCTGGATATGTTGGCGATTTATCTTTAGTAAATTGCTTTGAAGCTTTTGAAATAGGAAATCAATTAGTTAAAAGTGCATCAAATCATAAGTTTTCGGAGTTGAAATATAAAAGAAGTAGTAGAGTTAAGAATTTGCAAGTAGTTCAGTCAAAAATCAAGAATATTGCCAATGAAGAAGTTCATATGTCGCCAGAGCTTATTTTTCAAAAATTAACATTAAACATAGAAACGCCAGATGATATAAAAGAATATAGTAGTAAATATGAATTGTCTTCCGTACCTTTAGCTTTGTTTGACGAAAATGGTCTGAGGAAAACGAAAAAATCTGCATTTTATTGTAACTTTGAAAGCGTACATGTTGTTGAACAGCCAGGAAAAACTACTCATATAGTTGATGGTGGCTTTTTCTTACATAAAGTTATATGGAATGTAGGCGAATCTATTGAAAATATATTGAAAATTTATATTTCGTATGCTAAAAAACATTATGAACCTAATAGTTATTTTGTATTTGATGGCTATCCAGACGACGAATCGACAACAACAAAATCAGTTGAGCGTTCACGTAGGAATTTACAAAATATTGGTCGGCAAATTGCTTTTGAAATGTGTACGAAAATAACTACCAATCAAAAGAAATTTTTCAGTAATAATAAAAATAAGTCAAAATTTATTCAATTGTTATGTAATATGCTCAATTTAAATAATTTTAGGACGCGAATTGCTGATGGTGACGCCGATCGTCTAATCATTGAAACTGCTCTCAATAATGCACGTGTCGATTCAAATAATACTACAATTATTGTCGGGCAAGATGTAGATTTATTAATTATTTTCTCACAGTTAGGTCAAAGTATTAGAAACATTTATTTTCGAAAAGACGGTAACGGTGCACAAATTAATCAATATTATAGCAGCAACAGTTTTAAATACACGAATCTCCAGAATATTATACTATTTCTACATGCTTTTTGCGATACTACGTCTGCTTTTTATAAGCAGGGGAAAAATAAATTATTAGAATCTTTTCAAGATAATCAGTTGCTTAATCTTGCTTCAGTATTTTATAAACACGATGCAAGTCATGAAGAAATAGCTTCAAATGCTTCGGAATTAATAATCGGGATGTACAGTAGTAAGGCCGAAAATACTTTGATAAAAAAATCTACTTCTTTTACGCTTAGCGACCTTCGCTTTTTGCATTTTAGTAAAGCGAAATCAAAAACGAAATTCGCTTTTGAATCTTTGCCGCCAACTGTAGGAGCAGCAAAGCAGCATGCTTACCGAGTGTTTTATCAAGTACAATGGTGGCTAGGAAATTACAATTTAAATGCAACGGATTGGGGATGGGAAATAGATGATGGTACGTTATTACCAGTAGGGACAACAGATTCGCTTATCCCGAAAAAATTGCTTGAACAAATATCTTGTTCTTGCAGTAAGAAAGGTTGTGTTGATACTTCGTGTAGCTGTAAGAAAAATGGCTTGCGATGCACGAATCTCTGTGCACATTGCCAAGACGATACCTGCTTTAATTTAAAACGTATTGAAGATTGTAATCACTACGAGAACGAGAACGATACCGATACTGTTAACGCGGAAACTGAAAATTTAGATTTTAATTTATGTATAAATGAAAGCGAAAATGAGCTTATGACAAATGAAAATGTAAAATTATTATTATCGAAAAGACCAAAAATATAGTTTTACAGTTATAATATAAGCGCTGTATTTATAATCATTAACTATGCTATCTTAGTAATATATTTTTAGGCAAGCTGACAATTGTGCATATAATTATTATGTACAATAGCTATTGTACATCATAGCATACGTAAACATTGATATATAAATATACTGTGCCATATTTCTCGTGCACAATAATTCATAATTATGTGCACGATTGTCAGCTTGCCTTTTTTTGTATAAGTGTAGTCGTACGTCATTTCACAAATTATTTTTAATGAAATAAATATTCTTTATGGTATAGTATTGCTTGATTTATGGTATAATGTTGCTTAATTAATGTATAATAAATATATTACATATATAATGCAAATGAATTTGTTCAAATAATTATTTAATGTATATAAAATTATCTAAATTTAGTCGATAATATCCACATGAAATTGCAATAATACGCAAAAAAGTTGTCATATAAATTAAAATATGTCATTTATCATAAATGTACCAGCATATTCGAGTAGCCAATGTCATAATGCCCCGAAAACAAAAAAAAAATATTGAAATCGCTTCAATAGTTGCATAAATAATCTATTTCAAAGATAAATCGGAGCGCGCAGCGTTTTTATATTACTATATATATTTCTCCTCTCGGCTTGTCGAGCATTCCTACCACTCGCTTAATTTGGTGCGCGGACGGATTTCGCTCGACCTTCGATTCAATTTTTCACCTATTTCAACTCAAAATAAACCATAGGTATGAATGGGACATTTGTAGAGGAAGAATTGAACTTTCGAATGGTGTTTTTAAATTTCACATAACTAAATCAGCCGAGCAAGAGTGAATTTTGCAATTTAGCTTGAAAAAAAAGGAGCTATCTTAACAGCTCTATAAATCAGAAGCTTATTATCCTATAGGATCCATTTTGCGTAATAATCAAATATACAACATAAACTTTTGAATTCCCGAATGCAAGCTCTTAATCATCAAAATCTACTGCGTGACGATTTTTTAAAAACTACCCTTTTTTCGCCTCTTTTTTAGTTTTTCAACTTTTTCTCGACTCGATATGGTTCGATTAACATGATCGACGGCTCGTTTCAAAGGTAATTAAGTTATCTACAACTTTCTCCATTGGAGTATATGGGTAATTCTAGGCTATTTCGATTGACTTGTAACCCTTAGATTACGGATTTTTTTTGAATTTGGCACAATTGTTGTTCACATAAAACTGAGATTTTTCCCAAATTTTGGAGACGATACATTAATTATATCAAAAGTTATTAACAATTAAAGAAAAATGATAAAAAATTTTCAAACAGCTATATTTTAAAAACTAATAAAGATATCGAAGTTGGATTTTTTTCAAAATACTTATAATGCCTTAAAATTTCGAAATAATTACAACAATAAACAATAAAAATTTTTTTTCGAAAGTTATTAACTTTTTGTTTAAACAATTGCTAAGATCTCAAAAAGTATATTTTTTTTTGAAAAATTCTTGCTCCTACGTATTCCTGAGGATTTTTGCTATCGAAATCAATCATAAAATTTAAGGGCCCGACATATCGGAAAGCGTAGCCCTAATCAAAAGAAGACGCCTCGGCGTAAGGCTGCGGTAGCGCTCCAGCGGACTCACGGTCGAAAGGTACTTTAGCTTTAATCTAAAAAACTAATAAAGATACCGAATCGGAGTTTTCCCAAATTACTTATAATACCTTGAACTTTCGAAATAATTACAACAATAAACAATAAAAATTTTTTTTCGAAAGTTATTAACTTTTTGTTTAAACAATTGCTAATATCTCAAAAAGTATATTTTTTTTTTGAAAAATTCTTGCTCCTACGTATTCCTGAGGATTTTTGCTATCGAAATCAATCATAAAATTCAAGGGCCCGACATATCGGAAAGCGTAGCCCTAATCAAAAGAAGACGCCTCGGCGTAAGGCTGCGGTAGCGCTCCAGCGGACTCACGGTCGAAAGGTACTTTAGCTTTAATCTAAAAAACTAATAAAGATACCGAATCGGAGTTTTCCCAAATTACTTATAATACCTTGAACTTTCGAAATAATTACAACAATAAACAATAAAAATTTTTTTTCGAAAGTTATTAACTTTTTGTTTAAACAATTGCTAATATCTCAAAAAGTATATTTTTTTTTTGAAAAATTCTTGCTCCTACGTATTCCTGAGGATTTTTGCTATCGAAATCAATCATAAAATTCAAGGGCCCGACATAACGGAAAGCGTAGCCCTAATCAAAAGAAGACGCCTCAGCGTAAGACCACGAAGACGTCCTGCTGTCGTTGCGACGTACACTGAGGCATCTTCTTTTGATTAGGGCTACGCTTTCCGATATGTCGGGCCCTTGAATTTTATGATTGATTTCGATAGCAAAAATCCTCAGGAATACGTAGGAGCAAGAATTTTTCAAAAAAAAAATATACTTTTTGAGATATTAGCAATTGTTTAAACAAAAAGTTAATAACTTTCGAAAAAAAATTTTTATTGTTTATTGTTGTAATTATTTCGAAAGTTCAAGGTATTATAAGTAATTTGGGAAAACTCCGATTCGGTATCTTTATTAGTTTTTTAGATTAAAGCTAAAGTACCTTTCGACCGTGAGTCCGCTGGAGCGTTACCGCAGCCTTACGCCGAGGCGTCTTCTTTTGATTAGGGCTACGCTTTCCGATATGTCGGGCCCTTGAATTTTATGATTGATTTCGATAGCAAAAATCCTCAGGAATACGTAGGAGCAAGAATTTTTCAAAAAAAAAATATACTTTTTGAGATATTAGCAATTGTTTAAACAAAAAGTTAATAACTTTCGAAAAAAAATTTTTATTGTTTATTGTTGTAATTATTTCGAAAGTTCAAGGTATTATAAGTAATTTGGGAAAACTCCGATTTGGTATCTTTATTAGTTTTTTAGATTAAAGCTAAAGTACCTTTCGACCGTGAGTCCGCTGGAGCGTTACCGCAGCCTTACGCCGAGGCGTCTTCTTTTGATTAGGGCTACGCTTTCCGATATGTCGGGCCCTTGAATTTTATGATTGATTTCGATAGCAAAAATCCTCAGGAATACGTAGGAGCAAGAATTTTTCAAAAAAAAAATATACTTTTTGAGATATTAGCAATTGTTTAAACAAAAAGTTAATAACTTTCGAAAAAAAATTTTTATTGTTTATTGTTGTAATTATTTCGAAAGTTCAAGGTATTATAAGTAATTTGGGAAAACTCCGATTCGGTATCTTTATTAGTTTTTAAAATATAGCTGTTTGAAAATTTTTCATCATTTTTCTTTAATTGTTAATAACTTTTGATATAATTAATGTATCGTCTCCAAAATTTGGGAAAAATCTCAGTTTTATGTGTACAACAATTGTGCCAAATTAAAAAAAAATCCGTAACCTAAGGGTTACAAGTCAATCGAAATAGCCTAGAATTACCCATATACTTTACTCTAAAATTGTAGGTTTTATACGCGAAAAACACGTTTTTGCACTTTTCAATCGTTGTTTAAAAATCAGGTAATGAAAATCAGGAGTGGGAAACATGTACATTTATATATATTTATACCGTGGAAAAAGATTTTCAAGTCGGTTTGCTGCTACTATTTATGTCCCAAAAATGTCTCTATTGATTGGCCTACAATGTTTATATGCGGGCGATGATACCTCTCGTTTACGGTTTCGCCCTCGATGGCGAAACTCTCCACTCACGCACACTTGCACGCACACTTTCCGGACGTAAGGCTATGTCACAGCTTCTCTCTTTTGTCTCTGCACTCCGGAAAACTCGGGGAAAACTCTGGTCCTTCTTAATAGCAGCTGGAGGTATCGATAACTAATCCTCGACTGGTTCGTTTTTATTCGCGCGCGTTCCGTCGCGTCTCATACCGAATTCCCTCAATATATTTCGCCCCAACCAGCAGGTGCTGCCCTCCCCGGCAGCCGCATGATTGGGCTGTTAGCGCTAATACGACGTTTACCGTCATAAGGTAATACCTACGACTTTAATGTAGCTCTTTTTAATACATGCACTAGTACAGCAGCATTAGTAAGAGCATTCAATTTATCGATCGGCGATTTGAAACAATTTATACTTCCGTTTGTTCGATGATATATTATGTATTTCTAAAACATTTAATGAACATATAAATCATTTACGTGCGCTATTTACATGTTATCGTAGGGATAATTATACATTGAAATTTGGTAAATCTACATTAATTTGCAAAAGGTGTCAGCTACCGCGCGCTTTGGGCTGGTCTCTGCTAATTTGTACTTGGGGTTCTATCTCTATGATTCAAATAATCGGAGACTTTGATTAACTAACATTACATATGGCGATCCTATTTATTGACGCCATTTTACAAATAAACGCTACAAGATTCACTTCGCGGTGGCGAGCGCACTCGCTCAGCCTTTCGCGACCAGAGTTCGCGGAATCCCGTGAGCGAGATCGCTCAGGGTGCGCAATAAAATTATGCTTGATAAACTGGAATCGGCAACGAGTGAGAGCTGGCGCGAGAGAGAGTAAACTGGCGTTAGACCCACCGGGCGCCGACGGTCCGTCGGTCGAGAGGCGACGCCGGCGAAAGCGGAGATCCGCTGGCAACGGCGCCCTGGCGACGATGGAGGTGGCTGCAGGAAGGGCCGCAGCACGGTCTTTACTGTTTAGCCGACGAATGGTCGCAGCGGAAACTCGCTCTGCTTCCAATATATCTTCTCATTCCTGGCAGATATAGCTGTCGCACCAGTGGCAGTAGTTCCTCTGCAGCAGAAACTCTATCCGGGATGGTTTGTCTCTAGGCGGTCCTAATTACTCGAGAGCTCGCGCCTAACTGTCCTTCTCTCTTAATTTCTAAGCCTTGCGCCGTCGCGCTCCCACTTCTCTCGCCGTCAAAAATCAGTCAAAATCGCTCTCTCTCTCTCTCACTCTCTCTTCTCGCTCTTACTCGCTCTCACGGCTCGACCTCGCTGATCGTCGCACTCCTCTCTCCAGATCCTGCAATGACATAAGTATGTAGTCGCTATACAGGGTGTCCCATTTTAAAGGAACCACCCCGAAATTTTCGACGGTTGACGTTGTACAAAAAAATTGTTCAGACAAAAGTTGTTTGGGACAATGGGGGGCAACCTTTTAGCGAAATCCGATTTGACCTTGAGATTTATTTTCAAGGTCATTTGAAGGTCAAAATCATTTTTTGAATAGGAACCCATATTTTTGATCCCGGATTCAGAAAGAGCGGAAAATTCTACGTTCAGATAACGTATTATGTGTGAGGTTCGCTTAACCCCCCCCCCCGTCTAAGGTCATGTAGGGGTCAAATTTATGATTTTCTTCATCTACGCACAGGGATGATCGGGCGAGGGTAAGGTTAATTGTAATAACCCAATAACTCCAATACCCAATAACTCGAGAACCCCAATAACCCCAATAACCCAATAACCAAGAGATATTTTGAATAAGGACTCCCATTTTTTATCCCGGATTCGAAAAGAGCGGGAAATTCTACGTTTAGATAAAGTATTATGTTGGGGGAGCATTCCCCCCCCCCCTCATCCCACCGGGGCAAGGGTGAGGTTAATAAGGTATTGATTACCCAGCCAGTGAAGGCAAGGTATCGATTACCCAGCCAATGAAGGCAAGGTATTGATTACCCAGCCGGATGCTGCGGATAATACTTTGTCGCAGCACGATATCGCCCGTGACATGCCCCGAGAGACAACAGCATATCAACAATTTCGTTTCTCGAATAATCCGGCATATTCCCTCCTTTTAAGTCGACTAAAAAAATTACACTTGAACTATCCTGAGAAGGACTGTTCGCAAATCACTATTGTCATAAACAATACTAAAAAAGTGTTATTAAACAATTTAGTTGAAACTTTGTAGGCTTGTCCGGAGTCACACCAGAAAAAAAGAATAGAAATAACGTGTGATCCCACAAAATGGAAAATGACACTTCTCATGAAGGGTTTGAATACATGAAGTCGACTTTGAAAATCAACCTGAAGTTTAAGCTCAAGGTCACTGTTGTTTGACCCTACAATTTTTTCGGGATATTGGGGTTATTGAATTATAGGGGTTATCGGGTTATTAGGTTATTGGGTTATTTGGGTTATCGAGTTATTGGGTTATTACAATTAACCTTACTCCTGCCCGATCATCCCTGTGCAAAGATGAAGATAATCATAAATTTGACCCCTACATGACCTTAGGCGAGGGGAGGGGGGATTAACCGCACCCCACACATAATACGTTATCTGAACGTAGAATTTTCCGCTCTTTCCGAATCTGGGATCAAAAATATGGGTTCCTATTTAAAAAATGACTTTGACCTTCAAATGACCTTGAAAATGAATCTCAAGGTCAAATCGGATTTCGCAGGAAGGTTGCCCCCATTGTCCCAAACAACTGTTGTCTGAACAATTTTTTTGTACAACGCCAACCGTCGAAAATTTTTCCCATTCCTTTAAAATGGGGCACCCTGTATAGTGTATACTCGGTCGCTGCGTTCACGCGAGGAGAGTGCCGCAAACAGGGCCAGCGAGCATCGCTATAGCCCTGTCACAAATTCGAGAAGAAATTGAATTTTTAAGACATAATATCACTCTATACGGTATAAAAGCTCAAAAAAGTAAATTAGAAATAATTCAAAACTATAAAGCTCCATAAAATTTAAAAAGCTTGCAAAGTTTTCTCGGTTTTGTTAATTTTTGTACAAAGTTTGTGAGAAATTATACTGAAATACGTAGCCTTTGATGAACTTATTGCAACAAAGCAAAGGCTATCAGTGGTTACCTGAGCATGAATTAGCTTTTGAAAATGTAAAAAAGATTTTTATTGATACTATTAATTAAGATTTTCTGATTCTAGTAAACCTTATATATTAATGACTGATGCTAGTTATCATACTATAGCCGCTGCTGTCTCCATTAAACAGCGAAGGCGAAGAGGAAGTTTTAACATTTATATCTAGAACATTAAAAGGCGTAGAATTGAATTATTTCACTACTGAAAAAAAAAATTTAGCAGTAGCTTGGTCCAGCTTGAATTTCATTACCATGTTTAATAGTCAGTTGATTTATAAATGTCCTGGCTTTTATAATCATGTTCAATTACAACTGTGAAAAGCGGCAATGATAGTTTTGTGATGCGATGTCTTATGTTATGAATACTTATTACTTTATATCCATGTTCTTCTATGACTATTTTTAATTCATTTATATCAACTGATGGGTGAATGCTTGTTAATACAACTTTTAAACCTTTTTCTTCTTTGCGCTGATAAGTGTAACTTTACGTGTTTTTTTCTTTCTAAAATATTTTATCGAAGTTTCCCGCTGAATTTCAATTTTGTTTTAGGATATTTAATATATCTAGGATATCAAATATTAGGATATATATTTATTTTGATAGAAATCTTTGTTAAGGTGTAATATTTTTTGGCTATTGTATCCAATAAATTTTCTAATAATTTGATATTCTCTACATTGTAAACGAAGATCAGAGAGGATTTGCTTTTTAACTTATTTGCTTTGTTGTTTTCTTTTCACTATGATTTTTCTTTATTTTCTTGAAATATTTGGTACCTGTTGATTGTGTTGCTTAGCTAGTAATCTGGTAATTGTACTTTTCGTTTTTTAAATTGCGTTTGAACTTCTAGACTACTTCTCTGTCTTTTATTATTTTTAGTTTTCAGTTTGGTTTTTATTAGGAATAAATATATCATTCTTTATTTCAGTAGCCATTTCGGCCATTATTTTCTTTTGTTTTGAAGTACCGTTAATGAATTTTAAACTTAACTGTCACTTCACTTGATTTCCTATACTATAGCTTTTTGGGTAAAGTATAGTTTCAACACGTCTGATCATCTCAAGGACCAAACGCTGACTGATGATTGAAAAATACGGAGAGGAAAGCCTTATCTTACCTAAGAAAGGAGTGCCATTTTCAATGGAAAATACCATAAACCTCTATGAACATCATCTATTTATACGATAGCTCGAGAGGTGGTGTGTTAAAGTGTATAAGGTGATATATTAGAAATAATTAAGGCTTTCTCATACGTTTTTGTATAAATTTATTGAGTATTAAAAATAAACAAAAAAAACGCAAAATATTATTTAACTGACACCATAATGAACAAAACTTATGGCACTGTAGGCTGAAAGCCTTGATGATAACAAAAACATATAAGTAATAAGAATATTTACAATACTAGGTATAAAATATAATAAAATAATATAAATTTTTAAAAAATCATCTCTACTATGATTCAAGAATTAGCTCGAGCTGAGAATACATGACGATTAATAGTATACGGGAAAAATTTAAACTTATATCTATCTTGAGAGCAAGTAGCAAAGTTTCTGTTTCTTTTTTGGATCCATCACACAAAGGCCAAATTATTTGTATGTTAAGCGATGAAATTTGAACAAATTTATATATATTTTGCAAGTGCCGTAATATTTCCACGATTTCCTTGAAACGATCTGGATATTTATCTCTGATTTTTTTCTTATAAATTTTTGTAATGGGGATGCCAAGCCATTTGTAGAAACCTGTAAGTACCGAGTTGATAATAAATTATTGTTGATTGCAGGTGTTTTTTCCTTTTTACGTCTATTTTTTATTACTGCTTCAACATTAATAGATTTTATACCGCCTAATATATAGGCACATAAGTCTTATGTTCCTAATGAAAACTACATCAAATGAATTCTATAGCTTTAATTTATTTGAAAAAGAAAATTTTCTCGAAAAATTATTTTGAGCAGAGAATAGCTTGCTATTAACAAAGGAAAATGGTTAATATTAAATACTCTAAGATAAATAAAAATGATGTGTAAAAAATGTTGAGAAGAAGTCTGATCATCTATGTTGTCGATTCGTAGTGCTACAATCGCAGCAACTAAGCAAGCGCCGCCTGTCATCCTATACGATTCTAGATGGGTTGCCGATGTTCAGGCATATGTCTAGTAAGGTGAGCTGAAGTTCAGACATTTATTTTCGCCTTTACCGCAAAATACAAACACTGTGGACTCTGGAACTACCTAACAATAATAAGACGCTTATCCATATAAGCACACTGGAATCTATATTCCAGAGATTAGATGCCATTAAGAAGCAAATTGGAGTATTTGGTATAGTACTTTGGAATAATAGTGAGAGTAATATCATTTTTGAAGAGCACTCTCTAAAAGAAAAACTTGATAATGCTTTGTCAAATCTGGTAATTTACAGAGTACTTTAGGGATCACTGTATAAAAATCCATCTCAAATAGTGTAATTTGTTACAGTAGTAATAGTATTAACTAAGATAAGGATGCATCCATTAAATTACTTACTTCAAACTCTGGGAGCATTGATTGAATATCTAGTAATGACTTTATTTAGTTTGGTGCAAGGGGAGCTGACTCGGAGTCTGGTAATGGAAAGACTAAGGGTTGTGAGGTAATTACAAATCGTATGGTAAGTAATAATCGTGAAGAATCCCACCTGTTGTCCCAATCGAAATTTAAACTATTCGAAAGTCTCAAGCAAATTGCAGGGGACTGGACTTCGGATATATGTGGCACAATCATGGACGAAGGACGGATGAAAAATCGTCTTTATATGAGTTGTCAGCTAAAGTGCTAGTTATTCGTTCGGAGTGAGAATCCTCATGTAATGCGCGGCCGCTCGTTGTATCCATTGCTGCTAGGATTCCGTGAACTGTAGTGATCATTGACATGATAGTGGTGAAGATATCGTGAATACATTAATGATATTATCCGAGTGTTCTTAGTGGTTGTAGCTGTAGATGCACTGAGTTGTGGGTTGGCTTAATTAAGGTAAGGTTTTTTAACATTAACTCCTTAACTCGTTTTAAAAGACATCAACTGATATAGCGGTTGATATTACCTACCGTGTTTTCGCTGAGGGCTTGAGCCGAATGTGCATGATAGCATCGTTAGCTAGTAGGATTTTTGATAGTGGAGATTCGATATGGGGATCGCAACGTCAACGGAGAGGGTATTACTTTCTTCATGTGTAATGAATTCAACCTTGTATTCCAGGATACCTGTTCTATAATGTGAGTTCAGGTAATTCAGCTCTGATACTCATTTGAGTCATATATCGACTGCCGAAGATACTTCTGCAATATTTTTTGTTTATTTTTTACATAATTTATCTGATAAATTAAGTTATCAGATTATTGTGAGTAATGTTATTGTGAACATGATCTTTGGATTAGATAGTACTGTCACCATTACTTGCCCACCGGGTAATCATTCGTTGAAACTTTTGCCTATAAGAAAAATCTATTATTAAATAAAAGTTTTGGTATAACTTAAAAATTGACTGATTAGTTGTAAAAAATCTAAAATCAAATTATGCAGTTATTTAAAGTTGTTAAGATAGATTTTGGTATATGAAAATATAAGAATTTCACTCATTTCTTCCTAGGAATATAATGCCCTTCATACTATAATGAACATTTTCAGATGGCGGATAGACTATTTCAAAAATCTTATCCGACTAGACCTTTTCTCTTTCTATTACGTAATTATTTTTTTAACTCATTAAACTCAAAATAAGTAATATAGACATATTTCTTACCGGATGTTCTTTGATCCACATTTCTATACTTATTTCAGGTAGGTAAAACGCTTTTATATACGATGCTACGTAAGTCTGATGAGGCATTGGTTTCAATGACGTAATGGATTCATATTTTAGAATGAATTGGGTGAAATCTAATTGCATTAATGCTCTTCCACCATTAGAACACTTTTTTATTGTCGAAAATCTATAAAAATTATTTTAATGTAAATTATATGAAAATCAATAAATCTACTAAAATATATAAAAACTTACGCGTCTACCAGTAAATGAGATGAAACATAGGCTACACAGTCCCACAAACTCATCATTGTATCTGCATTGAAAGGCACATGATGCTGAATATCTGTTAGTTTTAATTTGAACTGAAATATTTCCTGCAAATAAATATATAGAAAAGTTATAAAAAAGTGAAAAATTAATTAGAAAAATTTATTATACTTTTAAAAAAAAATCAATATAGTAGCTATGTTGACATGCTACATCATGTTGTTCCCAATCGACATTATTTATCAACGGCAGAAGGTCTGATAATTGGAAGATTTTGGAAACTGCTGCTGTATAGATAGGTTTTCGTATATCCACAGCAGAGCTAACAATCTGACAATAAAATTTATCTAACGAATGTCGACTACAATCATCTAACATCAAAGAATTGAAATTATGTCGTATAGATTCTAGTTGGAGTCCAAAAAAGATCAAAGATTCTGTGGCAATAATCCTTTCTTTCAGTCCAAACAAAGTAACAGCACTAATTAAGTCCACTGTTAGAGACAACTGCGGTCGTCTTATTTTATCATTGAAGATGTATTCATTAGTTTTGCATATTTTTTCTAAAATTAAGTTATCTTTGATATACGATATAGATCGTTTTAAATTAGTTGTGTATATCGTACCAGAATAAGATTTCACCTAGAAGCAAAAATTAAGATCAATGTAGAATAATACTTTTCCAATAATTAAATGGGTCATTTGTTTTTATTTAATTCTAATTTTGTTGGAATTCACGATAATAGAAATAACTGAAAAGAAAAAAGTCAACGTTATGGGTCATTGTTTTTGTTTAAACTTGATGAGGATAACATCTGTTTTCTTTCGAGACTATGAGATATTATAGTTGATATTTTAGATGGTTAGATCAATTTTTAAACCCAATCTTGATTTTATTAATTTCTCATATAAAGGTTATTAAGATAAAAGTGAGATAAAATCAATTCAAACATTGTTTTGACGTGAGTATGCGAAATAAGATACACAACAAAAAACTTATGCGATGGAAATGACATTTTCTAATTACACAGGTTTACAAAATAAAAAATGTTGATGCCTATTTAACCAAACTATATAGTTTTTATGAATTTCGATGCGCTGAACACGAATCCAAGGTCTGTTGATCTCCATGACTTCAGGTTCAAGGTTATTTGAAGGTCAAATATGTTTAATACAACAGAATTTAATATTTGACTACGATTCGGAAAGAGCGAGAAATTTTACGTTCAAATACATATTATTGGTTTTTTTCCAACATGAGTTTTGAAGGGCACCTAGAGCTCAAACAGATGACAGGTAGACCAAATTTGCTTTTGATTCATATGAACTTGTTTTTGAGACGTTCTAAGGGCTTCTGTTGATATGGGTTCATGTTGAACTCCAAATTCGCTAAGCAACCCGTCTATATTATAACAATATACCAAAGAACCATCTTGAACAAAATATTTTCGAAAAGGCTTATCTCTGTTTCTGTAGTATGTTACTTTTGTTTCTTTATGTAAATATCCTTTTTCTTTCAACCGTGATTCCAATAGTTCTGATTGCGCTTTAGATAGCCCTAAATCTCTTACCAACTCATTGAGTTCACTCTGATCAAACTTTGAAGGGGTTATATGGTTAACCGTTTTACCAACATCACAATCAGTTTCTTCGTCATCTTCTTCGTAACTTTCTCGGTCATTCATTTCATCATGTTCTGCGTCATCTTCTTCTTTATCTTCTTTGTCATTTTCTTGATCCGTGTCACTCAAAGATTCTGCAATGTTTTTATCACTTATATCGATTTCCATTGCTCTATCTTCATCATGACTGGTATTGATTACTAAGACTGGCCTTGTGACAACCGAAGTAGTTGTGTAAACCAAAGATCGACTGTCTCTCGAATTAAATCCAAACTTCGCGTTTATAAAAAAATAGCAATCACTATCATGATCTCAAGGTGCACGCCAAATCATAGGCGATAAGAAAATCATTTGTCACTCCCCATGCTTCCAACGTCTTAAACGCGAATCACAAACTCGACAGAGTTTCGGAACCCAGGGTTGGTTTAAATCCATATAAGTGGTTTTAAAACACTCGGTATAAGTCTTTCGAAGTTTTTTAAAGAAAGAAATTAAGTTTTTATTGATATTATATTTGCCATTATATTATATTATATTTATCCATTTTTGCAGATCTAAAACCAAGTTCTATCGTATACAAAATAACTGAATAAGCACTGGAGAAATCGTTGCTGCACTGGATGCCCAAGTATCCTGAAAAGGACTGTTAGACAGAACCACTGCTACACGGGATACCCAACTATCCTGAAAAGGACTGTTGGACGGAACCGCTGCTGCACTGGATGCCCAACTATCCTGAAAAGGACTGTTGAACAGAACCGCTAGTGCATCAGATATCCAACTCCAGCCAGCGACAATCAGAATAGAATTCCTCGAGATCGTCCGGTATGCACTAGCTATCGTCAAGGCCCTCGCCTCTGTACGCTCACAAGCCTTTCATAATATAGATCGAAGTTCATCGCATAGGAGTTGAGAAAATCAAGTTGTGAAGGTCGGGGGTTGTACAGTTACAGGTTACCGGGCTCGGGGATTGAAGAAATTAAGATATCGAGATCGAGGTTGAGGATCGAGGATTATAGTCTTGCAGAGTTACAGCACTAGAGGGTTAGGGGGTTCAAGCAATCAGGATTCGAAGATTAGGGTTAGATATGATTTTTTTTGCAAAATAAACGAATTAACCTTAAATGACCTTGATCCGAAACCGATGAGGTCAAATGGATTCCAGGTTTGTATTCAGGATACAAAGATACATGATAGTATACGATAGAAGTCCTTGGAACGTCTCAAAAACAAGTTCATATGAATCGAAAGCAAATTTGGTCTATCTGTCGTCTGTTTGAGCTCCAGGTGCCCTTCAAAAGTCATGTTGGAGAAAACTTATTTAGTAGAGTATTTGAACATAAAATTTCTCGCTCTTTCCGAATCCGTAGTCAAATTTTAAATTCCGTTGTATTAAACATATTTGACCTTCAAATAACCTTGAACCTGACGTGATGGAGATCAACAGCAGACCTTGGATTCGTGTTCAGCGCATAGAAATACATAAAAGCTATATGGTCTGGTCAAATACGGATTAACTTTTTTTATTTTGTAAACCTCTATTATTTTCAATATAATTATTTCATAGTTATTACATACGTGTCTATATTCAGGTATGTATATTCTGGAACATATGAGAAGTTTGGTACCATTGTATTCGTTTTCAAAAATGAAAAATTAAATAAGATGGCACAATTAATTTTTGTTGTTGTTGTTGAGAATTAAGTATTAAGACAATTACGATTGAATTTCAGCCTATGGGCAGCTAGTTATAGACAATTGATCACAGGACGACGAGCGTGAGAGAGGATAGGGGCCAGCCTGTGCGTGCTGCTTAAAAAGTGATAGCGGTGCTCAATTCTTGAAGTGTTATATCAGCGCATTTTTATATTAGTAAAATTATCATTGCAATGCAACACATGTATGCACATGGCCTCAAACTCCCTACATGTATGTTATAACGAGAATCATTGCTAATCGTGCATATTGAGGGCAGCATCAACCGGCTATCAATCGTTAAATGCATGTGTGTGTGCGGCGAAAGAGAGGACGTCTGATCGCGTCAATCGACTTCCAATTCTGTAACGAGCAAATCGTTTTTACTAACTGGACAATAAGATACTATCCTGATATAAACAAAAACAAAGAAAAAAAAGTTCTAGGAGCTACCAGATGGAGGACGATAGGCACACCTGAGCTCCGCTTGACTATTCTAGCGAGAGCTTATCGAGCGCAGTAGTGTTTCGTAGGTGAGACGACAAGAAATGATCCGCTTTGTCATACAGATTGGCTGATCTGCACTCGCGTTCTTTTTATACGTAAACAGCTTCATCTTTCTGTTACGGAGTTACGGTAACAGAGAGAATTCTCACGAGAGATCGTCGATTTATCAAATAAGTGTTAGCAATGAGTGTAACGGTGGCAGCGCAAGAGACCAAAATGGCGGTGTCCATACTCGTTGTGCTCTAAGACGTTTTCCCGATCTTAGGCCGACGTTGTTTTATTGAATTGCGATAATTATAAAGATGTATAAGAGAGGTTATATTGTGACTTGGACAAGAGTAGACGTGTCTTGTGTGAGTGCTGAATATAGGCCGATTCTGGAGAGAAGGAGAGCAGGAAGTGAAGAGAAAAGTGGAGAAAAAGTGCAGGAGGAGTGGAAGGACGTTCGGAGAAGAGAAAAAGTGAACGAGATAAAGGGTGAAGGAAGAAAGGTGAAAAAGAAATAAAGAGAGAAAGGATAGGTTAGGGTGGATAAATCAGAAGGCGGGAAAAGAGGAGCGTAGGAGAGGGGCATAAAGGCGAAGTTAGAGGGAATAAGAGAGAAAGTTAAGGCGGGAGCAAGACGGGGAATAGGAATAGGAAACAGGAACGAGATGTTTACAACACCAGGAACAGCGAGAGAGAGAGACGGTAACGGGGATAAGAGGAAGGCAAAGGGGGTGAGAGGTAGAGAGAGCGAAGAGGGCATGAGAGGGGGAAACAAGGAAGAAGTGAGACAGGCGAAAAGGTACAAAAGTGAAAGCGAGGGGAGTGAAACAGAGGGGGACGAAGGGAATGAAATGGACAGAACATTGATAGGGGTGGGGGAGAGTAAAGGAGAAGACAATGTATTTGAAAGAGTACTAGCAGAAATGAGAGAGTTGAGAAGAGAGGGGAAGAGGGAGAGAGAGGAAATGATGAGACGAATGGAAGAGGCGGAGAAAAAAAGAGAGGCAAAATGGGAGAGAGGTTTGGAAAAACTTAGAGAAGAATTAGAGAAAGATAGAGAGGAAAGGAAAAAAGAGAAAAGAGAAGAAAATAGAAGACAAGAGAAGTGGGAAGAAAGAATTAAAGAATGGGAAGAAGAGATGAATAAGATGAAAAAATACATAGAAGGAAGAGAGACAAGGGTAGAAGTAAAAGGAGTAGATAATAGGGAAGAAATAGATTACATGAAGGAGAGGATGGATAGAGAAAATAGGGTAAATAACATAATTGTTACAGATCTGGAGAGAGAACTAAAATGGAATAAAAAAGGAGACGCAGAGGAATGGTTAAAGGACAGAATGGGAATAAAGGGGGAAATAATAAGCCTAAGGAGCATAGGACGATCAGAAACAAATCAGAGACAGGAAGGGATGGAGTATAGAAGGAAGAGGATGTGGCAAATAAAGTGTGCCTCATGGGAGCAAAAGGAGGGAATAATGAAGAAAAAAAGTAAATTAGGGGAGAAAAAAATTTATATAGATCACGACTGGACGTGGAAACAAAGGAAAATAAGAGAGGAGGTAAGAAGAAAAGCAAGGGAATTGAAAAATAAGGGTAAGGAAGTAAAAATATGGCACAATGGGCTAAGAGCAGGGGAGGAAGAGTGGAGGTGGAACGAGAGAGAGGAGAGAATGACAAAGAAAGGAAGGGTGGGGTTTCGGAATTAAAGGGGGGAGAGGAGAGAGGAGAGAAGAGGTGAAGGGAAGGAAAACAGTAAAAATGTTATTTTGGAATGTGGCGGGAATAAAGAGCTTGGAAGAAGAGGACTGGAAATATATTAGAAATTTTGATATAGTAGGACTTACGGAGACATGGGTGAAAAGAGAAGAAGCAGAAATAGGAATAGAAAGAAATCTGAATGGGTATATCATTGAATGGAGGGACTCGAGAAGGGAAGGAAAAAGGGGTAGGGAGATAGGGGGTGGACTGATGGCAGTAAGAGAAAGACAAGGGAGAATAAAGGTAAAATGGAAGAAAGAAAGGACAGAAGAAGTCATAGTAGGGGAAATAGAGATAGAGAGAGAGAAATGCACGGTGGCATCAGTCTACATGCAGCACAAGAAAAAAGAAAATTATGAGTACCTAACCGAAGAAATAGAGGAAAATAGAGGTAAAATATTAATAATAGGAGGAGATTTTAACGCTAGAACAGGAGGCGAAGGAAGAGAATGGGATAGCGAAGGACAGACAGAAGAAATAAAAACAAAGGATGGTATGATAAACGCAGAAGGGGAAGAGATGGTTAAATGGCTAGGAGAGACGGGATTAGTGATTATGAATGGAAAAAAAGAGGGAGATAAAGAAGGAGAAATTACATATATAGGAGCGAGAGGGATATCGACGATTGACTACGTAATAGGAAATATAGGAGGGGAAGAGAGAGTGAAGAAAATGCAAATGGGAGAGAGAATCAATTCGGATCACCTACCAGTAGAAGTGGAGCTAGAAAACAGGGTTGAAGAAGAAGAAAACAGAGAAGAAGAAAGGTTAAGAGAAGACTGGAGCGAAGAAGGAATAAAAGAGTATCACAGATGGATAGGAGCAGTAGAAGGAACGGAAAAATGGGACGAGATAAAAATTAGAGTGCAGAACGCTATAACAAAAAAGAAAATAAGGAGTAAAAAAGGAACAAGAAAAAGCTGGTGGAGAGAAGAATGTAAGGTAAAAAGAGACAAGGTAATGAATGCTCTGAAAGAACTAAGAAGAGGAATTGGGGATAGAAGCGGTTACCTGGAAGCAAAGAGGGAATACAGAGAGGAAATAAGAAAGGCAAAAGAAGAGGAAGGAAGGAAAGTGGCGAAGGAAATAAGCAAAGATAGAACGAGAAGGAAATTTTGGAAAAAAGTGAGCGGAGGAAAGAAAAAAAGAACAAAAATAGATGAAAAAATAAGCAATGAGGAATGGCTAAAACACTTCAAGAAGCAGCTGGGAGAAAAAGAAAAGGATGACAATAAAAAAGAAGAAAGAGAAGAATGGGAAAGGGGGGAAAAAGAAGAAAGAGGGGAAATAGAAGTAAAAGAGGTAGTAGAGGTGATAAAGAGAATGAAAAAGAAAAAAGCAACAGGAGAAGATGAGATTGCAAATGAAGCGTGGATGGCTGGGACTGAAAGCCTAATAAATGACCTGACAAAATGTCTAAATAGAGTATGGAATGGAGAAGGATACCCGAAGGAATGGAGAAAGGGAATAATAATACCAATATACAAGAAAGGAAAAAAAGAAGAAGTAAGCAATTATAGGGGTATAACGCTGATGGACACAGGATATAAGATATATGCAGAAATAGTAAGGAAAAGACTAGATAAAGAGATAGAAGAAAAAGGAATACAAAGCGATACGCAAATGGGTTTCAGACTAAAAAGAGGAACAACAGACGCAATATACGTGCTAAAAACGGCAATAGGAAAAGAAATCAGAGAAAAAGGTGGGAAATTGTTTGTCTTCTTCGCTGACATGAAAGCAGCGTTTGACAAGATAAGAAGAAAGAAGATATGGGAAATAATGAAGGAAAAAGAAATAGATAAAAGAATCAGAAGAAGCATAGAAGAAATATACAAGGAAACAGGATGCAGAATAAAAATTAGAGGAGAGATAATAGGTGAATTCGACACAGAAAAGGGAGTAAGGCAAGGGTGCCCGCTGAGCACCACGCTATTTAATCTTGCCTTTGCGGAGTTAGAAGATAAAATGAGTAAAATTCAGGAAGGAGGAGTGGTAATAGGAAGAAAGAAAATTTGGACGATAGGATACGCGGATGATATAGTAATGATGGCAAATAATGAAAATGGGATGAAAGAGATGCTGAAAAAACTAAGGAGATTCTTAGAGGAAAGAGGGTTGGAATTAAACGTAGAAAAGTCAAAAATGATGAAATGTAAGAAAGGAGGAGGAAGAGGAAAGGAAGAAAGTTTTGAGTGGATAGGAAAGAAAATTGAAATGGTAAAAGAATATAACTATCTGGGATACATAATAAACAAAAATAATGGGAATAAGAGACATATAAAGAAAACAGAAGGTAAAATAAATATGGGACTAGGAAAAGTATGGGGGTTGGGAGAAAGATTATTTAAAGAAAATTGGAAGCTAAGGATGATGTTATTTGATACGTTAATGAAAAGCGTGATAATGTATGGAGCAGAAATATGGGGATGGAAAAGATACGAGGAAATAGAAAGACTACAAATGAAATATATAAAATGGGTACTGGGTTTGGACAGAAACACACCGAGTTATCTGATAAAATGGGAAACAGGAAGAAAAGAAATAAAAGAAAAAGCAATAGAGAGAGCGATGAGATATGAAAATAAAATAAAAGAAGAGAGGGATGGAACAATAAAGAAAGAAGCATGGAGAGAAATGAAGAGAAACGAAAAGAAAAGAGAAGAAAGAAATGAAAAAAAGGAGAGAGAGAAGAAAGACTAGGGGAAAGTAAAAAATACAGAGAGAGAGAAGAAGGAGACGATGAAAGAGAAGAGTTCTGGGAAGAAGTAAGAGAAGAATTGAAGAAAAAAGAAGAAAAAGAAATGGAAGACAAGATGGAAGAATCAAGATATATAAGAGAGTGGAAGGGGATAAGGGAGGAAATGAAGAAGAGTAGACTAAAAGATATACAAAATGAAGGGAAAATAAGAGGGATACAGATAAGAGAGAGGTTTAGGTTAGGGAACGAGACAAGAGGGTGTAGATACTGGGAAAAAGAGGAAAATAGGAAATGTAGATTATGCCAAAAAGAAGAGGAAGACTGGAAACACATAGTAGAAAAATGCGAAATGACAAGAAAAGAAGGAGAAAAGTGGGAAGAAATAATGGTTGGGAGCAAAGAAAAAATAGCATGGATGAGGGATCTAAAGTGGAAAAGAAGAAGAAAAGAAGAAGAAAAAGAGAAAGAAAAAGAAAAGTGAAAAGAGAGAAGAAAGAAAACGGTAAGAGAGAACCGTAGTAAGCATGAGTGAAAACAGAGGGAGCGGAGGATACCGCAGTGAAGGTGTAAAAGCCCTAATACGGACAGATGAAAGAAGAGGAAAAGGAAGCGCAAAGAAAAAGAAAAAACACTAAATCATCAAAGCACGATCACACACAAATACAACACAAAACACTAACAAGAAACAAGACACGTCACTCAACAAATTGAAATGTATATTGTAAATGTATAAATAAACATTGTAACATTAAGTTGAATAAACTCAATATAGAAAGATGTATAAATGAGCCTCAGAGCTACTGTCAGAATACATATCTTTCCTTTATTTCAATGGCTAACTCATGCCTAGTCCAATCTTCTGCACGGATGGAAGTACTATCTGGGGCAGGCAGCGATTTCGAGGCACTTTTTTTGTGAGTGAGCCGAGGCGCACTTTCTCACGAATAGAGCAATAGCAAATGATTAGACTGTCCAACGCCATCGACGGGAAATCTGTCCGAGGACGACCACATCGTGATCATTTAGTTAAACACATGGCGGTGAATTTTGCACTGTAACGTTAATCATGGCTGCTCGCGCGAGCAAGTGCGCACGATGCGCTAATGATACACGACGGCGCAGAGTCGCGTGCACACATAAACGACAGTATACGTCTACACTCATGAAATCTTTCCAGGATTTCAGTATTCGAGTTAGAAGTAGCATCTCATAGTTGAATGCCATAGGTCCAGACTAATTTAAGTACAGCTTTATACAACAGCAGTTTGTTTTCAATTGACATCTCCGATTTTGTTCCGATGAACCAGTAAATTGTCCTCTATTTTAGACATAACTATTTACGTTTAGTAAATTTATGTTCTTTCCATGTACTATAAGTCTTTGGTCTAAGTGATTACATAAATATTTTACTTGATTCTTTTGTGGAATATATTTATCGTTTATTCTGATAGGAAGACAGTTATCTTTTCGAAGTGTGAATGTTGTATGTATTGATTTGTTTTCATTTACTATTATCCTCTAGGAGATAAATCAATTTTGAAGGTGATTTTTATGTAGTTTTGCAATATGTTGGTTTCCATTGTTGCCTCTGGGTGTACTGTTAAAATTGCTATATCATCTGCATATGTTGCTGTTAAGATGTTAATAGACTTTGGTAGGTCCGAGCTGTATAACAGATATAAGTAGTGTTGGATCTAGAATACTCCTGCTTTTATTAACTAACGTTTTGATACATTTATATTGATTTTAACTTGATAGGCTCTATTGTTTAAATAACACTGTAACAATTTGTAATAAGGTTGAGGAAAAAATTTCTTGAACTTGTGTAGTAGCGCTATATACCAAATCTTGTCAAAAGCCTGGGCGACATCCAGGAATATATCAGTGCGGTAATGTTTATCTTTGATGGCTTTTTTCACAACAGATATTATTCTACTTATTTGCTCAATCGTGGCATGGTTACACCTGAAACTAAATTGATAGTTACGAATAAGTTTTCTATTCAGTATTATTGGGTTAATTCTAGCTAGAATTAGTTTTTTAAAGATTTTAGAAAAGTGCTCATAAAAGGCTAATCGGTTTATATGAAATTGTCAGTTCTAGTTTTTTACCGGGTTTAGGTATTAGAACAATCTCTGCTACTTTCTACTGGAAACGAAAATAGCATGACAAGCATATGTTGAAAACAATTGTTAAGTATCTTAATGCAATTGAAGGTAACGATTTGATCATTGTTCCTGTGATATTATCAAAAGCGGGAACTTTGCTAGTCTTAATATTATTAATAATTTGTGATACTTCCTTTTTTTAATCGATTTGATTGGTGTACTGTCTTGGACATCAGAGCCTTATAGTAAGATTTCTTCTTCTTCGTCGGTGACTATTCTTTGGTGAGGCTTAAATACTATATTCAGATGATTTGCGAACGTCTCAGCTTTTCTGTCGTCCAATCTTGCCTAGTTACCACCAGGTTTTCTGGTAGGTGGTATAAATGTAGTTGATCTTTTAAGTCGTTTAGTAGATTTCCATAATGAGTAATCTGTTGCTTTTATAGGACTCTCAGTAATCTAACATAAAATAATTCTACGTTTGTGTTTTTTTCTTCATATAACATTTTCTATGGATCTTTGGATGCTTTATTACTTTAGTTTTGTACTAGACTCGATTTAGTTATTTGATATCTTTTTCTTCATAATCTCTCTTCTTTGGTTTTTTGGATTATTTTAGTGGACGTGACTGCCTGTGATTTATTTCTATCTAGTGTAGCATTTGTTAATAGTTTCAGCTAGAATTAAGTTGAGTGAGTTGATGCTGTTTTCTATATTATTAGCTGTTTTAAGAGAAAAGTTGTACGTTATGCATTCTTCTATGTAACGAGCATAGTTTTTTTAGTTGATTTTTGTGTTATTGTTTACTTTATTAAATACTTGGTGGCGTAGAGTCCTTATTAGCGGCGAATATTCTGATGATAAATATTGGAGTATGGTGTTAAAGAAATACGAATACAATATAACTTCTATTAATATTTTATTATTATAATACTACTGCTCATTTGAAAAACTGACAACGTAATAAAATGACGAAAAAAAAATAATAACTACGTATGTATAACGATCCTCATTTGTTATTAGAACAAAATAAATAAAAATGATTCTAATTTATAATAAAGTATGAATATTTTAACAATAAATCTAAATATAATGACACTTCAAAATAAGTTTTGTTTATACCTTTTACTATTATAACGGGGTTTTGATCCAGCGCGAGTCACTCGTTATATAAATTACGAGGGGAATAAACAGCTCGGTGTGGGCCTCGTAATAGGCTGCGCAAAGCCTAGCCCAGCGGCAACAGGAACGTCGTGGTGCAGCGTCTGTTACCTTGGCCCGCGGAGAGCGTCGTGTAGTCCTATGGGCGCTTTGGAATAATCACGAAATTTAGGTGCGAAAGCCGGACGGAACGGGATTGATTACGATAGGTAAAAGGAAGCGCGAAAGAAGAAAACAGATATACAGATAACATCGAGTTTACTACGGAGAGTAATACAAAATTAATACTCAGCGTAAGCGGGAGAGAGAGCGGCGAAAAGCTAGCGAGAGAAACATGTATTCGAGAAGGTACTTACAATAACGTCTCGGCGTTAGCCCTGCAGGCGATATCCTCAGCCTCGCACGTGGCTCGCGATGACGCGCAGTGTACAGCTCGGGTGCAGTCAAGAAGCGGGCGACCTTAAAGGCTCGCACGCGCGGCCGCAGGAACTGGCCCGCCAAAGGCACTAGGGGCAATCTCGGCGCCGATATCTCACACCGAGTGGACACTCGCGTATTCGCAGGCAACCGAAATGTCAGTCACAAGAGTTAGTCGCGAAAAGTCGAGTAACAAAAGGTCGCGAGCACAAGTATAGCCGCTCGTCACACGTCCACGTGCTTCGTCGTCGCCGGTATAATCCCTTTACAATTATCGCGCGCCTCTGCCCTACTCTCCTACTCGCGCGCGTCGCGCCGGCCTCCCGAATTCTCTCTCTCTAGCTCGCCCTCTATTAGCGCTCTCTCTGACTTACCTTTTGCTGCCATACATGTGGGATAAATATAAGACAATTACATATATAAGAATAATCACAATTATGTATGGGGAGAGAGAGACATAACGAGGGTCTGGCCGCTCGTTATATGCCCCTTCCCCAGACTGGGTAGCAGGGCGTACCAGGTCGAATAACCTGTCTCTTTCCACCAAGCAAGGAAAATCAATTGATAAGGAAAAATCAAGACATCGTAGTGGTAAAAAAATATGTTTTATTTATCTATACACTAGAAACTCTAGGTGGAACGTAGCTTACCGCGACTCTCTCTACTCGCGCGGGTCGCAAATCTAATAGTAACGCGTGACAAAAGAAAACGAGAAGGGAAAAGAAAAGAAAACATGGGCGTCAATGCCTGATTCTTGAGGGGAAAACTTCGAGGGCGAGGTCGCGAGGATGGTCGTAGCGCTTAGGTTTAGACCTAGTGCTCGGATACACCTCATCTGTCGCCGTCGTCCGCGTGGGTGACCGACGACTCCTCTTGATCTCGAAGGAAGGTTTCCCTGCGTTGACGCGTTTCGACCGTGCTGTACGAGTACGGTTGCTGTCCGCCGCTCCTCCAAAGCTCGTGCCTCGACCAATTCGGACAGTCGGAGGTTCGAGGTACTCCTGTGAGGCCGCAAGTGGAGCAAGCCCGCTTGCCGAAGAGGTCGGGACGGGGACCGGCCCAGCGGTTGCACGGCTCGTCTCCCGCGGCTCCTTGCAGGGCAAAATAGCCTGGCGTGCGGCGCGTCCGGTCGTTCGGGATGGCCTGGCTGGACGCTCGACGGGAGTGGGACGTCGGTGGGTCGCCCAAGGCTGCGAGCTGCCGTTTCACCGTCTCGAGGTGCTCCTGGGCTCGACGTTGCTCCTCTCGTAAGCGTTGCCGCGTCTCCTCGCGCTGTTTGCGAGCCTCGCATTCCTTCCGCCATTCGGGGATCGCCTCCTGGAGGTAGGCCTTGAGCTCTATGGCCTCCTGCAGTCTGGTCGCGTAGGTTCCCGCGATAGCGAGACCGCGGGACCCATGACGGTCGATGAAGGCGAGTCCATCTCGGTAGGCCTTTTCCTCCTCTTTTTCCGCGGCGAGCCGCGCCTTTCTGCAGGCGGTGAAGTGAGCCTGGAGGACCTTCCACTCCTCTTCGAGGGTAGGTGGCTCTTTCGCCGTAGGGGCCGGGTCTACCTTGGCCTTGAGGCTCGTAGCGACGTCGCGTTCCTTGGGGCCGTAGCCGCGCTGCCGCAGGATGGCCTCCAAGCGTTCGGCGGCCGCCATGGCGGAACAAGAAGACTCGTTGGCGTGCTTCAGGTTGCGGTCCGGTGAATCCTCACCTTTACGGCCTGCATTGCCCTCTGGCTGTCTCGGCCTGCGTAGCATCCTCTGGGGGAAGTCCAGGGTAGTTTCCGCGGAACTGGCGTCGCTGTCATCATCTGACGAGGCCCGCGACTTGTTGGCTGGGATATCCTCTACCACGTTGGAGTAGGCCAGGGCTGAAGCCGGAGTGGCGTCCCTGCGCGTCGACGGCGCAGCGTTTCGGCGCGATGCAATAGCTACGGCCGCCGTGAATGCATCATGCAGCACTTCTTCCATCCATACGGCGAGGGGAGCTATTTCGGCGTTGGTCAGCATCCTCTACAGGGCGAAGCATACGTAATGTTAAGCAAGAAAACGAGCTCGATTAGCTGCATCAAGCGATAGCGTCTGCTAGGGAAGCAGGAAGCTTTCAAGCAGTAACAGAGTTTTATTAGCATAGAAGGTGAGATAAGCAGAAAGAAAATGAGGAAACAAGCAAAGTCGTAGGGTGTTAGTTCCTGGAACGCAAGCGCCGAGGGGATACGTCGACGGGAGCATGCATTTTCTGCTTGCGAGGACGACCTCTTCTCCTTGGGGCGGTCGGTATTTCGCCTTGCGCAAGGTCCTGTCGTGGGCTTGCTGAGGCCTCTGGCCCTATAACCTTCGTGACCGATACGTCGTTGTTCGAGGTATCGCGCTCGTCGCTTTCTTGCGTGCGATCGGGTGAGAAAATTCCTTTCAACGACATCGTCTTGTCGTTTTCTTTTCCTTCAAGGAGAGGACTGTCAGCTGCATCATCGGGGCACTGGGCTCCGTCGAAACACGGGCGCAAGTCGCAAACGGCGACTTTACCAACGTCACAACCTTCTTCGTTCTGGAGTTGGTATGAGTTGGGACCGAGGCGTGCGGTAACGATGAACGGGCCCGCGTATTTCGGGCTGAGTTTCGCGGTCGTCTGGTTAGCGGTGGAGGACAGCATACGATTCTTCGCCCAGACTCTATCACCGACGTTATACCTGACGTCGCGATGCTTAGCGTTGTAGTACATCTCCTGTCTATCTTGGGCTCCTCGCGAGTGTTGCAGTGCAACGGCTCGGAAGTCGTCGAGCTTGTTAATTCGAGCGTGCCAGTCGGTGACCGTGGCCGTCTCGAGGTTCCGAGCCACGGCGCGTTCTTCCTCTCGTTTCTTCGAGTTTGGCAGCTCGGGATGGCGTCCGTAATTTAGAAAAGCGGGGCTCGTGCGCACCGCTTCGTGTATTGCCGTGTTGTAGGCAAACGCGAACTCTGCTATGTGCGCATCCCACGTCGAGTGCTTTTCCTCGATAAACGCTCGAATCATTGTTTTGAGCGTGCGATTTACGCGTTCGGTTGGGTTGCTCTTAGGCGAGTACGGGGCGCATGTCGCGTGTATCACGCCGAACGAGTCCAAAAAGTCGTCGACAACTTTATTCTTGAACGGAGTACCGTTGTCAGACAAGAACTTCTTAGGGATCCCGAAACGCAGAAACACACGTTCTTTTAGTTGGCATCGGATGATTTTCCCAGTAATCTTACGGAGAGGGACACATTCGATCCAGCGAGTGAAGAGATCGAGAAAGACGAGCAAATGCTCGTAGCCCTGCGCAGATCGCGGGAAAGGGCCCATGGTATCGCCGGACACAATTTCCCACGGTCGCGTGACAAGGTGTCGTCCCATCAATCCTGCTGGTGTGACTTGTAAGGCCTTGACCTGCTGGCAGATTTGGCAATTCTTGACGTAATAGACTACGTCGTGATGGATCTTCGGCCAATAATAGCGGAGGCTCGCGCGCTTGTGGGTTTTGTAGCGGCCAAGATGTCCTGCCGTCGGCTCCTCGTGGCATTCGGATAAGACTCGTGCCCGGTCTTCCTTTGGGATAACGAGCTTCCAATCGTCGTCATCGGTTCCGAAGAGGTCGTCGACGATGGGGTCAGGCTTATAAATATATAACCGGCCGCCTAAAACTTTCCAATAGGGGTTATCCGTGGGCCGCTCGAGGACCTCCTGCATCCTCTTGCGGTACCACGGGTCGTTGATGCTCTCGTCGAGTGTCAATGAAGCGGTAGCCGCGAGCTCGTCTTCGTCGGCCTCAAACATGCGTGAAAGCGCGTCAGGCACGACGTTGTCCTTACCCTTGCGATGTATAATATCGAAATCATACGATTGCAACGCGAGGGATCAGCGACTAAGCTTACCGTTTGGGTGTTTCAGATTAGTGAGCCATTTAAGGCTCTGGTGGTCGGTCACAACTGTAAAGTGATACCCCTCCACGTAGGGTCGGAACTTTTCGGTTGACCATACGACAGCGAGGCACTCACGCTCGGTAACCGACAAGCGGCGTTCGCAAGCCGTTAGGGCGCGGCTCGCGAAGCACAGAACTCGATCTTCGCCGTCGATATGCTGCAGCAGAAGGCTTCCAAGGCCAGTATCGCTCGCGTCACATTCGATGATGAACGGCGCAGTGAAATTGGGCCTGGCTAGGACAGGGGCCGTTGCCAAAAGGGCTTTGACTTGCTCGAAAGCTTGTCGTTGCGCCTCCTGCCATTCAAATTTGGCGTCCTTGCGGGTGAGCGCGTTAAGCGGCTCACAAATCGTGGCGTAATCGCTTAGAAATTTTCGATACCACGAGGCCATGCCTAAGAACCTGCGCAAAGCACGAAGATTTTTCGGGGCTGGGTGCTCGAGTATCGGTGCGACTCGTTCTGGATCGGGGCGCGTGCCATCGCGATTTACTAGCACGCCGAGATAACGCACCTCGGTCATGCAAATCCTGGACTTCTTGCGATTGATCGTAAGGCCAGCATCACGTATTCTTTTTAGGATATGCGTGAGCCAGCGGACATGCTCTGAGAACGTTTCAGTAGCGATGATCACGTCGTCAAGATACGCGAAGGCATAAGGCTCCATCTCGGGCGAGATGAGCCTGTCGGCCAACATCTGAAATGTTGCCGGGGCACCAGCCAATCCGAAGGGCATCCGAACAAATTCGAATAGCCCGAGTCCTGGGACGGTGAAAGCAGTTATCAGGATGGCCCTCTCCGAAAGAGGGACCTGCCAAAATCCACTCGCGAGATCAATTGCGCTCACGAATCTGGCGTGCTGGAGCTTTCGCAGTATCGCGTCCATAAAGGGCAGCGGATATGCGCTCACGCGAGTAACGCTATTCACCTTCCGGTAGTCCACACAAAATCGCTATTCGCCGTCGGGTTTCCGAATCATCACCACCGGGCTAGACCACTCGCTGCGGGACTTACGAATAATTCCCATTTGCAGCATTTTATGCACTTGCACGTGCATCTCCTCTTCGATCTTATGCGACACCGGGTAATATTTCTGTTTAATTGGGCGCGCGCTGCCGATGTCGATGTCGTGCTCGATCCATCCGGTACAGTCAAGCTGCTCGCAGGAAGGTTCGGGCAGGAGGTCATCCATCACTCGATCGATTTCTTGTCGCTGCTCCTTCGAGATCTCTTCGATACCCAAGGCTGCCAGCGACATCGCCTCCTCCGCACGAAGTGAGGAGACAGTAGTCGGGACTTCCTGATCGCAACCTTTAATCCTTATCGTGTTAGTCTCGGGATCCAAACACGCGGAAAAGGCTCGAACAAAGTCGCTTCCGAGGGTGCAATCAGCATCAGCCTCGCTCAAAATGAGTACGTCGATCGAGTGGGTAACACCACCTATCGTAAAGGGTACCTGTACATTACCGATGATAGGGACATAATGACCATCGACTGCTTTCGCGCCGGGCCCGACATACATGTTGACGCGCTTGTTCATCGCGGCAGCAATCTGAAGGGCGATGGGACTCAGAACGGTGCGCGAGGCTCCAGTGTCGTACAGAGCCCTGCAGGTAAATGGACCGATGCTAAGCGTCAGCCACCATCTGGGGTACTTCTCTACCAACGCGCTCGTCGCAAAACTATCGGAACGCGTTGGCGCTTCTCCCGCGGGGGCATCTGCAGCGAAGGTCCGGGTCGCCATCGGAACGGTAGGGACCTCATCTACACGTTCCTCTCCACGTTTTTTGGTGCCTCGATTTTTGAGCTATCGGGACAGGTGGCCTTGGTGTACCCAGGCCAGCTGCAGTCCCAACAGAGTAATTTCTCAGCATCGGGGCCGGGAGGCTTGCCCTTGTTTTTATCCGACTTGGGAGTGATGACTTGGGCCCGGCCGTTTCTTGCCGGGCGGCCACGGCCGCTTGCCCCACTCCGTCTTCCCTCGCGTTGACGCGGGTAGGCCGGAGGTTTGCCATCTTTCGAGGAGCCGACGGTGGTCGACTCCTGCACTGCGTCCTTAAGGGGGACGGGAAGCCCTTTCTTAGCCGCCGCAAGTTGCTGCCACTTTTTATCGAAAAACTTTTGGAAAGATTTTTCGAAGTCGGCCTCAGAGAAAGAAGACTTTTCTACCACGGACGCGATACTCGCTTTAGCCCTCGCCGGCGCTTTGGCTCTAGGCTGGTACGCCGCGTCGGGTAGCATGCTCTGTTCTGCGGAGGGGGGAGCTTACCAGTGTTCGTCGGACTCCGCGATCTCCACTTCCATGGCTTTGGCTAACAACTGCGGTAACGACGCGAAGTAGTTCTGAGTCTTTTTCAACTCTTTCTTCAGTTTAGACTGCATATTATCGATCGCCAAGTTGACCTGGTCTGCGACGCTCCACGGCCTTTCGAAGCGGCTAAAAATAGTATTCAGCGCTGCAAGGTAATCGCGGACCGGTTCATCGGGGCCCTGTGTCCTCAGGTGTGCTTCAACCGATAGGTTACGGTTGTACTTCCTGGATTTACTATAGGCGGATAGCGCGGCGTCTCTGAACTGTTCATACGACGACCATGTGGGCCGTAGCAAGCGGTACCATCGAAGCGCAGATCCGCGAAACAGGGTGGACAACGAGTCTAAAAGCTCGTCTTCCGCTATTCGGTCTAGGCAGCAGTTTTCTTCAACACGCTCTAAAAATTCCTCGATGCTGATGGTGCCGTCTCCCGCGAAGGAAATCTTCCATTCCCTGATGGTTTTCCCTAAATTCCTGGTTGAACTCATCGAACGGGAGGTTGCGAGAAGTGGGCTCGATCGCCAATTGGGGACACCGAAGCTCGAAGGGATTTGGGCTTGTGCAGCGGCCGTTTGTTGCGCGCCCGTCGCTTGCGAGAGCGGACGACTTGAAGATGTGACCCCCCTTCCCCAGCTCGAGCTTGCGGGGATGTGAGGGATCGCGTTGGGAAACTCAGCTTCCCTTAATCGCGTGGCCGCTTGCATCCTGTCGGCCGGTCTAACTGGTGCGGCTGAATAAATTGTTGGCCCTGTCGCGTATTGTGTTGTCTGCTGCTTCGTTGTCGAGCAGAAGATTCGTGCATGGGGATTTACATTCGGGCTGGTTATAGTTAGATCGAAGTCCGGATCGATGAGGCTGTATGTATCGCGAAAGTTGACTGCTTTATCTGCGCGCGTCGCGTTAAACCGTGTGCGCTCGTTTTGTTGATGAACTCTTGCTTCAGCTGCTTGTAGTCTGGCGAGGAGGTTATTGTTTGTGGTCTTCAGATCTTCATTTTGTCTTATAAGTTTGTCGTGTTCGTTTGACATAGCTTCTAAACAATTTTGGAGATCGAGAATTTGTTGAGCCTGTGAACGTTCCGCTATCACTGCTCGTTTTAGCTCCTCGGCTGCTAAGCGTGGCATTTGTTTAGGTTCACCGCAAGGCAGATTAACCCATATGAGGTCTTCCCGATAATTTATCGTACTTAGGGTGCCTATTGTAGGTATCGATGCCTCGTGCGCGCATGTTGTGTTCGTGTTGGCATGACGTTGTTCGCTTGAGCCTACGTTTGCTGCTGATACTGTGCACGGCGGTGTTGACTGCGATATCGGCACGTGGGCGCTTGTAATTACCGCGAACATCGGTGTATATGTGCGTACCGCGTCTCGCATGTGTGTCTCGTGTGTATTAGCTGTTGTTGTGAGTGACATGTCGCCGTTATTCGTTTCTTCTATTTCTTGGCTATTTATCATATCTTCTTCTATGTCTTGATTAACGGCGTTAACGAGATCTTCACGCAAATCTCGCGGTAGCGCGTCTGATTTTATAAAAGTGAGACAAAGGTTATTACGCCGCGTTATCGTTTCGTGGTCCCACGCGTCTATGGTTTGTATGAAGTCTTTTTCTTCATAGTCACCTTGCAGTCGTCTGTATAAGCGGTTCGCGCGTTCATACATTGTGCCGTCTACCACGAGTTCAAGATTTTCCAAAACGTTATCTATTCTATCACTTGGCAAACTTTTAATCCAATCTTTAATGTGATTGTCAATTTTCTCTTTTATAATTATTAAGTCAGTTATATCTTTTTCGGCCATTTTTAATTTTTATAAAACTGATAATGAAAAACAATGATTTTGGAATATCCTGAAATAATGGATTTTAATTGTAGGTCGCGTAACAATTTTTAAGCAAATACGCCCGAATGTTGCCAGCACGCACAGCGGAAAATAAAAGTTGTTACGCTTGTACGCATACGTTTCTAAATACGAAGAATTACGCCTCTCGCTCGCACGCTATGATAAAATTTAAGCTGCTGGAAACCGAGCGCCTTGTTTTGGTTGTGCGCTACAGCTAGCTTCTAAACGTAAACAATTCTTCTCTCGTCGCGCGCGTCGCATTCCTCAGTGGATTCCACGAACACGCGCTTTCGCTATACAATTATAATTCGAATTTCGGATTTTCACAAAGCTATTAAACCCATGTGTTGTTGGGCGCCATAATATAACGGGGTTTTGACCCAGCGCGGGTCACTCGTTATATAAATTACGAGGGGAATAAACAGCTCGGTGTGGGCCTCGTAATAGGCTGCGCAAAGCCTAGCCTAGCGGCAACAGGAACGTCGTGGTGCAGCGTCTGTTACCTTGGCCCGCGGAGAGCGTCGTGTAGTCCTATGGGCGCTTTGGAATAATCACGAAATTTAGGTGCGAAAGCCGGACGGAACGGGATTGATTACGATAGGTAAAAGGAAGCGCGAAAGAAGAAAACAGATATACAGATAACATCGAGTTAACTACGGAGAGTAATATAAAATTAATACGCAGCGTAAGCGGGAGAGAGAGCGGCGAAAAGCTAGCGAGAGAAACATGTATTCGAGAAGGTACTTACAATAACGTCTCGGCGTTAGCCCTGCAGGCGATATCCTCAGCCTCGCACGTGGCTCGCGATGACGCGCAGTGTACAGCTCGGGTGCAGTCAAGAAGCGGGCGACCTTAAAGGCTCGCACGCGCGGCCGCAGGAACTGGCCCGCCAAAGGCACTAGGGGCAATCTCGGCGCCGATATCTCACACCGAGTGGACACTCGCGTATTCGCAGGCAACCGAAATGTCAGTCACAAGAGTTAGTCGCAAAAAGTCGAGTAACAAAAGGTCGCGAGCACAAGTATAGCCGCTCGTCACACGTCCACGTGCTTCGTCGTCGCCGGTATAATCCCTTTACAATTATCGCGCGCCTCTGCCCTACTCTCCTACTCGCGCGCGTCGCGCCGGCCTCCCGAATTCTCTCTCTCTAGCTCGCCCTCTATTAGCGCTCTCTCTGACTTACCTTTTGCTGCCATACATGTGGGATAAATATAAGACAATTACATATATAAGAATAATCACAATTATGTATGGGGAGAGAGAGACATAACGAGGGTCTGGCCGCTCGTTATACTATAAGTCAATAAAATACGGAATTAAATCCGGAATCTTGTTTATATCTGTAGGCAAGTATGTTGATTTTCCAGTAGACATTGGAATGTAGGTATTTTTTTTATAGTATTTCATAGAGTACTCTGGCTTTGTATGTTGAAGTTGATGATCTTGAACTCCACCATAGATGTTTCGCATTGTAATCGCCTCCCACCATAAAGCGATTTCCTAGTGTATTGAATAAGTCAGTCCAGTTTTCTTTTGTAATTGTTTTGTTTGGACGCCAATAAACAGCTGATATTGTTATCGGTCCTTCTCCTTGATGATTACACTAGTTGCTTGTATGTAGATTTCACTAGTGTAAGTGTAGATGTTGTGGTTTGTTTTCGTTTTGATTATAATTGCAGTACATCGATGTGCTTTATTAAGAGGACGATTAGTTTTATATACAGTGTAGTTTGGTATATAAAGTATATTTCTGATACTAACATGATGTTTATATTTTCATAGATTAAAAATACTTCCAATTCAATGTACCTGTTAGTTCTGCCAATAATAGCCAATAATCTCAGTATATATTTTTTTCGTGAAGCCTTTTCACTTTTTAACTTTTTGAGTTGCAACAACTGTATGCACCTAGAACACTCCGTAGAAATAAGACATGGCCTGACAGAAAGGAGAGAGCTAAGAAAGATTACGACCTATTGCTCTCGCTTTTTTCTGAGAAAATTCGAAAATTGTTCTATACAGGGTGTCCCATTTTAACTTTCACAGCTGAATATCTTGGAAACAAGTCCGAAAAGCTCATATGAAAGTTGTTCAGGATCGAGGGGGCCATGTGTTGAACTTGAATTTGACCTTGAACGCAACCCATCAACATCATTTCAAGGTCAATGTTGTTTTTGAATAGGAACCTATATTTTTGACCATGGATTCGGATTCTTCGAGAAATTCTACGTTCAGATCATGTATACGTGTCGGGACCCGGAGCCTCCTACCCCCCAATTACTCCCCCCTCCCAATGGTTATTTCCAAGTCAATTTTGTTTTTTCAATGAAAATCTCTATATTTTTATCACGAATTTAGGTTCCTTATCAAAATAACGTTCAGATGAAGCTACATGTGTGCGGATGATCTCCGCGGTAACCCTCTTCCCCAGGTCATTTCAAGGTCAATGTTGCATTTTCAATTGGAACCCGTATCTTTGACTGGAGATTCAAATTTTGCATAAAATTCTTCGTTCAGGTGATATTTCGTAAATGAATGATGAATCTCTGATACCCTTATTTTTACATTTGCTACCATATTTTGGGCTATTTCTTGATTTCTACTAAACTAGGCAACCATGGAGATTTGCTTCTAGGAAAAATATCTTAAGCATCAACGTACCCGATCCAAGTGTAATTATTGTTTAAATAATAGAAAAATTTTTTTTAAAAACTCAAACTGAAAATTTTTAAAATAAGCCAAGGTATATAAGGGAACTTTACTATGCAATTTTTTGATTTTGCACAAATTGTACAATTTGCAAAATCGATAAAGTGCTTAAAACATATGGAAAAAATCCGTCACAATTTTTGAGTGATTAAAAATTGTTTGAAAAATTTTTCATCCTTACTCATTTTCTCGGTTTGCTGATATTTTTGAGGATAACAAGTCGTCAGTGTATTCGTGAAATATTTGCAATCCTGGCACCATTTTGGAAAGATGTAAGTGAAAATCCCTTCAAATATACACGTCCTTAAAGTTCATACATTTATTCTATCGCGACTCATCATTCATTTACGGAATATCATCTGAACGTAGAATTTTATGCAGAATTTGAATCTCCAGTCAAAGATACGGGTTCCAATTAAACCCGTATCTTGAACAACATTCACCTTGAAATCACCTGGGGAGATCATCCGCACACATGTAGCTTTATCTGAACGTAGATTTTGACAAGGAACCCAAATCCGTGATAAAAAATAGAGGTTTCCATTGAAAAAACAACATTGACCTGGAAATAACCCTTTGGGGGGGGGGGGCAATTGGGGGGTGGGTGGTCTTGAGACCCCACACGTATTACATGATCTGAACGTAGAATTTCACGAGGAAACCGAATTCGTGATCAAAAATAGGATTTCTATTCAAAAACAACATTGACCTTAAAATGATGTTGACGGGTCGCGTTCAAGATCAAACCCAAGTTCATCAACAAATGGCCCCCTCAATCCTGAACAACTTTTATATAAATCATTTTTTACCTTTCCGGGATTGTTCCCAATATATTCAGCTGTGAAAATTAAAATGGGACACCCTGTATACAAAACGAATAATCATTTTAAATTTAAATAATTTGTAACGGGGTGGATTAGCTGGTACAAAATGGGTTTATTAAAGAATAAACTCCCACGATGCAGAGCTAATCGCCGCTTCATTAAACACGTATGAGTATACGTGTATTCGCCTTTACGTTTGATACTTTCGTTCCGATGTCTTCTTTCCAACAGAGTTGAACTCACCCTAAGTCACCTGACTTGTGACACTCGATCTATCTTAGGTGTGAGTGACCTAATGCTTATTCCAACTACCCCCTAGATGAAATCGGTTTAAAATTTAACCGGTGATGGATCCGTTAAACTAAAAGGAAACGAAATAACGTAATGCGAAATAACGTAATAAAATTAAATTCGTTTATCACTAAAAACCACAGTCTTCGTTGGGCTGAAAGACTTGCGCATGCGTATAGGATTTACAATTTTCAATAATACAGGGAGAGAGAGAGAATTCAAAACTCGACGGCGAAAACTAATGCTCGGCGTGAACACACAAACGGTCGCGATGAACAAAATATTCTCGTAAATATTTTGTCGCGCAGAAAAAGGGAGGTACACCTTACGTTGCGGTGCAATTACGGTGATCAGCCGTAATCATTGAAGAAATTCTTCTTAGCCAACGGTTTCCTCCCTGGAAAGACTGCGCCGGTTTACCTCGCTACCAATCTGCTGTTGCTGCACTTAATGCTGCTATGCGGTTGCTGCTGCTGTGGTTGTCTCTACGATCACTCGCGCACGAATCAAAGAATTCCAGGAAAACTTTCATCGACAAAACGGCAGGAACACAATAGAAAAACTATTTGTCAGTACTCTAACGCACAACAACTGAGGTTTAACTGAAACTTTGAACTCTCGCGCGCCCCCTCTCTCTCCTAGACGTTCGCTCTAGCATCGCGAGTGCTACCAAATTGCGAACGTATCGATTGATCGAATCGACTACCGTTGCAAATTATATATTAAATTCATTAATTTTATCACATAGAATATAAATGATTAATTATAAAAGTATTATCAAATTTCTAAGAAACAATAAAAATTTATCACAATAACTGAATTTAACCTAATTTGGAAATATACCAAAATAAACCGAAACAACAATCTATAAATATGAACCCTCTCTGACTTATTCCTATTTTAAATTCTTATAATTGTATAAAACAAATAATAGTTGTTTTTGTACAAGTAACACGTTGAAAATTACATTAAACTCTATACTTTTTATACTCCCTTTTGATTTATGAAAAATGAATAAAATCTATCAATATAAAAAAATTTGATAAATTAATAATAAATTAGACTCATTATCTTTCTTAAGATAATTTTCAACTTATTTCACTATAATTAAGCATTATACATATTATTATAACGAACAGAATAGAACAGTTTATAACGAACAGAAAATCAAGAACCATGTTTGACGAAAAGAGCCCAAGCTCAAAGGGGCCCTCCCTCAACTTTTTAGAAAAGCCACGCCCTTCAACCAATTCCAAGACATAATTTTACGTGATAAAACTCTTAATTCAATACAGTCACGAAGACAAAGACGCTACAGGCCCTAAGCAAGGAAGTTTTTTCATTTTTCTTGGTTCTCCGAGGTGATAAATTAGCTGAAAGAAAAATCAAAAGTCAGTTCCACGCCATTATCGACTAAAGAAAAGAAGTCCACCTCCAGTTTCCGAGAAAGCCAGTGAAGAAAAAATACTTATATACACGAGTGCGTAAATCTCTACTTTTTGTTTTGTTAATCGCGAGAACATAGGAAGTCCTGTCCACAATAAGAGAAAGAAAAGAAATCGAAAGTAATTCGAATTTAAATGAAATCCTTAAAATTTCAACCTTAATTTTCCTAATTTTAAGTCAACTTTTTGCCCCTCGAGGTAGAAAGATTTGACTCAATCATTTACTTATAAACAAGTCGCCTTTAAGGCTTCGCTTGTCCATACTACAAGTCGCCTTTGAGACCCTGCTTGTCTGCAACACGAGTCCCCCGTGAGGCCTGCTTGCTGTTAGGATTAATAGCTCTATATAAATAAAAGTGGAATAATTGATATAGAAATGCACAATGCCAGTTTAGGCACGTAAAAGTGCAATCCAAAAGGATTTTAAAATAAATAAAAGTCCCAATTACGTGACATGTCTTTACATAATACCGTCTGAGTTTTAGATAGCGAGTTTAAGACTGCTCATTATGTCATTTTGTTTACTAGTACAGTTAAAAGATTTAACATGGTATCAATTGTTTGCATCAGCTTGTGACGGGAACAGACGACGACGTTTTGTTGTGTACCGCTCCCTTCCCTTTCTCTGCTTTCGGCTGGTCTAGCAACTAACGTTAGGTGCATTCTAGTGTGCGTCTAATGCGGTTTGTTTTCTTTCAGCGGCCAATAATGATCAGCGAGTCGATAGTGGGGCCAGCAAAGGCGATAACAAGAGTAAAGGAGAGAGAATGAAGAAAGAGAGAAAGAGAGAGAGAGAGAGAGAGAGAGAGATAAGAGACAAGTGTCGGTATTGGGCAATGGTTCGCGGCCGGCGCGACCGATTAGCGGTGTCAAGAGGGGATGTGTCGAGTGTCGAGAGAGAAAATTGAGCGACAATCAGGATGAAGGACTCAGGAAGTCAGGTATAGGGAAGAGAGTCAGGTGGCAGTAAGAGTCGAGTTAGGCAAAGGCAGGAGTCGAGTCAGGAAGAAGGACTCGAGAGTTAAGAAGCAAGCAGTGAGTCAGTCAGCTAAGGACGCCATCGGCCAAACGAGTGCGAGAAGGAGTACGGCAGAGGTCATTGGAGAAGAGAAGAAAAGAACCGAGGAGAGAGCTGCCCGATAGAAGACGACGATGCGTCTGTAGGTGGCCCACTGCTTCCAGCTCATCGAGGAGCCGCAGTAGATAAAGGTTAAGTGCTCTTCTGGATTCTCTCTCTCTCTCTCTTTCTACGTGGCTATTTCCCTCACCTGTTACAGGTGCCACAATAGTTAAGTATTCATCCGCCAACTATTGCGACGATCCACTATTGTGCTGGTATCTGCGCCGTTGCCGCGGTGATATCTCGCAGGTGGAACGCATGACAACCGTGTCGCCGCAACGCACCCTGCAGCTTTCGAACAATCGAAAGCAAGGAAATGAGAGTGTGCGAAGGAGAGCGATCAGTGTTGAATGATCTGGTAGGCCACGTGAAGGTGGCAGAAACGCCTTCCATTTCATTAGAGAGAAGAACTAAGTCAAGCTTGAGTAATCAGCTCGCGAACCAAAGCGAAGACGATGACGTAGTTTAGGTGATAATAGTAGAGAATAGATTTTTTCTCACCGATAATATAAACGGAAAGATCTACCTGGCGTTGTTGAATTCAGGTGTACAGGATACGGTAATGGGCCCGGGATTAACGAGTAGGTTTGCGTCGCGACTGAGACCGTTGACAATCTTTGCTAAAGGAGTCTCGGATGAGGAATCAGACCCTTTAGGCGATCTAAAACTGTACCTCGACATAGAAGATAAGAGCGGGACATTGATTGCATGCACGGTAGCACTGTGCGTTCATGACTTGATCCTTGACGCAGATTTCTGGAACGCGGGGATGCAGTACATTAGCATCGAGAGGCGGGAACGACGACCCAAGGGCTCAAGAGAATGGATTCCCTTCGCAAATAATACAGATAGATTGGCGCACGTGTTCGCCGAATGCGTGGAGCTCGCCAGTTATAGGGACACTCAGCGTATGCAGGTGTTAGCATTGATATACAGCACATACTACCCGAGCCTAGAGTCAAAAGGTTGTGAAAAAGGTAAATGGAACGTATCGATTTTATTTAGACTTTCTACCAGTAAACAAAGTAACAAAGATCGATGCATACTCAATGCCCAGTCTTGATTCGATTTTGTATCGACTGCATGGCGCCGTATTTCTGTCAAAGATTGATCTCAGGTCAGCGTTTTGGCGTCGAATTTGCAATTGCAATTCCAGGTTTAGGACTGTGGGTGTTGGAGAAAATGCCATTTGGCCTGGTAAACGTGCCCGCGACATTTTTGCGCTTTATGGATGCGCTGTTTGGATCGGAGTTCGCGCAGAATGTATTCTGGTATATGGACGATTTATTAGTGGTGAGTGAGGATTTCGAGGATTACATGTAATGGCTAGAGAGAGTATTAAGGCAGTTGGTTGAGGTAAGCCTGGAGATCAACCTTGAAAAATCAGACTTCTTTTGCATTGAAGTGACGTATCTCGCTATGGACGATGCTACGAGGGTCTACGTTCAAACCCGGATCGTATTCAACCGATTATGGACTAACCGGTGCCCCGAACTATAGCAGCTTCGAATTTTTTTGGGTATGGTGGGATGGTACGCTTGATTTATCGAAAACGGCAGCGATATTAAGATACTGCTCACAAAACTGATAAGAAAGAATCAATCATGAGTTTAGAGCAAAGAGCAACAGAAAGCCTTTGAGCGACTAAAAGAGTGCTCACTGAATCCCCGGTGCTGGCGAGGCCGGACTTCGGATGGATATTTTATTTGCGACTTGCGACGGTTCATCGTACGCAGTGGGAGAGTGTCTAGTGCAGATATTGGAAGACAGAGAACATCTGATATGCTACGCGAGTCGTAGGCGAAATTGAATTGTTAGTGGTTCGATTCGCGGCAAAAAAGTTTAAGCCATATATCGAAGGATTTCACTTTGTAGTAGTAACGGACTATAGCGCGTTGACAAGACTGCTAAGCAAATGAGATTTCACAGGCCGACTCGAGTGATAGGTACTCGTTTTCCAATAGCTCGACTGCAAGATTGAGCATAGGAAAGGTGCTCTGCGCCATGTCCCGGATGCACTGTCGCGCGAGTTTAAGGATGAGGCAGAAGTATTCGAATTTGAGATGGTTAAAGACTCTTGCTACCTACAAAGACGCCAAGAAATCTTCGACTAGCCGAAGAAGTATACTAAATCGAAAATAGAGAATAATCTGTTATATCGTTATATGACAGATTATCTGCGTGATCCAGTTACAAACCGCGAAGAGTGCTGGCGGTTGGTTGTTCCGCTCGAATATAGAGAGAGGGTCTGCAGGACGCCCATTGTGCGCCGTCGGCAGGACACCTAGGACAGGACAAGACATGTGATCGGGTAATAAGATAGTATTATTGGCCGGACATGCGATATGACGTGCAGAGCTTTGTTAGTCAGTGTCAGCTTGCCAAAAGTATAAAGTCAAACAGAATACACCGAAAGGATTCATGACGTATGGTTGAGGGCCCCTGGGTAGTTTTAGCAAGGGACGTAGTGTAGTTGCCGCGAAGCAAGAATCGATTTGATACGTAATAATGTTTCAGGACCTCTTTATAAAATGGGTGGAACTCAAACCATTGAGCTCCGCGGACGGAAAGTCATTCGCAGGCGCTTTTGAGGAATTGATCTTCTACCAATGAGAGACGCCGGAGTACCTAGTTAGTGATAACACGAAGGCTTATCAAAGTAAGGCGTTTCAGAATATGCTTCGAGAGTATGGCGTTGAGTACGTATTCTACACCTCTTGCCATCAACAGTGACCCAGTAGAGAGGGGTACACTAAAAACGATGATTGCTATATTCGTGGACAACGACCATTGGAACAAGAACTGCTATCTTCATGAATTCAGGCATGCGATTAAAACAGCGTGAGCGAGGTTTCTACGAAGGTTTCCCCCGCGTTTTTGAATTTCGGCCGAAATTCCCGGCCCGTAAAAAGTTTAAGGAGGAAAGTAGAACGGTGCTACTTAATAAAAATTAAACCCAAGATTTGGCAGGACCGATTGTGTAAAGGCTGATCGCGTTGCAGGACTTGGTAAATCGTCATATCAAGCAAGCGCAGAAAAAGCAGAAAAGGGGGTACAATAAGAAACGAAGGCGTGTGTAGTGTTTGATGTAGTCTGGCGTAGGATGTATTTGTTGTCGAATGCGGTGGCGGGTAGGAATGCGAAGCTCAACCCAGAGTACGTAGGTCCGTACAAGGTAATAAGGAAAGTCTCTAACGTAGTATAAGAACTGGAGATTGATAACAATCATCAGGTACTAATGATCCACGTGGAGGATTTGAAGCGTTATATTCCACCGCGTGGTGTGGATGATAATTGACGACTAACTTCCAGTTTGAAGTAGAACTGAATGTGGTTTACAGTTTTTAATTAATGGCTTGTGAGTGAGGCATCAGTTTTTATTTTTGTTTCTTTTTCTAAGATGTCCTTTCATTTTAGCGACAGAGTACAGAGGACAGAAATACTAATAGGCGTTGGAATTTTTAGGTGGAGAAAATGGTTGTGGAGTTGGCGGCTCTGACTGCCGATATAGGCGTTAGTAGCGGGCCTCCGACTAACCCGGACGGATCAACGGCCCCGACACCCATGAACATGGAGGCAAACGTGGTTGGGTGCTCTATATCTGGGGCTCAACCCAAGCAATCGCTTGCCGATAATACAGAGTATGGCGGTGAGGGAGCGCTTCCAGAGGAGTACGACGTAGAGCGCACGCCCGGAGCAGCAATTCTACCTCGAACCTAGGAGACTCGAGGCATTCGGGTATTAAAACAGGCGATGGCTATGGTCACGGAGTTCTCGGTCTACCGCGCCCTTAGTGTGGACTTAGAACTCCCTGAAGAGAAGATAAACTCTGAAGGAGGAGAAACCGTTGGTCTGATAGTAGACAGTGGCGTTGCGGAGATGGAATTGGAGGAACTCCTGTTACGGAGCCCACCGGAGCGGCCGCAGCTATTAATAGGTGAAGCGCCTGTGCGTGAACCCGCACTCGCGTCAACCACCGGAAGCTCTGCTGAGCTGTTCGAGCTCCCACCGGCTGAAACCTTGGGGAAATCCCCGGACCTAACCTTCAACAATGGGCTCTTGGAGATGGTCAACAAGGCACCTTCGAGAGTAGAGACGAGTCTGGCAAAGGCACGGGCGGTGGTGTGGCTGAAAGAGCACGTCCACGAAACTGTGGAGTGGGTGCCCCTGGAGCTGCAGCAGCTGGACCCTCGGTACACCTTCCGCTGGAGTGCACCGCCGCGTAATATTACGCTTGCGGGCTATCTCGAGGACAAGCATCGGAGGACTGCAGAGGAGCAGCGCAACACTAGCAAGAAGAAAAGGAAGAGCAGGGGCCCCGACCTTGCGGCGAGTAATTGGGTATCGCTCTTGAGCGATGCAGCTCTGAGCGGGAGCAGTCGTCAACCAGCAGGGCAGAAGCCAGCAGTCTTCGCTGAGAACCGAGTGTACCAGGAAAATAAAACATGAATTCGCACTATTCTCTCAGCGAAGCGTCGGCGGAGACAACTGCCTTGGGAAGGCGCCTGCGTGCCTGAAAATCGGGCGAGTTTGCGGACTCTCGAGAGATGCGAGCGTCGTTTTCACATTATGGCGGGATGAGGGTGACGGACATCCAAGACGGTCGTTGCCGAGAGATCTCGGTTTTGTGCGACTGAAAGGCTGATCAATCTGTTGCTCGGTCATCGGTGACTGCCTCGCCGAGGTTAGTGCTCCGGGACGGAAAGTGGGTACAGGAAGCTATTGGAGTTCAGCCGGTGTTGGAGATTTTTCCTAACCACCGGCAGCTGACGTGGGAAAGGGGCGTGAAGAACCGTCCCCATGGGCGAGCCCATGTCAACCGAGTTTATTTTGGACCGGACCAGGACGAGATAGGATGATAGTGCCGAGCTTAGTGGAAAAGAACTAGCAGTCCCTATTGCAACATATCTCTCCCGCAAGGCCCCTATCGCAAGGCCTGGGGGAATGAATATCGAGGGTAATTGGTTCACGGGAACCTTCTTGAGCGGTCTGGCGTCGGTGCCCTTTGACCCGGCGCTAAGCGTGAGGCTGTTTTAACTACAGGGCAGGAGTCCATCGTCGTTCTAGGTGCCCGGAGCCCGCGAATCAGAGGGAATGTTGTTGTAATTGTGGGCAGTACGACGTGACCGAGAGTCCATGTACGAAGTGCGCACCAACTTACGTGAGATACAAACTGCAAACCCAAGTAGGGACTGCTCGGGTCTTGGGAGTGCCTCCAGCACAGAGATTAGACGTAATGGTGCTAAGGTCAACACCCAAAACTTATTTTATTAATTTCAAAGGATTTCCAGTGGATAAACCAAAAAACGGCAAAGAGAAAAGTTATTGCTATCTTGGCGAAATATCTAACGGTATGATTAGTTTATCGATTATCTTGAAAAAATTGATTCTGGGTGCTAACTTATAAGACCTAGGGAAAGCATATGGGAGGATGTTTTCATATAAATATCTGAATTGGGCTTTTTTTCTTGTCAATCCAGGATTTAAAGAATGAACTTCGCAGATTTTGGGAATTAGAGGAAATTCCTACTTCGGGGAGATCTCTAAACAAGACCAAGCCTGTAAGGACCATTTTGTTGAAGAGACGACTCTGGCCATTATGCCCTTCGGCTTTCATTTTGTAAACCACCAATTTTCCCGGTACTCATGCCATTGCCAAGGCCAGACTGTTAGGCACGGAACGCCATTCTTGTCGAAACTTGAAGGAGCGCGAGGCTTATACCGCTTTCTTGAAAGAATATAAGGGGCTATATCACATAGAGAAAATTGATGAACAGACCGTGGATACTTCAAAGGGGTTCTACATCCCTCACCATGTAGTTTTCAAGAATGACGGAAGTGAAAAGATTACAGAGGTATTCAACGCTTCTCAACCTGCTGCCAATGGAGTATCTCTCAACGATACCTCATATGCAGGGCCAAAATTACAAACCGACATTTTGATTATACTCACTCGTTGACGGTATCATCGTTTTGTTTTTTCAGCTGACATTGTCAAAATGTTTCGACAATTTCGTATTCACCCCGAATGGTGGCTCTGATCAAGTCTTTAAGCATACCCCGGTTAGAACTTTGCGCTGAATTACTATTGGTCAAATTGATAGCCACAAGGTACCTCAATTAGAACCTGGGCCCAGTAGAGTCCTTTATTGGTCAGACTCCACAGTGACCCTAGCCTGCTTAAAGGAACACCCGTCGTGTTGGCAAACTTTTGTGGCCAACCGGGTTAGTGAAATTCACAGCCTTATCTCCCAGGCAACATGGAGTCATGCCAACTCGAAACTACACGCTGTGGTGGTCGCGACCCGCCTGTCTTCTTAAAGACTGGATCCTATGGAACCCACCCAACTTTCAGTTCACCTCCATGCTGGAAACCAGACCTCCACAACGACTATTACTCTTCAACATCCAGCAATCTTCAATCCCCCTAAGATACTAGTAATACTTGAATGGGGGCGACACTTTTCGGGACAATTTCGCCTCCTTCCAATGAGACTGACGGGAGGATAAGAGAGCGCTCTTATGCCTCAGCCCTCTGTATGAAAGTAAATGCATCGTCGTCAATTCTCAATTTTCACTCTAACTGTGGCTTAGAGTAGACGCATCTTTCCAGACCATCCAGTCAAGACATCACCCAGACTTGTCTCCACCGGGAGTCCATTATTAGGCATTCATCGAGAGGATTGAGCGACACACCATCCAGGGTTTTCTTCAGGAAAGAAGACATTCGAAGAGATTTTTCCCGGCCTACTCATCTGCCTTCTACCAACTTCGCTGCTACTCTACCTACTATTATTTTATTTTTCACCGTGACTTGATCCCTTTAGAATTTTTCTAAGGGAAAGGCACGTTTGTAAACACTATGAATGCCCCGGACATTCGGCTGTGGTGCTCGGGCGAGAGATCGACCCACCGATGATCGTGAAGGTATTGTTGAACTTAGGAGGGAATATGACGGGCGAAGCGATCGTTGAGATCGCTTGCCCTGTTCGCCTCTCTCTCTCTCTCTCTCTATTTCTCTCTCTTCTACGTGCTTTTTCCTTCGCCGCTGCCGTATCGGTATCTTGGTCGTTCGAACCAAGTATCGACGCTCGATGTGACTTTGTTTCAGGTATAATTTCTGATCGGTGTCGATGGGCGGAATGACTGGAGCGGGAAGAAGGCTATAAGTGAAAACAAGAAAGAGAGAGTGAGAGAGAGAAGTAGTATCGCCTGACATGATCCGCACATATGTGCGTAGCAGTGGCGCTCGGCCGTTTTTGAGACTTATAGGAAGGGGCGAGATATATGCCACGAAAAACGAGAGAATGAGAACAGTACTGGTATGACTAACGTTGCGATACAATATACGAGTGATAGAGGATATAACCAAGAGTGAGGCGTCAAAACACCATAAAAAAGAGGAGTATCAGAGGCCATCTGATTCTTTCTTGCCGGGAAACGTAGAAGCGTCGAAGAAGACTACGATGAACAATGGTCCTTCCGCTACCAGGAGTCACGGACTATGATCGAGGATCCAGGCAACGACAACAGCCAAGGCGTTTTTAGATAGTATTTGTGCTAGCCTTATTCATTATTCAGTACTAGATCCGGAAACCATGTGCTTCTCTTGTGATCAATCTGCCACTAGCGAGTTAGACCTTGGAGCAAGTAAGATGGCGCTACGGCGACGATTCTCAGAATTTGTACACATTCATGTCAGAGAAATAATAATTCCAAACGGACATGTCATTTATCACTAAGCTGATATAATTTATTTGCCAATTTTACATTTTTCCATAACAGAAGTTGTGATCAGTAACCAGCATCGATATGATGCACAGCAACGGGGTTTACATATTATAATAGCTCGATTTTCCTCAGTCAGTTTGGATACTCTTTATTCCCCTTTTTTACGATATAGCTAAAACATATTTCACCTTCAGGAAAGCGCGTGTATTAAGTATTTTCTACAATGATCTTGAACTGCACGGATATTACACAGACTTTATTCCAAATGTAAATATTATTTATAATTCCATAACATAGTTAATTAAAAATTTATTTTATAAACAATTGTTACTTGAAAATTTGTAATAAAGAAGTATACAAATAAATAGAAATATCTATAGTTAAAAACTCATTTTTATACATTTCATTATTTATTTACCTTAATAATTAAATTTTCAATGTTTTTTTTCAAAATGTAAAAAATTTCAAACCAAAAAAATGAAAAAGACAAAAACTTTTTTCTTTAGAGTTTTTTTGTAAAGAACATATTTTTCGAGATATAACGATTTGATTCATAACATGTGTTTTTTAATAAAATACAATATAGTTCAAAAAAATTATATAAAAAAAAATTACTTGGACATGAGTTTTGTAGCATTTGGGACAAGCTTTCAAATGGTAAAACAGAATTTTCCTCCTATCACTTTCCTATAAATTATATCGCATCAAAATTGGCAAAAATTTTATTTTTTACTTCTGACGTCATAGTTTTGGAAAAAAAAATTAGAAAACAGACATGTAATTTAACCATTTGATAGATATTAGATAAAACTCTACAAAAGAAGTATCCACAAGGTCTTTAATAACTACCCAAAGTCGAGGTATAAAACTTTAAAGTGTTAGCTTTTTAGTCAACAGGGTGGCAGATGTCATTGAGCGGTATTATACATATTATTTTCAATAGAAACTGGAGATTTGCCATAGAGCTTAAGGTATAACCATTAATTAGTTCACGTGATTGAGCAAGGTACTGATATTTTCGATCGACATTTATCACTGAGTGAGTCTAATTTGAACGAGATGACATTTAATCAGCACTACAAATATGAATGGGCCTACAAAAATTCGTTTACGCTACAAGGGGTGTTTTAGTAAAAGTTTTATTAGTATTTTTACTCGTTTACGCAAAAGAGAGAAAACATATTCTTAATAGTACTGAAATATTTCCTCCACCCTAAAATAATAAAATATTTTTTGCAATAAAATACAAGTACTATTTGTTTCCATTTAATAATCAATCTTATAATTATTTAGAAATGAAAATAAATTGTAATGTTAAGAGATAGACACGTTATAGTGGTGGCGTGCCTAATGCAACGTATCTTCATGCACGGGGCAACCCCCACAGCCGTGAATTCACTTGGATTGCTTTAGATATATGAAGATAATTCGAGCTAGAGAAATATTGAGGCAAAGGTTAAATATGATGATAAATATTTAATTTTTATTACAAAATCGAATTGTACAATCTAGTGTGGTACAAGACTCTAGTTGTCAGAAGCATCGCTCTAATGACAGGCAACACCGACTGTCATACAAGTCAATGTCGGTAACGTGCGCCTAGCTACGAGAGTGCGACCACACCGAGGATCGGGTATTGCACTTGACCGGCACTAAGGACTTGTGGTAGCCGATCGACATGCGTTCGTTTTACCCTCATAATAACGGGTTAAGTTGGTACAGTAAGTTAAGGCTTAGCCGGTCGATCAATTAGCCTTGTGAGTGGTCACGCTCAAAGAGGGAGTCAGAAATCAACTACCTAAAACTTGACAAAAATCAGCGTAGGGGCGAAACTACCCAGACATCTCGGATCGGAATATTGCTTCCCGTATAGTGGGGAGGTTACAATGTTCTAGACTGTGCCGGATCAGTATACCTTTCGCAGACAGACGTTCGTGTAAGGGCACCTGGTGGCCGTTCGCGGAATCGGGACAACAACGTTACAACATAATTGAGCATATCTATTAATTATACGTAGAAAGAGGAATAATAAGACTTGAAAAGAATTTGACATCAATATATTAATAAATGCGAACATAAAAATTTACATTAACATTTTCATCTTATCCATCTTATTAGTAATAAAACTTTTTCATAATATTTGAATATTTTTACCATAAATTATACCGTTTGTAATATCGTTATGATCTAGTCATTCGTAACAAATCGTGGGAATCGTCTCCCGGGAAATTTAAACGCTGAAATATATCTTGACTCTTTATCAGATCTTCTAGATGGTAGAAAAGTTGTAGAAAAGCCATAAAAATGTTATAGAAAAGTCATTCGTAAAATAGTATCCGCTTTCTCAGAATTTCGAACATATTTCTTTTTCCAAATAACTATTCTCTTTAAGATATTATTTCAGCATGTAACAAATATAAATATTGTAACGGAAAATCACAGTCGGCTGAGTCGTCTGTTGACTTACCATTGTTCGATTGCCATCTCATGTTGTTCGGGGGAAGCGAAGGGGTGGAAAGTTGAGGGGAGAAAGAGAGTTACAGAGAGTATACGTTAGACCGCCGCATTGTGTGCATTACCGATTTTCGTTCGTTTAACTTTTTCAGTTATGAGTTTCGGGCGTGAGCTCGTCGGTGGTCAACATTTTTTTTTATTTGAGGATACACACCTGGTGCGCGGGACGTGTTTGTTAAGGTTTCTATTGTTTCGTATTTTGTGACTAAGTTGCTTCCAACTAGCGTCGCGTCCCGTAGCGATGCGTGTGAGAATCCCAACGAGGATCTACTTGGATGGTGCGCGCGCGATCTGTCCCTGAATCGGAGAACGGCTACAGCCAATAACGGCGCGGTAGCGAGCAGCGGGTGGCTTTGCGGCTCGAGATTGACGATGGTCAATTGAAGCTAGGTAATCAACAGCTAGACGAAGAAGCAGCAGCAAGCAACTGCGGAGTCACCGGCAACATCAGGGAAACGATACCAGTAGCTGCAGTAGCAGTAACTATAGCAGAGTAGCAGCGAGAAGTAGGAAGGGTCTTTGATGATTGGGGTCGATATTCCGTGTTTTCTCTCTTCCTGTCCCTTTCTTGCATATTCAGATGCCGCGTTTACGTATGTATCGCTGAACAGTTCTGCCGATCTCGATGTCAATCGTAGCCATTCGGTCGTGCATTCGTCGGATTAGGGAAAAGGGATTACCGAAAAGTCAGTAAACTCATCAAAGCGATTGGACGGATTAGCGTTGCCACCATAATTATACCTAATCTATTATTCGACTTCATGAATTTCATGAATGTTATTGTTCCATTCATTTTATATTTAACCATTGTCAAAAATTTATTTTCATTTAACAATTTTACTGAATTCTTATTAAAATTAAACATTTATAAATATTTAATAGTAAAATTGTCGCGGTCTCATTGTAACTCATTGGAACGGTATTCTTTATCAACAATATGTTGTTCATAATAACTCATTACATTATTACAATATGCTCGCAATTTCGTATTTTAATATTTTTCGATGTATATGAGCTTACTTTTCTTTCTATTTTTGGGCCCTCGTTCACTGCCCAGTCATATAGAGAGGGCCTATTGAATTTGATCTCAGAAAAGTGGTTCCGTATAATTAGGAATTCAGTTTGACTTGTTAAACCAAGACTTTTCCCACAGGGTATACGTATCCAGCCATCCTGGAAATATGTTCCGTCCGTACGGACTACCCCAATTTCACTAAATTTGCTACTCTACTGGACAATATCTTGGTTTTATATATCTAGATTATCATAACTTTATATATTTCTTACATTTTAAGCTTTCAACTGTATTCCATTTTATATATACATAAATTCAGAATTTTATTGTATATATAAAATCATATTATTGAATTAGCACATTAATTCTTAATATTATTTCACAAAAAGAGTCCATATGATTGGAAATAAAAAATTCAAACTACGGATATTCCATCAATTCATATCACTTCATATTACTTTGAAAAATTGTATATTACTATGATTCTAATTAATACAAAAAACAAGTAGTTTGAAAAATATTAATAGTATCAAATAAATAATGTTCATCGCAAACATGGCAAATAACTCATTTTTTTTTCATATTAAATCATTGACTGCATATTAGTATGAGAAATTGTCCATATTCTCAAGGTACTAATAACAAAAAGTAATCTGATTGTACTTATAATTTTATTAGTTCATATCAATTCAATGGTAAAGAAAGTATATTGTTTCATCATATAGAATGTGAGGATAGTTGATCCATTAAATAAAAGGGAATTTTTCAAGTAAATTTAAAAAATCAATTGTGAGCTGCTATCGTTATTATTAATTATACTACTATTTTTTTTCAAGTAAATTTGAAAAATAATTTGTAAGTTGCTACCATTTTTTATTATTTATACTACTATTTTGTACGGTCATTATAAATGATAACAATATTTAACTAAAACTCACTTAATTTCTTAATTAATGTTTTAATGTTTATAATCAAATGGCAAATCATAATAACTCATGTTTAAAATTATTTTCATATTAAAATCTTTGACTGCATATTAATTTGAGAAATTTTCCATATTCTCAAGGTTCTAATTACAAAAAGTAATCAGAATGTACTTATAATTTTATTAATTCATATCAATTCAGTGGTAAAGAAAGTATATTGTTTCATCATATAGAATGTGAGGATAGTTGATCCATTAAATTAAAATGTAAGGGAATTTTTCAAGTAAATTTAAGAAATAATTTGAGAGCTACTATCGTTATTATTATTTATACTACTATTTTTTTTCAAGTAAATTTGAAAAATAATTTCTAAGCTGCTACCATTATTATTATTTATATTAATATTTTGTACAGTCATTATAAATGATAACAATATTTAACTAAAACCTCCTTAATTTCTAATTTAATGTTTATAATCAAATGGCAAATATACCTCAATAAATGTCGATCACCGAAAAAAAAGGGAAGCTCTTTCTATTTGTGGGATTGGAAAAAAACAAAACATAAAAGTATAGGATATAATAGTTAAAGATAAATACTGTAAAATAAAAATTTACATATTATCTTTATTATAGTAAGTTAGACTATAGTAACTATTGAGTTATGAATTGTTTAGATTTGTTACCGTATAATATTTAGATGTATTACATACCATTTTCACACCATTACAATATAAGGAAAAAAAAACAGTCAAAAATATAATAAAAAATCAAATCTGATCGTCAAAATATATGCAAGCTTATATTTATTTTTTTATTATTCTATAGCCTATAATGTTTCTTGATATGAAAATTAGTTATAATATAATTAAAAATATATCGATACCCTAAATTTTACTTCAATATTATTATTTTAACATTTCTCTTTGAGATTTTTACATGTACAATGAATGAAAAAAACGTTATTATACAAAATTGATTGTATATATGCAAATTTTACCTTAACATTGTATACATAATAAATTATAATTTATCGAAATTCAACATGCATTCCAACAAGTAAAAAAATAAATCCTGAGAAAATGAAATAACATTGAACAAATACATGTTTCATCAATAAAAAATATAATGATAAAAGGAATGTCAGAACGAGGGCCCTATGCGAAAAGTAAAACGTTTCGCTTTTGCGATTTTTAGTTGAATTAGTTGATGTTGAATAACTGGTGTATTTATGATCTAATAATGCAAAATTTATATTCAATTAATTTTTTTGATTTACGATAATTCTCAGACTCACTGAGTATTATATATTTTATGTATAAAATATGCAAACAATTATTGCAAAATACAAATTGTATTTTCGAATGTTTACTATTTGTCTGACTGTCATTGTTACGTCCTGCTTAAAAACAGACAACATTTGTCGAAATATTTTATTTAATATATTATTATATATTAAAGCCAATCATCTCTCGCCATTCCATTACTTACAAAACGAACAAGTCACTGAACCATACTTTGAAGAGCCGTCTGATCTCGACTTCCACCAATTATACGATGATCTATTCCTCATTCCGTAAAATCCCTACATACTTGACCAAAACTTAATTTACTATTCAAAGGAAAAGTTTTCATCATTAAATTGTGCTCATAATCCAAAACTAAATACGAGCCCTAATCTTAATTGAATCGACTAAATAATGAACCTGATCATTTTGCCGATACGCCCGACGAATTAAAGTCTAAATTCTGTAAACTAGTCAAGATGACCGACAAGGTATTTTACTTGCCTTACAAGAACCAAATCGCCATAACAGTGGCTCACCAACAAATAGAAATAATTTTAGATCCACCTGTGAATATAAGGCAGTGTCCCATCCTGTAGCAAATGCAGAAAATCGTAGGAACAGAAATAAAAAAAACTCTATGCAGGAGGGATAATAGAATCTTCGGATACTAATTAGAACGCACTCATACTCATGATATCTAAACAGAACAGCGAATGGCGTTTAGTGGTCGATTTCCAAAAGCTCTAAGTTATAGGGCCAATTCCATCTCAGATCATGCAGAGCTCCCCACACACCTGTCACCAAGCTACTCCAAAGTATTTTTTTATTGTTCTAGGTCAAAAATAAGAGGACCCGTATTTTTCTTTTTTCTCTCAGATGCATAGTTCCGTCAATAATGCAATCGGAAAATGCACTGCTGAAAAGGGAAAATTGAGAAAATTTTTCCAATTAAATTTGGTTTCCTCAATATTTTTTTTATTTTTCGATACAATTAAATAATTTTTATGTCATCTATAGTAGAAACGAAGTTCTTCAAGTCTAATTTATCAAAAATATGAATGTATGCATTTTTCGGGAGAAAATGCATGTTTTCGAAAAAGTGCATCTTGGAGAAAAAATTGTGTATCTCAAAAAGGCCATAATTTTTTGCGCTCAAATTTTTTTTATATATTCTTAGTACCAATACCTTCAAATCCATTCGATCAAAATTTGCTGTTTTTTCGTTATATCGCTTAAAAAAATTAAAAAAAAAAGTTTTACATTTTCAAGTCAAACGCGATAAATACATTCAGGAATTCATGTTAGCGACTATTTAAGTGAATTGAGAAGCAAATATTTCTGTATAAGTATGTACTTTATCAATAAAACATTGTTTGATTCGGTCATCTGTGTTTACGTACGTAGTTCATAAACACAGACGATCGAATATATAACCGAATAGAGACCGTGAAATATGTAAAATTTCACCGCTTTTATTTAGAATTCAGCGTTAGTGTATGCTTGACTGTCTCGTTGTCAGCATGTCAGCTATTTATTCTGTAAAGAGAGTGAAGTGCCCAGATTATTTCAATGTTCACAAAAAGAGTGTATATCAGTGTCGAAATGTGATTTTTCAAAAAATTGGTGATTATGCTGACTATTTGCAAATAAAGTTCAAAAATACTAATATTGATGCAACTGATCGTGTGTGTAGCAATTGTTATAAACTTATAGTCAATGACTACAAAATAACAGAATTGGATAACTACAATAAACAAGAAATAGATGAACCCGAAGAAATGCAAGTTGAAAGCCCAGATAATGATTTTGTACCAGATACCTCAGTCTGTGTTGACGAATTCAACAATGAAATAATCTGTCAGTTAGAATATCCAGTATCACCTTTACGTAGCAAACGTAATCTCAAAAATACAAATGTTGCAAGATATGTTTTAAAAAAAAAGAGGGGACTTGTCTCATCTTTTTCTGAAGCCACATGTCAAAAATTACAAAAAATATACGATGTGCAAGTTGAAGAGTCAACAAATGAATCAAATAATTTTTCTGCTGAATTACAAGATAATTTTTCAAAAGCTTTTGATCACTGTTCGTCTATCTCTGAAAAGATAAGACTTCTAACAATTATAGTACCTGTATTATCAAAGTTTCAAATTATAACGATGTTTCCACAAGTAACTGTCTACATGATAGATAAAGCAAGAAAGCTTGCTTCGAACGGAGGTAACAATTAATAAATCGCTATACAGTGCATAACTTTTTAGTCATTTAATAATTAATTCTGTTTAATTCACGTGAGAGCTTTATTTTATAATCTATTTCTAGGAATTTATTGTGAGCCAGACAAATACAACGGGTATCCAATAGATACAAAAACGAAAGACATAGTTATGGAATATTTTTTAAATGACGACTTTAATTGTTCAAGACAAAGTCCAAATAAATCAGATGTTATCACGGTGATGGAAAATGGTGAAAAAGTAAAAAAAGTAAAGCGCTTCTTGACACGAAGCATGAAAGAAGTTTATGTTCTATTGAAAAAAGAGAATCCTGGAATAAAAATCAGTAAATCGAAATTTTATTCCATGCGTCCGAAGTATGTTTTGATAAATCCATTGAATGATGTGTGCTTATGTATATATTGTGCTAATTTTGAACTTCTCCTAATCGCTTTGAAAAATTTCATCGGTCAAAGTAGTGTCGAGCTTTCAACTTTGCGCTCTAAAGTCCTATCTTCTGTTATATGTTCATCAACCACAGAGTTTTGTTATTTTAAAGAATGTGATTCATGTCCTGGTGTTAAGGGTGTGAATTTTGAATTACTGGGGCTTGATGAATTAAACATTGAAAAAAATATAACTTTCGCTGTGTGGAATAACGGCAATTTAGAAACTCGTTCAGTATCTATGACCACATTCATGGAAGAGTTAGCCAATCATACAATCACAATAACTTCTCATTTACGTATCAAAGAGGTACAGCGAATGGAAATCAAAGCTGAGAAAGAAAGGGTGACGTTAAATTATCAACATTTGCTGATGCATATAGATTTTGCTGAGAATTGGTCTGTAATTTTGAAAAATCCAGTTCAAGGGAATCATTGGGTGAATAAACAGATTTCAATCTTCACTGCTGTTTGCTACATAGGCGGAATTACAAAGAGTTATACTGTAATTAGTGAAGACTTAAAACATGATTATTCTCATGCATTGGCAGCAATACAAATAATTCTTGAACATATAACTAGATACACACAAGAAACGTATGGAAATTCGATTGATTCTATAACTTTAGTATCTGATGGCGCTGCAAGTCATTTCAAAAATAGATTCCAGTTAAATGAATTTTTAAATGCAAGTATGAGTAAAAAATGGATATTCTCTGCTACTGGTCATGGAAAGGGTGCTGTAGATGGTATAGGTGGTTTGGTAAAGCATTATGCAACAGTGCATAATTTACGCAGTACTGAATCTGATGCTATTCAAACTGCTAAAAGTTTTGTTGAAAATGTATCAAAATACACAACTTCTATAGAGCTGATTTTGATGGAAACTGCAGAGATAAACAATTTTCGTAGTAGTCAAATGGAGCAAAGACACAAATGCCAGAAATATCAGGGTATTCAACGTTGCCACATGTGGAAATCTGTTGTCTCGGAAGGGAGGAGCGAATGTTTTATAGCTCGAACGGCTGCGCATCCATGGATTGAAGTGAAAAAAGATGAAAAAAAAAAAGAAAGAAGAAAAACGAAAATGTAAACAAGGGCAAGAAAGTGAAAGTTGTATCTAAAAAAGTGAAGAGAGTTGTAAAAGTAATCAACTCAAACAGAAAAAAATGATCGTGTAATTTTACATTTCTTGCAGACATGATTGAATAAAAGTGAGCTTTTTCTTTGAGTTACATGTTATTGTAGTTCAGTTATTAACCTACATAGTCGCTAACATGAATTCCTGAATGTATTTATCGCGTTTGACTTGAAAATGTAAAACTTTTTTTTTTAATTTTTTTAAGCGATATAACGAAAAAACAGCAAATTTTGATCGAATGGATTTGAAGGTATTGGTACTAAGAATATATAAAAAAATTTGAGCGCAAAAAATTATGGCCTTTTTGAGATACACAATTTTTTCTCCAAGATGCACTTTTTCGAAAACATGCATTTTCTCCCGAAAAATGCATACATTCATATTTTTGATAAATTAGACTTGAAGAACTTCGTTTCTACTATAGATGACATAAAAATTATTTAATTGTATCGAAAAATAAAAAAAATATTGAGGAAACCAAATTTAATTGGAAAAATTTTCTCAATTTTCCCTTTTCAGCAGTGCATTTTCCGATTGCATTATTGACGGAACTATGCATCTGAGAGAAAAAGAAAAATACGGGTCCTCTTATTTTTGACCTAGAACAATAAAAAAATACTTTGGAGTAGCTTGGTGACAGGTGTGTGGGGAGCTCTGCATGATCTGAGATGGAATTGGCCATAGCTAATATTCGACATGGAATCTGAGATTCATTATAGTAGATTGAGGTGTACCCCAATGATGAATGGAAAACCGCATTTTACGTTATTGAAACACTCTAATTTTGTATGGATGCACTTTGGTTTCAAAAATTATCCTATTACATTACAGAGAATGATCAATAATGTGCTTAAAATAGTTCAAGGCAAAATAACGTTCGCATACGTAGATGACTCCAACGTTTTCACAAAAAAAAAGTAATAGTATTAAAAATACTTCTAAGATATCGGATCTATTATTAAAGTAAGCCGTAAATTCAACCCTAAGAAGTATCATCCTTATCAAGAAGGGGCTAAATAGTTAGGATGATGTTATCTCCACATAATGTTAAGCCACAGCTATCTAAGGATAGTCAATCAAAAGCTTTCTAGCTCCAGGCAACCCAAAAAACATATAGTGATTTATAGGTCTTGCTTGCTATTATCAACGTTTTATTCCAAATTTTTCAAAGATAGCTAAACCTCTGATTGAACTCATTAAGCAGAAAGCAATAATTCTCTGGCCGGAAGAACAAGAAATATTGAAAAATTGACTTAATAAAGAGCCCATACTAATAGATTCAAACTTCAACGAACGTTAATTTGTAAGAACAGATGCTTCCCAGTATGCGCTTGAGGGGCTAAATTAAAAGTTAGTGACTAATATCTTCTGATTTGTTTTGCTTCTAGAGTCTTATCTAAGCCGAAAGTTTATTATAGTACGATTACAAAAAAGTTTCTCGCCATCGTCTATTACTATTATAGAACAGATTCATTCTTGTAGTCGTAAATTTATCGTAATAACTGGCCTTCAGATTTTGATGTGGCTGCACAATCTCAAAACCTCGAATACCAGGCTTAAACTATGGTATTATAAACTGTTAGAATATGACTTTGATGTTCTATACAGCTGAGAAGAAACAAACTATGTTGCAGACGCTTTGACGACACCATATTTGTTCTTCCACGAATAGTATCTCGAAATCCAACCATAAGCCAGTAAAATGTGCTAATGGTCAATAAACGAGATAAATGTTCAGTTATTCTAAGTAATGAAGAAAATATCTTCAAAACTCCTTGACACAATTACCAGAGCCATAAAATAATATATGCAAATAGTAAATATAAAGCTATATATGTCAAGCCAAGCGGGACATCTATAAGAAATCGAGAAAAATAAATATCCAAAGATTAACACAGAGGCCAAAAAACAAGAATCTCTTTAAGTTTAGTTTGGAGGACAGAATCAGCTTCGAATGCATTTTGACTAACGTATCACTGAAAAGCATTCCGGGTATTGTCTTTAAACTGCTCCAATAAGAGTTAGAGAGAATTCAACAAACACTATAAGCTAATATTGAGAATAATAAAGGAAAGCCAAGGCCTTTGCTCTCTCAAAGAGAAGCAACTTTGTCGCTCGCACAAAACCAATCCGATAACAAACTTGATCATAAAATGAGTGAAATAACCGAACAAATTAACTGACACCAAATTAATAAGGCATTAGATTTTCCAATGTCAGATCCCGACATGGATTTTGTAGAATCACACGACGACTTAATTCACAAACTCACTCATGAAGACTCCTAGAATATTGAGGATAGGTCAGGAAGTGAAGACATGGCCCAAACCTCCTGAGTTGAACCTTTCTCTGGCCGCACATGAAAATATCTGCTTAATAATGAAAGTCTATCGAAAGTCAACTACGAATTTGGTCATAGTAATCTGAACATACCACATTCGTCACCTAATATCACCGAAACTCCCGATAATTTTTTATTAACCAAAGATAACTTATTCTATTTTGTAACTTTTAAAAATGAACCCCTTGACTCTGTTGCAATTATCTTACCGGTTGAAGATTTACTCCCGCCGCTAAAAGAAGTTACACTTGCAAGACATAGAGAAAGAACAAGTATTAATATCACTACTCATTAACAAAAATCTACATACTGTTAAACAGATGAGTTGTCAGAGACGAAATAAAATTGTTTCTGGATGTTTGTTGGTTACTTAGGATAACATCTGTTAGAATTTATCGATAATCTCGACTGCAGCAAGATTTTCGATCTCAAGAGAATTTAATTTTACGGTTATCTCACGGAAGTATTAATACGTCAGAACGCGATAAAAACACCGGAAGCAGTTTTGCATGTAGAACTAATTAGAGACACTTATAGTTCACCTATTAACGGCCACAAGGATGTACCGGAAACTTATAAAAAACTTCGGCAAAAATACTATTAGGTAAACATGAAACACAATATACAGCGTCTTATTAGAACTGGCATGAAAGCTGAGAATAATAAGTTACATAGTTAAAAACGAAATAAACAATGCTATTAACGAACACACTAGGCACCAGCTTTGAAAAGCTATCCCTCGATATGGTAGGTCTATTAATTTTTTTTTATTTACTCCAAGTTAACTTACAACTGTCGGTCAGTCAAGACATTAAGTGAATTTGATAAGTATATGAATATGTTTACATGAATACGGAAGAGTACTCCAGTGAGTATTTTATCTAGTTTTAATGTTCGCTAGAGATATTATATTATGTTTTATTAAGATATTCAATATTTTATATTTCTTAAGTCTAGTGTTAGTGATTGATTCTTTGAGAAGTTTGCTAATAAGTTTATTAGAGTGGCTTTGTAGTTTAGTATTGTATATAGCGTAAAACTTTCTTATTTTACTGATAAAATCTTTAGATCATGTCGAATAATTTCATTTGACACAAACCAGGGCGCATGTACGATGTTACGTAGCACTTTCGATTGGAATCTTTCCAGTATTTCTACGTTCGAAATTGAAGCAACATACCACAGTTGAATGCCGTAGGTCCATACTGATTTGAGTATAGTTTTGTAAGGCAAAAGTTTATTTTTGATTATCAGCTCTGATTTTCCTCCTATAACCCAATACATTTTCCTCCATTTAATTTCTAATTGTTTTCTTTTTGTAAATATGTGCTCTTTCCATGTTAACTTTCGATCGAAATGCATACCTAAATATTTAACATGATCTCTTTAAGGAATCTATTTATCGTTTAGTTTAATAGATGGACAAATATCTTTCCGATCCGAAATAAAAAAAAATATTTATTTTATCTTCAATTTTGAATTAAAAATAAAATAAAATTAAAAATTGTAAATAATAAAAACTGGCCCAGTCTTATCCTCTGCCATATACTGTTCCTCCAAATATACTATTACAAAACGACAATAAAAAAATTATTTTGACAGCCGGGGAAAGCGCTTTGTCGCAGGAGGTGACTACAGTGCAAAACATCCGTGGTGGGGATCACGATCAATAACTCCCAATCCAAAAGGAGCAAACTTTATTCAGTCATGCAATCAGAAAATCTTACATCAATATCAACCGGTGAACCCACATACTGGCTCTCAGACATTAATACACTACCTGATCTAACAGATCCTTCAATTACACAAGCCCACAAGGAAAAAAACCCAGAAACCAGACAGTACATTCCCAAAGGTTTTTGGTGCGCTCAAACCGAATCTGACCTCAGAATTGCTCCATCAACCTAGGTTTTTGAGAAATCCTAACCTAAAAGTTCAAAAAACACGATTTTTCACTATATTTCGCGTAGTATTACGTCGTAAGGCAATTTTATTTTAAAAAACGAGTAATGCTATCTCAAAGTACTACTCCTACCCTTCAAAACCCTTTTTTCAGATTTAAAAATTCTTTTTTTTCCATCGAGATATCGTAGATTGAATTTGAGTGATTTAGCGATTTCGTTATAGCACGAAATAGTGGCGAATTTCCAAATAAGGAGTTATAGTGTAATTATATATTTTTTGGGTCACTGAATCCAAATTTAACGTTAGAATAACTCTATAATCTCAATTCCCTTAACCCTAGAGCCCCATAACCTGCGACGCTGTAACCCCTGACCGACATACTCCAAAGTCCTTAACTCTCGAGCCCTTTAACCTGCTGCGGTATAACCCCCGACCCTCACACCCCAATTTCCTTAACCCTCGAGCCCTTTAACCTGCTGCGGTATAACCCCCGACCCTCACACCCCAATTTCCTTAACCCTCGAGCCCTTTAACCTGCTGCGGTATAACCCCCGACCCTCATACCCCAATTTCCTCAACCCTCGAGCCTTTAACCTGCGAAGCTATAACCCCCGACCCTCACACCCCAATTTCCTCAACCCTCGAGCCCTATTACCGCGACGCTATAACCCCCAACCCTCAGACCGAAATTCGCTACGCAGAATACCTCAAGCCTCCAAATTATATTCAACCCCCGAGCCCTGCAAGTCTGCAACCTCAGACTCCTTTGCCAGAATTTCCTCAATCAGCACTTCAAGCTGCTATCGTATAACCGTATGTCTCTACATTTCAATCCCTTCAATATTCAAGCCTTGTATTCTACGCAGCTTTCAATTACGCGTTTTAAATCTCATTTATTTAGTTTGTGAGTGTTGCATCTGAATATCTGCAACCCTACAGTTTTTCACTTCTTGAAATGAACGTTTAAGAGATTTGCGTCTATGATGATCTGTCAATGTATCGTGTCGGTGTAGAGCCCAGCAATAGTCAGCCATCATGCTCTCATTCCATCTACCTTGATAATGTTCCTCTTTGTTTCTGAAATCTTGATGAAATCTTTCACCCATTTCTTCACTGAACGCCCCAACATTGTCCGGAAAGTATTCCAAATGTGAAAACAAAAAGTGTATTTTCAGGCTCATCAAACACCTTAATTTTTGAAAATTCTGTAGCATTGTCGACGCAATAGTTTTGTATTTAGGCTAAACTGAAAAAAATTTGTGGAAAGTTAGTTAGAATTTAGTGAGTTACAATATGTTGTAACTCACTAAATTCTCCAATTTCTCGAGAAACTTTCCACAAATTTTTTTCAGTTTAGCCTTCTTTTTCTGACAAACCAAACAAATTTTCGAACGATTCTCAGAGTGCGTTAGTGCACGTCGCTTCATGTTGCTAATTCAATTATTTTGAAGAAACATAGAACGTTAACTACAACAAAATTCTTATTGTATTTCTTATCACGAGAACACTATTACTGGCAGATTTCATTGTTGATCGGTCAATCAAGCTGGGACAACTGTGAAAACTTTTGAGCACGCTATTCTAGCTACTACTTCCTTAGATACAGGTGCGCGCTGTAAACACACATGTTTACAATACTGCTATGTCCTTATCGTATGTATACTATTAATAAACACTGATATTTATATATACATGTGTTTCTCCATTAATATGATTGTGTATGGGAGAATAGAGAGATAAAAATTAGTAAAAACAGTCAATAAATAAAAAAAAATTAATTTTCAAAATGCTGGTGTTGAATTTTTTATTATTAAATGTGCATCTGTGGAAATATAGAAAAAATATTGATTTATTTATTAATACCATCAACCACAACCAAAATTATTTTTTTATTTTTTTTGTTTGATAAAAATTTTTAAAAATCGATTTTTTCAAAAAGGGCTCAGGGATTTTTTTTAATTCTTTCTGGGATCTTCTAATTATTAGTATTTTTACCGAAATATGCAAAAAAATTGGAACCTGCTTTCACTTTTATTTAAATGTCGCTCAGACCCACCGTGATAAAGGAGAGAAGCTTTGTTATTATGATTAAAACCTAAAGTATCACATTTACAAAAGTAACAGTCATCATGGTGATTTTTAGGTTCACGCTATATTGTTGGTTGGAGAACAATTTCGGTTTTAGTTTTATTCCAGTTTTTCAAACTTCGGCGACAGTCTTCACAAATATATTTAGGAACCCATGGTTTATCTAAATTCTTCATAGGTGTCTCGTAACATTCTTCAAACTGATCTTTAATGATATCAGTGATTGATCGACGAAGTCGAGCTACCTCAAATTTACCGCAGATATTACAAAAGGAATCGATTTTTCCTTTGCATGGAATTCTACATGCCGACATCTTCAATAACTTATAAGTTAATTGGAAATCACGAGTAATATTATAAACTTATTCTAATAACGAAATGGGTAAATATAATTAAATTTCTAGAAGACAAAGTAATAATAAAGATCAGTAAAAGTACTGCACGCAGTGTTATATGAGAAATAATAGAAAGTATTTAATTCCAGTGACTTCTCCATTAGCCTGCCGCTCAAACACGATCTATAACACGGATGAAGAGTAAAACACAAAAACTTGAAGTTTTCGAGCAGTGTTAAAACACGAATAATATTATAAACTTATTCTAATACCGGAATGGGGTAATGATAAAATTTCTGAAAAATAAAGTTATAATAAAAATCAATGAAAGTACTGCATGCAGTGTTGTAGGAGAAATAATACCAAAAATTCAATTCCAGTGACTTATCCGTTAGCCTGCCGCTCAAACACGATTCCTAACACGGATGAAGAACGAAGCACAAAAATTTGTAGTTTTTGAGCAATGTCATACACGCTTATCCTCAAGTAAGGTAATGTAGGCCCTAAGTGAATCCGATATCTGCTAACGTAGATACTTTCTTCATCGTTAGTAGACCAGAAAAATGTTAGATGAAAAATCATAGCTGATCGATTTCGCAAGTTATAGACACTTGTATATAAACGTAAATTGTACTTGTATACGTAAGTTGGATATGAATTTTTCTATCAAAGACACAAATTCTTCTACCTTCTTTTACCGCAGAAATGACGTCTATCGTTGTTCCATTGACCCAGCGGTATTCCCCGTCCACCAAACCCGAATTTCTTTAACCCTCGATAGGGCCGGGGGTTATAGCTTCGCAGTTTAAAGGCTCGAGGGTTAACGAAATTGGGGTGTGAGGGTCGGGGGTTATACCGCAGTAGGTTAAAGGGCTCGAGAGTTAAGGACTTTGGAGTATGTCGGTCAGGGGTTACAGCGTCGCAGGTTATGGGGCTCTAGGGTTAAGGGAATTGAGATTATAGAGTTATTCTAACGTTAAATTTGGATTCAGTGACCCAAAAAACATATAATTACACTATAACTCCTTATTCGGAAATTCGCCACTATTTTGTGCTGTAACGAAATCGCTAAATCACTCAAATTCAATCTACGATATCTCGATGGAAAAAAAAGATTTTTTAAATCTGAAAAAAAGGTTTTGAAGGGTAAGAGTAGTACTTTGAGATAGCATTACTCGTTTTTTAAAATAAAATTGCCTTATGACGTAATACGACACGAAATATAGTGAAAAATCGTGTTTTTTGATCTTTTAGGTTAGGATTTCTCAAAAACCTAGGGTGATGGAGCAATTCTGAGGTCAGATTCGGTTTCAACGCACCAAAAACGTTTGGGAACGTACTGTCTGGTTTCTGGGTTTTTCCATTTTTTAAATTTTGTCGGCCTGTGTTATTAAAGGACTATGCCCCAAACAACTAATAGCCAAATCGTGCCTAGAACTAACCTCAGATCACTCCAATATTATCATAAACTATAACTCAATAATTAAAATTCAGATGAAGAATAGATCACTTTAAAATGAAAACAAACTAGGATACTTATAGAGATATATAAAATGAAAAATTAAATTGTAAAATACCATTTAAAACCTAACAAGACATAAATACTGTCTTATCAAATCTAAATAACAACATCCATCAAGCTATTAATATTACAACTTCTAAACATACAACAAATAGAAAATCGAATATATTCATCTCCATAACAGTATTAGATAAATTAAAAGAAAAAAGAAAACTAAGGAAAATATGGCAAAAGAGTAGAGAAAAAACTATTAAAACAAAATATAACTGTGCAATAAAAGAACTCAAACAAATTATTATTCATGAAAAAAATGCAGAAATCTGCTACAGAGGCTTCTGACTATTTTCTTTAGACAGATAAAAAAATCAAATAACCTAAAAAATGTTCTCCATTAATACTAGAAAACGATATGACATAGGCATGAACAGATATTGATAAAGCAAAAACTTCTGCAAAGTATCTTAAACAACTGCTTATCCCACCACAACGCAACATATCAACTGATGAAGAATTCATGATGTTAAATACCTGGCAAAATTAAAACGGCGAGAACTGTTTATTAAATAATGTTAAAATTACTAAAATAAAAAACATAATCGCCAATCTAAAAAATAAGAAGAGCCCAGGACACGATAATATAAATGGAAAACTACTTAAGAAAATCCCTAAAAAAGCAAATAGATATATAACTGTACTAAACGCAATATTTCGACAATCATACTTCCCCGCTGATCAGAAAGTGGCAACTATTATACTTATTCCTAAATTAGTAAAACTACCCGAACGTATCACATCATACAGACCAATCAGCCTACTTCACACACTCTCAAAAGTTTGTGAAAAAATTATAATAAAAAGATTAAACAAAACACTAGTGGAGCAAAACAAAACCTGATCACCAATTTAGGTTTCGTAACCACCATGCGACAATAGAACAAATAAACAGAGTCACCACTATAATCAGAAATACTTTCGAAAAAAACGAATACTCTAATGACACATTTCTCGAAGCAGCTCAAGCTTTTGACAAAATCTGGCATGAAGGCCTACTATATAAACTTAATAAAACTGCACCAAAAAATCTCTATCTACTCTTGGAATCATACTTAAGCCAAAAAACTTTAAGGTAAAAAAAACAATGATATAACAAAACTTTACACAATAAAACCCGGCATTCTGCAAAGTAATATATTAGGCCCTATATTATATCTAATCTTTACTCATGATATCCAAACCATGAAAAACATTAATATTGCTACCTACGTAGGCGATACAGCTATTTTAACAATTCACTCAAATGCAACAACAGCCACAAACAATATGCAAAAATATCTAAATAAAGTCATACTCTGGTTTAATAAATGGAGAATAAAAATCAATGAAACCAAATCTATACAGGTAACTTCTACCTTAAAAAAAGAAACATGCCCCCAGTACATACAAACAACCAACCAATATCTTAAGCAGATAAAGCCAGATACCTTGGAATGGTCTAGACCGAAGACTAACGTGGAAAAACCATATATGGACTAAACGCAAACAAATAAATTTACAGATCAGAAAATACTATTGGTTATTAGGCAGAAAATCGAAAATGTAAATTGTAACGGGGGAGATTATCTGAAAAATGGAAAATTTATTTAAGAACAAATTCCCACGATGCAGAGCATTACACAGACCGACAAAAAATTTTACCAAGAACCCGAGTATAGTTTTCCGAAGGTTTTTTGCGCGCTGAATCCGAATCCGAGGTCAGAATTACTCTGGTGGTTCCGGTTTTCGAGATATCCTAACCTTAAAGTGCAAAAAACGCGATTTTTGCCTATATTTGAGGTTATGTAGCAAAGAAAAGAAATTTTTTTTCAAAAAACTGTATACATCAAATTAAAGTATGAGTTTTCTTCTTTCAAATGCCGTTGAGTATGCTCGGATATCTTTTTTTTTCACGAAGTTACACAAATTTGAAAATTTCAAATTTTATGAATTTAAAAAGCACCACACCATTCAGCCCAAGCTATCTAACAAGTAACCATATTAAAGAGCCACTCACCAATTTAAACCAAACTTGGAAATATGACAAAACACTAAAAAAGATGGCAGATTCAAGATGGTGGATGAAAATCATAGAATTAGCATATTTTTGGTTGGAAATTAGTACTCGGGGGTTTTCGAGGTCGCTGAGTTCGAATATACTACCAAAATTTCGTTTTTTCAAATCCAAGATGGCGAACGCCAGATAGCGAATTCAAAATGGTGGAGGATATTTTTTTGAAATCAATATTTCGCTCGAAAAATAGTAACTTGAAGGGTTTCCAAATCCCCCGAGAATGAGTTTTTTTTACCGAAAAGCAGTTGATTAATCTTGCTCTACCCAGGGTCATGTGGGTGTGCCTGCTTAGGGGTTGGTAGGGGTGGTTTTAAAGGGTTCAGCAGGTATTTGGGGATGAGGCTTATCTAGGTCGAGATTAGTACGCATACCTGTGATTGGAAAATGAGATTTTTTTATCGAAAAGCAGTTAATTAAACTACCCAGGGTTATATGGGTGAGCCTGTTTAGGGGTTGGCAGGGGTGGTTTCTACCCGTAAGAGAGCATTTTGTAAATAGAAGCACGATGCTCACAATATTTTTTAGTGTTTTGTCATATATCCAAGTTTGGTTTAAATTGGTGAATGGCTCTTTAATATGGTTACTTGTTAGATAGCTTGGGCTGAATGGTGTGGTGCTTTTTAAATTCATAAAATTTGAAATTTTCAAATTTGTGTAACTTCGTGAAAAAAAAAGATATCCGAGCATACTCAACGGCATTTGAAAGAAGAAAACTCATACTTTAATTTGATGTATACAGTTTTTTGAAAAAAAATTTCTTTTCTTTGCTACATAACCTCAAATATAAGCAAAAATCGCGTTTTTTGCACTTTAAGGTTAGGATATCTCGAAAACCGGAGCCACCAGAGTAATTCTGACCTCGGATTCGGATTCAGCGCGCAAAAAACCTTCGGAAAACTATACTCGGGTTCTTGGTAAAATATTTTTGTCAAATTCTGTCGGCCTGTGTTATTGACAACCTTTGTTTCAGTTACAATAGTACCATCTTGTCTTCTTATTTTTCCAACGATGTGTAGAGAACTTTTTTATGGTAAAAGACAAAAATCTTGATGTTGTATCAATATGCGAATTTCATCGCTATTATTGAATGTTTGTGAATTATAGGGTTGATGTACATGAATTTCATAGTGAGCTATGGATTCATCAAAAATGATAGGTACTTGCACACTAAGTATTTCTTCCATCTTTGAGATGACAACAACACACAAATATACAAGTTAGTATTTCAAATTTTTCACGTTTCTTCTTCTCTTTTTATTGCGGCGCTTCCGACGACGTTCAGACCGAGATTTTTCAGGAACTGAATGTTGCGACGTGTTAGATTTTTGGTTATCCGTCGATGACTGACTTTCTGAGCACATGATGGAGTTGTTATATAGCCGTTGACTACTATATGATTATAAACTATTCCCATCATAAAACTCTTTTTATGTGTAAACGGATCGTGATTGTTTCACCACGAAAGTTTATTAAATTTCCATCTTGATTAATTAGACGTACGAGGGGGGTCAATAAGTCTTTACAAAATCCAAGAGATATAAATTTTGTAATAATGGAAAGAAGGGAAATAGTGAGAGCTGGAAATTCACTTAATGTTCATTATATTCAGCAACGTTTCGTCAGCACATTTGCTGACCTCTTCAAGCTTTATTAACAGAAAAACAACAAATTATTAACAATAAAGTTGCAATTATAATTTTAATGGCATATAATTATATATATGTGTGTGTATGTGTGTATGTGTGTGTGTACCTGATTTCTCTCGTAGTCAAATTATTATAGGCTAAAACGAATAGCTCGTAGCTAGTCACGTTACAATACAGTAAGAAATCAAGTATTTCAACACACACACACATATATATATACTCTTCATATATCATCCCTTCCTCATCGATCTTAATAAAGGCTTATAAATATGACTAAGATATTGTATATCCTCTTTTCTATTTAAAGTGTTTTTATGTCAGCCGATGTGCAACATTTCGGATATTCTGCGTTTCTTATAATTCTTTTCGTAATCCAATATCTTAGCTTTCTCCCAGTCAAATTCGTGTGAGACAGTTCTTCTATGTGTAGCTACTACTATATCTGAGTTAATGTTTTTTTTGTGTTCATTTAATATAATTTTTAAGAATCGCTTACTTTCATCTATGTAGACCTATGTAGTAGGTTTGGATATCCGTTGATTTTTATGGACTTGTTCATACATTCGATCAAATGTATTCCCTTAAGAAAATAAGATGGTTGGAGAAAGAGATTAGACATGCATTGAAGGAACAAGTCTACTTTCATTATGGAGTGTCAGATAGGTTCTTATCCGATAACACCCGCTTTAAGAACAAAATTGCCAACGACTTCCTGGATTCATTTGTGGTAATCCATTAAACATGCACTCCTAACAGTAAGCCAACAGAAGCCAGTTCATTTTTCTTAAATTACAGCCACCATCGGTAAAGTGACGGTTTGTTATCTAAGATTTTGTAGGGATTAAGACCAATATCCAGATAGCGAGCTCCAAGATACAATACCTTCACAACCGAGACATGAAGAAGATTTACTTTTGGATTAGCTGTTGTGACATCAGACAAAAAAAGCACTGAGAGTGTTCGGGCGGAAGAAAAAGGTAAAGAGGTCACCAAAAACAGTCAACCCCTCAAAAGTTTAAAGTCGGCAGCTCTCAAGAATGAGGTCATCCAGAAGTGTCATGTTCTTAAGACGATTACGCTCACGAATCAAATAATGCCACTAATAAAAATGCTATTTACGAACTGCTTACTAATTGCATTTCTAATGTTTAATTTTTCTACTTTTGCTTTAGTCTTCCACTTGCTTATGCCTAAAACTATCTTTTTTTCATGTATTATCTTATTATTCTTTACAGCAGATGGATTACAGTCCAAATGAGATTGCTCTGTTGATAGAAGTTGACCTATTGCAAAAAGCGCTAATGCATTTCGCACCCTTTGTCACATCTTTCTTCCACTAATCCTCGTGGCTCTTTTCTGGCCCTGATAGCTCATGAGGTGGACACATGATAGTGAGGTCTAATGATAGTGGAGATCGTAGAAGAGACTTCTGCTACGATGGAGGAATCAACGACCTTTATTCAGAGCTTAGCAGTCTTAGCATGAGCTTATCAGCTGAAGCATCGGGCGATGTTGAAAATCTTGAGGGCCTACTAGGCGACCCTTCTGTTTCTAGACCTAAACGATTCTGAGGCAAGGCAGTTAGTAACGGAAGTGGTACCCAGGATTCAAAGAGCATTTAACCTCGAGAAACTCCTCACTCAGATTACAGAAGTCTGAGAAAAGGAAAGAGACCAGGAATAGAAAAGATAGGCCCTGCTGAAAGAACAGCATGTCAAGGAGCTACAGCTATAGAGCATTAGAGCCCATCTAGATAAGCTGAAATACCCTGCTATCGTCTGGTCACCGGTCACGATCCAGACACCAATCTCTGGCCGATCAAATTTCCCGCCTAACATTGCTTGGAGGAAGGGCGGCTCGTATCTGGCTGAAAATTAAATACAGCGATCTCGGCATAACACCTTCAGACAAGTTCGAGGATATTACGGTATGTCACGCTTGAGTATCACCAAGACCTGTGCAAGATGGGAAGGTTAAGTCTGATCTCTTTGGCACCTACGTTTGCAATATGTGTGGACTCATCGGTGTGCCCAGATCTACAGACTTCCCAAATTTTTCCATCCATCCGTGCTACTCAGGAGGCTTAGAAGGATCGTATTAGTATTCGTGGGAGAATCTGACAAGCCACCGAATTTATTCGAAACATTTTATAAATTCTTTTGGTACCGTTTTTATAGAAATAACCATTTATATGATATCTACGATAGTATTATTTTATTAAATTTATTCATTCTTATTTTTATAACTAAATCAATCAATTTATTTAATTGAACATTATATTTTGTAACGGGGGAGGTTATCTGAAAAATGGAAAATTTATATAAGAACAAATTTCCACGATGCAGAGCAAGCCGCCGCTCCGTTAAACACGTATGATAGTACGTGTATTCGCCTTAACGTCAGATGATTTATCCTAGTTGTCTTCTGTTAAACGGAGTTGAACTCACCTTAAGTCACGTGTCTTGTGACACTCGTTGAGTTTTAAGTGTGAGCGACTTTACTCCTAATCTTCTTAATCCCCTAGATGTAATTGGATTAAAATCTAAGCCTTTTTCAATTACTTAAGCTACTAGGAAAATTAAATTACGAAAACGGCGAATAAATTTCACAGATTTTAATTAATAAAAATTACTACAGTCTTTGTAAGGCCGAAAGACTAACGCACGCGAATAGGATTTTACAATTAGTTATATTCGGTGAGAAAGAGAGAGAGAGAAGATTCGAATTATACCGCGAACTAACGCTCGACGCGAATACAAAAAATAACGCTATCACGAATATACAAAATACCGAATGTATTTTGTATCGATTAATATGACGGAAGGTGCACCTACCATGCGGTGCAATTACGGTGATCAGCCGTAATTGTTGTTGCAAAAAATATGAACTGCCGCTGCCCTTGATTATCAGCTGCGCTGCCTTGTACTGCCTCCAATTAGCTACAATCTGCTGCTTCTGCACTGCTACTTGTTATTTCGAAAATACCGTTGCACCCACACACGAAATTGTCCCAGAAAACTAATTATTCGGCGAAAACAAAGTGCAACACAAATCGGTGGTAAATTCACGTTCACAGCTGAGGCGTAACTGCCTATTCAAAAGATCGCGCGCCCCCTCTCTCTCTTAACTATTAGAACTAACGCGCGAAAAATAGAATCGCGAACGGTTCGATCAATTAACTCGACTACCGTTGCAATTGGTATTACAATTTATATTTGTAGAAATACTTCGCTCGCCCAGGGAATTAAGTCTCGGATGCAAGAGGTAGATATATCGCTGATACGTAACCAACAACACGCAATATTTAGAATTAGTTGGCAACTTTTAATATTTAAGTTCCAGAAAAAAATTTACGATGTTAAAAAAGTATTATTAAAACATTAATTACAGAAACAGACAAAATTTTACAAAAGTCAAGAACCTGAAACCAGACATAGTATACTTAATAGTTTCGTGCGCTGATTCCGAATCTGAGCTCAGAATTGCTCTATCATCCTTGATTTTCCAGATATCTTAACCTAAATGCGTCAAAAACACGCTTTTTTGCTATATTTGACCACTTGTAATATAACGAAGGATTTTTTCTGCGCAATTCTGACCACAACTTCTAATAAAGCAACTTTTCGCCTATAAAAAGCATTATTCAAAATTAATTTTATAACTTTTTCAACGAAGATATGGTCGTTTGAAATATGTTGGATCTGAACATCAAACATTATTTTGTGTTTGTTTTTATTCGTGTAATATTTTCTTTAGATCTTTTGTTACTTTATTTACTTCAGTTTTCTCTTGAAACAATCTAGTTATTTAATACCTTTTCCTTAAAAATCTCTTTTTATTGATTTGTTGGGTTATTTTAGTGGACGTGATTTGCTGTGTTTCATTTCTATTTATTATAATAGAGCATTTGTTAATAGTTTCAGATAGAATTACATTGAGTGAATTGATGCTGCTTTCTATATTATTTTCTGTTTTAAGAGGAATATTACACGTTATCCGTTCCTCTATGTAAAGAGTATATTTTTTTTAGTCGACTTTAATTATTGTTTACTTTATTAAATACTTGGTATTGTCGAATAAGTAGTACCGGTGAATGACCTGATGATAAATCGAAACATGATGACACTTCAAAATAATTTTTGTTTATACCTTTTACTATAGCAAAGTTAATAAAATCTAGAAGCTTGCTTATATCTCTAGGCCAGTATTTTGGTTTTCCCATGGATATTGGAATGTAGTTATTATTTTGTAGTATTTCATAGAGTACTTTGTCTCTGTATGTCGGAGTTGAGTTGAGGATCTTGATCTTCACCACGGATGTTTCGTATTATCATTGCCTACTAGTATAAAGCGATTTTCAAGTGTATTGAAAAAGTCAATCCAGTTTTCTTTTGTAATTGTTTTGTTTGGTGGACAGTAAAAAACTGATATTATTATAGATCCATCTTTATCCTTGATGATTATACTGGTTGCTTGTAAATAGATTTCACTAGTGTAAGTATGGATGTAGTGGTTTATTTTTGTTTTATTTATAATTACAGTACCTCCGTATGCTTTATTAAATGGATGATTGGTATTATTTACAGTGTAGTTTGGTATATTAAGATAGTTTTTACTTGTAAAATGTACTTCTGATATCAATATGATGTCTATATTTTCATAAATTTAAATCGCTCTTAATTCAATATGCCTCTGCACAAGACCGTATGTTTTCCATATAGCAAGTTTTCGACTGCTCATTATAACATTTTGTTTTCTAGTACAGTTATAAGATTTAACATAGTAACTATTCTTTGCATCAACTGTTCGATCATATATTCGAGTTTATTATTTGTGTTTACTTCGTTAGTATGTCTACTTACCTCTACTTGAACAACTGTTTATTTTTATATGTCTATTTCACTCTGATCGATTTGTTTTGATATTACTTGTGCATATGTTATATTTGGTCTAACTCTACTGACGTTAGCGTTTAAATTTGAATTTTGATAAACTTGAATACTGTTTTGATTTAATATGTTTCTTTTAGTCTAGAAAATAGTTTTTGCTGTAATTGCTTACGAATTAGGCATCCTTTATAGTTTGTGATGTAATTTCCTTTACATGTAGTACATGTTACTTCTTTTATTTTTTGTTAAATTGGATATTCTTTAGTTTGGTGTTTTTCAGCACATTTTACACACATAGCACTTTTGTAACAATAGTTTATTGAATGCCCGTATTCTTGGTAGTTTTGACATTGAGGAATTTCTCTTTTAACGTTCGGTGGCTCGAATTTAATTACCTCGTTTAATAGTCGATTTACTTTATAAATTTCCTGGCTATTATAATCGTGTTCAATTTCAACTATGAATAGCGGCAATGTTAATTTTTTGATGCGATGCTATATATTATAAATACTTAATATTTTATATCCATGTTCTTCTATGGCTGTTTTTAATTCGTCTATATCAACTGACGTGTAAATACTTCCTAATGTAACTTTGAATCCTTTTTCATCTTTGCGCTGTAAATGTAAATTGCATGTTTCTTTCTTTCAATGCAGTAATAATTGGCAAATATTTTTCGGAAGTTGTTGGCTGAATTTCAATTTTGTTTAGTCCTATTATTTTTAAGGTGTAATTTTTTTTGGCTATTGAGTTCAGTAGATTTTGTAACGGTTTGATATTCTCTACATTGTAAACGAAGATCGGAGGGGATTTGCTTTTCAACGTATTTGCTTCGTTATTTTATTATTCACTATGGTTTTCTTTATTTTCTTTATTTTCTTGAAGTACTTCGTATCTGTTTCTTGTGTTACTTAGCCAGTAATCTGATAACTGTGCTTATCATTTTTTGTTTTGGGTTTGGTTTTCTGGGATATTTCTTTACCTTTTGCTGCTTAAGATTTTCTAATGTTCGCTGTTTTTATTAGGAATGGCCCCTTTGTCATCTCTTGACAAAGGGGCCATTTCGACCATTATTTTCTTTTTTTATAGTTTATTAAATTAAATTTCGAATTGAACTGTCACTTCAATGATTGGCTAATACTTTAACTTTTCGGGTAGAGCGCAGGGTTGGCACGTCTGTACACCTTAGTGATCAAACGCTGAAAGGGATTGAAATAGCAGAGAAAGATATGAATGATAGAGAAACCAAGTTTCAAGGTGGTATGTCCTTGTAACGAGCGTTTAGGGAAGGGGCATAAAATGAATGAACACACACTCGTTATGTCTCTCTCCTCCAATAAACATACACATTTATCAATAAATATGTCTAATATATTATAGTTAATTACGTAAAATTAGGGAGCCGAATACGAACGTGGTACTATGAACTACTAGGTATGCAAAAGCAAGAGATAAATAAATAGATAGATAGATAAAACCTCTTTATTTACTGTTAAGTAAAATATACAATACATTTTGTAAATTACATGTTCTTCATTATTCAAAATTTTTGTCAAGGTACCTCGTTTATTATAATATCACGTATAATAGTATAATCACATATATATCATAGTATAATCACTTTATTAATTTGTAAAATATAAATAAGTATAAATAAATAATTCTGTGCATAAAAATTTCCTCAGTCAAAGCCTAAAGTTAACAAATCTGAACAACACAAATGACTTATAATTAAATTGACTAGATATTAGACTAGAATTATTACAGAGGTAAATTATTGTCGTGATATTCATAAGACTAGTATGAATTTTTCTTAAAATTAGCAATGCAGTTTGAAAGAATTTTTAGAGACAAATTTTGTCAATCAAAATAATAAATAACTCCAGTAACACTTATCACAGCCCTATACATTCACTTAAAAAAAATGCTTAGGTACCCTCCTCTTGAAGCCGTCTGGCAATGGCACATGTCATAGAGTGGAGAGTTCCAGAGATGGGCACCTACAACTTGAAAGGACCTCTTAGTCATCTCCGTCCTCGCTTCGGCAACCCGCAACTCCACCTGGCCCACCTTTCTCGAATACATTGACTTATGTTCATTAAAGATCACGGCCTGGTAGCCAGCATCATTCTCAATCGCATACATAAGCATTTACACACATGCATTACTGAGTCTTTGCAGTCTTACTCTCAGCTCCGTAGAAGTTCCCAAGCACACAACCTTACAGAAGTGATGCCCGGCTGGACCAGTGACTCCACTAGTCTAAATGAGCAGTTTCGTGGAGTATGATGTGATAAAATACAGATCATATAGAGCTCTCCTGATTTTTCCAGAGACTCAATTCACATACTGTCTCCAACTAAGCTTTGAATCTAACAAGACTCCAACGCTGGTGACTTCCTCGCTGAATGGGACAAAAGTCTTATTTTACACCTCAATGACAGTCAATCTCATCATAGCATATATGTCCTTTATATCCTTTTTTGTTCCAAAATTAATTGACTTGGTCTTACCTGCATTAAGGCGCAAATCCAAGTCGCTCACCCAGCTTACTTCCAGTCTAGCTACCTTAGTCAGTCTTACTATACCTTTTGCAAGCTCGTTCTTTGGTATATGCGGCTAAATCTGCAAGTCGTCTGCATAAAAGAGGTGAGATACCTCATGTCATTCAGTACGTTTTTTAGGCCACTGACATATGGTAAAAAAAAGCGATCCCAGCACCGAGCCCTACAACACCCTCAGATTTGTCTCCTGCTAGTCCGAGCTCTTACCCTTGAAGCTGACCTCTCAAGTAGAAACTCAGCTACATAAGAGCCGATTCTGAGAACCTAAGGACATGGCATTTTCTGAGAAGCTTAAAAGATGATATCGTATAAAAGGTTGCGGTAAAGTCAAATAATAGTAATAGTGTCACCTTCTTTTTGTTAATGTTGTATATTGTCAGTCAATTTAATGAGTACTGTCTGCATCCTGTGGTGCCATCTAAAACCGGCTAGGAAACAGAGGATTCAGAAGCTTTTCCATATTTAAATATTTCATAATCTGGTCACGGACGAGCTGCTCAAGAATCTTAGATAAGAAGTAGAGCAATGCTATTGGACGAAAGTTTGAGGTAGACGATGGAGTGTTGGTTTTTTTAGAACTAATGTTGAAACCGTATATTTACTTATTTCGAGAAAAGCTTTTATCACCATCCCTATAAAAATCACATCCCCTCCATTTGCCTGTGATGAGAAATGTGACACAGCCAAGATAACATCATTTATGGCTGTTTAAAAAATAAATCTTCCCTCACTCATAGACCCCAGGTCGGCCATCTCACCGACCATATCCTCGAGTATGGAGACGGAAATCCCAGCGAAATGATTATTCAGCTCATCCAAGATGAATCCTAGGAGTTCTTTCTCATCTGTTTAATAAGAACCCACAGCGCCGAATCTCCTTTTATATATTTTTACCTTCATCAAGAGCACTAGAGGGGTGATTGTAAAGGACATTTATGCGCTTCTTTTCTATGCGAGCGTCGATTTCATTGCTGAGCCTGAAAAATTCCTGAGAACATCCACCCGCCCAGTACGTGTGTAACGTCTATGCATAGCATCACGTTGGTCAACGAGGCCTCTCAGCTCAAGACCAAACCAGAAAGTATATTTTTTCCTCGGACGCATTGTCTTTACAAGCACTAAAGCATCTATTGCATAAGTTAAGTTATCGCGCAGACAGCAAATAGACTGCAGATCTAATAGCTTGCAGATCTGCCATCATCTCAAAGCGTCCACCCTCTCACCCGTTCTACGTTGGATCAGGAACCGCCTACCACTGTGCGACTCGTACTTGAAGTCTAGCCCCTTCGTAATAGGTTTTAGGTTTTGAAATATTTTGAATTGTAGTGGGGGCAACAGTTCACTTATAAAAATTTTTCTCTATGATATAGTGACCAGCAGCTTGAGGCCAAGCAGAACCCTATTAAGATTCGCTGCGGTCAGATAAGTACAAGTTAGTCTGCGTTTATCACTTTCAAGCTTTACTATACAGGAGGGTGAAGCTGGTCTCGGTCCTCTCGTCACGTCCTGAACGGTTACATCAACAAATCCCCCCTACGGATCGTTGTCGAGAATGCGGGACTATTCCATCTAGGAAAATATCATAATTGTTGCTCAATAGATCATTGATAATCATATCGCAAGCCCGAGCACACTCACTTCCGAGTCCTGGATTTACTTCCCCCTCTATCCGAGGTCGACCAAAATCATCATCCGATCCACGAGCATCACCATTGGAGTGTAGTGCAGGTATTTCAATTATCACTTTTTTCCGTACCTACTGTAATATTATTATTATTATTCGTTTTCTTCGGGCTGCATTTTTTATTAATATTAGTGATCCGATAAGCTTTCCGGAGATCTTCAGACTCAGTCAAAGCTTTTTTAAGTCTCTCTTCTAGAGTGCAGTTGTTCACCAAAATAGAACTGCATGTATCCTGTAGTTTTTGCAACTTTGAAGACTGGTATGCGTCCTTCACAGGATTTACCTCTTTCAATCTCGGGCAATGAACAGACCTTTGAGGTGTTCCCTGATCCTGGACACCGTTACATAAGGGCCTTCACTTCATCAATTTGCCTCTCAATAGCATCAAATCTTTGGAATAATAATTCCAGGGTGCTTACTGGAATCAATACATTATTTATGCTAGGCAGCTCCAGTATCCCTGGGAAGTGTTCGTCAATGCTCTTATGTTCTTCGAGTTAATTTCACACTTTCAAGGTTCCGGTGTAGTTTATGTCACTTGGCTAGCCTCCAGTCTAAGCATCTATGTGTCAGCAGCCTGCTCCGTCGAGCTACGAAATTCGGCTGACGCACGCACACCTGCGACTAGTGTATCCGTTTTCGGTTCTACACTTGCCGACTAGTCTACTGGCTGAGACAAGCGCTTCGACGATAAGACTCTCCACTTTTTAGGTGAGAGCGTAATAAAAGCGCTTGAGCGACGATTTATCGATGCTTCTATGATATTTACGCGCAGCTTGCTCACCGAATTTTCCTTCATCAATGAGATTTGTGCGGCGTCTACCGATTTTCTCATCACTGAGTTGTTATATTATACTGCCCGCTGTTGTTGACTTGGGTTCATCAACTCAACAGTTGTTGTAGGCACCATACTTTTTGTTGTCAAAACACTTGCTGTGCCGTAGTTTCTCATATACCGTGCAGATTTTTACTTTTCTGTTTGAGCTCTCCCCGCAAATAACACATTTAGACTGACTTATGTTGCTCGAGCTGTTTGAATTTTGGTGGGTCTCGCCGAGATAGAGCTGTGGAGACTAACGCAGGCGCAAAGCAGTCGAATTTTGCATCAAAAATCTGCATTTATTTTCCTAACCTCTCTGTCATAGCACTTTAAATATCGGTTCCCTTACTCTTCAAAAAAGATCCTAGCTGTTTATACCCGTATCACTTGAAGTCTGCAAATGTGATAAGTGCGGAGTTCAAGTCTATCTGAGTCATATCTACGATTCACACTACTTGATCATAAAACAGTCTTCTCTAATACGGGTAACATAGTCTATTCTACTTACCATGGTTCTTAAAATCATGCATGTAATACAATTTAGGAGAAATCATCCTAGAAACGGAAATCAACTGGATTATAAAATTTTTTCGATTTTTCGTTGAGATATCCATTTGTAACTAAGCATATTTAAAAACATTTAAATATCTTGGTGACGAAAATTAGTTATGAAGCAATTACTGAAGTATAATATTGGTTCTCGAATGTAAATTAATATTTTAATCAATTAGAATAACGTTATCTGAATAATATCGAACAACGTTTTTCCACACTAGAAATCCGTGTACATCTAATGGTTGAAATTTTCCCTATTGTTTCAGTTAGAATCTTCATAATATTATTTTCTGGTCTAGTTTCTTCAATTACTTGTTCGTAGTGGCCACTTCAAGAATCTAGCAGTAATATACTGGTAAGACCAACATTTATATAAAAAATGTACTTCAACGAAATTTTAAAAAGATCTACAATAAAAGAATTTGTTCAACATTTTTCTATCAGCTTTAAGTTATTTTTAAATTATATTTAATTATTACTTACCTGGAGTTAATTTTTCAGATTTAGATTTGAACAATTTGAATACTGCAAATTAGCCAGATTTTTCCTTTAAAACAACAAAGAGAGGTGAAAAAAGATTTCCTTCATATGATATCAGTGGCTGTACAGTATAGCTGTGTGTCATTGATAATACAGATTGTACTAGATATTAAATCTGACTTTCGTCTTCCATCGCAAGTGTGTTCCCGGAATGGATTTCCAATTGGAATCCACTTTGACCTGTATTATATGTATTATGAATTTCAATTTCTTTTAATAGCTTTTTTTACATTATTAACAAATGTAAGAGCTTGTTTCTCTAGTTCTGCACTACTTTTAAAAGTTTTTCGAGTAACGAATTAATTTTTCTAATTACAATTCTGTGGACAAATTTAAATTTTGATCATTAATGTTTACAAGCTTTAAATCTATAATCTTCAAACTCTAGATTCTTTTTTGTGTGTAATTCCTAACGACGCAAATCTTGATTATGCACAATAAGACCATTGTTAACAGTAGATTTAATATTTTATAATATTTACAAATTCAAGCAATTTTATTTCTGTATGTACTACCTTGATTGACTGTATGAGCTCAACGTCGAAGCTGACTGATAGAAGATACCTTTTTGTATTTACTTTTCTCATTTTTAAGACTCAAATTTTTTCTTTTCCCACTCCGCCAATAATTCACTACTATATACATTTTTATATATCTTTAGATTAAACGTCTTGTTGCTTCTGCACATTGTTTTGAATCGTATTAATATTATCTATTCTATAACTGTTCTCAATCTTGGTGTTACCATTTCTAATACACTTAATTAGAAATTACGCATACACTCGATTGTTAAAAAGGTCTATGCTTCGTTGTATTCTGTAATATTTGATAAAAAAATCGTTATGCTTTGCACTGAGGAAATTATTAGTGGAAACATTTGTTTTCCCACATTTTGAACATTGCTCTATAGTTTACCAGGATTTTGACAAAGTAAGAGTATCAAATTTACAGGTTGCAAAAATGCTCATGTCAGATTTATGATTGGCTGTATCCCGGTTATTCCTAAAATATTGCCTTGCATGTTATCTAGCTACTTCGTTTAAGTCGGTTTGCTCTTTCCACTAAGCGCCTGCATTCTTTTGGCTGTTTATATTACAAAATTTTATCCGCTTAAATACGTTATCATCTTTACATTTATCTCTCATCTTATAAGATTGATGTTTTTCAACGAGAATTTGAACGTTACTGTCCTCACTCTCTCTCATATTCTGCTCTACGACTAAGGTCTGGAATAGATCGTTTACATAACGAGTGCAAAATTTGATGAATCTGATTTCAGTAACTGATGTGAACTTAGATCGAATTGAGGAATTCAAGATTTGGTTAAGAACTATCCTTCTCGTTCTTGAATGACAAGCATGGAGGACTCTAGTTCGTTTATGGAATCTCACTCCTATGACTGATTTACATCTTCCGTCCCCTATACTTCCTATTCATATGGCTTAGTTTTCACTTTAAATTCCTCTTAAATCCTGGTCGATATTTTAAATATGACTTCTATCTCCTATTTACACGTGGCATAATTATTGTCAACCTTCTCTCTTTCCTTAAATTTTCCCTCGTACTGATATATCGAATTATGCCCTGTCGTACAAATCTCAGAAGCATTGCGTTTACAAACCACATGATACTCTCCACAGACCAAATACGTTCAGAAAGAAGAGACAAAACTGCAGCTAACGGTTCAGACGACTGTTCCGCTAGCGGCCTGGAGACTTAGCCCCATCGCCGTTTAGCCGTGACTTTCACGTTTCATCTCCCCGCCAACTACGATGTGCAATTATCTATGAATAAATATAATTATTGGGCGAATGCTTTATTGACTCTTTATAACCTATTATAATTATAATTAAAGAAGGCATCGCATTATTTAAAAAAATAATAACATACGAGGTCTGTCCGAAAAGTATCGGGCCTACCGTTATATTTTCGTGCTACGTTATTCTTTATCATCTGGTGGGTAGCATCCTTCAAAGTAATCCCCACTTGATTGAATAACACGGTTCAATCGATGTTTCCACTTTTCAAAACAGTCCTGGAACTCACTTTTAGGGGTAGCCTTAAGTACACTCGTCGCATTGTTTTCAACCATTGTTTTGTCATCGAATCGGTGTCCTATGAGTGGTTTTTTCAGTTTTGGAAACAGCCAAAAGTCACAAGTGGCTATGTCAGGACTGTATGGAGGTTGTCGAAGCTATGCGATATTGTGTTTGCTCAAAAACTGCTGCACAAGATTGGATGAATGCGCTGGCGCATTATCGTGATGAAGAAGCCAGTCACCACTTTCCCAAAAGTGCGGCCGTTTTCTTCTTACTGCATCACGCAAACGTTTCAAAATTTGAACGTAGTATTCTTTATTGATTGATGTACAACACCTTCACAATCGAAAAAAACAATCAACATTGACTTAACATTGCTCCGACATTGATGTGCTTTTTTTGGTCTTGGCGATTCAGAATGCTTCCACTGTGAAGATTGTTGTTTTGTTTTAGGATCATAACCATAAACCCATGATTCATAACCTGTAATAACTTTTTTAAGCACATTATCATCATTATTGACCATTTCCAGATTGTCCAGAGCAATTTCTAAGCGAATGTTATTCTGCTCTGCTGTGAGCAATTTTGGGATGAATTTCGGACAAACGCGGTTCATTCCTAAATTTTCGGTTAAAATTTCTGAAATGATAGTTTTGGTATCCTAAGATCTTCTTCTAGTTCTCGCAGAGTCATACGACGATCTTGTTCGGTTGCAAGTCGCACCCGCTCAATATTATCTGCGGTTTTGGTCGTCGAAGGTCGGCCGGAACGAGAATCACTATCGACAGAAGTGCCACCATACTTGAACCGTTTATACCACTCTTTTATTCGTGTTTTACTCATACACTCGCTGCCGAAGGCCTTTTGCATCATTTCAATAGATTCCGAACTCGTTTTTCCGAGTTAAAGCAAAATTTGATGCAAATTCGTTGATCTTGTTTTTCAGACATTTTTGACAATATCAAAATCCGACGAACGCGAAAAAGGCACTGTAAACAAAGACACGCTGCGCATAAACTATACGTCCGGCAGGTGTCAGTAAGTAACTAATAGATTCGTGAGGCTTTACTTTTGACGTTTCTGTCCGGTAGAGGTCGCTCGAATACTATGGCGCGAAGATATAAACGTAAGCCCGATACTTTCCGGACAGACCTCGTAAGTCCGACTTTTATAGCCTCTGTGGTAATAGAGTCATTATATTTGTCTTTTATGACTACAGAGAAAATATTATGGTTTTTATATCTGGTCGATAGGATTTGCCCAACTTTCGGTTTCAAAGTTTTCACATTGCGTATGTCTATAGCCCCAATTTCACTTAATAGCTTTGAAATAGCATTTTCGTCATTGCAGTCTCGCGATATAAAATGTACAATGTTATCTCGTTGATTGGTTAAACATTGTTGGCTCGTGCTTATATTATTTTGTAAGATATACACTACCGTCCATAAAGATTTGCCATCCCCTTGCTGAAATCATCAAAACTTTAGAGTTTTATGGCTCAGTTTCTATAAGAGCTAGAAAATCCTGCGGGGTCTCATTTGCAAGGTCTTGCCAAGACCTTTCTAATGTTGTAAAACAGAATTGATTTTATTTGTTTTTTGTACAACTTGTGACGTCATAAACAAATTGTTTTTTTTTTTAATTTTTTCACATCAACTTCGACCCCGATTTATTTATATAACGGATTCTACGATGGAAAAACTGTATAAGCCATTCGATAGAGCTTTCAAAAAGATACAAAATCCATATCCGGAAAATTTTTTTACCTTTATTTTTTATGAGCTATATGGTGTTTTATACAAAAACAAAGATTTTCAAAAAATGGGCTGTATTTTTTTTATTTTCAACTCTAAAGAAAAAACTCTCAGAAGAAAAAATGTAGTATTTTGCAAGAGCTATCAAATACGCCACTCAGAATTTAAAAAAAAAAATTTTTTTTTTCACGTTTTTTAGAATTAAAATTTTTCTAGAAAAAAAATTGAAATTACATATATTTAATAAAATTAGTAAGTAACTAGTATTTATAACTGAATGGGCTTACAAGCAATGATAACAAGATATATTTATTGTATTCGACGTTTGTAACAGAGGAATTTGCATTGTTTTCATTTATAATGACTTTCTACAGTATTGTGCTCACCGATAATCACAATGATAACAAGATACATTTATTGAACCATAATTTATTACTTACTCAGAATAGATTAACATAATTTAGTTACAATTTTTCTACAAAATTTATTTATTATTACAACGTTTCAATAATAACATAACTATAATAATTTCATTTTTTATAATACTAATAACGCTTGTAATTAATATATTATCATAATCTGAATATAAATTTCAGTTGTAAACAAAAACGAAACAAGACTAATTATTTAAACGTTTTTTTCATCGAAATGTCCACCTTTGTTTGCGATAACTACTTTACAAATTGGAGGCATTCGTGCTACAAGTTTCTCTAAAGTTTCTGCACTTATTTTTTTCCACTCATTTGCTAAGATATTCCAAAGATTCTTCTGGGAAGTAGGTCCTACCTTCCTTACAGCTCTATTTAGATCATCCCACAACAGTTCGATAGGGTTAAGATCAGGAGAGTACGGTGGCCATTCCATCACAACTAATTTTTTTTTCTTCTCGAATTGAGCAAGATAACTTTTACATAACTTTGAAGTATGCTTTGGGTCGTTATCTTGTTGGAACGTAAATTTGCGACCAATTATTCTTTTTCCGGAAGATACAACATTTTTTTCAAGAATTTTTTTGTAACCTTCTTTTTTTAACTTGCCATAAATTTTAAGAAGGTCACCAACCTTAGAACCACCAAAACAACCCCATACCATTACTAAGCCGCCACCATGTTTAACCGAAGCACACATATTTTTCTCTAAATGTTTTTGCTTATTTTTTCTCCGCACAAAACATCTGCGTTTACTACCAAAAACCTTGAATTTGCTCTCATCAGACCACAAAACTTTTTTTCAATCATCAATGGTCCAAATTTTATGTTTTCTGGCCGAAGCCAATCGTTTCTTTTTATTAATCGGTTTTAGTAAAGGCTTTTTAATTGCTATTCGACCGTATAGTCCATCATCATGAAGTCGTCTCTTTATCGTGGTAACACTAAGTTTAACATCATACGCTTTTTGAGTTTCAACAGCAAGTTCGGGTGCCGTGAGTCTTGGATTATGTGTACTTATACTATAAATGTGTTTATCAGTAGCGCTCGTAGTTTTCCTAGGCCTTCCTGAAATTTTTTTGTTTTTGATATTTCGTTGAGTTATGAATTTTTTAATGTTATAATCAACTGTTCTACTTGGAATATTCAAAATTTTGGAAATTTCATTATTACTTTTATTCACTTTATGCAAGGCTACTATCTCAAATCACTCTTCAATGCTTAAGTTTCTTTTTTTCGTCATTTTTAATGAACAAAAAATACATGCATAATTTACTGACTAGATTGGACACATTGATATTTCACTCATTAAAGCTGATAAGAGACTGAATTTCCATACATATTCTCTGCTATATGTATACATTCATGAAAGTCAAGTAAATCAAACCACGTAAACACTCAGTGATTATCACAGTGATTATCGGTGAGCACAATACTGTAGAAAGTCATTAAAAATGAAAACAATGCAAATTCCTCTGTTACAAACGTCGAATACAATAAATATATCTTGTTATCATTGCTTGTAAGCCCATTCAGTTATAAATACTAGTTACTTACTAATTTTATTAAATATATGTAATTTCAGTTTTTTTTCTAGAAAAATTTTAATTCTAAAAAACGTGAAAAAAAAAAATTTTTTTTTTTAAATTCTGAGTGGCATATTTGATAGCTCTTGCAAAATACTACATTTTTTCTTCTGAGAGTTTTTTCTTTAGAGTTGAAAATAAAAAAAATACAGCCCATTTTTTGAAAATCTTTGTTTTTGTATAAAACACCATATAGCTCATAAAAAATAAAGGTAAAAAAATTTTCCGGATATGGATTTTGTATCTTTTTGAAAGCTCTATCGAATGGCTTATACAGTTTTTCCATCGTAGAATCCGTTATATAAATAAATCGGGGTCGAAGTTGATGTGAAAAAATTAAAAAAAAAAACAATTTGTTTATGACGTCACAAGTTGTACAAAAAACAAATAAAATTAATTCTGTTTTACAACATTAGAAAGGTCTTGGCAAGACCTTTCAAATGAGATCCCGCAGGATTTTCCAGCTTTTATAGAAACTGAGCCATAAAACTCTAAAGTTTTGATGATTTCAGCAAGGGGATGGCAAATCTTTATGGACGGTAGTGTATTTTGCAGGTTCTAATGAAGAATTACCGCTGGCGGTTTCACTACTTGAGCTTGGGTTTTTATAATCTTCTGGTCTTCGATATTAGTTAATTAGTCCTGTCGGTGGTAACAAAAAGAACAATTCATCATCTACTGATGTTTTCGAAAAGTGTAATTCTACAGGGCTCTTGTTACTGATTTCTGATTCTTCGGGTATGCCCTCAAGCCCTTCGAATCTTACCATAAGTCGAGGTCCTTTAACCATGGGAGTACTTCTGGCTCCCGGTATTCCTGTTTTAATATTTGGGGTTACCGATATCTCTTGATATCGTGGCTGCCTTAAAGTTTCTTCAACTTCCTCAATTATTTCAGGACTTGCTCCTTTAGTCGTATCTGAGAGACGTTGATTTTCATCTTTGTCCAGACGGTCTCAGTCCGAGTCACTGTCATGTTCTAGATGGGTTTCCATTAATTTTTGCGAATCTTCTACTAATTTCGTTATTCTATTCGCCATTACCTCATCAGAATCATTTATTTCATCATATGGGTCAAGGTTCCATAGTTTCTCTTGTAGCTCTCGCGGTGGCTCGTCCCCATCTGAGAAATGAGAAGGCATTTCTATAGTTCGGTTGTCCCGCGCAAGACCCATATCATCCCAATAATACGATTCATTATCTAAACTTTTATGGCGTCGAATTTTTATGCTGATTTCCACACTTCGTTTGCCTATAAACTAATCCTCTATGCCGAGGCTCGTTCTTCGCATCTTTTAGTAGAACTTTCATTTTCTGCTAACTCATCTTCTCCAGAGTTCCCGCTGGTTTGAGGTCCACTAACTTCTAACTCTATTCATTCAGTAAATTCCGATATATCACTCTGAACTTCATCACTTGAGTTGTCCCCTTCCGTTTCGGTTTCTTTCCTTAGCCCACTACGTCGCGGGTCTTCTATTAGGGCTCTGTCATCCGTACTGTCTTAGATATTTTTCGGATCTTTATCCTCCATCCTAGTTGAGGATAACAAGGACCCCAGAGGGGAACTTGCCTATTTCATGCCAATCTCGTTATCAGAATCCGAAACAGTGGCACTAATGCTTTCCCTCTCCAGTCGATCTAAAATGTCCTGTACTCGTTTGTGTCGACCACTCGGCATAAATTGTCCAAAAGACGAATCTTTAATAAGCTCGTTGCTATCAACCTCCCGAGTGGGCCTCCCGAAAGCGAGAGTCTAATCAAGCATACGGTTGCACAAAAAAAGAAAATGGTCCGTCACGTAACAAAAGTATTGCATTAATAATTTAATAACATGTGTTTTTTTTTTTTTTTTTTATTTAACGTCGCTCTGTTTATGCACTTATCAGTGCTAATCAGCGGCGGAGGCTTGCAATGTGTTTTGAGAACAAAGCACATGAAACTTTTTTCAGTGGTGTTTGTATCAATCAGCAGGGACTGGGAATCGAACCCGGGCCTATCGGGTGCAAGTCCGTCGCCCTACCAACTGAGCCATTACAGGCCTCACAAATAATGTTGTTGAGAGTATACCCTTTTACTACATACAGTACCGTTCAATAACATTCACCACGCTGTTGACTAAAAATCCAACACTTTAAAGTTTTCTATTGACTTAGGATAGTTGTAAAAAACCCTGTGGGTACTCATTTATAGGATTTTCTAGTATATATCAAGTGACGTGAACTACATGTTTGTTTTTTAATTTCTTTTCCAAAACTATGATGTCAGAAGTAAAAAATAAAATTGACTTTATCTAATCTCTCTCTCTCTCTCTCTCTCTCTCTCTCTCTCTCTCTCTCTCTCTCTCTCACTAAATTATAATCAATAACTGTGAATCCTATTCGCGCGTGTTAGTCTTTCGGTCCATAAAAGACTGTAGTTTTTACTAATTAAATTTTGTTAATTTTATTCGCCGTTTACGTCATTTCATTTCCTAATAGTAAATAGATCTACAAAGGCTTAAGTCTTAATCCGATATCGTCTAGAGGATTAGGCGGATTAAGCATTAAGTCATTCATACTGAAGATAGATCGAGTATCACCAGTCAAGTGACTTAAGGTGATTTCAACTCGGTTGAAAAGAAGACACTGAAACGAAAGTATCGAACATAAAGGCAAATACACGTATAATCATACGTGTTTAACGGTCCGGCGGTTAGCTCTGCATCGTGGGAGTTTGTGCGATAATAAATTTCTCATTTTGTAGGATAACCACTCCATTATAGTTTATAAATGGTTTTTTATTATGAAAATGTGACAACTTTTCTCTTTAGAGTTTTTTAGCATATTTTCCCACATATAACGATTTGATTCGTAACATGTGTTTTTTAATAAAATACGATATAACTCAAAAAAATCGTATGATAAAAAATTTCTTGAACATGAGTTTTATAGCATTTGGGACAAGCTTTCAAATGGTAAAGACAGATTTTTCCTCCCATAACTTTCCTTTAAATTATATCGCATCAAAGTTGGAAAAACAAATCAATTTCATCTTTTACTTCTGATGTCATAGTTTTGGAAAAAAAATTAAAAAAACAGACATGTAATTTACGCCACTTGATATATACCAGAAAACTCTACAAAATAAGTATCCACAGAGTTTTTTTACAACTACCTTAAGTCGAGATATAAAACTTGCGACGAGGGGAGGGGATAAAATAAGTGTAGTCGATTCTTCCGGCCTCGACCGCCGCCAGCGGCGCAGTCAGCCGATGTTCGCAGCTTTTATTTTGTTTGGGCGCCAGCTACCGTGTCCTCGCGTTAGGAGGGCAGGTAGCGCTGCAGCATCGGCTGGGTTCTGGTCGCTGTAGTTGTCGGGTGGTTCCGTTGTCTCCTCCCTCTTCGTCGTACTGTGTTGACCTCGCGCGGTCTCCTACAGGAGGTTAGAAAGAAAAGCAGCGCGAAGTCTTAGACTGAATCATTTGAGTGAGAATCAAACGGAAAAAGGGGACAACGGGACAACAACGGGTGTTTAACCACCCACGGCTGCGGCTCAGCGGCTAGTCAGAATGTTCGGGACATGAGGCTCTTGTCTCAGCAGCGGGTACATCGGAGTGGCGTCACAGGAGGTCTCGTTGACGATCCAAAGGCAGGGGAGGATCCGGATCGACCAGTTACATGGCTGTGAAGCGATGTCGAAGTAGCAATTTATCAACGCGTCCAGTAATCTCGGGGGACCGACCGCGAAAGCTACGGGGGATGGGGTAATTAAACGGGCAAAGTCAATGACAACATTAATTTAATAAGGATTTGATTTTATTGAGCCAATTTATTCCCCCGGGTCAGCCTAAGGTCAGTCGTTTGCGGTGGTCTATTTAATCTAACCTGGTAAGAGCGCGAGTGGCGCACCATGACGCGACTTCCACTTACGTTGACGAAGGTTGACGTGGATGCTTCTAGAGATTACAAGGCGATTACGTAACGTTGGACTACTTATTTCGACGCGCGAGAGCTCATAAAGTTCGTTCAGGGAATCAGTAATGAATTTACATACACGCGGGGAATTGTCCGGGCGCACGAAGTTCAGACGATACTCGATCGATGTTTAGCATTTCGCAACAAAATTCGTATAACGAAAATTAGAGGCTAGTGATACACGTATGGAAAATTCGTCGGTCGAGTGAAGGTCAGGCGCTATCCGTGTAATGCATATAAGTCCGACCGATCTCACAAAGGAATTTCGTCAACACAACAAGCGTATGAAAACTCGTCACCCGCGCGAAGGTCATACGGCGCTCGTTCGACGTTTGGCAATGTACAATGGATAGTCACACAAAGAAAAGCGACGATAAACTAACGCGCATACGGGGGATCGACCGGTCGCACGAAGGTCAGGCTTTGTCTGCTCGGTATCCGGCAATTCACTGAAAATCGCTTAAAGAAGATCGGCAATAAATCGGCAAAAGGCTCGCTTATTATTGGGCAAATCAATAAAAGATTAGGCAGGGGATCGACGGCGAATAGACGCGCGTGCGAAGAATTTGTTATTCAGACAGCACTCAATATGACGGTATAACAAAGAAAATAGCCCGAATAAGGTCGGTGACGAAAGATGCGCGCGTGAGGGAATTCATTGGACGCGCGAAGGTCATGCGGCACTCCCGATAACGCGGATGTCTAAGCGATCGCGAGATTTTTAAGAAAAAGAGAGAGCGTACTCACTTTTGCGTTTGCTGGACTTTGTTGAGATCGCGACCACGGCTACTGCCGCTATTGTCGCCGTAGCTATCGCTACCGCTACTGCCGTTGCTCCCGCCGTTACTGCTACTACTCGTTGCTGCTGTTGCTGGTTGCTGCTTTGTTTGCTGCTTGCTCACTCATTCGCGAATTCAGGTCTCCGGTCGGCTTCACAGTTCAGCGGCTACTCGGCAACTACTCGCGTATTCAGCTACTCGGCAACTACTCGCGTATTCAGCTACTCGGCTACTAGGCAACTCCGCAACTGACGCGGCGTTTTTCGGTGGTGCATCGCTTCTCTTTGCTTACCTCCCCTTCATATTCACCTGATTAGTCGGTCTGTTGCTAAGCCGGATGTCAGCGCCGTCTATTTTATTAATTTATGCCCGCGTAATTTTGCTATTGGCTAATTCTTGGCGCCTAATTTTCTTACTGGTTGCACTGATAGCGTCGAACTACCCCTAAGCTGTTACCGAATGGCTAATTAATTGTGGGCGTCGGTCAGTCTCGCGTCGTTATTGGCTATCCTTATCTAACAGCCGCTCGTCAGTCCTACCGATTCCCCTTGCTCGCGTCCGATCGGTCTTGTATCAGTTGTCTCACTCGCTCTCACGCGCTCGGTTGCCCCTCCTTTGGTCTAGCTAAGTCTGCTCTAGTTAGACGGCGGTTTGAGATGAGATGATCTTAGCTGGAATCTTTATTGACGTCCAGCTTCCTGGGGGAGTGTCGGTCCGGGTCGTGAGTGCGTGAAAGGTTGTACGCGGGCGTAAGGGTCGTGCGCATCGGTTTGGTAGAACTTCAGAGATGGTAAATCGTGAGATCTCGGAAGTGTGTGGGTGGGCTATGCGGCAACAGCTATTCGGTCGCATGTTTTTATCGGGAGCAGGGCTGGCATAAGGTAAGATGATTTTTGAGTGATGACGCATCATCACAAACTTTAAATGTTAGATTTTTAGTCAAAAGGGTGGTCAATGTTATTAGTATTGTATAAATTGTTCTACTACTAAAAGGTCTCGATAGTAAGATATTGTAACTTAAATTATGGCATATTGAAATATTGTAGTCTTTTTAATCTATCCAATTACTTTGTCGTTTATTTTTATGTCTTGAAAATCTTTTTTCTCTGCAACGTTTTCGCTAGGGCAGCGTATTCATTTATTTCAAATTGAAAAATATTTTTTCATAGTAAAAAAACACTGTAGAAAATTATTATAATATTGATTTCAGTTTTGAATCTAATAGAACAAAAATAATATTATAATAGTAGTGAGGATTCAATTTATCCAAAATATCTTTTTAAATAAGGGCATTAATAACAGATTATGTTCTCTTACCAGATCTGAAGCAAAAAAACTATGAACTCCATAGAAGTATAATTCAAATAACTGTCTAATGTAAAGTAAAATAATGTTCACGTCTTCTTCTAAAAATTTAATAGCTTGTACGTATTTCATGCATACTTTAAGAACGCCAAGAGTTGTATTTGTTATAATAGGTCTTGAGCTTTTTGATACTCTCAAGATACTTTTTAGATAAAAGTCATTTTGATTAGTCTGTTCCAGGTCATCTTCTATATCCCCATCATCCGAATCCTCAGAAAATTGATGTTTGCATGTAATCTATAAAAATGAAAATCAATATAAAATATAATGATTATTAATTTTTTTCAGAGATTGACAAAATTCTATACATTTAATTACTTATGAAATTTAAGAGGATAGAATTTTCATAAGACTAATAATAATTCGATAAAGAAAACATTCTAAATAAATAAATGATGCCTCTAAAAATAGAGATATGTTCAAAAATATATGAATCCACCTGTCTATATCTTCTAGGATTATAAGACCTCTAAACTTGTTTAGTTGGTCACACACTTTCTTGTTCCGAATTTATATCTATCTTATGAAGGTAACTGAAAAACGACCTATATCCGGTGAGCATTTAAATCAAATGGACCAATCCGTGTCTCTTGTTCATTCGCTACATTACATCGAGGATAATGCAGTGGGTTTAACGGCGCTTCTTATCAAAGCCTCATCTTTTCTAACACTCTTCGATAATCTTCTAGAGCATCGTTCGCTGTTCAATTTCTGGTCTTAAATCATTGGTTATCCCCTATTGTACTCCTACGTTCTCTTGGTCACCAGCAGGTTAATAAGCAGTTGTTTTGCTGTTACCGACAAAACGATATCTGATACTGTTTGTAAAGCGCGTGTCACTTTTAGCGCAGCCATCCTGCAGGCTTAACGATAAAAGGTTTCACAGTTGATATTCTGTATCATGACTTCAGTCTAGATTAATATTTCAGAAAGAAGAACGGAATTTCCCACTGATGTTAATAATATCCTTGGTAGTTGTTTTGATCTCTAATATTGAACATAATATCTATCAGTACCCAAGCTATTCCAGCTACTTTTAATCCCACATTTAAATCTTCTCTGAAAGAGAGCTTTGCATCGATAGAATTTCTAGGGATGTTATCAGCCCACCATATTTGTTCGTCTTCAACTCTAACATTAGCGTGAAGCTTTCGCTTGCCGCAAAAAATTATTAATATTTCCATTTTTTCTGTTACCAAGTTCAATTTATAATCTAAGTTATAATTTATAATTTTAGTTATATTTATAATTCAATTTATAATTTAAGTTATTTTGGGACGATATCCATTACCTGCCATGCGAAGTGCTTCATTACGTCAATATTATTTTGGCTATCACGATTAATGCAACATCGTTTGCAAACACCATCATTGAGACTTTATTTGGAAGTAGTTGCTGCAGCAGGTTATCGTACACCATATTCCGTAATAACAAAACTAATACCGAGTCCTGTCGCACACCAGCTGTGATAATATAAGTGTGTATCTTCTTCCGTATTCTCTATGACGTACAGTCTAACATTGCAGGGGTTTCCTTATTCACTACAATTCTAGTTTAATGTCAAATCATTTGATCGAGTTGAAGACGTTTCATATATCCAGAGCCAATATTGCACATATTATTTTGGTGCATTAACTGCCATTTGTCAGCAGCTAAAGTGACAACTTGAACTATGGCATGAATCGTCGATCGGCTCTTCCAGAAACCGAACTGATCTTCGGATAGATCATCAACCTTCGTTGAGGATACCTCTAAACTTATTGTATAATTTTTTTTCAGATTATAACAATATTTAAATCATATTTGAAGGACTAATCCAAATATACGATCGTAAACAATTTTACACAAGTGAGTTAAAACATCTTATAAGCATTTGTAATTTTTGTTGCAATATACTCAATAAAGACAAATAAAAAAGAGCTGAAAGAGATGGATGATGGAAATATAGGTTTATTTACAGATACTAGAGATGGAAGAATTAACTGTTAATGCTAGATTGGTCGGATAGAAAAATATAAAGAGATAAAAATTGTACATGTGATATAAAAATTAAATTGACAAAGATACAGGTACAAATAGTAGATCACAAAGCTTAACAAATAGTTTGTTATATTGTAATAAAACTAAAAAAGAAGCTGATAATTAAAAAAAATAATTTCATAAAATCAAAAAAGAAGTAAATCATTTATATAACAAATTATATTGCTCTCACGGTAATTTCATATTTATAATTAATACATATATGCTGAACATCTTTAAAAAAATATTGCTGAAATTTTACTGAATATCATCTTATTTATGATGATTTCTTAAAAGTAGTTAGGAAAGAAAAAGAATTCCTATAGGCTACGAAGATAAATCTTGTTAAAAATTATAGTGCTCCAATGCTGTTGCTTATCGATGACTTCTAAAAGGAGCTGATAACCTCCATGATTCTGAGAAAGTGTCTGATCAATTGCAAATTCAATCCTCTATTAGTGCATTTAAAGCAATGGACAAGGTTGTTAATAGCTGCTTTTCTATGAAAAAATTTTCAGTAGATCTATATTTACGTTTTTAGGAATTGAAAACATATTTTTATGCTGTATTAAATGATTTGAAAACACTCAAATTACGTATGATATTAAATTATATGGAGTAATGTGTTCAATTTATAGATAACGAAAGATTAGGTATATAATAGAAAAAAGCTGCCTACCAATCAATCACGAAGTTAATAAATTTTTAATGATTTCAGTAATCTATATACATACACACATACACGCACACACACATACATACACTTACACACACATATAATTATAAACACCCACACATAATAATAATACATAATAATAGAACTTATAAGAAAAAAGAACGAAAGCGTATTTATTTGTATAAACACAGAATACGTTTCTTAGTCGAAGCGCAAAACACAACTAGCTGGAAAATAAGCAGAACAAAATCAACAATCAACATTATCCCCTCCTCTTTTGAGATTGTCGTCCCGACAATCTGAGAATCAAAGAACGAAATCATCTCTTTCAACCAGATTGATCCTTGATTGGTGGTCAATGGACCCGTCTCTTGAAATGGTCCATCTTAAAATAATGGTGAAATCTAAAAATCTTCTACTTCTTAAGTGGGTTGATCCTCAACGTGACTAATCACAGGATTCGTCTCTTAAGAATATAAAATTATTCGATTAGGTATCATCAGATCATTATCGGTGAATATCATCTAACCATCATCGGTGAACATAATCTTTGTAAGTAGATCTTGGACAGAAGTGGGGATTTGACATGTCATGGTACCACAACTTTGTCCCTGCTTTGGCATTTGCTCTATAGCTCGGGGGAAAACCACAACTCAAAAACCATGAGCAGAGCAGAAGAAATTACGTGTTGTGATATGTCGCTAATCGGTCAATGTGGATAATGTTCTGTTTGTGTTTTTTTGATGCAGAAAACAACATCGTTGATCTTCTTGACGATCTTATATGGTCCTTTCCAATCACTTTGAAGTTTAGGAGTTTTACTCTTTACTCGTCGAAGATTGAAAAATAAAACTTTTTAACCGTCTTGAAAATTAGTGTGTCGAGCTGTTCGGTTGAAGTATTTCTTTGTTCGCAGGGATGACATTTTGATGTTTCATCTGATACAGAGGTGAATTTTGTTGAGTGTTGTCTTCAATTTTTAAATGTATTTGCCAAAACTTATCGATTCGTTAGGTATAGGATGGAAAACTACGAATTAGATCAAGGGGAAGACGTAAATCGTTACCAGTCATCGTCTCAGCTCGGGGCGCAACTCGTCATTACGTGTACGAGGTCTGTCCGGAAAGTATCGGGCCTACGTTTATATCTTCGCACCATAGTGTTCGAGCGACCTCTACCGGACAGAAACGTCAACAGTAAAGCCTCACGAATCTATTGGTTACTTACTGACACCTGCCGGACGTATAATTTATGTACAGCGTGTCTTTGTTTCCAGTGCCTTTTTCGTGTTCGTCGGATTTTGATATTGTCAAAAATGACTGAAAAACAAGATCAACGAATTTGCATCAAATTTTGCTTTTAAACGAGTTCGGAATCTATTGAAATGATGCAAAAGGCCTTCGGCAGCGAGTGTATGAGCAAAACACGAATAAAAGAGTGGTATAAACGGTTCAAGGATGGTCGCACTTCTGTCGATAGTAATTCTCATTCCGGTCGACCTTCGACGACCAAAACCGCAGATAATATTGAGCGGATGCGACTTGCAACCGAACAAGATCGTCGTATGACTCTGCGAGAACTAGAAGAAGATCTTGGGATACCAAAACTATCATTTCAGAAATTTTAACCGAAAATTTAGGAATGAACCGCGTTTGTCCGAAATTCATCCCAAAATTGCTCACAGCAGAGCAGAATAACATTCGCTTAGAAATTGCTCTGGACAATCTGGAAATGGTCAATAATGATGATAATGTGCTTGAAAAAGTTATTACAGGTTATGAATCATGGGTTTATGGTTATGATCCTGAAACAAAACAACAATCTTCACAGTGGAAGCATTCTGAATCGCCAAGACCAAAAAAAGCACATCAATGTCGGAGCAATGTTAAGTCAATGTTGATTGTTTTTTGCGATTGTGAAGGTGTTGTACATCAATCAATAAAGAATACTACGTTCAAATTTTGAAACGTTTGCGTGATGCAGTAAGAAGAAAACGGCCGCACTTTTGAGAAAGTAGTGACTGGCTTCTTCATCACGATAATGTGCCAGCGCATTCATCCAATTTGTGCAGCAATTTTTGAGCAAACACCATATCGCATAGCTTCGACAACCTCAATACAGTCCTGACATAGCCCCTTGTGACTTTTGGCTGTTTCCAAAACTAAAAAAACCACTCAAAGGACACCGATTCGATGACAAAACAACGGTTGAAAACAATGCGACGAGTGTACTTAAGGCTATCCCTAAAAATGAGTTCCAGGACTGTTTTGAAAAGTGGAAACATCGATGGAACCGTGTTATTCAATCGAGTGGGGATTACTTTGACGGATGCCACCCACCAGATGATAAAGAATAACGCTAGCACGAAAATATAAAGGTAGGCCCGATACTTTCCGGACAGACCTCGTATAGAAGATCTGTAAGCTAAAAGATATAGTGACACCCAGCGATCTCAATCTTTCTGGTTGTCTGATATATATTTAGCCAAATAGTTGAGCATAGTTTTATTTTGTCTTTCTACTCGTCATCTACAACAACTAATAAATCCCAATGAGATGAATACATTTTCACGTATTCATTGTAAGAAGAAATATCCTACTACGCCAACTTAACCCCTCTCTTTTTACTATCTCAGATGATTCGAATTACATCATCCTGACATTGCCGATTTCGCCAAATGTCATTAGGTATTTTCTGGAAAATAATGCATCTTACATAATCATCAGTAGCATATCTTGATTCTACATTAAAACAGTATATATAAGAGGAATTTTCACAAGGTCGTCTAGACAGTCTATCTGTATTTCCGTGGGAAGTGCCTTTACGATGAAGAATTTTGAAATCACACTGATCTATTTTTCCTACCTATTAACCATCTGATTAATTGATTGTATAAATTTTTAAAGAAAATAAGCGATGTCAATGCAGAGTGATCAGTATGAATAGAGAAAGGCCTACCGCATAAATACTAATGGAAATTTTAAACTACATCGACTATTGCTAATAGTTTTCGTCGAGTAACGCAATAATTTCTCTCAGCTTTCGTCAGAACACGGCTATAATAGCTTATTACTCTTTCTATGCCATCTTGAATTTGTGATAAAAGAGTTCCTATTCCTGGATCTGAAGCGTCTGTATCTAAAATAAAAGGTAGTCCTACACGAGGAAAAGCTAAAATTGGTATAATTGATAGAACCTTTTTCAGTTACTTGTCCAATGAAATTTAGCTTTTTTGTCAGTCAACTGATAAAGAGGTTTAGCAATTGAAGAAAAATCTTTAATTAAACGCCTATAATAACCAGAAAAATCAGTAAAACCTTTAACTTGTTTTTTACATGAAGGAACTGGCCAATAAACTATAGCTTCAATCTTTTTAGGATCTGTTTTCTTAACACTTTCTGAAACGATATTTTCTTAAGTATTCTACCTCGCGTTGAAAGAAAACACATTTTTTCTTATTTAATTTTAAATTAGTATTTTGAATCCTAATGAAAAATGTACGCAAATTTCCTAACATCTCATCAAACGATTTTACCATAACCATAACATCGTCCAGGTAAATCAATCAAGCGTCGTCTAAACAATCCCGTAGTAACTTCTCCATTAATCTTTTAAAAGTAGACTGAGCGTTACATAACCTAAAAGTCATGACAATAAATTGTCACAAACCATTTGCAATTAAAAAAGCTGTTTTTTGTCTATCTTCCGGATGAATCTTGACCTACCAGTATCCACTCTTAAGATCTAAAGTGGAGAACCAGGATTTACCAGATAATTTATCCAACGTGTGTTTGACCCTAAGTATGGATAAGAAACTTTAATCGTATTTTCATTCAACTAGCATATACTGCTGAGGGCGTGAAGGGTGTGAGGGTCCTTGCATAACTTCTTTATCCTTCTTTCTGTTCATCTCTCTCTTCTATCTCTCTGTCTCGCTACACCTCAAAAAAGAAAAAGGCCAGCATGAGTATGTGCTCTCAACGCACACGCTCACAGCTTGGCACGGCGCGCGGACCTCGGTGAGGGCCCGACGACAGAACGACGATCATGCCGCGATTTTCCGTCACAATATATATATAAATTTTTTTTATAAAATTTAATCTGTGAACTGTTAAGCAGTGCAGAATAATATATTATTTCATGTTAACTTTTTTGAAATAATTAATTTTTTGTACTGATATATACACATTTCAGAGCTTGAATTTGATAAGTAATTTTTCTGTTGTATTTAAGATGATGCATTCATACAGTTAATTAAAATTAATGCACTTTTAAAATTAAACACTTTCGATAATCTGAGTGAGTTATTGTATTTTTTACTGTATGTTTTTTCACTCCTTTTACCTTTTTCAAGGGATCCTTATTTATTATTTCGATACTGTATAGTTTACTTCGAATCCACTGTACTTCCTCATAATAGCAGCATTGCACTCATCCTTCATAACAGCAAGAACTTTTTTTCTTAGCTAGAGGCATTCCAAATTGATTATCAGCAGGATAGTCCGATGTGTCAAATTTATCAATGTCTACTTTCATGATCTCATACATATCGACATCTTGAATTTCATAAATGAGGCTGTCAGTATCAGTATAAAGTAATTTACATTTTTCACCAATTCGTTGCTTCATGTAACCATAATGAAAGTCGTAGACTAATGTTTTTGAAAGATCTAATACACATAGACCGATGTATATAGGTTTTTTAATACTGATAGTTGTCCAGGATAATTGAATAGCAGCTAAATTTTCATGAAAGATGGAACTATTATGGAAATTTGGTTGGGCAATTCGAGCTTCAGCGTCATATCTACCACCCCATTGATTGATCAGTTTGACATCTTTTCGTTCTCTTTCATCTTCCATCGTTTTTCCATATACTGCATTAATCATAAGCTTGTAAAATAATTTTTCAAACTCATTTTTAGCTTGCTTTTTTTTCAGTATTTAAATCAACATATGGTTTCAGCCATTGTTTTTGTATGAATTCTAGCGCTCTATATATCTTTTTGAGTTTTAGTCCATATTTGAGAACTTGTTTTAACGCTCTATAATGAATAACATATCGTTCTTTATCATAAAGCGTTGTCAAAAGTTTTTTCTGTTTTGATCCGGGTGGTTTAGTATGTTCAGGACAAAGAGGTAGGTCTTTATGATCATCATGCAGCTCTTGTGGATACACAATATGTAGATCTACTTCTAAAATATAGCCTACGTCGCTATCATCAATGATATTGAAAAATTTGACATATCCACATTTGAAACCCATTTGAAGCCCTCAAATGGTAGTGATTGAGTCATAGCCCAACCATAAAGGTTATAACGAGTTGAGTCTCGTTATGTCTCTCTCTTCCCTTAAGCCAATTATAATTTATTAATAACTTACGTATTTTTCTTATGTATTTTTCCTATCTAGCCGCAGCTGCTGATGCTGCACGAGGTAAGTGAGATAGCGCCGAGCAGAGAGAGAGAACCGCGTGTATGCGTGAGTGCATGGACGCACGAGTGTCGCGCGCGTTTGCCTAATTGGCTAAGACGCGCCGCTGCCGAATAGCCAACGAGAGAGAGGGAGACCTCTTCCACGTGCGAGGAACAATTAGCTGCCCGCCTTCGCGAAGAACGCAAGCCTGGCCATCATCGCGCGATCGGTAGGTGCCCTGTGCTACGTGGCTAGTTTTTTCATCGATAAGGACCGAGAGTGCAGTGTGTGCGCAATTGAGTGAAAGACCGAGGCACCAAGTGCATCCTGCGGTCTGCATGTGCGTGCGTGCGTGCTGACAACCGTTGATCAGGCCGAGGGAGCTGCCTCGTGGCTGAATACCTGCATGTATTGGAAGCAGGCTCGAGGCTACTGCGAAGCCGACGTGTAAGTGCCTGCTCGATCATAAGTCTCTCTCTCGCTCGCTTCCTGCTTGTCTCTCTCACGGCGCATGTCACTTGTATGCTTTCGCTATTACCTTCGTTTTAGTAAACGCTATTTCTGCTAACCACTGTGTCTTTCCTTTCGGCATTCTCCTCTCCCGCGCTATAAATGCGCTGACTCGTACTGTCTGCTACTATCTGACCTGCGACGCTCTCCGCGGGCCGAAGGCAAGGATGCCTTCAAGTGGCATGGCTGAGCCACTGGGCTGAGTCCCGCGTGACCCCATAACGAGCTACCAACAAGCTGAGTAGCTACCTAGCAACACCCTCCTCGGGGAAGTCTGAATCCCCGTTACAAGGTTGTTTACGTCATAATACATTAAAAATTTGTTTGGCTCATCCTTATTGAATTCTTCACCCATATATTTATTGTTTGCTTTTGAAAATCTATTGCAGCATTGACTAATACCTCCAGGAATACCTTTTTGAATGAATAAAACCATATCTATATCTATTAATAGATCAAGATTCATATTTGTATATTTTAACATCGCGTTCCATGTTAATCCAGGGGTAATGTAATAATAAGCAGGATCGAGATCATATGCATTCTTACAGGTTGATCGAAAATTCTCAAAAATATTAACTAGTAAAAGTACATCAGTTTTCAGATAGAGATCAGAATACATTCCTAAATCTATTTTCTTCCAAATACTACCGAAAATATTCCATACGTTTTGAGCATGCTTATATTCTTCAGTAGGAATATCACTATCTGTCAATTAACTATGAAATTTTTCAATAGATGGTAACTCTGTCTTAGTTAGTCTATTTAAATTTTGGATGTATTCATATGGGAAAACTCCTTTTCTTTTGAGTAAATTAATCTGTTCTTAAGTGTAATTATCTTTCTGAAATTCTCTCTGTACAATATCTAGCTAAGGTAAATAATATGCTAATTTATCTAGAGATGTAGGCATAAATCGAAAGGAATTCAATGAAACGAAAGCTAATTCGACTGTTTGTAACTTCATTTGTGAAGGATATGTATCGCTCCTTGTTTTCAGCGAGAACAGAGATCTTTCCTTCAAGTTCTGAGTTAGTAGCAATTTCTGTTATAATAAAATGTGAGTAATAGCCTGTAAAGTTATGAAATACGACTGGTATGAAATCAGCATTTTTATAATTCAAATTGAAATGATTGTGAGCTGCACCTCTAAATTTTCCTGTTAAATGACAATGATCACGAACTCGTTTTTGGTTATCTTGAAAATATTGGTTGCAAATATGACATCTTCTTGCCGTTTTGAATGCCTGTTCATTAATAAATGATAAATCCATTTTTATTGCATTATTATATATCTTTTCTAACTCAATCACTAGGGACTTCAATTGCTTTATAAACCATAATGCTGGTGATTCGTCGTCATTTAATTTTTTTCTATATGACTTATATATCGACTTACTATCATCATAACGGCATTTTACATATAATCCAATGCTATAGGCTTCATGTTCTTGGAAACTATGTCTCTTAAAATTGAGATTTCTATTCGGATCTTCTATAGGTTTTAACAGACATTCGAAATCAGCGTATATAATAAATGGAACTTCCTCTTTATGCTTAAAATTTTTAAATTCTAAAGTAGCATCGTCAGGTAAATTAATCGGACACTTATTTATTTTGGAACAGTCAACTTCATGAGATTTCAAATTTTCCTCGTTAGTAAAATAATGAAGGCAACATTCGCAAAGATAAATTTTTTCAGTATGTTGAGTAACTTGTCTCCGAAGGAGAGCAGATAAAGTTTTAATCCATACGTAGTGAGTTTCTAATTTGAATTTTTCATCATCTATTGATATTCGTGGTCTATTAGTATCATTTTCATCAATATATTCGTTTTGTATTAAGAGTAAGTTCACATGTTTAGTTTGTTTTAATTTCGTTATATAGCTCGGTGAGACTTCATATTTTGATCCATATTTTTTTAGTATATATAAATTTACACTTATATTATTCAACTTTTCAAATTTAGGTATACTTTTTATTTTTACAGGGAAGCTTATACCATCAAAATTCAGTTCATTCTCCTAGGGCTTGTACTTAATTACTCTGTTTGGATTTCTTTCAACTATATGAAGGCATGAAAGTATAGCCCATTTTAAACATTCATTGTCTTCATTTTTAACATTAACATAGGCTCTGTTATTATCTATGCTTGACGGTAATGGTATATATGAGCATGGTTTAAATGGATTATACTTATTTATATTAATAGTGAGACAAACAATAGTTTTTAACGACCAGCCTGAGTCTCTTTCTTGAAATTTTTCGATTTGTTTAAGTATAATATCTTTAACGTTCTTTTGAAACCATCTATCAAGATCAGTAGTCTTATAAATGCAAATATTTTCTGTATTGAAATACTTTATTAGAATATCTTCTTCTTGATTTTTCTTTATGATAAATTGTGATGTCATTTCTGTATATATTTTTAAGTTATTGTGGATAGCAAGAAATTGAGGTACTTTAATTTGTAAAAGTTGATTTGCGGCAACTAGAAATGTTTTTATATCTTGTAACGGGGGGGATAAATCTGCAAAATGAGAAATTTATTTAACAGTAAACTCCCACGATGCAGAGCAAACCGCCGTTCCGTTAACACGTATGTTAATACGTGTATTCGCCTTAACGTCAGCTGACTTAACTTAGTTGTCTTCGATCAAGCAGAGTTGAACTCACCTTAAGTCACGTGCCTTGTGATACTTGATGAGTTTTAAGTGTAATCGACTTTGCTCCTAATCCACTTAATCCCCTAGCTATAATCGGATTAAAACCTAAGCCTTTTTCAATTGTTTAAACTATTAGGAAAAATTATATGACGAAATCGGCGAATAAGTTTAATAGATTTTATTAATAAAAAATCTATACAGTCTTTGTCGGGCCGAAAGACTGACGCACGCGAATAGGATTTACAATTAAATAACTTTCGGTGAGAAAGAGAGAGAGAGAAGATACGAATATTGGCGCGATCTAACGCTCGACGCGAATACAAAAAATTAACGCTGATACGGTTGGGCAAAATACCAAAAGTATTTTGTCACGCGATAATTAAGGGAGGTGCACCTACCCTTCGGTGCAATTACGGTGATCAGCCGTAATTGTTGAAGCAAATTAAAGGTGCTCCTCAGATCAGAATCAGCTGTGCTGCCTCGATCGCAAATCTGCTGTATAATAGCTGTTGCTTTTGCTGCTGCTTCCGTGATGCTGCTACTGTCGCTACTTCCTCGCTCACCCTTGCACACGTATCCAAAATCCAAGTAAACTATTTATTGGCAAATCGGTGAAACACTGTGCTAAACTATTTTGGCGGTACTATACAAGTAACAGCTGAGACGTAACTGCTAATTCAAAAGATCGCGCGCCCCCTCTCTCTCTCAATACTTAGAACTAACGCGCGAAAATCAGAATCGCGAACGGTTCGATTAATTGAATCGACTACCGTTGCAATCTAAATGATGTTGATTAAATATACAGACTGTACTAATTCGATTTTCAAAGGCTGAATGAATTGGTCTCCAAACAACTCCATCTCCTGGAATTTCATCCTGAATATCTGTTAATGGATGTATGCTTCCACCAACTTTTATAGTTTTACTTAAATTGACTTCAATAGAATTCAAATGACAAGCACAAGTTTGACACCTTTGTCGAATTGCTCTACTTAAATCAGATCGTTTCATAAATTCATTAATTGAAATTATAGCATATATTGTTAGATTTCTCCATCTAATACAATCGTCTATATCTAAATCGTTCGAATGATTATAATCTTTCCACAAATTTTTAATTGTTTCTTCAAAATAGGCGAAAGATGTCATGTTGTTAGTTATCTAGTTTTTATTGTCTTGTAGAGTCACTTGTCTATAGTTTTATAAAAGATTATTATTATAAAAGGATGGAAAAGGTAGTGAGCAGCTCTAAAATGAACTTAATCTCAGTTGGTAATTAATATTGATTTGTTTAACAAATAAATAAGGATTCAACTAACTACTGAGGAAATACTTGCAAATGGAGTAAGGTAAGGCAAGCTTAGCTCGCAGGCTGTCTCGAGAGACTGCGCTCTTTTGCTAGGCCAAAGCGGTTTTTAAAGGTTAAGTGAGGGCGCTGCCAGCAAACTGAGGGCGCTACCTATAAAGTGAGGGCGCTGTAGGCAGTATATGGAAGGGATAGCTCAAACGAAAGAGTGGGGGTGAACCGACTGTAGCACCATCTAACTTATTAATTTAGTATTAAAGGGTTTATATAGATCTTCAGAATAAAAATATAGTCATTATTACTTTGAGATACGATTCAGCTCACATATCATAGAGAATAGTTGGATTTATACTCTAAGATGGACTATATTTTAGATATTGAAGGCTTTCAGAGTCCTAATAATATTTTTATTTGTAAGGAGTTTGCCTATTTACCAGTATGGTCTAATACTTCACCTACAGTACTACTTTTTAAACCTCCATATCATTGGCTCAAACTGCCTATTGAATATCAAAGTGTTAATAAGTGGTTGGAATTACATCATCATGGTATTTATTTTTATTATCGTTAATTAACATTGATTTTATTTGAAATATTTAATATAATCAATTTTATAGGTATATTATGGAGAAATGGTATTTTAGCATATAATTTTTTAAATTGTACTATACGTAGTTATTTACATAATTGTAGAAATATTTATGTGGAAAAATTACAAAAGAAGCAAAGGTTCAAAAAAATTATTCCTGAAAAGTAGGTTCAAATAATATACAATAGTATAACATTCTAAATTCGAATTTAATTAGTTTTTTTTTTAATTACAGAAATATTTTAGATATCGAAACTGAAATGAGATGTCCGCGGTTGGAAGATTTAAGTCTTAAATTTAAACCATCATGCATATATCATAGTCAAAATCGCGAGAATACAGTATGTGCTGCGGTAAATACACAAAAGATAAATGATTGGATGATGGAAAGACAAAAACAAGCAAAATCAAAAGGGATCGACACAGTCGAAAGATTTACAGTTGGCTATAATTCATATAAAAATTCAACTGAATATTTAAAAATAGCTATGTCAGACACTGAACATAAAGATTATAGACAAAGTGTACTCTACTCAATGTATAATTAAAAATAATAAATATTAAATAAATAATAAAATGTGTACTTAATTAAATAGTAAAATAATCATAATGATTGCAAGAAAGGGCGAACGGATGGGAATAAGGTTCTCTCCTAGCAGAGATGTTTAGGAGGAACATCTCAAGGAGGCGTCAGTCGAGCGACTGCATTCATCCTCTAAGGTACATGTGGCATTGGTTCTAGTGGTAGAGCGCTAGTCTGCCGACCCAGAGGACTCCGGTTCGATTCTCCGGTCTGTCTCTTCATTTTTTTAAAAAATCATCGCTATTTTCTACTCGTTTCATTTTCAATAAAGCAAGTAAATTGTCAATAATATATATTTATAACTTTAAAAAAATATATATTTAAATTTAATTAGACTGAAAGCACTAGGTATATGGTCCCTAGGGACTAGGAGCCCTAGAAACCTTCCTCAAAAAATTATAAACAATTATTAACATTAATAATAATTAATATTGAAGCGTAATTATTAACATTAATAATAATTAACATCGAAGCGTTAGGCCAGGGAATCAAAGGGTTAAACCAGGGACCCCCCCACGAATATTGTTAATAATAATTGTTAACATTAACAATTATTATTAACAATACCCCCCGCAGGTGTGCTGTAACATACATTGCTATACTACTCGCGCTTGAATTTGGCTAAACTCGAAATTTTATTAGCAATGCTGAAATTTGTTGTAACAGGCTGCCGCCTCGCTGCAAACCACGGGTAATAATAATCCTAAATACAGCCAGACGGTGCTCCGTTAACTGTGTGCTCCTAGCACACTTGCTCACCTTGTCCCGATTTGCGCCTGCGCCGAGTTCTCTTACCGATCTAACCTGGGTTCACGATCTCTCCGCCAGGGGCGCTGGTACGCCTGCTTTACGGTGCTCCGTCGGCCACTGCTGACAACTCGGTTGGCGGGCAGCTTCTCTCGTTGCTTACGTGCTCCGTGCTATACTACCAGCGCGTTCGAATCAAACGTAAACAACACTACCAATTTCGAACAAAGGGAAGATGAAATAACGAGATCGTTTCGTGTTAATCTCTAACCACTTTATTAACTTAAAACTAGTATAAGGGAGGGATTTGCCGAGAGACTTGCGCACGCTATTCCGATATGACAATTCAACCGGGGAGAGAGAGAGTAAATCTCGCGGACGTCGCGGACTATTCGCACGCTCACTATCGATAAACTCATCGCGCTCGCTGCGCGGAATCGCACGCAAATATCAACAAATAGTGCAGTGCACCTACCGCGAAATTGAAGGGGATACGCTGGCCAACCGTATCCGTCTAACGCTGGACGACGAACTGCCGCTGGGCCTACTTCTCCGCCGGGGCTGTCTCGTTGCTGTTGATGCTGATGTGGTTGCTCTCGTCATTGCCGAGGCCGCGCACGTTGAGCAGTGCGCGCACTCGGCACCTCACTCGTAGCAGTTATTAACGGTGTCGGAGCCACACACGTTGCGCAGTGTGCATCCACCTCCACACTCACTACAATGTACTTAACTCCCTGGACCTCACTCGCAAACAAAAGGACTCGTTGTTGCCTCTAACTCGTATGCGATGTAGCCGGACTGAAGGACACAGTCATACTGGCTAGCTAACTCTCCCCTCCCGGTCATTGCCCCTAACGCGCCCTCTCTCTCTCTCAAACCGATCGCGGCTGTTACGCTCAGCCGCTTAGTAACCCACGCGAGTCTAAACGATTTTCGGCAATCGTTGCATTGTATAATTTGTCTCACGCCGCTATAGATAATCTATTCAAAATCTTGAAAATTTTTTTTTCTACTTCGATTCTGCCTCAATCACGATATTTAGTTGATAAAATGTTCAATGTTGATGACGCTGATTATCATGCTTTATGATAAAACTATAAAAGTCACGTTGGACACTTCGATAGATTGATTGATTATCGCGCACGCTGTATTCGCTGTAACAGAGATTTTTCGTTAAAAGACCCGACATATCCAAATTTTTTTTGTATCTTGAATTCAACAGACGAAATATCTTATTATCTTGATAAAAATTGGTCTTACTTCGAATCAGTAGTCGAAGCACAAGTTCAGAATAAAGACAATATCGGTGAATTTTTTTCTAGTTTGATGTACAAGCAATTGAGAATTTCTTTGCCAGATTATCAAAAAAATACATTTATAACAGCAATATTTAACAGTGACGATGCATCAGTTTGTAAAAGCTCTACTTTTTCTATTTGGCCTATACAAATAATTGTTAACGAACTTCCATTTAATCTCGGAACGACAAAATCAATTCTATGCGATTTGTGGTTCGGAAAAAATAAACCGCATATAGATATTTTTTTGGAACAATTTGTTACATATATGAATATATTTAGTAATGAAGGAACAACGCGCAATATGGGTGGTGAACCTCGCACCATATACATATATGCTGTATGTTCTTATGGTGATTCGATAGCACGTGCACCAATGCACGATCTTACTTAGCTCAATGGCTATTTTGAGTGTAACTGGAACACTCCGGATGATACATTGTAACAGATAAAGGAGGCAGCATTAAATATATACTATTGGACGATAAAATTCCCGATGGAAATGAGCTGGATTTTCTTCAATACAAGCCGTAGAATCTGAAATATCGTTTTCGTATTTGTGCCAGATTCACGGCATTTTTTTATGAGGGTATTGCAAAGCAATTTATGAAGTATTGGTTGGAAATTGGAAATATGCCTTATTTCCTTTTGAATGCGAAAATTGAACAAATCGATAACATAATGAAAGTAATTAAAGTTTCTAGTAAGCTCATGAGAAATTCGCGTCCATCAAAGACAGAAAATACTGGAAAAGAAAAGAATGGCAAAATTGGATTTTGTACTACAGCGCTATTGCTTTTTCAATGATACCCAGAATGAGAGGTTATCTCCTACGCTGAACTTAACTAGTGAGAGCTTATTATATTTTAATGGAAAGTAGTATAACTAGGGAGGAAATCTGAGAACCTCATCTCTTATTATCTAGATTTGTGACATTAATAAAATCTTATTATTTTAGAAATGCGATCTTTAATGTATATCAATGTTTTCATGCAGTTCAAAGTGTTATCAACTGGGGCTAATTATATAATCATTCCGGCTATGGTTTTGAACATGGCAATGGTGAGATCGTAAAAAAATACACGTTGCAAATGGTGTTTTACACTAGATTTGCTGAAACATTGGGATGTAAAAATACGAATTAATTCTTACTACATTTATGTTCCAAAGCGATCCTAATTAAAAAATTATTAACTATGTCAAATGTGGATAAGAGAATTGCGACTATTTAATACAGCCACAGTTTATAAAAAATTAATAAAAATGGAGTTTACATATTCATCTTGCAATGTAGCAAGATTACGATCGAATAATACTTTTATGAAAACCATAAATAAGAAATGTTTGCAAATAGTTTTTTTTGTTGTTGACAAATTAAACTGACGTGAATACACAATATGCAAAAATGTAGATGTAGTATACATCATTGATAATAATGATCACTTTCGGGCATTTTCATTTAAAAGAATAACAGCTATTAGTCGAAATCTCAGAGCAATCGATACAATTAATTTGAATAAAATTTATGTTTACATGGAATACTATGATGGTGCATACTTATGTTCGGTACCCAACATTCACTCTTATTAATGATTTACAACATGAATTATAATGATAATAATTTTTAAGCAATTGTAAATATATTAATGATTAATTATTAATGTCATGTAATCAATACTGAGTAACAGTGGAAATAAACATTAGTCTATCTACACCTAAGATAAAGCAAGTGACACAAATCAGGTGACTTAAGATGAGTTCAACTCTATTGGAAAGGAGACATAGGAGCGAAAGTATCAATCGTAAAGGCGAATATACGTATGCTCATACGTGATTAATGGAGCGGCGGTCAACTCTGCATCGTGGGAAATTGTTCTTAGACAAACCCTCATTGCAACAGTTAATCCACGCCGTTACACAGAAAATAACATCATTTCTTTTGGCAGCGCATCCCAATTTTCGTAAATAACGTCATCGTTAGAAAATAACGTTATTTTGCGAGAAAAATAACATAAAGTATTCCTTGGAAAATTTTGGAAATAATGTCATTTCTAATTCATAACGTCATTTTGAAAAAGACCTTGTTTTATAAGAAAATTGACGTTATTTATGCTTAGGAAAAATATTCTCTGGAATGTCATTGCTAAAAGTAACGTAGAATTTTTTCAAATTACGTAATTTCCATAATCAACGTTCTTTTATTAGGTCTACAACTTAATTCGTGCGGTTTTTTTTAAAATTTGATCGTTTATTTAAGAAAAACATGTACAACAGTATTATTCAAAGTATTGCTCATCTGAAGCTATGACCTTTTCCCATCTTTCTGGTAATTCGTGAATCCCATCCTAAAAGAACTGCGCCGGCTTGGCAGCCAAGAATGAATCAAGCCAATTTTTGTTACTCTTCTCTGATATGAACTGTATTCCAGTAAGGACGTTTTGCATCGACCGGAACAAATGGTAATCAGAAGGGGTAAGGTCTTAGCTATAAGGCGGGTGGGGTAAAACTTCCCATTCACTGTTTTCCAAATAGTTCTTAATTGGAATAGCCACATGGGGCAGAGCGTTGTCATGATGGAAAATTATTGCCACGTGTCTGCTCGTATATTCCGGGCGTTTTTCGGCTATTGCTCTCTTGAAACGGATTAATTGTGTTTGATAGAGCTAGAGCATGTTCACCATAAACTTCCACCAAAATACGATGACTTTCAGCATCAATTTTTTTCATATTAAAGTAATGAAGAAGAAATCCCCACAAAAACATTTTTTCAAGCAAAATGTTCGACATATTTGCGTGAAAAAAAAATTATTGTTGTTTACGCTTCAAATAAATGACATATATTCAAAAGACGCACAAAGACAGTAGCTTTCCAATGTATGTTTGGAATATTGGAATGGTGGAATAATATAAGTTACGCCATCTCTCAGCAAACCGCACGAATTAAGTTATGGATACTAGGCCTGCAATGGCTCGGTCGGTAGGGCGACGGACTTGCACTCGGTAGGCCCGGTTCGATTCCCAGTCCATGCTGATTGATATAAGCACCACTGAAAAAAGTTTTATGCGCTTTGTTCTCAAAACACATTGCAAGCCTTCGTCGCTGATTAGTACTGATGGAGCATAAATAGAGCGACGTTAAATAAAAAAAAAAAAAAAAAGTTATGGACCCAATATAATGTCATTTTTTGTTCCAAATTCTGACGTGGAATTACGTAATGAAATGACGTAATTTTCCAACGTCATTTCATGACGTAGTTTCTTAACGTCAGCTCATGGTGTCATGAAATAAGGTCATCATTCAATACGGGTGACAGTTTGATGGTAATCAAGGAGCTAGTAGTCCTTTTTGCTCTCAAAAATTACTTTAGGAGTATGTAATTTCCATCAAAATGTGCATCTTACTACCTATCACAATATATAACAATTTAAAAACACATTCAAGTACACTGCAGAGGGATACTTCATCACAGTCAAGCTATTAAGCACTTGATATTAATTTCTAAATATGAAAATATTAAAAATGTATTTACCTTTTAACTTCTTTTGTTAGTAGTTAGCTTGACTGTAATGAACTATTTCTTTACAGTTTACTTCAATATGTTATTAAATTTTTATATATTGAGAGGTAGCAAATTGCACATTCTGTTATAAATGTCATACAAGTAATTTTTAAGAGCCAAAAGCACTTTTGATTACTTAAGCAATTAATAGACTTTTGTCACAGTATGCAATACCAGTAGAAGAGCTGTAAATCAAATTTCTGTCTTGTGATGTTCGTATCACTTATAATATAATTAATTGTTCGTACTCTCGTGGTCTTGTCGCGTTAATGAGTAAGAATTCGTTTCTTTTCAAATTTACTCTAATTGTCAATATGAAATAAATCGATAAATCAAGTGTATGCAAATGTAAGTAAAGTTTCAAGGAAAGTCAAACTCTGCCCTAGTTTCTTATGGTGCGAATTGTCTCATAAGCAGAGCTAAAGTCTTCCTTGTAAAGGATATAATTCAGCCCAAATTTCTTATAGCGCGAAATGTTGTATAAGTTGAGCATGAATTATAGGAAAGGGAAGGTTTTGTTTATTTAATCACAATGAGAGAAAGAACTTAAGTATTAGCCAAGTTTATTCAATCTCATGCACTGACTTTGCAAGGCTAGGAGTGAATGCCAGCCTGTGCAATAATCAGCGTATTTATACATAAATTTTTGCGCCTATTTTCGCAGGAGAGTTCTCTTCGAGAAGTTTTCGAATCTTCGAGAAATGTTCGCAAATTTTTAGAAATGAATTTTCTTAATTTACAAGTAAAGAAACATCAATACTAAAGTTTTAATACATGTAAACTTTACAATATTAATTATTGGTCGATTTAGTGTAATTTACATTTATCACAAATAGTATCGTCAAAAGTTATTAACTAATAAAGTTAATTAATGCAATATTCCAATATTTGCAATAGAAAAATCTTAAATTATTACATAACTTTATCGTTTATTAATTTTAGAAGTAATTTCTAAAAAGAAATACTCAAATTAGTTAATAACACTTAAATTATAACAAATTTTCATATTTGTAACAGTTTTTTCTATAATCTTATAATGTAATTACTAGATTAATTATTTAAGATTTATAAATTATAAAGCTATCATTATTATGTATTAATTTAACGCTTTCATTCTACGAGGGTCGTTTGAAAAGTCCGTGCAAAGTCAGAGAGATGACACTACTAGTGCGTATCAAGGTTATTTTTAGTTAGTGGCATATCTTGGAAGAGCACACACCAAGTTTCAACCAGATCGGCCAATTACTTTGCGTTTTACACTCGTTTCAATGAAAGAAATCAAAGAGTTGTAAAAAAATGGACGAAAAAGAATTTCGTGTATTGATTAAACATTACTTTTTCAAAGGCAAAACGCCTCAGGAGATTAAATGGTTTATAAGTGGTTTCAAAATTTTCGGAGTGGCCATATGAGCACAAAAGACGCTGAACGTTCTGGACGCCCTGTTGAGGTTACCACTTCAGAAATCATTGATAAAATCCACGATATGGTTATGGTTAACAGAAGAGTGAAGATGCGTGAGATTGCTAGTACTGTAGGCTTCTTGAGCGAATGGGTACTTAATATTTTGCACCAACATTTGGACATGAAAAAGCTATCCGCTAGATGGGTGCCGCGATTGCTCACGATTAACCAAAAACGAGATCGTGTGAAGTGTTGCAAGAATGGTTTGCAGCTGTTCCAGCAAAATTCATAAGACTTTACGTCGTTTCATCATTGTAGATGAAACATGGATATATCACTATACTCCTGAGACCAAAGAATAGTCTAAACAATGGGTTACCAAGGGGGAATCTGCTCCAAAAAAGGCGAAGACAATTCCTTCGGCCGGGAAAGTTATGGCGACTGTCTTTTGGGATTCGCAAGGAATAATCTTTATTAACTATCTGGAAAAGGGTAAAACCATTACAGGTGAATATTATTCATCGTTATTGGATTGTTTGAAAACCAAGTTGCTAGAGAAACGTCCATGATTGACCCACAAAAAAGTCCTCTTCCACCACGACAATGCACCAGCTCACGCCTGAGCAGTTGTGGCCGCGAAACTGATGGAAATAGGGTTCCAACTCGTTTCACATCCCTCCTATTCTCCAGACTTGGCTCCGTCGGACTACTATTTGTTCCCGAATATGAAAAAATGGCTGGCGGGGAAAAGATTTTATTCAAACGAGGAGGTGATTGCAGTAACGAATGCCTATTTTACAGACTTGGACAAATCCTATTATTTCGAAGGGATTAACAAACTGGAGCAGCGTTGGATGAAGTGTATACGACTAAAAGGAGACTATGTTGAAAAATAAAAAAGATTTATTAAAAAAAATCAAGCATTTTTTATTTTTGCACGGACTTTTCAAACGACCCTCGTATATACAACTTAATGTTTAAATAAATGATTGATTATTTATTTATTAAGAACAGTTATTATTTAACTGTTATTAATGAAACCAGTTCTTACTCATATTTTTCAGATATTCTTTTTAAATATAGAGTATTCACATTTTTCTAATAATTAATATTTACAATGTAATAAACAAATTAACTTTGCATATTAAAATTCATTATTATTTAATAATTAAACGCAATTCGAATTATTATAATCTAAATCTATGTACTAAAATCTATATAAGAAATGCTTTGTTACATTAAAATTACGTCTAATTAACTGTAACGGGGTGATAACTCCGTTTTTATTCCGTTAATTCGCTCGACGCGCAATCGTACCGGAATGCGCGCGGTAATATCAAAATATTCGAATTTATTAATCGGAGAGCAGGAGGGGACGGGAATCAGTCAATCAACTTACTACTAGCTAGAAATGACAACAGTAAAATCATCGTTTGAATCATACGTGAGTTAGTTTATTTTTCTATACTCTACAAAATACTTGGCCCGCGTGTTTATGTTTACGCAGCGCGCGCGACAATAACATGTATCGTCAATTCATTTACAATCGGTTGATCGAGTTATTCCCTTGAATGCTCGCTTGCTACCGATTTCCTTGTATTCGCAGGTGTGAGGGTTGAGCTAAGGTGTTACGCGCAGTCGCTTATCGAAAACAATAACGCGAAGCTGGCCAGCATACCTTATGTGATTAGCCGCGCTGTCAGGGGGAACAATTCAACATCGTAGTTCTACGCGTGGCTCAGCTTGCCACTTTTCCTAATTAAAGACGAGGCTCTCTCTGTCATAGTACTGCTTCCGTTAAATGGATTCAGCAGCCTCGTGGCTGGCCTCCGATGGCGTCTCGGCTAGCCACTCGAATTTGCAGCAGCAACAAAGAATTATCGGCCGGTTAACGTTCACGCTCCTTATGTCATTTACACGTACGCACGTCGTTGCCGGTAATAGAGGCAATTCCAGGTTCGGCCACGCTGTTCGCGACTTTCGGTTAGCTGCACAACTTTAACGTTAGTGCTCCTGGTCTCCTGCTCGCTGTTACCGGTGTCAGAGGTGCTCTCCCACTGGTCCTTTTCTCTTTTTGCGCGTTTCTTCCCATTTCGGACCGAGTTCCCGTTTTCGATTTGCCCGGATCAGTAAGGTGCTGCCTCGCGGGCAGCCACGCGATCTAGACGTTAGCGCAAACCGGACGTTTACCGTCACATAACATATTTTATTAAAATAACAAAAACTATTAAATCTATATCTATAAGTCTGTGACGTCACGCTCCTTATATGGTCATGAAATTAGACTCTTATACTAAGACAATCAAATAATAGGTGAGGTGGCACCGTTTAATATGCTAATTGATGTAAACAGATTGATGAGTTTAATGGGTTGCAGTGATTCAGTGAAATAAGAGAATAGCTCATAGATAGGACCGTTACAGTCTTCTATTATTATTTCGTATGAAAATATTGGCCTTAAACTAAATTGTAAACTGAAAAAGTTGACATAAAATTGAATATTTTCACATCAAATTATAATAGTAGGAAACAGACATTTGATTTATAATTCTTATACTTAATACTGTGACAAAAGTCTGTTGAATACTTAAGTAATCAAAAGTGCTCTTAGCTCTTAAAAGTGATTTGAGACGTATTTCATTTTTAACATATAATGTGACATTTTTTTCTTATTAATATGTATGAATGTAATTACTCTCTGCAACATTCTATAGGTAGTACATCAAAATTAGAATAAAAATTGATTATTTTTATAAATAAATTGCCGAACAATACAATAAGTTCTTGGTGTAATTTAGAGCCTGACTTTGATGCGTGCTTCCTCTACAGTGTGTTTCAATTTGTAATTACATTTTTATTAATTAACTAGGGAAAGGCACATTATATTAAAATGAAAAATTATATTTATACATTTGTATTTGCTACATTAATTTGTGTGTATAATTTAATTGATCAACTTAATATAAAATAATCATACTTTTTATGTATGATGCAAAGAATTATCTACGATTGCACAAGATCGTAATGAAAAATATGATATACGGACCATATGATGACCATATGATGATGACCATAATGGTAAATGTTCCAAACATTTCCCAAAACGTTTGCAAAATGAAACAACAATGGTTACACTTACTATCGCATAATGACGAAAATGGCTACACTTGCTATCGTAAAATGGATAATGTCATAACTCACGAATAACCAAACGGTCGAATTGTCGATAACAGATGGGTTTTAATATACTTTCCTACACTTTTAGAAACATTTAATTGTCATATTAATGTGGAAGCAATATCAAGCTTAAAGCTGTAAAATATATGTATAAGTATATTTATAAAGCGCATGATGCCGCAAATGTTATAGTCACTGAACAAAATGAAGAGAAAATAATAGATCATGATGAAATTAAGGATTTCGTAGAAGCCCGATATGTTGACGTATAGAAGCTACATACCGAACATTAAGTAAACCATTACAAGATATGAGTCATTCTACTATAAGATTACGTGTACAATTACCTCATAAATAATTGTTGCGTTTCCTGATAATGTACAGTGCCGGTCAGCCACTTTTACCCCCCCACGGGCAAAATCAGTCTAACTTCAAAGTTTTATATCTCTGGTAGAAATTAACGTACAGAGACGCGCATGGGTGCGTTTGAAAGGTCTTTCGGAGAGCTTTCAAATGATATGTTTCACGGTTGCCATCAATTGTTTTTTTAAATTTTGCAACAATTATGCAAAATTGAAAATTCTGAAATTTTTTTATTATATTTGACAATTAGCCAATTTTGGAAAAAAAATCGTACGAAAATTTGAAGTACACCATTTTTTAGCTATTACCAAGCCCTATCTGAATCACTCATCAAAAATTTATTTTCGTCAAATATGACGCGCGCACGGGCATTTTTTCCTGGAAGTGACAGTTTTTTTCAACATTTTTTATCTCCGTCAAATTGTAACAATCGAAAAAAATTTTATAGGAGAAAAAATATTTGTTTTTTCACGTAGAATACTGCAATAATTTTTTTTTCGGTTGTTCGAAAAATTTTTTTTTTCGGTTTTTTTAAATTTTTTTTCTCACAGTCGGTACGCTAAAAAGATGAGAAACCACAAAAAAAAATTTTTTTCCACCCATTCAATAATACTACATAACAAGTATCGTAAATTACATAAAAAAAAAAATCTTTTTTTTTTCGACCTTGAAAAATAATTTAAACCGAAAAAAAAAATTTTTCGAACAACCGAAAAAAAAATTATTGCAGTATTCTACGTGAAAAAACAAACATTTTTTCTCCTATAAAATTTTTTTCGATTGTTACAATTTGACGGAGATAAAAAATGTTGAAAAAAACTGTCACTTCCAGGAAAAAATGCCCGTGCGCGCGTCATATTTGACGAAAATAAATTTTTGATGAGTGATTCAGATAGGGCTTGGTAATAGCTAAAAAATGGTGTACTTCAAATTTTCGTACGATTTTTTTTCCAAAATTGGCTAATTGTCAAATATAATAAAAAAATTTCAGAATTTTCAATTTTGCATAATTGTTGCAAAATTTAAAAAAACAATTGATGGCAACCGTGAAACATATCATTTGAAAGCTCTCCGAAAGACCTTTCAAACGCACCCATGCGCGTCTCTGTACGTTAATTTCTACCAGAGATATAAAACTTTGAAGTTAGACTGATTTTGCCCGTGGGGGGGTAAAAGTGGCTGACCGGCACTGTATATAATATTCAATTAAATTTGAATCAATCAAGTAGTATGTTATTAGATTGCTTTAAATTAAATTTACAAGATGAAAGTACGAGAAAATATTTATATAAAAATATCCCTTGTTATTATATTTATAAATAAAAAATAATGTAACAAAAACTACACAATGGGTATGTCGAAACGGACAATTCAACGTTTTTGGAAGGATTCATTCAGTTAGTCCAACTCAATTTGAATTATTTCACTTACGGTTGTTATTGTTACATGTAAAAGGAACAAGTTTTGATTCTTTGAAAACAGTTGATGATCACCTTCTGCCTTTATTTTTTGCTACATGTTTAGAATTGGGACTCATAGAAGATGAAGAATGGAAACGTGTAATATAACAAGCGAAAGTGTGGATAATGCCTCAACGATTATGTTAACTATGTATTCGGATTTTTATTCACTGTCAACTACAGCATCCAGAAGAATTATGGAATGAATTTAAAGATATTATGTTAGAAGATTTTTCACGAAATAATGATATTATTGTAAGTTATAAACTGGCGTATTTTCATACAATATGTTATTAATAAATGAAGGTAAAAGTCTAGCTGATTTTCCTGCAATGGAACAATTAGTTAATTTCTATATTATTTTACCGGAGGAGAATAATATAATACAAACGGAAGAAATTGGCCAATAACAATATGAACAATTGAATAACTAGCAAAAAGAAATTGTAGGTAATGTTCTTCATGCAGTTGATTCGAATTCTCATGAACAAAATAAGTGTATATATATTGATGATCCAGGGAGATCTGGTAAAACTTTCATTTATAAAAGGATATATCATTTGTTATCAATGAAAAATGTCAAAGTTAGTTCAATAGCCTCTGTGAAAATCGCAGCAACTTTGCTTCCTAATGGAAAAACAGTGCATAAAACCTTTGGTTTACTAGTTACCATGATTCACGATTCTTCTTAAAGTTTTAAATTTCAATCTAAAGAAAGTCAATTTCTAAAAGAAACTTCTGTCTTTATTTGATTGAAGCTCTAATGGCTCCAAGATATGCCTTACATATAATTAATAGAACACTACAAGGTATTATGAATAATTTACATTTTTGTGGTAAAATCATGATTTTAGGAGGAGATTTTAGAAAACTTCTTCCTAGCAAAGCCAAAAAAACTCAAATATTAAATCTTTCTATTAAGTATAGTGAAATATGGAAATATTTTATTAAATATTCTTTTACACAAAACATGAGAGCTCGGCCAAATAAAATTGAATTTGCGAAGTTTTTGTTAAATGTAGGTAATGGAATTTCAAATTATGAAGATGATAATTTATATCTCCTTCGAATATGTATAATTAAAAAAATCATGATTGAGTTAGCAGTATTTTTAATAAATTGATAAGTGAAAAACAATTTTCAGAAATTCATAAAAGTGCTCATTGAGTACTAAAAAATGTCGATGTAGATGAAATTAATAAAAAAATTACCAATTTAGTCGATCTATATGGAACATATATACGAGGATGGGTCAATAAGTCCTTAGAAAAGCCAAAAGATGGCGCTCGAAGCATCCCAACTCATATTTCGTCAGCAAGCGTCAGTATTAAATAGAGTTCTGCCAAAGTTTCAGCCAGATCCATCGAGTAGTTTCGTTTTTATCGTTGATCAAAGTGAACAACTTTTGTTTTTTGTTAACAATAAAAAAAAGTAAGTTCCGAGCAGTGATAAAACATTTCCATTTAAAAGGCCTTACTGTAACAGTCCTATCTACGAGGTCTGTCCGGAAAGTATCGGGCCTACGTTTATATCTTCGCGCCATAGTGTTCGAGCGATCTCTACCGGACAGAAACGTCAACAGAAAAGCCTCACGAATCTATTGGTTACTTACTGACACCTGCCGGATGTATAGTTCATGCGCAGCGTGTCTTTGTTTACAGTGCCTTTTTCGCGTTCGTCGGATTTTGATATTGTCAAAAATGACTGAAAAACAAGATAAACGAATTTGCATCAAATTTTGCTTTTAACTCGAAAAAACGAGTTCGGAAACTATAGGCCTTCGGAAGCAAGTGTATGAGCCAAACACGAATAAAAGAGTGGTATAAACGGTTCAAGGATGGTCGCACTTCTGTCGATAGTAATTCTCATTCCGGTCGACCTTCGACGACAAAAACCGCAGATAATATTGAGCGGGTGCGACTTGCAATCGAACAAGATCGTCGTTTGACTGTGCGAGAACTAGAAAAAGACCTTGAGATACCAAAAACTATCATTTCAGAAATTTTAACCGAAAATTTAGGAATGAAACGCGTGTGTGCGAAATTCATCCCAAAATTGCTCACAGTAGAGCAGAAGAACATTTGCTTAGAAATCGCTCTGGACAATCTGGAAATGGTCAATAATGATGATAATGTCCTTAGAAAAGTTATTACAGGTAATGAATCATGGGTTTATGGTTATGATCCTGAAACAAAACAACAATCTTCACAGTGGAAGCATTCTGAATCGCCAAGACCAAAAAAAACACATCAAAGTCGGAGCAATGTTAAGTCAATGTTGATTGTCTTTTTCAATTGTGAAGGTGTTGTACATCAATCAATAAAGAATACTACGTTCAAATTTTGAAACGTTTGCGTGATGCAGTAAGAAGAAAACGGCCGCACTTTTGGGAAAGTGGTGACTGGCTCCTCCATCACGATAATGCGCCAGCGCATTCATCCAATCTTGTGCAGCAGTTTTTGAGCAAACTTAATATCGCATTGCTTCGAGAACCTTCATACAGTCCTGACATAGCCTCTTGTGACTTTTGGCTGTTTCCAAAACTAAAAAAACCACTCAAAGGACACCGATTCGATGACAAAACAATGGTTGAAAACAATGCGACGAGTGTACTTAAGGCTATCCCTAAAAGTGAGTTCCAGGACTGTTTTGAAAAGTGGAAACATCGATGGAACCGTGTTATTCAATCAAGTGAGGATTACTTTGAAGGATGCCACCCATCACATGATAAAGAATAACGCTAGCACGAAAATATAAAGGTAGACTCGATACTTTCCGGACAGACCTCGTATGAGCTCTTCTCTTATTTTCACTGGATTACTGCAACTCGCTAAACTCATCAATTTGATTACATCAATTAGCATATTAAACGGCGCCACCTCACATATTATTTGATTGTCTTAGTACCAGAGTCAAATTTCATGACCATATAAGGAGCGTGACGTTATATTTATAGATGAAAATATAATGGTTTTTAACAATAATTTATAATGGTTTTTGTTATTTAAAGAAAATATGTTGATTAGGCGTAATTTTAATGTAACAAAGCATTTTTCATATAGATTTTAGAATATACATTTAGATTAATATATAATTAATATATAATAATTATAATAATTTTAATTGCGTTAATTATTAAATGATATGGAATTTTAATATGCAAAGTTAATTTGTTTATTACATTGTAAATATTATTTATTAGAAAAATGAGAATACTCTAAATTCATAATGAATATCTTAAAAACATGAGTAAGAATTGGTTTCATTGATAACAGTTTAATTATAAATGTTATCAATAAATAAATAATTAATAATTTATTTAAACATAAAGTTGTATATAGATCGTAAGCGTTAATTTTGTACATAATAATGACAGCTTTATAATTTATAAATCTTAATTAATTAATCTAGTAATTACATTATAAGATTATAGAAACAACCGTTACAAATATGAAAATTTATTCTAATTTAAATGTTATTAACTAATTTGAGTTGTGACAGTAAACGTCTTATTAACGCTAACGGCCCAACTATGCGGCTGCCCACGAGGGCAGCACCTACCGGTTGGGGAAAATGTGAGGAGGGAATTCGGCACGCGACGGGACGGAACGCGCGCGTATGAAAATGAGGCAGTCGAGGATCAGCTATCGATATCGCCTGAGAGGAGTCGAAGTTTAGCACCCGGTCGCTAAGCTGTACAAGTTGGGATGTTGATAGTTCCCGAGCTTTCCCGAGTGCCGAAACGAGCTAATCCAAGCCTGCAGGAGCCGTACCTGATACTGAACACTACGAGTGCGTGCAAGAGTGTACGAGTGAGGAGTTTCGCCATCGAGGGCGAAACCGTGGACGCAAGTTTTCTCATCGCAAACAAAAAAATGCAATAGACTTTGCCGAAACTCAATTGTGAGCTATATTCTCTCGTGTTGCCGTACAACTGTTAATACGGTAAGCTGGCCAGCTTAATTTCGCGATCACGACAGAATTGCTAAATAGCTAATCTCTCGTACTCGCTAGAAAACGTGCATGTATTATTTCGGCAAACAAAGAGCGGCGAGCGATCTGACTCCGCATGTTATTGTCGCGCGAGCGTCTTGTAAACATACACACGTGGGCCTAATACAGTGTACAGTTTAGAGGAAATAAACGATCTCGCATGTAATATTGATTAGAATTTCATCGTATTTATTTCAATAGCAGATAGTTGATTGACTGATACCCATTCCCTCCTGCTCTCCGGTTTTCGTGTTTGAACGTATAGGTAATCACGCGCGCTCTTCGATACGATCGTGCGCATTAAATTGAATAAACGGTATTAACCCCGTTACAGAGTATTTCTTTTTAGAAATTACTTCGACAATTGATAAACTATCAATTTATGTAAAATTTTTTTATTGTTTTATTGTAAATATTGTGATATTACATTAATTAACTTTATTAGTTAATAATTTTTGACGATACTATTTGTGATAATTGTAAATCATACTAAAACGATCAATAACTAATTTTGTAAAGTTTACATGTTTTAAAATTTCAAAATTAATGATTATGCAAATTTATTTCTGAAAATTGCGTAAACAACTCGATGAAAGCTGTCCTGCGAAAATAGGCGGGAAAATCTGTGTATAAATAGGGGTAAATGATCTAGTGAATGTATGGTTTCGTCAAAGAAGATAATAAAATGATCAATTTGATATACGTACTATCTATAAAACATTTCTGCCTAGTCGCATTGTGTTGAGGAGGATTCATATTAGTATAATGGTAGAAAAATATTTCACGCGTTCGAAATGATTTTTTTTTTAATGTTTGAAAAGTATCGAAAAACAAGGTTGACCAGTTAATGAATAGTAGTGATCCAATAAGTGAATGCTTGTGAACCAATGAATGAATGAAATAATTCATAACGTAGAGTGCTTAGATTAATTAAATAAATCACATAGATTTTTGAATATTTTATTTGTATTCCAAAACGGGAAACTTTATCTTTAACAAATAAGTAATACTTTGATCGATGAAGTTTTTATATTAGTTAGATTAGCTATTAGATTTATTAAATTAACTATAGATTATATTAAATAGATTAACTATTAGATTCTAATTTTTCTTTTAAAACACGTTCCATCTTATTTTGTCTTTATCGCGTTGATACAACTTTGGATTCATGCGAATTTTCTTCTAGCTTTTCTATAGAACTCTCTTTTTCTGGCGATTCATTGGAAACATCTCGGCATTCTAGAATCTTGATTCTCGGTTTCTTTTTTCCTATTTTTTTTTGTCTCTCTTCTTATGATTTTTTCTTTTCCTCGAATTTTCTTGATTTTTCTTCTTTAATTTTTTTTTTGATGTTCTACTTTTTCTTGTTTAATCAATTGCTGTTGAATATTTGCTTCTTCTCTTTTTCTTTTCTTATTGTGTACCTCTTCTTGCTTGACTTTTTATTTGAGCATCTTTTCTTCTTCTTTTAATTTCTTTTTGAGTTCTTTTTCTTGTTTCAGATTTTCTTCTTCTTCTCTTTGTTTCAAAAACTTAAATTTCCACTGGTCTGATGTCAGAGCATAAATTGGAGCCTGCTTAACATTTTTTGTCTTTATTTTGGACGTTTCTATTCTAGGAAAGTGTAAATTTTCTTTCCATACTTGATTGACGTCATCTCGAGGATATTCTTTTATAAATGCACCAATGCCTATTAACTCTTCCTTCACATGAACATCACTATATTTAATTTTTAGTATAACTAAGAAAAAAATAATTATATTAAAAACAATGCGTTCTACAATAATTTTTAAATAATTTTACATGCTGTGACGGTGTAGGCTGGTCATGGCCTGCACCGTGCGTATGCTTCTCTCTCTATCCTAGGCGAAGGCGCACGGCTGGCATCAGAAGCACGTTATTTTACGTGTCTGATGCCTGCCTTTATTCTTTCCAGCATTGCGGCTAGAAGAGAGAGAGAGGAGGCATCAGCGAGCAAGCGAAATGGGGAGGAATATCAAGAGTAAGAGAGGGAGAGAGAGAGAAGAAAATCATATGTAGTTCGGTGAGGCTTGGCGCGCGGCACTTGTCGCGCTGGGCAGTGCCGCGTGCAGCCGATTAGGAGGACAGTGGTGGGGAAGGCGTGAGAAGCCGACTCTCACGCACTGGCGACACTAGATCGACGCACGCTTGAGAGATCGGCCGCACTAGAAGTCCTGAGGGATCGCCATTCTTGCTATCATAAATCAGAGAGAGTGTGAAAGCCGTGACAGCGTCAGAACTGGGCTACATCTTGCGCCAGCCAACTCACCTGCAGCCCACCTGCCAAGCAGCCATCACATTTGGTCAGGTTCAGTTTTCTCTCCTCTCTTTTTCTCTCTGTTTCCTCGGCATTATTTCGCGGTTTGTGTGCGGCGCCAGGCTTTCACGAGCCGGCGCAATGTTTCGTTGTTATACAGTTTAATTTGAGCCGGTTAATGAGGTGACATGGCGCTAACGTGCTGGTCACCTCGTTTAGCATAAGTCTTTATATCATTAGTATTAGGTAGCTTTTGTATTTTCGTCGGTACTCAAGGTAGTGTAGCTGTAATAAATGGTTGATTAATGAAACTGTGTGTGTGAAGATCATTGTGTCTACACCTTCTCTTTTCTGCTTTGCTAGGAGCGATACACCGCCTCCCTTGCCCTCCCCTTAAATAATTTGGTAATAGTAGCGGAATTGTTGGCATTTTTTTTTCAAGGCCGACGCTATTACAATGCAGTACTCGCCGACTTGAGGTGGATTGACATTGATTGACTGTTTTTCCAAGGTATTAGAGAATGGGTTGAATAATATTTCCTTGTTTAAAAACGGTGGTGATTTTACGGGAGAGCTGCTGATAAAATTAGGTTTGGAACCACTCGATAAGTCTAATACTTCCATGCTGTCGTTTGACATATTTTCGTGAGACTTATTCAATTCTTGGGTGAGCACTCCGCTGTCATTAGAATTCTTGTTAATAACTTCAGACAGAAAATCATTTTCTTTGACAAAAATCGGTTCTTTCTCGGTAGCAGCATTAGATATATCAGAAATAAAGGTGATGGTTTTCTGATTTTCACTACTAACTTGTTTCAAAATCGGAGATCCATCCATTGTACGAGCATCTAGTTTAATTAGTGGATCATCAATTATTTCCATAGTGACATTATTAGCCAATGAGTAATCAGCACCGTTGGATTTTCTAATCTAACTATTGCTATTTTGTTAAAATTTTCAAGATTTCTTTGACTAGAAATCATAGATTCTTTATTGGAATCACATACATTTTCACAAGCTGAATCATCTACAGGCACGTCAAGAGTTTTGCAATTTCTAAGCGATTGCTTTCTACTATTTTTCCAAATAGTAAATAATATTTTTTCTTCAGCTGGTGCTGTTTCATGCAAAAAATGTTCTTCAAATTGTTCCAAAAGGGCAATAGGTATTTGAGATTCAATACTATTGCTATTACTTGTATTTGAAGGGATGACTTGAGGATCAACTGCAACTGTGGAAGATTGCTTTATGATATCCCTGCGGGTTGTGATGCATTTTGTGTAATCAACTTTTTCTGGATCAAAAGGATATATTCCAGCTTTTTCAAAACTTTTTGGAATCACTTTTTTTTCCAGCACTTCAGAATAAGCCTCATGGAATATTGGCGCAAAGTTAACTTTTGTAATAATTTTATTACTTTTCTGTGCATGTGCTTCAAATGTTTTGCGCCAACATAATTTTTGTGACCTAAAAAAACCAACATCAAGAGGCTGCATAATGTGGGATGCATGAGCAATAAAGCAGTATAATATGATCTCGTTTTTAACACAGTAGTCGTACAGCTCAAAACTGATGTGTGATGAGTGTCCATCAAAATATAAAATAACTGGGAACTTGACACCATTTTGAATTAATTGTGGATGAAAACAATTCACAATGTATTAGGTACTGACTTGACAATTTCATCAGGTAGATACTTTTTATAAGGATACATTATCATGGGTCGCACACTAACACCTGCAGCACTAAAGCATCAGAGCACTGTCACTTGCTATCTATCGTCACCAGGAGAAATCATGTAAACATTTTTTGTTTGACAGGAGCTAATAATTTACCAGTTTTTGGGCATTAACAAACTCCAGTCTCATCCATGTTATATATCCTTGTATGATCACTTAATATATTCAGCGCATTGGCTTCAGTCAAATACTTGATCACATCATCAAACCAAATTCTAATTAAGGATTCAGTTACAGCAGCTCGTACTCTTGACAACATATGTATCCTCTTAGTTTTAATGTCTGGATGACGTTTCACAAATAGTCTCATCCATTTCTTGCCAGGTAAATTATTTGTGAATGAATTAGGTCTCTTGATTTGCTTGAGGACATTCTGAACAGATTCTCTAACTATCATGTGGTTCATAGAATAACCGATTTCTGCCTTATCTAGAATCCACTGCTTCACTCTCATTTCCTCCTCATCTGTTAAAATTGTTTTTGGGCCCATGCGTTTGGCCAGTGGAACTTTACCATTGATTTTTTTAAATAACGTACCTACAGGAATTCCATATTCTTTGGCAAATTTATTAAGATTACAGATTTGACAATATCAACAGCTTCTGCAAGAGTTTCTGGAGAGTACAAAAATCTAGAAAAATAAAGTAGATTAGTGTGATATTTTTTTATAATTATAGCTTCATTTTCCTAATAGAAATAAAATTACCGTTTTTTCATACGAGGTTTTTTCTTATTTTTAATTTCAGCTCTTGCTGTTTTTCTTGCTGCAATGTGTGTTTTCGTATTTTTTCGGTTAGATTTTTGTTCACGTTTTGTTGACTTTTTTTTAGTGCCATATCTTGACTTTAATTAACTACGAAAATGTTGCTTAGCTTACAATATAATCTCTAATAGAGCTATGTACGGCGTACAATCTATTATCACACTTTGTTTAATACTAAATAACTACTAAAGCTACATTTTAAAAGCTAAGATGAAACAACCACGTTGCCACGTACTGGCAGCAAAGCATGCTGGATAACCTAACCTGTAAATTTACTCACAAAAATGGCTTTCATTTACTAGGTCTTATCATTTCATTTTTTTTATTTGTTTTTCATTTATTTTTTATTCTTCTGTCTTTTTTGTGTTGAGATATTGGAGTCAACTAACTGGCGGACAAGTGGTGAACAGCGATATGACTGCCAACGAATAGTAAAAGAGTAAGAGTGTGAAAAACCGGTTGGAAGAGTTGCTCGTCAGATTCATCTGTTTAAATGAGTGAATAAGAGAAAGTATTGACTCATGCGATACGCACGTACCGTACTTAGGGGTAACTACTGTATGAGCGAAGCGAAAGAGACTAATTCAAATACACAAACTGCAGAAGTAAAGAAAGAAAACTGAGGCAATATTATATGTCTAGATCCACATGTAGTGAACGAGTGGAAGGACACCAAGAAAACCGAACTTACTACCTACAGAAGCCAGAATTCAAACGGAACGTACCTAATCACTAATATAGCGCCATTTTCAAGCACTCCTCATCAGTAACTTTGCTGCATCTATCATCAGCAGCAGTATTTCGCATCAACGGTGAGATTTCTCTCTCTTTTTCTCTTTTTCTCTCTTTCTCTCTATATTACATACGCACACACACATCGGTAAGTGTTTAAATAATATGTTAATGTATTTTACTCCTAGATGATTTTGGATTCTACATCTATTTTTCATTCCGTGTTAAGTAAATTGTTGCAAGTCGAAGATCCTCCTTGCCACTTATTCAAATTTGGGCATTTTTGTACATATTTTTCCAATATTAGTAGCCTGGAGTGATTTTCAATACACTTGGCTTGTTTAAATAAAATAATAACCTATATGCTAACAATGCTGGAATCAACAGGCCTGCTAGTAGCATTGAATAAATTTTCGTGAAAATAAATATGTATACATCTGTTGATTTCACCATCTTAACTTTTTCATCAATAATAATTTTAGAGTTCGTTTGATGTCATTAGACGAGTTGATCAATTCAGTGTCAGTGGTGCTTTATTTATTAGTGAAAAGTGCTAAATACTGTTGTGAACAAGAGTGTTTCGTCAGTTAATTATTATTAAATTAGTGTAATCAAAATTGCGAGTATTTTTAGTGGTAGATTTTACTAAAATTGTATATATCTTAAGTACAAATAAAATATTGCGATTGTATTTTCATCTATAATACTATTTCTCGATAGTAACTGTACTATTGTAATATATTTAAATTCATCCCCATAAGTTATCAGTAAATAATTTCTTGAAAAAAGAAAAAATCGTTATGATAATATAGTATTTTGATTAACGTTGGTGGTCATAACTTTTTGATCGAACGTTATCGAGGCTTGTTTTTTTCTTTTAAATAGGGGCACCTAAATATGATTTTTATAGGTGTGTTAGCCAAGAGAGCTACTGCAAAAATTAATGTATTATTATATTTATATACTTTATATAAATACCTTATCATATTTATATATTTTATATACTTTCAACTTATAAGTAGATAAGCAATGTATGTCCTGGGATACAAAGGAGCTGCGAACGTATAAGGAATATGTGTATGTCCTGGGATACAAACAAGCTGCCAATGCATAAGGGATATATGTATGTCCTGGATCAAAAAGAGGCCACACAATGAAGGTGTTGCGTTCTCACGATAATGTGACACCTGTCTATCTGTCAGAGGACCCTTTCGATGTGTTCTAGTAGAGTACATTTTCTCTGATAATGCTACACCTCATTCGGGCGCATTACGTACGGATCATGAGTGGTCTGGAAGTGAGTGGTGCCTCCCGATGATCTCCCAGAGTCGTTCCTTGACCTAGTCGCGATTCCCTAGAGCCCTCTCCCCTATTAATAAATAATAAAATAATAAATTTTATTATATTGACTATCAAGGTCGATTCCTCCTATAGAGGTTGTTAAAGTAGGACGCTGTAGAAGTTGGTAGGGCACTAGGTGAGCTATATGCTGGCTAGGTGTAGGTCCACGGAGAGGGGGTAGTGTCTCAAGCTTGCTAAGCTACGTATATGTTGGCTAGGCGCATACACCGCATAGCGTGGATGCTGCTGCTCTCTCTCTTCCCCCCCCCTCTCTCTCTTTCTCTCTGGTAAGTAGTGTGAGAAGATGTATATGACTTCGTTCTTCCGTTTAACGGCTAGAACTCCGCATTAATCAAACTTGCGTAAGTGAAATATTTAACGGATTTTCCGGTCTCCCGCAGGCTCCATGTATTAAAAGTACTAACTGCTAGGCTCGTCTAAAAAAGTCAGAGAGTCCTAAATCATAAGTGTTGCTCCGAGAGATTAAAAAAATCTGTGCAAATTACTACATTACGCCAATGCTACAGTTCCGCCTCAGTGGAACTCGCTAAATTTCAAATCGCTCGAACAACATGAGCGAATCCAAATGTATCGTTTGCGTGGAAATCTCAAGTCGAAAGCAGAAAATCTGTACAGTATGCCAGAAACCTCACCACAGTATTCTGGCAATAAAAAGGACGGCCCCTGCAAATACTGTCAAGTTGACTAGCTGAAGTCAGCAACAACAACAACAGCGAGCATCGCAATGCGGAAGACGGTGACAAGAAAATCGGCAAAGGGTAGTGTGAGTACCGTGAAACTTTCATTGACAGCAAAAACTTAGGTGAGCAAACTGCGTCTGAACATTGTCACGAGTATACCAATTAAACATCGCTCGAGCGCTCTTAGTATGCTTTCACCTACGAACGGGCGGGGTTTATCGCCGAAGTAATCATCTCGGCCGCCGAGTCTGCTGGCTAATGCGAAGTAGACGGCAGAACTATCGGCTGCAGGTCCGCGGGCGCCCGCCAAAATTAATGATTCGTCGGAACGAGTTGTTTTTGCACAGGCGCCTGGACCTGAAACTAGCCACATTGACGTGGAAGCGTCGAACAAAAACGAGAAACACAAGAGCATTGATGAACATTTCCTAGAGTGACCGGAGTTGCCAAGCATTAATAATATACTGATTCCGGTAAGCACCCTAGAACTATTGTTCCAGCGTTTTGATGTCATTGAGATACAGGTCCATTGAAGTTAAGGCTCTCGTGAAGTGGCATCCAGAACTGGGAAACTCCTCTGAGGTCAGTTCATTATCTATGAATGAAAGAGAAAGTACCAGCGAAGGTCACATCGCAGTACTAGAGAGCGTGATCCGAGATCAGTCTTCGATGGTAAAAGACCTGCACAAAATATGCGGTTCTCTTCTAGCAATCGTTCTATAGAAGACAGATTTAAACAAGTTTAGACCAGGTCCGGTGATATCCAGTATGCTTGCCGGATCACTGATAGAAAATGCAACCCAAAGAACGCGTTACCGGACAGGGCTAAAACTAACCAAGACAAAGGTATTATTAAAGTAACACTTGCTTTAGACTCCAGTGGCGTCCCTTTGGACCTAGGTAGGTACATCGTGCGGCCTGATACACGGGGGAAAGTTTCGTTGCCGCAGAATTAGGGTGCTAAAAACCGCGAGATCATTATCCATGGCCTCCTCAGTGAGGCATCAGACGTTTCCGCTAATGGTATGCGCAGGCTGGCTCTTTCGGCTCTAAAGGTTGTTCTTCCTTCATTGACACAGGGAGACGTGATAGGGGTTAGGGCCTCTTGACCTCTTCGCCGGCCCACTGAGGGTGCTGCGGGTGCGGGGACGACGAATCATATGAGACAACGGAGGGCGGGTCACTCTTGCCGTCGTGCACTGTAAGAGTTAGGGATGAGGGACTGCTGTGCGACTTAATGAAAGAAAAGCGCAGTATATTCAACACTCTGTTTACCACTGAGAATCTAGACAGGAACCTCCTCGGGCCTTAGTTATCTGCCAAGGTGTCACGGAGGAAAATATTTATTAACGAACTTTTGCCCCAAACTAAATTCAAAACATTCCTGACCCTGAAGCCTGTTGCAAGAGAACTTGGTTTTAGGTATGTGTGGCATAGTCGCGGAAGATTTCTCGTCCAACGAAAGACAGGTGAGAGGGCGTATGCGTTTGAGATGGCTGTGGACCTGTGGGCCATCATGTCGGCATGGGAGTCGACGAGTGGCTCGCGATCGTCGACGGTATCGGAAAGCGGAGCGGAAGATGAGTCGCTGCTGGGGGTAAAGTGCGTGGAGCGGGACGGTGAGGGCGCCGCAGATAATACGGAGAGGGTGTGACTCGGGACGGTAAACACAAAAGGTGTAGGACATCGCTGTAGTTTCCTCAGGGCTGGGTTTCTTAATATTAACTCAGTAAGGGAATGTGTTGAGAGACTTCGTCTATCCCTCGCTGGGAATACCATCTATCATATTTTTGGCGTTGATAAGACTTGGCTTGAACCTGTAGTTGATGATCAGATTCCGGGCTACTCAGTAATAAGAAGCGATGGCAAAGAGACTGGCATTATCTGCCAAGCAAGGACCTGGGAAACCGGGAATACCAAAGTACCTATTTTACAGTGTTCAGATGGGCGACTCCTCTTCGGTACTTGTCGGGATTGTCTATCGTCCGTCTAAGATGCTCCTACAGCAGCGCTTGGAGCTTTTTGATGTGTTAAGGGATTTCTGTGATACTTTTATCCATAAGATCATCATGGATGATCTGAATGCCGACATGAGCTCGCGCTCGGATGATGCTCTTGCCATCGCGCGCCGGGGTAGAGAGTTGTCGCTAAGCTTGGTCCAGCATGGTCTAACGCCCCATGTGAGAGATTCTCACACGTGCATTGATATTATACTGACAGATGCATGCGATACCATTGCGGACCACAGGAATGAATTGCTGTCCGGTTTCAGTAAGCACGCAATTATTGATATCGAGATTAACATCTACATACCATCTCCTACAACAGAAAGCCTTTCATATAGCAACTTTCGAGGTATTCGCTTGGGTTTGCTTTTAGACTTTTTGACAGGCTGTGAATAGGCTTCGCTGGCACTGTCGGGTCAGATCTGGAGGACGTTATTGAGGGTCTCAACAATAACTTAACCGAGGCCATCAATACATTTGCACCTGAGAGGACAATATGCCTCAGAAAAAAGTATGCTCCTTGGTTTGGTCCAGATCTAAGGAGACTTGTCGTCAAGCGTGATGCTTTGCATAGACGCTACAAGCGTACTGGGCGAGCGGATGTTTTATGGGCTCAGGCTCAGTAACGAGGTTGACGTCCGCATAGAACAAGAGTGCATCAACTTTATTCAAGATCATCTATTTAGCGCTCTTGATGAAGAAAAAAATATTTGGAAAGAAATACGGAACCTGGGCCTCTTGCCGGGGACAGGTAGGGATGGGCTTCATGGTTTTACTTTGGATGAGCTGACTACTTTGTTGGGATTAAATTTCGGTTTCGTCACTTGAGAACATAGACAGCGGGATGGTCGGTGTGGATATTGCTTCAAACCCGTTGATGTTAGTGACATCATCCTAGCTGTCTCGCACTTTACATCACAAGCGAGGGGTTACATTATTTACACGGGGTTCCCCATGAGGTGATGGTGAAGGCTCTTCCGATTATAGGTAAACACCTGAGATCAATGTTTAATTCTTCATTTGCAAGGACGGAGTTTCCGGCTCCCTGGAAGCGTGCAGAGCTGACACCCTTGAGGAAGAATTACACTCCTTCTTCGACCTTGGTCTTTTGTCCGATAGCTTTACTCTGCTTCCTATCAAAGGTTCTCGAGAAGCTTACCTATGATCAAATCACGGAGTATCTAAATAAATAAAATCTTCTTGATCCCCTCCAGGCTTGATTTAGGCGGAATCACAGTACTCAGACGGCACTGATAAAACTGACGGATGATCTTCGAATGGCCATTGACAGTAAGATGGTGATACTCTTCTTGTTATTTGATTTCAGCAAGGCGTTCGACATTATATCGCCTTCAAGGCTCTTGCGCAAGCTCCGTGTCCTTGGTTTCTCTGGCTCTGTACTCCAATGGCTGAAGTCCTACCTATGAGGTCGCTCTCAAAGGGTTATCTCAAGGGATGGGAGCTCGGACTGGTGGGAGACAAATCTGAGGGGCCCACAAGGTTCAGTGCTGGGATCGCTCTGGTTTTGTCTGTATGTCTGAAACGATCTGAAAGATGAACTTCGAGGACATGAGGTTTCACACTTCTTCTGTGCAGATGACCTGCAGATTTACCTGGATATACTTAAGAAAAAATTGACAATGGGCATTCGAATATTAACGGAAGCGGCTAGATTCTACGCCTAGATGTCGGCAAGACTAAAGCAATAATATTCGCTACCAACGAAGACATAAATGACATATATGCGAAAGACTTCCCTAACGTTGAAGTGCAAATCGGGTTGCGGTAAAAGTCAGGAAAGCTCCATACGGTTTACGCTTTATTAGACCGTGTACTAGAAAGCACTCCGGTATAAATTAGTGGAGTCAATAATTTTGCCTCCTCACCTGAACTACTGCTCTGTGGTGTTGGAGGCCTCAGCAGAGCAGAGGGGGCTGTTACAGAGGCTGAGTAATGCATGCCTGAGATACACATCGTTGCTATTCCGGGTGATGTCTCCGTCTCTCCATTTAGACTGAAGTTGGGCTGGCTTCGCGAAGACGGGTGCAGAGAATATTTTGTGTCCCTCCTCATGTACAAGTGCCTGCGTATGCGGGAACCTGACTACCTGGCCGAGCTCTTCACAGAGTATAAGTCAACGTCTTCCGGTAGGACAGGGCAGGCCGTACTAAGAGTTACCAGAGCAAGAAAAAGGACGACTCGCAGATCTTTCCAGGTGATGGGTGTCCAACTTTGAAACACCCTTCCCTCGGACCTAAGGCATGAGCCATCGCTTGGCAGCTTTAAAAGAAGGGCGCGTGAGCACTGTTACGTCTTACGACGCATCCTTTTTATAAAATGAACATTTGCGAAATTCAAAGCTACTAAACTATTCGCACGTCAGCAAAAAGCTAATTAAACGACGCATCTTTTTTGTAACATATGCACATTCAAAAACTGCTAAGCTATTTACACGACAGCAAAAAGCTGTCGAAACACACTCCGAAACTAAGTCACCAAAACGCAAGAATTTATAATCAGCGAAAACAAAATGTCACACAATATCGAAATACTGACCTGAAAAGAACTATAAAAGATATAAAAAGCAATGAACAAATTACTCTCGGCAGTTGATCAGTAGTCCGTCAGTCAGTCAATAAGTACCTGTAAGACTCAACTCCGTACACACCGGTCCGACAATTGATGATCATTTTACTTAATAAACTCGCGACTGTTACAAAGTAATATCGTGCAAGTATTATTCAACAACCTATCCTATTCAATTCAACAAGCAGTTAGAGCCTGCTACATTTATTCAATTCAACAAGCAGTTAGAGCCTGCTACATTCATACAATCCAACAAGCAGTTAGAGCCTGCTACATTTTATCAACAATTAAAGGCTACGATTATCAAGGTAGTACAATTATCAGATATACATTTCCACATATATTTATTATAAGTGAGACATATCCGACCACTAGTCAACATATTGGAACGTCTCATTCATTAGCTATTCGTAGTTGATGCACATTGCGTTTTTAAACGCGTAGGATACAGAGGTGCCACTAGATCATTTATTTATTTATTTGTGTTGTTTAGTTTATATAATTGTATTATATTATATTTATTTACTATACAGTTTAATGTTTATTGACGTAAACTAGTCTTAAATGAACTTTTGTCTGCATTACTATTTTTAAGAAATACGCAAGCTAGTCTATAGTGACAAATATTAATGTTTTTCCTCTGGAATTTTAATTATATAACATTAGTCAAAATCCAGTCTGTTTATTTATAAGTCTGTCTTTTTATTACTTCATTGCAGACTTTAAAATTATTGATTAATAAACTTTCTTACTTGTGATATTTTTGTGATACCTTGTGATACGGTATTATTTTAGAAATGAAGTAATTATTATATGTATTGACAAATACTGTATATACACTACCGTCCATAAAGATTTGCCATCCCCTTGCTGAAATCATCAAAACTTTAGAGTTTTATGGCTCAGTTTCTATAAGAGCTAAAAAATCCTGCGAAAAAATCTTGCCAAGACCTTTCAAATGTTGTAAAACATAATTGATTTTATTTGTTTTTTGTACAACTTGTGACGTCATACAAATTGTTTTTTTTAATTTTTTCACATCAACTTCGACCCCGATTTATTTATATAACGATTCTACGATGGAAAAACTGTATAAGCCATTCGATAGAGCTTTCAAAAAGCTACAAAATCCATATCCGGAAAATTTTTTTACCTTTTCTTTTATAAGCTATATGGTGTTTTATACAAAAACAAAGATTTTCAAAAAATGGGCTGTATTTTTTTTTATTTTCAACTCTAAAGAAAAAACTCTCAGAAGAAAAAATGTAGTATTTTGCAAGAGCTATCAAATGCGCCACTCAGAATTAAAAAAAAAAATTTTTTTTTCACGTTTTTTAGAATTGAAATTTTTCTAGAAAAAAAACTGACATTACATATATTTAATAAAATTAGTAAGTAACTAGTATTTATAACTGAATGGGCTTACAAACAATGATAACAAGATACATTTATTGAATCATAACAGAGGCCTGCAAGGTTTTGTTCTTTTGCAACTGAGGGTCATTTCCGAAGTAATTTTTGGCGTAGAATTCGAATCCGTCATCAGAATTTCTCCATCACGTCAGGTTTTTGAGTAATCGTCCCCTAAAGGTCGAAAAAACACGTTTTTTGGCCATATTCAAGGCTTGATTACATCGTGAGTTTATATTCTTTTCAAAAACGGTTGACGGCATCTTAAAGAAGCACTCTTACCCTTCAAAACCCATTTTTCAAATTTAAGATATCATTTTTTTTCATCAAGATATCATCAATTGAAGTTTGCCATTTTTGAGGTTTCACCATGAGCTTAAAAGTTCGGCCAATTTTCCTGGAAGAATACGATATATTTCTTAGTTTTTTTTTTATAATGATTCTAGAATCATTATCCAAAAAATTTATTTATTACAACGTTTCAATAATAACATAACAATAATAATTTCATTTTTTATAATACTAATAACGCTTGTAATTAATATATTATCACAATCTGAATATAAATTTCAGTTGTAAACAAAAAAGAAACAATACTAATTATTTAAAAGTTTTTTTCATCGAAATGTCCACCTTTGTTTGCGATAACTACTTTACAAATTGGAGGCATTCGTGCTACAAGTTTCTCTAAAGTTTCTGCACTTATTTTTTTCCACTCATTTGCTAAGATATTCCAAAGATCCTTCTGGGAAGTAGGTCCTACCTTCCTTACAGCTCTATTTAGATCATCCCACAACAGTTCGATAGGGTTAAGATCAGGAGAGTACGGTGGGCATTCCATCACAACTAATTTTTTTTTCTTCTCCAATTGAGCAATATAACTTTTTGAGCAAGATAACTAATAACGTAAATTTGTGACCAATTATTCTTTTTCCGGAAGATACAACATTTTTTCAAGAATTTTTTTGTAACCTTCTTTTTTCAACTTGCCATCAATTTTAAGAAGGTCACTAACCTTAGAACCACCAAAACAACCCCATACCATCACTGAGCCGCCACCATGTTTAACCGAAGCACACATATTTTTCTCTAAATGTTTTTGCTTATTTTTTCTCCGCACAAAGCATCTGCGTTTACTACCAAAAACCTCGAATTTGCTCTCATCAGACCACAAAACTTTTTTCCAATCATCAATGGTCCAAATTTTATGTTTTCTGGTCCAAGCCAATCGTTTCTTTTTATTAATCGATTTTAGTAAAGGCTTTTTAATTGCTATTCGACCGTATAGTCCATCTTCATGAAGTCGTCTCTTTATCGTAGTAACACTAAGTTTAACATCATACACTTTTTAAGTTTCAACAGCAAGTTCGGGTGCCGTGAGTCTTGGATTATGTGTACTTGTACTACAAATGTGTTTATCAGTAGCGCTCGTAGTTTTCCTAGGCCTTCCTGAAATTTTTTTGTTTTTGATATTTCCTTGAGTTATGAATTTTTTAATGTTATAATCAACTGTTCTTCTTGGAATATTCAAAATTTTCGAAATTTCATTATTACTTTTATTCTAGAAAAATTTTAGAAAAATTTTCTAGAAAAATTTTAATTCTAAAAAACGTGAAAAAAAAAATTTTTTTTTTTAAATTCTGAGTGGCGTATTTGATAGCTCTTGCAAAATACTACATTTTTTCTTCTGAGAGTTTTTTCTTTAGAGTTGAAAATAAAAAAAATACAGCCCATTTTTTGAAAATCTTTGTTTTTGTATAAAACACCATATAGCTCATAAAAAATAAAGGTAAAAAAATTTTCCCGATATGGATTTTGTAGCTTTTTGAAAGCTCTATCGAATGGCTTATACAGTTTTTCCATCGTAGAATCGGTTATATAAATAAATCGGGGTCGAAGTTGATGTGAAAAAATTAAAAAAGACAATTTGTTTATGACGTCACAAGTTGTACAAAAAACAAATAAAATCAATTATGTTATATAACATTTGAAAGGCCTTGGGAAGACCTTTCAAATAAGACCCCGCAGGATTTTTTAGCTCTTATAGAAACTGAGCCATAAAACTCTTAAGTTTTGATGATTTCAGCAAGGGGATGGAAAATCTTTATGGACGGTAGTGTATCTTGTATTTTATGTTTTGCCATTATAGCGAATAAAGTGGTATCATTCATTCATTCTCTCTCATGCGTTCTAGCAGCGTACGCTCTCCGTATAGCGTGGATTTTGCACTTTCTCTCTCTCTCTTAACAGCCTTCAGCTATGTATAGTAGAGGGAGTATGCGTTCTAGTAGCATGCACTTACCATATAGCTTGGATGCTTTTCTCTCTCGCTTTCTTAACAGGCTACAGCTACGTATCATAGAGGGAGGAGGATACGCGCGCGTGTGTGAAACGATTGAAGACATATTTGTAATAATGATTATTTATTTATTTCAATTTAATTATACATTGAATATAGAACACTTTCAAACGAAGAAATCGACTGGACATTGAAAGCCATGTATATCTAAAACATAATCCATTTTGAAGTATAGAATATTATTATACAGCCACTTTAGGACAGTATTCTGATCTATACCTAAAAACTGACGTATTACTCTTGGCCGATATTTTTGAGAATTTTCATAAAACTTGTATGGATGCGTATCTACTCGATCCCGCACACTATTATACTACTTTTGGATTAACATGGGATGCTATGTTAAAGTGTACAAATATTGAGCTAGAAGTCTTAACTGATATAGACATGGTTTTATTCATTCAAAAAGTTATTCGAGGAGATTTTAGCCAATATTGTAATAGATATTCAAAAGCTAATAATCGATATATAGGCATAGAATACAATGGAAAAGAACCAAATAAGGCTTGGATGTACTATATTTCAATGTTAACAATTTATATGCATGAGCGATGACGCAGCCATTATCATATAAAAATTTTAAGTGGGTCTCTAACATTGATGAGCCTAATTTTTTCGATGTTTCTGATAATAATGAGATTGGTTATATTTTAGAAGTAAATCTAGAGTATCCAAAACAGCTACATGACGAACATAAGGACCTTCCTCTTTGTCCTGAACATAACACACATCCCGGATCAACGCAGAAAAAACTTTTAACAACTCTCTATAATAAAGAACGGTGTATAATTCACTATAAAGCCTGCTTGAAGGCTCTGAAATACGGACACAAACTAAAACAAATCTATAGAGTACTACAGTTTAATGAAAAGCATTAGCTCAAAACTTATGTAGATTTGAATACTGAAAAAAGAAAACGAGATAATAATGAGTTATAAAAATTATTTTACAAGCTCATTGCTAATACCGTATGTGGAAAGACTGGAGGATGAAAGGAAGTGAAAGACGTCAAATTAATTAGTGGATGGGGTGAAAGATATGGAGCAGAAGCACGGATCGCTCAACCGAACTTTCATAGTAGCTCTATCTTTAATAAAAATTTAGTAGCAATAGTTATCACGGACGTCTGTTGTTATTAAAAAACCAATATATATTAAACTTTGTGCGCTCCATCTCTCAAAAACATTAGTATACGTCTTCCACTAATGTAAGGGTATATTAAAGAAAGACTAGCTCATAAATCAAAATTACTCTATACGGATACAGATAGCCTCGTGTATAAATTTCAAGATGATATGTATGAAATTATAAAAGAAAATATCAATAATTTGATACATTAGATTATCCAGACAATAATCAATTTAATATGCCACTAGTTAATAAAAAAGTGCTTGGTGTTATAAAAAATGAATGTAATGGGAATATCATGAGAATATTCATCGGGCTTTGAAGCAAAATGTATAGTGTACAAATAAAAATCTAGTAGCCAATAAAGAAAGCAAAAGGCGTGAAAACACATACTGTCAAAAAAACAATTGATCGTGAAGATTATCGAAACTATTTATTGGAATTAGAAACTATTATGCGTGAGCAATGGTGTAAGTACTACTTACTAGTTCTCCCACTACGCGCCTACTCTCGCGCGCGGACTACTTTTAAATAGGTTATAGGTGTAAGTGCAGAATTATTAGTTCAGGAAATTATCTATTCATAGCTGCTTTTAAATTTCAAATAAGTGTATCTCCTGAGCAAGATTGGGATTTGCAATATAACTTGAAAAAAAACAAGGCTATTTGTAACAATCAATAACTCATAAAGTTATTATGTTTTAGCGTTGGGATTTCCCACAAATTTAATATAAGATACAATCAACAAGATATAAAAATTACAGCTCTTCAACTTTGTAAATTACCCCGTAATGATTTTTTGAAAACCACCTTTTTTCGTCTATTTTTCACTTTTTTGATTTTTCTCATCTCGGTATGGACCGATTGACTTGATCGACGTCTCGTTCGAAAGGTAATTCAATTATCTGCAACTTTCTCTATTGGGGTATACACTTTGCTCTGCAAATTTTCGTTTTAAACGCGAACCTGTTTTTGCAAACTTTAAACATTGTTTAAACAACGAAGGAGTAATATTTGCGAGTTGGAAGTATGACAGTTTTTGTTTATTTATCGCGATAAAAACAAATATCGTATTCGCTACCTGTTAAAAATTTTGTCCCGAAAATATCTTTATTGATTGGCCTATCTCTAACGACATCTTGAAGTAGTAAAGAGTATATATTTAATTAATGATTAATTTATTTTTTCTTTTTTTGTAGAATGGATTTTTTATCACTCAATAAGATTGCAAAATCAGCTTTCTTATGCAGAAAGACCATGTCACAATTAGATTAGAACTGTACGTACATGGTAAATAAATTAAGATAGTTGAACATTCGCTATAGATTTAGCGTTGTAGTAATGTTAGATAGTGAATTTGATGTATTTCTACCGAAACAAGTTAGCGTGGCATTGGAGAAAAATGACGAGATTCTACAGAAATTATATGGGGCCACTGAGAATGAGGAATTGATACTGCTTCATCAGGAAGGCTCAATTTTGAATTCAATAATACTAATTAACTTAGAACATAGAAAAATTTTATATAGCAAAATGCAATAAATATATATTTTGAAATTTTAATTAACCTTTTTGATTATTTAATCATTCCATCAAATCCTTATTTTTTTTGGAGAGCTATAAGTAATTACTTATAGCTTCCTCTGAGATTCGACTTACAGTAAAGGTCTCACAAGCAATATTTGTAGTGGTAGTACCTAACAGGTGATAGCGATGGTTGGGCTCTCACTATTCCTTAACAAAAAATTAATAAGTAAGAAAGAAAGAAGAAGGCGATTTCGGCGACTCGAAAAGCGTACTTGTGGGGTTAGATCCTCAAATAGCGATAAGAAGGTAATAGTAAGCCTATTCTAATCAAAGCATCGGTAGGAATAATTAGTAGAAGCTTAGCCATGTTAGCTATAAGAGACAACAAGAAATTTCGGTCCTCTTCTAAGCATGTATGGTTTGCGAAGAAAGTTAGAATTCATCATCTTCCATGCGAAGAAAAAGAGTCTAGAAAAGGCATTTCGGAGCAGGTAGCACGAGATCGTGTGCGCTTTCAAAGATGTTTTGTCGAATTGTATAAAATTATATCACGAGTATGGTTCAAGAAACATATACTAATGATGAATTGAATACTTCGTCCTATATCAGAAAATCATCACACTATATATATGTTAAATAAAAAAGAAAGCTGTTTCAAAGGAGAAGGAAGCGGTTGTGGCGGCGCGAAAACCAAAGTAGTGGAGATAGGTTTTACAAGAGCAGCGAACTTCGAAAAGCTTCATTCTATCTTAAGAATCGAGTAGTAGCTGTTATAGGAGTAGAAATAGACAACGTAACATTCTGGATTTTGAAATGTTGAATAACATTGGAATGAAGCTCTTCGATGTACTTCCTGAAAAGAGTCATAATGAATTGTATGAAGATCAGAATTACCTAATAACATGTATGAGGTAAGATAAGTTTCGAATTATTCTTGAACTCGATTATGAGCTCAAAATTATTCTACCAGACCAAATTTCAAGAGAAATAATTCATCATTACGATCTTTTTATTGATTTGTACGAAAGAGTTCAAAGATGTGCATTATTTATACAATATTATGGAAGTGATCGATTTCAATTTATTATTTAAATATATTTTTTATATCTTCTTATATGTGAATAAAGATTATATTATACAAATTTATTTTACGGAGAGGTAAATGAGACATGACTTGTCTTCATGGACTCACAAGTGACGAAGATAAAATGGAAGTACCTCACAGGATTGAGGCTCTTATTCTTAAATAAAAAAAATGTAATATATAAATGCAAAAAAAAACACTATTTATTTCAATGAAAGCTAGATACATATAAATTTATAATTGTAATTTAATGATTTATAGTCTTTTATTTATCCAAGAATTGTAAGTATTGTCAAAGCCAAGCCATTTTATAATGACTTCATTACCCCGTGTTCCGAGAATTTTACTACAAGATCAATATCAGGATACCTAGCTTGAAAAATCGTTGGTCGTAAGAGAATCGTGTCAAGATTACATTTCATTTTCTTTTGTCACGTCTTTAGGCTTCATATTTATTGTGCGATGTTTTCGATTATTATAAGATTCTATTAAACCGGAGAGAAAGTCAATCCACTTATAATTTTGTGATGTTCGTATCACTTATAATATAATTAATAGTTCGTACTCTCGTGGTCTTGTCGCGTTAATGAGTAAGAATTCGTTTCTTCTGAAAATTAACTCTAATTGTCAATATGAAATAAATCGATAAATTAAGTATATGCAAATATAAGTAAAGTTTCAAGGAAAGTCAGACTCTGCCCTAATTTCTTATGGTGCGAATTGTCGTATAAGCAGAGCTAAAGTCTTTCTTATAAAAGATATAATTCAGCCCAAATTTCTTATAGCGCGAAATGTTGTATAAGTTGAACATGAATTATAAGAAAGGAAAGGTTTTGACCAGTTAATCACAATGAGAGAAAGGACTTAAGTATTAGCCAAGTTTATTCAATCTCATGCACTGACTTTGCAAGGCTAGGAGTGAATGCCAGCCTGTGCAATAATCAGCGTATTTATACATAAATTTTTGCGCCTATTTTCGCAGGAGAGTTCTCTTCGAGAAGTTTTCGAATCTTCGAGAAATGTTTTAGAATTTTTAGAAATGAATTTTCTTAATTTACAAGTAAATAAACATCAATACTAAAGTTTTAACACATGTAAACTTTACAATATTAATTATTGGTCGATTTAGTGTAATTTACATTTATCATAAATAGTATCGTCAAAAGTTATTAACTAATAAAGTTAATTAATGCAATATTCCAATATTTGCAATAGAACAATATTACATTTTTACATAACTTTACTGTTTTGTGATTTTAGAAGTAATCTCTAAAAAGAAATACTCAAATTAGTTAATAACATTTAAATTATAACAAATTTCATATTTGTAACGATTTTTTCTATAATCTTATAATGTAATTACTAGATTAATTATTTACGATTTATAAATTATAAATCTATCATTATTATATATAAAATTAACTCTTTCGTTCTATATACAATTTAACCTTTAAATAAATTATTGATTATTTATTTATTATGTAACGGGGTAAAACCGTTTAATTATTTTATGCGCGTAAATACTCTAAAAGGACGCGCGCAGTTAATTATGCTCAGTACGCAAATCGGAGAGCATGTAAAGATAGTCGCCAGTCAACCAGTAAGTCGTCTTATCGAAGGAAAGTGAGTGGAAGCTATGAGGTATATGTGAATCGAAAAGCACTTGTTGGTAATATAAATTGGATCTTTTATTATCCCTCATACTCTACAGAAGGTCGGCCCGCGCGTTTGTTTACGTTGACGCACGCTTGTCGGCAACACGTATTGCCGGGACGTTCGCTGTTCTTTGTTAATAGAGACGCTATTACATGCACGCTTTGAGAATGATATTTATTCATCAATTAGATAACCGCGATCGCGAGATTAAGCTGGCCAGCTTACCTTATATTTGCAGGCGATCGGAGAAATCACAAATACCTCGCACAGAGCGGAACTGTTTTTATTGTTTCTTTCGCGAGTCGCGAGTTCGCGCACGTTGTGGTTTCGCCCTCGATGGCGAAACCTCACACACACTTCCGATAGCTCCTGCTCTCCTTCCTCTGCAATCAAGCTAGTGGATGTCTGGCACCTCGGTGGCAGCTGTCACGGCTATCTGGCACAAGCTTAATACCACTGATCTGGCGTGTAGTCGTCAAGGGCACGTGAATCGGCGATAACAATAGCGAAAGCGGGCGGACACTATGATGGTCTAGCTCATAGATAGGACCGTTACAATTTCCTTTTAAACTGAATTTTTTCCACATAATATTTTTAAGTGTTCGAATGAAACGTTTACAAATTGATGCTTTAAGATTGCTATAAGTAGAATGTAGATTTATTTTATATTTTTTCATTGGACTTTGAAAATGCGCATTTCAGAACTCTTTGCCTCTACACATTTGGAGATTTTTAGGAATATGCCCCTTTTTTAATACATTGCATTAGTGACATCTGTATCAGGTTTCTGTTTTACTGGAACTCCCCAAGCATATTTTAAGAATGTATCTATGATATTTAATAGATAGCGAAAACCTTTGTTCTCTCTGGAATAGCCTTGCATTTCAACAAGATCAGCTTGCCCTGTCTTGTCTATTCCACATATATAGACTTTTCGATGTAGATAGTTTCTATGTGCTGGTTTATGTAACTCATCAAGTACTCTTTGATGTTTCATTTTCAATATATTTGTTATCATTGATGCAGAATTTCAAATAATATATTCTCTAAAACTTTGTTATTATTATTTCTTGTAAATGTATAATCGTTTTTTGATACGCTTGTAATTCCGACCTTATTATATTTGGAGATTTTCTAAGATTATTTATTATAGTCGTAAACGTAGTAACGTCAGCTTCACTAGTTTTTCGTAACTTTCGTAAGTTTACAGCATCGTTACTCTCATGAGGATCTACTATATTGCAAATTCTTTTGTCATCCACATCATATCGTTCGTCTTTAGTGATTTTATACCCTACACCAAGAGAACCTCAATTACGCTCCTTTTATTTAATTTACATCCAAACACATCAACACTCATTTTATTACTATAGAATATTTAAGATTCTCCTAACATATATAGCCAGCATCAATCTTCAATGATTGAATGAATTTCATTAACATGACTAAGAATTATCAGCGGTTTGTTTGGCGATAAACAATCTTAATCATTCAGCGTGCACGTTTGGCTCATCTCAATATACATAATGAAATAATGTTCCTTTTCTTGCCATTTTATAGTTAGGAAAAAGACTTCTTTCGATCAATAGTCGATTTTCACTTCTTAGCACTACTGCTCAAAGATAAATTTCGACCAATATACTTTTTGCATTTATTTACATGCTTATTGCGTCATTTTCCATTTGTTTCGTATCTCTTACGATAAGCATTAGTGATTTCAAGAATTTTTATATAATTTGAATATCCGATGAACTGATTAATTTTGAATCAAGTTTGTTATGAAAGTAAAGGTCCATTAAACCAGGCGTCTTACTGTATACTTTACCATTCTCATTCACGTTATTGTTTTCGAAGGAAATTGAAAAATTGCCTATGATATGTATTTTCATTCAACAGAACCCTAAATGTCTTGTCAAAATTACTTTTCTGTTGAGGTTCTGCAATAATCGAACATAGTTTTCTAAAATTGAATCATTTAATAGTTATTTTTGTTGTTTTGTAGTTACATTTGAACTAATTTTGTCTAAATTTTTTGCAGTTGTATCAATTGATAATTCAGCTCTCTTATTAAATTCGTCTTCATCATCAATAGAAATAGCGGATTGAAATGTCATATCAAATGCTTGCAATGTAGAATTTAGTTCATTAACAGTACTATTGAAATATCGAAATTTATAGGAAGTGTCAGCTCTTGTTTTTAACTTGAAAATTTTATCGAACATGATTTTCTTCTCCTTGTTCGTTCCCTATTCAGTACTAGCGTTAGTTTTATCAATAGCTACCTCTACAAGTTTTTTCAATGGATCATCCATAGGTTGAAAAGTTTCATTCAATGTGTTTTCTAAATCAGATTTGTCACGTTTTATTAGTTGATACTTACATCTAACGGCATCACGAGCCTCAGATAATTGCTCGAGCACCTTCTTTTCTCTTTCAAAATCAGCCATATTGACGCTTGTAATTTTAAAAGTTAAATAATCTTTATTCGCTGACTCCGCTATATTTATAGCAAAAGAATCAAATCCCTTTCTATATCGTTCATAATTGATTGGTCTATTGATAACTAAAAATCCATGATTATCATTTCTCCAACATTTGGAACAAATTACTTTAAACTTCTCAAAAGATAAATCTGAGTTAACAAGATCATTATAAATATGTTTAATATACACGTCATCTTGTTGAAACAAAACTAGTAAATTCATGTTATCTCGAATGAGATGCTTCAGTATGCGAGCGTATGATCGTCAGAGATACAAACTATCTACTTTCTAATGTCTTCCCATATAGAAGAATTGCTCTCACGTTGTCCTGCTTTTCAGTGGCTCTATCGTTAAAAAATCATAATGGAATTTGGATGAGCTTTATCTGGTGAAACAACTGTCTCATGCTCGCGGAATGCATTATACTGTATACCATCAATCGATTCCAATAAATCTTTTAAAAATTTATACTTTAATTGATTAAGGGACTTTGAATAAACGTAAACATTTTGAAATCTAAGTCCATTAGGATGTGTGATTAGTGTTAGCAAACAGTTAGTTTTCCCATGTTAGATCTGAACATTCTACTATAGGCTTATAATAATACGAAACTCAATATTACCGTGCTTTCGAAATTCGATGAGTAGTACCTGACTGGGCGTCGGCTTGACATGATTCCGTTAAATGTTTTGGTTTGAGGATTACTCAAGAAATGACATTTGAATTTATACTGGCTTAGGAAATATCGAGTATGAGGTTATAGGGCTTCAGCAGATTAAACACTGTGCTATACACGGACTCTCGTATTTTAGATGCTATTATGCGCGTGCATTTCTAGGCATGAGAATTGAATATTGAGTTTCGTGTTATTATAAGCCTATAGTAGAAAATCCCACATTTTTCAAAGGACAGTATCTCTGTTAAAAAAATTATAAAATTAAATTTAAATAGTGCTTTTTGTAGCCTAAAAGTTTCTCTTTTAAGAACTGTGGTCAGAATTGCACAGAAAAAATCTTTCTTCATATTACAGGTAATAAAATATAGCAAAAAAGTGTATTTTTGACGCTTTTAGGTTAAAATATCTGGAAAACCAAGGGTAATAGAGTAATTTTGATCCCAGATTCGGAATTAGCGCATGGAAATCTATCAAGTATACTATGTATGGTTTCAGATTCTTAAAATTTTTGGCCTGTGATATTATTATTAACGCTGCCTCGAGAAGTGTTGTGCAACAGATTACTCTTCATCATTCGTTTAGCTATAAAAGGCGCTAAAGAAGCCATGAAGAAGGATGGTGGTAAAAGAAAAATAAATATACCTCGTATTCTACCAATTCCTAGAAAAGTAGGCGAAGCTCTCCCTTTGTTAATTCCGTTATTTGCAGCTTTGAGCACCATTGGAGTTCCAGCTGGAGGAACTGCTTCAATAGCAAAAATTTAATTATGTTAACATTTAATTCAATACCAAACATTGACGTTGGTAATAACAAATTTTACATTGCAGGTCAAGAAGCAATCACTTTCCCGACTGGTAGCTACGAAATAGAAGATATTGAAAGCTTTGTTAAAGAAGCACCCAAAGGTATATCATTTAGTCTGAACCTAAATAATAATACTTTATGTAGTGTCATTCAGTGCAGTCAAAAAATACATTTTGAATCAGAAGATTCTATTGGATCAATTTTAGGCTTCACTAGACGTACGCTCGTTGAAAACGAAACACATAGTTCTGACTTACCCGTCACTGTTCTCAAAGTCAACGCTTTACGTGTAGAGTGTAATATTACTACAGGCTCTTACATAAACGATCGCAAAGTACATACTATATATGAATTTTTCCCAGCAGTCCCACCTGGATATAAGATTATAGAAGTTCCCTCTCAAGTCATTTACCTTCCAGTCGCTGTGAGGAGCATTGATCATTTTCAAATTCGTATAGTTGATCAAGACGGAAACCTAGTTAACTTTCGAGGAGAAGTCATCACAGTGCGAGTACATATAAAGACCATATCTTAGTAATGGGTATAATTTACAATATAAAGACCGGTCGAGGTTATATTAAGAGACAAAAATGTCAATCAACAGCCAGTCAACAGCGAGCTATCAGACCGCTCACACCTCAGAACAGTCAATTCCTGAAATGCTTAAGACTAAAAGTCGTCGAACGTGGTGGAAGAAAATATTGTGCATATTAGTGTACTGTATACAGCTGTATACATAGCCCACTGTCTTTCACCCCTTCGCTTTCAAACACATTGGGGATCCGGAAGTCAAGTTTGCTACGACATCCCTGACGCATTCAGCGGTCGGAACCTTTTTGATCTAAGGCGGTGACCTCCTCGAAAGGAGTACCGATCTTTTCACGGTTCGACGCTCAAGGAGAGCGGAACTAAAGGCTTGACCCTTGGTTTGGGCGCGACGGGACTCTAGTTGCCCCAACGTCTACTGCGTCGGAAGCACGCAGCATACAAATCTTACGAGATTTGCTCGACCTGATACCACTACCCCGCAGAGGCCAACCCAAGTTGGGATGTCAGAAGGGAGACTCAGCCAGAACAGCCAGAGGAAGATTCCTAAGACGATCAAGTCTCCTAACTAAGTCTCCCCTCCTGGGCTCGCGTTCGAAAAACATCCCACCCTGCGTACCTGTATTAAGGGATTTCTCCCACGACTCACAGGTCCATCGCTTCGACGTACCAAGGTACGTCTTCCCATTGCGTTTCGGTCATCCCCGCTCACGCTGATGGGTATCCGTCATTCGAAAGATTGTTGTTACCCCCGTTTTGTCCCAAAGTCAGATCTCGCTTTCTAAAGAATGGTTTTTATGACTTGGCTGATACTGATATTTGCTCTTTCGATTTAGTTTTTGACTGTTATGTCAGGGCGGGGTCTCGTCTAGCCGACAAGGCGACTCCCCAGGCAGTTTTCAGTATTCTTGCCTGTCATGCCACGCATTCGGTTCAAAACTCCGTCGTTGGGTTAAATGGGGTTCATCGCGTTCAAGTATTCGAACTTCAGAATTTAGTTCTGAAGTTGATGTTCAAAAATTATCGTTCAAAAATTTCAAGCTTTATAAGCTTGTCTGGGTTCAAAAATTAGATTATTGTGCGAGTTTTTGTCCTTTGGTTAGGGACCTTGTAAGAGGCGGCATCTTTCTACCGTAGTTTATAACTACGTTTCTGCGCTTTCTCTTCTTTATGGGTGCTCCTTCCCTGGGCTCTATGACTTTTCTAGCAAAGTCTCCAAAGGCTTTGTAGATTTTCCTGCTGGATACTAGGGCTGTTTCTTGGCAAGGCCATATGTGGCCTTCTTCTTCAACAGCCTCTATTAATGGCTTTCTTAATTCCCTTAATTCTTCGCAGTTAAAGAGAATATGGCTTTCGCTTTCTATTTCTCCACAGCTACACAGTTAGTCTTCGCATAATCCTCTTTTATGGAGGTATGACTTAAAAGCACCATGTCCAGTCATGAACTGTACTGTGTAGTGATTGGGGTTTAGCCACCTCTTCTTTAATCTATCTTTGATTACTGGGAAATAGCAGTACGTTCTCCTGCCATTTGTGGTTGACTGCCATCTCTCTTGCCATACCCTTTCGATTTCATCGTTGATGAGTTGTATGGCTTTCGAGATTTTTAGTCTGCCCGATCGAAGTTCCTCCGATTTAATTCGGATGCCGTGCATTTTAATCGATTTCCCTTTCCTGACGCAATACTTTGCAACTCTCGCGTCAAGCTCTAGAGCTATCGGTCGGGAGGCTGCAAGCACGTGCGCCGCTTCATGAGAGATCGATCTGTAGGCTTTGAATGTTTTGCAAAGAACCGATCGTTGCAATCTTTCTAAAGCAGATTGCTGTTTGATGTTGGTCCTTTGCCACCAGCCCGCAGCGGCATATGTAACTTTAGGTAGTAGGAAGCCATTGTATATCTCTTTCATAGAATTGAATTTTAGACCCCAATTTACTTTTGCTATTTTACTTAGCTCGAAGTAGGTACTATTGCAGTCTTGAATCACGTTTCGAATATGTTCTTCTAATCGGAAGCCTTTCGAGATTGTGATTCCTAGGTATTTGACTGTTTTGTGCGTTCTAATGTTGTCTTTCCCAATTTTGACTCTAGGGTTCCTACTCTCGCTTAGTTGGCCTTTTAGCCATATTAGTGCTGACTTTTGTACTGCCAAGTTCATTTTGTCAGACTTGCACCAGTCCGTCATTATATTAATGATTTCTTGGGCTTGTCGTTCAAAGTCAATGCGTGTTTTTGCCTTAATGATAGGAAGCACATCGTCTGCGTAGGCTAGTACTTCGTATCCTGCGTCCCTGATTGCCCGGAGTGGTTTGTCAAAGATGACGTTCCAACCTACCGGTCCGAAAACTAAACCCTGAGGGCACCCCTTCGTCACTGTTTTCAGTGTTTCTTCGAAGTGGGCATATATGCCCACTTCTCGATCACTGAAGTAACTCTGGAGGAGCTTATAGATGTTTCTCGGGCAGTTTCTTTCTTTCAATTAGGAGAGCAGGCTCGGCCACCATAAGGCATCGAATGCTCCTGAGACGTCCAGTGGAATAGCGGCTACGTACTTGATCGACGGATCAGATTCTGCCTCTTCTACTATTGCATATAGTCTTCTGATGGCGTCCTCTGTGGATCTGTTTGCCTTAAAGCCAAATTGATCCTCCGAAGACCAGTCCGAGTTGTTTAGAATGTTGGAAATTCTTTGAATCACAAGCCTCTCGAGTGTCTTCCCGGCTATGGGGAGTAGACATACGGGTTTATATGATTTAATCTCGTTCTCGGGTTTTTCAGCCCCTTTGAGCAACGTGATTAGCATTCCACTATTCCATCTTCTGGGGAACACTCCGCATTTTAGGCAGGCGTTAAAAAGTCGTGTCAGTTCCTGGTGCAACGGTTTTGCGATGACAAGCATTTCCGACTCTATTCTATCTTTGCCTGGTGATTTCCCTGCCTTGTTCGTTTTAAGGGCCATTTCAACTTCCCTTATTAGGAAAGGCTTTGCGTCGCCGGTTACTGGAACCTCCCGCATATCTCTGCGAATCTTTGCGTATGTATCATTTTCGCAGCTTGGGTCGTCATCAGGCATTAATTCTTCTAGTAGAGTCATGCTTGTTTCTTTCCAATCTTCTGTAACAGAACCATTACGGTTAACCGTGCACATTGCTTTTGAGATTCTGACTTTGTTGGATGCTCGTTTGTATGGATACGCCCAAGCATTCTTTTCGCTTTCAATAGTGCAGAAGTCTCTCCAGCGGTTACATTTGGCTTTTTTAATAGCCGTTGCATATTCAGATTTCATTTAACTCAATTTGTCAAGTGATCTCTGGAGGGCTTTCCTTTGTTTTCTATTCGATCCTTTCTTGTCTTTCAGAGCGACGATTTTGCGTTCTTTTTGTATCGCTCGTTTCTTACTTCGCAGGTCAGGGTTCCACCAGGGTAGAGAGCGCGTTCTTCTCTTTTTTGGTGGAGTAGAGTTCTTTGCTGGCCTTACTAAGACCTCTTCAAATTTTGAAACATATGTTTCAATGTCTTCAGAGGGTCTTAAAGGGAGTTTAGCTAGGTTCTCTTTCTCGAATTTACAAAGTTTCCCGAATTTCTACCAATCAGCTTTTCTCATGTTGAACCTTGGTTCTAGTGTTTCTTCGGTTCGTATGAGTCTGGCTGGTTGTGAGGCAAAATCAAGTTCGATCACTATGGTCCTGTGGTCACTGGTGGTCCATTCTTTCACCGCCCAGCTAGCCAAGAAGTTTGACAGATTTGACGTATGTAAAGTTACATCGATATCCGTCTCGCTCCTCTTGCTACGGCACGTTGGAAGTTGGCCCCTCCTGTTGGCCACTATTAGCCCGTATTGGTCTATGAATTCTTCAATGACTGTTCCATTCTTGTCCTGTGTATTAGACCAGATCTTTGACTTGGCATTTGCGTCCATTCCAACTAAGACTCTTTTGCCTTTCAATTGCTTGAGAGTCTTAGCTAGTTTGTCAAGATAGGTCTTCCTGCTGTGGCTGAACTGGTAGTAGATGCTTATGAAATAAATTTCACCAAAGGCTCCGACTACTTGTGCACAAACACAGTGGGAGTCATACAGATTAGAAATCTTGGTAGCAGTGACTTTGTGCGGATTGTAAAGTATCGCAGCTTGGATCTTTTCGCCTTTTTTGGCTCCATGAACAGCTGCGATGCTGCCCATACCTGAAATCGCGTTATTCCAGTGATATGGTTTTTGCACCAGTGCCATCTGTATGTTAAGATTTCTGTCTGTCATGATTTCTCCCAGTTCATCGTTGGCTACTTGCCTTTTGTTGAGGTTCAATTGTATGATCCTCAGTTTCGGGCCCAGTTCAGGGTTTTGTTGTGCGTTCAAATTAAACCTCTTAACTGGTGGGCAATCGTCTTTGCTTTCGTCAAGATTGTTTGGTTGCGAGGGAAACTGAGTTGACGCCGGAGTATTGGAGCAGTGCTCTGGTTTCTCGACAGTCGCCTCCTGCTTACGTTTCCTCACCTTATTATACCTAGAATGGTTGACCATATCGCTTTCAAGGTACAACGCAATGTCTAGTTATATTTTCCTCCTTTGGCGATTCTGGAGGGTGGCTTTCAATTCTAGTTCTGGCGTTAACGTGCGCGTTCAATTAAGCGAGTGGCGTTCGAGTGCGAGCAGTGAGTACTTGTGTGTGTTGACGTGAGATTCGTTAGTTACCTTGGTGGGTTGCTCCATGGTTTCCCATGGCTCTTTTATTTACAAATTGATTAAGCTAGTTATTTTTCTAGCGTTTTAATCTGTTATTAGATTATTTATTTTGATTTTGTTTTATTTTATTTTATTTCTTTTTGATTTGATTTAGAGATTTTAAATCTATAGGTTTAGATCTATAATTTTTATAATTTTTGATTCTTTCTTTTTTATTTTTACTTTGATTCGTAACTTTCTTACTATTTATTACACTACTGCTTATATTATTGCTTAAATTATTGTTAACTTACTTAAGAACTAATTTGATTATAATATAACTTAAAACTAATTACGAGTGTACCAGCGTGTTTATCTTTCACGCTGGGTTTGATATTAATCAAACCTCGTTTTGGTCAAGTCAGGGTTAGGTATTTGACGAATTGCAACCAAAGTAGCATTTGAGTGAGCATGTCGGGTTTCTGCCTTTTCTGTCATCTTGGCCTGTGTTCACCATTAGCAGCAGTGGATCTGATGGACGTTTAGTGCATGGTTTTCGCTTTCAAAGGGAGCTGGCAGCCACTAATTTCGCTTTCAAATGTAAAATTGTTTTAGCTATTAGGAAGGATGCTGCCCTTCTGTGGAAATATTTTTCCTAAGGGTTTCGGCATCCGTAGTGCGTTCTAGTCATCGAGAGTTACTCGGCCCAATGAACTGTTCTCTCGCACAAAGGTGTCGGGCCTTACTCCAGGAGCTCGAGGCAAAGAACTTTGGGTGGCTGCTATGACCATGGCCGCGACTCTTTACCCACAGTAGTGGCACCTACCGATTGCCAGTCGATAGGAAGTAATTTCTTATCTACCCGAATTAAATTCGGATTGCCGGGACCATTGGTCCTCTGCAACTAGCTCCCGGAGCCGTTTCCCGTCCTCTAAGAGGGCGCGCGGTACCACAATCCTAAGAGATTTCCCCTCAAGTGACTCCCGGATTTTGGCTTTTCTGGGCTCGAGTGGAGCTATTGGGGTGTGGTAGACTCCGCGTTGAATGTTTGGGCGTTTACAGGCCGCACCTCACCACGTGTTGCCATGGTCCGTGTTGTTTCTTTTGTTTGGCCGATTGGCCTTTTGCCCTGAGGGCAAGCGTTGTGTGTTTTGCCTACTGTTTCTTTACAGAGACAGCGTTTTCAGCCCCACCGCGTGAAGGTACACACATCCGCACTTGTGATTGCAAGTCTTCGTTCAAATATACATTGCATTCACTTCGGGTCGACTAGCATTAGTTGCTTGTAGAGGGCAATCGGTGACGCATTTTGTACTTCAGCATTTGTATATGCCCGTACACAAAAGAGAGAAGTTTTCGACGTCCTCTCCTAAAACAACGAGTTGTTTGTTTGAGGAGTCTCCGTTCTCTGCTAAGGAAGACAATTACTGTCCGCCGCTTTGACAAAAGATTTTTGCACAAAGTGACCTGGCCAGCCTCGCGGCTGGCCATATGGTGCACTATGTGCATCATCCATGTTTTTGCTAAGCGGATTATAATCGAGCTTCCTGAGTGCGTCGTGATTGCAACCGCCAGTGTACTGTATACAACAACAAAATGGACGGAAATCTAGACATTCATTCAGCTGTCGCTTTCGATGAGTCTATAGCTCATTATGAAGTTCATACGCATCAGCCTTATTCATTATCATATTTCAATAATAGTGATGAAATCCATATAGCAATTCAACATCAAGATTTATCTCTGCTTCCATCACGCAGTATGATTCATATTTGCGAACGGATGACCAAGTCGGACGGTACTAGGCCAGTGGAGAACACTTTATTAGTCAACAACGTCCTCTGTCATTTGTTCGAGGAAATACGATACGAAATAAATGCTATTGAAATTGATAAAGTAAAAAATGTCTGCTTAACAAGCCTCATGAAAAATTGGCTATCACTCAATCCAGGTCAAAGTTCTATCGCGGAAAATGTCGGTTGGAATGGTGATAACAACGAAGTTTTGATATACAATGTTCTTTGATATATAATGCTCTAGGTTATTTTGATGTGACTATACCTCTTAGTATGTTGATGGGCTTTGCTGAAGATTATCGGAAAATTGTAGTCAATGTCAAGCATGAACTTATTCTCACAAGATCAAGAGATGATTTAAATGCTATTTTAAGCAAACTAATAGGGAATCCTGCTACTTCAGAAAAATAAAAAATTACTTTAACTAAGGTTGAATGGTTGATACCTTATGTGATGGTTGCCGACAAAGAAAAAATCAAATTACTTAATCAGATTGGATAAGACTGTGCAATTACAATGAGTTATCGTACTTCGGAAATGTATGAGTATCCAAAATTACCTCGTACATCAAAGCATTTTTGGAGTGTTATGACATTCAGTCAATTGGAAAAGCTTCGCTTTGTTATTTTAGCTTTTAAAACTAAACGTAAAAGTTTAGTGAGTGTTAATTTTAGTAATTTTGATCATTGTGACATTAGTAATGTGAAGCTATTTCTCAATTCGTAATGCTATCCATATGGAAATCTTAATTTGTAAATTGATCAAAATCAGTATGTTGTTCTCTACGATATGTACACTAATTTTCAAAACGCCTACCATGGTAAAGAAAACAACTCTAAAAAGTTTCAAAATATTCTTTCAAGCAATTGAGGAGCATAGTTGTCTGGGGTATCTATTAGAGATGTAATATAAGGGTTTTTTACGTCGCATATTACAAATCTGAAATTAGATTTCCGAAAATCAAAATTATTGATCCAATGTGACGAACAAAATCTTGAATATTAATGTTCCGATCCTTTCAAAAATTTTTTGAATAATAGTAATGTAAGAAAAATTCTAAACAAATAATATGTAATGAAACTCTGTGCAGGATACTCGAAAAAAACATTTCAGAGTCCTAGTTGTCCCTATCAAGAGAAAACCGATTTTTTTTCGTTAAACAAAAACGCGTTTCTACGCGTTACTTTTTTTTATGAAGTTGTTAATGAATAAATTATTATCTTTTTTAAGTCGGGCTGTTGGATATATCCTTGATACAGTAATAAATCAAAATTCCAAAGTAGTTCATAAACTCATCAAATATTATAAAAATTTTATTATCATAATTGAAATATTTTCATTTCTTTTCATTACAGAAAAAGTAGATAATTTGTAAGCATCCATAGTCTCCATCAATTTTCACTTTTTCAACATGAGTGAGACCGATTGTATAGTCAGTCGTTTGGATAACTCTAGATCTTGTCAAAGTCATATATTTTATAAGGAAAATTTAATTGCTTTTCAAGATTTAGATACGCAAGATTTGAAACATCTTTGATATAGAGTACCAAACTTTCCTCTGATTCTTAATGGTTTTATTTGTGCAAATCATCGAAAACAATATTTAGTAGATTTTCCTGAACGTCAAGTAAACTGCTGCAACCCTTTTAATGAACATTCTGGAATTAAAAAAGGTTTTAGAACTCTTTCTTTAGAAAATTGTGATAAATTGTATAGTATTTGCAATATAATAGCTCCTTCTGGTGGGAAACTTTGTACTACGTTCGAGCTTCTATGCTACAGAAATTTAACGATTGGGAATCAAAACAGAATATCTTGGCTGTTGAACAACACAGTTCTGCAAACATTCAAGAAAAATCTGAGATAGAATTGCCTTCTTCAGCAAGTGCTGCAGTAACTGATCAAAGTTAATCTTCTGACCCAACAGTGCCTGATGTCAGCTTGGGGTTTGTTTCTGAAAGCCAAGAAAAAATTTTGAAAGAAGAAAGTTTAAAAAGAATCTTGGATGATTTTGAGTTTCCGATGCCAAAAAGAAAAAAAATTATCTCAAGAACGACAACAACAAAATTTGGAAAAAGTAGTTCAGGGGATTTATGAAAGAAGTATTGAAAAAATAAATTATGTTTTTCAATCTGACTTACCCATGAGCCAAATAACTGAATTGCAAAGAGATAGTCAAGTTCTAAGTCAAATAATTAACAATTACGCACGGCATACAACAATCAATCCACCACCTCTGGAAAAATCAACCTTGTTGCCTGTAGAACTAACTTATAGAGAAATTAGAAAGTATATCTGTTGTTCTAGATACATGATAACAAAAGCTAATCACATTAGGGAAACACATGGTGAGTTAATATTCAGATAAATATTCTTTAGCGATAAGATTTACAAGCCGGCTGAAATAAATTGTTTTCCGAATTTCCTATACTTCCTAAAACATTTTAAAAATTTAATTATCATATGAGTGAATTTACAAAACTCATTTAAACTCATCAAATTCGCTCATTTAATATTTATTCTAATAATGTTTATATTTTTCGTTCTCCACTCATAATACCTTATTTGTATTGTCTCAGAATTATTTAAAATAATAAAAGTCATCTTGGTACTATTTTCTGATTTATAATTATTTATATTCCAATTGATAAGGTCTACAAATTTCAGGTGTACTAGGCGATCCACCTAGAAAAAAGTTTTCTTTTTACTCTGAAGAGCTTGTAGAATCCATAGGAAGTTATTACAAAGATGATAAGAATAGCCGAGCTTGTGCTGGTATCAAAGAATATATTGTCGTCGTGAATAAAAAGACGAAAGTGAAAGAAAGATTACAGAAGAGATTGCTTTTGTTCGGACTCAGAGATTTGTACCATAATTATCTAGACGATCATGCGGACGAATTAAAAAAAGTTCCCAGTTTGTCATATTTTGCTGAGCTACGACCAGACAAATGCTGTTTTGCTGGTGCTCCTGGTACATCTTCCGTTTGCATTTGTATAGAACATCAGAATGTAAAATTGAAAGCAAGAGCAATATCATTGTCATTGGATTACAGAGAATTATTAGATGTTTGTGTTTGTTCAGTAGATGACGAAAACTGTATGTTGAAAAACTACTCTGAATGTCCCGGGGAAAAAGCCATTCAGGACTTTTTGCAAACCAAAAATCTTGTAAAAAAAATGGCTACTTCAGGTACTGAACTTGGTCATCCGTTCACTTTACAAGTAGTAATGAAGAAACAACTAGCAATACTCGCGTAACACTTATTCAAAAGGTCGAAGTAATGTCAAAATGTAAATGTCAAAGTATTCTATGAAGGATTTGTGAAAGATGTTTTGAAATTAAAAGGACATCATTGTGTCAATGAAACTCAGAAATATTGCTTCGCATTCATGAAGAATAATTTGAAGTATGACACTGGTTTAGTAGTAATGGATTTTTCTGAGAACTACTCATTTATAGCTCAGGATTCTGTTCAGGCTTTCTATTTTAACAATATTCAAGCTACGATATACCCTTTCGTCCTTTACTATAGAAGCAATGATGGAATGAAGATAGAATGTTCTAGCTTTTGTGTCATTAGCGATTGCTTGAAGCATAATGCATACGTTGTAAATATCTTTCAAGAGAAGGTGATAGAAATTATTAAAGATATCTTTCCGGAGTTGAAAAAATTGATAAATTTTTCAGACGGAACCCCAACACAATACAAAAATAAGTAAGTTTATTTGTTTAGCTTCACATATTTTTGCGAAGCTTGTTTAAAGAATGAAAAAAAATTACTGACAATTCTCATAATTTTTACAGGAATCATTTTACAAATATTTGTTATCGTGAAGATGATTTTGGAATCAAACTAGAATCCTATAATTTCTTTGCCCCTAGCCACGGTAAAGGATCCTGTGATGGAATCGGAACTGTAGCGAAACGCTTTGTCAGAGATGCATCTTTGCGATTGTCAGTAGAAAAGCAAATTTTGCATGCACGTGATATGTTCCTGTACGTGAATGAGCATATGGAAAAAATCAAGTAAGGCATTATTTATAAAACCGCTTTTTCATATAATAAACTTTCGAAAAACTGAATATTATTCCATTTTTTGTAAGCTTTCTATGGGTTAGCAGTGATGAATGTGAACGTCGACAAAAAAAGGTTACAGAAACGATATGATACAGCACAAACTGTCAAAAATACTAGAGGATATTTTTACATGAAACCGATTAATAAGGACAGTGCCGAGTTTAAAATTATAACTCTGTCTGACGAGAGTAGGCCTGAAAGTATAAGTAAAAACTGAACATGCAGAAAAAGAAATATTTTTTATCATTTACCATAAACTAATATGATTTATTGCGCTTCATTTTTGTCCTTCTTCAAAAAGTAATTCAACCTGAACTCTGATATAACTTTGAATTTTCGCACTACTTGTGTGCTCCACCAATCACAATGCTGGATGTTGGCGAATCATTATTTTTTACAGTAGGAATATGTATTTATAGAAGATGCACACAATTTCGCCCTTATTCTTAATATAATATTATCATAATGTTAATTACAATAGTAAACTGTAGATAATTTTTCAAAATACCCGAAATTAGTGATTTTGAAAAATCACATAAGTCAATAAGGAAGCAAAAGTCCACCGATGTTATTATAGGACTATATTCTACAATACTAGAGCTGCTTAGAAAAACATTGTTTGATGAAAAAGATGATGTTCGTATTTTTTAAATGTACTTTCAAAATAGCAATATTTTGCTATTTTCGGAATAATAGCAAACTTTGAATACGCATATCATTGGTCCTAATTAAGCTAGCGAGATGGACGGGGTCGTAAATTAAAGCTCTTTTCAAGGCAAATAAAAAAATATCTTGTAATTTTTCAAAAAATGTCAAACTGACGGAACTACGAGCCCGTGAATATGATTTAAAATCAAGCAATTATGAGTGCAATGAACCAGCGGGCACATCCAGCAGAGTGTATTTTCAGGTTTTGGACTGCCATGTTTTCAAAAGTAGATGAAAAGACGAATCGAATGAGAGGTCGCCCATCCTGATATCTTCAAAACTCACGGAGTTATGAGTCTTCAAAAATGGCAAAAAAGAAGCTCATTTTTTCACCTATTTATATATATATCTCGGTATATATATATTTAAAAAAAAACTGTGATAGCCAAAAGCCCTCTTGTTGCATGTACTACCATAGAAAAAATCGCTGCCAAGATCGGTTGACACACCTGCGCAGCTTTTTTCAAAAATCTGTTGGACAGACCCATATATATATAATTTATTTATTTTTATACTCTTGTTTTATTATTTTTTCAGCTTCATAGGATTATAGTCGATCCATCTCAAAAGCAATGCATTGGCTACCTATTACAGGCGGTAATCCAGGTATGTCATTTTACTCACACACACACACACGCGCGTACACACACACACACACACATATGTATGTATGTATGTATGTATGTATGTATGTTTTCAGGTGCTGCGGAACTTAGAGTATGCTGAGTGTTAAGCAAGGCAGCAGTTAACTGCCAAAAGAGCTGCGGTCGAAAGGGCTACAGACAAAAGAGCTACCCGAAACTACGAACGAAATATATATATATATATATATATAATGTAATTACTCACGACAGACAAAATGGTATATAATAAATTATAAAATACTGCTGTCGGAATTCCTGCGGGCAGGTTCGGAGGAGTTTAAAAAGAAAAATAATATAAGAATTTAATTAGAAAGATTAATAAAAAATATACTATATTATTACTACTAACATTAACCATGAATATAATCACGGCGTTGATAGCTTCTATAATCTCGGTTGAATCCATATTTCTTTCTTTCAATAACTAATAACTTCACTCAATAAACACACTTTTCTAATTCCCAAAAAATAAAAAACGAAATCACTAGGATATTAGAAAATAAAGTAAAGTTAGTAGAAGTCTTCTCTTTCAGGACTGGTATATTATTGAAACATTTTCTTAAAATCAAGATGTTTATTTGTTCCTCCCACAAGCTTCCTACTCTCGAAACTCCACCCAAAATTGCGAACATATTGTCAATGGAAGACGTACAGGGTGGGCCATTTTAAATGACCCAGTCGATTTTCTCGGAAACTATGGGGGTTAGCGAAAAATAGTTCAGATGAAAGTTGCCCAACTTTGAGGGGGATATATCCCTGTGACCTTGCATTTAACCTCTAAGGTCTTGTTCAAGGTCATTTGAAGGTCAACTTTGTTTTTTTAAATAGGAACCCCTATTTTTGACCCCGGATTCGGAAAGAGCGGAAAATTCTACGTTTAGATAAGGTAATATGTGTGGGATCCGCATGAACCCCAAGGCCATGTACAGGTCATTTTTCCGGCACGAATAATCTGGGACGCCTAAGGTTAAGCGTAAACTCTTCAAACAAGTTTCTTCAACTTTCAAGGGTACATATCTGTATGACCTTGCCTTTGAACTTTCAGATTATGTTCAAAGTCATTCCGCCTTCATCTTCGGTTACAGACTAAGCTTTCGTTTTTATGTTTTTCTCATTAAAGAATTATGTAGATATTTATTGTCATATTCTGACATCACCATTCCAAAATTCAGATGATAATCTTAAAGTTATTATTTGTATTTTGTAATTACATAAAATCAGAATGATGTTACATGTAAATTAAATATTCATTGCAAAAAATTACTAATGCAACATCATACTACAAATGTATGAAAAATTCTTCAACTTAACAAAAACAAAATAACTTCAATTCCTTTACGTTCCAAATTTTGGAAAGTCATCAAAAGGAAATTAATCATGAAATTTGAGTAATTTTTCAAATTTTCTATTTCCATCAGTCTTGGAAGTTCCGATTGAAATTACGTAATCTTAATTTTGTTAGGGACTAGTCATAATAATTATCGTTCTGCAGCTAGACTTTACGCTGAACGATTTTCTCACCGACAACACCCAGATCATAGACGAATAAGTCACATAACTCAGAGAGCTCGTCGTGGACGTTTGGTTAGGCAACGCAGGCGTCATGTGTATGACGCAAATGATGTACGTGTTCTAGTTGTTCTTGCAATCTTTTACCTTGATCCTCATACCAGCAGTCGCCGAATTAAAAGAGGGCATGGTATAGCAAGAAGAACTGTTTTAAGAATTCTCAGAGTCCTAAAATATCATGCTTACTTTGGTCCAGGAGTTACAACCTGCACATTTCCAACAGCGAATTGCGTTTTGCCAATGGGCCTTACAGATGATACAGAATGATCCAATTTTTTTCAACTATGTCCTTTTTTCTGATGAGGCTAAATTCCAAAGTGACGGAGAACTTAATAGGCATAATTGCCACTATTGGTCGAATGAAAATCCTCATTGGCACAGAACTGTGAATCACCAGCGGCGTTGGAGCCTGATGGTTTGGTGTGGAATCATCAATGGTTATTTGATCGGTCCTTATTTTTTTGAAGAAAACGTTAACGGGAATAGTTATTTACAGCTAATAAGAGATCAGTTACCTGCAATGATGGAAGATGTTGATTTACACACGTGACAAAGAATGTGGCTTCAGCAGGACGGTGCTGCACCACATTTCGCTCGAATTATACGGGCTTTTTGGATGAAAACTATAATGGTAGATGGATCGGACGAGGAGGTCCAGTTAACTGGCCTGCAAATTCACCTGACCTCACATCTCCAGACTTTTATTTATAGGGCTATTTGAAAAATGTTGTTTTTGAACAGCAGCCGACAACTAGAGAAGACATGCAGGATCTCATTCGCCGAGCATGCGCTGAAATACCAAGAGAAACTTTGCTTGGCACTGTGCACCATTTCCAGAGGCGGTTCGATTTATGCCTCCAAGCAAATGGAGGTAACTTCGAACATTTGCTTCGAGGTTAAATGAATGATATTTAGAATATGCTTAATAAATGACTTCGTAAATAGCAGACATAAGTTGTATTTGACCTTGTAATCCTCCGGTACAATAAAATAAACATTACAATTTTACTTTGTTCTAATTTCGAACCCTGACCTTCACTCATATTACCTCATCTGAACGTAGAATTTTCCGCTCTTTTCGAATCCGGGGTCAAAAATAGGGGTTCCTATTTAAAAAAACAAAGTTGACCTTCAAATGACCTTGAACATGACCTTAGAGGTCAAAGGCAAGGTCACAGGGATATGTCCCCTTCAAAGTTGGGCAACTTTCATCTGAACTATTTTTCGCTAACCCCCATAGTTTCCGAGAAAATCGACTGGGTCATTTAAAATGGCCCACCCTGTATATAGGTTTCGCTTTAGACACTCAGCATGTGATATATTGTTAGCGAAACTCAAGATGAGGCTAACTTAGACAACTTGTCACTTAGCTTTAAGCATTAAGATAACTATGGAGCGATACTCATAGATTTAGTTTTAGTCGCTCAGCATGCGATTTATAATTATAGCATAGCGCAATCCTAAAATATCAAAATATACAAGTATATCTTATACGTTAGGAAAAGCATGCGGCCCTGAAAAAAGGAGAGCACACGCTGCTAAAATGCATCTTCAATGAAAAAGGAATCTGGATTGCGCTTTCGACCCTCAGCATGAGGTGTAGCGTTATCAGAAAGAGTGCACTATGCTAGAATATGTCTAAAGGATCTGCTGACAGACAAATAGGTGTCATATTATCGCGAAAACGCAACACCTTCATCGGGCGGCCTCTTTATGTTCCTGGACATATACATATCTCTTATTCATTGGCGCTGCTGGAACGCATCTTCAATGAAAAAGGCACATCGATTGCGTTTTAGACGCTCAGTGTGAGGTGTCACGTTATCGCGATAATACAGAGAGCTGTCACGATATCGCCATATCGCGACACCTTCATCGGGCGACCTCTTTGGGTTCCTGGACATACATTGCTTATCTCACGGTGGGTCTGAGCGACATTTAAATAAAAGTGAAAGCAGGTTCCAATTTTTTTGCATATTTCGGTAAAAATACTAATAATTAGAAGATCCCAGAAAGAATTAAAAAAAATCCCTGAGCCCTTTTTGGAAAAATCGATTTTTAAAAATTTTTATCAAACAAAAAAAATAAAAAAATAATTTTGGTTGTGGTTGATGGTATTAATAAATAAATCAATATTTTTTCGATATTTCCACAGATGCACATTTAATAATAAAAAATTCAACACCAGCATTTTGAAAATTAATTTTTTTTTATTTATTGACTGTTTTTACTAATTTTTATCATAATTTAGTGAGTTACAACATGTTGTAAAATTAAATTCTAAATTCTCCAATTTCTCGAGAAACTTTCCACAAATTTTTTTCAGTTTAGCCTTCTTTTTCTGACAAACCAAACAAATTTTCAAACGATTCTCAGAGTGCGTTAGTGCACGTTGCTTCATGTTGCTAATTCAATTATTTTGAAGAAACACAGAACGTTAACTACAACAAAATTCTTATTGTATTTCTTATCACGAGAACACTATTACTGGCAGATTTCATTGTTGATCGGTCAATCAAGCTGGGACAACTGTGAAAACTTTTGAGCGCGCTATTCTAGCTACTACTTCCTTAGATACAGGTGCGCGCTGTAAACACACATGTTTACAATACTGCTATATCCTTATCGTATGTATACTATTAATAAACACTGATATTTATATATACATGTGTTTCTCCATTAATATGATTGTGTATGGGAGAATAGAGAGATAAAAATTAGTAAAAACAGTCAATAAATAAAAAAAAATTAATTTTCAAAATGCTGGTGTTGAATTTTTTATTATTAAATGTGCATCTGTGGAAATATCGAAAAAATATTGATTTATTTATTAATACCATAAAACACAACCAAAATTATTTTTTTATTTTTTATGTTTGATCAAAATTTTTAAAAATCGATTTTTTCAAAAAGGGCTCAGGGATTTTTTTTAATTCTTTCTGTGATCTTCTAATTATTAGTATTTTTACCGAAATATGCAAAAAAATTGGAACCTGCTTTCACTTTTATTTAAATGTCGCTCAGACCCACCGTGATCTACTCTTGTAAACTTTGAAATTAATATAAAAAAATGTTATATCTATCTTGAATGTTACATTAAGTAATTTCAAATCATTGATATTTTTGGGTAAGTGTATACCATACTTACTTCTGAATGTAGCGATATATTATTTTGAACCATGGAACTTAAGCTAACATCATGGTATGTCATGTCTAACTCATGAAAATTCAATGTAGATTTAACTGGACATAAAGCCCATCCGTCATTTTCTAGATATGTTTTTAATTCATCAAGTTGACAAACTTGATAAAAATGTAAATATTGTAAAAATTTTTTTTTTAAAAATTTATAAAGCTCATCTTCTTCTTTGTGTTGAATCAACGATTCATTTTTTGATAGTCTGTAAATAACAGATTATTACAATAATCAATAGATAGAAATGTGAAATTTCGACTTACTCTTTAATTATAATTAAAGCGTCAAAAAAATCCTCAATCTTTAATGTTTTTAAATCGAAGCCATCCAAATAAGTTTTTATTTTTAATCTTATATCGCAGCATATTTTAATAATTCCATTTTCAAGAATCTGTGAAACGTATTGCTGGTTCATAATTGATAACTTGTCGTTGCAGTCATCATTTTTCATTTTATTATCCTGATCATTATGCCATTTTATAAGAAGGCAGTAAGAATTGAGAATATTCAATAAGGATTTACATAATTCAAGTAAACAGGGAATAAAAGAAGATATTGGAATCAGTCTGCATATTGTAGAAAACTGTTTGCAAACGTCAGTTTTCACATATTTAAGAATACATGTTAATGATGCATTATGTATTGCAGCTATAAAATACATATGCAGTTGATCAATCGTTGCTTGAGATTTTCCGAGAAGGCTATATGTCGTAAAAATTGATGCATAAATATTTATGTCAAAGTGTTCACTGATATTAGACAATGATATATCTAAATTGGTTTCAACTTGTTCCAGTATATCACTTAGATTTTGATGTAAAGCTGTGACACAAATATACTGTCTTTGATTTTCCATAGCTTTTTGAAATTCTAAAATTAAAGATACTAATTTAGGATAGCTTTTATCAATAAGCATTTGCTGGAGTCGCTCCAAAACACGATGCTGAAATGAATGAAATAAAATATTATTACTAGGAAAATAAAATACAATATTTGTAAATCAATTTAATTATTAAAATGCATTTGCGCATGATTTATAAAGGTATCAATTTTTTTGTTTTAAAAAATAATGAAATTATTATTCTTAGCTAGGAGTTCTACTAAGACCGACACGGCTTAATTCAAAGTGAATATGAGCGCATGGATTCGAAAACTACGATAACCAATGTTAGAAGCAAGCGCGAGTGCGAGTAACTAATCGTCTGAAATAATCTCTTGAAGTTGAGATAATACGAAAAATATAAAAATTACAATATTACAAGATTATTTTCTAGGTAAATCGTAACAAATGAATATTCATTAAAGAGCGCACGTGTAATAAGGATCGACTGTGACGTTAAATAGCAAGTGCGAACTTGAGAGAAAGGTTGATCGAAAATTCGGGAGCGCACCAGGGAGAAGTATGCGAGCGCACCGTGAAAGGAGAAGAGCGGCACATGACTATAAACGATGATTCGTACTGTTTCGACCGGCAAGCCGAACGAAAAAAAAAGTTGGTTTCCTTCATTTCCACTCCTTTTCTCTACTCCTCACCGGAAAGAATTGGTTGGTTGCAACGTCACATTTCGTGGGTGCTATTGTGAAGAAAGTATGAGGGGACTAGTTATAAAAGTACATATGTAGAGGGCTGGACGTCCGGTGCTATTCATAATGAGAAACTTATATTCCGAGCCGTCGCCCTTCGGAGGCCCCGATAATAAGAAGAATTCATCGAAACACAGACCTGAATTAGCACTACTGCCAAGCTACGACAGCATCATTATTTGCAGCGATGACGCGAGTAACCAGGTAAGCGAGTGAAAGTTTCTCGAACGTTTTCTTTGTTTTTGTGTACGTCGTGACTTAAATTAGCTCGCGTGTATTTTCATTTTCTATCTCTCTCTCTTATTCGTAGTAATCAACAAGTGCGGTTTATTGATATTTGTATTTACTGCATGCGCCTAAACTTCTCCGCTAAAACTATTGTGTTTTGTTCCTTATATGAAAATAAAATAAAATTCGCATTTTTTCACTCTAATTCATGTATCCCATTATGTTCGTCCATCTAACATCCTATTTTAGGTGATAATTCGTGGGAGGCGAATTGCACCGTATACAGGCCTTCCTTACAGCCGAGCGGCCTTTGACTCGGGGCTCTCAAGCTATCGGGCTTCCCGGCCCGTTCGCGCGTCAAAAATAAATTTGCTCGGGTTCGTATCCCGAGCTTCGCTTCCTCAATCGTAATTATAATTTTACTCGTTTAATTACACAGCCGGGAAAACATATGAATGGACTTATGCTGACTGTACTTATAAGTTTATTTTAAATATTATTTTTACAGTAAAAGTGAACAAACAAGCGTAGATAGAGAGAGAGAGAGAGAGATATTTATGTATACGTAGAATCGAACGTGTTCGTCTCGCCATGCGGAGTCTGTTATTTTATATAATATATAGATGCTACTCACTCTTGCTAATCTGATCCGTTATATATATTTTTGTTAATTCGAAATTAAAGTTTTATTTTGGTTCTTCCATTCTATATGGTCACAATGGCCCAATTTCAATTTTTTATGGATTCCAATGATCTCCTTGATATTGATTAGTTTTTAATGCGAATTTCGATCTGTGGTAATAACTACTTTCGGCACCTTTTGTTATATTCTTATATATCGAAATTTGATAAATAATACACTTTATTACTTTTTTCTTAATGCAATTTCTGTTTGAATTAATCTTTTAGAAATGTGAATCGAATATTTTACCAAATGTAAATTTCTCTAATACTTTACTGACTATTGCAGAGATGCGCAGCCTAATTAATCAGGCGCTTGCTACTAACTGAATTACTCTGCTCGTTCTCACCGTTTGTTTATATATCTTTTTTCCTCTCTCATTCCTCACATTCCATCTCTCTTTAGTGCATACATTTTAATTGTTTCGTATTACTTAGACTAGGACGCTGAGTGCAGTATTCTGTCGCAGAATACCGCAGCAGCATGCTCAGCGTCTCCTACTCGCTGCCGTCAAGGTGCGCACACGAGTGGAACTCCCGAGAGTCTAATCAAGCATACGGTTGCATAAAAAAAACAGAATAGTCCGTCACGTAACATCCTACTAATCCACGCTGGCAGTAGAGAACCAAAACTTTTTTTCTTGATTTGCTTCGTGTTTTTGCGCTTATTTTCAGCTGCGCAAAACGTATGCCCTTTAGCACCGAGCATACCAAAAGAGGATCAAAGTGACGGTTAGTCTTACATCAAGGGAGGATTTATCTTTGACGACGTTGAAGAATTTATTTATTTAACAAACCGTTAAACTAAATAGCATCCAATTAGTCCAACTAGATTGCTCTGAGCGAATAGAGGTAAACTTTTATGTTCAAGGCTTACAAGCATAACCTATTTGATAGAGAAGAGAGGAGAGAGAGACAGAGAGAGAGAGAGAGAGAGCGATAAACAGAGAGAGAACTTGGTCTAAAATTGAAAAAGTTTATTTTGGAGGCCGTGACAGCGAAATTAATTTTTCTCTGTAGCATAGCAACTTTCTAAGGCTAAGAGTAACTCGAATTAGGCGCGCGTTATTTATTACGTCTCGATTAATATAAATAACGCATGAGAGGCAAATTTGCACGCGCACTGATAAAAAGAGAGCTCCGATACCAGTGTACTACGGGCTTATTAAAACATTAAACCAAATACCTTCTGGTGCGTAAAACTTTTTTTTTCTTGTTTTATTCTCAAGTTTCGTTAAATTTCTTTTTCTTAACAATTATTTATTTCCGGTTTTTCATTTTAATAATTAATTAATTTTTGTTTTAGTTTACTCATTTGAAGTTGTATCATTCTCTAATTTTTCTGTCTTTCCAATCATCATCATTATGTTTTTTTTCGGTAATTATTTTCAACTAGTTTATTGTTCCATTTTATTTAAATGTTTTTGTACTTTATCTCGCAACTCATGGTAAGCTGAAAGCCAATTTTAGGTGATCGAACATATAAAAAAAAACGAACTCGGTACATCTCTTAGAAAGGCTTTCAATAATAGAAATAACATTTTATCAAAATCGTAACTGATATATTTTTTTTAACAGAAATCTGATAGTAATGATTTTTGTAATAACTAGGGATAAATAAAAATAACTAAACAGCATTATGAAAAATTAATAAATTAGTTGACTTCAAAGAAAAATATCATGTAATGTATTATTTCACGTACTTTTGTAATTGCCTTAAGAGGTAAATAAGTCACTTGTTCATAGGTTGAATACATAAACAAAACTTCGATACTACGGATAACAAACTATATTAGAATATATTGTAACGGGATGGATTAGCTGGTTCAAAATAGGTTTATTAAAGAACTAACTCCCACAATGCAGAGCTAACCGCCGCTCCGTTAAACACTTATGAGTATACGTGTATTCGCCTTTACGTATGAGACTTTCGTTCCGATGTCTTCTTTCCAACCAAGATGAACTTACCTTGAGTCATCTGACTTGTGACACTCGATATATTTTAGATGTGAGTGACCTAATGTTTATCCCAAATAATTGTAACAAAACTCTGTCCTTTGTTACCAATTTTTTTGCGGGGTAAATGAGGCACTTTCGCTCATGACAATTGAGGGAGAAGAACGAGGGGAGGATGATAAATAAATTATACAAAGACAGGAATCAAATCTCACTTACAACTTATTATTATTAATAATTATCCACACTGAACATACGCGCACATAACATAATCTAAATTACCGAACAACAAACTACAAATAGAACAATAAACTACTTAAGACAATCACAAATCAACATTTCGCATTTCATCTTAATACCTAATCGCGTACATAACCTATTACAAACTTACTTAAAAACTACACGAACTAATACCGGGTAAATTGCCCGGCACGTGGGCGCCTGGACAATTCACCGGTCGCAACTTACATCACTATAAATTAAACTTAGCGCGAACCTTCAGATAGCCGGCACGTGAGTGCCAGGCTATCTCTTTCAACGCGCACCGGTCGTCGCACCAACAGAGAGAGAGAGAGAGAGTGTAGAGAGAAAGAAGAAAAGGAAGGCTTGACCTTTTATCTCCTGTTCCTCGCAACGTCGAGAATCCTGAGCGATACGCTGCCGCAGGAAGTACCGGGTGTCGTCGCTGGTCAGATCGTCGCTAACCGCTGTCGCTGACCAGGTATCCGTAGGCGACGTTGACTCTCCTAGCAGGTGGGCTGGCAGCAGTTGCTGGCAAAGCCGTTGCCGGTAGGGTTGATCTTCCTTCCTTCCGGCTATCCCAAACTGTTCTCTCTGCTGGGCTCGGACTTCCGCACTCTAGTAGGACTAGGCTTTGACTCCCTCACTCTAGTAGGACTCGGCTGCGACTTTCTCACGCACTAATTCTTGCGCGCATCTTGCAGCCGCTCAGCGGCGCTCGCTCCTCTCCCTACCTTGACCTATTAGTTAGGCGGCACGCGACGCGCCGCTTATCGGTCACGCGTTGCGCGCCTGCCAATCCCTGCATAGGCCTAATACTCTCTCTCTTTCTCTCTCTCTTTCTCACTCTCTCTCTTTCTCACTCTCTCTCCGCGCTCTTCAACTTTTTCTTGCGCTCAACTGCGCTGGCTCTTCCTTGGCGCTGAAACAAAAGGCCAAGTGTCAGACGCATACTTTAATGCGCCTAACGTTGGCCAACACGCCTTGCCGAGTGGGGGAGGGAGAACGCAGACGAGAGACCGGCACACGGTCTGCTCTCGTCACACCCCCTTCCAAGGCCAAAGTTCGCACCCGCGAACGGCCTGACTCCGTTTCTCCCCCTTTCTCTCTCTGTCGACCGGCAATGGCAACCAACGATAGACGCTAAGTCATATAAGAATACCTTAGATTTAGCTTAAATCATAATTAATTCTAAGTTGGTAACAACCAGATCAACTAAGAGCAAAGTCTAACAAACCCAATAGTCTAATCCGAGTGATATGCCTAACCTTCCGTTGCAGCGAGCCGACTAATCCGCTGCGCCAAGATCGCGACTAACTCAGTATTCAATTAAACCAAGAATCTTACCATTTACTGCCGCTCCGACGACTCCAAATACCGGAGCCTGAGCGTTCGAAGTTCCTCCGCCGAAGGAAACGAGGCACTCGCCCCGGAGAGTCTTTGGCCGGCATCCTCAGTCGCCTCGGACCCAATCACCTCGGCGCTCCGATCGCTCGGCTCACCCGCGGGGACCGACGCCTGCTCCGTCCGCGGGGCGACTCCCATCCCCGTAATTTCAGCCGAACCGACTTCAGTCCCGGCTCCCTCTGCAGCAAGCGCCTGTGACCTACGCGCGAGCTTAGCGCGAAAACGCTTGCCACATCGGTGCCTGGGCTTTTTCGCCTTGGGCTCCCCGACGGAGGATTCAGGGCTGGCTACCTTGGGCATTGACCTAGAAACTTCGAGCTCCGGCTCCACAGTCTTTAGCTGCGTCGCCGGGAGCTCTACTGGTTCGCCCGGGCGAGCCCGAACCCTTACCTCCTCCACCGGTCGAGCGCGCACCTGGTCTGCCATGAAGGCGTCGCGGCAACGCGGACAATCTTGCACGCGGACATCAAGTCGCCCACAGTTTCTACAAACCGGACGCGAGAGAGGCGGGTTCCTGCAGGCCGACCTGGGATGTGACCCCGTTCTGCAATTAAAGCAGCGGAACGAGGGCACGTCCAATTCCTCATCCCAGAGGACTGGAGCCAGGTTTTGCAGGAAGCTACCTCTTACCAACCGAAACCCTGTTTCGTCGACCCAACACGGCGACGCAGAGGACGAGGCCGGGCTCGCCACCTGAGGAGTCGGGACAGGTCGTACCGGCCTAAGGGTTGGTCGCTCCGGCGCAACCGGCTCCACTCTTCGTGGGGTCGACGGCACAACCACTTCCATCCTTGTGCCTGCCTTTCCCGTCTTCTCGGTGACTATGCTCGCACTAACTCTGAGGCTCTCCCTTTGCCAACAGCCAACGAAACCGGTGGCTGGAGGGCGCCTGTTGCCTCAGCAACGGCTCCCTCCGCCATCTTGGGTAGAGTTGGTGTTGAACTGGAGGATGGCCTCTCAAAATTACACGCGGATAGATTAAAACGCATTGTGCGTTTCCTCCTACCTGAATTCTGGCGAGCCTCGGCCTCCTTCCTTCTCTCGTCCTCCATATACCCCGCTGGGTAGAATTGCGCGGGCCCATCTCTGCGGACGAATGGGTACGCGGGGTCTAACCTCTGTAACGCGAGCGGTTTGAAAGGGAGGTTAGGATGGATGTGTGGCTGCGGAGCCACTCGAGGCAGCTCCTGCACCGGCATCGCCTCATCCTCGGAGTCGCTCGAGCTTAGCACCACCTCCAGTATACCGTTGCTGGCGCCTCGCTTTGTAGGACTCCAGCTTTCCCTTCCAATACAAGCCCTCGCGGTACGGCTCCGATTTGCCCGCGAGATGTCCTCCCGCTCGCAGCTCGAGAGCCCGGCGATTTCTCGCCTTGGCTACTCGTGCCCGCCTGCGAGAAGACAATTCCCTCTTTTGCGGCGATAACTCTCGACTTGTCGGATGCTTCGCGTATGCAAAGCGTCGTGAGCCGAAACGTTGCGCTACGACGTACTGCCTCGTCCCATGTACGCGTGGGCGCAGTCAGACGAATTATCGAACCCGCACGGCGATTTCCCGTTAACAAACGGACCCCTCGCCGGTCGCTCACGAACGGCGTCGGGGGCGAAGGCAAAGGCGGCGGCAAAGGGAACCCCTTCGCCTGCCCGTCACTGTCCCCGCTAACCGACGCCTGTGCCAACTGTGAAACACAGGAGGCAACCTCGACGTCAAAGGAGGCCGCCTGCCCAAGGCCTGAAAACCGGGCGGCAGACTCCGACGCTCGGTCTACCTCCATTGCCTCAGCAATTTCCGCCGAGTTCACCGATGCGGTCACGTCGCCTGTAGGTGTTTGAGCCTCGGCGACTTGAGCGATGCGGCCCGACTTCTCGGTTTCAGCCATCATCACCTGACGTCGATGAACCTCTTGTACCTTAAAGCAGAACAATTCAGTTATTACACCTGTCCTATTTCGCAAACTATTTATTTACCTTACGCGGTGGTATATATCGCTTAATTTCCGAAACGTGTACCCTAGCTGTACGATGCTTACTGTTCGTCGTTAGCTCGTAGATCTCGGGCGAAATTACTGAAATAATTTCAAACGGTCTGTCAAATTTCGGGTCAAGTTTCGCGTTTTTACCATCCGCTGCGCTCGAAAGCGTATGCACTTTGCGCAAAACCAAATCACCTACCTGGAAAAGTACCTGACGCCTACCCTTATCGTAGTGTTTCTTTTGCTTTTCCTGAGCTTCATCAATGTGCCTAGCTACCAAGTCGCGTAATGCGTTTAAACGTGATAGCCTATCTTCCCACGCCTTCGTATCTATCTTAACAATAGGGGCCTTTGTCTCGATCTCGCGCCTTAAACTCTTTACCGGACGCGGATCCCTACCAAAGTTTAGAAACGCCGGCGATACCTTTGTAGACGCCTGAGTCGCCGTATTGATAGCATGACGAAATTCATGCAAATATCTATCCCAGCTCCTGTGATCGGCATCTACAAACATCGCTATCATCGTCTTTAGCGTTCGATTTACGCGCTCAACCGGGTCACTTTGCTGATGATATGCAGGACAAAATATATGTTCGATACCATATTCTCGCAACCTGTCTTGAAATACTTTGCTCCTATATGCCTTCGCATTATCACTAACGATATATTCCGGAGTTTTCCACCTGAACAGGATTAACTCCTCAAGCGCGGCAACAAGAGCAGGGCTGGCCGCCGATCGTAGTGGTTTCAGCTCGACCCACTTAGTAAATAAGTCTTGAAAAACCACCAGGTATTTAAACCTATTTTTGCTACGGGGCAGCTCTACGACGTCAGTCGCTACTACGGCCCATGGTCTTTCTACCACGCGCTTACCCATTACACCTTGGAGTGCCTGCTGGACTACCTTGTACTTCTGACATTGAGAGCACTCACTTACGAACGTCCTCACATCATACCATACTCCTGGCCAGTAATACTCACGAGCAATTCGATCGTAAGTCTTTTCACGGCCGAAATGTCCAGCGAATGGCTCGCAATGAGCGTCTCTCAACACCCTTTCTCGGTACTCCAGCGGCACCACCATGCGCCAACATTCCTCGCGATTAGTTATCGGATCGAGCAGATGATCGCGCATGAACCGATACAGGACGTTATTCTCTACTCTCCAATTCTCGAATTTCTTCGGTCTTTGACGAACATCTTTCACGCGTTGTAGATACCAAGCATCCTGTATCTTATCAAATGCGCAAATCTCGAGTTCGTCCTCAAATTCTCGCGAAAGTGCGTCCGGCACATGGTGCAGCGCTCCCTTTCTATGTATTATTTCGCAATCCAACTGCTGAAATTCTAGTACCCATCTTTCCAATCGACTCGTAAGTTCGCGTTTATTAAGAATCCTAGTGAGCGCACTATGATCCGTAACGATGACAAAGTGTGAGCCTTCTATATAAGGCCTAAACTTTTTTACCGCAAAAAGTACTGCCAAAAACTCGATTTCGCTCACCGTGTAATTTCGCTCGTGCGCATTCAGCATCCGACTGGCGTAGCATATGGGATGCTCGCCGTCGTCGAATTTCTGGACCAAACACGCGCCAACCGCGAAGGAAGAGCCATCGCAGTGCAAGTAAAAGGGGCGCGTAAAATCAGGGCGCGCGAGTACCGAAGCCTCCGTTAATGCGCGCTTTAGCCTCTCAAATGCAACTTGCTTTTCTTCCTTCCATTCCCATGGCTGGTCCTTTCGGATGAGTTTAGTCAACGGGACCTTTATCTCACTCTCTTGTTCGATAAAACGCGCATACCATCCTACCATACCTAGGAATCGGCGTAATTGAGCTACGTTACTCGGCGCAGGATAATCTACTATCGGTTTCACCTTGTCGTCGTCCGGACGTAGACCCTAACTATCTAACCTGTACCCTAAGTAAGTTACCTCGGTACAGAAGAAATCAGACTGTTCTAAGTTGATTTCTAAGCCAACGCTTACGAAACGCTTCAAAACTTTCTCTAGCCAGATCACGTGGCTGTTAAAATCTGCGCTAACTACTAGCAGATCGTTAAGATACCAGAAAACGTGTGGCTCATACTCTGGACCGAAAAGTGCGTCCATGAGGCGCGTGAAAGTAGCCGGCGCATTTACCAAACCAAACGGCATTCGCTCAAACTCCCATAAACCAAGACCTGGGACCGCGAACGCCGTATATTGTTTGCTATTCTCTGAAAGCGGTATTTGCCAAAACGCCGCTCGCAGATCTATTTTCGACAGGTAGACTGCTCCACGCAACCTATCTAAAATAGCGTCAATGCTAGGCATCGGATACGCGTCTACTTTCGTCACCTTATTTACTGGTCTAAAATCGAGACAGAACCTATAGCCGCCGTCTTGTTTATGTACGATTACCGGCGCACTACTCCACTGACTGTTCGATGGCCTAATTATTTTCGCCTTCCATAGCCGCATGGTTTCTTCCTGCGTGAATGCTAATATAGGAGGCGACATTCGGCGCATCGGCGTCTTTATCGGGCGCGCATCGCCTACATCTATGACGTGCTGGATAACTTTTGTAACCGCCGGAGATTCACCAGGCTCCGGGACAATCCGGCGAACGAGCGTCAAGATTGTCTCTCGTTGAGCCTCCTCGTAGCTGCTTAAGCCTGCGCATTCCGCAAAAACAACTATCTCGTTACTATTCTGCTCTGCTAACGGATACCAATCGCCTTGGTCACCTGCCCGCCAAGCGCGATTACCGTAGCTGATATTTATATTCCACGCTATCCAAAAGTCGGCTCCTAAAATCAAGTCGTGCTTAAGCGTAGATACTACCGTCGCAATTAACCAATTCGTTCTACCGCCAATTTCAATACTTAACCTCAAGTCGCCCCACGTTTGCGGCTTCTCGCCTGACATGCCCTGTACAAAAATCGTAGGCGGCCTTAACCGGTCCTTAAAACGTAAACCAAGATTCGGTCCTACTACCGATACCTGAGCACCTGAATCTAGTAGCGCTGTATAGACTTGCCCGCCTATGTGGACCTTAATAAAGAACCTATTCTCTACTACTGCGACTAACGCTGCATCTGATTCATCTGCCGTTTTCTTCGGGATTTCTGAGTTCCACTCAGACCCTCCCCTCACTAAAACGGAAGGTGCATCGGCACCGACGACCGAACGTCCAAACAACAAAACCCTAGTATCAACAAGCTCACTTCTATCGCGCGTGACCATGACCTTTGTCGCAGCCCGCTCCGACGGGAGCGCAGCGCCTGAGCTCGCTTCCTTACCAAGTGATTCTTTCACAGGTTCACCCTGATTTCCTAAAGCAACGGCCTTTTCCGAAGCCTGCCCAACCGTGGGCGAAATACTTGAACCTGCCTCATTCGTGTTCGTGCGCGACGATGGCAACTCATTTTGCCTCGCTGGGCACTTCTCAGGCGAGCTAGCTATCGCGCAAAATTTATTAAACCCTATCGGATCATGCATATCCTTATCGGGCAAAGTTTTTCGCGCGATAGTGTGTCGATCTTTTTGAAGACTTTCCGCGTCCTGCTGTAACGAGTCACGTTTATTTGCCTCTTCGGGTTCATTGCTGATCCTACTAGGGAAACTTACGCCCTCGTCACTCTGCGCCTGAACTTCTTTCAATGTCGAACGACTAAACTCGCCTTTATACACGTTTTTAAACTCAACGATTTCCTTACTTCCTTTTTCCGGATCCTCATATTCTACAAATACTGCACGCTTGACCTTAGCCTTGACTTTCAAATATTCTCCTATTTCCTCGTCTAAGAGAGGTGGCGCAGAACTGGCAGTTGCTGCCTTGTTCTCGCCTTCCTCTTTTACCAAATTCACGAAAGGAGGCGCAGAACTGGCAGTTTCTGCCTTGTTCTCGCCTTCCTCTTTTGCCTCAACTCTATTCCTTTCTTCTACGATGTTTTCGCTCCTTGCGCGAAGCACTTTCAATACCTCAATAGCCCGCTCAATCCATCTTAGGCAGGAGTCGTCGAGCGGTCGACGGCTCCCGCGCTGAGGTTTCCCTGCTTCACCTGATTACAAGTAGGGCATTCTCTAAACACGTAACCGATTGTCCCACAAACCTGACAATATAATGTCGACTCTGAAGTTCGCGTTGGACAGTTATTAGCGTAATGCCCAGGTTGTCGGCATTTATAACAAACTACCCGCGGATTGACCTGAGCTATCGGTCATTGCACCCTCCTATGTCCCACCGCATTACAATTGAAGCAAGCCCCCGTGAATGACCTATTCAAGTTGCTACCTCCCTGATTGCGCTGCTGCGGGACCAGACTAGGGGCTACACCTGCAGCCGGGGCCAACGGAGCCTGCGCGCTCTGACGAGCAGGCGCGGCTTCGTTCGCAGGCTGGTTTCTTGCATGTGGCTGTTGCCTATCGGCAATAGCCACGGCAATTTCACCGTTCTGCTTCTTGCCCTTTTTACCTAGTTTTTTGTTCTGCTGCTGCGCTTTCTTTTTAGGAGATTCGACTATTAAGACCTCGTCAATCGCGTCGTTTAAGCCGTCAATAGTTTCGACCGATTTTTGCTTACCGGACGACTTCTTCGTCTCTGTGTACGCGGATTCCGGAACTAGCGTTACGTCAGCCGTGGGCGGCTTTTGCCACCTTTTCCAACCGGCCATGCGATCTTCGAGCGCCATACCCGCTTCTTTAAAATTATTTAGATCCGAGAAGGTCTTAGTTTTAAGATATCGCTTATATCTTGGATGTAGACCCTCTATGATCATAGCTAACTGGCGTCTCATCGAAACGGGCGGATCAAAACGGCGTAAAATCGTCTGAAAAGCCGCGACATAGTCCGTAATGTTCTCATTCTCGCCCTGTGTTCTTTGACGCAATTCGCCGTAAAGTTGTTCTCTGTTCAATCGTCGACAGAATTCGCTAGAAAAACTCTTTTTACAGTCTTTCAGCGTCCTCCACATACCGCGATTAACCTCGTACCACGGACGCGCCTTATCGCGGAATGCGGTGCTTATTGCTATCAGCATTTCTTCGTCCGAGATGCCATAATAGCGCTGGCAATCACTCAAACCTGATAGAAAACTTAGTGCGTTTGTACTATCCTTACCGGAAAAACGGAGAGACCAGGCATTGAGCGTGCTTACTCCATCCGCAGGTATACCATTTATATACTTGATTCTTGGAGGAGCACTCTTTTTGCTTGATCTTTCCGCTCTTACTTGCTTAGTTTTCCGCGGCGATTAAACTTTATAAGTGTTGCAACTATCAGTATCCGATAGACTTGAGCTAGTGTCGCTTCCACTGATATTTTCTACCTGTCTCGCCTGCTTTTGTTTAGGTCGCCTTATGCTCATTACACTTTTCTTGCTAATAATCGAACCTTCACCTAATGGAGCTAGTATTTCCGTTTCCTCTCTAGTAGCTACTCGTACCTCGCGCTCCCAATCTTCAACCCATAAACTTACTCTAGTCGTGTGATATTTCGTGCTCGCCGATCTATTTGAATCGGCATAGAGGAATGTACTACCTGCTCTATTGTTTGGTGCGTTCGCGTCGGCCGATGGCTCAGTCGCAACCGCTGGCGCGTTTAGCGTCTCGCGATCGCCGAGCGGCTTGGCCTGAGGCGGCAATGAAGCCTGCTGTTCGGCCTGAGCCGCTCTACTGTGCATCGCCTCTCTTTCAACTCTAAAAACTGCATTCGCACCATCCGTGATGCCCTGTCTAACCTCGCGCCTATAAATCCAACGCGGAACAGCAGTTAAAGCTCCCTAGATTTGGCTTATCGCGCTAGTGCTACGCTCGCCTTGGTTTTCCGCGATTTGTTCGCGTGCGCGTTCGGTCCTGCTGTCCGACAGCGAACGAGCCGCCATCGGTAACACGTCGTTATTACCGAGCGCGACTGCATTTTCGCCCGTCGGTCGAATTTGTTCACAAGAAGCGGCAACACTTGCTTTAGCCTGTGTTGCCTGCTCTTGTTCGGATGATAATTCGGCCGCCAACGGTGCTGCAGCTACCGCGAATTCATCGCCCAGGTTCGCGTTCCGCGCACTGCTTACCGTTGTTTCTTGCTGTTCGTCATACAGCTTTTCCGGGATTCGGCCTGACGCAAAATCGCTCGAGCGCAACGGTGGCTGCAAATCTGGCCGCTCTCTTAACAGCATATATCGAAAATACCGGGTTTGTAATTCCTCAAGATCACCGTGTAGACTAAGCTCGCGATAGCGCATTAATTCCAACAGAACAGCCGGTTCTGTGGAATCAATTTTGCGTTTTAATTTTTTTGCATGCGCATCGCGTAATATTCTGCGCAAGACTATTTTATCTCTACACGCTAGCGACATTGTTATTTCTAAAAGTGAAAATCCGTAACTTGACTACGACGCGAGCTTATGGGGCTAAGCAAGTCTCGACCGGTCCGTGTAACTTGATACCTACTAACTAATTTCTTTCCAAGCTATAAGCCGGCAAGAAATCGCCTTGCTTATGCCTAAGGAAAGAAATTATAATTTATCAAAATTTACTTACCGTAATTTTTGAATAGGCAGTTTAGTAAAATTCTTAAAACAAAGAAAAACTAAAGCGAGGAAAGAATGCAGTCGTCTAGCGTCAAAGCGACTCAATGACGCACCGTTGTCATCCGACACCGCTACTAAGAAAGGTCACTGGCAAGCACTAACAAGGAATTCAAAATACCGAAAACTCGAAATTCTTTTACGCGCACTCTTTTGCCCTTAGTTCACAAAGAAAATCAGTTAACCGTTATTTCTAAAATTCATTATCAAACCATTTCTCTCATTTATCTCCCAATTGCCAGACTCACAAGGGATGCCATGTAACAAAACTCTGTCCTTTGTTACCAATTCTTTTGCGGGGTAAGTGAGGCACTTTCGCTCATGACAATTGAGGGAGAAGAACGAGGGGAGGTTGATAAATAAATTTTACAAAGACAGAAATCAAATCTCACTTACAACTTATTATTATTAATAATTATCCACACTGAACATACGCGCGTATAACATAATCTAAATTACCGACCAACAAACTACAAATAGAACAATAAACTACTTAAGACAATCACAAATCAACATTTCGCATTTCATCTTAATACCTAATCGCGTACTTAACCTATTACAAACTTACTTAAAAACTACGCGAACTAATACCGGGTAAATTGCCCGGCACGTGGGCGCCTGGACAATTCACCGGTCGCAACTTACATCACTATAAATTAAACTTAGCGCGAACTTTCAGATAGCCGGCACGTGAGTGCCAGGCTATCTCTTTCAACGCGCACCGGTCGTCGCACCAACAGAGAGAGAGAGAGTGTAGAGAGAAAGAAGAAAAGGAAAGCTTGACCTTTTATCTCTTGTTCCTCGCAACGTCGAGAATCCTGAGCGATACGCTGCCGCAGGAAGTACCGGGTGTCGTCGCTGGTCAGATCGTCGCTAACCGCTGTCGCTGACCAGGTATCCGTAGGCGACGTTGACTCTCCTAGCAGGTGGGCTGGCTGCAGTTTCTGGCAAAGCCGTTGCCGGTAGGGTTGATCTTCCTTCCTTCCGGCTATCCCAAACTGTTCTCTCTGCTGGGCTCGGACTTCCGCACTCTAGTAGGACTAGGCTTCGACTCCCTCATTCTAGTAGGACTCGGCTGCGACTTTCTCACGCACTAATTCTTGCGCGCATCTTGCAGCCGCTCAGCGGCGCTCGCTCCTCTCCCTACCTTGACCTATTAGTTAGGCGGCACGCGACGCGCCGCTTATCGGTCACGCGTTGCGCGCCTGCCAATCCCTGCATAGGCCTAATACTCTCTCTCTTTCTCTCTCTCTTTCTCACTCTCCCTCTTTCTCACTCTCTCTCTTTCTCACTCTCTCTCCGCGCTCTTCAACTTTTTCTTGCGCTGAACTGCGCTGGCTCGTCCTTGGCGCTGAAACAAAAGGCCAAGTGTCAGACGCATACTTTAATGCGCCTAACGTTGGCCAACACGCCTTGCCGAGTGGGGGAGGGAGAACGCAGACGAGAGACCGGCACACGGCCTGCTCTCATCACATAATCTTCTAGATAAAATCGGTTTAAAATTTAACCGGTGACCGATCCGTTGAACTAATAGGAAACGGAATAACGTAATGCGGCGAATAAAATTATTATCATTGATCTCTAATAAACTACAGTCTTCGAGAGCCGAAAGACTTACGCACATGAATAGGATTTACAATGTGTAACAATAATACGGTGAGAGAGAGAGAGAGAGAGAGAGAGAGAGAGAGAGAGAATTTAAAATTCTACCGCGAAAATTAACGCTTGGCGTGAAAAAAAAATAACAGTCACGATAGACAAAATATTCTGGTGAATATTTTGTCATCTAGAAAAAGGGAGGTGCACCTATCCTGCAGTGCATAATTATACATAATTATTATTATATAATTATACAGTGATCAATCGTAAATGTTATAGAGAAATAACTGGTGCTCCTCTGAAACCAGCTACGCTGCCTTGCTCACGAAGATCGGTAACTGCTGCAATTAATGCAGGTATTCACTGCTGCTGTGTTGTGCTGCTACTTCTATGGTTTGTGATCACTCGCGCACGTATCCAAAATATTCCACAAAAACTTTATATGGAAAACGGCAAAACACAGTGAAAAAGTATTTGGCGATACTTTCACAAGCAATAGCTGAGGCTTAACTGAAACTTTGAACTCTCGTGCGTCCTCTCTCTCTCTTAGACGTTCGCTCTAGCATCGCGAGTGCTACTGAATCGCGAACGTATCGACTGATCGAATCGACTACCGTTGCAGCTCCCTCCAAGTCCGAACTACCCTGACAGGACGAATACCCGCGATTCGACGTCATCAGCAAACTGAAAAAGAAGAAGGAAAGGAACCAAACGACCAAAAAAACCCTTTCTTCTTTTTTTTTCTTTAGTGTCAGTTTATTTATGGCCCTTCCAGGCCTACATCATATCTTGGTTACACCTGGCGCTTTGTACTTCGGGTAGCATCAATGTATAGCCTTCTTCGGGCACCGCTGGGAGTTGGTTACCCCGGGCTCTACACATATGTAGCAGCCCCTCAGCTGCGATCGGGATTGAGCAGCCTCCGGATCTTGTGTGGCCTGCTCAGCAGACCGAGGGGACTGCTGGGCGCTGACTTCCTGAGTGGCGGTGACGGTGACGCCTCCCACCGTGGCGATCGCACGTCCATCCTGCGACCTGACCACGATTGTGGTGTTAGGAGCCACACGCCCGTCCACATGGACCGTGAGCATTGGCCCAGCACCAGTAGCTCGCGGGGCTCTCTTCTCCTGAGCCAGCGACGGGAGCACTGTAGGGGACTTCTGTCCATTATCCACCCGCAGCAAAGCCTCTCCGTAGGACCTCTGGCGTTAGGCCACCTCTGCCTACTTCCCGAGCAGTTCTTCTGCGCCCTGGCGGTTCATGAAGCATCTCAGGTGCTCCTACACCAGAGATGGAGGTCCGCTGTGAACCGCCAGGCACTCTCCACCTCGTTCATCCCCAGACGTACGTGTCTGAAGTCGAGGAGGAGAGTTGTCTGCTCCGGGATACGGGGGTGGTTGAAGACCCAGTGCTGAGTCTCACAGGTCTCTCTGGGTCCAGAGCACTGGCTTTCACTATCCGACGTTTAGAGTACGTCGGACTTAAGGGTCTACACCCCCTGGTCTACGGTGGACTTGGGACGTTTGACCTCTTCCTGGTCCTCCGTTTGGATCGAAGCGTCCCGAGAAGCCTTTGTCGGGGTGACGCACGACGCGTCTCGGAGAACGTCCACTACCGATCCGTGATGACTCTCCTTTCGGGTGGCCTCCTCCAACTTGGCCCTGGCGAAACTACGCAGATTTTCGATTAGCTGCGTCGCGTCAGGGCTCAGCTGCAGATCCAGCAGCATCTGGGTGATGACCTCGAAGGTCTCTTTCTGCACGACGATTCTCCGTTCCATCTGTAATATCCAAAAGAAAAAAATTTGGATCAAACTCCTAGGGCGAAAAAAAATCTACTAAACGCCGCATTCCACCGAGTTACGCGTTTCCTCGCTTTTCCTTGCGTGAACGCCCTGGCCTTCGTCGGTTATTGCTCCCTTTCTGTCTCTTGTTTGGAATGATCAGCCCAACCGTCCTTTCTACGACGGGCACGGTGTTTTGTGGCCTATCGCTTCCTCTAGATTCCTTTACGGGAGAGTTGTTGCATCCTACTAGATCGGTGACCATCTCTGGGACCTTCCGAAGTCGACCTCAACCACATTTAGTTGGTACGGATACCGGTAAATCCGACGCCTCCATGGAATTGTTAACTACGGCCGTGGGGCTGCTATTTTGATCCGCTCGTTTGATAAATCCCCTCCCGAATCTTCGCACGCTTTAGCGGAATCACTTGCCTCCAACGATCCTTCTCTCCTCGGCTTGCAAGGCTAGCTGTTGGTCGCTTCCTCGCTTTCATCTTCGCCCGGACCATAGTACGGCTTAAGGTCTTTGGCATGGAAGAGCTCGGGATGAAGGATCTCTAGCTAATTACCCAGTCTGTACGCGTTGGAATCACATATCTCTTCAATCACGTACGGACCGACGTATTTCGGTGCAAATTTCGTTGATATGCCTTGAGCAGCCGAGGAGAAAACCCTGTTTCTCTTCCATACCCAATCTCCGACCTTAAACTCGGATTGCTGTATCTTCCGGTCGTAGTAACCCGCCAGATGCGCCGCTTCCACCTTTGTCTTGGAGTTAGCACGCTCCCATAAATTAGAAAGCTTCTCCATATGTTCAGCCCAATACACTACAGCTTAATTTCCATCCGCGGACGATTTTCCCAACATCTTTGGTTGTGGAGAGCCCTGAGGATAATTGAGGACTGGTACCAGACGATCCGCTTTGACTCCTCTGTCGAACAGGTGCGGATCTCAGGTACTCCTCCGGATCCTCTTCACCTCCTTTTTTTTGGAGGGCTTCCGCTGGGGTGACGTCCCTTCTCCTGAGTACTGGTCTTGGAGCCGGTGTGCTTCCAGGAATCCCAGAATCGTAGTAATAGGTGAATGTGTCCTGAAAGTCCACATTTCGTCTGGAGCGCAGTTAAATCGAGTCATACTGTGAAGAATGGGCTGCATTAGCCTTTTCATGCATTCCGTCTTCCAGCTCTCGTATTCTTTAACGCATGTCCTGTGCCACGCGCTCCGCACACACCCGTATGCCCTGTAGAGTCTGAAGGGTTTCTAGGATTCCACCTACCAGCTTGCGATTGTGGTCGACTTCTTCCTTCAGGTACTCTATTTCCCGGAAGGCTTCGCTCAAGAGTAATTCTTCTTGAGGTTCCTTCCGAGTGCAAGATTCCTTCTGGATGATCTCATCCTCTTTTTGGCGGCTAACTTCACCCTCCGAGTCTTCATCCGGGCCGGCGAATGTCCTCGACATACTTGTCAAGTATATTCCCTTCCTGTTGATGAGTCTCAGGGGATGGTTGCTGTTCTTTTCTGCGTTCAGGTTTTCTAACTCGTCACAGATTGTATCGAGCCACGCTTGTCGGGTGCGCCTCCTGCGCTACGCCACCTCTTTACTGCACGTGGTCTCTTCAAAATCTGTGACGGTGTACTCACCCAGCAACTATCTCCCTAGCCTAGCCGCCTGCTGGATAACACTTCAATTCTTGCGCAGCTCTAGATCCGCCAAGTAGCTTTCGCGCTATGCGGACGTCAGCTCTAAAGCCTAATTGTCGATCCGGGCTGACAGCAGAGCCATCTTGCCTCCCCACGGGTGTAGGATGCGGTTTAAAATTATCGGCCTAATCGACCACTACCGCTTCCTATCACCCAAGGTATGAGCGGGGTATACAAGGTGTGTTCAAAAAGTAAGATGACTTTGTATTTTTAAGAAAAATTATTAATTTATTTATCAATATTTATGTTGTCTCCTTCAAAGTAATCCCCCTCAGATACAATACACTTATGCCAACGGTTTTTACAATCCTCAAAGCACTTCTTATAAGCACTTTTCGGTATAGCCTTGAGCTCTTCCAGCGATGCAGTCTTTATCTCTTCAATAGTTGCAAATCTCCGTCCTTTCATAGGTCTCTTTAGTTTTGGGAACAAGAAAAAGTTACATGAGGCCAAATCCGGTGAATATGGTGGCTGAGGCATGATTGTGGTGTTGTTTTAGCCAAAAAATCTCTCACAAGCAAAGATGAGTGAGCAGGGGCATTATCGTGATGCAAAAGCCATGAATTGGTTTTCCATAATTCTGGGCGCTTTCTTCGTATTGCTACTCGCAAACGGCGCATAACTTCAAGATAATACTGTTTATTGCCCACACGTCCATATGGTAAGAAATCCTGATGCACCACGCCACGGTAATCGAAGAAAACAGTGAGCAAAACTTTAACATTTGATCGAACTTGGCGTGCTTTTTTCGGTCTTAGCTCATCTGGGCTCTTCCATTGGGACGACCGGACTTTGGTTTCAATATCATAACCATATACCCATGGATTCGTCACCAGTTATGACCCTTTTGAGTAAATATGGGTTGTCGTTGATGTCATTCAACAGTTCTGAGCGATGCTCATGCGACGGTTCTTTTGGTCAAAATTTAGCAATTTCGGAACAAACTTCGCTGACACACGCCTTATGCCCAAAACGTTAGAAAAAATTTCATGGCACGAACCAAGCGATATACCAACATCCTCAGCAACTTCTCTGATAGTGATTCGTCGATTTTCCAGAACAATTTTCTACAATGCTTGAACGTTTTCATCAGTTGTTGACGTGCTTGGGCGTCCAGAACGAGACTCGTCATTGGCATCTTCCCGGCCGTCTTGGAAGAGTTTGTACCACTTGTAAACATTTTTTTTACTCAGAACAGTTTCACCGTATGCCACCATCAATATTTCAAGTGTTTCGGAGCACTTTATTTTATTTTTTACACAAAATTTGATGCAAATCCTTTGATCCATATTTTTCGATAGCAAGAAATCGCCGAGCACGCAAAACACTTATAACCTTTACGCCTCTCACAACCAAACAAAAAATGCTATACACTTAAAACTTGGTACAGATGTTCAGGAAGAGTGTACCAACATAACAAAATAAAAAAATCGATAATCGAAAGTACGTTGCCCGTGAAATTTGAAAAGTCACCTTACTTTTTGAATACACCTAGTACACTAATTAGTGTAACTACCTTAATGCCTTCTTTTTTAAGGCGCAAACTCGCGAGATTATGAGCGCGTGCAGTCTCCGCAACTATCTAATAATAGTATAATTATCCTACATGAGGTGGAAGCCTGCTGTTTGCTTGCTCCGCCTGACTAATATCTCCTGGACTGCACGCTTGGATCGTGCTCTCTGCTCTTATCGTTGTCCAGGTGCTTACAGCCCCCCTTTATCCACCAAACTATGGCTCAAACGGGCTAGCACCTGATACCTTACAACGATTTGGAATTACTTCGATCTACTAATTACTACCGCTTTCGGCACTTTTTACAATAAATTTAACAATTTATAAGAAAAAAGGTCGAAGTGATTCCGTCTTTTCCCCTGCAGAGGGCGTACCGCTCACTATTTCGCGCTACCACCCGCTCAAACCTTTCTAAGCGCTCGTGCAATCGTCTTTCTCTCTCGTGCGTCGATTACCTTCGACGTACAATCCTATTCACACGAAACTGGTATTAATACCAGTTGGGCGCCATGTAACGGGGTGGTTATCTTACAAAATGAGAAATTTTTTATCGCACAAACTCCCACGATGCAGAGCTGACCGCCACTCCGTTAAACACGTATGGTTATACGTGTATTCGCTTTTGAGTTGAACCAAGAACCAAGTTGAACTCACCTTAAGTCACCTGACTAGTGACACTCGATCTATCTTCAGTATAAATAACTTAATACCTAATCGGCCTAATCCCCTAGACGAAATCGGATTAACACTTAAGCCTTTATAGATCTATTAAGCTAATAGGAAACGAAATGACGTAAACGGCGAATAAAATTAATAATGTTTGATTAATAAAAAACTACAGTCTTTTATGGGCCGAAAGACTAACGCACGCGAATAGGATTCACAATTATTGAGTATAATTCGGTGAGAGAGAGAGAGAGAGAGAGAGAGAATTCGAAAATTGCCGCGAAATCTAACGCTCGGCGCGAATACAAAAATTTACGCTCGCGATTGACGAAATATTTTCGAAAGTATTTTGTCACGCAATAATAAAGGGAGGTGCATCTACCCTGCGGTGTAATTACGGTGATCAGCCGTAATTGTTGTAGCGAGATTTAAACGGTGCTCCTCGGATCAGTTGCGCTACCTCACTTAAAATCTGCTACTTTTGTCGTTACCGATTTAGATGCTGCTGCTGTGATGCTGCTGCTTTGATGCTATCATCCACGCATGCCAGAAATCAAGGAAACTTTTAATTTAGAAAATAACGGCGAAACACAGTGCAAAAACTAAATCACGGCGATACTCCCTCAAAAGCAGCTGAGGCTTAACTTCCTATTTTCAAAACCTCGCGCGCCCTCTCTCTCTCTCTCTCTCTCTCTTAGTCGTTCGAACTAACATCGCGAGTAAACGAATCACGAACGGATCGATTAATCGAATCGACTACCGTTGCACAGCCTCTTAATTTAGCTTAGTTTCTTAGTTTGAATTATTTTGTCTTTGCCTAAGTAATGAGATACATGTTTATTTTTTTTATCTATGTTGTCTTCATTACTTTACTTCTTTATGATAATTTTAGGTATTCCCTTATTGATTTCTGTCTGATTACTTGCTATGACACTAGCATATGTTAGTTTATTTGTCTTTGTTATTGGTATTGAATTTATTTCTAGTTCCATTTCCTCTAATAATATTCATTTTTCCCATGTAATAGAGAATTTTTTTCCATTTATGCGGTGTTCAAATTTTTCAATAGAATGTTTTCAATTTTCATAGTTTCAAATTCAGATCTATTATGATAAAAAATTCGTTTATTTCTATTATATCCTTGGCTAACCTCTGTAATTTCATTAATAATTTTCTTTTTATTACTTCTTTTTTTTATTTTATCTGTGTTATGAGTAGCTTTGTTTTCCATTCTGCAATTCGTGAAATGATTCGTTGGTTCGATTTATTGGTGCATGATCAGGTCATGTTACTAGTATTTTACTGATTAATTCTCCTTCTTTTCTTTAAAATTCATTCGTATGGTACACACCTTTATATATTACCCACACTACCAGTTGAACTTTTTAATTTTTATGACATTTATAATATACTTCGTCATAGACGTCCAGCGGATCTCCACTCGCGTCCGCCATGATACCAGATTTGAAGAGCAAAGATTTATTTGACCAAATGTCAACTGGCAAATCTTGAGGGTCTTCAAATCTACAAGAATAATTAGTAAAATTTTATCCAGAATCTACATTTAGGTCCAAACTTTCATCATCGCTGATGTTATTCCCATGGATGGATTCATTGTTTAATGGAATTTAATCTCCTTCCTATTCTATTTGAAAATCACTCATTTTAGTTTCATCGAAATTACTTGCTACTTGTATTCGACTAATCAATCAGAAAATTTCATGCAAAGTAAAGTATGCTAATACGAGGGGGATTATTAAGTCTTTTCAAAATCCAAGAGATGGAGCTCATCACGCTTTAATTATGATGTTTTTGGCAAGCAATACTACTAACTAGATATCGCACAAAGTTTCAGCTCGATCCATTAAGTCGTTTTTTCGTGAGCGTTGGTTGAACAAAAAGTTATTGGTTTATTTGAAAAATGGAAAAAACAGACTTTCGAACAGTGATAAAACATTTTCATTTAAAAGGCTTTACACCAAAAGAAATCACAGTTGAGTTCAACGCCGATCATGGCAAGTCTGCCCCTGTGTTTAAGACTGTTTATAACTGGGTAAATTAATTAAAATTGCGAGAATTAGTTAAGGCCACAGGGGTATCAAAGGGTACAATCATTTCAATTTTGCATGAAAAATTGGGGATGAAAAAAATATCAGTAAGATGGGTGCCGCGTTGGCTGACTGTTGAAAACAAACGAACCCACGTGGTCACCTCTGAGGCTCTTTTGACACGCATACGTAGTAATTCGGAAGACTTTTGGCATCCACTCGTAACTGTAAACGAAATATAGGTACACCACTACGAGGTCTTTCCTGAAAGTATCGGGCCTACCTTTATATCTTCGCGCCATAGTGTTCGAGCGACCTCTACCGGACAGAAACGTCAACAGTAAAGCCTCACGAATCTATTGGTTACTTACTGACACGTGCCGGACGTATAGTTCATGCGCAGCGTGTCTTTGTTTACAGTGCCTTTTTCGCGTTCGTCGGATTTTGATATTGTCAAAAATGACTGAAAAACAAGATCAACGAATTTGCATCAAATTTTGCTTTCAACTCGGAAAAATGAGTTCGGAAACTATTAAAATGATACAAAAGGCCTTCGGAAGCGAGTGTATGAGTAAAACACGAATAAAAGAGTGGTATAAACGGTTCAAGGATGATCGCACTTCTGTCGATAGTGATTCTCGTTCCGGCCGACCTTTGACGACAAAAACCGCAGATAATATTGAGCGGGTACGACTTGCAATCGAACAAGATCGTCGTATGACTGTGCGAGAACTAGAAGAAGACCTTGAGATACCAAAAATTATCATTCCAGAAATTTTAACCGAAAAATTTAGGAATGAAACGCGTGTCTGCGAAATTCATCCCAAAATTGCTCACAGCAGAGCAGAAGAACATTGACTTAGAAATCGCTCTGGACAATCTGGAAATGGTCAATAATGATGATAATGTGCTTAGAAAAGTTATTACAGGTGATGAATCATGGGTTTATGGTTATGATCCTGAAACAAAACGACAATCTTCACAGTAGAAGCATTCTGAATCACCAAGACCAAAAAAAGCACGTCAAAGTCGGAGCAACGTTAAGTCAATGTTGATTGTTTTTTTCGATTGTGAAGGTGTTGGACATCACGAATGTGCACCAACAGGTCAGACAATCAATAAAGAATACTACGTTCAAATTTTGAAACGTTTGCGTGATGCAGTAAGAAGAAAACGGCCGTACTTTTGGGAAAGTGGTGACTGGCTTCTCCATCACGATAATGCGCCAGCGCATTCATCCAATCTTGTGCAGCAGTTTTTGAGCAAACACCATATCGCATTGCTTCGACAACCTCCATACAGTTTCGACATAGCCCTTTGTGACTTTTGGCTGTTTCCAAAACTAAATAAACCACTCAAAGGACACCAATTCAATAACAAAACAACGGTTGAAAACAATGCGACGAGTGTACTTAAGGCTATCCCTAAAAGTGAGTTCCAGGACTGTTTTGAAAAGTAGAAACATCGATAGAACCGTGTTATTCAATCAAGTGGGGATTACTATGAAGGATGCCACCCACCAGATGATAAAGAATAACGCTAGCACGAAAATGTAAAGGTAGGCCCGATATTTTCCAGACAGACCTCGTACACTCCTTAAACCAAAGAACAGTCCAAATAATGGATTACCGCAGGAGAACCACCCCCAAAGAAGGCAAAAACAGTAAAGTCAGCTGGCAAGATTATGGCCACGGTTTTCTGGGATGCGTATGGAATCATCTACATCGACTACTTGGAAAAGGGCCAGATGATCACTGGACAATATTATGCGTCATTATTAAGTTAGCTGAAAGAAAAAATCAGAGAAAAACGTCCTCTTTCTTCAAGACAATGCTCGAGTTCACAAGTATGCAGTTTTGATGGCAAAATTAACGATTTAAAGTTCGAATTAATTGACCATCTACTATATTCGCCTGATTTGGCTCCCAGTGACTTTTTCTTATTTCCTAACCTCAAAAAATGGGTTGCCGGACAACGATTCACGTCGAATGAAGAAGTCATCGCCGAAACAAATGCCTATTTTGAGGGTTTTCTGATAGCTTAAAAAAACTGGAAGGCCGTTTAATAAAATCTATCGACCTTCAAGGAGATTATGTTAAAAAATTAAAAAAATTACTTACGTAAAACTTTTTTTTCCTTCTTTTTGTAGAGACTTATTTTCCCTCCTCGTACTATTTCGACCGTTAGCTTGCCAGTCAAACGTAATATCTAACACAGTCAACATTTCTTGACCTATTTTGATCTATTAAACTTACTCGCCTTTCTTACTCTATCGGTTCATCTAAAAATTTCATACAAAATGAAGTATACTCATACTACTTTGACCATTAGCCCGGTGATATCTAACATTTCTTGATTTATCTAACTTACTCGCTTTTGTTGATTACCACTCAACCCCGAAATTCAGTATAGAGTAAAAACTAAGAACAAAACCTTCATACAGGTAATATCATTTTATAATACCTCTATAGAGCAAATACGTATCATTTCATTATAATGAGACCTCCATATTAGATTCGCCATTTTGAATTTTTAAAATCTGAAATTGGATTTGTAATCCGTAATCTCAAAAACCTGTATATAGGTAATATCAGTTAAAATCATTGAATTTTGCAACATTCTTTTACGAACGGGCAACCATGTTGGATCCGCCATTTTAAATTTTCAAAATCTGAAGCTGGATTAGTAGTCAGCGACCTTAAAAACTATAACTTATATAGTTAAAAGTAGCTAAAATTATTGGATTTTATGAATTTTTTTATGATCAGGCCGGTATATTGGATCAGCCATTTTGAGTTTTCTAAATCTGGCCGTGGATTTGTAATCAATGAGTTAAAAAATCCCCGTATACTTTGGTATCAAGTAATTTTTATCATGTACATCACAAGTCTTCATGGATAGAGAAGTCACCTATGATTAGATTTTGAGTTATCAGTGTTTAACTACAGCTCTAACCGTAACTAGCGTATCATGGGTGCTGCTGTTTAATATCTTTTTCATAGTTATATATACACATATCTGGATATGTGAGTATGTTTTTGTGTGTATTTATATACACATATTTATACTTTAGTAAATCATTATGGTAACACGTTACGTATATATACTAAAGTCTTTTCTAAAAGGGTATTGTGACGGTAAACGTCAAATTAGCGCTGATTATTTAACTTAATTGCTGCCTGTGAGGGCAGCACCTGCCGGGGGGACAAAATACGTAACGAAGGAATTCGGCACGCGAGGAGACGGAACGCGCGCGATTGAAATCGAACTAGTGAAGCTTAGACCATCATAGTGTCCGCCCGCCTTCATTTTGAGCTACCGATTTACGTGCCGCAAAACCTCGAAAGTTAACGAGAACGACAAGTGTCAGCTAGCTGTGACCGCCGTTGACGAGGAGCCGCTTGATTGCAGAGGAAGGAGAGTACGAGCCATCAGAAGTGTGTGTGAGGTTTCGCCGTCGAGGGCGAAACCACAACCGCGTGCGCGCGTTCGCGACCAGCGAAAGAAACAATAAAAACAGTTCCGCTCTGTGCGAGGTATTTGTGACTTCTCCGATCGCCTGCAAATATAAGGTAAGCTGGCCAGCTTAATCTCGCGATCGTGGTTATCTAATTGACGAATAAATATCATTCTCAAAGCGTGCATGTAATAGCGTCTCTATTAACGAAGAACAGCGAGCGTACCGGCAAAGCGTTGCCGATGAGCGAGCGTGAACGTAAACAAACGCGCGGGCCGACCTTCTGTAGAGTATGAGGGATAATAAAAGATCCAATTTATATTACTAACAAGTGTTTTCTTTGATTCTCTCATATCTTATAGCTTCCACTCACTCCCGATTGATTATAGGTTATTTACACTTTCCTTAGGTTAGACAATTTATTGGTTGATCGGTGCCTATCTTTGCATGCTCTCCGATTTACGTACTGAGCATAATTAATTACGCGCATCCCTTTGTATAATGCGCGATTTAAATAATTAAACGGTTTTACCCCGTTACAGTATATATGTATTCTTCTGGGATTATGGAACTATTTAAAAGATAGAATACTTGTGCTGAAAATGTGCCATATTCTAAGCTATTTCAAAAAAGATCTATAAAGAATGCTAGTTTTTGGGATTTAAAAAATCATATATATGTAAAGGATGAAATAACCTAAAAACTTTCAATATAATTTAAGATGATACCCTATGGGATGCAAAATCCCTCATAGGATTTAGGGTTAGTACAGATGAATTTTTACGCAGTAATAGACTATTGTAATGGTTAAAATATCTCAATATCATTTGTACTCTAGGGAAAAGTTACTCAACGGATTTTACCCTTTTTATAACGTAGAAAAAGATTATTTCAGGGAGAGTGTTATAAATACGGTGTTGGTGTGTGCATGTATATATATATATATATATATATATATAGAGGGGGTGCAGGAGCTCGATCATGTTTTTTAACGCATAAAAAAATGCTCCCTGTCAATGAAATCACACATTATGATTATTTGGATCTATTATTTTAGCGTTATTCGTTATAGTATGTAAAAAACGAAGTGATGAATATTTGTTATCTTGATTCGTTGTTTTAATGTCATGAATAGGCCAGGTATTAAATAATAGCAGCGACGTGAGCACAGGTGTACAAAGTCCGAGTTTCTACTTTACAAGTGCAGTACTATCCAAGAATGGGATTTACATTTTCTTCAGCATCGTTATATTCTTCATCAAAAGCGATCGACATTTGATGTCTGCTTGCATTTTGAAAACGCAAAAATGATCGTACTGTTGTGAATTCGGGTATTTTCGTCGAATATATTGTCCATTTTTACTGGCTCGATCTCTTCTTTTTGTTAACTTCATAATGAACTATCTTGAATATAAGATAAGTTAAGTAGACTTGATATGTTCCAAATATGTCATGTAAATCATCGTCAGTTAGCTATGGGAATAATAGTGAATGAGCTGGAGTCAAATCAACCCAATGCGCTTATCTTTATCTCAAATATTAAACCTCTACTTTTACCTGAACTATATTTACTTCTGCTCGATCAAGTATCAGATTAATCAAATTCACGCCGGCAGTTTACATTGTAATAGATTTATAATACGAGGATGGGTCAATAAGTCATTAGAAAATCCAAGAGATACCGTTCAAAATATCCCAATTGCACCAGAAAGTGTAACTATTAAATAAAGTGCTGCCGAAGTTTCAGCCAGATCCATCGAGTAGTTCCGTTTTTATCGTCGATCAAAGTAAACTACTTTTGTTTCCTGTTGTTTCCATTCAAAAAATGTGAGTTCGGAGTTGTGATAAAACATTTTTATTTAAAAGGCTTACACCGAAAGAAATCAAAGCTGAGTTAGATGCAGTTCATGGTGTATCTGCCCCTGTGTTTGCAACTATTTACAATTGGATAAATAAATGAACATCGTTCAGGCCATCCTGTAGACGTGAGCACTCCGGAAATGATTAATAAAATCGACGACATGGTTTTTAGTGAACGAACAATAAAAAATTCAATAAACCACTTATGAACCATGCTATGTGATAAAGCAGAGTCTCCGTAATATTTCTTGAGCTTTTCTTCAATTTCTTTGATTGATTTTCTCCGTAGGAAATAATGTTTAATAAGCATACGAAACTTATTTTTTTCCATGATTTTATTTACACAATGAAAAACTAAATTCAAACGACTATGAAAAATTTCCAAATCATTGACTTGAAACTTTGTATATGTGGGGGACGGGACTCTGTCACAGTGTAAAATACGTTACGATAACACCACCATCTTCCGAAAAGTCACGGACTTATTGAACGTATAATGGCATTAGCAATTTTCAGAAAATCGAATAAGTTAGCAGCATGAGAAATGTACTCTAATATGTCAGCCCAAACCTAGAGATGTCATAAACGATTTCCAAAAATCGATTGTAAATTATTCAATTGTGATTCCACGTATTTTTTTTTTTTTTTGCCAGAAATGAATTCAGCGTTCAATTTTATACAGGAATATAATATTGTACTTGAAGTAAAAATATTTTACAACGTCATATGAAGGTCAAATCGGGAAACAATAGTTATTTCTTGAATTACTAATTAGTCAATATTGATTAGTGAGGATATAAAGATACTCATAGGTATTTCGCATCACTAAATCTAAATCTCGTTTCCGTTCAACCCTATTAGATCTCAATCAAGGTCAAGTAGCGAATCTATCAGGTCTCGATCAAGGTAAAATAGCGAATATTTTTTATTTTTTGATAAGATTAGGACATCCATGAGTTTTACTTGTCGCTGAATCCGAATCCGGGGTCCGTTGAAGTATCAAATGATGTAGTTACGGAAAAATTTGTTTCGGATTGTGTTTTCTTAAAGAAATAAATGAAAAATAGTCCTAGTTATCATAATATAACATATGAAATTGTCAATAAAAATGCAAATAATTATCATGTGCATTTAGTGCTAATATTATTTGGCAATACACTTAATCTTATTAACGTTGTGTAACGATACATCATTTATCCGAAAAACAATATTTCCGTCTACGTATTTTGACACTCCAATGGATTCCAGATTCAGATTCAATGATACGTAAAACTTGTGTGTGTCTTAATCTTATTAAAAACTAAAAAATATTCCCAATTTGATCTTCAAATGACCTTGATCGAAATCTGGTAGGGTTAAACAGATATCAACTTTGGATTTAGTGACTCGAAATACATATGAGTATCTTTATTTCTTCACTAATCAACATTGACTAATTAGTAATTCAAGAAGTAGCTATTATTTCCCGATTTGATCTTTAGATGGCGTTGTAAAATATTTTTATTTCGAGTGCAATACTATATTCCTATGTAAAATTGAACGCTGAATTTATTTCTGGGATGAAAAAGTACGTAGAATCACAATTGAATAATTTACAATCGATTTTTGAAAATATTTTATGAAATACTTACATTTAAGCCGCTATATTGAAGCCGCCATTTTAGATTTTTCAAAACCGCCACATTGCAGTAGATAATAGCAGATAAGGCGAATATTTTTAGCTTATCTACGATTTACTTTTTGGTGATCTACAATTTTGAGCAGAGCCATTGTCTCCGTTTAACGTGGATTGACCTATATACAAGGCGAACCATGTTAATTGAGGTGGCTAATTATTTCGTTCCGAAAGCATGATAGCAAAAATAGTTGGGATAAAAGTTTTAAGGTTAGGAGGGGGTCAGCCGATGATGACCCTCAACTTGACCTTGAACTTGATTTTCAACAGAATCGCCTTGATAATCCGCGTTTTAGAAGAGCCGCTGCTCGTACAAAGAATCTTAGTAACTAGTGAGTAAATGCCTGGCCTTACCGTCCTTAGTCTAACGCCTTGAGAGAGAGAGGGGGGGAGAGAGTGAGAGATAAGAGAGAGAGAAAGGGAGAGAGCGAGAGAGAGCGAGAGAGTGAGAGCGAGAGAGAGCGAGAGAGTGAGAGCGAGAGAGAGCGAGAGAGTGAGAGCGAGAGAGAGCGAGAGAGTGAGAGCGAGAGAGAGCGAGAGAGTGAGAGCGAGAGAGAGCGAGACATAACCTAACCTTTCTGTCCCTGGCTTGAACATCTCTGCAAGTTCAACGAATGTGCCGTCCGCGTCTTCTTCGCGGTGTTCCTCCAACGAAGGGCCTCTCTTCATACAAATTGGTAATCCTTATTACGTCGAATCACCGAATGCTGCTAGTTGTTCTTCCTTCTCACGTCAAGGAGCCCGTAAGAGAACTTCTGCCGGCCGCGGCCTATTCGCTACCTAGTTAACAAAGCAACTTCTTCTAAAATATAAAACATTATGCTGTAAAAAATGTAAATATCTTTACCAATTCACGTTTACTTAAAAATATAAGCCCTAATTAGATAGCCATTAACAACTCCATACTAAACTACAAGACTCCAGCGATGATGTTGATTAATTTCTTGATGCCAGTTTGTTTTCTCCAGTGATCAATAATGATTTTTGTGTCCATTTAATTGACTATCACTATGGAACGTTGCTTCATAAGAAAACATGACGTAATTAATAAAATGTGAATCGCGATTTGACATTTCTTGGTCCTAATTAAAAAAATTAAGTCGTCTTTGAAAAACTCCAGGCCACAAGCTCTAAGTAAATATTACTTGATAAGGATAGACTCAATTAATAGCCAAAATTCGCTGAACTGTGCTATGTGGATTGTTTTATTGCACTGCAATTTGACGTGAAGACAGAAATTTGGGTTCAAGCGTATCAATACTAACATGGTTAAGGCTATTGCATAATTTCTTGAAGATTCATTGACCTACATTAACGTCGCTGTATTCTACTTACGTTACCTTTCACGTTTTTCTATCCTAGCAATGATTGTATCTGATGGATATTGACGTCTTTTCGGAAACCGTTCTCGATACAATCTGTCTGTTGCATGATACTTACGATGACATTCACCGAGCACCAACAGAATATCATTAATATAATTAATATAATTAATGATTATTAAAACTTAGTTTTTCCACATGCAATACCCGTACGACGTTTATTTTACGAGTTAAGTCAAGATTATCAATTCATTTGTTTCTCAAAGTCAAGATAATTTGTTCTAAAAGTGTTTTTATTTTAACTTACAATTAGATGGTCTCATCTCGTATTCGAAACATATTCCTACCTACAAAACATGAAATATTTCTGAAATATAGGAATTTTCGAGACAAAAAACCTACTGAAAGATTTCAGAAAATATTTTTAAAATATTGAAAGGAAAGTGTTTGAAATATTTCAAGTATTTTTTTCTGAAATACTTAAACATATTTCTGCTAATTTTTACTGAATTTTTCAGAAAGATTTCGTCAAATATTTCTAATAAATTTAGCACAATTTATCAGAATTTTTTTGCGAAACTTTTTTGTATAGTCGTTTATAGAAATAGCCAATTATATATTACATAGCCCCACGGGAAAAAAAAAGTGGCCTGTGCGAAAGACAAGACCATGATACCTTTACGTTTTCGAGGTCGCTGAATCTGATTCCGGGGTCCGCTTGACCAGGTTGGCTCTCGTTCAAGGTCAAATGAAGGTCAAATTCAGAGAATGCACTGCAAATAAAATATACCAGTATATTTACATGTTTTTGAGGTCGCTGAATTCGTATCCGAGGTCAGTTTAACCCGGTCAGGTCAGGGTCAAGGTCAGGTCAAGGTCAAAATGATAAAATGCATCACATTCAAAGCGAATAAGGTATCTTTACATGTTTTCGAGGTCCCTGAATCTGATTCCGGGGTCTGTTTGATCCCATTGGCCCTCGTTGAAAGTCGAGTCAATGTGAAATTTAGAGAATGCATTCCAAACAAAGTAAAAGATATATTTACATGTTTCTCGATCCATACTCTCATAAAACATCTTTCTAATTTATTTTCCTTTGCTATACCGCACTCGTTTATTAAGAAACGATTTCAAGAGTGGTTTTCTTTTGCGTTTGGCGCCCCTTTTCTCTGTTTCTCTTTTTAAGTTCCAACAGAAATCTGCCATCATATTAACATTCCATCGTCCTTGATACCGTCTTTCCATCTCTTTGATGTCTTGATGGAATCTCTCTCCTTGTTCTTCACTGTAAGCACCTAAGTTGATCGGGAAGTAGTCAATGTGAGTGTCAAGAAAATGTAATTTCAAATTCATATTGCAACCTAATGCCCCAAAATTTGTAACCATTTCGGCTACTATTTCTTTATAGTTTTCACTTTTTTTATTACCCAGGAAATTTGTTACAGTTTCTTTGAAACTATTCCATGAAGCTTTTTCTTTATCATTCATGTGTTCAATAAAGCTATCATCTCTGAGCATTTTTCTAATTTGTGGTCCATCGAAAACACCTTCTTTCAGTTTTGCATCAGATATTTTTGGGAATTGTTGTTTTAAGTACTTGTAACAATTTCCTTCCTCTTCCTTATTCAGAGCTTTAACAAACTGCTTCATCAGACCTAATTTAATATGTGGCCAATTCCATCTCAGATCATGCAGAGCTCTCCACACACCTGTCACCAAGCTACTCCAAAGTATTTTTTTATTGTTCTAGGTCAAAAATAAGAGGACCCGTATTTTTCTTTTTTCTCTCAGATGCATAGTTCCGTCAATAATGCAATCGGAAAATGCACTGCTGAAAAGGGAAAATTGAGAAAATTTTTCCAATTAAATTTGGTTTCCTCAATATTTTTTTTATTTTTCGATACAATTAAATAATTTTTATGTCATCTATAGTAGAAACGAAGTTCTTCAAGTCTAATTTATCAAAAATATGAATGTATGCATTTTTCGGGAGAAAATGCATGTTTTCGAAAAAGTGCATCTTGGAGAAAAAATTGTGTATCTCAAAAAGGCCATAATTTTTTGCGCTCAAATTTTTTTTATATATTCTTAGTACCAATACCATCAAATCCATTCGATCAAAATTTGCTGTTTTTTCGTTATATCGCTTAAAAAAATTAAAAAAAAAAGTTTTACATTTTCAAGTCAAACGCGATAAATACATTCAGGAATTCATGTTAGCGATTATGTAGGTTAATAACTGAACTACAATAACATGTAACTCAAAGAAAAAGCTCACTTTTATTCAATCATGTCTGCAAGAAATGTAAAATTACACGATCATTTTTTTCTGTTTGAGTTGATTACTTTTACAACTGTCTTCACTTTTTTAGATACAACTTTCACTTTCTTGCCCTTGTTTACATTTTCGTTTTTCTTCTTATGAGTACTTTTCTTTTTTTTTTTTCATCTTTTTTCACTTCAATCCATGGATGCGCAGCCGTTCGAGCTATAAAACATTCGCTCCTCCCTTCTGAGACAACAGATTTCCACATGTGGCAACGTTGAATACCCTGATATTTCTGGCATTTGTGTCTTTGCTCCATTTGACTACTACGAAAATTGTTTATCTCTGCAGTTTCCATCAAAATCAGCTCTATAGAAGTTGTGTATTTTGATACATTTTCAACAAAACTTTTAGCAGTTTGAATAGCATCAGATTCAGTACTGCGTAAATTATGCACTGTTGCATAATGCTTTACCAAACCACCTATACCATCTACAGCACCCTTTCCATGACCAGTAGCAGAGAATATCCATTTTTTACTCATACTTGCATTTAAAAATTCATTTAACTGGAATCTATTTTTGAAATGACTTGCAGCGCCATCAGATACTAAAGTTATAGAATCAATCGAATTTCCATACGTTTCTTGTGTGTATCTAGTTATATGTTCAAGAATTATTTGTATTGCTGCCAATGCATGAGAATAATCATGTTTTAAGTCTTCACTAATTGCAGTATAACTCTTTGTAATTCCGCCTATGTAGCAAACAGCAGTGAAAATTGAAATCTGTTTATTCACCCAATGATTCCCTTGAACTGGATTTTTCAAAATTACAGACCAATTCTCAGCAAAATCTATATGCATCAGCAAATGTTGATAATTTAACGTCACCCTTTCTTTCTCAGCTTTGATTTCCATTCGCTGTACCTCTTTGATACGTAAATGAGAAGTTATTGTGATTGTATGATTGGCTAACTCTTCTATGAATGTGGTCATAGATACTGAACGAGTTTCTAAATTGCCGTTATTCCACACAGCGAAAGTTATATTTTTTTCAATGTTTAATTTATCAAGCCCCAGTAATTCAAAATTCACACCCTTAACACCAGGACATGAATTACATTCTTTAAAATAACAAAACTCTATGGTTGATGAACATATAACAGAAGATAGGACTTTAGAGCGCAAAGTTGAAAGCTCGACACTACTTTGACCGATGAAATTTTTCAAAGCGATTAGGAGAAGTTCAAAATTAGCACAATATATACATAAGCACACATCATTCAATGGATTTATCAAAACATACTTCGGACGCATGGAATAAAATTTCGATTTACTGATTTTTATTCCAGGATTCTCTTTTTTCAATAGAACATAAACTTCTTTCATGCTTCGTGTCAAGAAGCGCTTTACTTTTCTTACTTTTTCACCATTTTCCATCACCGTGATAACATCTGATTTATTTGGACTTTGTCTTGAACAATTAAAGTCGTCATTTAAAAAATATTCCATAACTATGTCTTTCGTTTTTGTATCTATTGGATGCCCGTTGTATTTGTCTGGCTCACAATAAATTCCTAGAAATAGATTATAAAATAAAGCTCTCACGTTAATTAAACAGAATTAATTATTAAATGACTAAAAAGTTATGCACTATATAGCGATTTATTAATTGTTACTTCCGTTCGAAGCAAGCTTTCTTGCTTTATCTATCATGTAGACAGTTACTTGTGGAAACATCGTTATAATTTGAAACTTTGATAATACAGGTACTATAATTGTTAGAAGTCTTATCTTTTCAGAGATAGACGAACAGTGATCAAAAGCTTTTGAAAAATTATCTTGTAATTCAGCAGAAAAATTATTTGATTCATTTGTTGACTCTTAAACTTGCACATCGTATATTTTTTGTAATTTTTGACATGTGGCTTCAGAAAAAGATGAGACAAGTTCCCTCTTTTTTTTTAAAACATATCTTGCAACATTTGTATTTTTGAGATTACGTTTGCTACGTAAAGGTGATACTGGATATTCTAACTGACAGATTATTTCATTGCTGAATTCGTCAACACAGACTGAGGTATCTGGTACAAAATCATTATCTGGGCTTTCAACTTGCATTTCTTCGGGTTCATCTATTTCTTGTTTATTGTAGTTATCCAATTCTGTTATTTTGTAGTCATTGACTATAAGTTTATAACAATTGCTACACACACGATCAGTTGCATCAATATTAGTATTTTTGAACTTTATTTGCAAATAGTCAGCATAATCACCAATTTTTAAAAAAATCACATTTCGACACTGATATACACTCTTTTTGTGAACATTGAAATAATCTGGGCACTTCACTCTCTTTACAGAATAAATAGCTGACATGCTGACAACGAGACAGTCAAGCATACACTAACGCTGAATTCTAAATAAAAGCGGTGAAATTTTACATATTTCACGGTCTCTATTCGGTTATATATTCGATCGTCTGTGTTTATGAACTACGTACGTAAACACAGATGACCGAATGAAACAATGTTTTATTGATAAAGTACATACTTATACAGAAATATTTGCTTCTCAATTCACTTAAATAGTCGCTAACATGAATTCCTGAATGTATTTATCGCGTTTGACTTGAAAATGTAAAACTTTTTTTTTTAATTTTTTTAAGCGATATAACGAAAAAACAGCAAATTTTGATCGAATGGATTTGAAGGTATTGGTACTAAGAATATATAAAAAAAATTTGAGCGCAAAAAATTATGGCCTTTTTGAGATACACAATTTTTTCTCCAAGATGCACTTTTTCGAAAACATGCATTTTCTCCCGAAAAATGCATACATTCATATTTTTGATAAATTAGACTTGAAGAACTTCGTTTCTACTATAGATGACATAAAAATTATTTAATTGTATCGAAAAATAAAAAAAATATTGAGGAAACCAAATTTAATTGGAAAAATTTTCTCAATTTTCCCTTTTCAGCAGTGCATTTTCCGATTGCATTATTGACGGAACTATGCATCTGAGAGAAAAAAGAAAAATACGGGTCCTCTTATTTTTGACCTAGAACAATAAAAAAATACTTTGGAGTAGCTTGGTGACAGGTGTGTGGGGAGCTCTGCATGATCTGAGATGGAATTGGCCACATATTAAATTAGGTCTGATGAAGCAGTTTGTTAAAGCTCTGAATAAGGAAGAGGAAGGAAATTGTTACAAGTACTTAAAACAACAATTCCCAAAAATATCTGATGCAAAACTGAAAGAAGGTGTTTTCGATGGACCACAAATTAGAAAAATGCTCAGAGATGATAGCTTTATTGAACACATGAATGATAAAGAAAAAGCTTCATGGAATAGTTTCAAAGAAACTGTAACAAATTTCCTGGGTAATAAAAAAAGTGAAAACTATAAAGAAATAGTAGCCGAAATGGTTACAAATTTTGGGGCATTAGGTTGCAATATGAATTTGAAATTACATTTTCTTGACTCTCACATTGACTACTTCCCGATCAACTTAGGTGCTTACAGTGAAGAACAAGGAAAGAGATTCCATCAAGACATCAAAGAGATGGAAAGACGGTATCAAGGACGATGGAATGTTAATATGATGGCAGATTTCTATTGGAACTTAAAAAGAGAAACAGAGAAAAGGGGCGCCAAACGCAAAAGAAAACCACTCTTGAAATCGTTTCTTAATAAACGAGTGCGGTATAGCAAAGGAAAATAAATTAGAAAGATGTTTTATGAGAGTATGGATCGAGAAACATGTAAATATATCTTTTACTTTGTTTGGAATGCATTCTCTAAATTTCACATTGATTCGACTTTCAACCAGGGCCAATGGGATCAAACAGACCCCAGAATCAGATTCAGGGACCTCGAAAACATGTAAAGATACCTTGTTCGCTTTGAATGTGATGCATTTTATCATTTTGACCTTGACCTGACCTTGACCCTGACCTGACCGGGTTAAACTGACCTCGGATACGAATTCAGCGACCTCAAAAACATGTAAATATTCTGGTATATTTTATTTGCAGTGCATTCTCTGAATTTGACCTTCATTTGACCTTGAACGAGAGCCAACCTGGTCAAGCGGACCCCGGAATCAGATTCAGCGACCTAGTAAACGTAAAGGTATCATGGTCTTGTCTTTCGCACAGGCCACTTTTTTTTTCCCGTGGGGCTGTGTTATTTACGGTAGTGTTATATTATTATACTTATTAATTTTTGTCTTTTCAACTAAATCAATTTATTAAATTGATTACACAGGCACACATAAGAAAAAGTGGGCTATTCCGATGATGGCACCTATGTATTCTTATGTTTATTGGTGCGCTGAATACGAATGCAACGTCAGAATTGACCCTACGCCCTTCAGTTACTCATAATCGGGGTAAACTACCCCTAAAATTCGGAAAATCCCTTCTAAACTTGGATACTTTCATACATAAGTTATATTTTCATACATAAGTTAGACCACGGTGTCATATTTACAACTACAGTTCTGTATTTTAATGGGCTGAAGTCGAATTTTGGGGTTTCAGAGCCATGCGACCCCCTAAGTCTGCATAAAACCACTCCTAATATAAAAAAATTCTTATCACTGCTGAAAATTGCGGGGATTGACGGAATCGGAGTATCCGGTGCAAAACTTAAAGAATAAAGTTGCACGTACACTCAGGTGCAGAGCATTTTTTATAGGTTTTCGAAATTCCCAACCTCCTGCAGAAATCCACCCCTAATCTGGAAAATTTCCTGTCTAAACGAAAAACTGCCCTGGTTACAGACAGATGGAATGTGACATCGTTTCAGTGGAGAATTTGAAGATTTAAGAATAGGAGAAAAATCAATGATTTTCGGATATCTTACTGCAGGTTTAGAGGTTGTACATCAAGATCAGAGGGAATGGCACATATTGTTTACAGTTCGTATCGTACAATGTTATTAATATATAGGAAAATTAAAGAAAAAGATAGGCTTAAATTCAAAGCCTATAATATGATCAAAACCGATTTGTAAAGATGATTGCTATTTCTGCATGACAAACATCGCAGGCTTCAATGTCAAGAACAAATCGGAGATCAAGTATGCGACGGTTTCCTTAGTGCAAAAGCCGATTAAAACAGAAACAGAGAAAGGAACAGTAGATGAACCTATGGATATAGACAATTTAGGGGAGAAAGATGATGATCGGAATAAGACAAGCTCTGAGGAAGATAGTGAAAAAGACGATGGAGATGACGAATATATCATATCGAAAACGGCAACAGTTCAGACTTTCACTCAACAAGAATTTAACGATCTCATTCGTGAACTAAGATTGCCTAAGGATGGAGCTGAACATTTGGTGGCAGCGCTGAAGAAGAAAAACTTGTTATCGAAAGGAACAAGCACTTATACTTACCGAAACAGAGAACAAAGTTTCAGGAAATTTCTTACGAAAGATGATGGAAAGTCATTGGTATATTGATTGGATGTGAAAGGTTTGGTAGATGAAATTAAACCAAATGTTTATAGAGACGAGGAATGGAGGCTGTTTTTCGACTCCTCAAAGCTGTTCTTCTTCACAATGGAAATACTTTCGCATCTCTTCCAATAGCACATTTCACCGAGCTCAAAGAGACGTATGAGAATTTGGAAATAGTTCTGGAGAAGATCAAATATGCAGAGCACAAATGGAAAATATGTGGTGATCTGAAGATTCTTATTCTTGGTCAATAGTCAGGATTCACTAAATATCCCTGATTTATCTAATTGTGAGATAGTAGAAAGCGAATCAATCACTATCAAAAAAAGGAATGGACTAGGAGAGGAAAAATGGAACCAGGCTCTAAAAATATTATTCGTAAGTCTCTGGTTGAGCCCACAAATATACTGTTGCCTCCACTTCACATAAAACTTGGTCGTATGAAACAGTTTGTCAAAGCTGTAAACAAAGATAGTTATTGTTTTCCATACTTGAGAACGAAATTCCCAGGAATGAGCGATGCGGAGTTAAAAGAAGGAATCTTTGATGGACCGCAAATTCGAACCTTATTTGCAGATCAGTACTTTGTTACAAGAATGAATTGTTACTTCAAAGCAGTAGCACAAAACTTCCTGGAAAATAAAAAAAGTGATCAATATCAGATTTTAGTTAATAAACTGCTGGAAAATTACCAGAAATTGGGTTGTTTGATGAATTTGGAATTACATTTACTGCATTCTCATCTGAACTATTTTCCCACCAATCTCGGGGACTACAGTGAAGAACAAGGTGAATGATTTCATCAGGATATACAGGAAATGGAACGCAGATACCAAGGAAGATGGGACATAAACATGATGGCAAATTTTTGTTGGATGTTAAAGAAGGATTCTGAAACCAAAGGAAAGAAGAGAAAAAGAAATCCACTACACAGATCATCTGAAGAAACGAGGGTTCGGTACAAACGAAGAAAATGATGAATTTTTGAAATAAGCTTACGGCAGTTCATGCAGACGCAGAGTAATTTTTTGACTATCAAAATTTTTCTTACCGTTACTTTACAAAGAAAATTCATTTTCTTTCGAATTGAAATTTCTATATTGTATTCCGGATGAAGGGACAGTTTTTTCAGATTTAGAAAGTTGCGAGTTTTGAAAATTTCTAAATCCTGTTCTGCCTCTAAGAGTACGTACAATTTTACTCTTTTACTTCAGCATTTAATACTCTGATACCATTACATCAGTTTTTCGTTTAGACAGGGAATTTTCCAGATTAGGAGTGGTTTTCTGCAGACTTAGGGGATTGGGAATTTCGAAAACCTATAAAAAATGCTCTGCACCTGAGTGTACGTGCAACTTTATTCTCTAAACTTGGCACCGGATACTCCGATTTCGTCAATCCCCGCAATTTTCTACCGTGACAGAATTTTTCCGTATTAGGGATGGTTTTATGCAGACTTAGTGGGCTGCATGGCTCTGACACCCTAAAATGGCACTTCAGTCCATTAAAATTCAGAACTGTAATAAGACAGAATTGTAAATATGACACCGGGGTCCAACTGATCTATGAAAATGTATTATAAACGGAAGAATCCAAGTTTATAAAGGATTTTCCGTATTTCAGGAGTAGTTTACACCGATTACTAGTAACTGAAGGGTGTAGGTTCAATTCTGACGGTGGTTTCGGACTTAGCGCACCAAAAAACATAAGGGTTAGGTACATAGGTGCCATCTTCGGAACAGCCTACTTTTGTTTTGTGTGCCTGTATTATTTATAGTCACAGAAAAATTTCGCTCGCAACGGGAACATCGTACACAAGAAATAACTCGCTGATAATTAACCAACTAAGCTAATGTAAGACTTAGAATTAGTTGGCAGCTTTCAATACTTAAGCTTTCCATACACTAGGAAATCGCTTTATAGTAAGAGGCGATTATAAGCATCCGGATATGATTGACTTAGCTATAGTAAAAGGTATAAATAAATAATATTTTGAAGTGTCATCATGCTTAGATTTATCATCAGATCGTTCTCCGTTGCAGGGGGGGGGGGATATATCCTCGAGACACAGCCAAATGCGCCACTGCTATGCCCCCTGCGATTTATTAAAGGGTCCTACTTCGGTAAAGGAAGCCGGCGCTGACTTCCACGGGCACGAATCTACCGCGATGACGGGAAAGGTGAATAGAAGGAGTCGAAATAGATACAAAGAGGCGATCCCTTTATTTACGCGAATGGAGATTACATCTACGGTTTTTACAAGTACAATGGTGAGTGCGTTCACTCAATCCACAGAACGCGACAGCAGGCGGCGAATAGGAGCGTAGTCGCTCAACTATCATACGCGACGAGTCTAGAATACATAGGAGCGGATTCGCTCGACAATCAACCGCGACAATTCAATTCGCGGCGTCGCACCGGGCGATAGTTGGTATGTGAGAGAGAGATCCGCGAAATCAAGCAGAAACAAACCCACCGGATAGCTCCTCCTGCGGCTCGCTGGTGAAGAGCCGGCGTCGGCGGAATCGCAGTCCAGCCGGCAGCGGGGCTCGTCGGATCACCGGCGGCGGCTGGTTGGCAGCTGGCGGCCGGGATCGGCTCCTCGATTGTCTGATGGTGATCGCCGGGGGGGGGGGGGCTGCTCAAACAGCAGCCGAAGACTTGCCACACGAAGACGTTCTCTTGTCCTGGGGTTTCTCTCTCTTGGCGCGTCGTCTAGCTTCTCTCGCGCCGTGACCTCATTAGCGTACGGTCGCTCTCCAACTGTCCTCAATCTCTCCCGCTCCCCTCATTCTCGCGGCGCGAGCCGCGCTTTCCGTGTTCTCGCCCATTCCTCTTCCTCTCTCGCTCTCTCTCACGCTCTTCGCACTCTCACTCCTTCTCGCGCCGTCTTCTCCGCCAGCCGCGCTCTCCCCTCTCCAGGCCCTGCAACGACACGAGCGCATGAATGCTATGTTAACCATAGTCACGCTCGGCCGCTACATCCGTGCGAGGAGAGTGCCACGCACAGGGTTAGCGAACATCGCTATCAGCCCTGTCACACCATTACTAATTACTCTACATTACCAAGTATTTATAACAAAAGGTATAATAAAGTTAACAGTAACATTAAAGTCGACTGGAAAAAATATGCTCTCTACATAGAGGAACGCATAACGAGCAACGTTCCTCTTAAAACAGCTAATAATGTAGAAAGCAGCATCAACTCACTCATCATAATTCTAACTAAAACTATTAACAAATGCTCTACTACTATAAATAGAAATAAAACACAGCAAATCACGGCCACTAAAATAACCCAAAAAATCAAAGAAAAGAAATTATTAAGAAAAAAGTATCACATTACTAGATTAAGTCAAGACAAAATTAAAGTAAATGAAGCATCCAAAGAAAATATTGTACGAAGAAAAAAACACAAACGTAGAATTATCTCAGATTCCCTAGTCCTACAGAAGATAACAGATTACTCATTATGGAAAGTTACTAAACGACCTGAAAGCCTACTACATTTATACCGGCTATTAGAAAACCTGGTGGAAATTAGACAAGATCGGATGAGGGAAAAGCTGAAAATGAAATGCAAATTATCTTAGTACAGTATTCAAGCCTCACCAAAGAATAATCACCGAAGAAGAAGAAATCTTACTAGATTCAAGACAGTACACCAATTAACTCGATTATAATAAAGCAAGTATTACAAATTATTAACAATATTAAGAAAGCTCCCACTTTTTATAATATCACAGGAAAAATGATCAAAATGTTACCCACAATTACAATAAGATACTTATAAATTATTTTCAATGCATGCTTGCGTCTCTGCTATTTCCCTTCATAGTGGAAAGTAACAGAGATTGTTTTAATACCTGGAAAATAATTAACCCATAAATACTAAATAAAAAACTTATCCCTGACCATTAATTCGGTTTCAGGTGTAACTATACCACAATTGAGTAAGTAAAAAAATAGTATCTGTTGCGAGGAAAGCCATCAAAGATAAACATTACTGCACTGGTATATTCCTAGATATTGCCCTGACTTTCGACAAGGTTGGTCATAAAGGGCTACTACATAAGCTCAAGAGATTTTTTCGTCAACCCTACTATAAATTATTACAGTTTTATTTACACAATAGAGTTTATAAAGTTAAAATAAATAAAAAAGTATTAAAACCTCAGTTAATAAAATCAGGAGTATCCTAGGGCAGTGTTCTAGGTCCAACATTCTATCTGTTATATACCTCGGACCTATCAAAGTCTATGAATATCTTGAAAGCAGTAGATGCAGATGATACAGCAATGTTAATAATACACCCAGAGGTAACAACCGCAACTTAAACCAAAACTAAATAATAATACACCTTTAAAATTGGTTTCACTTCTTGAGAATAATTTTAAATAAAAGTAAATCAATACATACATTTATACTGCGACGGGGGAGAGGGAGGGGAAAAATAAGTAGTAGTTCGCCCGGAAAGTCGGTGACGAAAATGCGCACAAGTAGATCGGTCTGATGCGCGAAGGTCATACGGCACTCCCGAAAACGCGGACGTTTAACAAACACGCGATCAAATAAAGGGATGAGCGTACTTACTCGGGTGCCTTTTTGATACAAACGCGAATGCGGCTACCGCCGCTAACGCCGCTGTAGCTACCGCTACTATTGTTGCTGCTGCTCCTGCCGTCGCTGCTGTTGCTACTGCTGCTAGGTTGTTACTATTGTTGTTGCTGCTGCTGCTGCTGTTGCTCACTTGCTGCTCTGCTGCTGTTGCTTACTTGCTGCTCTGCTGCTGCTGCTCGCTTGCTGCTTTGCTCACTATTGCTGCTGCTCACTATTGCTGCTGCTCACTATTGCTGCTTTGCTCACGATTGCTACTTAGCTTACTCGCGAATTTAGGCCTGGCTCGCTCCAGAGTCTAGCGGGGACATCTGGTCGGCACCAGAGCTGCACGAGTACTGGCGCGGCGATTTTCGGCGACGCGCCGCTTCCTTGCTTACCTCTCCTTCACGGTTATGCGATTGGTCGGCTTGTTGCTAAGCCGGATGTTAGCGCCGTCTATATCGGTATTTCTAGCCCGCGTATTTTCGTCATTGGTCGCGTCTTGGCGCCTAATTTCCCTACTGGTTGCGAAGATAGCGTCGGTTTTACTCCATTTGTCTAGCTACCCCGAAGCTGATAACGATTGGTTAATCCGTTAGCGTCGCTTGCCTACCCTTGTCTATCTACCTCTCGTTGGTCTTACCGATTCCCTTCTCTCGCGTCCGATCGGTCTCGTATCGGTTGTCTCGCGCTCGGTTGCCCCTACTTCGGTCTAGCCAGGTCTACCTTAGTTAACGGGGGCTTGCGATCAGCTGATCACAGCTGGAATCTTTAAGGGCTTCCAGCTTCCTGGGGGAGTGTCGGACCGGGTCGTGAGTGTGCGAGGGATTGTACGCGGGCATAAGGGTCGTGCGCATCGGTCGAGAAGACTTCGGGGGACCATAGGTCGCGAGATCTGGACATGCGTGGGCGGGTGTATGCGGCAATAGCCGTTTGGCCGCACGTTTCTAGCAGGAGTGGGGCTAGCATAAGGTAGCATGGATTTTCCTGTGATGACGCGTCATCACAACACTTCGAAAAGATACCTGTCATCCTATTATATCAAACGATAAATATATTCCATAAAGAAATAAAGTAAAATATCTAGAAATTTAACTAGATCGAAGACTTACATCGAAAGAACATATATTTATTAAACGTAAACAGATCGATCTAGAATGGAGGGAAATGCACTGGTTCATCGAAACTAAATCGGAACTCTCCATTCAAAGTAAACTGCTGCTATATAAAGCTGTATTTAAACTAATCTGAATATATCGCATTCAACTATGCCGTGCTGCTTTTAACTCAAATATGGAAATCCTAAAAATAAGTCAATCGAAAGTCCTACGCTATATAGTACGGGCCTTTTGATTCGTATCAAATGAAATTATCCAAAATGATTTACAGAATCCTACAGTTAAAGAAGAATTTAAGAAATTCTATGCAAAATATAACTCGAAACTTTAAAACCACCTAAATAAACTTGTCAACAAACTTTTCAATCCGTCGTCAACATCAGACTGAAAAAACATGAACTAACGAATATGCAAATAAATTAACAGAGTTATTTCAATCGTACTCTAAAACAAAAACAGTATACTCACTGTAGTATACTTTTCATTATATATATATATATATATATATATATATATATATATGTATATATATTTATTTATTTATTTATTTATTTATTTATGTGTATGTATTAGTAACAACATTTGCTTATTGTCTCAATACGTGAGACAGATTGTAAATAAACTTGGAGTAATAAAAAAAATTATCAAACAGATCAATTACTTTTCTAAAAACTATTGCTGCAAATAGTAACAGAAATATTTTAAACATAAAAAAAAGTTAACAATAGACCGTTCTATGGCATTTAATTAAATATTTTCCGAAGTAAGGACTGTAATGTGTTCCTGTAATGTTTATGACATCTTCAAAAACTATTACTATTAGTACTTATTAATAGAAATCGAATATTCAAAAATTCTGTCGAACTTTATAAACAATAGGATCAATTGTAATGCGTTACATTACAAGGCTTTTCCTGAGAGAGTTGTATTATTTGCAACACCTCAGGAAAGCCATTCCCGTCCCTTGCCGCCCCGTAATCAGTCGTACAACACGAACAAAGACGCGCCCTAAAAATAAACATTCAACTTTTTTCATGTCCGAACAACAAAACCGGAGATATTGGCGAAGCAAGCTAGACGAACGCCATCCGACGGACACTCAAAAGAAAGGGAGCGCACCACGAAATAAGACAGCGTACGCACACACTCACTCACAACCACGTGTTGCCGACTGGAGAAAAAACACGGGAAACTTAACTGGGAAATACAACGGAAATGCATGTTGATGACACATGCAGATCCGTTACACTCCCAGGCACAAACACTAACACTCGTAAAACACTGACACACCTGGGGCGAACAGAAAATCGCCGATGAAGTGGCAGCCGGCAATCAGCTGTGTCGGGCTGCCGAACACCATCGGCGACATCCTGAGCACCACACAGATTCACAACGATGACCACTAACAAACACCCGAAAACACATCACCTGACCGAAACAGGAGCGCTCCAGGAGGCGCTCCAAAGACCGTTACGGAAACACGAGGTACACGCGCGAGAGAGCGAGCAGCCATTTTGAAGCGCCGAGACAAACTAAGCATGAGCGAGCGAGACAGACTGAGAGCAAGCGAGCGAGACAGAGCGAGCGAAATAGACTAAATAAGAGCGAGCGAGATAGATTATATGAAATACACGAAATGATGAATAGAATTATATGTAAATGCGAAGATGAGGGCGCTACGAATGAGATGACTTAAATTATATTATTATTCGCAACTAATTAAAATTAAAATTAAAATACCGAATTATGAAAATTTTTATGCGACCGACACACCCTTTATTATAATAGCGAGCGACAAATACTCCGACAAATTTAATTGATAAATTAACCGACGAAATTCGCTGGCGACGTCACGACCAATAAGTGAATTCGAATAAAATTTGATTTCCGTCTGCATAGAAAAATAGATAAGAGTAGGGTTAGATCTTTCCCATCAATTAATGCTAGCCGATTTAATGGGGGGTGAGAGAGGGTAAAAAGCGATGAAAGTAGGAGAATCAAGGAGGGCGCTGTATCTTTCTAGTTTACATATGGACCAATGATGAAATATTCGGAGGGCACTACCGATATCCGAATTAGCATACCGACCAATAATAGTATTTCTTCTCGGAAAGAGGAGAAGAAGAGCGATCTTTGACCACGACAAGCCGATTCTCGTCCATTTTGCCGCTGCTCTTCTAGCCAGAAGGAGAGATTGTGCTAGCATTTTCCCACACTAATTTCGCTCGTCGAATCTTCAGCAGGAAAACTGTAAGTAGGCAAAGTGCCACTCATTAGTAACAATCGCGGAGTGCGGGTGTGGATTTCTCGGTACAATAGGTCGTCGCGACGCGTGGATCCGTCGACGTCGGTGCTTATTGTTTCGAGTGATTCGCGCTAACCTTTCTGCCATTTCTGGGAATCAAACGTGAGTCTTATAATCAGGAAAAGAAATCGGTGCTTAGATTATTCGCGCTGACCTTTCGCCAGAATTTTAAATTGTCACGAGTGTTAGTATTAGACGAATAAATTCAGTGATTAAATTATTCGACGAATAAAATCAGTGATCATATTATTCGTGCTGACTTTTCGCCAGTATATTAATTGGCACTGGCACAGAGTAGACCATCAGCATCGCTGGAGCCTTATAGAGTGGTGTGGAATTGTAAATGGATATTTGATTAGCCCTTACTTTTTTGAGTGGAATGTTGATAGACACAGTTATTTGCATTTAATAAGAGACTAATTGCCACAACTATTAGATGATGTTGATTTAGAAACTAGACGGAGAATGTAGTTTCAGCAAGATTAATTATTTAAGATTTATAAATTATAAGGTTGTCATTATTATGTACAAAATTAACGCTTTCGTTCTATATACAACTTAATGTTTAAATAAATTATTGATTAGTTATTAATTAATAACAATTGTAATTAAACTGTTATTAATGAAACCAATTCTTACTCATGTTTTTAAGATATTCATTATGAATTTGGAGTATTCTCACTATTCTAATAATTAATATTTATAGTGTAATAAACAAATTAACTTTGCATATTAAAATTCATTATTATTTAATAATTAAACGCAATTAGAATTATTATAATCTAAATCTATGTACTAAAATCTATATAAGAAATGCTTTCTTACATTAAAATTACTTTTAATTAACATATTTTATAAATAATAAAAACTATTATATCTATATATGTAAGTCTGTGACGTCACGCTCCTTATATGGAATTTTTTTCACATAATATTTTTAAGTGTTCGAATGAAACGTTTACAAATTGATACTTTAAGATTGCTATAAGTAGAATATAGATTTATTTTATATTTTTTCATTAGACTTTGAATGAATTCGCATTTCAGAACTCTTTGCCACTACACATTTGGAGATTTTTAGGAATGCGCCCCTTTTTTAATACATTGCATTAGTGACATCTGTAGCAGGTTTCTGTTTTACTGGAACTCCTCAAGCATATTTTAAAAATGTATCTATGATAGTTAATAGATAGCGAATATAATAGTTAATTATTAAATTAAATAATCACTATGTATCGTTAAAATCAACTAAGTCCAGTACGATTTTGTATAAATAATTATAAACCATAGCGTCACTCTTGCTCTCAAAAGTGGCATTCCAAGAGCCATCTCTGGAGAAAAAGGTCCAAGTTAAAAAGGGACCGCCCTATCTCTCTCTAAAAATTTACGCCCACAGACCAATAAAGAAATCCTAGATATGATTAGAAAATTTTCCACCAATACAAAACTTTGTCGTTATCGCTTCATGGGCCTGAAGAAAGGGATTTCTACCCAACCACCCACTGCTTACAGAAAGCTCTGTACAAGACTGTGGGACCAATGAGCGCTGGAGAAAACACAGGATAGAAAAATTTTTGAAGAATCAGTAGTGCAGTGTAGTACCAAGAGTCAGCCAAAAACTCAGCTAAAACTCAGTCAAGAAGTCAACCAAGAAGTCAGCCAAGTGCATCTAGAATTGAGAGAGGGAGAGAGAGGTCAAAGAGCAGAGAGTGCGCAGCCTAAATATCAAACAATCAAATAAAATAAGAGTAAGTAAAACCTTATATTTGAATGTCCTTTTCTTCCTTTAATTAGTTCCTTCTTTGGAAATTCATTAAGAATAGTCTGATGAATTTTCATGAATGTCATGTTCATGAGAGAATTTTCGTGAGTCTGGTGTGTTCGTAATAACATTTGGTTATTACATACCGCGCTAGCATACAGTTTTCTTCACGCAACAATATTGCTCGTCCCGGCTTATGTGTTACATAACAGCCAAATCAGAGCAACCCTGAGTTTACGATTACTCCAAGCGTACCTGAAAGTGACCCCGACGTCACATATATAAATAATTTTTTGCTATTATAAAATTTACAATCGAATAACAATCGTTTTTATTCATTTTACATGTATGTACAGTCGGACCGCTATTTCGCAACGGAATTTGAAATGTTTAAATTGTAAATTTTTTATTTACTGATAACTCTGTTAAAAGTCAGTTATCAAAATATAAAATTGTTGCTTCTCTTTCTTCTAGGGCTAGGATCACTGTTATATATTCAAATTCGCATTATATTTATTTATTGCAAAATTGCTAGTGATGTTAACTTGCAAATTAAATTAAGTTAATAAATTCGTATTAAATGATCATAATAACTTGAAATTCGAGACTAGCGCATTGAAATTAACTAAAAAAATGCTTTTCTTCGTTTGAAAAACTTGAAATTATTGATTTTGCACAGTAAACAATAAATTTCCCATGCCTGTGACGTCACGCTCCTTATATGGTCTTGATTTTGATCAAGTGCCCTAACACATTTAAAAGTGTATGTGAGGTAGCGCCTTAGTTTTGATAGCGTTTTTCCTCAGTTTTCGGATGTGTTACTATTGCGCAGTGGAAAGCGAAAAAAAAAGACAGATCAGACTAAAACGTTACACACGATATCATGCCAAAAAAAGAACTATTATATAATTTATAGAAAATAATCCAAAAAGTATGGTACTTAAGGACGAATATAAAAAATATACCAAAACTCCAGATAAACTAATAAAAGATGCCAAAGTGATATTCGAAAAATAAACAAGTTTAATTCAATAGTAACAACCCAAATAAACTATAAAACCTGTGACGCTAAACGTCATATTAGCGCTGATAGCCTAACCTAGTGGCTGCCTGCGGTGGTAGCACCTACCGGTAGACGAAAAACCTAATGAGGGAATTCGGCACACGATGAGACAGAACGCGAACGATTGAAAACGAATCAGTGCAGGATTAACTACCGATACGGAGAGCCGCAAGTCGAGGATCAGCTATCGATATCACCGAGAGGAGTCGAAGATTAGCATCAGATCGCTGAGCTGTACAAGGTGGGATAGTTGATAGTTCCCGAGCTTTCCCGAGTGCCGAGACGAGCTGATTGAGAGTGCAGGATTAACTACCGATACGGAGAGCCGCAAGTGTTTTTTTAAATATTATTAGCTGCGGTTATTGGTGATTACGCGCAACGCTCGTTATAATATTTTAGATACTAATCAACACAGCCGCGCTAACAAACAGTTAATGCGCCTGATAGGCAGGATCATTATATTGCGCAATAACGAGCGAAGAGTCTTTCGGCAAATACTCTATTAAACGCCCTTGATTGAGCCTAGTGTCGGCTAATAAAATTAAAATTTTTACTTACGTACGGATTTTTAGTACAGCACTCGCACTCGCACCACGCATAACAAACGTGTAAATTTTGCGTGAAATTAACCGCAAGACAACTAACAGAAGAAAATGGACCGCACTCAAACAGAGGTAGAAAACTGTGTGTTGACGCTCCAGGAGGAGGAAATCAACGAGTACCTCGAACACCTGGAGCTTAAAACAAGCGGGAACAAGCTCTCGAGAGCTGGGCGACTGCAAACCGGTTGCTAGGCGACTACTCCGCGGCATATTTCGCAGAAGTCGACAACCAGCACAGCAATCCGGCAAAAAGGGCAGCCCTACACTCGGAACTGATAGTATCCTTATGCGCGGAACACACAGCATCCGAGCAAGAAGGAGAACACCCACTAGCCCAGCTAATGCAGAGTGCGGAAGTGATATCGCGCATACAAGAAACAGCAATAAACATCATAGATGTCCTGGACGACGGCGAGAGTACGAGCAGTAACAAATATATTACGATAACGGCTGATGACGGTAGCCAATTCCGACTCCCGCCGGCATTCGCTGTGATGATCCAAGATCTCATTTTCCGGTCCAGAGAAAATGAGAAGAATCTAGAGCTGATAGATTCATTCAGAGTGAATGTGTCCAGTCTAACGAAGGTGTTAGACCAGATATATAACAACAGCAGCAATGTCAAGAACCAACTGGATGACCTATCTGCCAGGATGAGCGCATTAGAAAATGCTGAAAACAGAAATGTACAGCAAGACAATGTGAATAATTCCAGCGAAATGCGTCACCAAGAAAACATGCGTAGGAGCGTAGCATTCCAGGTTACCTTCACATACCATTACGACACCAGGATACCCCAAAGTACTCCAGCTGGACCCGGACAGAGGCCCACGGGGGCCACCAGCAGGACCCCCCGCCGGACGCTCCCTTTCGGAGAGGGTGGACAGCATCAACTCAGTGGAGTTAATGCTGAAGTAAATAACCACCCAACGAGCACGTGGTCATCGCAGCCGATACCAAACCCCCGGTCGGCTACAAGGGATATCGGTCGCATTGTCCGAGGATGGAAACTTAAGTTTTCAGGAGAGGACAATGCAAGCATCGACACCTTCCTGTCTAGACTAGACAACTTGAGGAGTGGCGCAGGACTCACGGAAGACGAGATGCTCCTAGCCGTACACGAGCTTCTCGTCAGTCCTGCCCTCACCTGGTACGAGGCCCTGAGGGAGGAATGGCTCTTACGCTGAGTTTGAGATGGACGCGAGAGAGTGGTTCGGGACCAGCGTGCAGTAGCAACAGCGTCTAATGAAGGAGATTCAGAACCGATACCAGGGCCCAGACGAACCAGTGAACGTCTACGTCACTAACATGATGGGCCTAATGAAGCGGCTGAACCTCAGATGACGCCTGATAACCAATTGGACCTGCTACACGCCAACCTTCTCCCGGACATTCAAGGTCAAGTACGCAGGTCCGAAGTGAACTCCATACGGACCCTGAACGCGCTGGCCACGGCGGCCCAGAACAGCTTACATCAGCGAAGGGTAGAACGGGTGGTACCAGACCTTCAGTCAACTCTGTACCCGGAGTTAGCGTACCATTCTCGCGCCGATGCAAGCAAGGGTCGTAAGGGCAAGGTGGCAGCCATGTCCAGTGACAAACCGGAGGTCACCAACAGGTTGGACCGTATGGAGAAAGTGCTCGAGAAGGTGACGCACCAGGTTGTCTACAAGCCGACGCCCTCGGGAGCGGCACCTAGTCCGAGCCTGGAGGCGGTCGATGGCGAGAAGAAGGCTCCACCCACCGATATACTGAGCCAACTGTGCTGCTGTCTCTCAAGGAGATATCGGAGGGGATGAAGAATAACTTCGCCGGCAAAAACCTGACCTCCGAGGACCGAGCTAAGAAGCCGGAAACTCCTCGCAGACGAGAGAGGGATTTCTCTAAGCCACTCAAATGCATCGAGTGTGGTTTACTGGGGGTACAGCAGGAAGTACTGTCCCCAATGCAACAAGGGAAACGAGGAAAGGAGTGGTTAGGTGGGGTTGACCCCACTCCTTCATCCCCTAACCCAAACCCCGTCAAAGAGATCTCGCGGCTTTCGTCAACACAGTCTGCACCATTAATAGCGAGCGTGTTGAGCGACGAGAGCGACAACTCCCCTGGTGACGCCAATGACGAACGTGGCGGTAGAGTGAACGCGGTGAGAGAGGGTATCGACGTTAGTAAAGCCCAAGACCCTGGTCCGGCTGAGGTGGTGGCGAATGGATCGCACACGACCTCGGGGGCGCGGGTAGCGGTAGATAAACCGTCGAAAGGTAACCCTATGAAAACTCCGGTCGTCCGAACCGAGGTGGTTCGAGCGACAAGTGACGTCACTTTACCACACGAGAACACAGTGGCTAGCGCTATGGTATGCAAGGAGCAGAGCTGTGGAGCCGCCGAAACTGTTTCCCAATATTCCCCAGAACAGAAAAAGCGCTGGTGGCTACCGGTGAAAATAGAAGATTTCCACTTACGGGCTCTCTATGATCCGGGAGCTTCCACCACAGCGATGGGTAGTAATGCCCTGCAGAGAGCGTCTGTGTTAGGCGTTAGGTTAGACACCACCCACGCGGGTACGGCAGGGCTACCCGATGTTCGTAAGTTGACGATCGTTGGCCATGCCTGGTTACCGTACACCGTAGTAGAGATGATAATGCCGACGAGCGTAGCTATCCTCCCAACCCTCGTCGAGGAATGTATCCTAGGAGTGAATTTTGTCAGACTGTTTAGAGAGGTACTTGACCCCGATGATAATTCGTTGCTGTTCAAGGAATCACAAGCCAAGATGGAGCTAGAGGTAACTAGCTTGGAGGCTGGTCCGAGATTAGCCACGATCGGACTAGCCGAGGTGACTGCCTCTCAACAGGCGACATTGCAGAGGACCATCGACGAGGCTTTATCGCAAGCCCCTGTGGGCTTGGCATGTGCCGCAGGCATTGAACACGAGATTCGGGTAGGTGATACGAAACCAATCAAACAGCGCTACTATCCCGTATCACACAAGGTCGAGCAAGAAATGCATAGACTGGTGAGGGAGATGTTAGACCAAGGGGTGATAGAACCAGCGGATAGCGGCTGGTCGAGCCCGGTGGTTATGATACGCAAGAAGGATGGCTCGTACCGATTCTGTATAGACTTTAGGAAGGTCAACAAGATACCGAGCCAAACGCGTATCCCCTACCGTTTATGCAAGATATACTGAGGCGCTTACGAAACGCGCGCTATATCTCCACGCTCGACCTCAGTAGCGCGTATCACCAAATTCCACTCAAGACCGAATCTCGACCTATCACTGCCTTTACCGTACCCGGACTGGGACATTTCCAGTTCGTGCCGGCGCCACCTTCCAACGGTTGATAGATAGCGTGATCGGACTCGAGCTTGGCGATTTCACCTTCGCCTATTTGGACGATATCATTGTAGTATCGTCCAAATTTGAAGATCACTTACAACATCTCAAGACCGTGCTGGATAGGTTGTGTAGAGCTGGCCTCTCGATCAACCGAGAGAAGAGCGTCTTCTGCAAGCCTGAGGCCAAATACCTGGGCTTGTTGATTAACCGCGAGGGTATCAGACCAGACCCTGAAAAGGTACGCTCTATCGTGGAGTATCCACGACCAGGAAACGTGCGACAGTTGCGCACCTTCCTGGGGGTTGCTTCATGGTACAGACGATTCTTGAGTGATTTCGCCACACACGCTCAACCGTTAACGAAATTGACGGGGAAAAAGAGGGAATATGTGTGGAGACCGGACCAAGAACAAGCCTTCGCTAAACTTAAGGCACTCATAATATCCGCTCCATGCCTCAGCTTACCAGAACCCGACGAGCAGTACGTGTTGGAAACGGATGCTAGCGCTACGGGAATCGGGGCCGTCCTGATTCAAAAAGTAGGAGACGCAGACCGGATCATCGAGTACGCTAGCAGAGTCCTTAACCCAGCAGGGCAAAATTACTCTGCTACGAAGCGCGAGTGTTTGGCGGTCGTATGGGCCATACAGAAGTTCCGCCCATACATATAGGCGTACCGATTCAGGGTGGTAACGGACCATAACAGTCTGAAATGGCTGTATAACCTGAAGAACCCGATTGGCCGTCTAGCTCGATGGGCCTTGCAACTCCAAGGCCATACTTTCGAGATCGAATATCGAAAGGGGGCAAACAACGTGTTGCTCGACGCACTATCACACGCTTTTGAGCCCACGAAGGCTGAGGTTGGAGCAATGGACTAACCGAAGTCAGGGGACGACGCCTGGTACGCGGAACAGTTCCGGCGCGTCGAGAACCACCCGGAAGACTACCCGGACTGGAAAGTAGTCGGCAAGGCAATGTATCACCATAAAGCGAGCTGGGACTGCCAAGACGAAGATGGGTACGAGGACGTATGGAAACTTGTCGTGTTACTGGAGGAACGCAAGGCGGTATTGTTTGAGAGCCACGACCTTGAGACTGCAGGACATTTGGGACGCAAGAATACCTTCGCCTGCGTCGCCCAGTCCTACTATTGGCTAGTGATGTACGCGGACGTCAAGGGTTACGTCCAAAAGTGTCAGATCTGTCAGCAGTCTAAGGTTGAACGGCGACTGCCCCGCGGGCTCATGCAGAATCGGATGTTGTCCATGCCTTGGCAAGTGGTAGCTGGCGATATCGCCGGACCCTTTCCGAGGAGCCCTCGAGGGCACGAATACGTGTTGGTATTCATCGATTTGTTCACACGATGGGTCGAGTGCATACCCATACGTAGTACCAACGGCAGGACGATCGCGAAGGAACTCCGGGAACGGGTAATCCTGCGCTTCGGTGCGCCGGAGATCTTTCTGTCCGATAATGGCACCGAGTTCCGCAACCAACTGGTAGACGGATACCTGAGAGACCAAGGGATAAAACGGACCTTTACGCCAACCTATACCCCGTAGGCTACCCCTACGGAAAGGGTTAACCGAACGTTGAAGACAATGATAACCTCGTACCTGCGAGGGAATCACAAGGAATGGGACCGAGCGTTACCCGAACTCACGTTCGCGTTGAACACTGCCGTCCATAGTTCCACGGGGACCAGCCCTGCCATGCTCAACTATGGCAGGCAACCAGAAGCCCCAAACACTCTTCGGAGACGAATAGACGAGCTTGTAGCTCGAGAGGAAAGTTTGCTCCGAATCGGGCAATGGAACGAGCACATGCAGAATAACCGTTCCGTTATTCAACAAGCTCACGAGAGCGCTTCGGCTGAGTCCCTGATGCAGGCGAGGTATTATAACGCCAAGCACAGGGCCCCCAGGTTTAAGGAAGGGGACTGGGTATGGAAGAAGAATCGCATATTGTCCTGTGCGGCGCAAGGTATTTCTGCGAAGTTAGCGCCCAAGTTCGTAGGTCCCTTTATCGTCACGAAAGTACTCGGTGCTAACTCGTATTGCCTTGCCAACCAACAGGAAGAGATCACAGAATTGATAGACGCTAAGGACCTCAAGCCTTACTATGAACAAGAGGACGACTTACCGGAAGATGGGACCCGACGACAAGATGACGACGAGACCTCTACCACCGAGGGAACTAAGGCGACGAGCGTCCCGCCTAATACGAGCGATGCGACGATACGCGGAAACGGGCGCGCCGACATTACGGATAACACACTCCGGAATAATGACGCGACAACTCCGAGCTCACCTCGTCACGCCCGTTCCGATCCCTTCGTCAAGATCCCGATAACCACCCCCTCGACTAATGCGGTGAAACGTCCACGAGGGAGACCTCGCAAGAATATACTAACCACACACACTACACCGCATCGACAAAATCCGCGGATTCCCCCTCCCATCGTCAGGAAAAGGAGGAGGGGTAGACCGCCGAGAATACCGACCGTTGACACATGAGGCCCTGCGAACGAAGGACCTGGGAGACCGACGCAAAGGACCCCACCTTCAATCCCGGCAACGAAGGTCCTGGCAGCCGAACAGGCGCCCACCTTCGACACTCGAGGAAAGTGTCATAAATAATGACACATGTGACTGTTACAGGATGAAGATCACCTTCGAACAAATTGAAGAGGCAGCGACCGCTCTCATTAGGCTTGACCTAGGTCCAGCCGTCGAGGAAGTAGTACACGCCGGCTTGCACCTCCTCGGCGAGAAAAAGGAAGAGGAGGAGCAGTCACGGATACGAGCTCACGCGAGCTCGTCATCCGTGATCATCGAGGAGATCGGCGACGAAGAGTCTCCGCGTCCCTCGACAGTACAGGGCGTCGTGCGCGTCCAATCGATGCTACTACCCGAACCACCCGCGGGGGCCATCCCCAGAAAGGCCCCTCCGACCTCTGTAGGAATGCAGACGGAGGGACCTTCGCCAACGCGACCTGGCACCCCAGGTTCACAAGCCAGGCGTCCTCGTCTGGCAAATGAACCTGGGAGGAGATAGTATAGGGGTTGAGGGAGGTCGAGCAAGATTGGATGACCCTCAACACCCTCCAACGAGCCGTGTATGCGGAGTACGACGCGTACACGACTGCGGGACACCGCCCCGATGATATGGACCATTGGAGTAAGGTGGTGTCTTGCCAACGCCAGTTCGGCAGGCGTTAAAAGAGGTCCAGCGCCGTCACCGCCAGGCCCTCGAGGGCCCGGTGAGTGACACACCCGTAGGCCTCTCCCAGCCTCCAGTCATCGGAGCCAGCCCAGCGGCTCCGGGGGCCGGGTTGGAGGCTAAGAGACGCCAGGATGTGCGGGGTAAACCTGGTGTTTATTGTAGACGGCAGCAATGGGGGTCAAGCAACGGGGCCCATCCACATTAATCTTGTGGTAGGGTCCACGGGTGAGGACCTCACGGTCAAAAGGCCGTTGTGGTCCACCCCGAACCGGCGGGATGGGTTGCCACTGACCCCCAGAGAACGAGGCCTCCCGCGTGGCACCCTCTCCCGCGCTCATTGGGAAGGGTGCAACGTCTGCCATTACCCCGGGGTGACCCACACAGACCGGTGTCCTCACGTCAGGCAGCATGCCGACCTGGTCCAGGAGAGGCTGGGATGAAAGGCACGCGGGCGCCCCCCGCTGGACGAAGAAGGACGCAAAGTGACCAGCGACCAGATCAATTGAAGATCCCTGCCCCCGTGGGCAGGGATACACTGACATCAACGCGCAATAAAGCTGCTCAGAATACAACAGAGAAGACGACCTTTTATTATCCGTTCCCCTCCTCACCTCAAAAGGAACAGCGCTAATAATATTATCGTCCAGGACCCCGTAGGTCCAGACTGGAAGGGGGCTGTGACGGTAAATGTGATATTAGCGCTGATAGCCTAACCTAGTGGCTGCCTGCGGGGGCAGCACCTACCGGTAGACGAAAAACGTAATGAGGGAATTCGGCACGCAACGAGACAGAAACAAATCAGTGCAGAATTAACTACCGATACGGTGAGCCTCAAGTCGAGGATCAGCTATCGATATCGCCGAGAGGAGTCGAAGATTAGCATCCGGTCGCTTCCTGTATCCTGTACAAGGTGGGATAGTTGATAGTTCCCGAGCTTTCCCGAGTGCCGAAGACGAGCTGATCGAGAGTGCAGGATTAACTACCGATACGGAGAGCCGCAAGTGAAGGATCAGCCATCGACACGTTTAGTCCAAGTGCGGAATCAACTACCGATACACGAGCCAAAAGTCGAGGAGTAGAACCCGATTGCAGAGCTGCGCTACCTGGACTCTAGACGTTTCCCGAGCTCTCCCGGAGTGCCGATATGAGTCGAGTCGGAGTTGCGACAGCGGTGCCTCCGCCTACCTGCAAAGCGTGTGTAAGAGTGCGCGTATGAGGAGTTTCGCCAGCGAGGGCAAAACCGAAAACGCGAGCTTCCTCGTAAAAAAGGACAGACTTTCCCGCAACGAGAGTGCGAACCGTTTCTTTCGTTCTACGTACGACTGCAATAAAAGGTAAGCTGGCCAGCTTAATTTTGCGGTCGTGATATAATTGCTACGCGACTAATACCTCGATTCAACAAAAAGCGTGCATGTAACATCTCGGCAAACAAAGAGCGGCGAGCGATCCGACACTGTATGTTGTTGTCGTGCGCGCGGCATGTAAACATAAACACGCGGGCCGAATGCGATGTAATATAAAGTGATAATAAAAGTTCTCGCTTGCAATATTGAAAAGATCTACGACGTATTTATTTCACGGTAACAAATAGTTGGTTGACTGACATCCGTTCCCTCCTGCTCTTCGATTTTCGTGTCTGACGTAGGTAATTACGCGCGCCTTTCAGTACGATCGCGCGAATAAATTAATAAAAAAATCAAATTTGTAATTCATCAAGGTTAGAAGTGTTTTGCGTGCTCCACGATTTGCTGCTGTCTAAAAACATGGATCAAAGAGTTTGCATTAAATTTTGTGTGAAAAATGGAATCAAATGTTCCAAAACACTTGAAATGCTGAAAGTGGCATACGGTGAGTCTACTTTAAGCCAAAAAAATGTTTACAAGTGGTATAAACTCTTCCAAGAAGGCCGAGAAGACACCGACGACGAACCTCGTTCTGGACGCCCCAGCCCATCAACAACTGATGAGAATGTTGAAGAAGTGAAGAAAATAGTGTTGGAAAATCGTCGAATTACCTTTAGAGCAATTGCTGATGATATTGGCATCTCATTTGGTTCGTGCCAATCAATTTTGACGAGTGTTTTAAACATGAGACGTGTGTCAGCGATGTTTGTTCCGAAATTGCTCAATTTCGACCAAAAGAAACGTCGCATGAGCATCGCCCAAGAGCTACTGAATGACGTCAACGATGATCCAGATTTACTCAACAGGGTTATAACAGGTGACAAAAATGGGTATACGGTTATGACGTCGAGACTAAGACTCAATCGTCCCAGTGGAGGCATTCTGGATCACCAAGACCAAAAAAAGCACGCCAAGTTCGATCAAATGTAAAGGTTTTGCTTACAGTTTTCTTTGACTGCAGGGGCGTGGTGCATCATGAGTTCTTGCCACAGGGAAGAATAGTAAATAAGGAATATTACCTGCAAGTTATGCGCAATTTTCGCGAAGCAATCCGCCAGAAACGTCCGAATTTGTGGAAAAATAAAAATTGGCTTTTGCACCATGATAACGCCCCTGCTCACACATCGTTGCTTGTGCGCGAATTTTTGGCTAAAACCAACACAGTAACGATGCCACAGGCACCGTATTCCCCAGATCTGGCCCCCTGTGACTTCTTCTTGTTCCCAAAACTGAAGAGGCCCGTGAAAGGACGGCGTTTTGCCATGATTGAGGAGATAAAGACGGCATCGAAGGATGAACTAAACAAGATCACAAAAAATGATTTTTTGAAATGCTTTGAGGATTGGAAAAAGCGTTGGCACAAGTGCATTATATCCAAGGGGGATTACTTTGAAGGAGATAAAATAAAAATTGATGAATAAATAAATATTTTTTGAGAAAAATAAAAATTCACCTTACTTTTTGATCACACCTCGTATGTAGTAATAAGTTTGTTGTCCGTAGTATGCAAGTTTTGTTTATGTATCCAGCCTATGTACAGGTAACTTATTTACCTCTTTAGTCAATTACAAATGTATATGAAACAATCCATGAACTTTTATATTTTTTAGATCAATAAATTCAAATTCAAAATCAATAAGTAATCTTTTACACAGAATCTTAGGTCAAAGAAAATTTCAGATACTGTTAAAATGCCTAGAAATTATTTTGATACCCTTATCAATAGAAAATATTAAGCTTATGGTTTAACAAACATATCTGTATTGTAATCAGAATAAAAATAACAATGATGTTTTCGTAACTATCGATGAGATAAAAAAATTTATTCGACTGAACATGATGATGGGTATCGAACATTTGCCGTCTTATCGTGATTATTGGTTCTCGAATGCTCAGTTGGATGATGCTTATATAAGTTTGTCAATGCCGATTAAGAGATTTTTTTTCTTGTCCAGTAATTTACATGTGAATGATCAAACTAAAGAACCTAAAAGAGAAGATGCTAATTTTGACATTTTATACAAAATAAGACTATTCATTAGAAAAATTTTTGAAACTTATCGAATTCATTATTATCTAACCTACAAATAATCTATAAATAAAGGTATGATCAAATTTAAAGTTAGGAATACTATGAAACAATATATGAGGTGTGTTCAAAAAGTAACGAGAATTTTTAAATTTCGCGGGTTTGGAGAGTCCGCTTGTATAAAATTTTTTTTTATTATGTTGGTACACATGCCCTTGAAGTACGATAAAATTTTCAGCAATATTCATTGCTTACTTTTTAAGTGGCAGCCGCTAACGTTAGACGTGTTTTTCGAGCTCGGCGATTTTCGTTTGTGAAAAAAAATGGATCAAAGAATTTGTATTAAATTTTGCGTAAAAAATGAAATAAAGTGTAGTAAAGTTTGTCAAATGTTAACAAAGGCATATAGTGAGTCTGCTATGAGTAAAGCAAGGATTTATGAGTGGTATAAGCGTTTCCAAGATGGCCACGAAAACGTTGAAGATGACGAACGACCCGGACGCCCAAGCACATCAACAACCGATGAAAACGTGAAAAAAGTGAAAGAAATGGTTATGAACGATCGCCGAATCACAATCACAGAAGTCGCTGATGATGTTGGCATATCAGTTGGCTCATGCCTTCAAATTTTTTCGAATGTTTTGGGTATGAAACGTGTGGCAGCAAAATTCGTTCCAAAATTGTTGAATTTCGAACAAAAACAGCGGCGAATGGAAGTTGCTCAGGAGTCGCTAAATGAAGTCAATAACGATGCAGAACTACTAAAACGTGTTATAACAGGTGACGAAACATGGATTTACGGATATGATGTCGAAACTAAGGCTCAATCGTCCCAGTGGAGGCATTCTGGATCGCCAAGACCGAAAAAGGCTCGACAAGTGCGGTCGAATGTGAAGGTTATGCTCACTGTGTTCTTCGATTTTAATGGCATAGTGCATTATGAATTCTTGCCACAAGGTCAAACAATCAATAAGCAGTACTACCTACAAGTTCAACGTCGTTTGCGTGAAGCAATCCGAAAAAAACGCCCGGATTTGTGGCAAAACAATTCATGGCTTTTGCACCACGATAATGCGCCTGCTCACACTTCATTGCTTGTTCGTGAATTTTTGGCCAAAAATGAATCTGTAACGATGCCTCAGCCTCCATATTCGCCAGATATGGCTCCATGTGACTTTTTTCTATTTCCAAAAATAAAGAGAACATTAAAAGGCCGTCGTTTTACAAGCATAGATGACATTAAAAGCGAATCGCTGAAAGAGCTAAAAGCTATTACAAAGATCGAGTTTCAAAAGTGTTTCGAGGATTGGAAAAAGCGTTGGCATAAGTGTATTGTATCCGAAGGGGACTACTTTGAAGGCGACAACATTAATGTAGATGAATAAATAAATATTTTTTTCATAAAACGAAAATTCTCGTTATTTTTTGAACACACCTCGTATGCCTCAGAAACTCATAAAACGATACAATATATGCTTCTGAAATCTATAAAACCAGGACATAAGGTATAGGTGAGATCAAACAAGAAAAGCTCTGCATGTGAATTTCAAATTTCTACAGGAAAAATGACTAATGTTACTGACAAAAATTTAGAAAGAGTTATCAAGAATTTTATTCTAACCCTAAAACATAAAAATTACCATACCTATTTTGATAATTATTTCGCAATTAACGATATGCTGATGACATAATTAAAAGATGGAATTTCAGCATATAGGACTATTCAGAAGGATATGGAAGGACTTCATAAAAATCAGAGAAGAGACAAAGACATGAAAATGGGAGACAGTAAATACCGTACGTCACAAGAGAGCATTAGATGGTTTAAATGAATAGGCAAAAAATCAATTAAATTTTTATCTAATTTTCACAATCCATCATTTTGTCTCATGTGAGAGAAAAATTATGAAAGCTTCCAGATTTGTTTGCATTTTCATATTAGTGTAACAAAGTGATTTTATCGTATCTACGTGTAGAAATTATCGTAAGAAAGGAACGTGATTGATGAAATTCATTTGATGAAGCAAGCTGAACATTCTCATTTATATATTATAAATTTGTTTAAATATTCATATCTGGCTATTTTCAAGTAAATTATGCTGTCATATATTATTTTTAATTAAAAAAAAAAGATTTTAATTAAAAAAATCCTCTAAAATTTTATTTTACTATAAAATTATACAATTTATAATTTATAAATATATAAATATATATTGACAATATATATAAATATATATAATTATATAAATATATATTGGTGTTGTAACGTCGGGCCGTTTATTATCAATAAATTATTTTTTCCTTCATGTACTTTTGCGTAGCTTAAATTTTAACTCCGTAAATGAGCAAAGGGAGAGCATTCAGCTGAAGCGGCTGGAGGACACGTGTACATAGCCGTCCCTTTGTCGCGCGCTTTCCGAATTTTACCTCGAAAGATCGTAAAATTTTTTTTGAGTAGGTTTAGATATAGAGTAAAGGAGCCGCGTAATTCCGCCTGCATTCTGTTCTTCGATTTCACCCAAAAGTTTTCCACTTTTAAAAGCTAAAACTTTTGCTATATAAAAAAAATCTTAATAATTGATTTTACACAAATGAATCGGGAAAATAACAGCATGATAGGAAAATTTCGCAGCTTCTTGAAACCTCCCACACACTTTTTGATTAGAAACATAGTTACCGCACAATCATCGAAAATATCTCAAAGTTTTTAAATTATAAATTAGAAAATGAGATAAATAGTCGAAAACAGTTACTTGAATGAACTTTAGCAAATCAATTATATAGTCCACAATTAAATAATGCCCCTTTTTCATTCCATATTATTTAAACAACGAATTGAGTTAAGAATTTAAGTTACTAATTGTAAACATGTAGGATTAGAGATTTTCGCGTAAAATATGTTAAATATTAAGAAACTTGCGTTATTATTAAGAATTAATTGTAACAATTTTACGTAACAAATAAATTAATAATTATAAGAAAATCTGTAATGAAAATGGTACTTGGAGAGCCATCTAACGAGATAGGGCCCAAACTCTTGAACGCGCGCCCCCAATTCTCACCACGCCCCTGAACCAATTAGGGCCCGAAATTTGAAAGAGAAAAGGAGGGAAAATCTCAGTCAGCCAATTAGAATTTACTGGCATTTCCACTCTTCCCAAATTTTGAGGGACTGAAAGAGGAATTTTCCTCCCAACCACCCCCAGGGTTTAAAAGGGCGTGCGCAAGCGAAAATCGACCACTCTCTCGCTCCTCGCAAGCTTCATAAGTTTACCTCGTTCGATCAAGTGTCAGGACTCTTCAAGTACCAGTCAACTACATTGAATAAAGAAAAAGTAAGTTTAAACAAATTTTTTATTGCTATCTCTCCTCTTCCTTTCTATTAAGAATAGTTAGACCGGAATTCGAAAAAAAAGCAAGTATTCAAAAAGTATTTCAACAAGGATTGGGATACTTTTCTATAAGACAGTCGCGCCGTTAAACAAAATTTAAATACTTTTTATGTGATAATTCTAGCAAGGTTTGGGATTTTCACATCCAAGTCCCGATTCCATTGGACCCTGGTGTTTGATGGAAGACTTGCAGTCAAATTTTATTTTTCACTCTTTTAACGCGAAACGCGAAATAGAAAAGCTCTGATTCTCCAATTGCTCGTCCCGGTTTAAGCGTACGCACGCAAGCCAAATAGAGCACCTGAGATTACGTCCGCCTCAGACGTACCTGAGATAGTGACCCGGACGTCACAGTGTATACAATTGAAATTAAAAAAAAAACTTATAAACCGTGTTATTAAAATTATCTAACGGATTAAATCATAAGTATACGATACATAACTTTTAAAATTAGAATCTGATCATTAACCCTTAACTGCTATGTGGGGTAGATTTACCCCAGACAATTTTTAACAATAAATAAAATTTATTTTGTTTTTTTTCAACAATTTTTTTCAGTGTGTGTAACATTAAAAATTGTTAACCTGAATATTGTTTTTGTAGTAAAAGGTTTGAAATATACTAAAAATACAAAAAATTTTCATAGCAAAATATCTAAAATTCTCTGATTTATTCGATATTTTTCGGGCTGGGGTAGATTTACCTCACCGAGCAGTTACGTGGCCAAACTGCAGTGTGCAAGTTAAGGGTTAAGAGAAAAATTAAAAAATAATTATGTTAAATGAGTCGCATTTATTTTTGATCTTATTTGTTTGTAATGATCGATCGAGTTGTTCGTCGACGTTTTCGGCATATGAGATGTATATATCGTTGATAAAAGAGTGGCTCGATGTCCGGGATTAACTGCTAACGAGTATACCGATAGAATGATTTTTGTTGGTGAGGCTGGGCCAAGATGTACAAGAGCTGAAAGAGTTACTCGACTATGGGTGGAACAACACAGAATGAGAATCGATCATCGAATCGTCGAAATCACCAATCAAATAAAGGTCTCCCACGGTATAAGCGTAATCAGTTTCACGATCCAGCTGTTGTAGCTTTCGATGACCACCCAACGAATAGTTTGCAAAGAGTTGCTGCTCTAGAATCCGAATATCTTACTTTTGTATGGGTGTCTGTACAAGCAAATCTGCGTGCATGCTTGCGTGAATGTGTTATATGTACGTGTGCACATTTGGGTGTACGTGAGTGTAAATTTGCATTTGAGTGTATACGTTTTTGTGTAGATATATGCGCGTGTTTGGGCGTGCGTGAATGAAAATTTATATTTGTATGTATACTTTTTTGTGTAGGTGTGTGCATGTGTGTATATATAGTTATGTGTATATATTTGGATATATAAGTGAGCGTACGTGTTGTAACAGAGTGCAATTTCGCAGCTGTTCCGAATACGGGTAGCTCGCAGCCGTTCGTACAAAATTATTTAATATGAGGATTCGAGAAGCGCAAACGTTCCTACAATTGAATGATCCATCGAGCTAAATGGATCAAAACGAGCGTTAATAAATTTTACAGAATGAGGAGTGATAATGCGAAGTAATTAAAACTCAGATTTATTAACAATCAATTTTAATCTAAATAACAACAAACGTATTTAACAAAAATAATGATAAACTTAATTAACGAAACATAACAATAACAAAACTTCCGCTCGTCACACGGTCAACAACATTTCTCCACGCCTGTGAAGAAGTATGAATCGGCGGCAATACTGCCACCCGTTCCGCTTTCAGTACTATTTCCGTGCTCCCAAATACAAAATCAAATGACACCCGTAATAAGGAAAATTAGAAAACGATCACGAACTGGCAGATCTGTCACATTACTCGCTCAACAAAAACGCCCGAAACATGCGAAAGAGTGAAAGAGAGAATCTAAACACCAACTTCGTCTATCTGCTCTTATCTCCGTTGTTGCTCTCTTTCTTCTGTCTCTTTCTTTTCTCTTCTATCTCTCTCTTGCTCCCCGCTCTTCACTGCCTGCTACCTATGCCCCCTTCGCCGCTGCTTAGCTCCGCATCTCGAGAAAAGAAATAAGGCTTGCATGAGTTTGTGCTCGCAATGTACACACTCGCAGCCTGGTGCGGCGAGCGGGTCCCGACGAGAGCCCGACGGCAGAAACGACGGCCATGCCGCAATTCTCTGTCTAATTTTTTTTTTTTTATTAACTTCATGTAAATTTACAATCTGTCTCATATAGTGAGACAATAAGCAAATTTTTCTGGTACTTGACATACACAATCTAAATAACAGAACACTCCAGTGAGTATGCTGTTTTTTTTTACAGTTTTTGCATAATTAACTTAATCTATTTCGTCGTTCATCAGTTTATGTTTCTTAAGTTTAGTGTTGGTAATTTCTTCCGAGAGCAGTTTACTAACAAGTTCGTTTGAATGGTTTTGCAGTCTAGTGTGGTATTTTTTGTAGAAATTGATTATTTCTTCCTTTACTGTTGTAATCTGTAAGTCTTTTCGAATGATCTCGTTTGGCACGAACCAAGGCACGTTTGTTATGTTGCCTAGGACTTTCGATTGATACCTTTCCAGTATTTTGATGTTCGAGTTCGAAGCGGCTCCCCATAGTTAAATATCATAAGTTCAGACTGGCTTGAGTACTGCTTTATAAAGGGTGTCCTATTTTAAAGGAACCATCCCGAAATTTTCGACGGTTGGCGTTGTACAAAAAAATTGTTCAGACAACAGTTGTTTAGGACAATGGGGGCAACCTTTCTGTGAAATATGATTTGACCTTGAGATTTATTTTCAAGGTAATTTGAAGGTCTAAGTCATTTTTTGAATAGCAACCCATATTTTTAATCCCGGATTCGGAAAGAGCGGAAAATTCTACGTTCAGATAACGTATTATGTATGGGGTACGGTTAACCCCCCGCCCCCCCCCCCCCCCTCGCCTAAGGTCATGTAGGGGTCAAATATATGATTTTCTTCATCTACGCACAGGGATGATCGGGCAAGGGTAAGGTTAATTGTAATAACCCAATAACTCCAATACCCAATAACTCGATAACCCCAATAACCCCAATAACCCAATAACCAAGAGATATTTTGAATAAGGACCCCCATTTTTTATCCCAGATTCGACAGGAGCGGTAAATTCTACGTTTAGATAAAGTATTATGTTGGGGGAGCGGTACATCCCCCCCCCCCCCCCATCCCACAGGGGCAAGGGTGAAGTTAATAAGCTATTGATTACCCAGCCAGTAAAGGCAAGGTATTGATTACCCAGCCAATGAAGTAAGGTATCGATTACCCAGCCAATGAAGGCAAGGTATTGATTACCTAGCCGGGTGCTGCGGGTAATATCTTGCCGCAGCACGATATCGGCCTTGACATGCCCCGAGAGACAACAGAATATCAACAATTTCGTTTCTCGAATAATCCGGCATATTCTCTCCTTTTAAGTCGACTAATGTCCGTTGATTTTTGAAAAATGGAAAAAGAGCAATATCGGTCGGTGATTCGATTCTTGTTTTTGGAAGGGAAATCGCGCAGTGAAATCAAAAAGCGCTTAGATGCTGTGTACGGTGACTCTTCTCCTTCGATGGCGACCGTCAAAAATTGGTTTAACGAGTCTCAACGTGGTCGCACGTCGATTTTTGAAGAGCCACGTCTAGATGCTCCGAAAATGACTACCACGGAGGATAACGTAACAAAAATTCACGATCTCGTATTGGAAGATCGACGATTAAAGGTGCGCGAGATAGCTAAGCTCGTAGGCATCTCAAAAGACCGCGTGGGTCACGTCCTGCATGAAATTTTGGGCATGAGAAAGCTGTCGGCGCGATGGGTGCCGCGTTTGATCACTCCGGACAACAAGCGCAACCGTGAGACAACTTCAGAGCAATGTCTGACGCTGTTTAAGCGCAATCCGAAGGAGTTTCTGCGTCGTTTCGTGACAGTCGACGAAACATGGATCCACTGGTATACATCAGAGACCAAGGAATAATCGAAACAGTGGACTTTACCCGGCGAAAGTGCTCCGAAGACTGCCCCATCGGCCGGAAAGGTGATGGCCACCGTTTTCTGGGATTCACAAGGTGTTATCTACATCGACTACCTGGAGAGGGGCAAAATGGTCACAGGGCTGTACTATGCCGAATTATTGGGCCGATTCGACGTCGAATTGCAGAACAAACGGCCTCATTTGGCGAAGAAAAAAGTGCTCTTCCACCATGACAATGCACCGGCTCACACCTCCGCCGTCGCCATGGTCAAATTGGTCGAATTAGGCTACGAACTGCTGCCCCATCCATCGTATTCTCCAGATTTAGCCCCGTGCGACTTCTTTTTGTTTCCAAACTTGAAAAGTCACTCGCCGGGCAGAAATTTGAGTCGAATGAGGAGGTAATCGCTGCCACGAAAGCCTACTTTTCAGACCTCGAGGAAACGTATTTTTCAGACGGGTTAAAGAAGTTGGAGCATCGCTGGGCCAAGTGTATCGAACTAAAAGGAGACTATGTTGAAAAATAAAACGCCACTTTTCCAAAATTTTCGTTTTTCTTTTGTAGGCTAAGTACTTATCGGACCACCCTCGTAATTTTTTGTATGTCCGTACTCTTGGCAGTTTTGACACTGAGGAATTTCTCTTTTTATGTTTGGTGGTTTGAATTTGATTACTGTGTGAAGAAGTTTGGTTATTTTGTAGATGTCCTGACTTTTATAATCATGTTCAATTTCAACTATGAAAAGCGGTAGTGGTGCTTTTGTGATGCGATGTCTTATGTTATGAATACTTAGTACTTTGTGTCCGTGATTTTCTATGGTAGCTTTTAATTCTTCAGTATCAACTGATGGATGCATGCTTCTTAGAATTACTTTGAAACCTTTTTCTTCTTTACGCTGGTAGGTGTAGAATTGTGTCTCTCTTTCTTTTAGCGCATTTATTATCGGGAGATACTTTTCCGATGCTGTTGGTTGAATTTTAATTTTATCTTACCCTATTACTTTTAGTCTAAGTTATTTTTGGCTATTGTGTTTAATAATTTTTCTAACGGTTGGATATCTTCTACGTTGTAAACAAAGATCAGAGGGGATTTGTTTATCGTTTTGTTTGCTTCGTTACTTCCTGATTTTTCATCTTCACTATGATTATTTACTTTATCATCTTGTAGTATTTCGAATCTATTCCTTGTATTACTTAGCCAGTAGTCTAATTTTGCTTGTTTGATAGTTTGAATAATTTGTGTTTCATTGCCTGGACTGCTCCGACTGCATGGACTTCTTTTATTAGAAGCGATTTTCCATTCTCCAGGTTATCTTTATTGCTGGATGACGAATCATCACTTACTTGTGTGGCCATTTCGGCCTCTTGTTTTGTAATTTTATTTAAGCCAGTTTCATCTTTAACTGTCACTTCACTTGATATGCTATTGCTATAACTAAGACTTTTCCGGTAGAGCGCAGTTTTAACACGTCTACTGACCTCAAGGTTCACACGCTAACTGATCCTATTAATTATTAATTATAATTAAAAGTATATATATTATGAAGATTTCAGCAAGCAATGGTGTGAAGGGAAAGGCAACAGAATATGGTAAGTTGTTGTGAAGGGGAATGAGATAGACGAAAGACAAGTCGCGACAAGCCTGCGAGCAAAAATCTCAACTAATTGCCGCGGCTAGCATAGTAGTAATAGCGATGAGAAGGCAGAACGTTTATGGCTACGCTACTGTGCACACGTGATTCTGCATCCTGCAGGCATCATTATTACTGCAGTTGCTATTCCGGCGAGCTTATTGTACTTACGAGAGAACGTTACAATTGTCGCTTTTCATGTCATTCTTCGTATCATTTAACACGAAGACTGTTTATTTTACGAGTGAGCTGGTAATGTGCACCAATGCAGCGCCCAATCATTGCGCCGTTGGCGGGGTTTTCGACGACAATCGAAGCAGGGTCTAAGCAAGGCAAAGGGGGCATATGGGCACGTCAGCATAATTGTAAGTACCAGTGTTACACTTTCTCTCACTCTCTCTCTCCATTATCTCGCCGCTATTTCTCTCGCTTTCCATACACTTTCGTTATGCGACATTTTTCCTTGTATGATTTTATTGTTTTATTATAACGCTATTTTTACCGTAACGCTGTATAATTATTTATTTTTTCCGATTCACATCCTTTTCCTTTGCTACGTTATGATCGCGATTTACCTAGTTACGAGAGAGAGAGGTTGCACTAATAAACTCATCATTTCGGACATTTATTTACACTTTATTAAAACAGCAATTTACATACGGCATTTGACGTGTGCGTCGGCCAAGTCCGGGCTAGTCCGTTCCGTGCGAATTAACGCACAGGAAACAGAACATCGCCTTACAACTGTTCCGCGAATTCCCGCGAGTGCGATGCGAATTTACGCATGCAGCCACTCGTCCGCGTCGGGCAGATACGATGCTCAGAGAGAGAGAAATCGAGACGCGCACCGAGAAACGAAAAAGGGTACCTGATCTTAGGAGGGAGCGCTGCTGCGGAAGTCCGCGTCCACTGGGCCAACTATGTCGTCCTCGAAAGGTGGAACTCTAGGTGGATGCAGATGGTCCTGTCCTCCTCTTCGATTCTGTTCTCTCGATGACGATTAACTTGTCACAAACTTCTCGGTCGCGAGGCTCAACTAGCTCAAAATTAGTTGCTGGTCAAAGCTAAATTAACTGCGATCTCGCGCTTTCCGCGACGACTTACGCGCCCCTCCCTATAGGTACCCAAAACAGCCGAGCGCCGCAGGCTACGCACACATGTGCGACTCATACCGGCGACGCTACTTCTCTCTCTTCTCCTCTGCTCCCCGCTCTCGCTCCATCCCTCCAACGCCAGGCATCTCCGCCGATCATGAATCAAACCTGCAACAAAGCTACATCGTGCGTCGATACTCGGTTTTCATCAACCTAGACCGATGTGGCAGCGGCTCAGGGGAAGGCACGCGGAAGAGAGAGAGAGAGGCGAACAGGGCGAGCGAACTCAACGGTCAACTCGCCCGTCACATCCCCTCCCAAGTCCAACGATACCCCCGATCATCGGTGGACTACCACCTCGACCTCTCCAGCACCGCCGGCATCGGTCCCGGGAACTCAGAGGGACAGAAAAGGGAAACATAACAAAAGGGTAACACTCGCACACGTCAACATTTACTCTAATTAAAATTAACCTTCACCACTACTCACCCAATTGCCGTAGTCCGTACCCTGGACATCAGGTGTGCTGGCGTGCAACGCAAAGCGTCGCAGCTGCACCATCCCGACGTACTCGGCCGTGGTAGGGTGGCTAGGATCAACCGCCCCAGCCAGTCTACCCAATTCTTCGGCCTGCTCGTCCGTCCACAGCTCCGTAAACGTCGATCCCACCACCTCCGCTCGGGAGTGAAGAGACTCCTCCGAGGGACCAGGGGCAGGATCAGCCCTTTCCGCGTCATCGCCGGATCACGGCGGAGTGCGCCGCAGGGTGAACTCTGCGTCTTGCTGCCGGGAACTTGCATCCTGGTGTTCCTGCCGCGCATCCTCCCGCAGCATTAAGATTGCGGCATCCGGGCCAGCCTTCTCAGTCTAGAGAGCTCGTTTTCTCTCTATCCGCTCTCGTCGTAGACGGCCACCACGCCGCTGCTTCTTCTTACGCAGCTCGGCTGCAGTCCCCTCTTCAGCTTTTTTCCCTTGAGTCCCTCTCCTATCCTCACTCGGCGGTCGGGGTCCATCCATCTCCTGGGGCTGTTACCTTCCAGATGCCCCCGCCACACCGTTGGCCCCCGCCTAAGTCCGTAAATACCTGGCGTATGCGACAGCGCATCGCACGCAGTGGGCGACGGTCACGTCCAGGCGCCCACAATTCCAACAGCAATCCCTCTGGCTCGGCGGCTCCGGGCACCTCGAGCGGCGATGCTCCCCAGTCCTGCAGTTTAAAGCAGGTGAACGGCCTCATGTCCAACTCCCGGTCGAACGGCACCGAGCTCAGGCCGACCAGAAAAGTGCCGGTTGAGCGGCAAACCACCACGTCTTCTTCCCTGACCCTCGCAGCCGGAGTTCCGACAGGGAAGATGTCCCGCAATGGGGGCCGTGAGTCCTCCCCCGAAGCAATCGGCATCCTTTCTTTGCCTCGCCCAGGATCGGGCCGGACAGCAGCGGGCAGGCGCGGAATCCCCGGTAGAGGCTATCTCTCCTCAGGCGTCTCCCACGTCAATCGACGGTGATAGGGAAAAACTCCTAGAACCGGCTGGGCCCCGTCCGTCTCTCGGACCCACCGCCCAGCCCGGAACAGTAGACGCGGCGGCTCGGCCACCGACACCTGGCCAGTCAACCTGCGAGGCTCCGCGGCAGGCTCTACGGAGACCTCTCCATCACGGCCACCCCGGCCACCCGCCAACGGCGTTCCGGCAGGACGCGGAGGCGAAACACGCACCTCCCTGGAGCGACGGGCGCAGGGCAGTTCACGGTCTCGTTCTATCTCCAGCCGACGCGGGCGCCTCCCCAAAGGCATCGCCTCCGCGGAATCCTCGCCATGGAAACGGTGCGAATTTACGCATACATCACCTGATCTAGCGTCCTCGGTACGGTGGCGGCCGATCCTTGCAGCCCCCTCCAAGTCCTGACTACCCGGGCAGGAGGAATATCCATGATTCGCCGCCATCAGGAATCTGAAAAGAAAAGAAGGAAAGGAACCAAATAAATCTGAACTTCCCTTCTTTATCACGGCTACTTTATTAGCCATTCAGGGCCTACATCATCTTTAGGCTACACCTGGCGCTCGATGTTTGCGAACCGCCAGGAACTCTCCACCTCGTTGATCCCCAGACGTATGTGTCTGAAGTCGAGGAGGACAGTGAGTTGCTCTGGGATACGGGGGTGGTTGCAGACCCAGTGCGATGACCCACAGGTTCCCCTGGGTCCTGGGCACTGGCTCGCACTGTCCGACGTCTGGGGTACGTCGGACTTGAGGGTCTGCGCCCACTGGTCTACTGTGGACTTGGGACGCTCGACACTCTCCTGGTCCTTCATCTGTGTCGAAGCGTCCGGGGAAGCCTTCTTCGGGGTGACCCACGATGAGTCCCGGAGAACGTCTGCCACCGAAACATTGTGGCGCTCCCTTCGGGTGGTCCCCTCCAACTGGACTCTGGCGAAGTTTCGCAGATCTTCAATTAACTGAGTCGTATCAGGACCCAGCTGCAGATCTAACAACATCTGCGTGACGACCTTGAAGGTATCTTCTTCCACGTCGATTCTCTGGTCCATCTGTAACATCCAAAACAAAAAATCTCGGATGAAACTTCCTGCGCGAAGAAAAACCCTATCAAACGCCGCATCCCACCGAGTTATGCGTTCCCTCACCATTCCTTGCGGGAACGCCCTGGCCCTCGTCGGTTACCGTTCGGGTTTATATCTATTTATTATAGATAGACCCAACCGTCCTTTGCACGACGGGCACGGTCTTCCGAGGCCTTCCTTTCCCTCTAGATTCCTTTGAGGGAGAGTTGTTGCCTCTTGTTTGACCGGTGACCGTCTCTGGTACTTTTTGAGGTCGACCTCGACCTCTCTTGGTTGGGGCAGATACCGGCAAATCCGACGTCTCGGTGGGATCATTATCTACGGCCGTGCGGGCTGCTAATTCGATTCGCTCGCTCGATAAATCCCCCCTCGGATCGTCGCAATCGTTCGCCTCCAACGGTTGTTCCCTTTGCGGCTAGCGAGGATCGATGACTTCCTCACTTTCCTCTTCATCACCCGGACCGTAGTAGGGCTTAAGGTCTTTGGCATGGAAGAGCTCGGGCAGGATCTCCAGCTGATTGCCTAGCCTGTACGTGTTGGAACCACAAACCTCTTCAATCACGTACGGACCGGCATATTTCGGCGCCAATTTGGCTGAAATGCCTTGGGCAGCCGAAGAGAGAATCCTGTTCCTCTTCCAAACCCAATCTCCGACCTTAAATTCGGGTTGCCATCTTTTCCGGTCATAATAAGCCGCCTGACGCGCAGCTTCCGCCTTCGACTTGAAGTTCGCCCTCTCCCATAAATTAGGGAGCTTCTCCATATGTTCAGCCAAATCTACTACAGCTTGACCCTCCGAACATTCAAGAGCCTGCTGATCTTGGATTCTTCTGAACGTCAAAGGATGTATTGGCTGACGCCCAAACATGACCATCGCAGGACTATATCCAGTGGCGCTATGAGTTACCGAGTTCAACGCGAAGTTGAACTCTCACAGGTGTTCCTCCCAGCTCTTATGATCATGGCTCACGTAAGACGTGATCATGATTTTGAGCGTCCTGTTCACTCACTCAATGGGATTCGCTTAGGGATGGTACACGGCAGTCAAGGCGCGCTGGATGCCGTTCATCTGGAGGTATGTATCGACTTCCTGATTCTTGATGTCGGTTCCATTATCCGACAAGAATACCTCTGGCACGTTAAACCTAGTGCAAATCCTCTCGTGTAATTCCCTTGCGATTGTCCTTCCATTGGCTTTGCGTATCGTAACGCACTCTACTCAGCGAGTCTACAAAGACTAAGACGTACTCAAATCCTCGAAAGCTTTTGGGAAACGGACCAGTGATATCACCGGCTACCATCTGCCAGGGTCGTGACACTTGTCTACGACCCATCAGCCCGCAAGGTGCCCTTTGTTCCACCTTGCACTGATGACATACCGGGCAACTCTTTACGTACTCCCTGACCTGATCGTACATCTTAGGCCAGTAGTACAAGCGCCTAGCCCTGGAGAAAGTACGTTCTTGTCCTTCATCGTTGTCGATTGACCCTTCACCGTCCTTATCAGGCTGATAGTGATACAGCCTCGCTCACACTACCTTCCAAGTAGGGTGAGAGTGTGAGTCTTGGCATACTTCCTGGTATTGTTGCAAATACCAGGCGTCAGTGGTCTCCGGCCGACTATTTATGGCACTCACTTCAATTCCCTCCTCCTCATAGGCCCTAGACAACGCATCTGGTACCACATTGATATCCCCCCTTCGATATTCAATATCGAAGACATTGCCTTGCAATGCTAGTGCCCATCGCGCTAGTCTTCACGTAAGATTTCTCATATTGTGGAGCCATTTCAGGCAACTATGATCAGTGATAACCCTGAAGTGATGCCCTTCAATGTACGGCCGGAACTTTCCAATAGCCCATACCTCTGCCAAGCACTCTTTCTCGCAGACCGTATAATTCCTCTCAGCGCTGTTGAGTAATCGGCTGGCGTATTCTATTATACGCTCCTGTCCATCGACATCCTGCGTGAAGACTGCCCCGATCCCACTGTCACTGGCATCAGTTTGCAGTATAAACTAACCGTTAGGATCGGGCGATTGCAGTATTGGGGCGAAAGTCATCGCCTTCTGCAACGTCGTGAAAGTTCGCTCTTGCTCCTCCTCCCAAGAGAAACGTACATTCTTTTTCGTCAGGCGGTTTATAGGTTCAACGATCATGGCGAAGTCGGGTATAAAACGTCTATACCACGATGTCATTTCCATGAATCACTTCACCTGTTTGATAGTTTGGGGTGTTGGATATTCTAATATCGATCGTATCTTCTCGAGATCTGGTCTTACTCCGTCCTGGTTTACAAGAACTCCCAAGTACCTTACTTCCGTCTTACAGAAGTGACTTTTGGCTTTGTTGATGGTTAGGATTGCACCTAGAATTCTCTTCAATACGTTTTCTAGGTGCCGCTTTTGCTCCTCGAATGACGACGAAATCACAATTCCGTCGTCAAGGTAAGCAAAAGCAGATGGATCCGTATCCGGGCCTATCACCTTGTCCTCTGACCACCTCTGGAAAGTATGACAATCCGAAGGGCATTCTCTTGAATTGAAAGTGCCCTAATCCAGATACTGTAAACGCTGATATCGGACGTCATTCTTCCTTTAGGAGAATCTGATAGTACGCACTGTTCAAGTCCAGCGTAGATATGAACTTTGCATCCTCATCCGTCTTAGGATGTCATTCATACATGACAAAGGGTAAGCATCAGGTTTGGTAATTGCATTTACCTTTTGGTAATTCACGCAAAACCTATATTTTCCATCATCTAAATCCCAGTTTTCCACAAGCGGAACACTGGAGAGGCTTGGTGAAGTCGATCTTTCGCCTCTGTCCTTCTCGCAGCTCGCCAGGAGACCTGAGAGAAGGAGAATTTTTCTTTCCCCACGCCATCGGCTTTTACGCTGTTCTGGAGGGCTGTCTTGCCTTTCTTTGGCCAATTTGCGTAAAATTTGCTCAATGCCCTTCAGACACTCCTTCATCTTCTTATCAGAAGTGGAAACTTGCGTAGCCGATACCGTCGCTTGTTCGGTAGGCCTCCTGGCAGGGTTCTCCACGCCCTGTCCGCACTACGGATCTCCCTCCTTCTTTGGACGCGCCTTCCCTTCGCTGGCCATTGCAGTGGTTTGGAATTTACTACCAGTCGTTCTTTGCTTGGCTGGTAGGCGTGCTGAGGGAAGATCGTCGAGTTGGAGTTTGCGAATATACGTGGACGACGACCGTAAGATAAGGTGTTTTGTACTTTTGTCGCCCTCCTGTTAAATTCGCGTATCAACGTCAAGTCGCTCCGACGCAGCTGAATTTGGATGTTTGGAAGAAGGTTTGCATGGAGTAGATCTAATAACCTCTCCAAGGGCATGGGTGGTTCCAGTCTATTGACAAGAGCCACCAGGTTGGACACGTAGTCTCGCAATAATTCGTCCTCACCCTGCAATCGGTTCTGTGCTTCTTGCAACAGCCTTTGTTGCTGTTGCGTACTTGTGCCAAACCATTCTCAGGAGTCAGTGACAAATTCGGCATAACTGAGCTACTGGTACGTATTGTTATCGTACCAGGTCCTCGCGTTACCTTCGAGGATCTCTGATACGGAACAAAGTACTTCGTCATCAGTCAGCCCTGCGCCCACGCGCTGATCTTCCAACCTCGACAGAAACGTATCCACGCTCTGTGCCCTACTGCCCGCAAACCTCAATTTCCATCCGCGGACGATTTTCCCAACGTCTCTGGTTGTGGAGAGCCCTGAGGATAATTGAGGACCGGTGCCAGCCGATCCGCTTCGACTCCTCTGTCGAACAGGTGCGGATCTCCCGTACTCTTCCGGATCCTCTTCTCCTCCTCTTCTTCAGAAAGCTTCCGGTGGGGTGACGTCCCTTCTCCTGGGTACTGGTCTTGGAGGAGCCGGTGTGCTTTCCGGAATCCCAGAACCGTAATGACAGGTGAATGTGTCCTGAAAGTCCATATTACGTCTGGAGCACGGTTGAACCGAGTCGCGCTGTGAAAAACGGGTTGCATTGGCCATTTCATGCATTCCGTCGTCCAGCTCTCGTATTCGTTGGTTCATGTCCTGTGCCTTGCGCTCCGCACACACTTGTATTCCCTGCAGAGTCTGAAGGGTTTCTAGGATTCGACCTACTAGCTTGCGGTTGCGGTCGACTCCCTCCTTCAGATACTCTGTATTCCGGAAATTTTCGTTCGAGTATAATTCTTCCTGAGGTTCTTTCCAGGTGCATGATTCCTGCGACCTGAGATCTGGATTTCTCCGTCTCCTTTTCCACTCCTCCTGCTCCTGGGTGCGGAGGGCCTTCTGGATGAGCTCATCCTCTTCTTGGCGGCTAGCTTCACCCTCCGAGTCATTATCTGGGCTGACGAATGTCCTTGACATCTGTCAAAGATATTCCCTCCCTGTTGATGAGCCTCAGGGAATAGTCGCTATTCTCATCTGCGTTGAGGTTTTCCAACTCGTCACAGACTGTATCGAGCCACGCTTGTCGGGTGCGCCTCCTGCGCCCCGCCACTTCTTTACTGCGCGTGGTCTCTTCAAAATCTGTGACAGTATACTCTCCTAGCAACCATCTCCCGATCCTAGCCGCCTGCTGGATGACAATTCCATCCTAGCGCAGCTCCAGATCGGCCAACTAGCGTTGGCGCTGTGCGAAGGTCAACTCTAATGTCCAATTGTCGATTTGAGCTGACAACAGAGTCAACTTGCCTCCGCACGGGAGGTGTTCCTATCACCCAAGGTATGAGAAGGGTATACACTATTTAGTGCAACTACCCTTAACGCCTCCTTTTTATAAAGCACAAACTTGCTAGATTATGAGCACGTGCAGTCTCCGCAAACTATCTAATAATATTATAAAATATCCTACCTAAGGTCGGAGCCTGCTGTTTGCTTGCTCCGCTTGGCTAATATTTCCTGGACTGCACGCTTGGGTCGCGCTCTCTGCCTTTATCGTCGTTCAGGTGCTTCCAACCCCCCTTTATCCACCAAACTATGGCTGAAATAGGTTAACACCTGACTAGTCCAAACGATCTGAAATCACTTCGACTTACTAATAATTATCGCTTTCGGCCCTTTTTACAATAAACTTAACAACTTATAAGCAAAAAAGTCGAAGTAATTTCGGTTTTTCCCCTGCAGAGGGCGTATAGTTCACGATTTCGCGCTACCATCCGCTCAAACCTTCCTAAGCGCTTGCGCAATCGTCTCTCTATCTCGTTCGTCTATTACCATTGACGCACAATCCTATTCGTACGAAACAGGTCTTAATACCAGTTGGGCGCCGTGTAACGGGGGAGGTTATCTAACAAAATGGAAAATTTATTTAAGCACAAACTCTCACGATACAGAGCTAACAGCCGCTCCGTTAAACACGTATAGTTGTACGTGTATCCGCCTTTACTTCAGATGATTTCGTTTTGGTGTCTTCTTTCTAACTAAGTTGACCTCACCTTAAGTCACTTGACTTGTGACACTCGATGTATCTTAGGCGTGAGTGACTTTATGCCTAATCCGCTTAATCCCCTAGATGAAATCGGATTAAAACTTAAGCCTTTATAAATCGTTTAAGCTAATAGGAAATGAAATGATGTAATCGGCGAATAAATTAAACTGACTTTAATTAATAAAAAATCACTACAGTCTTTGTTGGGCCGAAAGACTAACGCACGCGAATAGGATTTTACAATGAATAATGTTCGGAGAGAGAGAGAGAGAGAGAGGGAAAATTCGAATTTTACCGCGAACTAACACTCGGCGCGAATACAAAAAAAATCGCTATTATGATTGACAAAATACTAAATGTATTTTGACACGCGATAATGAAGGGAGGTGCACCTACCCTGCGATGCAATTACGGCGATCAGCCGTAATTATTGATGAAAAAATCAACTGCCGATACTCCTCCAATTAATCAGCTGCGCTGCCTCACTCTGCCTCCAATCTGCTGCAATTTGCTGCTTCTGCACCGCTGCTGCTTATTGCCGCGATAACGCCGTTGCACTCACGCATGTAAAATCGTCCCAGAAAACTTTGTAAACGGCGAAACACAGTGCAAAATGATTTAGCGGTATTGTCGCGAAAACAGCTGAGGCGTAACTGCATATTTCAAACGCTCGCGCGCCCTCTCTCTCTCTTTTAATCGTTTCAACTAACGCGCGAGTAACAAAATCGTGAACGGATCGATTAATTGAATCGACTACCGTTGCAAAACTTAATAAAATTCTATGAAAAAATCTCAAACTACTCTTATAATTAGAATCATACTTGAATGTAGAAATTTCGAGATTAAAATAAATAATAAATAATAAAAGTCAGTATTCCCCAAGAAAGCGTTCTTCGCCCTTTACTGTTGGTACTTAATTTACAGCCAGACGTTTCAACCATAGAAAATATTAATATAGTCATTTATACTAATGACACAGCTATCTTAACATTCCATTCAAATGTAACAACGACGTTTTATAATTTGGCTACGAGAGTTACTAGTGGTTCCAATGTCATGAGTGGTCTTCAGAACTTCGTAGTCCTTTGCATTGTAACGGGGATTCTGTTACCCCGTTAAGGGTGATGCTAAGTGGCTACTCGGCCTGCGGGTAACTCGTATGGGGAACACGCGGGATTCAGCCCAGCGGCTCAGATATGCCCCTCGAAGGCACTCTTGCCTTCGGCCCGCGGAGAGCGTCGTAGGTCAGGTAGCAGCGGACGGTGCAAGCCGGCGTGCGCGTAACACGGGAGGGAGGAAGTGCCGAGAGGAAAGACGCAGTGGTTAGCAGAATGAATATTTATTAAGACTAAGATAACAAAGGAAGCGTACAAATAGCATTCGCAGGGAGAGAGGCAAGCAAGAAGCAAGCGAGAGAGAGAGTCTTAAGATCGAACGGGCACTTACATGAAAAGTTCGCAGTGGCCTCGGATTTAGACTTGACACGCGCAGGTGTTTGGCCACGAGGCAGCTCCCTCGGGCTGACCGGCTAAGATCGGCAAACACACACCCACGCACGCACGCTGCACCCTTCGTCTTTATCGGTAAGAAAAACCCGAGCTGTGTAGCACAAAGCACTTCTTCCTTACGTCGATCGCCGAACTTGCTTCCTCTCGCGAAGGCGGGCAGCCGATTCTCACTCGCACGCGGACGTGGTCCCCCTCTCTCGTGCTAGCTATTCGGCAGCGGCGCGTCTCAGCCAATTAGGCAACGTGCGCGACATTCGGGCGTCCACGCTTACACGCGTACACGCGGGTCTCTCTCTCTCTCTCTCTCTACTCGGTGCTCCCTGACTTACCTCGTGCCGCGTCCACAGCTACGGCCAGGCAAAAATACATAAAGAAAAAAATACATGGGTTATCAACGGATTATGATTAACTTAAGGGGAGAGAGAGACATAACGAGCCTCGGCTCGTTATAGCATGAAAAAAGGCTTTATGTTGAGCTCTGCGTACAAGATATATCGAGTCGTCGGCCAATTTTGTTTGATCAAAAATGGACGCAATGTGTTCTGTTAGCATTTATTTTGCAATCTGGTAGCTTGGTTAGCTCTCTCTCCATTGGTGCGCAGTTCCAAATCAATAAGAATGTTGTATAAATCGTTGTTAGGTAGCCCAAGACCCATGTTTATCTTGAGTAGAAGCATTGTTGTAATTATTCCCAACAATTATTGAAGGTATTTGATAATAAATATTGTCAGTGCAATCGATAGTATCATCGACAAGAAACTACAAAAAACTTTAAGATGTACACCGCCAAAGAACAATTCGCTGATAGTATCGCTGCTCTGCTTCATCTTTTCCCATCAGAAATGCTGCCTCAGTGTCAACTAAAGATGTCAGATGCTCAAATTCTCCGACAATACCAAAAAATCTGGAGCAATCGAATATCAAAGAAAGGGTGGAAAGATTCCTTCTCTTTTTTTCGCAGACTCCTTGCTTGCTACGCCAAGTTGTACTGTGTCTCTCTGTCTCTCTCTCTCTCTCTCTCTCTCTCTCTCTCTCTCTCTCTCTCTCTAAATTAAACAAAATGTCCTGCGCAGTACAGAAAAATGTAACAAATCATTTCTAATTTTTTTAAGTTATTACTTATTAAGTTATACATGCAATTCATTAATCAATAAAATTGATGAGGTATAATTACATAATCATGACGTAAACTCTATCATGTACATTGTAAAAAATTATGAATATTATTGCTTACCACTTTCTTGATGTTGTGAAGTAATTTCAATATTCGTCCAATGACTTTTCTCTTTCGAAAGAAATATAGAATTTTTAAACTTGCAAAAATCAATTCTGATGATTTTAAATTCAAACTTCTTCTACAACTTCTGCAAATTTCTACAGTATGGGTCAATTTTTTCTGAACTTTCCTAATTATATGTAGATGATTTTCATATAAAGACCACTTTTGAAGAATTAAAATTATTACTTGTGTAGAAAGTATTCGGTGCTGATTTTTAAGTTTACTACAATAGGTTGATATCTCACGTAAATCTCTAAAATTACTCATATGATGTAATACAAATCGCCCTGTATCCAATTTTTCATTATTAAAATATTCCAGTTTAATAAAATTCAAAGGATCTATATCAACCATTTGTATAGGTTTTGATTTTATAAAGAGTAAATCTTTCAACTCTGGTGGATAGTCCATCCCAATATTTATTATCCACAGTCGGTCTAAAAAAATCGACAATTAATATGCAGTATTATTTATGCTCATGGTAATTATGTACAAAGCTATAGGAAGATACAGAGTGCTCAAAGTCACACATAGGACCTGCAAGTACTTGATCAAACTTTCTTCTTGACAGCTTTTTTACCTGAAAAAGAAAGTATACGGAATATGTTAAATTTTTTATATTGGTAATGACGACGAAAATTATCAATGGTACATTATCAAAATAAATTGTCTAGTATAACAAGTCGTATAAAATACCTCAAATAATACTGTACATAAAATTTACAGAATGTAAATGTCATTAACATAAAAATATGATAAAAGAATAACAATAAATTTATTAAGGATTTAAGGATGTGTAAACATATAACGTAAATCAGTTTTACTGAACTCAAGTGACGTAATTAAATATAAATAATATTCACTGTCTTTAAATTATAACATTACGGTTATTTTCGCTAGAATTAGTTCGCGGCCGCCCGCACAAATTATTTTCAAAGGGAATTCAGGAGGCGTGAACGCTCCCACAACTAAATCACGCGCCGAACAAAAATGCGTAACTCGCTCATACAAGGTTCAGAATGAGGAGTGATACAATAGGTAGACAAATATGACAGAATCTTTATCTAAAGGCTTTTACTCAAAACTTTCTTCCTTCTTCTATTTCTCTTTCACTTTCTTTATCTTTCTTCCTTCTTCTATTTCTCTTTCACTTTCTTTATCTTTCTTCCTTCTTCTATTTCTGTCTCTTTCTTTCTCTTTCTTCCTTCTTCTATTTCTCTCTGTCTCTTTCTTTGTCACTTTCTTCTTTCTTCTACCTCTTTCTCTCTCCTCGCTCTTCCTCTTCTCGGCCGCTCGTCCTCATATCACATCTCGACAAAAAAAACCAAGCATAAGTGTGTACTCTACATGTACATATTCGCAAGTTGGCACAGTGCGTGGATCTCAAAGAGAGCTCGACGACAGAATGTCGGCCGTGCCGTGATTCTTCATCACAAAATGTAATCATTCGTTCAGCGTTTGATTTTCCATAAGAGTAGACGTGTTTACATTACGTTCAACTCGAAAAACGAAAGAGGAAGTAATAGTTAATTAAGCGAAGTGACAGTTAATTTAAATATATCCTACAATATCATGATAAAATCAAAGAAACAGCCAAAGTGGTTACTCGGTCAAGAGTCAATACGTACATTTCATCGCCACAAAATAACAAGAAAAGTAGAAAATTGTAAGCAAAAATGGATAACGGTAATAGAAAACGGATAGTAAAAGATGATAAATAAGTCCAGAATATCAACTTCTACAAAATAATTAAAATAAAAAAGAACATGAAATGCATACATAAAAAAGTAAATCTCCACCAATCTTTATTTATAACGTATAACATATTAGTCTATTAGAAAATCTATTAAACTAAACTACTACTAAACGTAATAGCCAAAGATAATTATATATCAATAGTGCTGGAGCAAAACAAAATGAAAATTCAACTGACAGCTCAGGAAAACATTTGCCAAATTCATAGGCCAACAAAATTTGTTGAAAAATGAAAGCCCATACTTAGAGAACAGACATAGTGTACCCGAAAGAAGTTAATACGTTGAGTCCGAATCTGAAGTCAGTATTGCTCTAATACCTTAGGTTTTTTATATACGAGTATCCTAACTTAATAAGTATGACAAATACTGTTTCGAACTTTTTTCACATCGCGATTTTTTGATTAATTGCAAATCCAAAGAAAGAATTGAATAGAGAAAGTCTTTTAATTTAAAAAATTACTACTAATTTTTCTGAATGGATTTTTATAAGCTGAGATATCGTAGTTTAATATAGAGAAAATTTGAGTTTTAAATGGTATCGCAACGCATATGGAAAATGCTCCCAGATGTGTAATTATGAAATACACTGCTTCATTTTCGATTAACAAATTCTAATTTAACATGGGGTCTGTACTCAAACAACAGTTAACGTGTGAAACAATCAAAAATTCAAATTTGTAGATAGGATTAGCATGAAATTACGATCCGCTATGGCTGAATTATAGAATAATATGTTATACGACATGTATTATATAGTTATAGTCGGCACAGCTCGCTGAAGAAACGACGGTACTCTTCGACTCGTTAACGGCTTCGGAAGCCGTTGTTACTGTTGTTGTTACCGCTTCTCTTTGCTTTCGTGGCTCTCTTGCTTGTTAAAGGCAGTATTTTAAAAGAGACGAGGTAAAACAAAATAAAAATTCAACAGAAAACTAGAGAAAAATATTTGGTAATAATTAGCGCATTAAAGAAAAAGAGCACGCAATTTTATTCATATCAGTGTAAGAAAGATAAGAATTTTAAAGTAATTTTTAGAAGTATACATCTTTTAATTGAAATAGATGATTTAAAAAAATTTTTACTATAGAAGAAGACAGGCAATGTACAGTGCCGCTCACGTACTTTTACCCCCCCACGGGCAAAATCAGTCTAACTTCAAAGTTTTATATCTCTGGTAGAAATTAACGTACAGAGACGCGCGTGGGTGTGTTTGAAAGGTCTTTCAGAGAGCTTTCAAATGATATGACTCACGGTTGCCATCGATTGTTTTTTTAAATTTTGCAACAATTATGCAAAATTGAAAATTCTGAAATTTTTTTATTATTTTTGACAATTAGCCAATTTTGGAAAAAAAATCGTACAAAAATTTGAAGTACACCATTTTTTAGCTAGTACGAAGCCCTATCTGAATCACTCATCAAAAATTTATTTTCGTCAAATATGACGCGCGCACGGGCATTTTTTCCTGGAAGTGACAGTTTTTTTCAACATTTTTTATCTCCGTCAAATTGTAACAATCGAAAAAATTTTATAGGAGAAAAAATGTTTGTTTTTTCACGTAGAATACTGCAATAATTTTCTTTTCGGTTTTTCGAAAAATTTTTTTTTTCGGTTTAAATTATTTTTCAAGGTCGAAAAAAAAAAGATTTTTTTTTTATGTAATTTACGATACTTGTTATGTAGTATTATTGAATGGGTGGAAAAAAATTTTTTTTTCTGGTTTCTCATCTTTTTAGCGTACCGACTGTGAGAAAAAAAAATTGAAAAAAACCGAAAAAAAAATTATTGCAGTATTCTACGTGAAAAAACAAACATTTTTTCTCCTATAAAATTTTTTTCGATTGTTACAATTTGACGGAGATAAAAAATGTTGAAAAAAACTGTCACTTCCAGGAAAAAATGCCCGTGCGCGCGTCATATTTGACGAAAATAAATTTTTGATGAGTGATTCAGATAGGGCTTGGTAATAGCTAAAAAATGGTGTACTTCAAATTTTCGTAAGATTTTTTTTCCAAAACTGGCTAATTGTCAAAAATAATAAAAAAATTTCAGAATTTTCAATTTTGCATAATTGTTGCAAAATTTAAAAAAACAATCGATGGCAACCGTGAGTCATATCATTTGAAAGCTCTCTGAAAGACCTTTCAAACACACCCACGCGCGTCTCTGTACGTTAATTTCTACCAGAGATATAAAACTTTGAAGTTAGACTGCTTTTGCCCGTGGGGGGGGGGGGGGTAAAAGTGGCTGACCGGCACTGTAAAAAGCATCCATAATATTCAGCACCATGTGACGAAGATACCGTTCCAACTGTTCACCGTTGAATAAGAACACGATTATAACAGTTAACAAATATATGAAGTTTATAGATTGTTAAATGATTTGAGCCGTTAATGCCAAAAAAAACATCCGACAATTTTCCATATCCGACGACGTTCAGTAATAATTCGTGCACATAACAAATTACTATAATAAAAATGTGATTTGTAGATAATGTCCAAGGCAATACGTACCTTAAGATACACTATTTTTAAGAACACTATTTTTTGTACTGTTTTACGACACGTAATATAGTAAATCAGCTCGAGTGATTTAAAAATCGCACTAATAATGAGAAAATTAAATTAAACCAAAATTAAATTGACGTGTTTCCGGATTTAAAAAAAAATATATTTACGGGGTGTTTCACCCCCTAGACCACCCCCGTCAAACTATCAGAAGGTTAATCCACCTAACCCTGGGATAAACAATTTAGTCGTTTGTTATTTCTTGAAATAATTTAATCCTATGTACGAGCGAGCTACCTCAACTGACCAACCTGCCTCTAACCCACCAAACCCCCATAAACCACCCTTACCGAACCACATGCAGGCTATCCCACCTAATCCTGTGAAAAGCAATTTTAGTCGTTTGTTATTTCTTGAAATAAGTGAATTTTACACCATAAGAGAGTTATCCCAGCTGTATAACATACCTCTTATCCACCTACCCGTAACCTATCTAACCCCCACTATTATAAACCACCCTTACTGAAACACAAGCAGGGTAAACCTCTTAACTCTGGGAAACACGAGTTAAGTCGTTTGTTATTTCCTGAAATAATTTAATCCTACGCCTGAGCGAGCTATCTCAACTAACCAACCTGCCTCTAACCCACCAAACCCCCATAAACCACCCTTACCCAACCAAACGTAGGCTAATAGACCTAACTTTGCGAGAATTGAGTTTATCAGTTGCTTTTTCTTAAAATAATTAATTTCTACTCCGTACGTGTGGTATCCCATTTTTTTTGATAAAATATATCTGTAGCTCAAACATAATTTATGAGAAATAAAAATATGTTTTATACATTTTATTTTAATAATACTAAAATGGCGAGAAATATCTCTTAAAAATAAACACGAAAATAACACGAGGTATAATTATCATTTATAGATTTATACATATATATTTCTATTCGTATGAAGATACATAAATATATTTACATAAGAGCCATCGTACGCGATAATACATATATTTTGATTTTTCATAATAATTTTCATCTTTTTCTTTTTTTTAATTATTGGTAAATTAAAATGTATCATTCAACGAATTCCTTACAGAAATGATAATCATCGAAAAAGTGTTTGAAACATAATGATCTTTTACACCAACCACACCGTATTATAGCAACATTTTTACATGCTTCTACTTCGCTATGTATTGTTACGTCTCGTGCATAAACTACGAATAGCGAATGTGCGAAACGTACCAATATAGTACTAGTGGCTGATTGAGGCTCACAAGTAATGAGGAATATACGATATATGAATAAGAATGAATGTGTTTTATTATTTTGTTGTACTTACAGTTTCTAGAGTACTTTCAGTATCGTAGATCTTGGTATTTGGATAGGTTCAATAATGAAGTTGCACGTTCTCACTTTTAATGGATCGCGTATTTATTGAGATCAAATAATATAGTTTGACAGGTAATAATTGAATAGTTAGCCAAATTGTCGAACAGGCTTGCACGCGACTGTAGCGTCGATACGTAGAGTTTATTCGTCAATTGTCGAACTGACGTGTACGGAGTAACAATAAAAGATGACTGACTCTTTACAGGTGGTTTGTCTTATATACATAGATTTGTGCTCAATTTATCGCTGATGTTTCTGTGTAGTTGGGTAATTTTTCCTTTTGAGTTCAATGTGTGTTGTGAAATGCTGAGTATGGTCTTTGTATTTTGCTGCTGTGTAGTTTTCTGGTGGATGTGTACATAGTTTTGATTTTACGAAATTCGGGATTGCACTTTTTAAAGAATGTGAATGAGTAAAGATACGTCTTGAGACGTAACATCTCGGGGCATAAGATATTGCAATTAATATGTATTGATTGCAATGGTTGGTTTTCGGTGGAAAAGATTATTTCATTATGTGCATTTCCGAGTTTCGGAAGTTTTGGAATTTGATTGCGTCGGTGGGATCATTTTTCTGCAAGGTGTACAAATTATTTGGTATATAAAGGCTACGTCGCTTCAATAGCTTACAAAGTGTTCTCTGCGCTTGTGACGAGAATATAGAATTTAACATGTATGGTTTCCCGAGAAAACGTCGTTCGATGGTTTGCGTAAGTATTTTGCTTATTTACAGTATGTATGTGTATATGTAAATGCTGTATGTAGGTGTCTATAGTGTATATATATAATTTTGGTTTTTCTTTCCTTTAGTTTGAAGACTGGAAGTATACTCGTGCTGTCAGGCGTGCCAGGAGGGAGGGTTTGTCCATGCCCGTTGCGCCGAAGCCTGGAACGAGGAACTATCGTAGGATAGAGGAAAGTGTTTCTATTTTCCAATTCTTGCTTGATTGTTGGTTTTATTCTGTTTTCTTGTTAATAGTTTCAGGATTGGACTGTTATCCGGGCCCTAAGGCAATGTGACTGGCTGACACGTACTTCATACTACCTTGGGGAGTATGGACCGGACGAGGACACTTGGGGTCTTCGTGATATGTTTTTTTATGAATTGTGTGTATATTGTAACGGATTTCGTAGAGTTTATATGGAAGTGTTTGACGATGATTATAAGGTTTTTATCGGGCCAAGTATATCGCATCGGTATGATTGTAACTGTATCTAGTATGTATGGCGAGTCATTATTCCCGTTTTCCTGGCTTTTTACGATTTGTATAAAAAGGATTGTTTGTGTTTTATAAATACAGAAATTGAATTTGAAGAATTTTTTTTTTTTATTGTCGTAAACCTATAGCGAATATTTCGCTTCCTTACCCGCTTAAAATTAGGCTACATTTGAGGAGTGTCATGTTTGTATTAGTTTAATTCTAGTGAAAACAAATGTTTATTTGTAGTTGAAAGAGTGGTTTGATTGTTGAAGGTAAAAGGTGGTCTGTTTAGTAGAGGAGGTGGCGTTATGCATCTAGGTGTTGAGATAGGCATTGTAGGGATAATCTTGATTTCTTGCAGTTCTATGTTTTTTCTTTGTCGTTGTCTGTTCTGTTTTTGCTTGGTTTCTCGAGTTTGATGAGGAGGTGTGTAATAGAGCTGAAGATGGCTCCGATTAGGTGGAGCGACCAGCCGTAGATTGCGTGTAGTGTGTATCCTCTAATTATTGTATCTATTATTAATTTTATTGTGTTTATCAAGATCAATATTATAATTATAACTGAAGAGATTGATCCGCAAGTGATCATTTTGTTTATGATCATATTCCAGGTGTTGACTGCAATGTTTTTTATGGTATTTTCTGAGAAGATGCTTCCACTCGTTGTCACGTCTCCCGTTATTTCTCTTGCTATGTCATTGAGTATTGATGTTCTCTCCATAGGGAACATTATTTGTTGTTGTAGTTCGTCTAGTTCGTCTTGAGAATATACTCCACTTGTTGCTAATGAATTTATTGATTTGAAGTTCCATCCTATTTTTGTGTTAGGTCTAAGTGTGTTTGGTGCTGCGCATGGTTGGGGTTTGGGTGTGAGTCTTACCCATTCTTCTTCGAGTTTGTAGTACGTTGGGACGAGTACGTTGCAGTTTACCTGTTCCCCTTTCTTTTTGAGGATGTGTGTTTTAGGTGTCATGAACCATGTTTCGTTTCCAGAGGTTACTGGGAGTTCGTTGTAACATTCTTCTAATTTAATTATTTTTACTGTTTTTGGTACACATTTTATTAAGTGTACTGCTTCTCCTGCAACTCTTGCGATGTATCCCGGTTTTTTCATGATGTCGTATGCAAATTCGTTAGGGGAGAGGGTGGCAATGGATAGGGCATTTTGTATTACCTTTCTTTCAACTTCGCATCTTTCTGTTATTAAATTCAAGTATAGTTTGTTCAATTGACTCCTTAAATGTTTTTCTACGTATACGAATTTTCAATTGACATATTGTTATTGTTATTGTTATTACTTCAAGAACTACGTCCAACGTGGAACGCTGCAGAGGTAAACTAAGTACCTGTACGCATTAGTCTTGGTTCCCTATAGTCATGAATATGCAGACTCACCTTCTCTATCATTTTTTTAAATGATGTAGGAGGATAAAGTTGAACACAATCATGACTGGACCTACAGTTTAAGGTGGAATCCGAACCACCGGATAAATAAATTTACCATACCTATGTAAATAGGTCTAGGTTTACGTTGCTTCTTGTGCCTACTAAGTCATTTTCTAGTTGGTATGCGTTTATGTAATTGTCTTTCTCTACGATAAATAGTTTCGGGTGTTCCGTTCTTACAAGTTCTCTGTTGCACCGTTGTATTTTGTTTCTGGTGCTTAGAGCAAATGTTTTTTCACTAGAATTTAATGCGTAAATTATTTCGTGATCGTAGTCACTAGAATATTTCGTTGCTATGCCTTTAAGTAGTACATCGAATTCGTTTTTGAAGCATTCTTCTCCTGGTAAAATATCCCAGAAGGTATAGCCTGCTTCCATGTCTATACATGTTTTGTCAGAGAACTTGCATACGGTCCCTGTGTTTAGTTTTAATTTATCGTTATCTAAGTTTACTTTAGCTCTACTTTGTATTAGTGTTATTTTGATAAAGCCATGAACAAATACCTTATTCCATGATCCGAAGCTATAAGCGTAGGCTGCTCCATAGTAGGAGTTTCCTTCTGCGCTACCCGCGAAATCGATACTTTTTGAAGTAGTTGCGTTTATTTTTAGATTAACAATTTTATGAATATTGTCATATACGAAAGTTCCCGTTTCATGGATAAATTTACATTGTTCATGACTTATTTCGTAAATGTATTCCTGTTCTCCAGTTGGTGTGGGTATTAAGTGCCCGAATATTCCACATGTGGAGACGGTTCTATGTATTTCTATTTTACATTGTAGTACGGAAATTTCGCGGAATTCCGCGGTTTGTATTAATTATATATATACATTTGATTTATTTACGGGAGTGTTGTGAAAGTCGCATTCTCCCGTGTCTACTAAGGAGTACGTCGTGATGTTTGGCGTTGTTGTCCCGCAGTCGTATCCAATGATGGCTGATGTTGTTTTGATAATTGTAATTATTATTAATAATTGTTGATACATATTGAAATGGTCATGAGTAAAGATACGTCTTGAGACGTAACAGTATATTGCAAGAATTTCCAAAACTAAAATTAACAGGGTTATCTGTTTTAGCTGGTTTTTCAGCAATGTAGCCGCTTTTATACCAAGCGTACTTAAAAATATTTGTATATCTTCGTGAAGAAAGCTGGTTATGGACAAGAAACTGCATTTTTATGATGTTATTTCTTAAATGTAGATTCATTTCATAGTCCATCAAAATTACTTGATCTGATAAACGTCGAACGAAGTTTTTCCAGATACGAAATCCATAAACATCGAGTGGTTGGATGTTCCCTGTCGTTCCTGTGGGAATTTTTTTTATATTAACAATTTTGTTTGTCGGCATCGTTTCCCTTACAGCTTTATCGCAATGTCCACTCCAAGAGTCGAATAAAAGTACAGATTGAGGTCCAACATTTGGGTAGAAAACTTCTTTTAACCAAATTTTAAAATGATCTAAAATAAAAAAATGTCCAAATTTTTTTATGTCATTGCATTATAATAAACAAGAATATACTAACTTGTCGTTAATTTTCCAGATTTAGATGCTTCCACATGTACATTTTCTGGTCTAAATAATGAAGATTCCACTATGAGACCGAATTGACCACTTTTTTCTTTTAATACTATAAAAAGTGGTGATAAAAGTTTCCCGGTTGCTGATATAGTTGGCTGAATTGTATAACTGTGCGTTGTCGATGAAACCGACTGTACCAGACATTGCACCTGCTTTTCTCCTTCAACTGCTAATGTTCTTCCCGAGTGCATTTCTAATTGGAAACCACTCTGATCTGAATTATAAAAGTTTGCAATGCCGATTTCTGGTATACGAGGTCTGTCCGGAAAGTATCGGGCCTACGTTTATATCTTCGCGCCATCGTGTTCGAGCGACCTCTACCGGAAAGAAACGTCAACAGTAAAGCCTCATGAATCTATTGGTTACTTACTGACACCTGCCGGACGTATAGTTCATGCGCAGCGTGTCTTTGTTTACAGTGTCTTTTTCGCGTTCGTCGGATTATGATATTGTCAAAAATGACTGAAAAACAAGATGAACGAATTTGCATCAAATTTTGCTTTCAACTCGGAAAAACGAGTTCGGAAACTATTGAAATGATGCAAAAGGCCTTCGGAACCGAGTGTATGAGCAAAACACGAATAAAAGAGTGGTATAAACGGTTCAAGGATGGTCGCACTTCTGTCGATAGTGATTCTCGTTCCGACCGACCTTCGACGACAAAAACTGCAGATAATATTGAGCGGGTGCGACTTGCAATCGAACAAGATCGTCGTATGACTGTGCGAGAACTAGAAGAAGACCTTGGGATACCAAAAACTATCATTTCAGAAATTTTAACCGAAAATTTAGGAATGAAACGCGTGTGTGCGAAATTCATCCCAAAATTGCTCACAGCAGAGCAGAAGAACATTCGCTTAGAAATCGCTCTGGACAATCTGGAAATGGTCAATAATGATGATAATGTGCTTAGAAAAGTTATTACAGGTGATGAATCATGCGTTTATGGTTATGCTCCTGAAACAAAAAAACAATCTTCACAGTGGAAGCATTCTGAATCACCAAGACCAAAAAAAGCACGTCAAAGTCGGAGTAACGTTAAGTCAATGTTGATTGTTTTGTTCGATTGTGAAGGTGTTGTACATTACGAATATGCACCAACAGGTCAGACAATCGATAAAGACTACGATCAAATTTTGAAACGTTTGCGTGATGCAGTAAGAAGAAAACGGCCGCACTTTTGGGAAAGTGGTGACTGGCTTCTCCATCACGATAATGCGCCAGCGCATTTATGCAATCTTGTGCAGCAGTTTTTGAGCAAAGACAATATCGCATTGCTTCGACAACCTCCATACAGTCCCGACAATAGCCCCTTGTGACTTTTGGCTGTTTCCAAAACTAAAAGAACCACTCAAAGGACACCGATTCGATGACAAAACAGCACGAAAATATAAAGGTAGGGCCGATATTTTTCGGACAGACCTCGTATATGCGGAAATACTGAGAAAAGAAAGGAACTAGAAACAAAAGAAACGCTAAGCAATACGGAGATGGGATTCAGGTAGGAAAGAGGAACAATGGACGCAATATATATATATTAAAAACAATAATAGGGAAGGAAATAAGGGATAAAGGAGGAGAACTGTACGTATGCTTTGCCGACATGAAGGCCGCTTTTGACAAGATGAAGAAGAAGAAAATATGGGAAATCATGAAAGACAAAGGAATAAATGGGAAAATCTGGAAAAGAATAGAAGAAATATATAACAAAACAGGGAGTAAGGTAAAAGTTGGAAGAGAAATAATTGGGGAGTTTGAGACTAACAAAGACGTAAGGCAATGGCGCTCTTTGAACACCACGCTATTTAATCTTGCCTTCGTCGACCTGGAAGTCAAGATCAAACGGGTGCAAGAATGACGGGTCTCCCTCTTCCCTCTCTCTCCGTATATTTTACTTTTTTCTAGCCTTTCCTCTCTCTCCTCCCTCTTATCCTTTTTATCTTTTTCATTTCATTCCCTTTTATATAGTTCTCTCCATGCTCCTTTTTTTATTGAGCCATTTCATTCTTCTCTTATTTTGTTTTCATACCTCACTGCTCTTTCTAATGCTGTTTCTTTCATATCTTGTCTTCCTGTTTCCCATCGTATTAAGTAACTTGACTTGTTTCTATCTAATCCCAATACTCACTTTATGTATTTTAGTTGTAATCTGTTTATTTCTTCATATCTCTTCCATCCCCAGATTGCTGCTCTATACGTAATCATGCTTTTCGCCAGTGCATCGAACAGGTTCATCCTTAACTCCAAATTTTCTCTAAATAGCTTTTCTCCTAGCCTCCATAGCCTTCCGTGTCCCATATTTATTTTCCCTTCTACCTTCTTTATCTGCTTTTTATTTCCGTTATTTCTGCTTATCACATATACCAAGTAGTTGTACTCTTTAACTATCTCTATCTTCCCACCTTTCCCTTCGAATTCATTATCGTTCCCCCTTCCTCCTCCTCTCCGGTATTTCATCATCTCTGATTTTCCTTCAGTTAGCTCTAATCCCCTTTCTTCCAGGTATCTATTTAATTTTTTTAGCATCGCTTTCATTCCACTTTCACTCTTTACCATCATCACTATATCATCTGCCTATGTCCATATTTTCTTCCTTCCTATCACTACCCGTTATTCTTGCATCTGTTTGATCTTCACTTCCAGGTCGGCGAAGGCAAGATTAAATAGCGTGGTGCTCAAAGGGCACCCTTGCCTTACGCCTTTGTAAGTCTCAAACTCCCCATTTATTTGTCCTCCAACTTTTATCTTACTCCCTCTTTTCTTATATATTTCTTCTATTCTTTTCCTAATTTTTCTATTTATCCCTTTCTCTTTCATTGTTTCCTATATTTTCTTCTTCTTTATCTTGTCGAAAGCGGCCTTCATATCGGCAAAGAATACAAACAGTTTTCTTCCTTTTTTCTTTATTTTCTTCTCTATTATTGTTTTTAATATATATATTGCGTCCATTGTTCCTCTTTTCTTCCTGAATCCCATCTGCATATCGCTTAGCATTTCTTTAATTTCTACTTCTCTTTCCAGCTTTTTCCTCAGTATTTCCGCATATATTTTATATCCCGAATCCATCAGCGTTATTCCTCTATAGTTTTCTACTTCTTCTTTCCTCCCTTTCTTATATATTGGTACTATTATTTCCTTCCTCCATTCTTCCGGATATCCTTCTCCGTTCGATATTCCGTTTAAGCATTTTATCATACCTTTTAACAAGCTTTCCGTGCCTTCCATCCACGCTTCATTTGCTATACCATCTTCTTCTATAGCCTTTTTCTTTTTCATTTCTTTTATTACCTCTTTTACTTCTCTTACTTTGATTTCTTCACCTTTCTCTCCTTCGCTGTCTTCGGTTTCTTTCGCTCTGCTTTCATCCTTATCTTCCTCTCCCAGTTGTCCCTTGAAGTGCTTTAATTAACCATTCTTCTTTTCCTATATTTTCATCTAAGCCAATTCTTTTCTACTTATTGCAATTCATTTTATCCCAGAATCTTCTTCTCGTCTTATCTTTTCTTATTTCTTCTGCCACTCTTTTCCTTTCAGCTTCTTTCGCTTTTCTTATTTCCTCTCTGTATTCTCTTTTTGGTTCTAGGTATTCCTCTCTGTCTTTTTCTCCTTTTCTTACATTATTTAACTCTGCCACTACCCTAGCCCTTTTTATCCTACATTCTTCTCTCCACCAGCTTTTTATGGATCCGTAGTTTTTCCTTATCTTCTTTTTTACGACTATGTTCCTCACTCTATTTTTTATCTCTTTCCATTTTTCTGTTCAATCTATTGCATCTATTCATCTCTGAAACCCTCTTATACCTTCTTCGCTCCAGTCGTCTATCATTGTTCTTCCTCTGCTTTTCTTTCTTCTGCTATTTTGTCTCCCAATTACACTTCTACTGGTAAGTGGTCTGACTTTACCCTCTCTTTTATTTAAACCCTTTTTATTGCCTCATCACCTTCCTCGTTACCTACTACATAATCTAACGTTGACATTCCTCTCGCTCCTATATATATTATTTCTCCCTCTTCATCTCCTTCTTTTCTCCCATTCATTATCACTAAACCCATTTCTCCTAGTCATTTTATCATTTCGTCTCCCTCTGCGATTAACGGTTTATCCTTGGCCTTTATTACTTCTGGGATTTCTTCTGTCTCCCACTCTCTCCCTCCATTTCCTGTTTTTGCGTTGAGGTCTCCTCCTATAATTACTGTTTTTCCTCTGTTCTCCTCTATCTCTTCGCTTAGGTATTCATAGTTTTTCTTTTTCTCGTATTACATATACACAGTTACTATCGCGTATTTCCTGCCTCCGATCTTTATTTCTCCTGCTATTACCTCACTTGTCCATTCTTTCTTCCATTCAACCTGACTCATCCCTTTTCTCTCTCTTACCGCCATTATTTCTTCCCCTACTTTTCAGCCCCTTCTTCCTTCCCTTCTTGAGTCTCTCCACTCTATGTTATACCCTTCCAGTTGCTTCTTCACCCTAGTTTTTACCCCGTTCCTCTTCACCCAAGTTTCCGTTAGCCGTATAATATCGAATTCCCTAACATATTCCCAGTCGTCTTCGTCCATGCTACTAATCCCCGCCACGTTCCAGAATAGTATCTTTACTGCCTCGCTTCCCTCTCTCTCTCTTTCCTCCTCTCTCTCTTTTTTTTCCTATTGTTTTCAAACCCCTTCCGCCCTTTTTTCAACCATATTTCCCTCTTTCTCGCTCCACCACCATTCTTCTTCCTCTGACTTCTCCCGTTATGCAACATCGTTACCTCTTTACGTTTACTTTTTATTTCTCTCGCTTTCCCTCTTACTTTCTCTCTTATCTTCTGCTGCTCCCACGTCCAGTCCTGATCTATGTAGATATTTTTCTGTCCCAGCTTCTTTTGCCTCTTCATAATCCCTTCTTTTTGTTACACGGTGACAGGGTAACCGGCTCGAGGGTTAAGGAAATTGGGGGGAAGAGTATGGGATTACAGCAAGGCAGGGTAACCAGCTCGAGAGATAAGGAAATTGGGATGTAGGAGTTACGGGTTACATCGTGGCAGGGTAACCAGCTCGAGTCTTAAGGAAATTGGAATGTAGGAGTTACGGGATACATCGTGGCAGGGTAACCAGCTCTAGGGTTGCTGAAATTGGAATGTAGGAGTTTGGGGTTAAAGCGTGGCAGCGTAACCAGCTCGATGGTTAAGGAAATTAAGGTTAAGAGAACGGGGTTAGAGCGTGGCAGGGTAACCAGCTCGAAAATTAATGAAATTCGGGTGTAGGAGATCGGAGTTAGAGCGTGGTAGGGTATCCAGCTCGAAGGTTAAGGAAATTAAGCTTAAGGATTTAGTGTTACAGCGTGGTAGGGTAATCAGCTCGAGGGTTAATGAAAGTGGGATGTAGGAGTTACGGGTCACAGCGTGGCAGTGTAACCAGCTCGAGTGTTAAGGAATTTGGGGTTAAAAGTTAGGGGTTAGAACGTGGCAGGTTAACCAGCTCGAAGGTTGATGAAACTGGGATGTGGTTGTTTGGGGTTAGAGCGTAGCAAGGTAACCAGCTCGAGGTTAAGGAATTTGGAGTTAAGAATCAGGGATTAGAGCGCCGCAGGATAACCAGCTCGAAGGTTGATAAAACTGGGATATGGTAGTTTGGGGTTACAGCGTGGTTGGGTAAACTACCTCGAAGGTTGATGAAATTGAGGTGTAGGAGTTCAGGATAAAGCGTGGCAGGGTCACCAGCTCGATGATTAAGGAAAATGGAAATAAGAGTTAGGGGTTAGAGCGTGGCAGGGTAACCAGCTCGAGGCTTAAGGAAATTGCGGTAAGGAGTTTGGGGTTAAAGCGTGGTAGCGTAACCAGCTCGATGGTTAAGGAAATTAAGGTTAAGAGAACGGGGTTAGAGCGTGGAAGGGTAACCAGCTCGAAAATTAATGAAATTCGGGTGTAGGAGATCGGAGTTAGAGCATGGTAGGGTATCCAGCTCGAAGGTTAAGGAAATTAAGCTTAAGGATTTAGTGTTACAGCGTGGTCGGGTAATCAGCTCGAGGGTTAATGAAACTGGGATGTAGGAGTTACGGGCTACAGCGTGGAAGTGTAACCAGCTCGAGTGTTAAGGAATTTGGGGTTAAAAGTTAGGGGTTAGAACGTGGCAGGTTAAACAGCTCGAAGGTTGATGAAACTGGGATGTGGTTGTTTAGGGTTAGAGCGTAGCAAGGTAACTACCTCGAAGGTTGATGAAATTGAGGTGTAGGAGTTCAGGGTAAAGCGTGGCAGGGTCACCAGCTCGATGATTAAGGAAAATGGAAATAAGAGTTAGGGGTTAGAACATGGCAGGTTAACCAGCTCGAGGGTTGATGAAATTGGGGTTTATGTATTCCGGGTTACAGCGTGGCAGGGTAACCAGCTCGAGGGCTAAAGAAAATGGGATGTGGGTGTTAGGGATTGGAGCGTATCAGGGTAGCCAGCGTGAGGGTTAATTAAATAGGGGTTAAGAGTTTGGAGATACAGCGTAGCAGGGTAAAAAACTCGAGGGTTAAGTAAATCGGGGTTAAGAGTTTGGGGTTACAGCGTGGCAGTGTAAACAGCTAGAAGGTTCAGGAATTTGAGGTTAAGAGCTCGGTGTTAGAGCGTAGCAGGGCAACCAGCTCGAGGGTTGGTGAAATTGGGGTTTATGAATTCCGGGTTATAGCGTGGCAGGGAAACCAGCTCGAGGGCTGATGAAACTAGGATTTGGGATTTAGGGATTAGTTTGTGACAGGGTAGCCAGCAGGAGGGTTCAGGAATTTGAGGTAAAGAGTACGGAGTTAGAGCGTTACCGGGTATCGTGCTAGAGGCTTACGGGAATCGGGATGTAGGACTTTGGGGTTAGAGCGTGGGAGGGCAACCAGCTCGATGACTAATAAAACTGGGATGTGGTTGTATGGGGATACAACGTCGCAGGGTAACCAGCTCGATGCTTAAGGAAATTGCGGTTAAGAGTTAGGGGTTAGAACGTGGCAGGGTAACCAGCTTGAGGGTAGATGAAATTGGGGTTTATGAATTCTGGGTTACAGCGTGGCAGGGTAACCAGCTCGAGGGCTGATGAAAATGGGATGTGGGTGTTAGGGATTAGAGCGTGTCAGGGTAGCCAGCGTGAGGGTAAAAAAATAGGGTTTGAGAGTTTCGGGGTACAGCGTGGCAGTGCAAACAGCTCGAGGGTTCAGGAATTTGGGGTTCAGAGTTTAGGGTTACAGCGCAGCCGTGTAAACAGCTCGAGGGTTCAGGAATTTGAGGTGAAGAGTTTGGAGTTAGAGCGTGGCAGGGTATCGAGCTTGAGGTTTACGGGAATCGGGGTGTAGGAATTTGGAGTTAGAGCGTGGTAGGGCAACCAGCTCGAGGGCAGATGAAATTGGGGTTTATGAATTCTGGGTTACAGCGAGGCAGGGTAACCAGCTCGAGGGCTGAAGAAAATGGGATGTGGGTGTTAGAGATTAGTACATGACAGGGTAGCCAGCATGAGGGTTAAGGAAATTGGGGTTCAGAGTTTGGGGATACAGCGTGGCAGGGTAAGAATATCGAGGAATAAGGAAATCGGGGTTCAGATTTTGGGGTTACAGCGTGGCAGGGTAACCAGCTCGAGGGTTGATGAAATTGGGTTGTGGTAGTTTGGGATTCGAGCGTGGCAGGGTAACCAGCTCGTGGGTAGATGAAATTGAGGTTGATGAATTCCGGGTTACAGCGTGGCAGGTTAACCATCTCGAGGGCTGATGAAAATCTGATGTGGGTGTTAGGGATTTGAGCGTGTCAGGGTACCCAGCGTGAGGGTTAAGGAAATAGGGGTTAAGAGTTTGGGGATACAGCGTGGCAGGGTAACAAACTCGAAGGTTAAGGGAATCGGGGTTGAGAGTTTGGGGTTACAGCGTAGCAGTGTAAACAGCTTGAGGGATTAGGAATTTCGGGTTAAGAGTACGGAGATAGGAGGTGGCATGGTCACTAGCTCGAGGGTTGATGAAATTGGGGTTTATGAATTCCGGGTTACAGCGTGGCAGGGTAACCAGCTCTATGGCTGATGAAACTGGGATGTGGGAGTTAGGGGTTAGTACATGACAGGGTTGCCAGCGTGAGGGTTAAGGAAATTGGGATTCAGATTTTGGGGATACAGCGTGGCAAGATAACAAACTCGAGGATCAAGGAAATCGGGGTTCAGAGTTTGGGGTTACAGCGTGCCAGGGTAACCAGCTCGATGCTTAAGGAAATTGCGGTTAAGAGTTAGGGGTTAGAGCGTGGCAGGGTAACCAGATTGAGGGTTGACGAAATTGAGGTTTATGAATTCTGGGTTACAGCGTGGCAGGGTAACCAGCTCGAAGGCTGATGAAAATGGGATGTGTGTGTTAGGGATTAAAGCGTGTAAGGGTAGCCAGCGTGAGGGTTAAAAAAATAGGGGTTGAGAGTTTGGGGTTACAGCGTGGCAGTGTAGCCAGCTCGAGGGCTGATGAAACTGGGATGTTGGTGTTAGGGATTAGAGCGTGTCAGGGTAGCCAGCGTGAGGGTTAAGGAAATAAGGGTTAAGAGTTTGGGGATACAGCGTGGCAGGGTAACAAACTCGAAGGTTGGTGAAACTGGGTTGTGGTAGTTTGGGGTTACAACGTGGCAGGTCAACCAGCTTGAGGGTTGACGAAATTGGGGTTTATGAATTCTGGGTTACAGCGTGGCAGGGTAACCAGGTCGAGGGCTGATGAAACTGGGATGTGGGAGTTAGGTATTAGTACGTGACAGGGTAGCCAGCATGAGGGTTAAGGAAATTGGCGTTCAGAGTTTGGGGATACAGCGTGGCAGGGTAAGAATATCGAGGATTAAGGAAATCGGGGTTCAGAGTTTGGGGTTACAGCGTGGCAAGGTAAACAGCTCGAGGGTTGATGAAATTGCGTTGTGGTAGTTTGGGAATCGAGCGTGGCAGGGTAACCAGCTCGTGGGTAGATGAAATTGAGGTTGATGAATTCCGGGTTACAGCGTGGAAGGGTAACCAGCTCTAGGGCTGATGAAAGTGGGATGTTGGTGTTAGGGATTAGTGCCTGTCAGGGTAGCCAGCGTGAGGGTTAAGGAAATAAGGGTTAAGAGATTGGGGATACAGCGTGACAGGGTAACAAACTCGAAGATTGGTGAAACTGGGTTGTGGTAGTTTGGGGTTACAACGTGGCAGGTCAACCAGCTTGAGGGTTGACGAAATTGGGGTTTATGAATTCTGGGTTACAGCGTGGCAGGGTAACCAGGTCGAGGGCTGATGAAACTGGGATGTGGGAGTTAGTTATTAGTACGTGACAGGGTAGCCAGCATGAGGGTTAAGGAAATTGGCGTTCAGAGTTTGAGGATACAGCGTGGCAGGGTAAGAATATCGAGGATTAAGGAAATCGGGGTTCAGAGTTTGGGGTTACAGCGTGGCACGGTAACCAGCTCGAGGGTTGATGAAATTGCGTTGTGGTAGTTTGGGATTCGAGCGTGGCAGGGTAACCAGCTCGTGGGTAGATGAAATTGAGGTTCATGAATTCCGGGTTACAGCGTGGAAGGGTAACCAGCTCTAGGGCTGATGAAACTGGGATGTTGGTGTTAGGGATTAGAGCGTGTCAGGGTAGCCAACGTGAGGGTTAAGGAAATAAGGGTTAAGAGTTTGGGGATACAGCGTGGCAGGGTAACAAACTCGAGGGTTAAGGAAATCGGGGTTGAGAGTTTGGGGTTACAGCGTAGCAGTGTAAACAGCTCGAGGGTTCAGGAATTTCGGGTTAAGAGTACGGAGATAGGTGGAGGCATGGTAACTAGCTCGAGGGTTGATGAAATTGGGGTTTATGACTTCCGGGTTACAGCGTGGCAGGTTAACCATCTCGAGGGCTGATGAAAATCTGATGAAGGTGTTAGGGATTTGAGCGTGTCAGGGTACCCAGCGTGAGGGTTAAGGAAATAGGGGTTAAGAGTTTGGGGATACAGCGTGGCAGGGTAACAAACTCGAGGGTTAAGGAAATCGGGGTTGAGAGTTTGGGGTTACAGCGCAGCAGAGTAAACAGCTCGAGGGTTCAGGAATTTCGGGTTAAGAGTACGGAGTTAGAGCGTGGCAGGGTAACGAGCTCGAGGGTTGATGAAACTGGGATGTGGGAGTTAGGGATTAGGACATGACAGGGAAGCCAGCGTGAGGGTTAAGGAAATTGGGGTTCAGAGTTTGGGGATACAGCGTGGCAGGGTAACAAACTCGAAAGTTAAGGGAATCGGGGTTGAGAGTTTGGGGTTACAGCGTAGCAGTGTAAACAGCTTGAGGGTTTAGGAATTTCGGGTTAAGAGTACGGAGATAGGAGGTGGCATGGTAACTAGCTCGAGGGTTGATGAAATTGGGGTTTATGACTTCCGTGTTACAGCGTGGCAGGGTAACCAGCTCTATGGCTGATGAAACTGGGATGTGGGAGTTAGGGATTAGTACATGACAGGGTTGCCAGCGTGAGGGTTAAGGAAATTGGGATTCAGAGTTTGGGGTTACAGCGTGCCAGGGTAACCAGCTCGATGCTTAAGGAAATTGCGGTTAAGAGTTAGGGGTTAGAGCGTGGCAGGGTAACCAGCTTGAGGGTTGATGAAATTGAGGTTTATGAATTCTGGGTTACAGCGTGGCAGGGTAACCAGCTCGAAGGCTGATGAAAATGGGATGTGTGTGTTAGGGATTAGTACGCGACCGGGTAGTCAGCTCGAGGGTTCAGGAATTTGAGGCTAAGAGTTTGGAGTAGGAGCGTTGCATGGTATCGTGCTCAAGGGTTACGGGAATCGGGGTGTACTAATTTGGCGTTAGAGCGTCGTAGGGTAACCAGCTCGATGCTTAAGGAAATTGCAGTTAAGAGTTAGGGGTTAGAGCGTTGCAGGGTAACCAGCTCGAGGGTTGATGAAATTGCGTTGTGGTAGTTTGGGATTCGAGCGTGGCAGGGTAACCAGCTCGTGGGTAGATGAAATTGAGGTTGATGAATTCCGGGTTACAGCGTGGAAGGGTAACCAGCTCTAGGGCTGATGAAACTGGGATGTTGGTGTTAGGGATTTGAGCGTGTCAGGGTACCCAGCGTGAGGGTTAAGGAAATAGGGGTTAAGAGTTTGGGGATACAGCGTGGCAGGGTAACAAACTCGAGGGTTAAGGAAATCGGGGTTGAGAGTTTGGGGTTACAGCGCAGCAGAGTAAACAGCTCGAGGGTTCAGGAATTTCGGGTTAAGAGTACGGAGTTAGAGCGTGGCAGGGTAACGAGCTCGAGGGTTGATGAAACTGGGATGTGGGAGTTAGGGATTAGGACATGACAGGGAAGCCAGCGTGAGGGTTAAGGAAATTGGGGTTCAGAGTTTGGGGATACAGCGTGGCAGGGTAAGAATATCGAGGATTAAGGAAATCGGGGTTCAGAGTTTGGGGTTACAGCGTGGCAGGGTAACCAGCTCGAGGGTTGATGAAATTGGGTTGTGGTAGTTTGGGATTCGAGCGTGGCAGGGTAACCAGCTCGTGGGTAGATGAAATTGAGGTTGATGAATTCCGGGTTACAGCGTGGCAGGGTAACCATCTCGAGGGCTGATGAAAATCTGATGTGGGTGTTAGGGATTTGAGCGTGTCAGGGTACCCAGCGTGAGGGTTAAGGAAATAGGGGTTAAGAGTTTGGGGATACAGCGTGGCAGGGTAACCAGCTCGATGCTTAAGGAAATTGCGGTTAAGAGTTAGGGGTTAGAGCGTGGCAGGGTAACCAGCTTGAGGGTTGATGAAATTGAGGTTTATGAATTCTGGGTTACAGCGTGGCAGGGTAACCAGCTCGAAGGCTGATGAAAATGGGATGTGTGTGTTAGGGATTAGTACGTGACCGGGTAGTCAGCTCGAGGGTTCAGGAATTTGAGGTTAAGAGTTTGGAGTAGGAGCGTTGCATGGTATCGTGCTCAAGGGTTACGGGAATCGGGGTGTACTTATTTGGCGTTAGAGCGTCGTAGGGTAACCAGCTCGATGCTTAAGGAAATTGCAGTTAAGAGTTAGGGGTTAGAGCGTTGCAGGGTAACCAGCTCGAAGGTTGATGAAACTAGGTTGTGGTAGTTTGGGTTTCGAGCGTGGCCGGGTAAGCTGCTCGAAGGCTGATGAAAATGTGATGTGGGTGTTAGGGATTAGAGCGTGTCAGGGTAGCCAGCGTGAGGGTTGAGGAAAAAGGGGTTAAGAGTTTGGGGATACAGAGTGGCAGGGTAACAAACTCAAGGGTAGATGAAATTGAGATTGATGAATTCCGGGTTACAGCCTGGCAGGGTAACCAGCTCTAGGGCTGATGAAAATGGGATGTGGGTGTTAGCGATTAGTACATGACAGGGTAGCCAGCATGAGGGTTAAGGAAATTGGCGTTCAGAGTTTGGGGATACAGCGTGGCAGAGTAAACAGCTCGAGGGTCCAGGATTTTGAGGTTAAGAGTTAGGAGTTAGAGCGTGGCACGGTAACCACCTCGAGGGTTGATGAAATTGGGTTGTGGTAGTTTGGGATTCGAGCGTGGCAGGGTAACCATTTCGAGGGCTGATGAAAATTTGATGTGGGTGTTAGTGATTTCAGCGTGTCAGGGTAGCCAGGGTGAGGGTTAATGAAACAGGGGTTAAGAGTTTGGGGATACAGCGAGGCAGGGTAACGAGCTCTAGAGTTACAGGAATCGGGGAGTAGGAATTGGGGGTTAGGGAGTGGCAGGGTAACCAGCTCGAGGGTTGAAGAAAATGGGATGTGGGTGTTAGAGATTAGTACATGACAGGGTAGCTAGCGTGAGGGTTAAGGAAATTGGGGTTCAGAGTTTGGGGATACAGCGTGGCAGGGTAAGAATATCGAGGAATAAGGAAATCGGGGTTCAGACTTTGGGGTTACAGCGTGGCAGGGTAACCAGCTCGAGTGTTGATGATATTGGGTTGTGGTAGTTTGGGATTCGAGCGTGGCAGGGTAACCAGCTCGTGGGTAAATGAAATTGAGGTTGATGAATTCCGGGTTACAGCGTGGCAGGTTAACCATCTCGAGGGCTGATGAAAATCTGATGAAGGTGTTAGGGATTTGAGCGTGTCAGGGTACCCAGCGTGAGGGTTAAGGAAATAGGGGTTAAGAGTTTGGGGATACAGCGTGGCAGGGTAACAAACTCGAGGGTTAAGGAAATCGGGGTTGAGAGTTTGGGGTTCCAGCGTGGCAGGGCAACCATCTCGAGGGTTGATGAAATTGGGGTTTATAAATTCCGGGTTACAGCGTGGCAGGGTAACCAGCTCTAGGGCTGATGAACATGGGATGTGGGTGTTAGGGATTAGTACATGACAGGGTAGCCAGCATGAGGGTTAAGGAAATTGGCGTTCAGAGTTTGGGGATACAGAATGGCAGGGTAACAATATCGAGGATTAAGGAAATCGGGGTTCAGAGTTTGGGGTTCCAGCGTGGCGGTGTAAACAGCTCGAGGGTCCAGGATTTTGAGGTTAAGAGTTAGGAGTTAGAGCGTGGCTAGGTAACCAGATCGAAGGTTGATAAAACTGGATTGTGGTAGTTTGGGATTCGAGCGTGGCAGGATAACCAGCTCGAAGGCTGATGAAAATGGGATGTAGGAGTTAGCGATTAGTACATGACATGGTAGCCAGCGTGAGGATTATGGAAATCGGGGTTCGGAGTTTCGGGTTACAGCGTGGCAGTGTCAACAGCTCGAGGGTTCAGGAATTTGGGGTTAAGAGTTAGGAGTTAGAGCGTGGCAGGGCAACCAGCTCGAGGGGTGATGAAATTGGGGTTTAATCATTCCGGGTTACAGCGTGGCTGGGTAACCAGCTCTAGGGCTGATGAAACTGGGATGTAGGAGTTAGGGATTAGTTCGTGACAGGGTAGCGAGGAGGAGGGTTAAGGAAATTGGCGTTCAGAGTTTGGGGATACAGCGTGGCAGGGTAACAAACTCGAGGGTTAAGGAAATCGGGGTTGAGAGTTTGGGGTTACAGCGTAGCAGTGTAAACAGCTCGAGGGTTCAGGAATTTCGGGTTAAGAGTACGGAGATAGGTGGAGGCATGGTAACTAGCTCGAGCGTTGATGAAATTGGGGTTTATGACTTCCGGGTTACAGCGTGGCAGGGTAACCAGCTCTAGGGCTGATGAAACTGGGATGTAGGAGTTAGGGATTAGTTCGTGACAGGGTAGCGAGGAGGAGGTTTAAGGAAATTGGCGTTCAGAGTTTGGGGATACAGCGTGGCAGGGTAACAAACTCGAGGGTTAAGGAAATCGGGGTTGAGAGTTTGGGGTTACAGCGTAGCAGTGTAAACAGCTCGAGGGTTCAGGAATTTCGGGTTAAGAGTACGGAGATAGGTGGAGGCATGGTAACTAGCTCGAGGGTTGATGAAATTGGGGTTTATGACTTCCGGGTTACAGCGTGGCAGGGTAACCAGCTCTAGGGCTGATGAAACTGGGATGTTGGTGTTAGGGATTAGTACATGACAGGGTAGCCAGCATGAGGGTTAAGGAAATTGGCGTTCAGAGTTTGGGGATACAGCATGGCAGGGTAACAATATCGAGGATTAAGGAAATCGGGGTTCAGAGTTTGGAGTTCCAGCGTGGCAGGGCAACCATCTCGAGGGTTGATGAAATTGGGGTTTATAAATTCCGGGTTACAGCGTGGCAGGGTAACCAGCTCTAGGGCTGATGAACATGGGATGTGGGTGTTAGGGATTAGTACATGACAGGGTAGCCAGCATGAGGGTTAAGGAAATTGGCGTTCAGAGTTTGGGGTTACAACGTGGCAGGTCAACCAGCTTGAGGGTTGACGAAATTGGGGTTTATGAATTCTGGGTTACAGCGTGGCAGGGTAACCAGGTCGAGGGCTGATGAAACTGGGATGTGGGAGTTAGTTATTAGTACGTGACAGGGTAGCCAGCATGAGGGTTAAGGAAATTGGCGTTCAGAGTTTGGGGATACAGCGTGGCAGGGTAAGAATATCGAGGATTAAGGAAATCGGGGTTCAGAGTTTGGGGTTACAGCGTGGCACGGTAACCAGCTCGAGGGTTGATGAAATTGCGTTGTGGTAGTTTGGGATTCGAGCGTGGCAGGGTAACCAGCTCGTGGGTAGATGAAATTGAGGTTGATGAATTCCGGGTTACAGCGTGGAAGGGTAACCAGCTCTAGGGCTGATGAAACTGGGATGTTGGTGTTAGGGATTAGAGCGTGTCAGGGTAGCCAACGTGAGGGTTAAGGAAATAAGGGTTAAGAGTTTGGGGATACAGCGTGGCAGGGTAACAAACTCGAGGGTTAAGGAAATCGGGGTTGAGAGTTTGGGGTTACAGCGTAGCAGTGTAAACAGCTCGAGGGTTGAGGAATTTCGGGTTAAGAGTACGGAGATAGGTGGAGGCATGGTAACTAGCTCGAGGGTTGATGAAATTGGGGTTTATGACTTCCGGGTTACAGCGTAGCAGGGTAACCAGCTCTAGGGCTGATGAAACTGGGATGTTGGTGTTAGGGATTAGAGCGTGTCAGGGTAGCCAGCGTGAGGGTTAAGGAAATTGGCGTTCAGAGTTTGGGGATACAGCATGGCAGGGTAACAATATCGAGGATTAAGGAAATCGGGGTTCAGAGTTTGGGGTTCCAGCGTGGCAGTGTAAACAGCTCGAGGGTCCAGGATTTCGAGGTTAAGAGTTAGGAGTTGGAGCTTGGCAGGGCAACCATCTCAAGGGTTGATGAAATTGGGGTTTATAAATTCCGGGTTACAGCGTGGCAGGTTAACCATCTCGAGGGCTGATGAAAATCTGATGAAGGTGTTAGGGATTTGAGCGTGTCAGGGTACCCAGCGTGAGGGTTAAGGAAATAGGGGTTAAGAGTTAGGAGTTAGAGCGTGGCAGGGCAACCAGCTCGAGGGGTGATGAAATTGGGGTTTAATCATTCCGGGTTACAGCGTGGCTGGGTAACCAGCTCTAGGGCTGATGAAACTGGGATGTGGGAGTTAGGTATTAGTACGTGACAGGGTAGCCAGCATGAGGGTTAAGGAAATTGGCGTTCAGAGTTTGGGGATACAGCGTGGCAGGGTAAGAATATCGAGGATTAAGGAAATCGGGGTTCAGAGTTTGGGGTTACAGTGTGGCACGGTAAACAGCTCGAGGGTTGATGAAATTGCGTTGTGGTAGTTTGGGAATCGAGCGTGGCAGGGTAACCAGCTCGTGGGTAGATGAAATTGAGGTTGATGAATTCCGGGTTACAGCGTGGAAGGGTAACCAGCTCTAGGGCTGATGAAACTGGGATGTTGGTGTTAGGGATTAGTGCCTGTCAGGGTAGCCAGCGTGAGGGTTAAGGAAATAAGGGTTAAGAGTTTGGGGATACAGCGTGACAGGGTAACAAACTCGAAGATTGGTGAGACTGGGTTGTGGTAGTTTGGGGTTACAACGTGGCAGGTCAACCAGCTTGAGGGTTGACGAAATTGGGGTTTATGAATTCTGGGTTACACCGTGGCAGGGTAACCAGGTCGAGGGCTGATGAAACTGGGATGTGGGAGTTAGGTATTAGTACGTGACAGGGTAGCCAGCATGAGGGTTAAGGAAATTGGCGTTCAGAGTTTGGGGTTACAACGTGGCAGGTCAACCAGCTTGAGGGTTGACGAAATTGGGGTTTATGAATTCTGGGTTACAGCGTGGCAGGGTAACCAGGTCGAGGGCTGATGAAACTGGGATGTGGGAGTTAGTTATTAGTACGTGACAGGGTAGCCAGCATGAGGGTTAAGGAAATTGGCGTTCAGAGTTTGGGGATACAGCGTGGCAGGGTAAGAATATCGAGGATTAAGGAAATCGGGGTTCAGAGTTTGGGGTTACAGCGTGGCACGGTAACCAGCTCGAGGGTTGATGAAATTGCGTTGTGGTAGTTTGGGATTCGAGCGTGGCAGGGTAACCAGCTCGTGGGTAGATGAAATTGAGGTTGATGAATTCCGGGTTACAGCGTGGAAGGGTAACCAGCTCTAGGGCTGATGAAACTGGGATGTTGGTGTTAGGGATTAGAGCGTGTCAGGGTAGCCAACGTGAGGGTTAAGGAAATAAGGGTTAAGAGTTTGGGGATACAGCGTGGCAGGGTAACAAACTCGAGGGTTAAGGAAATCGGGGTTGAGAGTTTGGGGTTACAGCGTAGCAGTGTAAACAGCTCGAGGGTTCAGGAATTTCGGGTTAAGAGTACGGAGATAGGTGGAGGCATGGTAACTAGCTCGAGGGTTGATGAAATTGGGGTTTATGACTTCCGGGTTACAGCGTAGCAGGGTAACCACCTCTAGGGCTGATGAAACTGGGATGTTGGTGTTAGGGATTAGAGCGTGTCAGGGTAGCCAGCGTGAGGGTTAAGGAAATTGGCGTTCAGAGTTTGGGGATACAGCATGGCAGGGTAACAATATCGAGGATTAAGGAAATCGGGGTTCAGAGTTTGGGGTTCCAGCGTGGCAGTGTAAACAGCTCGAGGGTCCAGGATTTCGAGGTTAAGAGTTAGGAGTTAGAGCGTGGCAGGGCAACCATCTCAAGGGTTGATGAAATTGGGGTTTATAAATTCCGGGTTACAGCGTGGCAGTGTAGCCAGCTCGAGGGCTGATGAAACTGGGATGTTGGTGTTAGGGATTAGAGCGTGTCAGGGTAGCCAGCGTGAGGGTTAAGGAAATAAGGGTTAAGAGTTTGGGGATACAGCGTGGCAGGGTAACAAACTCGAAGGTTGGTGAAACTGGGTTGTGGTAGTTTGGGGTTACAACGTGGCAGGTCAACCAGCTTGAGGGTTGACGAAATTGGGGTTTATGAATTCTGGGTTACAGCGTGGCAGGGTAACCAGGTCGAGGGCTGATGAAACTGGGATGTGGGAGTTAGGTATTAGTACGTGACAGGGTAGCCAGCATGAGGGTTAAGGAAATTGGCGTTCAGAGTTTGGGGATACAGCGTGGCAGGGTAAGAATATCGAGGATTAAGGAAATCGGGGTTCAGAGTTTGGGGTTACAGCGTAGCAGTGTAAACAGCTCGAGGGTTCAGGAATTTCGGGTTAAGAGTACGGAGATAGGTGGAGGCATGGTAACTAGCTCGAGGGTTGATGAAATTGGGGTTTATGACTTCCGGGTTACAGCGTAGCAGGGTAACCACCTCTAGGGCTGATGAAACTGGGATGTTGGTGTTAGGGATTAGAGCGTGTCAGGGTAGCCAGCGTGAGGGTTAAGGAAATTGGCGTTCAGAGTTTGGGGATACAGCATGGCAGGGTAACAATATCGAGGATTAAGGAAATCGGGGTTCAGAGTTTGGGGTTCCAGCGTGGCAGAGTAAACAGCTCGATGCTTAAGGAAATTGCAGTTAAGAGTTAGGGGTTAGAGCGTGGCACGGTAACCACCTCGAGGGTTAATGAAATTGGGTTGTGGTAGTTTGGGATTCGAGCGTGGCAGGGTAACCATTTCGAGGGCTGATGAAAATTTGATGTGGGTGTTAGTGATTTCAGCGTGTCAGGGTAGCCAGGGTGAGGGTTAATGAAACAGGGGTTAAGAGTTTGGGGATACAGCGAGGCAGGGTAACGAGCTCTAGAGTTACAGGAATCGGGGAGTAGGAATTGGGGGTTAGGGAGTGGCAGGGTAACCAGCTCGAGGGTTGAAGAAAATGGGATGTGGGTGTTAGAGATTAGTACATGACAGGGTAGCTAGCGTGAGGGTTAAGGAAATTGGGGTTCAGAGTTTGGGGATACAGCGTGGCAGGGTAAGAATATCGAGGAATAAGGAAATCGGGGTTCAGACTTTGGGGTTACAGCGTGGCAGGGTAACCAGCTCGAGTGTTGATGATATTGGGTTGTGGTAGTTTGGGATTCGAGCGTGGCAGGGTAACCAGCTCGTGGGTAAATGAAATTGAGGTTGATGAATTCCGGGTTACAGCGTGGCAGGTTAAACATCTCGAGGGCTGATGAAAATCTGATGAAGGTGTTAGGGATTTGAGCGTGTCAGGGTACCCAGCGTGAGGGTTAAGGAAATAGGGGTTAAGAGTTTGGGGATACAGCGTGGCAGGGTAACAAACTCGAGGGTTAAGGAAATCGGGGTTGAGAGTTTGGGGTTCCAGCGTGGCAGGGCAACCATCTCGAGGGTTGATGAAATTGGGGTTTATAAATTCCGGGTTACAGCGTGGCAGGGTAACCAGCTCTAGGGCTGATGAACATGGGATGTGGGTGTTAGGGATTAGTACATGACAGGGTAGCCAGCATGAGGGTTAAGGAAATTGGCGTTCAGAGTTTGGGGATACAGAATGGCAGGGTAACAATATCGAGGATTAAGGAAATCGGGGTTCAGAGTTTGGGGTTCCAGCGTGGCGGTGTAAACAGCTCGAGGGTCCAGGATTTTGAGGTTAAGAGTTAGGAGTTAGAGCGTGGCTAGGTAACCAGATCGAAGGTTGATAAAACTGGATTGTGGTAGTTTGGGATTCGAGCGTGGCAGGATAACCAGCTCGAAGGCTGATGAAAATGGGATGTAGGAGTTAGCGATTAGTACATGACATGGTAGCCAGCGTGAGGATTATGGAAATCGGGGTTCGGAGTTTCGGGTTACAGCGTGGCAGTGTCAACAGCTCGAGGGTTCAGGAATTTGGGGTTAAGAGTTAGGAGTTAGAGCGTGGCAGGGCAACCAGCTCGAGGGGTGATGAAATTGGGGTTTAATCATTCCGGGTTACAGCGTGGCTGGGTAACCAGCTCTAGGGCTGATGAAACTGGGATGTAGGAGTTAGGGATTAGTTCGTGACAGGGTAGCGAGGAGGAGGGTTAAGGAAATTGGCGTTCAGAGTTTGGGGATACAGCGTGGCAGGGTAACAAACTCGAGGGTTAAGGAAATCGGGGTTGAGAGTTTGGGGTTACAGCGTAGCAGTGTAAACAGCTCGAGGGTTCAGGAATTTCGGGTTAAGAGTACGGAGATAGGTGGAGGCATGGTAACTAGCTCGAGGGTTGATGAAATTGGGGTTTATGACTTCCGGGTTACAGCGTGGCAGGGTAACCAGCTCTAGGGCTGATGAAACTGGGATGTAGGAGTTAGGGATTAGTTCGTGACAGGGTAGCGAGGAGGAGGGTTAAGGAAATTGGCGTTCAGAGTTTGGGGATACAGCGTGGCAGGGTAACAAACTCGAGGGTTAAGGAAATCGGGGTTGAGAGTTTGGGGTTACAGCGTAGCAGTGTAAACAGCTCGAGGGTTCAGGAATTTCGGGTTAAGAGTACGGAGATAGGTGGAGGCATGGTAACTAGCTCGAGGGTTGATGAAATTGGGGTTTATGACTTCCGGGTTACAGCGTGGCAGGGTAACCAGCTCTAGGGCTGATGAAACTGGGATGTTGGTGTTAGGGATTAGTACATGACAGGGTAGCCAGCATGAGGGTTAAGGAAATTGGCGTTCAGAGTTTGGGGATACAGCATGGCAGGGTAACAATATCGAGGATTAAGGAAATCGGGGTTCAGAGTTTGGGGTTCCAGCGTGGCAGGGCAACCATCTCGAGGGTTGATGAAATTGGGGTTTATAAATTCCGGGTTACAGCGTGGCAGGGTAACCAGCTCTAGGGCTGATGAACATGGGATGTGGGTGTTAGGGATTAGTACATGACAGGGTAGCCAGCATGAGGGTTAAGGAAATTGGCGTTCAGAGTTTGGGGATACAGAATGGCAGGGTAACAATATCGAGGATTAAGGAAATCGGGGTTCAGAGTTTGGGGTTCCAGCGTGGCGGTGTAAACAGCTCGAGGGTCCAGGATTTTGAGGTTAAGAGTTAGGAGTTAGAGCGTGGCTAGGTAACCAGATCGAAGGTTGATAAAACTGGATTGTGGTAGTTTGGGATTCGAGCGTGGCAGGATAACCAGCTCGAAGGCTGATGAAAATGGGATGTAGGAGTTAGCGATTAGTACATGACATGGTAGCCAGCGTGAGGATTATGGAAATCGGGGTTCGGAGTTTCGGGTTACAGCGTGGCAGTGTCAACAGCTCGAGGGTTCAGGAATTTGGGGTTAAGAGTTAGGAGTTAGAGCGTGGCAGGGCAACCAGCTCGAGGGGTGATGAAATTGGGGTTTAATCATTCCGGGTTACAGCGTGGCTGGGTAACCAGCTCTAGGGCTGATGAAACTGGGATGTAGGAGTTAGGGATTAGTTCGTGACAGGGTAGCGAGGAGGAGGGTTAAGGAAATTGGCGTTCAGAGTTTGGGGATACAGCGTGGCAGGGTAACAAACTCGAGGGTTAAGGAAATCGGGGTTGAGAGTTTGGGGTTCCAGCGTGGCAGGGCAACCATCTCGAGGGTTGATGAAATTGGGGTTTATAAATTCCGGGTTACAGCGTGGCAGGGTAACCAGCTCTAGGGCTGATGAACATGGGATGTGGGTGTTAGGGATTAGTACATGACAGGGTAGCCAGCATGAGGGTTAAGGAAATTGGCGTTCAGAGTTTGGGGTTACAACGTGGCAGGTCAACCAGCTTGAGGGTTGACGAAATTGGGGTTTATGAATTCTGGGTTACAGCGTGGCAGGGTAACCAGGTCGAGGGCTGATGAAACTGGGATGTGGGAGTTAGTTATTCGTACGTGACAGGGTAGCCAGCATGAGGGTTAAGGAAATTGGCGTTCAGAGTTTGGGGATACAGCGTGGCAGGGTAAGAATATCGAGGATTAAGGAAATCGGGGTTCAGAGTTTGGGGTTACAGCGTGGCACGGTAACCAGCTCGAGGGTTGATGAAATTGCGTTGTGGTAGTTTGGGATTCGAGCGTGGCAGGGTAACCAGCTCGTGGGTAGATGAAATTGAGGTTGATGAATTCCGGGTTACAGCGTGGAAGGGTAACCAGCTCTAGGGCTGATGAAACTGGGATGTTGGTGTTAGGGATTAGAGCGTGTCAGGGTAGCCAACGTGAGGGTTAAGGAAATAAGGGTTAAGAGTTTGGGGATACAGCGTGGCAGGGTAACAAACTCGAGGGTTAAGGAAATCGGGGTTGAGAGTTTGGGGTTACAGCGTAGCAGTGTAAACAGCTCGAGGGTTCAGGAATTTCGGGTTAAGAGTACGGAGATAGGTGGAGGCATGGTAACTAGCTCGAGGGTTGATGAAATTGGGGTTTATGACTTCCGGGTTACAGCGTAGCAGGGTAACCAGCTCTAGGGCTGATGAAACTGGGATGTTGGTGTTAGGGATTAGAGCGTGTCAGGGTAGCCAGCGTGAGGGTTAAGGAAATTGGCGTTCAGAGTTTGGGGATACAGCATGGCAGGGTAACAATATCGAGGATTAAGGAAATCGGGGTTCAGAGTTTGGGGTTCCAGCGTGGCAGTGTAAACAGCTCGAGGGTCCAGGATTTCGAGGTTAAGAGTTAGGAGTTGGAGCTTGGCAGGGCAACCATCTCAAGGGTTGATGAAATTGGGGTTTATAAATTCCGGGTTACAGCGTGGCAGGGTAACCAGCTCTAGGGCTGATGAACATGGGATGTGGGTTTTAGGGATTAGTACATGACAGGGTAGCCAGCATGAGGGTAAAGGAAATTGGCGTTCAGAGTTTGGGGATACAGCATGGCAGGGTAACAATATCGAGGATTAAGGAAATCGGGGTTCAGAGTTTGGGGTTCCAGCGTGGCGGTGTAAACAGCTCGAGGGTCCAGGATTTTGAGGTTAAGAGTTAGGAGTTAGAGCGTGGCTAGGTAACCAGATCGAAGGTTGATAAAACTGGATTGTGGTAGTTTGGGATTCGAGCGTGGCAGGATAACCAGCTCGAAGGCTGATGAAAATGGGATGTAGGAGTTAGCGATTAGTACATGACATGGTAGCCAGCGTGAGGATTATGGAAATCGGGGTTCGGAGTTTCGGGTTACAGCGTGGCAGTGTCAACAGCTCGAGGGTTCAGGAATTTGGGGTTAAGAGTTAGGAGTTAGAGCGTGGCAGGGCAACCAGCTCGAGGGGTGATGAAATTGGGGTTTAATCATTCCGGGTTACAGCGTGGCTGGGTAACCAGCTCTAGGGCTGATGAAACTGGGATGTAGGAGTTAGGGATTAGTTCGTGACAGGGTAGCGAGGAGGAGGGTTAAGGAAATTGGCGTTCAGAGTTTGGGGATACAGCGTGGCAGGGTAACAAACTCGAGGGTTAAGGAAATCGGGGTTGAGAGTTTGGGGTTACAGCGTAGCAGTGTAAACAGCTCGAGGGTTCAGGAATTTCGGGTTAAGAGTACGGAGATAGGTGGAGACATGGTAACTAGCTCGAGGGTTGACGAAATTGGGGTTTATGACTTCCGGGTTACAGCGTGGCAGGGTAACCAGCTCTAGGGCTGATGAAACTGGGATGTTGGTGTTAGGGATTAGTACATGACAGGGTAGCCAGCATGAGGGTTAAGGAAATTGGCGTTCAGAGTTTGGGGATACAGCATGGCAGGGTAACAATATCGAGGATTAAGGAAATCGGGGTTCAGAATTTGGGGTTCCAGCGTGGCAGGGCAACCATCTCGAGGGTTGATGAAATTGGGGTTTATAAATTCCGGGTTACAGCGTGGCAGGGTAACCAGCTCTAGGGCTGATGAACATGGGATGTGGGTGTTAGGGATTAGTACATGACAGGGTAGCCAGCATGAGGGTTAAGGAAATTGGCGTTCAGAGTTTGGGGTTACAACGTGGCAGGTCAACCAGCTTGAGGGTTGACGAAATTGGGGTTTATGAATTCTGGGTTACAGCGTGGCAGGGTAACCAGGTCGAGGGCTGATGAAACTGGGATGTGGGAGTTAGTTATTAGTACGTGACAGGGTAGCCAGCATGAGGGTTAAGGAAATTGGCGTTCAGAGTTTGGGGATACAGCGTGGCAGGGTAAGAATATCGAGGATTAAGGAAATCGGGATTCAGAGTTTGGGGTTACAGCGTGGCACGGTAACCAGCTCGAGGGTTGATGAAATTGCGTTGTGGTAGTTTGGGATTCGAGCGTGGCAGGGTAACCAGCTCGTGGGTAGATGAAATTGAGGTTGATGAATTCCGGGTTACAGCGTGGAAGGGTAACCAGCTCTAGGGCTGATGAAACTGGGATGTTGGTGTTAGGGATTAGAGCGTGTCAGGGTAGCCAACGTGAGGGTTAAGGAAATAAGGGTTAAGAGTTTGGGGATACAGCGTGGCAGGGTAACAAACTCGAGGGTTAAGGAAATCGGGGTTGAGAGTTTGGGGTTACAGCGTAGCAGTGTAAACAGCTCGAGGGTTCAGGAATTTCGGGTTAAGAGTACGGAGATAGGTGGAGGCATGGTAACTAGCTCGAGGGTTGATGAAATTGGGGTTTATGACTTCCGGGTTACAGCGTAGCAGGGTAACCAGCTCTAGGGCTGATGAAACTGGGATGTTGGTGTTAGGGATTAGAGCGTGTCAGGGTAGCCAGCGTGAGGGTTAAGGAAATTGGCGTTCAGAGTTTGGGGATACAGCATGGCAGGGTAACAATATCGAGGATTAAGGAAATCGGGGTTCAGAGTTTGGGGTTCCAGCGTGGCGGTGTAAACAGCTCGAGGGTCCAGGATTTTGAGGTTAAGAGTTAGGAGTTAGAGCGTGGCTAGGTAACCAGATCGAAGGTTGATAAAACTGGATTGTGGTAGTTTGGGATTCGAGCGTGGCAGGATAACCAGCTCGAAGGCTGATGAAAATGGGATGTAGGAGTTAGCGATTAGTACATGACATGGTAGCCAGCGTGAGGATTATGGAAATCGGGGTTCGGAGTTTCGGGTTACAGCGTGGCAGTGTCAACAGCTCGAGGGTTCAGGAATTTGGGGTTAAGAGTTAGGAGTTAGAGCGTGGCAGGGCAACCAGCTCGAGGGGTGATGAAATTGGGGTTTAATCATTCCGGGTTACAGCGTGGCTGGGTAACCAGCTCTAGGGCTGATGAAACTGGGATGTAGGAGTTAGGGATTAGTTCGTGACAGGGTAGTGAGGAGGAGGGTTAAGGAAATTGGCGTTCAGAGTTTGGGGATACAGCGTGGCAGGGTAACAAACTCGAGGGTTAAGGAAATCGGGGTTGAGAGTTTGGGGTTACAGCGTAGCAGTGTAAACAGCTCGAGGGTTCAGGAATTTCGGGTTAAGAGTACGGAGATAGGTGGAGGCATGGTAACTAGCTCGAGGGTTGATGAAATTGGGGTTTATGACTTCCGGGTTACAGCGTGGCAAGGTAACCAGCTCTAGGGCTGATGAAACTGGGATGTAGGAGTTAGGGATTAGTTCGTGACAGGGTAGCGAGGAGGAGGGTTAAGGAAATTGGCGTTCAGAGTTTGGGGATACAGCGTGGCAGGGTAAGAATATCGAGGATTAAGGAAATCGGGGTTCAGAGTTTGGGGTTACAGCGTGGCAGGGTAAGAATATCGAGGATTAAGGAAATCGGGGTTCAGAGTTTGGGGTTACAGCGTGGCACGGTAACCAGCTCGAGGGTTGATGAAATTGCGTTGTGGTAGTTTGGGATTCGAGCGTGGCAGGGTAACCATCTCGTGGGTAGATGAAATTGAGGTTGATGAATTCCGGGTTACAGCGTGGAAGGGTAACCAGCTCTAGGGCTGATGAAACTGGGATGTTGGTGTTAGGGATTAGAGCGTGTCAGGGTAGCCAACGTGAGGGTTAAGGAAATAAGGGTTAAGAGTTTGGGGATACAGCGTGGCAGGGTAACAAACTCGAGGGTTAAGGAAATCGGGGTTGAGAGTTTGGGGTTACAGCGTAGCAGTGTAAACAGCTCGAGGGTTCAGGAATTTCGGGTTAAGAGTACGGAGATAGGTGGAGGCATGGTAACTAGCTCGAGGGTTGATGAAATTGGGGTTTATGACTTCCGGGTTACAGCGTAGCAGGGTAACCAGCTCTAGGGCTGATGAAACTGGGATGTTGGTGTTAGGGATTAGAGCGTGTCAGGGTAGCCAGCGTGAGGGTTAAGGAAATTGGCGTTCAGAGTTTGGGGATACAGCATGGCAGGGTAACAATATCGAGGATTAAGGAAATCGGGGTTCAGAGTTTGGGGTTCCAGCGTGGCAGTGTAAACAGCTCGAGGGTCCAGGATTTCGAGGTTAAGAGTTAGGAGTTGGAGCTTGGCAGGGCAACCATCTCAAGGGTTGATGAAATTGGGGTTTATAAATTCCGGGTTACAGCGTGGCAGGGTAACCAGCTCTAGGGCAGATGAACATGGGATGTGGGTTTTAGGGATTAGTACATGACAGGGTAGCCAGCATGAGGGTAAAGGAAATTGGCGTTCAGAGTTTGGGGATACAGCATGGCAGGGTAACAATATCGAGGATTAAGGAAATCGGGGTTCAGAGTTTGGGGTTCCAGCGTGGCGGTGTAAACAGCTCGAGGGTCCAGGATTTTGAGGTTAAGAGTTAGGAGTTAGAGCGTGGCTAGGTAACCAGATCGAAGGTTGATAAAACTGGATTGTGGTAGTTTGGGATTCGAGCGTGGCAGGATAACCAGCTCGAAGGCTGATGAAAATGGGATGTAGGAGTTAGCGATTAGTACATGACATGGTAGCCAGCGTGAGGATTATGGAAATCGGGGTTCGGAGTTTCGGGTTACAGCGTGGCAGTGTCAACAGCTCGAGGGTTCAGGAATTTGGGGTTAAGAGTTAGGAGTTAGAGCGTGGCAGGGCAACCAGCTCGAGGGGTGATGAAATTGGGGTTTAATCATTCCGGGTTACAGCGTGGCTGGGTAACCAGCTCTAGGGCTGATGAAACTGGGATGTAGGAGTTAGGGATTAGTTCGTGACAGGGTAGCGAGGAGGAGGGTTAAGGAAATTGGCGTTCAGAGTTTGGGGATACAGCGTGGCAGGGTAACAAACTCGAGGGTTAAGGAAATCGGGGTTGAGAGTTTGGGGTTACAGCGTGGCAGGGCAACCATCTCGAGGGTTGATGAAATTGGGGTTTATAAATTCCGGGTTACAGCGTGGCAGGGTAACCAGCTCTAGGGCTGATGAACATGGGATGTGGGTGTTAGGGATTAGTACATGACAGGGTAGCCAGCATGAGGGTTAAGGAAATTGGCGTTCAGAGTTTGGGGTTACAACGTGGCAGGTCAACCAGCTTGAGGGTTGACGAAATTGGGGTTTATGAATTCTGGGTTACAGCGTGGCAGGGTAACCAGGTCGAGGGCTGATGAAACTGGGATGTGGGAGTTAGTTATTAGTACGTGACAGGGTAGCCAGCTTGAGGGTTAAGGAAATTGGCGTTCAGAGTTTGGGGATACAGCGTGGCAGGGTAAGAATATCGAGGATTAAGGAAATCGGGATTCAGAGTTTGGGGTTACAGCGTGGCACGGTAACCAGCTCGAGGGTTGATGAAATTGCGTTGTGGTAGTTTGGGATTCGAGCGTGGCAGGGTAACCAGCTCGTGGGTAGATGAAATTGAGGTTGATGAATTCCGGGTTACAGCGTGGAAGGGTAACCAGCTCTAGGGCTGATGAAACTGGGATGTTGGTGTTAGGGATTAGAGCGTGTCAGGGTAGCCAACGTGAGGGTTAAGGAAATAAGGGTTAAGAGTTTGGGGATACAGCGTGGCAGGGTAACAAACTCGAGGGTTAAGGAAATCGGGGTTGAGAGTTTGGGGTTACAGCGTAGCAGGGCAACCAGCTCGAGGGGTGATGAAATTGGGGTTTAATCATTCCGGGTTACAGCGTGGCTGGGTAACCAGCTCTAGGGCTGATGAAACTGGGATGTAGGAGTTAGGGATTAGTTCGTGACAGGGTAGTGAGGAGGAGGGTTAAGGAAATTGGCGTTCAGAGTTTGGGGATACAGCGTGGCAGGGTAACAAACTCGAGGGTTAAGGAAATCGGGGTTGAGAGTTTGGGGTTACAGCGTGGCAGGGTAAGAATATCGAGGATTAAGGAAATCGGGGTTCAGAGTTTGGGGTTACAGCGTGGCACGGTAACCAGCTCGAGGGTTGATGAAATTGCGTTGTGGTAGTTTGGGATTCGAGCGTGGCAGGGTAACCATCTCGTGGGTAGATGAAATTGAGGTTGATGAATTCCGGGTTACAGCGTGGAAGGGTAACCAGCTCTAGGGCTGATGAAACTGGGATGTTGGTGTTAGGGATTAGAGCGTGTCAGGGTAGCCAACGTGAGGGTTAAGGAAATAAGGGTTAAGAGTTTGGGGATACAGCGTGGCAGGGTAACAAACTCGAGGGTTAAGGAAATCGGGGTTGAGAGTTTGGGGTTACAGCGTAGCAGTGTAAACAGCTCGAGGGTTCAGGAATTTCGGGTTAAGAGTACGGAGATAGGTGGAGTCATGGTAACTAGCTCGAGGGTTGATGAAATTGGGGTTTATGACTTCCGGGTTACAGCGTAGCAGGGTAACCAGCTCTAGGGCTGATGAAACTGGGATGTTGGTGTTAGGGATTAGAGCGTGTCAGGGTAGCCAGCGTGAGGGTTAAGGAAATTGGCGTTCAGAGTTTGGGGATACAGCATGGCAGGGTAACAATATCGAGGATTAAGGAAATCGGGGTTCAGAGTTTGGGGTTCCAGCGTGGCAGTGTAAACAGCTCGAGGGTCCAGGATTTCGAGGTTAAGAGTTAGGAGTTGGAGCTTGGCAGGGCAACCATCTCAAGGGTTGATGAAATTGGGGTTTATAAATTCCGGGTTACAGCGTGGCAGGGTAACCAGCTCTAGGGCTGATGAACATGGGATGTGGGTTTTAGGGATTAGTACATGACAGGGTAGCCAGCATGAGGGTAAAGGAAATTGGCGTTCAGAGTTTGGGGATACAGCATGGCAGGGTAACAATATCGAGGATTAAGGAAATCGGGGTTCAGAGTTTGGGGTTCCAGCGTGGCGGTGTAAACAGCTCGAGGGTCCAGGATTTTGAGGTTAAGAGTTAGGAGTTAGAGCGTGGCTAGGTAACCAGATCGAAGGTTGATAAAACTGGATTGTGGTAGTTTGGGATTCGAGCGTGGCAGGATAACCAGCTCGAAGGCTGATGAAAATGGGATGTAGGAGTTAGCGATTAGTACATGACATGGTAGCCAGCGTGAGGATTATGGAAATCGGGGTTCGGAGTTTCGGGTTACAGCGTGGCAGTGTCAACAGCTCGAGGGTTCAGGAATTTGGGGTTAAGAGTTAGGAGTTAGAGCGTGGCAGGGCAACCAGCTCGAGGGGTGATGAAATTGGGGTTTAATCATTCCGGGTTACAGCGTGGCTGGGTAACCAGCTCTAGGGCTGATGAAACTGGGATGTAGGAGTTAGGGATTAGTTCGTGACAGGGTAGCGAGGAGGAGGGTTAAGGAAATTGGCGTTCAGAGTTTGGGGATACAGCGTGGCAGGGTAACAAACTCGAGGGTTAAGGAAATCGGGGTTGAGAGTTTGGGGTTACAGCGTAGCAGTGTAAACAGCTCGAGGGTTCAGGAATTTCGGGTTAAGAGTACGGAGATAGGTGGAGACATGGTAACTAGCTCGAGGGTTGACGAAATTGGGGTTTATGACTTCCGGGTTACAGCGTGGCAGGGTAACCAGCTCTAGGGCTGATGAAACTGGGATGTTGGTGTTAGGGATTAGTACATGACAGGGTAGCCAGCATGAGGGTTAAGGAAATTGGCGTTCAGAGTTTGGGGATACAGCATGGCAGGGTAACAATATCGAGGATTAAGGAAATCGGGGTTCAGAGTTTGGGGTTCCAGCGTGGCAGGGCAACCATCTCGAGGGTTGATGAAATTGGGGTTTATAAATTCCGGGTTACAGCGTGGCAGGGTAACCAGCTCTAGGGCTGATGAACATGGGATGTGGGTGTTAGGGATTAGTACATGACAGGGTAGCCAGCATGAGGGTTAAGGAAATTGGCGTTCAGAGTTTGGGGTTACAACGTGGCAGGTCAACCAGCTTGAGGGTTGACGAAATTGGGGTTTATGAATTCTGGGTTACAGCGTGGCAGGGTAACCAGCTCGAGGGCTGATGAAACTGGGATGTGGGAGTTAGTTATTAGTACGTGACAGGGTAGCCAGCATGAGGGTTAAGGAAATTGGCGTTCAGAGTTTGGGGATACAGCGTGGCAGGGTAAGAATATCGAGGATTAAGGAAATCGGGATTCAGAGTTTGGGGTTACAGCGTGGCACGGTAACCAGCTCGAGGGTTGATGAAATTGCGTTGTGGTAGTTTGGGATTCGAGCGTGGCAGGGTAACCAGCTCGTGGGTAGATGAAATTGAGGTTGATGAATTCCGGGTTACAGCGTGGAAGGGTAACCAGCTCTAGGGCTGATGAAACTGGGATGTTGGTGTTAGGGATTAGAGCGTGTCAGGGTAGCCAACGTGAGGGTTAAGGAAATAAGGGTTAAGAGTTTGGGGATACAGCGTGGCAGGGTAACAAACTCGAGGGTTAAGGAAATCGGGGTTGAGAGTTTGGGGTTACAGCGTAGCAGTGTAAACAGCTCGAGGGTTCAGGAATTTCGGGTTAAGAGTACGGAGATAGGTGGAGGCATGGTAACTAGCTCGAGGGTTGATGAAATTGGGGTTTATGACTTCCGGGTTACAGCGTAGCAGGGTAACCAGCTCTAGGGCTGATGAAACTGGGATGTTGGTGTTAGGGATTAGAGCGTGTCAGGGTAGCCAGCGTGAGGGTTAAGGAAATTGGCGTTCAGAGTTTGGGGATACAGCATGGCAGGGTAACAATATCGAGGATTAAGGAAATCGGGGTTCAGAGTTTGGGGTTCCAGCGTGGCGGTGTAAACAGCTCGAGGGTCCAGGATTTTGAGGTTAAGAGTTAGGAGTTAGAGCGTGGCTAGGTAACCAGATCGAAGGTTGATAAAACTGGATTGTGGTAGTTTGGGATTCGAGCGTGGCAGGATAACCAGCTCGAAGGCTGATGAAAATGGGATGTAGGAGTTAGCGATTAGTACATGACATGGTAGCCAGCGTGAGGATTATGGAAATCGGGGTTCGGAGTTTCGGGTTACAGCGTGGCAGTGTCAACAGCTCGAGGGTTCAGGAATTTGGGGTTAAGAGTTAGGAGTTAGAGCGTGGCAGGGCAACCAGCTCGAGGGGTGATGAAATTGGGGTTTAATCATTCCGGGTTACAGCGTGGCTGGGTAACCAGCTCTAGGGCTGATGAAACTGGGATGTAGGAGTTAGGGATTAGTTCGTGACAGGGTAGTGAGGAGGAGGGTTAAGGAAATTGGCGTTCAGAGTTTGGGGATACAGCGTGGCAGGGTAACAAACTCGAGGGTTAAGGAAATCGGGGTTGAGAGTTTGGGGTTACAGCGTAGCAGTGTAAACAGCTCGAGGGTTCAGGAATTTCGGGTTAAGAGTACGGAGATAGGTGGAGGCATGGTAACTAGCTCGAGGGTTGATGAAATTGGGGTTTATGACTTCCGGGTTACAGCGTGACAGGGTAACCAGCTCTAGGGCTGATGAAACTGGGATGTAGGAGTTAGGGATTAGTTCGTGACAGGGTAGCGAGGAGGAGGGTTAAGGAAATAGGGGTTTAGAGTTTGGGGATACAGCGTGGCAGGGTAACAAACTCGAGGGTTAAGGAAATCGGGGTTGAGAGTTTGGGGTTACAGCGTAGCAGTGTAAACAGCTCGAGGGTATAGGAATTTCGGGTTAAGAGTACGGAGTTAGGTCGTGGCACGGTAACCATCTCGAGGGTTGATGAAATTGGGGTTTATGAATTCCGGGTTACAGCTTGGAAGGGTAACCAGCTCTAGGGCTGATGAAACTGGGATGTGGGAGTTAGGGATTAGTACATGACAGGGTTGCCAGCGTGAGGGTTAAGGAAATTGGGGTTAAGAATTTGGGGTTACAGCGTGACAGTGTAACCAGCTCGAGGGTTAAGGAAACTGGGATGTCGTAGTTTGGAGTTACAGCGTGGCAGGGTAACCAGCTCGAAGGTTGATGAAATTGGGGTGTAGGAGTTCGAGGTTCGAGCGTGGCAGGGTAACCAGCTCGAGTGCTAAAGAAACTGGGATGTGGGAGATAGGGATAAGAGCGTGGCAGGGTAGCCAGCGTGAGGGTTGTTGAAATAGGGGTTTATGAATTCCGGGTTACAGCGTGGCAGGGTAACCAGCTCGAGGGCTAATGAAACTGGAATGTGGGAGTTAGGGATTAGATCGTGGCTTGGTAGCCAGCGTGAGGGTTAATGTAATAGGGGTTAAGAGTTTTGGGATACAGCGTGGCGGGTAAAAAACTCGAGGGTTAAGGAAATCGAGGTTCAGAGTTTGGGGTTACAGCGTGGCAGTGTAAACAGCTCGAGGGTTCAGGAATTTGGGGTTAAGAGTTAGGAGTTAGAGCGTGGCAGGGCAACCAGCTCGAGGGGTGATGAAATTGGGGTTTAATCATTCCGGGATACAGCGTGGCTGGGTAACCAGCTCTAGGGCTGATGAAACTGGGATGTAGGAGTTAGGGATTAGTTCGTGACAGGGTAGCGAGGAGGAGGGTTAAGGAAATTGGCGTTCAGAGTTTGGGGATACAGCGTGGCAGGGTAACAAACTCGAGGGTTAAGGAAATCGGGGTTGAGAGTTTGGGGTTACAGCGTAGCAGTGTAAACAGCTCGAGGGTTCAGGAATTTCGGGTTAAGAGTACGGAGATAGGTGGAGGCATGGTAACTAGCTCGAGGGTTGATGAAATTGGGGTTTATGACTTCCGGGTTACAGCGTGGCAGGGTAACCAGCTCTAGGGCTGATGAAACTGGGATGTAGGAGTTAGGGATTAGTTCGTGACAGGGTAGCGAGGAGGAGGGTTAAGGAAATAGGGGTTTAGAGTTTGGAGATACAGCGTGGCAGGGTAACAAACTCGAGGGTTAAGGAAATCGGGGTTGAGAGTTTGGGGTTACAGCGTAGCAGTGTAAACAGCTCGAGGGTATAGGAATTTCGGGTTAAGAGTACGGAGTTAGGTCGTGGCACGGTAACCATCTCGAGGGTTGATGAAATTGGGGTTTAATCATTCCGGGTTACAGCGTGGCTGGGTAACCAGCTCTAGGGCTGATGAAACTGGGATGTAGGAATTAGGGATTAGTTCGTGACAGGGTAGCGAGGAGGAGGGTTAAGGAAATTGGCGTTCAGAGTTTGGGGATACAGCGTGGCAGGGTAACAAACTCGAGGGTTAAGGAAATCGGGGTTGAGAGTTTGGGGTTACAGCGTAGCAGTGTAAACAGCTCGAGGGTTCAGGAATTTCGGGTTAAGAGTACGGAGATAGGTGGAGGCATGGTAACTAGCTCGAGGGTTGATGAAATTGGGGTTTATGACTTCCGGGTTACAGCGTGGCAGGGTAACCAGCTCTAGGGCTGATGAAACTGGGATGTAGGAGTTAGGGATTAGTTCGTGACAGGGTAGCGAGGAGGAGGGTTAAGGAAATAGGGGTTTAGAGTTTGGGGATACAGCGTGGCAGGGTAACAAACTCGAGGGTTAAGGAAATCGGGGTTGAGAGTTTGGGGTTACAGCGTAGCAGTGTAAACAGCTCGAGGGTATAGGAATTTCGGGTTAAGAGTACGGAGTTAGGTCGTGGCACGGTAACCATCTCGAGGGTTGATGAAATTGGGGTTTAATCATTCCGGGTTACAGCGTGGCTGGGTAACCAGCTCTAGGGCTGATGAAACTGGGATGTAGGAATTAGGGATTAGTTCGTGACAGGGTAGCGAGGAGGAGGGTTAAGGAAATTGGCGTTCAGAGTTTGGGGATACAGCGTGGCAGGGTAACAAACTCGAGGGTTAAGGAAATCGGGGTTGAGAGTTTGGGGTTACAGCGTAGCAGTGTAAACAGCTCGAGGGTTCAGGAATTTCGGGTTAAGAGTACGGAGATAGGTGGAGGCATGGTAACTAGCTCGAGGGTTGATGAAATTGGGGTTTATGACTTCCGGGTTACAGCGTGGCAGGGTAACCAGCTCTAGGGCTGATGAAACTGGGATGTAGGAGTTAGGGATTAGTTCGTGACAGGGTAGCGAGGAGGAGGGTTAAGGAAATAGGGGTTTAGAGTTTGGGGATACAGCGTGGCAGGGTAACAAACTCGAGGGTTAAGGAAATCGGGGTTGAGAGTTTGGGGTTACAGCGTAGCAGTGTAAACAGCTCGAGGGTTCAGGAATTTCGGGTTAAGAGTACGGAGATAGGTGGAGGCATGGTAACTAGCTCGAGGGTTGATGAAATCGGGGTTCGGAGTTTCGGGTTACAGCGTGGCAGGGTAACCAGCTCTAGGGCTGATGAAACTGGGATGTTGGTGTTAGGGATTAGTACATGACAGGGTAGCCAGCATGAGGGTTAAGGAAATTGGCGTTCAGAGTTTGGGGATACAGCATGGCAGGGTAACAATATCGAGGATTAAGGAAATCGGGGTTCAGAGTTTGGGGTTCCAGCGTGGCAGGGCAACCATCTCGAGGGTTGATGAAATTGGGGTTTATAAATTCCGGGTTACAGCGTGGCAGGGTAACCAGCTCTAGGGCTGATGAACATGGGATGTGGGTGTTAGGGATTAGTACATGACAGGGTAGCCAGCATGAGGGTTAAGGAAATTGGCGTTCAGAGTTTGGGGTTACAACGTGGCAGGTCAACCAGCTTGAGGGTTGACGAAATTGCGGTTTATGAATTCTGGGTTACAGCGTGGCAGGGTAACCAGGTCGAGGGCTGATGAAACTGGGATGTGGGAGTTAGTTATTAGTACGTGACAGGGTAGCCAGCATGAGGGTTAAGGAAATTGGCGTTCAGAGTTTGGGGATACAGCGTGGCAGGGTAAGAATATCGAGGATTAAGGAAATCGGGATTCAGAGTTTGGGGTTACAGCGTGGCACGGTAACCAGCTCGAGGGTTGATGAAATTGCGTTGTGGTAGTTTGGGATTCGAGCGTGGCAGGGTAACCAGCTCGTGGGTAGATGAAATTGAGGTTGATGAATTCCGGGTTACAGCGTGGAAGGGTAACCAGCTCTAGGGCTGATGAAACTGGGATGTTGGTGTTAGGGATTAGAGCGTGTCAGGGTAGCCAACGTGAGGGTTAAGGAAATAAGGGTTAAGAGTTTGGGGATACAGCGTGGCAGGGTAACAAACTCGAGGGTTGAGGAAATCGGGGTTGAGAGTTTGGGGTTACAGCGTAGCAGTGTAAACAGCTCGAGGGTTCAGGAATTTCGGGTTAAGAGTACGGAGATAGGTGGAGGCATGGTAACTAGCTCGAGGGTTGATGAAATTGGGGTTTATGACTTCCGGGTTACAGCGTAGCAGGGTAACCAGCTCTAGGGCTGATGAAACTGGGATGTTGGTGTTAGGGATTAGAGCGTGTCAGGGTAGCCAGCGTGAGGGTTAAGGAAATTGGCGTTCAGAGTTTGGGGATACAGCATGGCAGGGTAACAATATCGAGGATTAAGGAAATCGGGGTTCAGAGTTTGGGGTTCCAGCGTGGCAGTGTAAACAGCTCGAGGGTCCAGGATTTCGAGGTTAAGAGTTAGGAGTTAGAGCGTGGCAGGGCAACCATCTCAAGGGTTGATGAAATTGGGGTTTATAAATTCCGGGTTACAGCGTGGCAGGGTAACCAGCTCTAGGGCTGATGAACATGGGATGTGGGTTTTAGGGATTAGTACATGACAGGGTAGCCAGCATGAGGGTAAAGGAAATTGGCGTTCAGAGTTTGGGGATACAGCATGGCAGGGTAACAATATCGAGGATTAAGGAAATCGGGGTTCAGAGTTTGGGGTTCCAGCGTGGCGGTGTAAACAGCTCGAGGGTCCAGGATTTTGAGGTTAAGAGTTAGGAGTTAGAGCGTGGCTAGGTAACCAGATCGAAGGTTGATAAAACTGGATTGTGGTAGTTTGGGATTCGAGCGTGGCAGGATAACCAGCTCGAAGGCTGATGAAAATGGGATGTAGGAATTAGCGATTAGTACATGACCTGGTAGCCAGCGTGAGGATTATGGAAATCGGGGTTCGGAGTTTCGGGTTACAGCGTGGCAGTGTCAACAGCTCGAGGGTTCAGGAATTTGGGGTTAAGAGTTAGGAGTTAGAGCGTGGCAGGGCAACCAGCTCGAGGGGTGATGAAATTGGGGTTTAATCATTCCGGGTTACAGCGTGGCTGGGTAACCAGCTCTAGGGCTGATGAAACTGGGATGTAGGAGTTAGGGATTAGTTCGTGACAGGGTAGCGAGGAGGAGGGTTAAGGAAATAGGGGTTTAGAGTTTGGGGATACAGCGTGGCAGGGTAACAAACTCGAGGGTTAAGGAAATCGGGGTTGAGAGTTTGGGGTTACAGCGTAGCAGTGTAAACAGCTCGAGGGTTCAGGAATTTCGGGTTAAGAGTACGGAGATAGGTGGAGGCATGGTAACTAGCTCGAGGGTTGATGAAATTGGGGTTTATGACTTCCGGGTTACAGCGTGGCAGGGTAACCAGCTCTAGGGCTGATGAAACTGGGATGTAGGAGTTAGGGATTAGTTCGTGACAGGGTAGCGAGGAGGAGGGTTAAGGAAATAGGGGTTTAGAGTTTGGGGATACAGCGTGGCAGGGTAACAAACTCGAGGGTTAAGGAAATCGGGGTTGAGAGTTTGGGGTTACAGCGTAGCAGTGTAAACAGCTCGAGGGTATAGGAATTTCGGGTTAAGAGTACGGAGTTAGGTCGTGGCACGGTAACCATCTCGAGGGTTGATGAAATTGGGGTTTATGAATTCCGGGTTACAGCTTGGAAGGGTAACCAGCTCTAGGGCTGATGAAACTGGGATGTGGGAGTTAGGGATTAGTACATGACAGGGTTGCCAGCGTGAGGGTTAAGGAAATTGGGGTTAAGAATTTGGGGTTACAGCGTGACAGTGTAACCAGCTCGAGGGTTAAGGAAACTGGGATGTCGTAGTTTGGAGTTACAGCGTGGCAGGGTAACCAGCTCGAAGGTTGATGAAATTGGGGTGTAGGAGTTCGAGGTTCGAGCGTGGCAGGGTAACCAGCTCGAGTGCTAAAGAAACTGGGATGTGGGAGATAGGGATAAGAGCGTGGCAGGGTAGCCAGCGTGAGGGTTGTTGAAATAGGGGTTTATGAATTCCGGGTTACAGCGTGGCAGGGTAACCAGCTCGAGGGCTAATGAAACTGGAATGTGGGAGTTAGGGATTAGATCGTGGCTTGGTAGCCAGCGTGAGGGTTAATGTAATAGGGGTTAAGAGTTTTGGGATACAGCGTGGCGGGTAAAAAACTCGAGGGTTAAGGAAATCGAGGTTCAGAGTTTGGGGTTACAGCGTGGCAGTGTAAACAGCTCGAGGGTTCAGGAATTTGGGGTTAAGAGTTAGGAGTTAGAGCGTGGCAGGGCAACCAGCTCGAGGGGTGATGAAATTGGGGTTTAATCATTCCGGGTTACAGCGTGGCTGGGTAACCAGCTCTAGGGCTGATGAAACTGGGATGTAGGAGTTAGGGATTAGTTCGTGACAGGGTAGCGAGGAGGAGGGTTAAGGAAATTGGCGTTCAGAGTTTGGGGATACAGCGTGGCAGGGTAACAAACTCGAGGGTTAAGGAAATCGGGGTTGAGAGTTTGGGGTTACAGCGTAGCAGTGTAAACAGCTCGAGGGTTGAGGAATTTCGGGTTAAGAGTACGGAGATAGGTGGAGGCATGGTAACTAGCTCGAGGGTTGATGAAATTGGGGTTTATGACTTCCGTGTTACAGCGTGGCAGGGTAACCAGCTCTAGGGCTGATGAAACTGGGATGTAGGAGTTAGGGATTAGTTCGTGACAGGGTAGCGAGGAGGAGGGTTAAGGAAATAGGGGTTTAGAGTTTGGGGATACAGCGTGGCAGGGTAACAAACTCGAGGGTTAAGGAAATCGGGGTTGAGAGTTTGGGGTTACAGCGTAGCAGTGTAAACAGCTCGAGGGTATAGGAATTTCGGGTTAAGAGTACGGAGTTAGGTCGTGGCACGGTAACCATCTCGAGGGTTGATGAAATTGGGGTTTATGAATTCCGGGTTACAGCTTGGAAGGGTAACCAGCTCTAGGGCTGATGAAACTGGGATGTGGGAGTTAGGGATTAGTACATGACAGGGTTGCCAGCGTGAGGGTTAAGGAAATTGGGGTTAAGAATTTGGGGTTACAGCGTGACAGTGTAACCAGCTCGAGGGTTAACGAAACTGGGATGTCGTAGTTTGGAGTTACAGCGTGGCAGGGTAACCAGCTCGAAGGTTGATGAAATTGGGGTGTAGGAGTTCGAGGTTCGAGCGTGGCAGGGTAACCAGCTCTAGGGCTGATGAAACTGGGATGTAGGAGTTAGGGATTAGTTCGTGACAGGGTAGCGAGGAGGAGGGTTAAGGAAATTGGCGTTCAGAGTTTGGGGATACAGCGTGGCAGGGTAACAAACTCGAGGGTTAAGGAAATCGGGGTTGAGAGTTTGGGGTTACAGCGTAGCAGTGTAAACAGCTCGAGGGTTCAGGAATTTCGGGTTAAGAGTACGGAGATAGGTGGAGGCATGGTAACTAGCTCGAGGGTTGATGAAATTGGGGTTTATGACTTCCGTGTTACAGCGTGGCAGGGTAACCAGCTCTAGGGCTGATGAAACTGGGATGTAGGAGTTAGGGATTAGTTCGTGACAGGGTAGCGAGGAGGAGGGTTAAGGAAATAGGGGTTTAGAGTTTGGGGATACAGCGTGGCAGGGTAACAAACTCGAGGGTTAAGGAAATCGGGGTTGAGAGTTTGGGGTTACAGCGTAGCAGTGTAAACAGCTCGAGGGTATAGGAATTTCGGGTTAAGAGTACGGAGTTAGGTCGTGGCACGGTAACCATCTCGAGGGTTGATGAAATTGGGGTTTATGAATTCCGGGTTACAGCTTGGAAGGGTAACCAGCTCTAGGGCTGATGAAACTGGGATGTGGGAGTTAGGGATTAGTACATGACAGGGTTGCCAGCGTGAGGGTTAAGGAAATTGGGGTTAAGAATTTGGGGTTACAGCGTGACAGTGTAACCAGCTCGAGGGTTAACGAAACTGGGATGTCGTAGTTTGGAGTTACAGCGTGGCAGGGTAACCAGCTCGAAGGTTGATGAAATTGGGGTGTAGGAGTTCGAGGTTCGAGCGTGGCAGGGTAACCAGCTCGAGTGCTAAAGAAACTGGGATGTGGGAGATAGGGATAAGAGCGTGGCAGGGTACCCAGCGTGAGGGTTGTTGAAATAGGGGTTTATGAATTCCGGGTTACAGCGTGGCAGGGTAACCAGCTCGAGGGCTAATGAAACTGGAATGTGGGAGTTAGGGATTAGATCGTGGCTTGGTAGCCAGCGTGAGGGTTAATGTAATAGGGGTTAAGAGTTTTGGGATACAGCGTGGCGGGTAAAAAACTCGAGGGTTAAGGAAATCGAGGTTCAGAGTTTGGGGTTACAGCGTGGCAGTGTAAACAGCTCGAAGGTTCAGGAATTTGAGGTTAAGAGGTCGGAGTTAGAGCGTGGCAGGGTAACGAGCTCGAGGGTTACGGAAATTTGACTGTAGGCATTCGGGGTTAGAGCCTGTCAGGGTAACCAGATCGAGGGTTAAGGAAATTGCGGTATATGAGTTTGGGGTTAAAGAGTGGCAGGTAACAAACTCGAGGGTTAAGGAAATCGGGGTTACAGCGTGGCAGTGACACTAGCTCGTGTGTTAAGGAAACTGTGGTTAAGAATTTGGTGTTACAGCGTGGCAGGGTAACCAGTTCGAAGGTTGGTGAAATTGGGATATAGGAATTTGAGGTTCGAGCGTGGCAGGGGAACCAACTCGAGTGTTAAGGAAATTGGGGTATATGAGTTTGGGGTTACAGCGTGGCAGTGTAACCAACAGGAGGTTTAAAGAAATTGGGGTTAAGAGTACGGAGTTAGATCGTGGAAGGGTAACCAGCTCTAGGGCTGATGAAACTGGGATGTGGGAGTTAGGGATTACTACATGACAGGGTTGCCAGCGTGAGGGCTAAGGAAATTGGGGTTAAGAGTTTGGGGTTACAGCGTGGCAGGGTAACCAGCTCGAAGGTTGATGAAATTGGGGTGTAGGAGTTCGAGGTTCGAGCGTGGCAGGGTAACCAGTTCGAGTGCTAAAGAAACTGGGATGTGGGAGATAGGGATAAGAGCGTGGCAGGGTAGCCAGCGTGAGGGATAAGGAAATAGGGATTAAGAGATTGGGGATACAACGTGGCAGGGTAACGAGCTCGAGGGTTGATGAAATAGGGGTTTATGAATTCCGGGTTACAGCGTGGCAGGGTAACCAGCTCGAGGGCTAATGAAACTGGAATGTGGGAGTTAGGGATTAGATCGTGGCTTGGTAGCCAGCGTGAGGGTTAATGTAATAGGGGTTAAGAGTTTTGGGATACAGCGTGGCGGGTAAAAAACTCGAGGGTTAAGGAAATCGAGGTTCAGAGTTTGGGGTTACAGCGTGGCAGTGTAAACAGCTCGAAGGTTCAGGAATTTGAGGTTAAGAGGTCGGAGTTAGAGCGTGGCAGGGTAACGAGCTCGAGGGTTACGGAAATTTGACTGTAGGCATTCGGGGTTAGAGCCTGTCAGGGTAACCAGATCGAGGGTTAAGGAAATTGCGGTATATGAGTTTGGGGTTAAAGAGTGGCAGGTAACAAACTCGAGGGTTAAGGAAATCGGGGTTACAGCGTGGCAGTGACACTAGCTCGTGTGTTAAGGAAACTGTGGTTAAGAATTTGGTGTTACAGCGTGGCAGGGTAACCAGTTCAAAGGTTGGTGAAATTGGGATATAGGAATTTGAGGTTCGAGCGTGGCAGGGTAACCAACTCGAGTGTTAAGGAAATTGGGGTATATGAGTTTGGGGTTACAGCGTGGCAGTGTAACCAACAGGAGGTTTAAAGAAATTGGGATTAAGAGTACGGAGTTAGATCGTGGAAGGGTAACAAGCTCTAGGGCTGATGAAACTGGGATGTGGGAGTTAGGGATTACTACATGACAGGGTTGCCAGCGTGAGGGCTAAGGAAATTGGGGTTAAGAGTTTGGGGTTACAGGGTGGCAGGGTAACAAACTCGAGGTTTAAGGAAACTGGGATGTCGTAGTTTGAAGTTACAGCGTGGCAGGGTAACCAGCTCGAAGGTTGATGAAATTGGGGTGTAGGAGTTCGAGGTTCGAGCGTGGCAGGGTAACCAGTTCGAGTGCTAAAGAAACTGGGATGTGGGAGTTAGGGATTAGATCGTGGCTTGGTAGCCAGCGTGAGGGTTAATGTAATAGGGGTTAAGAGTTTTGGGATACAGTGTGGCGGGTAACAAACTCGAGGGTTGAGGAAATCGAGGTTCAGAGTTTGGGGTTACAGCATGGCAGTGTAAACAGCTTGAAGGTTCAGAAATTTGAGGTTAAGAGGTCGGAGTTAGAGCGTGGCAGGGTAACGAGCTCGAGGGTTACGGAAATTTGGCTGTAGGAGTTCGGGGTTAGAGCCTGTCAGGGTAACCAGATCGAGGGTTAAGGAAATGGCGGTATATGAGTTTGGGGTTAAAGCGTGGCAGGTAACAAACTCGAGGGTTAAGGAAATTGGGGTTACAGCGTGGCAGTGATACTAGCTCGTGTGTTAAGGAAACTGTGGTTAAGAATTTGATGTTACAGCGCGGCAGGGTAACCAGTTCGATGGTTGGTGAAATTGGTATATAGGAATTTGAGGTTCGAGCGTGGCAGGGTAACCAACTCGAGTGTTAAGGAAATTGGGGTATATGAGTTTGGGGTTACAGCGTGGCAGGGTAACAAACTCGAGGGTTAAGGAAATCGGGGTTGAGAGTTTGGGGTTACAGCGCAGCAGTGTAAACAGCTCGAGGGTTCACGAATTTCGGGTTAAGAGTATGGAGTTAGATCGTGGCAGGGTAACCAGCTCGAGGGTTGATAAAATTGGGGTTTATGAATTCCGGGTTACAGCGTGGAAGGGTAACCAGCTCTAGGGCTGATGAAACTGGGATGTGGGAGTTAGTGATTACTACATGACAGGGTTGCCAGCGTGAGGGTTAAGGAAATTGGGGTTCAGATTTTGGGGATACAGCGTGGCAAGATAACATACTCGAGGATTAAGGAAATCGGGGTTCAGAGATTGGGGTTACAGCGTGGAAGTGTAAACAGCTCGAGGGTTCAGGAATTTGGAGTTGAGAGTTCGGAGTTAGAGCGTGGCAGGGTAACCAACTCGAGGGTTGATGAAACTGGGGTTTATGAATTCCGGGTTACAGCGTGGCAGGGTAACCAGCTCGAGTGCTAAAGAAACTGGGATGTGGGAGATAGGGATAAGAGCGTGGCAGGGTAGCCAGCGTGAGGGATAAGGAAATCGGGATTAAGAGATTGGGGATACAGCGTGGCAGGGTAACGAGCTCGAGTGTTGTTGAAATAGGGGTTTATGAATTCCGGGTTACAGCGTGGCAGGGTAACCAGCTCGAGGGCTAATGAAACTGGAATGTGGGACTTAGGGATTAGATCGTGGCTTGGTAGCCAGCGTGAGGGTTAATGTAATAGGGGTTAAGAGTTTTGGGATACAGCGTGGTTGGTAACAAACTCGAGGGTTAAGGAAATCGAGGTTCAGAGTTTGGGGTTACAGCGTGGCAGTGTAAACAGCTCGAAGGTTCAGGAGTTTGAGGTTAAGAGGTCGGAGTTAGAGCGTGGCAGGGTAACGAGCTCGAGGGTTACGGAAATTTGGCTGTAGGAATTCGGTTAGAGAGCCGTTGTTATCTTTCATGATGACACTAGTTGCTTGTAGTTTAATTTCACTTAAGTGTGCGTGAACAAAGTGATTAATTTTTGTTTTAATTAGAATCTCTGTTCCTCTATGAGCTTCAATAAGTGGCTATTTTTTGTTATGAACAGTGTAATTTGGAATACGTAGGTAGTTTTTCTTCGTAAAGAGTATTTATGGTATTAACACGATGTCAGTATCTTCGTAAATTAGAAATGTTTTTAAATATATGAGTCTCCGCATTAGTCCATTTGCGTTCCAGATATTTATTTTCAATGTATTCAATGTATTCACTGTTCTTTTGTTCACTAAAACCGTTAGCAGAATTAACAAAGGATCCATTCTTTGTATTAGTTTTTCCATAATATGTTCGAGTTTGCTTTTACTTACTTCTTTTATGTGTTTAATTACTTCTGGTTTGTTGCTTGATTGTCTTGATTCTTCTGTCATACTCTGTTCGTTTTGATTATCCGTTGCTTGGGCATATAATGTGTTTGGTCTAACTCTGTTTACATTTGTATTTAAATTAGGCTGAACTTGGTTGTTGTTTTAAATGACTAATTTTACTCTTAATCTGGTATATAATTTTTGTTGCAACTCATTACGAAATGGACATTCTTTATAACTTGCAGTGTGGTTAACTTTACAAATTGCATATGTTACTTCATTGATTTCTTCTCTAATTGGACATTCCTTAGTTTTATGGCTTTGTGCACATTTTACACATACTGCTCTTAAATAGCAGTAATTTTTAGTGTGACTGAATTGTTAGAAATTTTATTGTACTTTAAAGTGTAGCTGTCTTTTGCTATTATGTTTAGAACATTTACCAGTAGAGGTATATTATTGATGTAATAAGCAAATATTGGAGGTGCTTTATTTTTTATGACGTTTGCTTCCTTGGATTTTTCTGTATTTGGTTCATGGATTTGAGTTTCGTTATCATCTTGTTGCAGTATGGCAAATCTATTAACAAATTGGCTTAGTGCCAGTATTTTATTAGTTGCGTTTGCATTTCACTAGGAGTTTGATCTTATGGACAAGTACGCAGCCTTTTGTAATTTGCACGTTTTCACTTTTCGTACGGGGAATAAACGTCAGCATTCCAAGACGTTATTAACTTTTGAGGGGTAGATTTTATTTTGAAGTATATCATATTGTAGAGCAACTCTTAACCTATTAAGTCCTAAATGGACGATTTTTTTACTGTTTTCAATTAATTTTCTGATATGAAATCGGTCTTTAAAAAACTCAGGAGAGGATATTTCCGACGTAAAATTTTGTAGACTTTCGATCTACGCTTACAGAATTTTGAAAAAAATACATATTAACACACTTATAATTATTTATTTAACAAAAATGCAAAATTTTGAGTGAGAAAAATTCTTGTTTTCGAGTTAAATCTCAATATAGATCTTTATGACGCATAAAAGGCGTCTTCGAATCCTGGATATTAAGTTATAGGGGTAGGTTTTTTTAAATTTAACATAGCGACATTTAATATGACGGTTCAAAGAAGGAAATATTTTGCTACTTTTCGTATTTTTTCAAAAAATAATATTTTTTTTTTACCAATGTTCATCAAACTTCATGTATAGGATTTTTTTTGGGTCGCTGATTACAAATTTACAATCAAATTTTTAAAATTCAAAATGGCGGATCCAATATGGTAGTCGAAAATTACTAAAAGTCAGATTTTTATGAAAATTGATGTACAAGGGTTTTTCGGACACTGATTACGAATTAATTACTAAATTTTGAATATTCAAGATGGCAGATTCAATATAACGGCCGAAAATCCAAAAATGTTTTCAGTTTATATAGAAATCGGTACCCATAGGTCTTTTAAATCACTAAATAACAATTTGTAGTTAAATTTTCAAATAGCTAATATAAAGTTTTCTATCCTTTTATAATTTTCTAATCTAAAAAATGCATGTATAGGGGTGTTTTGGGCTTATGTCATGTATACAGTAACAGTTTTAAAGTTTCGAATTGTCAAAATCTAGAGTCATTAACATTTTCATGCTTTTGAATACCAAAATTAAAAAATGACTAAAAACTGAAAAATTATTTGGATTTTCAGCTTCCACAATGAATCAGTCATTTTTAATTTTCAAAATCTGATAATTAATTCGTAATCAGCGACCTAAAAAACCCCTGTACACCAAATTTCATAAAAATATTACATTTTTCGAAACTTCCGGTCGCCATATTGGATCCGCCATTGTCAAAATCTAATAATTAATTCGTAATTAGCGACCTAAAATACCGCTGTACACCAATTTTTATAAAAACCTTACATTTTTTGAAATTTTTGGCCGCCAAATTGGATCCGCTATCTTGAATTTTAAAAATCTGATTGTAAATTCGTAATCAGCGACGCAGAAAACCCTTATTCACGAAGTTTGATGAATATTGGTAAAAAAATATTGTTTTTCGTAAAACTACGAAAAGTAGCAAAAAATTTCCTTCTTTAAACCGCCGTATTGGATGCAGCCATGTTGAATTTCAAAAAATCTGTGACTGTCTCATGATTCGACCATCCACATCTAGATGGTATCGGCCAGCCACGAGCGGCAATAAATACGCTCACTGAATATATAAGTCCGCATAGCGATACGAGCAGCACTTCGAGCGTATGAGGCAGATGTTACCGGCCGTCGAGCCTTACTGACGAGTGCAGCCGGTAGCATCGGGACGAAACGCTTTCTACCTTACCAACCTCTCGAGTGTGAGCCTGGCTACCTCACACTACGACTAACCTTTTACACGAGACTCCTCGTTCACACACATACAAATACCAATACATCTATATCTCAAATATATAAATCTACACCTATAACTTAAAGTCTAGGATTCAAGGACGCCTTTTATGCAGACAATTTTACGTCGGAAATATCCTCTCCTAATTTTTTTGAAGACTGATTTCACATTCAGAAAATCAATTGAAAGCAGTAAAAAAAAATCGTCCACTTCGGACTGAATGGGTTAAGGAACAAGCATAATTTTTAATTTTGAAAAAATATTTAATAGGCCAAAAGTTATTAAAATTCAAAGTTAGCAAAAAAACGTCAAATTGTTGACCTTTAAAAATTAATAACTTTTTAAATATGCATTTTAGAGAAAAATGACAAGAAACCTTTTTTTCTCAAAATGAGCCAAATTATATAAAAAAAATAATTCGGGACGAAAAAATAATTTGTTCATAATTTGTTCCAACAATGTGATTTAAACAAAATTGACCGGGAATTCGGTAAAACACCCACGGCATTCGCATTTAGTGATCCCAAAATCACAAAGAACAACTATATAACCGCGTGCACTTCTCAAAAATGCTCAAGTGTCACTAGCGCCCGGACTAGTGGATTCTTACGTAAAAACTTACCTATAAGTTTTGATACTATGGAATATATATATATATATTGATAAGATCTTTGAAAAAAAAATATTACCAACAATAAATAATAAGCACATGCTTAATTTGTTTGACTTGGAGTTCAAAAAGGGGATTATATGTGTGTGCTCAAATGTTCTTTGCTCTTCATGAATGCGTATAGCATAAATACAAAAGCGTCCCTAACTTGCGAAACGAATCACTTAGGATTTCTAATTTGGCATTTTTTTTATCTACGAACAATGTAGAAACATATAACTGCTTTAGTTGATTTTGAATTCATTTTTGGACAACTTTTGTATGTGAGGAACAATGTGCAACTTTGTGCATGCTAGCCGAGCGACGAGAAAGGAAATACCTCCATCGAGACTGCTAGATGTTTCAATTGGATAGTCACTGAATATAGATTATTGAATAGCTGACCATTGAATCTTATTGAGGATTTCTATATAAAAAAGTTACAGGAATACAATGGAATCAATATAACAAAATCTGAATGTATTGTATGGCTGAGCATTGAATCTTATTGATAATTTCTACATCAAAAAGTTACTGGAATACAATGGAATCAATATAAAAAAATCTGAATGTATTGTATGGCTGACCATTGAATCTTATTCACGATTTCTACATTTAAAAGTTACAGGAATACAATGGAATCAATAGAACAAAATCTGAATGTAGCCCATTGAAAAAAAAGTGATTGCTTACATAAAATGTTAATAACTTGTGTAAAAAACAGTTTCTTTAGTTCATGATCATTTAAAAAATTCAAGATTTTAGGCATGTTTATAATAAAAGTACATCTTAATATCAGTAATGGTGACAAAGTCATTGACACTTAAAAATTTTAACTAAATTTATTTTAATTATTGATACCTTCAACGTAACTAATATTTTTTTTTCAATCTTTTCATATGATTGACAAATATTCCAATTTAAAAAAAAATTATTTCGATGCCAATTATCAACTTGCAAACTAGCTTAAACTAATAGTCATTGCATACAGTCAATCAGAACAAGATATGTTTAACATACAAAAACACCAGATGTATCCATATAGAAATGACCAAAAAATTAAATCTAATTTACAATGAACTATTTTTTTTGCTTCATTCAAAAAGATAATTCAATATTATACTTTTCCAACTACAAAAATATTTTATAATACAAACTAGAAGTATACTTATAATACAAAACTAGTCATAATATTTGTAATAATTCAGTTAATTAGATATTTGACATAAATTTGATATATGAAAACAAGTTAACTGAAACTTCAGTCAAACAAGTTTAACTGAAATTTTTCTCTGTCAATATTGATACATTCACGCAAATTATTAAGAACTCTATAAATAATAAAATCTTTCCAGTCGCAATAATAATATATCATAGCTAATGAATTGTAAAAATATACTAGTGAAATGAGAAACCAAGAACAGTAATCCATCATGAATGCATGAATAATCTGTGTTAATTTTCATTTTGTAAATTTAAGAAATTGACTATTCTATAAATAGATGATTGACATTTATGAAAAATTGAACAAAAATAATTATAAACATCTTGTACAATATTAATAATTATGTGTATTAAACAAACTTATCATTGCCTTTATTGAACTTTAAAGTCTCCATTGAGAAGTAATAAAAACCAAGTCACTTTTTTTCCAAAAATTTCCAACTCATTATAAAAATTAACTGTCTAATCCTATTTATCTCTCATAATTGTTGATTCTTAATAAACTATAAAAATCACAAGATCCAATTCAATCGATGAATGCTCAATTCTATGTTTGGATTTTCTGTAAAGTTTATTCATAACTATCAACTTAACGTTGCTGTAAGTTAATAATATATTGATAAAAAAGTTGAGTTTGATTGTATTCCAAATAAAATTTGTAGTTTCTTAAATATTTATATCGTTATAAAACACATCAAAAACAGTAAAAAAAGTTAATGTTTGAAATAATATTGAAAATCTTTCTTTAAAAAAACTATTGCTAATATCCCACAAATAAAAACCCACAAATTAAAATAACATTTTTAACAATGTATATTTTAACATCTTTCACTCCATGTTCGAAAAATGCAGTCACTTTAAATGAAAAATAAATATAGTATTATTATTGCTGTTCAAAGTTAAAAAGACTCGTATAAAGAGGTAGTATATGGAATTATCAATAAAATACTTCTTTTTCAAATAAGAATACATTTTTCTATCACCAACCATGCCAGTTATTAAAACTAAGCTACTTGAATCAGCAAGAATATATACTAACACCCTTTAAGTTAAGTCAATGTCGACATTACACATAACTGACAAACTGATAGTCCTTGAAAATTTCATCAGGGTGTACACAGAATGATTCGGCGGGTGTACACTGTACAGTGTCTAGTGATGGAAATATGGTGTTAACCATCCAATACTTTTTTTCCTAATCGTAACGCATCTAGGTCTCTTGTATAGTGATGTTCGATTATATTCGATTAATCGATAAGCATTCGATTATTTAACAAATTATTCGATTTTTTCGATTATTTTGAAACTCGATTATTACAGCTTTGTTTATTTTTTGGCCAATAATCGAATTGATCTGCGCTTTGTGCAATTTGTGTTTTGCGCATGCGTGCATATTATTCTCTCTATTTACATACGTTCGAATAGAAAAGAAATTTGTGACGGTTGAATGTGAGGTGAGAGTGAGACGTGAGCTGTCTAATAGGTAGAATCAAGAATGGATAACAATGATCATGATGTTTTCAACCCATTCGTCGAAGACAGACAAAATCAAAGTGCATAAAAAAATTTTATTTACATATTTACTACATTTAAGTTTAAAAATTTTATTGTTGTAGTAGGTTAATATATATAAATATGTATATTCAATAAAATTGTAAAAATAACTATAAACTTGAAATTTTTGTAATTGCAGAAGAACCGAGAAAGATGTCTATATGGTTTAAAATAAATAATTATCCTGAAGTTAAAGTTGATGATATATCCACTGGTCACTATGCCAGGATAAAAAGTATTTTGGAATATTTCCATATTATTATTACAATTTACATTCATAATAATTAAGTATTTGTATTCTAGAGTTCAATAAAGTGGCTTAAGACTATGTTCAAGGTAATTTGCTATACTTGTTGGAAGAAGGTGAAAAATTGAAATTTGTATTTAAGTCAATTGTTGGTATAGACTTGTAAGTATATTAATTGTGTTCTATATTCTTCTATCGTTCTATGAAAAATTTAATTAAATTAAACAATCTCACTTCCATCTTTTTCTATCTATCTAGTGTGAAAGTCTTGGAACCAATTGATGAGTTTACCGACGATGATGAAATGGAAACAAGACTGCTACCAGATGACATTTGTTATTGTTGCAAAGCTTGCCCAACATCAGATAGTCCTAGTCAAATTCGTATGCTTACAAAGTATTGTTATCATTATCTCTAATCGATAGAAATAGGCAAAATAGTTCTACTAAATATTATTGTTACAGCTGACTCCAATAACATGGGGAATTTAATCGATCATGGATGCAATATACAAGCTGTTACTTCAACAATTACTTCAAAAAATGAATCTCAATTGAGAACCGTACAAAGTATTTCAATGAAACAAAATCAACTCGGCACAAAAAATCCTTCAGATGCATGCGATCTACCATTACAGAGTAAAGAAAATACAAATTTTACTTTTAATACCTCTAGAAAGTCAAGGTAAATTGTATAAATTTTACTTAACAATTTATCATTAATATTTTCTGACGAAATAAATTATTTGTTTTAATCATAGAGTCGTCAGTTCTATCTGGTCACATTGTAAAAAAATTACTGAAAATAAAGTACAGTTTCTTTTGTGTCAACATTGTCAAGAGAAATTAAAATATCATAGAAATACTACGAATATAATAAAACATTTATCTGCAAAACATTCTTTGTTTTTTAATCAATCAACTAACCACAAATCATATAAAAAAACAAATTTACAAGTGGCAAAGAGGCCACGCTTTGATTCTGTAGGCTAAAAAACTACCAAATTACATATACAAATTATAAAATAACTAAATTTTATTTTACAGGATGAAGTTCAATCAACAAATATTCTTACTCCTTGTATTCAATCAGCATTTCAAAAAGTGACAAATTTTCAAGGTTTCGCTATAATAATACGACAGTTTATACGATTCAAACAAAGCTATTAACTTTCTATTATATTTACAGCTGGTGGTTCAAAGGATGATGAAATTACTAACACAGTTCTTTTCATGTTGTGTGAAGATCATATGCCTCTATGTGCAGTAGAAAAAGTTGGCTTGAAAACTCTTTTGAAAAAAGCATTTCCTCTGTACAAGGTACCATCTAGACACACAATAACAACTAGATTAGAGCAAAAGTATCAAGTTATGAAACCGAAATTACAAACTAAAATAAATAGTCTCAAAAGCTACTGTATCACAGCTGATAATTGGTCCGACAGAGCAAATCAGACACATATAGGTGTTACGCATCATTTCTTAGATAAGAACACATCAACATCTGAAAAGATATGTTTGGGTTGCATTCTATTGTATAAGGGTCATACAAGTGAGTATCTTGAAGAGTTAATGAGGAAAATTTTCAAAGAGTTCAAAATTGATATTGATAAAATTAGCGTAATGCTTACTGATGCTGGCGCGGCAATAAAAAAGGCCGCAATCAATATTGTTGGTAAAAAGCGTCATTTAGCATGCTTAGGACATGCGATATGTCATGTTTTACCAGAATCTGTAAAAGAATCTCTAAAATTAAACGAATTGATTAACAAAATTGGAACTATTGTCACACTTATCAAGAGAAGTAATAATGCTACTGCTAAGTTAAAGCAAAGCCAAGTAGACGATGATGATAATAAAAATGTCAAGACTATTGCAAATGCTCTAAAGCTAATAAATGATTACTTTACTAGGTGGTCATCAACAATCGATATGATCAATCGATATTTAGTCTTAGAACCTTACGTTTTCGTAGCAATGATTGCATGTAACCATCCTATAGATATATTAAGTAGAGACGAAGTGAAGATTCTTGCGGATGTTTTCAAAATCATGAAACCATTCAGAGATGTAATAAACAAAATAAGCGGGGATGTATATCCTACATGTAGTATTATTATTCCTCTTGTGCAAGTATTTGAAAATATTATTTCTAATTGCCATTTGGATACAGAAGTGAGAAAATCGTTCAAAGATACAGTTCAGAAACACATGAAAAAACGTTTTGAAGGTCTATAAAAAAATTTGATATTGGCTTGCTCAATGGTTCTAGATCCGAGGTTTAGAAAAAAAGAGAATTTTACTAACCCTATGGCATGTGTTGATGCTATAGTAGAAATTGACAATCAATTGAAACAGATGAAACAAGAGAGAAATAAAATAAAAGAGCAAGCAAGAAAAAGACAAGAAATTCAGGCCAATTCACATCAAAATATCAATCAGAATCTCGAAGGTATTAGTATTTGGGATGCCTATGATAAATTATATGAGCAGCAAATAGATGAAATTCTTCAGGTAAATCAATCTGGTTGGGAATTGTAGATCCACGCCTATCTTCAGTCGTCGAACATACCAAGAAAAGATAATATTTTTGATTTTTGGAAAAATCAAAAAAGAGATCACCCAGAGCTTAGCAAAATAGCATTGCAGCGTTTATCTCATCTTGCAACAACTCTTCCATCTGAACGCTTATTTTTTCAGGCTGGACTCATCAATAGATCTTATCGTAGTAAATTATCTGGTATGCATTTAAACATGCTCGTTTTTTTAAGTTCGTTCTCCGAAGTAGAGTGGAATTTGTAATTCTATAGTTTGGTGGTTGTGTGTTTGAAAGAGTTTATTTTCATTGTATAATAGTTAAAACCTTATTTATTTTCATGGGTATAATCAAAGGTGTATGTACTATAATCTCATTCTCAAACCTTCTTATTTGACTATTTATAATTACAGCATATTCTATCGATTTACTGTCGTCATCATTTGAATTCATAAAATTATTTAAAATCCTCTGTTTAGCACGAAATAAAAAATTGTTCATAGAATTAATGTATTTCTAATTTTTATATCATTTCATTGGTAATATGTTATTGCTTTGGCCAAAGTTCTATTAATCATGTACCTGTAGCTTTTACCATATTTCGACTATCATATATATAACTATTTATCTATTACTGTGTGGGTTTGTATGAGACTTGATTTACAAAAAATGCATGCTTAAAATGGTGATACAGTGTGTACTTTGACTTTTTCAATTTTTTAGTTGTATGGGTGAAATTTTTTCATTTTGTTTCAAACCATCTACAAGTAAGTACAATTACTAAAAATTAAAAAAGAAACTAGACTATTTAATTGATATTCTTAATCATAACAACGACAAAAAGACACCGATTTCAAATTTCGCGCATTTTTTATTACGTATTTTACCATAACGCTATAATCATACCCATAATCATTCTACAGGTGTTTATTGTCAAACTAAAGTCACAAGTGTAATCTAGGCCTGTAAGTGTAATCAATTTTAGCAATCGACAAATGAAAATTTGGAAATACATAATGTATATCTTTTATTTATTTTTATAAACTAGACAATATTAATCTAAAAAGAACATCATGATGAATAATGCAGGCCACGTTTACAATGAAATTGTTAATCACAATGGTAAAGTTATTAGTTTTTTAAATATCTAACATCAAAAAATAATTTAAATACAATTCGATACATATTTTTTTAGAGGCTGAAGATCCGAGAAGATTTACAATTTATTTTACTGTCAATTATAATTTAACTATTCATATTTCCAACGTACGACTGCAGCAGTATCTTCTACTAAAACATAATGACGAATATGCTGTTCAATATTGTGAAGTTTTTGACAAGAGAACTAATTCAAAGTTTATTTAAATCATTGGACGATGTTGAATATTTGCCATTTAAATTGTAAATGATTGAAATAAGCAATGACCTTTTAATAAATACCATCAGAACGTAATTTGCATTGTTCAATTGATCAGTAGTTCTTATTTCCTACTTATTTTTTTATTATAATATTGTTGCCATATATTTATAAGGGTTTTATTCTTTTTTTTAATTAAAACAACCATCGATTATTCATTTGATTAATCGATTATTTTCAAATAAAATCGATTATCAAGAATCGATTATTTTGGTAATTCGATTATTAGGAATCGAATACTTTTTCGAATAATCGAACAGTCTTGTATATTTGTGTCCATTCTTTTATTGTACCGTGTCCGAATTCCGCGTTTCAAGTTTGTTTTGTTTAAATTTCGAGTATTTGAAAGAGGGTATATTTGTTCAACAATGTAACTCTTTTCCCCGATTATTTTCATAATCTTACAGATTTGAAATCACATTAGTTTACGTCCTCATTTTATATCTTTACAGTCCATCAAATCGTAAGCCTTACAAGCATAAGTTTTTAAAAGAAAAGTATTATTGTTTTTACTTTGTAAAAGTAAAATTACAGTAACCCTCAATAATAATTAATTCTACATTTTTAGGTATCAATCAATTCTAAAGATAATGATAGAATGGATAGTCATTCCATTGAGAGATATTTTGTGATGAATACATTTAAATGCCAAACAATGTAGAACTTATAAAATATACTTGGATAACTCTTACAAAGAACAATTTCATATTTTGATTCTTTTCTAGATATTTTTTATCAAAATGAATAATATTAACTCATTCTTTAAATAAATGTTCTTGATTCTATGTAGACAATATTTGAAGTTTTTTTCTAACAAGGGAACCACCCCAACCCGACCTCACCAATTTGAATGATTTTGGGATAAGTTGTAGTACTTGAAAAAAAATTAGATACGTCTTTTTTTTATCGGCCCATAAGGGCTTTTAAGAGGTGAAATCCACCCTGAAAATCAACCCCTAAAATCAGTTTTTTTAATATTTCTCAGCATCAAATGAATATTTTTCAGTAAACTCAACGTTAAAAAATATCTTATAAAAAGGCGCTTTTAAGGAAATAACATTTATACCGAAGGGTTGCAACCCCCTTTTTAATAGGGGTAAATACACTATTTTTTGTACTGTTTTACGACATGTAATATAGTAAATCAGCTCGAGTGATTTAAAAATCGCACTGATAATGAGAAAATACCAAAATTAAATTGACGTGTTTCCGGATTTGAAAAAAAATATATTTAAGGGGTGTTTCTCCCCCTAGAAACCACCTCCGTCAAACTTTCAGCAGGTTAATCCACCTAACCCTGGGATAAACAAGTTTAGTCGTTTGTTATTTCTTGAAATAATGTAATCCTATGCGTGAGCGAGCTACCTCAACTAACCAACCTGCCTCTAACCCACCAAATCCCCATAAACCACCCTTACCGAACCACATGCAGGATAACCCACCTAATCCTGTGAAAAGCAACTTTAGTCGTTTGTTATTTCTTGAAATAATTGGATTTTACACCATTCTGCTTACCTTATTTATGTTGTGAAAGAGACTAGAATAAATATTATAAATATAAACGCCTATAAGTGTATCCATACGCTTCCCCATTATATTAAAGAAAATCGCTATTACATTTTTCTTTTTAATAAACAAGTGAAAATCGTTATAAACATTCAATTAATTATTTTACAATTGCGATAGCGAGTGTCGGATTATAATTAACAGGAATTTCATTATTGACGCGCGAACGGACCGGGGTGCCCGAAAGCCTGACTGCCGCCCGATTCTAAGGCCGCTCGGCTGTAAAAAAGGCCTTCGTACGGGACAAACTTGCCTCGCGCGAGTTGTCACCTATCAATGAGAAAATACCAAAATTAAATTGATGTGTTTCCGGATTAACAAAAAATATATTTAAGGGGTGTTTTACCCCCTAGAAACCACCCCCGTCAAACTATCAGCAGGTTAATCCTGGGATAAACAAACTACCTCAACTAACCAACCTGCCTCTAACCCACCAAACCCCCATAAACCACCCTTACCGAACCACATGCAGGCTAACCCACCTAATCCTGTGAAAAGCAACTTTAGTAGTTTGTTATTTCTTCAGATAATTGAATTTTACACCATAAGCGAGTTATCCCAGCTGTATAACATATCTCATATCCACTATAACGAGCGGCCCGACCCTCGTTATGTCTCTCTCTCCCCACACATAATTATAATTATTTATATATATATATATATATATTTGTCATATAACTATTTCACATGTATGGCAGCCAAAGGTAAGTCAGAGAGAGCGCTAATAGAGGGCGAGCTAGAGAGAGAGAATTCGGGAGGCCGGCGCGACGCGCGCGAGTAGGAGAGTGGGGCAGGAAAAAGCCCCGCGATAAGAACTCTTTCTTGTACCGGTGACTTCGAAGCACGTGGACGTGTGACGAGTGGCTATACACGTGCTTGCGATCTTTTGCTGTCCGACTTTTCGCGACTAACTTTTGTGAATGACATTTTGGTTGCCTGCGAATACGCGAGTGTCCACTCGGTGTAAGGTATCGGTGCCGAGATTGCCCCTAGTGCCTTTGGTGGGCTAGTTCCTGCGACCACGCGTGCGAGCCTTTAGGGCCGCCCGCCTCTTGACTGCACCCGAGCTGCACACTGCGCGTCATCGCGAGCCACGTGCGAGGCTGAGGATATCGCCTGCAGGGCTAACGCCGAGACATTATTATAAGTACCATTTCGAATACGTGTCTCTCTCGCTAGCTTTTCGCCGCTCTCTCTCCCGCTTACGCTGCGTATTAATTTTGTATTATTCTCCGTAGTAAACTCGATGTTACTCGTATATCTGTTTTCTTCTTTTGCGCTTCCTTTTTACCTATCGTAAGCGATCCCGTTCCGTCCGACTTTCGCACCTGAATTTCGTGATCGCTCCCAAGCGCCCATAGGACTACACGACGTTCTCCGCGGGCCAAGGTAACAGACGCTGCACCACGACGTCCCTGTTGCTGCTGGGTTAGGCTTTGCGCAGCCTATTACGAGGCTCACACCGAGCTGTTTTTCATTCCCTCGTAATTTATATAACGAGCGACCCGCGCTGGGTCAAAACCCCGTTATACCACCTACCCCTAACCTATCTAACCCCCACCCTTATAAACCACCCTTACCGAACCACATGCGGGCTAACCTAATATAAATAGCGAAAAATAAATGTATTTCTTGAATAACATTCATGTTGCATAACAATATGTCCCATGTATTATAAATTTTATGTAATAATTATTATTTTTTTTCATTATAAATACAAAAACGATAAAAATAATTAATAACGGCTTATAAATATAAGATTTGAGACTAAAATAAATTATAAATAATTATTAACTATTTTGTTTTTTCCAAATCAATAATAACAGTTATAGTATCAGTTTGTTTAAAAATATTATTTGCATTGTATTACATATAGCTGTGTATAAAAGAGTAATAATAATAGTTATTATTTTTTAAACGTAAAGTTAATTCGTAATAAAGAAAAATAACAAGTAATAACAGTTAAAAATTATTAATTTCAGAAGTGGAAGTTTAATATAGTTATTATTTCTGTTTTAATCATTTACAATTTGTTAATGAGAAAAGAAATTATAACAAATAATTGATTATATTAATAGTTATAAATAGTTATTATAGTCTGAATTCCTATACTTATAAACTGTTTACTTTATTCAATTTGCACTTGTGGTTTAGTTTACTTTTTGTTGGTACTTTACTTTGCTGTACACTTTATCTTATTTACAATTTTGTCTTATCAATGGCTCGAAAAAGATAAGTTATATCAAATATATGCCCCTTGCGATAATAAGACATCCGATACATATTTCATTATTCATAGTAGTTGAAGAAAAGTCAAGTATTTAAAAAGTTAAAGTTTTTTTATAGCGCTGGATTTATAAATAAACTTATTTCTATATTTACATACAAATTTCCCGAACACGAAAATATAGTACATAACAAGAAGAAAAGTTTTTGTCTACTACGTAAGTATTTATGTCACTTATCATATATAATTATAATAAAATATTTTGATTTGTAAACATGTAAAATATAACTATTAAAAACGTATGATCGAATTCTATCTATAGACTAGGTTTTCTTTTGTCTTTTGTAAAATTATTCAACTGAAAAAAAGAGTATTTATATCTTGATTTTGTTTTAGATTAAAACATGAAGATCAATCCTTTGAACGTAGTCAATTTATTATTAGCATATTTTCAAAGTTTACAAATACCAGATAGCGAGATTAATTTCAAAGAAATTAAATTGTCAGAAAAGTTGAAAGAAATATTAATAGATGCCGTGTATGAGTTTAATGATATTGATATGATTGTTGAAGAGACGTTAGATTTTCATGAAGATTATAAAGATACTGATGCTAAAATAATCGAAGATGAAGTTCAACATCACTTTCCTGATCCTGATTTTGCACCAACAAATCAGTGCACAAATGATGATGAAGAAATCACATTTGATTATAAACAAAGAGCTGTAGAATTTTGGAGGAGCGGAAAAAACAAAATCTTAAAACTGGATACTGTACAACATAGATTTAAAAAAACTTCATCTATAAGTCAACTTAAGCGTTGGGCGAAAACAATTAATAAAAATGGAACTTACCGAGAAAAAATTGCGCAAATTTGCCAATACGCGTTTGATAATTTTAAAGCCACTATTGCAGCTGGTACGATAGTGCATGATCGAGATATACGGAAGTGGGCATTGCAAGCTCAAAAAAATGTTGGCCATGAAGATATAAGATTTAAGGCTTCTCAAAATTAGTTACTAAAATTTAAAAAAGATCATACAATAGTATCTAGAAAAATAAATAAATTTATCACCAAAAAAACATTAGAAAGTAAAGAAGAACTACAAACTAATGCTGATGCTTTTGTAGCTGATGTTAAATCATGTATACCAGAAATCGGCATTGCAAACTTTTATAATTCAGATCAGAGTGATTTCCAGTTAGAAATGCACTCGGGAAGAACATTAGCAGTTGAAGGAGAAAAGCAGGTGCAATGTCTGCTACAGTCGGTTTCATCGACAACGCACAGTTATACAATTCAGCCAACTATATCAGCAACCGGGAAACTTTTATCACCACTTTTTATAGTATTAAAAGAAAAAAGTGGTCAATTCGGTCCCAGAGTGGAATCTTCATTATTTAGACCAGACAATGTGCATGTGGAAGCATCTAGATCTGGAAAATTAATGACAAGTTAGTATATTTTTGTTTATTATAATACAATGACATTAAAATATTTGAACATTTTTTTATTTTAGATCATTTTCAAATTTGGTTGAAAGAAGTTTTTTACCTAAATGTTGGATCTCAATCTGTACTTTTACTCGACTCTCGGAGTGGACATTGCGATAAAGCTGTAAGGGAAACGATGCCGACAAACAAAATTGTTAATATAAAAAAAAATTCTCACAGGAACGACAGGGAACATCCAACCACTCAATGTTTATGGATTTCGTATCTGGAAAAACTTCGTTCGACGTTTATCAAATCAAGTAATTTTGATGGACTATGAAATGCATCTACATTTAAGAAATAACATCATAAAAATGAAGTCTCTTGTCCATGATCAGCTTTCTTCACCAAGATATACAAATATTTTTAAATACGCTTGGTATTAAAGAGGCTGTATTACTGGAAAACCAGCTAAAACAAATAACCCTGTTGATTTTAATTTTGGAGATTCTTGCAATATACATTACGAAGTAGAAGCATGTAAAAATGTTGCTATAATACGGTGTGGTTCGTGTAAAAGATTATTATGTTTCAAACACTTTTTCGATGATTATCATTTCTGTAAGGAATTCGTTGAATGATACATTTTAATTTACCAATAATTAAAAAAAAGAAAAAGATGAAAATTATTATGAAAAATCAAAATATATGTATTATCGCGTACGATGGCTCTTATGTAAATATATTTATGTATCTTCATACGAATAGAAATATATATGTATAGATCTATAAATGATAATTAGACCTCGTGTTATTCTCGTGTTTATTTTTAAGAGATATTTCTCACCATTTTGGTACTATTATAATAAAATGTATTAAACATATTTTTATTTGTCATAAATTATGTTTGAGCTACCGATATATTTTATAAAAAAAAAAATGGGATACCCCACGTACAGTGTAGAAATCAATTGTTTTAAGAAAAAGCAACTGATAAACTCAGTTCTCCCAAAGTTAGGTCTATTAGCCTACATTTGGTTGGGTAAGGGTGATTATGGGGGTTTGGTGGGTTAGAGGCAGGTTGGTTAGTTGAGGTAGCTCACTGAGGCGTAGGATTAAATTTTTTCAGGAAATAAGAAACGACTTAACTCGTGTTTCCCAGGGTTAGGAGGTTTAGCCTGCTTGTGTTTCAGTAAGGGTCGTTTATAAGGGTGAGGGTTAGATAGGTTAGGGGTAGGTGGATAAGAGGTATGTTATACAGCTGGGATAACTCGCTTATGGTGTAAAATCCAATTATTTCAAGAAATAACAAACGACTAAAGTTGCTTTTCACAGGATTAGGTGGGTTGTCCTGCATGTGGTTCGGTAAGGGTGGTTTATGGGGATTTGGTGGGTTAGAGGCAGGTTGGTTAGTTGAGGTAGCTCGCTCACGCATAGGATTACATTATTTCAAGAAATAACAAACGACTAAACTTGTTTATCCCAGGGTTAGGTGGATTAACCTGCTGAAAGTTTGACGGAGGTGGTTTCTAGGGGGAGAAACACCCCTTAAATATATTTTTTTTCAAATCCGGAAACACGTCAATTTAATTTTGGTATTTTCTCATTATCAGTGCGATTTTTAAATCACTCGAGCTGATATACTATATTACATGTCGTAAAACAGTACAAAAAATAGTGTATTTACCCCTATTTAAAAAAGGATTGCAACCCTTCGGTATAAATATTATGTCCTTAAAAGCGCCTTTTTATTAGAAATCTTTTAACGTTGAGTTTACTGAAAAATATTCATTTGATGCTGAGAAATATTAAAAAAACTGATTTTAGGGGTTGATTTTCAGGGTGGATTTCACCCCTTAAAAAGCCCTTATTGACCGATAAAGAAAAACACGTATCTAATTTTTTTTCAAGCACTACAACATATCCCAAAATCATTCAAATCGGTGAGGTCGGGTTGGGGTGGTTCCCTTGTAAGTTCCACTTGACTGCGGCTTAGATAATTGATCCAGATAACAATGCTGAAGAACTAGTTCTATAAATAACCCCAGATGTTGCGCGTTTAGTGGAAGATGGCAAATCTCTTCGAATAGGTATTGAATTTTCACTAGAACAACCTCAAGGAGGCATTCACTTTGTTCTACCTAACTATCCAGGCATCTCAGCTGAAGTATGTCATTTTTCAAAATTCTAATAATCTTATATTTGTTAATTTTAACAAATTTGTTTTTGTATTAATTAGAAAGGAGTTTATATGTACATATATAGTTTATAAAAATTCATCAAGCGAAAACCTTGTACCTGGAAGCTAGAATTTATAGTTATATAATAAAAAAATACTTTTTTATTGTTTATTGTTGTAATTATTTCGAAATTTTAAGGCATCATAAGTATTTAAAAAAAAATCTGACTTCGATATCTTTATTAGTTTTTAAAATATAGCCGTTTGAAAATTTATTATCATTTTTCTTTAATTGTTAATAACTTTTAATATAATTAATGTATCATCTTCAACATTTGGGAAAAATCTCACTTTTATGTGTACAACAATTATGCCAAATTAAAAAAAATCTGCAACCTAAAGGTTACAAGTTAATTGAAATAGCCAAGAATTACCCAGGTGTGGGTCCTCAGAGAGGGGGCAGCGTCTCTACTTGGTAAGCTGTATGTTGGCTAGGCGCGTACACTGTATAGCGGGGATGCTGCTCTATCTCTCTCTCTCTCTCGATTTTGGGAACCTTTTAACCACTCTCACCACCTTGAACTCTCTCTGATAACGCTACATCTTATGCTGAAAGTCTAAAGTACAATCGATATTGCTTTTTCAATGAAGATGTGCTCTAGCAGCGTGAGCTCTCCTTTTTTTTCAGGGACCGTATACTTTTCTTATTGTATAAGATATATTTATATATTTTGAGACTGCGCTATAAGATAATTACGAATCGCATGCTGAGCGACTAAAACTAAATCTATGTGTATCGTACCATAGTTATCGTAATGTTGAAAGCTAAGTGACAAGTCGTCTATGTTAGCTTTATCTTGAGTTTCGCAAACAATATATCACATGCTGAGTGTCTAAAGCAAAATCGATGTACTTCTTCCATTGAAAAGATGTTTGCAATTTTTGATGAAATTTCGAGAGTAGGAAACTTGTGGGAGGAATAAAAAACGTCTTGGTTTTAAGAAAATGTTTCAATAATATCCCAGTCCTGAAAGAGAAGACTTTTACTATCCTCATTTTATTTTGTATTATCCTAGTGATTTCGTTTCTTTTTTTTTTATGTTAAACAAGTGTTTATTCAGTGTAGTATTTGTTATTGAAAAGAAATATGGATTCTGCAAAAATCATATCAACTATCAACACCATGATTGTATTTATGATTAATGCAAGTAATATGTTATTTGTTAATCTTTCTCATTCAATTCTAATATCATTTTTCTTTTCAAAATCCTCCAAACCTGCTGACGGAAATTTCGATAACAGTATTTTACAATTTATTATATACGATATTAGTTGTAGTGAGTATATATATATATATATTTATTATTAATCTGGTTTTATTATTTTTGTTTAGCTTCATGCGATTATGGTCGATCTAGCTGAAAATCGACGCATCGGCCATCTGCTATAGCTGATAATTAAGGTACATAATTTTAGTCTTTTACACACACACGCACGCACACACACACATACCCCTGCGCACATACATGCATATTTGTGTTTATTTTCAGTTGCAGCAGGAGTTTGAATACGGTAAGCGTTCAGTAAGATAGCGGGCTGCGGCCGAAAGAGCTGCAGCCGATGCAGCGATCGAAACGGCTATAAAATGGAAATCGTTTGCCAATTTACCGCCAAAAAAGAAATTTTTGAGGGTAACAAGAAATTAAAAAAAAAATTTATATTTATATTATAAATAAATAAATAAATTTATAGTATAAACTAGTGTGTAATTATTGTAGTTAGCTTGGAGATGGAAGGGAAACGCGACGCTAATCTCTCTCTCCTCTCTCTTTCTCTCTCTCACACACTCTTTCTTTCTCTCGGTGAGTAGCGGCACACTGGTTTTTGAGGCGCTCTTCTTTTGCTAACATTTTCTTTACTCTTGCCACTTCCTCGAGCGGCATATTTTTGTCAGGCGAGTTCGTCCAGCTGGCCTCTGCGCTTCCTGCTAAAAATTCTTGGCTTTTAGTCAATTTTTTGCCAGTGGATGAATTATCCACTATAACGGGGTTCCTGCTCAGCTTCGCTCGAGCGGGACACGCTATATAAAAGTAACCGCGGAAAAGTAGATGAATGGCTCTCCAGAGCTGATCGGCACTCCTGCACCGAACGTCCTGGGTCCAGCAGCTCAGTTGCCTCCTTCTCGAGTCGAAAACTTGGCCCGCGGAGTGTGTCGTAAGCTTTCGTATGACAAGGCGCGACAGCCAAGGAGAAGCTAAAGCGCATAATCGCATATACGACTAGGAATCGAGGGAAAATGACACATAGCAAAGGAGTGAATTGAATTCATTTATTCACAACACAAGCATAGAATAGCGTCGTTCGCGCGCAGTACAAATAGCAGCGTGGATAGCCTCGCGTCAGATTTCAGTGCAGCCGACGAGCCGCGCACACGCTACGCAGCGAGGAACTTGCCGGCGCACGCCCTGTAAGAGCGGTTAGGCACAATGGCGACGGCTAGCCGGCGCGCACCGTTCGAACGAGAAACCTACATCGCTTACTCGTATCGGCTCTTTAGCCGGTCGAAATGTCTCGGTCGCTCGACTTAGATGAAAACGGCAACCGCACTTGCTCGTTGTAAATCGGACGAAGCGACAATACGCGTATAACGGAAGCCGGTTCGTAGGCTGAACGAAAACAGAAAAGAAATAAGCAACTATGCGGTAAGGTATCGACAAGGATACGCAATTTAAGCAACGCAGGAGGAGAGAGCCATAGAGAGAGAAGCCAAGTTAACAGACTGGTACTTACAATGCTGGAACTGACGAGTCGCTCTACAGTAGATTCGCAAGTAGTTCTCGGCGCGCTCGCTTGCAAAGGATTTGTTAATCGCGTTATCGCTTCTTGCGTTTACGCTTTTTCTCTCTGCTTCTATCACCGAGTGTTCGCTGGGCTTTTCGGGAACAGCGTCGATGGTTGTCACGTGTGTGGCTATCAAACCTGATTGCTCTCTCGAGTAATTAGCGAGCTCGCGTTGCCGGTTACTTGCTCGTTGCCGGTCGGAAGCAGACTTACTTTTTGTCCCTACTCTCTCTCTCTCTCCTCGAAGGGCTCGCCTCTCCGCGAGGTTCGCGCCGCGAGTCGATATCGATAATCGAACTATAATCGCGTCACTTACCGGTTCGCTGACGTCCACGCTGCAATTATTTAAACATGTTTACATGATAATTAATTATTATAGATAATTATTATTTGATGGCTTCCTGGGGAGAGAGAGACATAACGAACTTACATGCCGTTCGTTATACCACTTGCTTGGTTACAACATAACCTTCACCAAATCACCAACTTTGACGAGTTTTGAGCTACACACCTCTGCTAACAACGCTAACAACAATAAAGCCTTCACACCAAGACCACTACACTCTATACATTACACACTGCACATCTTACTGATTGCAACACTTCTAAAATTTTGCTGCAAAGTACCTGTGTCAACAATTTTACCGTTACTCCACAAATTTCAATTTATTCGGAGAGACTCCTCACTGCCGGTGTTATTTTTTGCTTGCATTACATTTTATAACTTTAAATTGTTCTTGCGTTTAGTCACCGCGATGGCTATTTTATTTTTATTTTACTTTATCTTGTTTTGTTTTATTTAATTTTAATTTTTGTTGTATTCTGCATCTAGCGCTATCTACACGCTAAACAATTTTAATTTTAATTTTATTTGATCGACAATGTAAAATTGTGTTCTTTTTCGACAATTAATTTAATTTTTAATGTAATTCCTGCGTTCGTTTTCATCAATCATTTTCTCATTTCAATTTGCGTATGTGCTACTTGTTTGTTTTTTGCGTATTAGTCGTTTTAGGTTAACTTGCGAATCCCTTTTCCGCCTCCTGTAAATGGCATCATTTTACTCCCGAATCTCCCGCCAATTTTGATCTTTAACTAACAAAGCTCGTACCGTTGAGGCGCCAATTTTCAAATCTTTTAAATCCTGACTTTTCTTAGTTCCTGTTTATGGCTGATCAGTGACTCAAATTTTCGCGCAAAATTCGAACATTTCAATTTGCCGTATCAATCTGTCCTTTACAAATTACTTCTTGTACTACAGTTTCTTGTGAAGTTTTGAGACCCCAGGAGGAGAGATGGGAAAAATTTTGACAAAATCTATGAATTTCTATTATTTGTCATAATTTGTTCTTAATTTCCAAACTGATCACTTTTATCAAATGGTCTTGTCTTTATGCGCCGAGTGTCGTGAAGCACTGAGTTGCGGGAGTGGCAATATCTCGCAGTGCGAAACTTGTGATAGATTTTTCCATCAGCACTGTACTGCTGGAGAATTACCAGAAATTGGGTTGTTTGATAAATTTGGAATTACATTTCCTGCATCTGTATCTGGACTATTTTCCAGCAAATCTCAGGGACTACAGTGAAGAACAAGGTGAACAATTTTATCAGGATATACAGGAAATGAAGCATAGATACCAATAAAGATGGGACATAAACCTGATGGCATATTTCTGTTGAATGTTAAAGAGGGATACTGAAACTAAATGAAAGAAGAGAAAAAGAAATCCACTACATACATCGTTTGAAGAGACGAGAGTTCGGTACAAACAAAGAAAATGACGAATTACTGAAATATGTTTACGGCTATTTTGATACAGAATCAGTTAATGCAGACGCAGAGTAATTTTTTGACTATGAAAATTTTTCTTACCGTTACTTTACAAAGGAATTTCTTTTTCTTCCGAATTAAAATTTCTATGTTGTGTTTCGGATGAAGGGACAGTTTTTTTTCAGACTTACGGAGCTGCGACTTTCGAAAATTTCTAAATCCTGTTCTGCCTCTGACAGTACGTACAATATTACTCTTTTACTTCAGGATTTGATAATATGATACCATTACCGCAGTTTTTCGTTTAGATAGGGTATTTTCCAGATTAAGAGTGGTTTTTTGCAGACTTAGGGGGTTGCGTATTTCGAAAACCTATAAAAGAGGCTCTGCACTTGAGTGTACGTGCACTTCATTCTCTAAGCTTGGCAGCGGATACTCCGATTCCTTCAATCCCAGCTATTTTCTGCCGTGACAAGAATTTTTCCATGTTAGAGGTGGGTTTAAACAGACTTAGGAGGTTGCAAGGCTCTAACACCCTCAAATTCAACTTGAGCCCATTAAAATATAGAACTGTAGTTGTAAATATTACAATGGGGTCCAACTGATCTATGAAAATGTATTATAAACAGAAGAATACAAGTTTAGAAGGGATTTTCCGAATTTTAGGGCTAGTTTATCCAACTCCGATTACTAGTACTTTTTATTTTATTACTAAAGGGTGTAGGGCTAATTCTGACGGTGAATTCAGATTTAGCGCACCAAAAAACATAAGGGTACATGGGTGCTATCTTTGGAACAGCTTACTTTTTTTGTGTACCTGTGTTATAATAAATTTTATAAAAAATTTATAGTGAAAAAAACAGCACTTTTCAGTGCTACACGTATTAACATAAAAAAAAGATAATAATTGATAAACTGTCATGTTAGTTTTTTTATTTATCCATATTATATTTCTTTTCAGCTGAAGTAGCGGGTAAGTATTGGTATAAGGTAGGTATCTTTTAAGGGTGTTGCCTAGTCGGCGGGGTAAAAAAATTGCTATTTTTTGGAATTTTTTTTTGAGTAGATTATGAAAGATATGGATATAAAAATAAATAGGTATAATAAATTAGATCTTAAATTCCAAAAAAAAATTTTTTTTTATTCATTTTTTTCAAGTTTATTGTACGAAATACGTAGTTGAATATTGAGCGGTAATTTCAAGACAGCTTAGTCGCAACATGATTTCTCAGCAACGGCTTATCTGAAACAAAAAAAGTGTTTTAGATTTGGTATGATAATAGCTACAGAATGGACCATAATTATTAAGTTTGGGCTAATTTTGTGGATTTTACTTAATAAAATGTAAAAAGTTGAAAAAAACGGCTTTTTTTTTTGGCATTTTTTGGAAAAAAAAAATAGTAAAAATCAAAATTATAACTTGTAAGTGGTCCACTTTATGGATAATTATGTATAGAATATGTGGTCTAAATTTCAAAAGGATCGGTCCACTGGTTCCGGAGAAATCGTGTTGCAGGTCCGAAAAAACGTTGTTTTGAGAAAACCGCGTTTTTCAAGTTTTTTTAAACAAAAAATATAAAAAATATCTTACCAAAATTTAATCTGCAATGCCTGTACCGTATGAAGTACCTTCTGATTGATCGAAACCTTGATTTTCTTCCAATCTAGCCTTTTTTCTCGCTGTTCTAGACTCTTTGGAACTATTCAAGCTGTGGCGATTTGCTTCTTGAACACGCGTGGAATACGAGCGGTCGGGTAGGGTCGTTTCGGTTGAAAAAAAATACACTTATACTGCTCCGATCTTTATAAAAATTTAACACAATATTCTTACATACATACGAGGTGTGTTCAAAAAGTAACGAGAATTTTTAAATTTCGCGGGTTTGGAGAGTCCGCTTGTATAAATTTTTTTTTTATTATGTTGGTACACATGCCCCTGAAGTACGATAAAATTTTCAGCAATATTCATTGCTTACTTTTTAAGTGGCAGCCGCTAACGTTAGACGTGTTTTTCGAGCTCGGCGGTTTTCGTTTGTGAAAAAAAATGGATCAAAGAATGTGTATTAAATTTTGCGTAAAAAATGAAATAAAGTGTAGTAAAGTTTGTCAAATGTTAACAAAGGCATATAGTGAGTCTGCTATGAGTAAAGCAAGGATTTATGAGTGGTATAAGCGTTTCCAAGATGGCCACGAAAACGTTGAAGATGACGAACGACCCGGACGCCCAAGCACATCAACAACCGATGAAAACGTGAAAAAAGTGAAAGAAATGGTTATTAACGATCGCCGAATCACAATCAGAGAAGTCGCTGATGATGTTGGCATATCAGTTGGCTCATGCCATCAAATTTTTTCGAATGTTTTAGGTATGAAACGTGTGGCAGCAAAATTCGTTCCAAAATTGATGAATTTCGAACAAAAACAGCGGCGAATGGAAGTTGCTCAGGAGTCGCTAAATGAAGTCAATAACGATGCAGAACTACTAAAACGTGTTATAACAGGTGACGAAACATGGGTTTACGGATATGATGTCGAAACTAAGGCTCAATCGTCCCAGTGGAGGCATTCTGGATCGCCAAGACCGAAAAAGTCTCGACAAGTGCGGTCGAATGTGAAGGTTATGCTCACTGTGTTCTTCGATTTTAATGGCATAGTGCATTATGAATTCTTGCCACAAGGTCAAACAATCAATAAGCAGTACTACCTACAAGTTCAACGTCGTTTGCGTGAAGCAATCCGAAAAAAACGCCCGGATTTGTGGCAAAACAATTCATGGCTTTTGCACCACGATAATGCGCCTGCTCACACTTCATTGCTTGTTCGTGAATTTTTCGCCAAAAACGAAACTGTAACGATGCCTCAGCCTCCATATTCGCCAGATATGGCTCCATGTGACTTTTTTCTATTTCCAAAAATAAAGAGAACATTAAAAGGCCGTCGTTTTACAAGCATAGATGACATTAAAAGCGAATCGCTGAAAGAGCTAAAAGCTATTACAAAGATCGAGTTTCAAAAGTGTTTCGAGGATTGGAAAAAGCGTTGGCATAAGTGTATTGTATCCGAAGGGGACTACTTTGAAGGCGACAACATTAATGTAGATGAATAAATAAATATTTTTTTCATAAAACGAAAATTCTCGTTATTTTTTGAACACACCTCGTATACATTTGAAAAATGTAAAAAAAAAATCGATTTTTTCAAAGTGCCCGACTAGACAACACCCTTAAGTTATATTTATTATATTAAAGACAATTGATAATAATTATTTTCTTATTTGCTAAATCAAAAAGTAATATAGTTAGCACGTTCTCTACCTATAAAAGTTGTCATAGGTCAAGCGGTAGAGCGTTGACGTGCAGAGGCTCGGAGCTCACGTTCGATTCTCCGTAATATTAAAATTTTGTTAAAATTTGTGTTAAATTATTTAACCTAATCCCAATGATAGATTTTATATGAATTTTGAAAATTTTAAAAAATTTTAAAAATATCGACTTCTTTCTGTAATGTATGCAAGGGTTGTAATTTTGCAATGGAATGTAAGTAATGTATAGAATGTATGACATGTATGGAATTTTTTTAATGGAGGAGAAAATCTCAGCTGTCCACTATAAAAGTAATCTACATCTCATTAGCAGTCGCATTCACATTGAGTGTGGACTATGTAGCGTGTAAAGTGTGAGAGAAAGAAAAAGATGATACGAGGATTCTATAATGAGCGCCAACAAGATTGATTATAGGTAATTATTTTTTTATTTTTTATAGAGAATATTTTATATTTTATATATATTTTTTTCAATATATATTTATAATTTTTTATTTGTGTAGATTTGAGAAAGCAAGACTGAATAGCTTCACGTCTCAATGAACATGCGTACACGTACCAGCAGACTTGCTGCGGCCAGCTTTTACTATAGGGGGCAGATTGATCGAGTACGCTGTTTTGAATATGGTCTGGAAATCTGTCGTTGGGAAGAAGGTGAAGACCCTGTGACGGAACATCAGCGCTGAACTGGCAGCTGCCTTTTCATTCGCAACAGAAGTTGCGGCAATGTGCTGATCGGATCGAGCCTCTTACCAGTACATCCTCGAAGAAGTAGAGATGATTGTGGATGGTATAAGCTCGAGTATTGGGCAGCAACAACATGGGAAGAGCCAGCGCGCGTAACTTAGCGTACCTACTGCTAACTCGCATGCATGTACAGACGAGCCTGCGTTATCATCGATGAAGATTCTTATTACAAAACTTTTTTATGACTTAAATTTGACGGAGAAATGTGCATCGGAAAGCGAATCTAATGCAACCATCGGGATGGTATCTATTCATGAAGAACTTTCACACGATCGTAAGAAGAGTATTGACAAACAGAATTTAAAAATGAATAAAATTAGCGAAATGGTTGAACAATCGCAGCGAGATATAGTCAATATTTTGCGTCAACTTGAAATTACTAGATGTAAGATATGTTTGAATGCTAGGATTGCTGTACTCTTTTTACCTTGTGGACATATCACTGTATGCATGGAATGTGCATCAAGAATTCATGATAATAACGTTACTAACATAATAATAATGTTCTAGACATTTGAAATTAACATTTTAAATTTAATGCTTTCTGGTGAAAATATATGAAAATGGAATTTTTTATTTCAAATAAACTTTTGAGTTATCACTCCATTAGCTAGATATTTAATAAATAGTACCTGTAAATGGGTCGCCAGAGAGAATATGTTAATCGATATTAATATTTTAAAGTTAGACTCTAAAGAACGTATACAAATGTAGTATTTTTATCGTGAGGCGTAAGGGGGCCAGATAATTTGAATACCCCAAAATAAACAGATTTTACTACGTCCAAGTCATTGTTCCTGGGAAACGCTAAATGTAAAACTAATAACTTTGAAGATACCTAGACCGTACTTGAATCAAACCTAAAAACCATCAACTAATCTTGAAGGTCTTTGTTGACTCGAAACCTTAGAATAATATTAAACGTAAAGTTTCCCGCTCTCTCGATTACCGTTCTCAAAACTAAAGGCTTGGATACCCATGATCTAATGATCCTACGAGTATGACTTAATGACCCGATAACCTGAGAACAATTTTAAACGTAAAATTTTCCACTCTCTCGTAGGCTATTCTCAAAACTAGTGGCTTCGTTCTCATGATCCTATGACTTAATGACACTATGACCTATAACTTAAATACATTTTTGAAAGTCAAATTTTCCACTCTTTCGATTACCGTTGTCCAAAATAGGAGGTATTATTGCGTTTAATCCATAATTATAAAAATAGTCACGTATAGTTACGAAGGGGGGGTCAATAAGTCTTTATAAAATCCAAAAGATGGCGCTGGTCACGCTTAAATTATGATGTTTTTGGCAAACAATACTACTAACTAGATATCGTACAAAGTTTCAGCTCGATTCATTAAGTCGTTTTTTTGTAAGCGTTGGTTGAACAAAAAGTTATTGGTTTATTTGAAAAATGGAAAAAACAGAGCTTCGAGCGGTGATAAAACATTTTCATTTGGAAGGCATTACATCAAAAGAAATCACACTTCAGTTGAACGCCGTTCATGGAAAGTCTGCCCCTGTGTTTAAGACTGTTTATAACTGGGTAAATGAATTTAAACGCGGCCGTACAACAACAAAAAATGAACCTCGTTCAGGACGCCCCGTAGAAGTGAGTATGCCCGAAATGGTCAACAACATCCACGATACGGTGTTGAGTGATAGAAGAGTAAAATTGCGAGAATTAGTCGAGACCACAGGGATATCAAAGGGTACAATCATTTCAATTTTGTTTGAAAAATTGGGGATGAAAAAAATATCAGAAAGATGGATGCCGCGTTTGCTCACTGTTGAAAACAAACGAACCCCCGTGATCACCTCTGAGGTCTTTTGGCACGCATACGTTGTAATCCGGAAGACTTTTGGCGTCGACTCGTAACTGTAGACGAAACATGGGTACACAATTACACTGCTGAAACCAAAGAATAGTCCAAACAATGGATTACCGCAGGACAAACCAGCCCCAAAGAAGGCAAAAACAGTAAAGTCAGCTGGCAAGATTATGGACACGGTTTTCTGGGATGCGTATGGAATCATCTACATCGACTACTTGGAAAAAGGCCAAACGATCACTGGACAATATTATGCGTCATTATTAGGTCACCTGAAAGAAAAAATCAGAGAAAAACATCCTCAATTGAACAAAAAAAAATACCTCTTCTTTCAAGACAATGCTCGAGTTCACACATGTGCAGTTTCGATGGCAAAAATTAACGATTTAAAGTTCGAATTAATTGACCATCCACCATATTCGCCTGATTTGGCTCCCAGTGACTTTTTCTTATTTCCTAACCTAAAAAAATGGCTTGACGGAGAACGATTCACGTCGAATGAAGAAGTCATAGCCGAAAGAAATACCTATTTTGAGGGTTTTCAGAAATCATATTTTTCCGACGGCTTAAAAAAACTGGAAGGCCGTTTAATAAAATGTATCGACCTTCAAGGAGATTATATTAAAAAATAAAAAAACTTACATTCGCAAAACTTCTTTTTCTTTCTTTTTATAAAGACTTATTGACCCCGCCTCGTATAATGCGATAAACGTAATCAGCAGTTTCGTACATACAAGATATTGATGATCAAAGCTCGCTCACGACTGTTTATCGAGTTACAATAGTTTATGTTTCTTATCGAGAGATGATCCCGTAACCTTAACAGAGGGTGTAAGATACCGATGCTGGCGTGAGTTACTAATGTGAGCAAGAATAGAAAGTGATAGGACAAGCTCCAGATAGATTAAGGCGAAGCTAATGAATCGCACAGTTATTGGAATTTCTCCTGCCTGCTGTCGATTCTATAACAATTTCCACGTTTAGTCGTAACTTCGCGTATCATTCATATTTATCAAAGTTGTAAAAATAAAGTGCTTTGTCTAATATTAGAAGATTCTTGTATCAAGGTTTTTTATGTTTTTTATTTGAACATTTTTTCTACATTAATCTTTGAATTATAAAGAAAATCTTTGAAAATTTGCATTTCATATGAATCTTCATAGCAGCAGCAAGCGAGTAGAAAGGGAAATTGGTATTCTCGATCAACAGTTTTCTATATTAATAGACTTCAGTAATATTCTTACCACATTACTTAAGTCCATGGTTAAAGTAAGATCATATTGCTGTGTGCATTAACTTCTGTCAATGAGCTTTGAGAATGATACAAGAAAATGCTGATTTTTTCAGATCTGTACTTTTTTCTGGTGAGGTTAGATTTTGCAGTAATGAACAATCAAACAGACAAAACTGACATTATTGATCAGACTCAAATCATCATTACCATAGAACGGTATATCGATAACACCGGAGTTTCATAATATGGTGTGCTGTAGTGAACGGCTATTTGATCGGACCTTACTTTTTCTAAAGAAACATTAATATAAACACCTATTTAGAGTTGATCAAGGATCGATTACAAGAAACGTTAGAAGATGTTGATTTGGAAACAAGAACACGAATGTAGTTCCAGTAGGATGGCGCAGCACCTCACTTCGCGTGAATTGTTTGTAACTTAGGACGTACGAGGGTGGTCCAATAAGTACTTAGCCTCACCGCCCGATGGCGCCACTCTCGCAAAACAAATATTCTATCACGTATTTCCCTTCCAAAAACAAGAATCGAATCATCGACCGATACTGCTCTTTTTCGATTTTTCAAAAATCAACCGATACACTTGCTTTCACACGCTCTCAAAAATAAACTACAACATCGATCCGGTTGAAATCTCGACAGTAACCATTGAGAAGGTTGTACTACGTGATAGAATATTTCTTTTGCGAAGTGGCACCATCGGGCGGTGAGGCTAACAAGGAAACCCCCCCAACCCGACCTCACCGATTTCAATAATCTTTTGATATGTTATAGTTCATCAAAAAATAAGACATACGTATTTTTTTTTATCGTCCGAAAAACACTTTGAGGGGGTGAAAACAACCCTCAAAGTTCACCCCCAAAAATAGATTTTCCAATGTATCTCAGCATCTAATTGATATTTTACGACCAAACAAATTTCATATCACTTCTCATGTGAAAAGCAAACTAGCACATGCAATTCCGACCACAAGGGATGCAACCCTTATTTTTTTATTTAAAATACTATCTATTTCATGGCTATTTTTATGAAAAAAATTAAAATAACCCGAAAAAAATTGGAAAAAATATTACCCTACATAAAATACAAAAATAAAGTTAATCTAGTCAAGCTTTTTTTCAAACTACCCCCTTCAAGTTGAAAAACCACCCCTAAAAAATTGTTTTCAATACATTACAGGTGGTGTTGATAATTTAGTGAAAAATACGTTAAGCATCATTTATACTGTACAAACACAACTATCTCGTGCAGTTTCGACCACAAGGGTTGCAACCCCTAATTTCTGTCATCGAAATTTTTACCTTCTCCATTCCTATTTTTGAAAAAAAGTTCATAATGAGCTTAAAAAAATTAGAAAAAATATTACCGTGGATAGAATAAGAATAAAAAATTTACCTGTTCAAACTTATTTTCAAAACCACCCTCAATGTTGAAAAACCATCCTAAAAAAAGTTTCTGACATATCGTTGCAATCTCTTCTAAATCAAATAAGCTATGATTCCATAGCTATTTTGTTGCTCTCTTTTAAATTTTTTACGTTCTATCGTTTATTAATTCTATCAAAAAATAAATAACTTTTATTATATAAAAAAACAAGTCAAGAATAATATAATATTATAAGTATACCTAGAAGATAAGTATAGTTTCTCGGATGCGCAAAAATTTTGGTATATGAATGATAGTATTATCAGAATTTTATTTACGTCCTACTATCAGCGTCTCTGACGATTGTCTGTTATTTTCATGATTGATAAATATGAGTAAGTAATTCTTCATCAGTAGCCAACACAACTTTCTTGTTGTTGGACGTATTGTATCGACTATTGAACTAACAGCATAATAAATAGTAATAAGAATATAAGATTATAAGTACAAATAATAATAAGATACTATTTCGTTAATTCGTATTTTGTAGTACCTGCTACGTAAGTATAACTATAAAATTATTTTTTATATGCAAATAATTTTACGGCTTTTTAATATTTGTTATTAAAAAAATTGAAATTACACTGATTATGAGGATTTATTAATTAATGATGTTTATAATTATTGTTTACTTATTGATTTGTTTATTATTATTGTTTATTAATTAATATGTTTACTTTTTAATTTATTAATTAATTTTTTTCATGAATGTTATCTATAAGTTTGTTTATCATTATTGTTTACTTATCAATTTGTTTATTTATTTGTTTTTATCCTAATTTGTTTATTTGTTATTCAGTTTATTTCTCATTCCCCAGCGATATCAGGAGAGACCTATACAGAGGAAAAATAAGGAAAAAAAGGGGACGGATGGATGGACGGACGCACGGAGAATTTCGCGTCTTCTGTTTAATATAATAGAAGATATATAAGATATATATATATATTTTTTTTTATTTCAGATTAAAAAATGAAAATTAACGCTCTGAACGTTTTAAATTTATTATTAGCTTACTTTCAAACTCTACAAATACCTGAAAGTGAGACAAATTGTAAAGAGATTCAATTGTCGGAAAGAATTAAAAGCATTTTAATAGATTCCGTGAATGATTTCAATGAAGTAGATATGATCGTTGAAGATACATTAGATTTTCAAGAAGATTACAAAGATCATGCTGCAAAAATAGTAGAAGATGAAGTTCAACACCATTTTCCTGACGATTTCGAAGCACCCACCGACCATTGTACCAAAGACAATGAAGATATCAGTTTTGAATATAAGCAAAGAGCCGTAGAATACTGGAGAAGTGGCAAAAAAAAAAATTTAAGTGTTGAAAGTGTACGTCAAAAATTTAAGAAAGTTTCATCTGTGAGTCAGTTGAAACGTTGGGCTCATACAGTCAACAAAGGTGGTACTTATAGAGAAAAAATTGCAAGAATTTGTCAGTACACTTTTGATAATTTTAAAGCAGCAGTAGACGCTGGTTACATCATTCATGATCGTGACATACGTCGATGGGCATTGCAAGCTCAAAAGATTATAGGATCAGAAGATGTAAGATTCAAAGCTTCGGATAACTGGCTTTGTAAATTCAAGAAAGCTCATAGAATAGTATCCTGGAAAATAAATAAGTTTATAACCAAGAAAACACTAGAAAGTAATTCAGAACTAACGATTAAAGCAAATACTTTTATTGCTGATGTTAAAGCAGGCATAAGAATAATTGGAATTCATAATGTGTTCAATTCTGATCAGAGCGGATTCCAACTGGAAATGCACTCCGGAAGAACGCTAGCGGTTGAAGGAGAAAAGCAGGTACAGTGTTTAGTACAGTCAGTTTCTTCAACAACCCACAGTTATACTATACAGCCACTCATATCAGTCGCAGGAGAATTACTGTCACCACTCTTTTTAGTTTTGAAGGAATCTAGCGGTGAGTTTGGACCCATTGTTGAAACCACTTTATTTAGACCCGAAAATGTTTACGTAGAAGCATCTAAATCTGGAAAGTTGACTACAGGTATACATAATCTCATCTAGTTACAATTAATGTCATTATAAATGATTTTACAAATAAGATTTTTGATTTTAGATCTCTTTAAAATATGGCTGCAAAAAGTATATTTCCCTAATGTAGGTTCCAATACGATGCTGTTGCTTGACTCCTGGAGCGGTCATTGTGACAGTGACATAGAAACTGTAACTCCACGTGATAAAATTATAAATTAAAAAAAAATACCGACTGGCACAACGGGAAAAATTCAGCCACTTGATGTTTTTGGATTTCGCATATGGAAGAACTTTGTCCGCCAATTTTCAGATACCGTAATTTTGATGAATTATGATTTGGATTTACATAAAAGAAACAACATCATTAAACTTCAGTCGTTAGTCCACAATCAATTATCTTCACCAAGATATACTAATCTTTTTAAATATTCCTGGTTCAAGAGTGGTTACCTCACTAAAAAACCAGAAAATTTTGACAATCCTGTTGCTTACAGTTTTGGAGATTCCTGCAATACACATTGTGACATAGAAGGATGCAAAAATGTGGCTATTATACGTTGCGGTTGGTGCAAAAAATCATTATGTTTCGAGCACTTCTATGAAGAATATCATTATTGTAAGAAGTATGAACAATAAATCCGTCCTAATTTTTTTGATTGTTTTTAATTGGTAACTGAATGAATTATAGTAAAGCATATAAAAATCAATTAAATATATATTACTTGGCAGTTTACAATTTTAGTCACAAGAAAGGAGAAAAACTCAACCAACAAAAACAATGGCAATGCTATCAACCCTCCTAATCACCGAATGGCGATGGTAATAAACCTCCCCCTAATAACCCTCCTAATATCCCCCAATGGCATTGCTTACAATCCCCCATTAACCTCCTAATAACTCCCCCCCCCCAATAAGACCCTCCCCCTAATAACCCCCTAATAACCCCAGTAGTTATCAGGGTTGATAACGTTGCCATTATGTTATTCGGTGGGTTGCAAGCATTGTCATAAGGTTGCAAGGGGGCTCAGCTATGTCTTCGGGCAATTAGTGGGGGGCTAACGGCATTTTCATTGGAGGTTTTTAGGGGGTTATTAGGGGGGGTTGTAAGCATTCTGATAGTGCGGGTTAGTGCGGGAAATTGCCATTGGGATATAAGGGGAGTTTTAGAAATTGCTACTGGGTGATGGATCATTTTTCCGGACAGATTCGGAATCGGCGCAACAAAATACTTTGGAAAAACGTTGTCCCAGTTCTGGGTCTTGTTAGGTGATATAATCTTGAATTGGTACATATTTTTCGTATTCTATCCACGATAATAATTTTTCCAATTTTTTAAGCTCATTATGAACTTTTTTTCAAAAATAGGAATGGAGAAGGTAAAAATTTCGATGACAGAAATTAGGGGTTGCAACCCTTGTGGTCGAAACTGCACGAGATAGTTGTGTTTGTACAGTATAAATGATGCTTAACGTATTTTACACTAAATTATCAACACCACCTGTAATGTATTGAAAACAATTTTTTAGGGGTGGGTTTTCAACTTTAAGGGAGTAGTTTGAAAAAAAGCTTGAATAGATTAACTTTATTTTTGTATTTTATGTAGGGTAATATTTTTTCCAATTTTTTTCGGGTTATTTTAATTTTTTTCATAAAAATAGCCATGAAATAGATAGTATTTTAAATAATAAAATAAGGGTTGCATCCCTTGTGGTCGGAATTGCATGTGCTAGTTTGCTTTTCTCATGAGAAGTGATATGAAATTTGTTTGGTCGTAAAATATCAATTAGATGCTGAGATACATTGGAAAATCTATTTTTGGGGGTGAACTTTGAGGGTTGTTTTCACCCCCTCAAAGTGTTTTTCCGCCGATAAAAAAAAATACGTATGTCTTATTTTTTAATGAACTATAACATATCAAAAGATTATTGAAATCGGTGAGGTCGGGTTGGGGGGGTTTCCTTGTAAGTACTTATCGGACCACCCTCGTATTTGAGCCATCATATTGAAGCCACCATATTGGATTTGCAAAATGATCATATTAAACCGTAAACTAGATATGCAGGGAAAAAGTTTGAGCCTACTCGGGATTTTCTAGGGTCACTAGAATTTAGGAAAGAGAGAGAGAGAAGGGTTCACATGACTAAGAATAACCTACATATACATACTTATAAATTCACATTTATGTAGATTTTTAGATAAGTGTGCATTTATAACCCCAAAAAAAATATTAAGGTCGTTTTAGGTGGTTATTAATCTGGTGTAGATAGAGTTCAAGGCCGACGTCTTTCCATTCGAGGAGTGGGTCAGGGCGTCATCCTTTAAATGCACTTTTAGTGCAGTTCGCAAAAATCATGTTTGCCGGTAGGAAAATTAATCAGATTGAATTAATTAGACATCTGCACAAGTTCGTGTAGTATTCGCATAAGTATGGTTTTACTGTGATATATATTGATATAAATTTGAAATCGTATGTTTATATAAATATAGTTAATTTTCCATTTCTTCCCTTGAAAAAACTCAGCCATTGCAGTTAGTCCGTTGTTAACGAATATTAGAATATTTCAGGCATCTTATTATATTTAATATGTTTTATCATGAAAAAAGGCATTGTAATTGTAAACAGACATTATTTTTTCATAAAATAATTAATAGGTAATATTTATAATAAAATAATAGTACAATAATATTAACTGTCTTCGTAAGAACTAGTTTTAGATATCGGAGGAAGTAATTTTCCCATTTTATGTCGGAAATCCTCAAACGATGATGCTCCAGATATTTTCCAAAAACTGAAAACTAATAGCCCACATGATGTAGTTGAATAAAAGGTACCCCATTTAAGTGCACGAATTGCTAGTTCTGTTCCTGAATCTTCATTAGTTTTTAGTTTTAATAAGCCTTTATGAAATAATGTCACATTCTGTTTCTTCAGAGTAGATACTGTACTACTAAATCCACATAAAAAAAAAATTCCAGTTATTCCGGCTAGAAATATTATACCTGAAATCAGAAATTATTAAGTGTGACTTTATTTTATTAATTCAGAGAAGAACGATAACAAAGTTTATTATAGTTGTAAAGCAAATTACTAATATAAAATATAAGGAATTGAAATAATCGAATTATCCAAGCAACAACTGTATTTATTATATTTATTATTCAAAAATAAAAATAAAAATTGTAGCAGTAAGCTGTAGTATATATCAATATTTTCAACTAAAAACTCTAAAAATTATGATGTATAGTATTATAAATACTAAGAAAAATAAAATTTTATTTTTAAAATCTTAAGGGGAGCAGCCGGTGTTTAATAGTAAAAAATTGAACTTTTTTCTTTTAGCGTATAAAAGTCATCCTAATAAAAATATCATCATGCAACTTTTTACATCTTAAGGAACTTGGTATGAGTTATTATTTTATTGTTTGTGAGACTTGAAATCTTATTTAGACGCCATAGAAAGTTTCCTTAATCGTAACAACTTATTTGTTGACATTACGATACATTTCTGAACGTTATGAAAAAATAATTTTTTTGAAAATCGGCTCCATTCATTCTATACAACAGATCCTAACAAAGACAACGAGTCTTCTCAAAATAATTGCTGTTGGTTCTAACGTTCAGGAAGGCGTGATAAAGTAAATTTTTTCATCAAATCAGATGTTACGATTAAGGGAATTTGCTAGGGTTTATAAGTAAGATGTTGGTACTCATGAGCAGAAAAATATAAGCTCTTTCCAAGCCCTTTAAGATGAAAAAAATTACGGGACGATATATTTCTTAGAATGATTTCTATATGCCAATAAAAAAAACTTTTAATATTTACTATTTAATACCTGCTGGTCCCCTTAACTGGCAATGCTTTCAGAACATGTAGACTATTATATTACACGTAAATGAATAACAATAGCTTCAAAAAGGGTTTCTGAGGTAACTGATTTCATTTTTGTCATTATTGTTAGTCCAACTTATTGCAAAGGATTTTTTCAGGGTAAACTATGTTTTATTTATAATTGAAAATAACCATATAGTAGTTACAAATTATTTATAAAAAAACTCAAGCAAATAACAAGTTGTCTACAAATACCAAGAAGATTAAGATAAATCAGTATCACAAACAGTTATATTGGGTCGATTACATTATTTAATAAATTACCTAAAGAACTTACATCGATAGAAAATTTACATACTAGGAAAATGTTACTCAATTATGGATACAACAGAACCCATAAAACTTATTACACTGAGTAAGAAAACTAAGAAAGATAAATACAACTGCAAGAATTTACTCATATCACTGGAAAAATGGCAAAATGGAATTGAGTATCCGACATCGGAAGTCCATGAGGATACAATTTCCCCCAACAACATACTACTAGATTTTAAAATATACATATATGCTCGAGGTAATTATAACCTTCATAGTAATAGATCACACTCTAAAATAATCATTTGCAATTATCAAAAAATGCTAAACTGACCAACTGAAGAAATGGAAAATATAATTAAGCTAACCAACAAATTAATAGAATCATATAATATAACAATCAATAAAACTATACTAGATATAAACAATGACAACTCTTATAAAAGCTACATTAAGGGTTTTAAACCAATAATTTTTTTAAAAGCATTATACTCAGAACCGGAATCATCATCTGATGAAAACATTACAAAATACAATCCTATAGAAAAGGTTTTTGATATAATATACCAAATGGCAGAAGCTAACAACATTAAAGCAATAATAAACAAAGTTGAGTCAGCCCCGGGCAAGGCAATAGAACAACCAAATTGCATTAAAATGACTTATGGTGACATCAACTATCTAGGCAATAATAAAGCTATTCTTTACTTCTGCAGAGGAGTGCAAGGTACCCAAATTTATACCAATTCCGTCTAAGTATAAAGATGCTATAGTTGTTGATGACATAGTCTTCACATCTAACTGTAAGTGCTACTCTTCTCAACAACATCAAAGCATGTTTCCCCATTATAGGATCGCATGTGCAGTAGGACTTACAGGCTTGGCCAGATTTAATCACATAGAGAAAATGTACTATGCAAGTGACAGAAAAGTAACTTACAGCGATAGAACTACAGCCAGAACAGTGCTCATTCGATTTTGGTGATAAATGTGTAATATTGTGAAGTACATTAACTGAATTATAATAGGTTTCTTGACTTGATAGTTTTTGATTATCAAACTTGAAGCCGACTATATAAATATATTTTTTTTTTATTACTTTTATTTTTATTTTATTAGTTTTAAGTTTAAGTATGTCCAGACCGACAAACAGGAATACTATTTCCTCTGCTGGATTACACAATTTATTAGTTGCGTAATGTATGTATGTTTATTGCCACTATGTAATTAATGTATTTATACTCTGGTAATAAAAAAATAAATAAAATATATAAATTTTATCCTATAAAGGTAAAATTTACCGAAAAGCATATTTGATAATATTTGACTTTGATGATGGGATACTTTGATGTACGTATACCAGACATTGTATGGTTTCACGAATCGAATCTTTTTGTTTTGAGAGAACAAAAATTTTTTTTCTACACTACAGCTTAGTTAGTTCCCTTATTTCAGTAGATAACTAATTTTGTCTAAATTACTAATTACTTTAAATAACATTTTTTTTTCATTAAAGAAAATTTTTTCATTAAAAATTAAAACAAAAGACTTGTGTTCTGGAACATGCCGGATTATTCTGGACGTAAATATGTTGATATGATTATGATTCTTGGATTAGTCGAAAGGAATTATCGTGGAGCTGTAAAACTTTATCAAGAACGTTTCCCTTATCGAAGACATCCTGATCATAAGACCATTCGAAGGGTTCATGTGAAAGCTGAACAAGGACATTTAGTTCGTACGTGAAGACATCATGCGCATAATGAAAATGAAGTTCGTGAGCTTATGATATTGGCAATTAATCATACGGATCCTCATATTAATAGTATGCGAATCCAAAGAGAAACTAGGATACCAAAGTAGGCTGTCCTTAAAATTTTGAGGAAACAACAATTTCGACCATACCACATTACCGTCTCTCAAGCCATCACAATAGCTGACGTGGAAAGGTAACTGGAATTTTGTCGCTCAGTAAGAATAATGATTCAAAACGGCAGAACATTTTTCCGTAATATCATGTTTTCTGACGAAGCTATATTCAAAAATAATGGGGAGTTTAACAGGCACAAATCTCATTACTCGTCAGCTGAAAATCCTCATTGGCATAGACAAGTAGATTATCAGCATCTTTGGAGCATCAACGTGTGGTATGGTATTGTCAATGGATATCTAATTGAACCATACTTTTTTGAGAAAAATGTCAACGGGGCAAACTTTTTACAATTTTTATAAAATGAACTTCATGGATAATGGAAGAAGTAGATGGATCAGTCGCAATGGCCCAGTCGCATAGCCACCACGATCTCCCTACTTGACATCTCCTGACTTTTACTTATGGTCATACTTGAAGAATATCGTTTATGAACAACAACCAACAACCCGAGAAGACATGATGGATAGGATCAGGATCGTATGTCGGAACATACCACAGGATGTATTACTAAGCATAGTAGATAATTTTTATAGAAGAATAGAATTATGCATTCAACGAGATGGAAATGTTTTCGAACAATTACTGTAATCTATTTTTCTATGTGATTCACAGTATATTAATCTTAAAAATTAATGTAAAATAAATAGAAAACGTAAAATACTTTAATAATTTGTTTTTTTTATTGATAACCTTGAATAAGGGGGGCAAAACGGTCCTCCAAGATCATAGACAAGGTCATGAAGTTATTTCTCCCTTCAAGTTGGGAAACTTTTGTTTAAAACATCTTTTGCGAAATCGTACCTTTATTTCGTCAATCGGGTTAAAAGATTAAGAAAATAAAATTGCCCTCTACATGACCTTGATGGTCACCCAGACTCCACACATGTTACCTTATTTCAACGTAGAATTTCCCGCTCTTTCCGATTCCAAGGTCAAAAATGAGGGTTCTTATTTTAAAAAACAAAGTTGACCTACAAATGACCTTGAACTTGACTTCGAAGATCAAAAGCAAGATCATGGGAATGACCCCCCACAAAATTTAGCAATTTACTTCTGAAATATTTTCCGCTAACTCCTGTAGTTTCCGAGAAATTGTACTAGTGTACTTGAAATGGTCCAACCTATACAATAATCAGTAACGGGGCAGAATATATTTATACTGAGTCCACTGTGCAAATATCTAATTTACTTTAGCACTTTCACAATACGAAGCTCACTGGCACTTTGATCTACAAGTGCAAAATCTTAGTTGCAAAACCTGCGTTACCTCGGTAGCCTGAAAACAAGCGTGAAATAGTATGAAACACCGACGCTCCACAAAGCGCATGGGATCGGGATGGAAAAGGCAAATCAAAAGGCGGTCTTAATTTTAAAGTTCGTATGATTAAACCGATCCATTTATATTATATTCATGCCAATTATACCAATCCACTTTACAAACAGTAAGCGTACACAACGTATACTATCATAAAACAACTGATAACGTGACTACCGCTCGTCCAATTAGATCACGAATAAACTGGCTTTAATTTATCAGATTTTTTTCTTTATAAGAGGATAGATGATAAATTTAGATATAATTGATATTTCGAGATAAAATTTAGGAGAAAATTTACGTACAGAACTTGTGTAAAATCTGTAAAAAAACTATTATCCAGTGTCTCTGGGTCTATCGAAACAGCGAAGATCTATCTATATATTACTATATAACTTAATCTTTTAGACTCATTTATATTTGTTTGTTATGAGAAGTCATTATGTATACAGGGTGTCCCATTTTAAAGGAACCACCCCGAAATTTTCGACGGTTGGCGTTGTACAAAAAAATTGTTCAGACAACAGTTGTTTGAGACAATGGGGACAACCTTTCTGTGAAATCCGATTTGACCTTGAGATTCATTTTCAAGGTCATTTGAAGGTCAAAGTCATTTTTTGAATAGGAACCCATATTTTTGATCCCGGATTCGGAAAGAGCGGAAAATTCTACGTTCAGATAACGTATTATGTGTGGGGTGCAGTTAACCCTCCCCCCACGCCTAAGGTCATGTAGGGGTCATATTTATGATTTTCTTCATCTATGCACAGGGATGATCGGGCAAGAGTAAGGTTAATTGTAATAACCCAATAACTCGATAACCCAAATAACCCAAATAACCCAATAATCCAATAACCCGATAACCCCAATAATTCAATAACCCCAATATCCCAAAAAATTGTAGGGTCAAACAACAGTGACCTTGAGCTTAAACTTCAGGTTGATTTTCAAAGAAGACTTCATGTACTCAAAGCCTTCATGAGAAGTGTAATTTTCCATTTTGTGGGATAACATGTTATTTCCATTCTTTTTTCTGGTATGATTCCGGACAAGTTTATAAAGTTTCAACTAAATTGTTTAATAACGCTATTAGTAGTATATCAGACTGTTCGCGAATCACTATTAGTACAATAGTGATTCGCGAACAGTCCTTCTCAGGATAGTTCAAGTGTAATTTTCTTAGTCGACTTAAAAGGAGGAAATGTGCCGGATTATTCGAGAAACGAAATTATTGATATTCTGTTGTCTCTCGGGGCATGTCAAGGCCGATATCGTGCTGCGCCAAGGTATTACCCACAGCACCCGGCTAGGTAATCAATACCTTGCCTTCATTGGCTGGGTAATCGATACCTTACCTTCATTGGCTGTGTAATCAATACCTTGCCTTCACTGGCTGGGTAATCAATAACTTATTAACCCACCCTTGCCCCGGTAGGATGGGGGGGGGGGTGAACCGCTCACCCAACATAATACTTTATCTAAACGTAGAATTTCCCGCTCTTTTCGAATCCGGGATAAAAAATGGGGGTCCTTATTCAAAATATCTCTTGGTTATTGGGTTATTGGGGTTATCGGGGTTATCGAGTTATTGGGTATTGGAGTTAATGGGTTATTACAATTAACCTTACCCTTGCCCGATCATCCCTGTGCATAGATGAAGAAAATCATAAATTTGATCCCTACATGACCTTAGGCGAGGGGGGGGGGGGTTAACCGCACCCCACACATAATACGTTATCTGAACGTAGAATTTTCCGCTCTTTCCGAATCGGGGATCAAAAATATGGGTTGCTATTCAAAAAATGACTTTGACCTTCAAATGACCTTGAAAATAAATTTCAAGGTCTAATCAGATTTCACAGAAAGGATGCCCCCATTGTCCCAAACATATGTTGTCTGAACAATTTTTTGTACAACGCCAATCGTCGAAAATTTCGGGGTGGTTCCTTTAAAATAGGACACCCTGTATATTATGTTCAATCTTACATAACAACAGATTTTGACGAAAGAAAGGGGGTTTGGGTGAAAATATCTTTAGCATCTAACCGTATTTTTTACGTAAATAATCGCGTAAAAATTTTGAATAGGTAAACTCTATATTTTTTTAAACTCTTAAAATGTTATAAAAAATTTATAAATGATTTTTTTTAACATTTTCTTAATACTTTTTCATTATATTGTTTTTTTATAATACCTTTTGTACACAAGTTTATTATACAAGAGCATACTGTGTAAAAATATTTCTTTAAATATACTTATTAGCTTAGAACAAGTATCAAAAATTAATTTTACAAATTTTATGGTATCCTGTTCAAACAGTAAAAATGAAAAAGAATACGACTAGAGTATGAATAAGTGTTATGATTAAATGAATAAATTAATAGTTCTTAAAAATCGTAAGTAATAATTAAAATTTTGTTAATTCATTTGCCGGTGTGATTTTATTTTTGTATCATTCTTAAGTAAACGTAATTACACGGCTGACGAGAGTAGATGTGTAAACCAGTAGAACGAGCGCCATTGTGGAGCAATTCGTGGATAGGTGTTACAGGCCGCAATTTATCGACCGATCATCTATCTGAATGTGCGTCTTAGGTGTAACCGGACACACCGCTTGAGTAATTGAAATGCGTGCGTGGGTAATCCTGATCATTGGATTAATGTTTGTTGTTGGTCTGGTAAATCGTTGTTGTTGTTTATGTTGGTGCGCGTTATCGACGTGGGAGAATTAGGCATAACTGAAGAGCTCAGTGGATTTTCCGGATAGGTTAAGCCTCAGTGCCATGGCTCGACTCGCTTGCAAGGATGAGTTTCTGGTACGACAGTTGGGCTAGCAACCAGAGATTGCGGTGTGGCAATGAGGGATCTGCACTGACGGGAAACCATGAACTCTTGGTAATGTAGATTCCCGGAAAAAAGGTTCAAGCCTTTCAGATACTGGACTTTTGGCCATACTTCGCACTGGGTAGGGTTGCCTTCAAAGTGTACCGGAGCACAGAAGGTGAAGCAGTTAACGAAACGACTGGGGCAGCACCGTAAAATGGCTGTAACGGACTTTTCAATTACCGAGATTAAATTGTACCACTCCACGGGAGCCTCTATTGCTCTAGAAAGGTGCATGGCGATGGCGCACACATGCATCTTACTAATCCAAGAACATTGGATAGTGAAAAGTGCGGTAAGAGGTCTGAGAAACAGTCAGTGCTTAAGGAGGTATCCTTATATAGATTGATCGAAAAATTGTTTTTTTTATTACATAAATCGAAAGTACAACATTTCAATAGCATGCTCTTAAAATTTGAGAACAAAATTTGAATCCGTTTAGCCGCTATTCGTATATTTGCTAACGTAAGTTCGGCGCAGGTAGGCAGGTAGGCGCTCGGGCACAATGGCTCCTCGCTGAGCTGGAATACTTATAAAATTGAAAGAGCAGATGTTCTCTGATTTATAAGTATTTATGTGTATTTATGTGTACCCTAGTAAGAATTTTCGAGCCAATAGTATAGTCAGGACAAGCGGTGGAGAGTATAGATATCAACTCGATTTGGAGCGTTGGTTCGCTACAGTTGGATCAGTTTTACTGTAACTGTTGTCACTTAGCATCTCTCACTCTCAACATCCATCATGACATCTTACCCGAAAGGCCAATAAGATGAAAGCTATCGTGCTAGTCATAGAAAGAGATCATTTCATGGTAATCAGCACACGACTAAAGACCACAAAGTGAAAGGTGTCAGCACTAGTGCACGAAAATTGGCAGCGACAAATGTAGATGATGTTCCAGTCGATCACGAATTAACGAAGAGACTGGCTTTCGTGGTTTCAGTTGGGAGCTTGCCGTTTCATGTAGGTGTGGTATGAGTACTATGACTTCTGATCCTCAAATCAACAACGGTTTGAAGTGAATCGTCGTATAGTGTTTGTGACGAGATTGTTAAGCATCGGTTTACAAGGAATAAATTAAATTTATTTTCGAACTTGATGGACTTTGGTGAAGGATTTAGCAACACAATATACGACAGTATATTAGAGCACATTCATCAAGCAGTAAAAATTTATTTCAAAATAATCAGTCAAAAAGCTGTCGAAGAAGAGAAAAATTTGAATGAGCGGGCAGAAAAACCATTGCTTGAAATGAAAGTGTCCGACGATGGATCGTGAAAAAAGCGCGGCTTTTCTTCGAAAATGGGTGTGACAACGTTGATATTATATAACTGTGGAAAAATCGTCGATTTAATTATTAAAAGTTCACTCTGTAAAACGTGTTTAGCATGTTCCCATAAAAAGCACTCAAGAATATATTAATTGGTACGAAAATCATGCTGACGAATGTACTGCAAACCATGAAGGCTTTGCAAAAAAGATGAAGGTCGATGAAGTTATAGAGATGTTTGAATGTTCATTTAAAGACTACGGCATACGATATACCGTTTATATCGGCGACGGCGATTCGAAAACTTTCCTTGTCGTTTTGAAAAGAAATCCTTACGAAGATGAATTTCCAGTGGTAAAATGTGAGTGCATAGGTCACGTGCAGAAGAGAAAGGGAACGCGTCTTCGTAATTTGAGAAAAAAAATGAAAAATTAGGAGGCAAGGCAAACTTACTGATGGCCTTATCACAATGTTAAGTACCTATTACGGACTCGCCATAAGGAGAAATGTCAACTCAGCGCGAAATATGAGAGAAGCTAAATTAGTTACATATTACCATATGTGCTCAAGTGACGAAAATCCACAGCATCAGCACTGCCTTCTAGAAATCGACAGTTGGTGTGAGTGGCAACAAGCAAAGATAGTCGGACCCAACGTCTTCGAGCATCCTCCAGCTTTAAACTAAGATCTGAAGAAGCATTTATTGCCTATTTATGAGGATTTGTCAAGAGAAGATCTACTGCAAAGGTGCTTAGGCGTCTAAAAACGGTAGAAATTGCAGATTAAATTGCTGCTAGATTATTTAATGAGGATTATAAATCTATCTTTCAAACGATGAAAATCTTTCAATTCACCATTAGAATGCCTACTTACTCCTATGCGAAAAAGATGAATGTAGGCCAACTCAAACATCAGGAGGTGAAGATTTCGAGTACCACGAAGGAAGGTAGATTTGCTAAAAAAGCAACAGCTGCTGCAGAAAAAGATGAAGATGATCTTTACGGCCTTGACATTGCCGATTAAGAAAAAAATGAACAAAACAACATAATGATAAGTTAATCAAAAATGCGATTTTCGATTCACAATATTACACATTTATCACCAAAATCGAATGAGCACTGTTCTGGCTGTAGTTCTATTGCTGTAAGTTACTTTTCTGTCATTTGCATAGTACATTTTCTCTATGTGATTAAATCTGGCCAGGCATGTAAGTCCTACTGCACATGCGATCCTATAATGGGGAAACATGCTTTGATGTTGTTGAGAAGAGTAGCACTTACAGTTAGATGTGAAGACTATGTCATCAACAACTATAGCATCTTTATACTTAGACGGAATTGGTATAAATTTGGGTACCTTGCACTCCTCTGCAGAAGTAAAGAATAGCTTTATTATTGCCTAGATAGTTGATGTCACCATAAGTCATTTTAATGCAATTTGGTTGTTTTATTGCCTTGCCCGGGGCTGACTCAACTTTGTTTGTTATTGCTTTAATGTTGTTAGCTTCTGTCATTTGGTATATTATATCAAAAACCGTTTCTATAGGATTGTATTTTGTAATGTTTTCATCAGATAATGATTCCGGTTCTGAATATAATGCTTTTAAAAAAGTTATTGGTTTAAAACCCTTAATGTAGGATTTATAAGAGTCGTCATTGTTTATATCTAGTATAGTTTTATTGATTGTTATATTATATGATGTTATATTATATGTTATATTATATTATTCTATGAATTTGTTGGTTAGCTTAATTATATTTTTCATTTCTTCAATTGGTCAGTTTAGCATTTTTTGATAATTGTAAATGATTGTTTTAAAGTGTGATCTATTACTATGAAGGTTACAATTACCTTGAGCATATATGAATATTTTAAAATCTAGTAGTATGTTGTTTGGGAAAATTGTATCCTCATGGACTTCCGATGTCGGATACTCAATTCCATTTTGCCATTTTTCCAGTGATATGAGAAATTCTTTTATTTGTATTTCTCTTTCTTAGTTTTCTTACTCGGTGTAATAAGTTTTATGGGTTCTGTTGTATCCATAATTTGAGTTTCCTTTTCCTAGTATGTAAATTTTCTATTGATTTAAGTTCTTTAGGTAATTTATTAAATAATGTAATCAACTCAATATAACTGTTTGTGATACTGATTTGTCTTAATCTTCTTGGTACTTGTAGACAACTTGTTGTTGTTTGTTTTCTTGTTTTTATTATTGAATGATATAGAAAGTTCGTCGTAATGGTATAGTAGTGAGTCTAATGAGAAGGTTTTTCCTACATGAAGAGGTTGTTTCTCAATGATAAATTTAGTTTTATTAACTATTTTAAGTAATCTATTTTGTAAATTTTGTAGTCCTTTAATTCTGCCAGAATAAGCCTCACCCCATGCAATAATTCCGTAAAATGCAATGCTATGGAATAGGGCGTAATAAATCATCCTGAGCACTTCCGAGCTCATTATTCTCGATAATTTGTAAAAGATAAAGGTTGAATACTTGGTTTTTTTGTATAAATTATTGCGATGTTCGTATCATTTATAATTTATTTAATAGTTCATACTCTCATGGTCTTGTCGTATTAATGGATAAGAATTCATTTCTTTCAAATTTACTTTAATTACTAATATAAAATAAATCAACAAATAAAGTCTATACGTATGTAAGTAAAATTTTCAAGGAAAAGACAGACTTTTCCCTAGTTTCTTATGGTGCGAATTGTCTCATTAGTAGAGCTAAAGTCTTTTTTATAAAGGAAATAATTCAGCCCAAGTTCCTTATAGCGCGAAGTGTTCTATAAGTCGAGCATGAATTCTAATAGGAAAGGAGAGGATTTGCTCAGTTAATCACAATGAGAAAAAGAACGTAGGTATTAGCCAAGTTTATTCAACCTCATGCGCTCACTTTACAAGGCTTGGAGTGAATGCTAGCCTGTGCAAAAATCAGCGTATTTATATGCAGATTTTCCCGCCTATTTTCGCAGGAGAGTTCTCTTCGAGAAATTTTCAAATCTTCGAGAAGTATTCGCTATTTTGAGAAATGAATTTTCTAAATTTACGAGTAAATAAACATTAATACTGAAATTTTAAAACATGTAAACTTTACACAGTTAGTTATTAATCGTTTAAATATGATTTACAATTATCACAAATAGTATCGTCAAAAGTTATTAACTAATAAAGTTAATTAATGTAATATAACAATATTTACAATAAAACAATACTAAAATTTTATATAACTTTATAGTTTATCAATTGTAGAAGTAACTTCTAAAAAGAAATACTCAAATTAGTTAATAACATTTGAATTATAATAAATTTTCATATTTGTAACCGCTTTTGTTATAATCTTATAATACGGGGAGTGTTCAAAAAGTAAGGTGACTTTGTATTTTTAAGAAATAATATTTATTTATTTATCAATATTTATGTTGTCCCCTTCAAAGTGATCCCCCTCAGATACAATACACTTATGCCAACGGTTTTTCCAATCCTCAAAGCATTTCTCATAAGCACTTTTCGGTATAGCCTTGAGCTCTTCCAGCGATGCAGTCTCAATCTCTTCAATCGTTGCAAATCTCCGTCCTTTCATAGGTCTCTTTAGTTTTGGGAACCAGGAAAAGTCACATGGGGCCAAATACGGTGAATATGGTGGCTGAGGCATGATTGTGGTGTTCTTTTTGGCCAAAAAATCTCTCACAAGCAAAGATAAGTGAGCAGGGGCATTATCGTGATGCAAAAGCCATGAATTTTTTTTCCACAATTCTGGGCGTTTTCTTCGTATTGCTTCTCGCAAACGGCGCATAACTTCAAGATAATACTGTTTATTGACCGTACGTCCATATGGTAAGAACTCCTGATGCACCACGCCATGGTAATCGAAGAAAACAGTGAGCAAAACTTTGACATTTGATCGAACTTGGCGTGCTTTTTTCGATCTTGGCTCATCTGGGCTCTTCCATTGGGACGATTGGACTTTGGTTTCGATATCATAACCATATACCCATGATTCGTCAACAGTTATGATCCTTTTGAGTAAATCTGGGTCGTCGTTGACGTCATTCAATAGTTATTGAGCGATGCTCATGCGACGATTCTTTTGGTCAAAATTTAGCAATTTCGGAACAAACTTCGCTGACACACGTCTCATGCCCAAAACGTTAGAAAAAATTTCATGGCACGAGCCAAGCGATATACCAACATCCTCAGCAACTTCTCTGATTGTGATTCGACGATTTTCCAAAACAATTTTCTTCACTACTTGAACGTTTTCATCAGTTGTTGACGTGCTTGGGCGTCCAGAGCGAGGCTCGTCATTGGCATCTTCCCGGCCATCTTGGAAGAGTTTGTACCGCTCGTAAACATTTTTTTTACTCAGAACAGTTTCACCGTATGCCACCGTCAACATTTCAAGTGTTTCGGAGCACTTTATTTTATTTTTTACACAAAATTTGATGCAAATCCTTTGATCCATATTTTTCGATAGCAAAAAATCGCCGAGCACGCAAAACACCTATAACCTTTACGCCTCTCACAACCAAACAAAAAATCCTTAATTTATTTAATATGCTAATTGATGTAAACAGATTGATAAGTTTGACGGGTTGCAGTGATTCAGTGAAATAAGAGCATAGCTCATAAATAGGACCGTTAAATTATGTAAGTGAAGGTCCCGTTTCATATTGCTATCAAAAGTTACACCTAGGTACTTTATGTAGTCTTGTCTGTGAATTGTTATATCTTGTATAGAAATATTCAAGATTTTATGTGTGCTATTACACAGTTATTTCCAAATTGAAGATAGGCTGTTTTATCAATGTTTAAGGATAGTCTATTTAAGGTTAACCAGTTGTGACACTGGTGAGAATTATAAACGTGTTTGGAGAATTATCATTTTGATAACTCTCACGAGCCACGCAATGGGCCCGTGCCCGAGCGCCGTGTCACTAATTACTTTCAAGGGGAAGGTATGGGAGGCTCTTTCGCTCCATTGTAGCGGTGACGATGGGTTTCGTTACGAAGTTGGCGTGTTGGGCGCTAAATCGAGAGGAAGGGATTGGCGGGCGCATACAATGATCACTGTCAATAACCTTTAAGCATATGTATTACTCAACACGTTTCACAATCATAAAGAGAGGTGACGCGGATTTACGTGTCGTCCTCTGCAGCCGCGTGCTTCGTTACCTCGCGTTGTGAATTATTGCGCTTTATTTTACCAAAAAATCTTTCATAATCAGGTTGCATTGGGTAATCTATCATTTCTATAAATTTTTTAAATTTGGTTTTAAGAATCTCACAGTTTCGGCTGTGATTCGTACAATGAGTAACATCATAATTACTTTTCAATTTGATATTGTAAAAAGTGCAATTCGGACACTTGGGTGTGTTACAACTGCACTTATCTCTGGAGTGTTTGCCAGTGTATTTCATACACGTGGCATCGTATCTATATTTATTTGCACTATGTCTAAATCTATGATAACCTATGAAAATTCTATTTTTGTTTTCTCTTATGTGTTTGTATAAGTTGGCTGGTACTTCAAGTATTGCTGTACGAGTTTTTGTTTTTCATTTGTGTAAATATGTAAAACTTTACATTTCTCCTGATAATTAGCAAAATTTCTTTGGTTTATATCTATTTCAACATCTTTCTCATTAGTTGTAATTGATTTACTTATACCTGTGACTTTGACTGTTGGTTTTTTGATTTGTTCTTTTTCTACTTTGCATGATTTGAAGAGTTTTTTAGTTGAGGTATCTTCTAATTTGTTAAAATTTTCTTCATTCATATAGTTAATAATCATAGTATCTTTGTTTTTACAAATTACATTTTTAGTTTGTATTGTTTGGTCTTTGATCAGATAATGAGCTATTGTATTTTCTAGATTCAAATTATCATCATTATTTTTTTTTTTATAACTAGCATAGGTACTCTTTTATTTTTAGGTTTGTTTTTTGCAATAATCTCTGCATATGTGTTTTTTAAATTGTTACTCGTTTTATTTTGTCTTTCTTTTGTGAGCAATTCTTGCAGTAATTCGTTCTTTTCTTTAGTTTCTTTGTAAAGTTCTTTTAATAAATTATTTTCTAATTTTAATGCATGTAATTCATCATAATTTTCGAAAGTAGTTGTTTCCATTATTTGACCATTTGAATCTTGTTTTTTATGTCCTATTTCGTTTAGTATTTCTTATCTGATTTGTTCTTTACTTACAGTTTTTATTTATGCCATGAATTTTGCTGCTTCTTCTGTTAGTGTGCCATATGGTAGCTGGGAGGTTAGTACTACTTCTGTATGGTCTGGACATATCACAAAAGAGTTATTTATTATTTTAATTAAGCTGCCAGTATTTATTTTTGCCACTATTTTTGATGTGTGATAGAAATTTCTACAAACTATGCAAACTTACACACCTACTTTTACATTAGGATGACCTTTGTAGTACTTAAGGAGTGAGTCGTGGGGCGGTTCTGTTCCGCTCGGCGTCATGATCGTGACATTGGACAGAGAGATCGTCTCCCCCGACTTAATATAGATAGGCCAATAAAAGGTTTAGCCCATCCAATCCCCGGAACTTGATGAAATGAATCCTGTCTTTTTGTTGAAAGTGGAAGAAGCTGTGATTGGTTCTCTGACAAATCTGGTCAGGGCTAGGCTGGCTCTAGCGCATGTATCGCGGGCCTGGAGGGGCAGCAGAGTAGTTTTTATACCTAAAGTGAGCAGAACCAGCTACACACTGACGAAAAGCTTCCGTTCTATAAGCTTAACATCTTTCATTCTTAAAGAATAGGTAGAAAGAATAGTGGAGAGGCACATAAGGAACCATTCTTTAAAAATAATATCAGTGAGCAGATACCAGTACGCATACTTACCTGGGAGATCTACGGAGATAACATTGAGTATAGCAGTTGGTCTGCTGGAGCCATAGGTGGGGGAAGGCAGTTATGTGGTATGGATATTCATCGACTTTGAGGAGGCCTCCAATAACACCTCAGAAATTACCAGTAAGGTTGTACTGAAAAGGCTTAAGGTCCAACCCATGATAGCCGACTAGGTAAACCACATGTTGATCAGACAGAGCATAGCTGCAATTAAAAGAGAAACTACCCTGGTAGGAGCAGTTGTATCTGACTGTCCACAAGGTGGAATACTTTTGCCACTTCTATAGAACCAAGTAGTAGATGAACTTAAGAGAGGACATCAATAGAGATCCATGGGGGCTGGATATCAGATCGCTATAAAGCGATTTGGGAACACACAGCACCGGTGCATCATGGATCCTGAGGATATGCTGAGGTGATGGCGGATTTTTTGAATAGGAAGGCATCCCAAACGAGGTGTTGAAGGTCGCGGCGAGAGAAGAACTATACATGCTTCTGGACATGTTCAATGCTTGTCTACGCATGGGCATGTTCGGCGGCAGGTGGAAGGTCAAGCGCCCGTCCTTCTTGACAAGGGCAAGGGACCGGCCGTCACGTCGTCGTTGTTTAGACCCCTGTGCATGATCGACTGCACGGGAAAGGTTTTTGAGAGGCTCATCCGCGGTAGGCTTCGGGCCGCCGTGGTGGCCGGCATCGGTCTCACGGATAATCAGTATGGTTTCCACAGCGGCAGATCCACGGTGATGCCGACGCACGAGTTCATGCGGGATTTCCATGACGCTTGGAGTGCTTTACACAAGAATCAGGACGCATGCGTATTTGTCACGCTGGACGTAAAAAACGTTTTCAACTCGACGAGATGGAGGTACATAATGAGGTCTCTTCAACAGTACGAGGTTCCGGAGTACTTGTGTCATGTACTCGACGACTATCTTCGGGATCGAGTGCTTCGGTACGATACTACGGTGGGTGATACGAACATTGCCGAGCCGAAGGAAGATAAAAGAAGGCTGCTGGTTGGAGTCGCTAATTCGATCCTTCTATACGGAGCTGAATTATGGGCGGGAGACCTAGGCGCCAAGGCCAACAGGAGGCGCACCTCAGTGCAAAGCACTGGGGCCCTACGGGTTGCGTTGGCGTACTGTACGGTTTTGAGCGCTGCGGTGATTGTCATCGCGGGCCTCATCCCCATCATATGGCTCACTCGAGAAAGGCAACAGCGGTTCCTCGATTGTAACCGGGAATTCCAGCAGAAGGAAACGCAATACAAAGTGGAGACTCAGCTGAACTGGCAAGACGAGTGGAATCGTGGGGACACAGAACGGTGGACTAACCGCATAATCCCAAAGATTCAGCTTTGGCTTGAGCAACAACATGGACAGCTGTCGTTCAACCTGACGCAGCTCTTCACGCGCTACGGTGCGTTCGCGGAGTACCTTCACCGCATGGGCAGGGCGAATTCCCCATGGTGTAAGTACTACTCACGGTTGAGGGATAACACGGAACACACGTTTTCTACGCGTATCCGATGGGATGCACGCAAACAAGTTGGATTGCCTTTGGCAAGACAATCACGCCGGAGAACCTGATTCCGACAATACTCAAGAGTCGGGAGCAGTGGGCGATAATCGAGGGGTTCGCCAGAGACCTTCTCAAGGCAAAACGCCTTGAGCAGCGAGACGAGCAGCAGTAGGTACTATCCAGACTGTAAGTAGGCGAGACGCCTTGTACCCGTCAAACACCGTCCATATTCGTTTCTATGACTTAGCTCCAAGGTTCGGACTGGAGGGCAGAGGTTACGCGACGATCGGGGAGTCGTTACAACAAACGATGGGGCTGAAGGGAGTGACAGCGTAAGACGCAACAATGCAGCAGGGGGAAACCGACGCTCGACTACTATGGGACGGGACAGACGGAGTCCTCCACTACTATGGAATATCGGTACAAATAGCGAGCAGAGGCTCGCGGAACGGCGTAGGCCTTGGTAAAGTTTTAAAAGTGTCTCCATCCTGAAGTAATGCTAATACGGTTCTGAAGTGGATATAGCCATGTGGAACGAGAGAAATTTTAGCTGGTAGGTGTGGTGGGATCCGGACCACGAGCCCTGCATGGTACGCTGTTCCGCCTTCGTACGTCAATGCATTTCTCCCCTCCCCCCTGAAAAAAAGATAGTAGATGAACTACTAGAAGAATTAGAAAGTTAGGGGTGCGAGGTAGTGCTACGTGGATAACTTACTTACGAGGTCTGTCCGGAAAGTATCAGGCCTACCTTTATATTTTCGTGCTAGCGTTATTCTTTATCATCTGGTGTGTGGCATCCTTCAATGTAATCCCCACTTCATTGAATAACACGGTTCCATCGATGTTTACACTTTTCAAAACAGTCCTGGAACTCACTTTTAGGGATAGCCTGAAGTACACTCGTCGCATTGTTTTCAACCGTTGTTTTGTCATCGAATCGGTGTCCTTTGAGCGGTTTTTTTAGTTTTGGAAACAGCCAAAAGTCACAAGGGGCTATGTCGGGACTGTATGGAGGTTGTCGAAGCAATACGATATTGTGTTTGCTCAAAAACTGCTCCACAAGATTGGATGAATGCGCTGGCGCATTATCGTGATGGAGAAGCCAGTCACCACTGATTCAAAAGTGCGGCCGTTTTCTTCTTACTGCATCACACAAACGTTTCAAAATTTGAACGTAGTATTCTTTATTGATTGCCTGACCTGTTGGTCCATATTCGTAATGTACAACACTTTCACAATCGAAAAAAACAATCAACATTGTCTTAACATTGCTCCGACTTTGACGTACTTTTTTTGGTTTTGGCGATTCAGAATGCTTCCTCTGTGAAGATTGTTGTTTTGTTTCAGGATCACAACCATAAACCCATGATTCATCACCTGTAATAACTTTTCTAAGCACATTATCATCATTATTGACCATTTCCAGATTGTCCAGAGCGATTTCTAAACGAATGTTCTTCTGCTCTGCTGTGAGCAATTTTGGGATGAATTTCGCACACACGCGTTTCATTCCTAAATTTTCGGTTAAAATTTCTGAAATGATAGCTTTTGGTATCCCAAGGTCTTCTTCTAGTTCTCGCACAGTCATACGATGATCTTGTTCGATTTCAAATCGCACCCGCTCAATATTATCTGCGGTTTTTGTCGTCGAAGGTCGGCCGGAACGAGAATCATTATCGACAGAAGTGCGACCATCCTTGAACCGTTTATACCACTCTTTTATTCGTGTTTTGCTCATACACTCGCTTCCGAAGGCCTTTTGCATCATTTCAATAGTTTCCGAACTCGTTTTTCCGAGTTGAAACCAAAATTTGATGCAAATTCCTTGATCTTGTTTTTCAGTCATTTTGGACAATATCAAAATCCGACGAACGCAAAAAAGGCACTGTAAACAAAGACACGCTGCGCATGAACTATACGTCCGGTAGGTGTCAGTAAGTAACAAATATATTCGTGAGGCTTTACTGTTGACGTTTCTATCCGGTAGAGGTCGATCGAATACTATGGCGCAAAGATATAAACGTAGGCCCGATACTTTCCGGATAGACCTCATATAATCATTCGCGGTCCATTCTTTGCAACGCTCTTAGGAATTGCATCGAAGGCCCATAGATTATATAGAACTGGTGTGAGGTAACTAATCTTTCGGTCAACGCAAAAAAGACCCAAATACAGTCGAACCTACGGCACTGCACCCTTCGGCACTGCATTGCCCGAGTCACTGCGCGCCTCTATACCCTAGAAACTGTACGCTGCGCAGTACCGTCACTAGTAGCCCACTCACCGGGGGGGCCCTGTTTACCGAGCAGGTGATGTCTCTCTGAGTAGGCGTGGATAATAAAACGATTTAAAGTTTATGACTTCGCTCTCTTCTTCTCTCTACTTCTCTTACTTCTAGCTTCTATTAGTAAGATTTCGCTGTTCAGTCTATGTTTAACTCTTGCAGTGGCAAGTTTTCGCTCTACGTAAACTTTATATTTCGTATAATATTCAACGGAGTTTTAGTATATGTACATGTAAATCGTACATAAATATATACATATAGTTATATACACACATACATATATTTGTGTATAAATATAAATATGTACTTATTTTACTTATTGTATATTATAAAAATCGCATCTGTATTTTATATACAAAATTTGAGTGTTTTAAAGTGAATATTCATTTTGAAGATGTAAGTAGCATACATATATTTTTTTTTTATTCAATTGAATTACGATATAATAATTTTGAATTTTTACAAGAAGTATTGGTATTCAATTTTGTGACAATATGTTTTACATTGATTGTAGATATGTGAAATTTTATTAAATGTATATAGTATTGTGTATTTATATTTTTTAAAGATCTTTGTAATGGTTCGAAAAATAATAAAGATTAGATTAACCTATTATGAAGTTATTTATTATGCACTCTAAAGTTATTCACAAAAGTTAATTAATTATTTTGTATGGGAAAATTTAAAAATAATTATTTGTCAGAGCAAAACTCCTATATTTTTGTATTTAAAATGGTTATTTTCATTCAACTTTTCAAATTTTTTATTAAAATTAAAAAAAGTAATTTTAATTGAATTATTTTAATGCCGACAAAATCCAATATTGTTCTATTAAATAAAAAAATTATCCTGCTTAATTAAACAACTACGAACAATTGCGCGAAAATGTTTTTGGGGCTCTTTTAGTGCTACATATGCCCGTACCTGGCGCAGCGCTGTGATTGGCTACCTCCAGCGTGCAGTCCCTTGGGTCGGCTACTCCCGAAAGCATGCAGTGCCGTAGGTTCGACTGTAGTGGTCTTCACAAGGAAATGCAAGTGGGACAAAATATTCAATCTAACCCTGAGAGGAGAAAAGTTGCAATTTACTAACGAGTGTAAGTATCTAGAAGTAAGACTCGATAGCAAATGAGATTAGTAAAGTTTAACATGCAAATTTGGCGGTAAAAGGCCGACCGCTCTGCGGATGCGCCTGCGCCAAGTCAACTTTAATAAATAATTTTTTTTTAATTGACGAGCGCGGAAAATTTAAAAACTTTCTTCTCGCTCACGTCAAAATAAGCGAAACACAGAGGTATCGTCTGCGGAGAGCTTAACCAGGAGGCTGAAACCTTGTACAGTATGGCTAAAACCGCGATACCTGAAGTGTTCTGGAAATAGAAAGAATAGGCCTTGTAGGTGAGCAAGTTGCGCAATAATAACATTGCAACGGCTGGTTGACTATCGACTGATCTTGGTGTGCTCTCTCCTACAAAGGGGCGGAGCTTATCGCCAAAGGGATCACGATAGCCTGTGGGAGCTGCCCAAAGGCCCTCGCCAACTGAGACTCGTCGCTCTGCTGAGCGAGTTGTCGGCGCTCAGACGTTGGAGGATGAGACTAGTGATAGATCGTTAGCATCACCCTAGAATGATATTGCAATGAAACTGAGCAGTAAAACAAATGGATATAAGAGAACTGACGATCACTTCTTCGGGACTCCGGATTTGCGTAGCATTAATAACGTACTGATTCCGTTAAGTACACTGGAATTATTTCAAAGATTGTCACCATCGAGAATCAGGTCGATGATGTGAAGACTCTCATGCATCGGGGACTACCTTGGTCTCGCCATTACCTGAGACCGCGAGAGGTTAAACCTTTGAGGGTCGCATTTTGGCATTAGAGGACGTGATTCGAAATCAGTCCTCGATATTACTTAAGCAAAAGGTACGAGGGTGGTTCGATAAGTACTTAGCCTACAAAAGAAAAACGAAAATTTTGGAAAAGTGGCGTTTTATTTTTCAACATAGTCTCCTTTTAGTTCGATACACTTGGACCAGCGATGCTCCAACTTCTTTAACCCGTCTGAAAAATACGTTTCCTCGAGGTCTAAAAAGTAGGCTTCCGTGGCAACAATTACCTCCTCATTCGACTCAAATTTCTGCCCGGCGAGTAACGTTTTCAAGTTTGGAAACAAAAAGAAGTCGCACGGGGCTAAATCTGGAGAATACGGTGGATAGGGCAGCAGTTCGTAGCCTAATTCGACCAATTTGGCCATGGCGATGGCGGAGGTGTGAGCCAGTGCGTTGTCATGGTGGAAGAGCACTTTTTTCTTCGCCAAATGGGGCCATTTTTTCTGCAATTCGACGTCGAATTGGCTCAATAATTCGGCATAGTACAGCCCTGTGACCGTTTTGCCCCTCTCCAGGTAGTCGATCTAGATCACACCTTGTGAATCCCAGAAAACGGTGACCATCACCTTTCCGGCCGATGGGGCAGTCTTCGCCTTCTTCGGAGCACTTTCGCCGGGTAAAGTCCACTGTTTCGACTATTCCTTGGTCTCTTGTGTATACCAGTGGATCTATGTTTCGTCGACTGTCACGAAACGACACAGAAACTCCTTCGGATTGCGCTTGAACAGCGTCAAACATTGCTCTGAAGTTGTTTCACGGTTACGCTTGTTGTCCGGAGTGAGCAAATATGGCACCCATCGCGCCGATAGCTTTCTCATGCCCAAAATTTCATGCAGGACATGACCCACGCGGTCTTTTGAGATGCCTACGATCTTAGCTATCTCGCGCACCTTTAATCGTCGATCTGCTATTACGAGATCGTGAATTTTTGTCACGTTATCCTCCGTGGTAGCCGTTTTCGGAGCACCTGGACGTAGCTCTTCAAAAATCGACGTGCGACCACGTTGAAACTCGTTAAATCAATTATTGACGGTCGCCATCGAAGGAGAAGAGTCACCGTATACAGCATTCAAGTGCTTTTTGATTTTGCTGCGCGATTTCCCTTCCAAAAACAAGAATCGAATCACTGACTGATACTGCTCTTTTTCCATTTTTCAAAAATCAATGGACACACTTGCTTTCACACGCTCTCAAAAATAAACTACAACTCCGATCCGGCTGAAATCTTGACAGTAACCATCGAGAAGGTTGTACTATGTGATAGAATATTTCTTTTGCGAGCGTGGCGCCATCGGGCGGTGAGACTAAGTACTTAGCGACCACACTCGTATATGACTCCATTTTAGAGAGCCATCGCTCTCTAAGAGAAACTTAAAATGGTGCAAACTAAATCTGATTATGTTCAGAATGCTTGCCGTGTCACTCACGAAAAGTGCAGTTGGAAGAATATAACAAGTATTTCTAATAATAATAGTTCTAATAATAGTGTTTCTTGTAGTAGTCTTAAAGATGACAAATGTGTAATCACTGAATCATCTGCTTTAAGCTCCAGTGGAGTGGTTCATGGGCCTAATGGTAGAGTTGAAGGGCCTTGTTTAGAGTGAAAGTGCCAGGGACTTGGAAAACGGAACGCTGAGGATTGTGAGTTCGTTATTATGAAATAACTGTTCAGTGAAAACTATCACTTATTTCAGGAGGGTATGAATAAAATGGCTTTTGCGGTCCTTACAGACGTTCTCCCTTTCCGGGTACCTGATGATAATGTGGGGGTCAGAATTTCGCGGCCATGACAGCAAAATTCTAAACATGTCTATGGTGAGAGCGAGACAGCGTGGGATGAGGTGCGGGAGCCGAGACCGATCTCGTCCTCCTGTATTGTAACGCTGGAGGAAGGAGGTCTGCAGCGTGAAATGGTGAGGGCTAAGCGAGCGATAACTAGTGTTCACCTGACTGCCTATGATCTGAACAGAGATGCACTTGGGCCGGAGTTGTCCATTTTTCAAAGCCTGAAGCCCATCGCAAAGAAACTTGGCTTCAGGTATGTGTGGTAGTGGTGGGCGGTTCCTGGTCCGACGGCGGGCAGGTGAAAGAGCGTACGCTTTTGAAACGTTAACGGCCTTCCAGACTGTCAGGTCGACTTGGTAATCGTCAAAGGAGACGCGCGCGAGAACTAAATCCTAGGGTGTTGTTGAGGAAGATCGGGGAGTCTGCTAGTGGAGGTGCTGAGATATAAGATGAGTACTACTATAACTGTAGCTAAGTGATAGAGACTGATGGATAGCAACTGATTAAGTCAGAGCAGTCATACCTGTGATTAATTCGATTAAAAAACATTTAGACTTATTTTGCTCTGATAAGTGATATATTATATTTCTGTTTTTATTAGCTAGCGTTTTTAGTACGTACCCAAAAGCATCGCTGATTTGACAATTAAAGAAAGTTTGACTTCTACTCGGCCGTTGTTGAATGTGGTCTGATTAGTTTTCATTGAATGAAGTTTGAATGTTTTTTATACATGTATTTGATTGTATAAATCTTAATAGAAAGCGGGTAATGAAGAGAGCCAAACGTCTCATTACTAACAACTACGTTGATCTTATTTACGAAAAGAATCAAGGACAGAACAAAGTCCAGATATGATTGTTTACTGGTGCTTTTGTCAAGATGGGTTAAAAAGTTATAATTGGCAAGATAAAAATTATTCTTGTCAATGCTATACTCTAAACTTTCTCCATTTTTATCTGTTTTGTCACAACTCCAATTTATATTCTAAGCGTTAAAATTACCTAATAACAAAACATGAGGCTGATTGGAGTTAATGCGATTTATTAGTTCGTTCCATTCAATTTGAGAAAGTGTAATACTGGAAAATGCATAAAAAGCGATTATATCGATTTCTAATACTAGTAATTTCAATCTTTTCATTCTGTAGTGTGGGACGATTAATTTCTTTATATGATTGATTTTTTAACTAGAAAAGCAATGTTTTCTCCGCGCCCGTTGAGTCGATCTTTTCTAAAAAAGTGAAAACCAGAAAAGTGAAACCGATTTATAGGTTTGAACCATGACTCAGATCATACAAAAATATCTTTGCCGTGTAATATTTTAGCAGTTAATTTTATCACTGAAGAACGCTATGAGAATTCTAAAACAATATTTTTAGCTCAAACTCTTTAAGATGTTAATTTATTTTTGAGAGAAATAAACAGATAACATTTCAAACTAACTATTCCTTACTTTTTTTTGGAATCCTCATCTTCACTTATACCATCGCTCTCGTAAACGCTAGTAATGGTATCATCTTGAGAGATAGATAGATAGATAGATAGAGAGAGAGAGAGAGAGAGAGAGAGAGAAGTCGAAGGGGTAAAATCTTTAGAATTGAGCAGGTTACGAATGCGAGTGATTCTACTTTTTGTAGCTTTATCAGTTACCAAAGGATAGATTTGAGAGAGCATATCAACTAGGCCTAACGTGTTATTTTTATACGCAACAGCTGTGATGCGAACGTTTACACAACCATAGGTACTTTCCAGGAAATCGAGAAGATTATCATGTATCAGAGGGAATTTGCTTTTGTCATTTTTAAAAAGTTTGTATGTTGGTTGAATGTGAGTTTTGAAATCAATCTTGTTAGTTACCTTAAACATTTTTTTCTTCGATGGCTTGACCGAAGCTGAATTATTCTGTGCGTCCCACGTAGAAGGAGAGATAGATTCATTGATGTAGTCACTGGGAGATGCTGTTGAAAGTACGCGCTTTACCTTGTTATTGTCGATTGCTTTGCCCTTGTTGAGCTCACTAAATTTTTCATGGACGTTATTGAGATTATGGACCATTTCACTTTGATTTAATTCTGACATAGGAACATCTTGAGTTTCAACACTAACTTGAGATTGACTTGGACAGTTTTTAGCAAGATGACCTTTTTTGCATTGAAAGCACATATTTTGTCGGTTGCAAAATAAATGATTATGATACCAGGTGGAATTTTGTGTATGTCTTCTTGTTTTACGTATATTTATTTACGAAAGCTTAATAGATGTCCTAACTCAGGCATGCTAATTCCGGCTTATACTATTGTGATTTGAGATGCGGGAGTTATTTGTATTTTCTTAAGTTCTTGAGCAATAAGTGAGTTTGGGATGCATAGTTGGATGTTAGATATTAAAACTTTTTACTTTAGATGTTAACAGTCTAATATACAAGGAGAGATAAGCAATTTGCACTTCAGTTTTACTTTTTACTAACGTTTTAACTATTTTTTATTTACTCAGGTAAAAACACACGATTTAGGCTGATCCTTGAAACATACAAAATATCTTTTGATAGGACAATTTTTAAAAAAGCTAATGCATACTGTTGGATAGTTTTTCTATTGATGGAGTTGATAACGATTGCTTGCTCACGGAACTAAACTCTTTCTTACTAAACAATACTTGAGAATGTTGGCTGCGAGTTAGTCCAGGCGGCGGTGAGAACCATATTTTTGCTGGATGTAATTCATGAAAAAATCACTAACAAAGGCAATTTTTTTTCCGCTAACATTTTACAGCTGTACTCAGTTGTAATAAATATAGAAGCTTTTGCTCTAAGACAGAGTCTTGACCAGAGGCCACTGTCTCAGTTGTCTTTGAAGTTGGTCCAGCGCGACCTAACTCATCATGCGGGGAATTCTCATACGTGGATTGAATTTTGACTAGACGTTTGCCGTGGCTCTCGAATAAACAAGATTTCAGGCTTGGTAGACTTGGACAATAATCGGCTCGCTTGACGCAGTTGCTGTAGTAGGCAAGGCCTAAAAATCTCCTCTACCATCATGCAACTGGATTCTCTAGGTCCAGAGCAGAGCCAGCGTAACCGGTCTAAATGTTAGATGACAATAATAACACAGGACCACAAATGGGAACCGGAAAAAGTCCTTCGGCAAAATTGATACCCTATATGTATTTCGACGCGCTGATTCCAAATCCGAGGTCCACATAACCCCAGCACGTCGTGTTCAAGGACATTTGAAGGTCAAACGCATTTACTACGGGAAAACATAAAATCTCACCACGGATTCGGAAAGAGCGGGAAATTTTACGTCCAAATATGTATTTTCTATTTTTTCCAACATGACCCTCCAAGGTCATCTGAGGGTCAAATGACTCACCGATAGATCAAATTCGTATTTCCCACATACATCATCACAACTAAAGACATGCGTACAAATGAGTCAGGTATCTTTAGGTTTCTCGATGCGCTGAATCCAAATCCGAGGTCCACATAACCCCAGCACGTCGTGTTCAAGGACATTTGAAGGTCAAACGCATTTACTACGGAAAAACATAAAATCTGACCACGGATTCGGAAAGAGCGGGAAATTTTACGTCCAAATATGTATTTTCTATTTTTTCCAACATGACCCTCCAAGGTCTGAGGGTCAAATGACTCACCGATCGATAAAATTCATGTATTCCATATACATCATTACACTACAGATTTTTAACTATAATTTGGTCACGTATCTTTAGGTATTTCGACGCTCTAAATCAAAATCTGAGGATCCTCGGTCTCAAATTCAAATATGAGTTACGGTGAGAACTTAGTTCATGGTTGTGTTAGCTCTCTTTATGGTTTTCTCGCGCGGATATTGCCAATCGATTCCAGCAATTAAAATTCACCTAGCTTGATATATAGACTTGATTTCAGATAGTGATGTCGATCAAAAAGATTTACGAATGACGCGTTCTTTTATTAGCAAACGATCTGCGGAGCGCTTTTCTTTTGTGTGGAGTAGTAGTGTCTCTTTTAAGAGACCAACAATAGTCTGACATCATGTTTACATCCCAATAGCCTTGATATCTTCTTTCGATGTCTTTGAAGTCTTGGTGGAATCTCTCTCCTTGCTCCTCGCTAAAGTCTCCTAAATTTTCAGGAAAGTAATCAAGATGAGAATGAAGAAAATGAATTTTCAAATTCATCAAGCAACCCATTATTTTGTAATTACCCAACATCTCATTTACTATATCTTCGTAATCGTCGTCTTTATTATTTCCTAAAAATTTATGCTGAACTTCTCTAAAGCTTTGCCACGCGTTGCGTTCCTTTATCGTCATTCTTCTTTCAAATTCTTCATCTCGTAATAGTTCTCTTATTTGTGGACCATCAAAGACTCCTTCGTTGATCTTTGCTTCCGAAAGTTTTGGAAATTTCTCGAAGAGATACATTAAAGCGTTGCTTTCATCTTATGAATTTTTCATTGCTTTAATGAACTGTTTGACCAAACCAAGCTTAATATGCAAGGGTGGGAGGATGACTTTATTTGCAGGTATAAGACTTTCGTGTAAAACATTTTTATTACCTGGGGTCAAATTTTGTCGAAGTGGCCATTCTTTTCTCACATAGTGTTGATCTCGGGCACGGCTATCCCATTCACAAATGAAACATGGATATTTCGTGAAGTCACTTTGTTGACCCAACAAAATTGTTGTTATTTTCAAATCTCCAACCAACTGCCACCCGTGAGTATCATAATGCAATTTCTGTAGCAGTAAATCGAGATTACTATATTCCTCTTTCAAGACAATGGAATGACCAATTGGTATAGGGGCGTATATGTTATCGTTATGGAGTAAAACTGCTTTCAAGCTTCTCGTAGAAGAATCAATAAACAGACGCCAATCAATAGCTTCATACTCTACGTTTCCAAATTCATTTATCAGTCCTGCAACGTCGTTGCAATAAACTAAATCGCATTCTTTCGAAAAAAATTTTCTAAATTGTTGATCACGATTTCGGTAAAATGTGATGGAAGTACCAGGAGCCAGACAATTTTTTTCTTTCAATCTAGATGCTAATAGTTCCGAAAGTTCTTTTGAAAGTCCTGTGTCTCGAACTAAGAATGATTAAACCCATAAAATGTCTGGTCTTGCTCATCATCTTCTATATCTTCCATTCCATCAGTGCAACCTCTTCTACTTGGCCCCTCTCTCGTTGATTCTTCTGTTTGCATTTCTATATTCTCAGCACCTACATCGGACACATTTCTACTGATCGAAATCTCAGGTTCTTTAGCATCCAAGGTGGCGAGGACATTGTATTCGTGTGCCGAAACCCAGGGCACCTCCTCGTGGTGGCGGCGGGTAACGGCTTTTTTTGTCTTTTTTGTTTTCCGGCAAAGCCCTGGGGTGAAGGCATTATGCCGTCATGGTCGGCACACGAAAGAGTACGATGCAGGGTTTCGGATGCCCAGTATCGGCGGTTGGTCGGGGTGAGCAAGCGGGCCCGCAATCGTCGTCATCATGCGACCGCAGTTCCAGTTCTACACTGGTGGATAACTTGGCCTGTGTAGGATCTACTGCTACAAGAATAGAATTGGCACCATGCAAAGAGCGTATTGACAACTTTTGTGTTGTTTGTGGTAAATTTTGTTTTAAAACTCAAAGAGAATCTTTCACTGATAAACTGCTAGAAAATTATAAAATAGTTTTCCCTTTAATCACTGAACAAATAAACAACTGTTGGACTCCAAAAACTATATGTTTAAAATGTAAGATACAACTGCACCAGAAAATATCGCAATACATCTCGCCTATGATTTGGCGTAATCCGACAGATCATAATACAGACTGTTACTTCTGTTTGACTGATATACGTGGATATAATCGTAAAAATGTATCCCAATTACGTTATCCATTCGTTACGTCTGTAACTCTTCCTGTTCTCGCCACCTTGGATGCTGAAGAACCTGAGATTTTAGAAATGCAAACAGAAGAATCAATGGGAGAGGGTTCAAGTAGAAGAGGTTGCACTGATAAAATGGAAGATACAGAAGATGATGAGCAAGACCAGACATTTAATGGGTTTAATCAAGAAGAGCTGAGTGATTTAGTTCGAGACACGGGACTTTCAAAAGAACTTTCGGAACTATTAGCATCTAGATTGAAAGAAAAAAATTGTCTGGCTCCTGGTACTTCCATCACATTTTACCGAAATCGTGATCAACAATTTAGAAAATTTTTTTCGAAAGAATGCGATTTAGTTTATTGCAACGACGTTGCAGGACTGATAAATGAATTTGGAAACGTAGAGTATGAAGCTATTGATTGGCGTCTGTTTATTGATTCTTCTACGAGAAGCTTGAAAGCAGTTTTACTCCATAACGATAACATATACGCCCCTATACCAATTGGTCATTCCATTGTCTTGAAAGAGGAATATAGTAATCTCGATTTACTGCTACAGAAATTGCATTATGATACTCACGGGTGGCAGTTGGTTGGAGATTTGAAAATAACAACAATTTTGTTGGGTCAACAAAGTGACTTCACGAAATATCCATGTTTCATTTGTGAATGGGATAGCCGTGCCCGAGATCAACACTATGTGAGAAAAGAATGGCCACTTCGACAAAATTTGACCCCAGGTAATAAAAATGTTTTACACGAAAGTCTTATACCTGCAAATAAAGTCATCCTCCCACCCTTGCATATTAAGCTTGGTTTGGTCAAACAGTTCATTAAAGCAATGAAAAATTCATAAGATGAAAGCAACGCTTTAATGTATCTCTTCGAGAAATTTCCAAAACTTTCGGAAGCAAAGATCAACGAAGGAGTCTTTGATGGTCCACAAATAAGAGAACTATTACGAGATGAAGAATTTGAAAGAAGAATGACGATAAAGGAACGCAACGCGTGGCAAAGCTTTAGAGAAGTTCAGCATAAATTTTTAGGAAATAATAAAGACGACGATTACAAAGATATAGTAAATGAGATGTTGGGTAATTACAAAATAATGGGTTGCTTGATGAATTTGAAAATTCATTTTCTTCATTCTCATCTTGATTACTTTCCTGAAAATTTAGGAGACTTTAGCGAGGAGCAAGGAGAGAGATTCCACCAAGACTTCAAAGACATCGAAAGAAGATATCAAGGCTATTGGGATGTAAACATGATGTCAGACTATTGTTGGTCTCTTAAAAGAGACACTACTACTCCACACAAAAGAAAAGCGCTCCGCAGATCGTTTGCTAATAAAAGAACGCGTCATTCGTAAATCTTTTTGATCGACATCACTATCTGAAATCAAGTCTATATATCAAGCTAGGTGAATTTTAATTGCTGGAATCGATTGGCAATATCCGCGCGAGAAAACCATAAAGAGAGCTAACACAACCATGAACTAAGTTCTCACCGTAACTCATATTTGAATTTGAGACCGAGGATCCTCAGATTTTGATTTAGAGCGTCGAAATACCTAAAGATACGTGACCAAATTATAGTTAAAAATCTGTAGTGTAATGATGTATATGGAATACATGAATTTTATCGATCGGTGAGTCATTTGTACCTGACTCATTTGTACGCATGTCTTTAGTTGTGATGATGTATGTGGGAAATACGAATTTGATCTATCGGTGAGTCATTTGACCCTCAGATGACCTTGGAGGGTCATGTTGGAAAAAATAGAAAATACATATTTGGACGTAAAATTTCCCGCTCTTTCCGAATCCGTGGTGAGATTTTATGTTTTCCCGTAGTAAATGCGTTTGACCTTCAAATGTCCTTGAACACGACGTGCTGGGGTTATGTGGACCTCGGATTTGGAATCAGCGCGTCGAAATACATATAGGGTATCAATTTTGCCGAAGGACTTTTTCCGGTTCCCATTTGTGGTCCTGTGTAATTGATCATCCAACAGTATTTTCGACAATGATTATATTTTCCCGAAAACGGATTTAACTCCTCTAGCACTTAGAGCTGTTGAAATTTTGTTGAGAAATGATCGATTCGAATTGAGTCCATAAATAATAATAATGTATTTTTATAAAAATTGAATAATCAAACGCAAAAGAGGTATATGAATTAGTTTTCAAATGTCAACCTCAATAAAAGTTCATTCATTCATAGTCGAGATAAGATAGAAAACTTTGTAATACCAACAAAAAAAATTTCTGCTTTGTAATAGTCGCGATGTCGCCGTCAAGCGGTGCGGAGGTGCAACCGCCTGACGCATCATCGCTACATAAGCATTTCAAGTGTCACCCAAATACAAAAGTAGGAGCAGTTGTATGTCTAGTATGTGGAAATTTCTATCATACGAGTGAAATAGTAACAAAAATCAATGCAGGAAATGCAATTAAATTGATAAATAGTTCGTTCATAATATGCCAGGAACATCCAAATTTTGCACTAACTTCAAACTTACCATATGGTAACTTGAGTGAACAAGCAAGTGCTTTCATAGCACAGTTCAAACTTGTAAGCAGAGAGGAAATAAAACAAGAAATACTAAATGAACTCGTGCATGAGAAACAAATAATGAATGATAACGATGAACATATGGATTTAACACAAGTAAGTGAATTAGATGAAATACAACAACTAAAAGCTGAAAATAACTTATTAAAAGAACTCTACAAAGAAACAAAGGAAAAAAATGAATTACTAAATGAATTACTCATCAAAGAAAAGCAAAATAGGAATGAGTTATTAATAAAAGAAAAGAAAAATAAACCAAATAACATATTTAAAAATTCATATGCTGAAACATTGAGTTTACCAAAGCCTAAGCCAAAAAAAGTACCAAGACTTATTATCAAACGAACTAATAAAAATGATACCACTAATTTAGAAAATACCGTAGCTCATTATCTGATCAAAGATAAAACAATACAAACAAAAAAAATTAAAATAGTAAATAATGATACTATCATAATTAACTGCATGAATGAAGAGAGTATTAACAATATAGAAAAAACATTACACAAAAAAATACACACGTTTGCTAAAATTGAAAAAGAGCAAATTAGGAAACCAACTGTTAAAATTACTGGCATCAGCAAATCTTTCACTCAAAATATGCGAGACATTGAGTCAGATATAAACCAAAGAAATTTCCACAATTATGATGACAAAGGTAAAGTAATACACTCATACACTAATGAGAAATTGCAAACTATGACAGTTATAATGGAGGTATCAGCTAATTTGTACAAACACATTAGAGAGAATAAAAGCAGACTTTTTGTTGGTTGCCAAAACTGCAAAGTCTATGACATTATAAATACAAGCCCTTGTTATAACTGTGCTAGGTTTGGACATAGTGGAAGCCGATGTAAAAATGAAGCCACGTGTTACAAATGCGGCGGTAATCACACTGGTAGTCAATGTAATAATAAAACACAAACATGTCCTAATTGCACATACCACAATACTAAATACAAAACTAAATTTGATACTCAACACAGTGCAATTGACAGCCAATCTTGTGAAATTTTAAAAACAAAAATAAACAAATACATTGAAATGACAGACTATCCGATAATGCCAACGCACCAACGCTACTTCGGAAAAATAGAACGCTCGGCTGCAGAAAAACCAACAATTAACGCGCGTCCTGCTCTATCAAGCGGCGCATCATTAGCGTCATTAGCCTCCATATCCTCGCTCAACTTACATGGTAACAACAATACGAAATACAAATAAAAATGCATCCCATCGATGAAAATATTAGCAACGAAATTATTATTAATAACACTGACGAATTAAATGAGCACATAATAACAGAAAAGGAAATTATTATCTGTGTCAATATCAGAAGTTTGAATGCCAATTACACCAAACTTCTAACATTTATAAACAACCTACAAAAAAAACCAAGTGTTATAATATGTACTGAAACATGGAATTTACAACATTTCCTAGTCTTCAATATTGAAGGATACAGTATGTACTATAACAATAGTAGTATTAACAAGGCTGATGGCGTTGTGACCTACATCAGAGACGACATAATTGAATCAACAGAAATAATTCAAATACAAAATTTAAAAATTTTACAAACTACAATACAGTTAGAAAATGAAAAAACTATACTGTTAGCGGCTATATACAGATCACATGACCTACACAAACCACAATTCATACAATCAATCAAAACATACATAACTCAACACATAAAGAAAAAAAATTCAATACTAATAGGCGATTTCAACTGCGACATTTTAAGTCAAGACCCTTGGGATCAAGAATTCTTGCAAATGTTAATGGAAAAAGGACACCATCCAGGATTTAATACGATTACCAGACCTTCGCTGGACAACAACAACAGTGGAACATGCATAGATAATTTTTTTATAAAAATGGAAAATCACGCATACAAAACTTTCAACGTCAACACCCCGTTCAATGACCATTATCCTCTAATAATGGCGTTGTAGAACAAAACAAAAAGCATAAATCACTCACATAATAAAAAACAAATTAATTACCGAAAACTTCAACATATAGCTCAAACTATAAACTGGAATGAAAATAGTCAAACTAAAGATACAAATAAATCTATCAATAACTTAATCATGAAAATTCAATATTGCCTTAAACAGGCAGAAAAGAAAAATGTCAAAAGCAAAACTATTAATAGCTTGAAGCCAAGAAAAAAATGGATCACCAAAGGCATAATAAACTCATGTAAAACTAAAGAAAACCTATATATTGAATGGAAAAATAATCCTCACGATACAGTTAAAAAAAATAATTATAAAAATTTTATCAAAATTTTAGATAAGATAATTGCAATAGCAAAAGAAAAATACGATAAAAAAATCATAGAAATGGTGCAACATGATCCTAAGAAATTATGGTCAGTTGTCAACAACAAACTAGGGAGAAATACTCAGAATAACAAAACTATTGATTACATCACGGACAAAAATAATAGAATCACCAACCCAGAAGAAATTGCAAACAAAATGAACACATTTTTTTGTGAAATCGGAACGGAACTTAGCAATAATATAATACAACCGCGAAATGCAACGCTCAACCTTCCAAAAATAAACCCGAAAACAATATTTTTAAATTATACAAATGAACAAGAAGTAAAAAAAATAATTGGCAGACTAAAAAACAAAAAAGGAGGAGTTGATGGAATTAATTCATTATTATTAAAATCATTAATTCACTACGTATCTAAACCACTTGCACTTGCTATAAATAAGTGCATTATTAATGAAACTTGGCCTGATGCATTGAAAGAAGCGGATATTATACCAATCCACAAATCAAAAGAAAAACATTTAGTAAATAACTACAGACCTATTTCTCTAATCTCCAACATAGCTAAAATCTTTGAAAAAATAATACATAGAAGAATTCAATCTTTCATTGACAACTGTAATTTGCTTTCCACAAATCAATTTGGCTTTCGAAAAAACAGAAGCACAAAACATGCACTAAATTATATTTCAAACAACAATTATGAACAATTAGATGCAAGTAAACCTATAACAATAACTTTTCTGGATCTTGCCAAAGCCTTCGACACGGTTGACCACAAGATACTGTTACAAAAATTATACAACTATGGTATTAGGGGTAGTACCTATAACCTTATCAAAAGCTACCTAACAAATAGAAAATAATGTGTGAAGGTAAATAATGCAAGTAGCGATAAACAAATAATAAAAATGGGTGTACCTCAAGGAACTATACTGGGTCCGCTACTCTTCCTGCTATACATTAATGATCTACTAACGATTCTACCAGAAAAATCCATACTATATTTTGCAGATGATACAGCAATCATAGCTAAAGGTAAGAATTGGAAAGAAGCTGAAACTGATATGAACAGTTATCTAAAAAAGTGGGAATTTGGCTTGCTCTTAATAAACTATCTTTGAATATAGACAAGACATCGTACATGGAATTTGAAAATTATCATGACAGTACGCCAAAAAATCTGAAAATTGAAATCTTAGGACATCCAATACACCGAGTCGAAAACATAAAATATCTTGGAGTTACTTTTGACAGTAATATGAAATGGGATTTACATCTACAAATCCTATACCAAAAAACAAAATATCTAACTTTTGTCCTATATAAGCTATCAAAAATAATGAATACTAGTACATTAAAAATGATCTATTACGCACTCTTTCACAGCATAATGACCTATGGAATTATAGCATGGGGAGGAGCGTACACAGGTCGAATTAAAGTAATACAAAACTTACAAAACAAATTACTAAAAATAATCTATAAAAACCAATTTGTGACACATGAATACCCACTTAACTTAGATCAATGCTTTTCGTTGGAATCTCTACTATTCCACTATGATACTTTTAAGGACAAATATATTGGAAAAGAAAGAAAAACAAGATTCGCCTCAATCCAACACCCAAAAAGAACACTAACTATCAGCATAAAAAACAGTTATGTAAGAGCAATTATGTTATACAATAAACTACCTAATGACTTAAAAACAATTAGCAACACGACAACAAGGAAAAACAAACTTAAAAAATGGATCAAAGGAAACCCAATATGGCAAATAGATTAAACTGCAAAAATATAAAACAATTAATTGATCTCTATGGTACTCTGTATCCGACATCGGAAGTCCATGAGGATGCAGTAGACCATAACAAATTAATACTAGATATTAGAACATTTATTTGTGCAAATAACAATTGCAATTTATCTCATATAAGATCACACAAAAGAATCACTCAGTATAACTATGAAAAAATGCTGAAAGGATCAACACAAGACTTCAACAAGATCACAAAGCTAGCTAACAGCCTCTTGAATGATATGAAAACAACGACAGCTACACAAATTAACAAAATAAAATTTACCAAGTCCACACTCGAAGAACATAACATAAACAGTAATAACAAAATGTCCATAGAAACAGTTTTCGATGCCATTGATGAGATGGCATATGAAAATAACTATAGAGCACTGTCAAGAAAACCGATGCCAGCCCCTGGAAAACTGATAGAACAACCAAATTGTATCAAAATGACCTATGGAGACATAAACTATCTAGGCAACAATAAAGCCCTGTTAAACTTTGACAGAGGTATTCAAGGAACACAAATTTTCAGGAACTCAGCATCACCTCTAAAATATCAACCTCAATACCTAGACATTGTAGTTGTCGATGACATAGTGTTCACCTCAACTTGCAAATGTGTCTCGAGCAAACAACACAAAGAAATTTTTCCACACTATAGAGAAACTTGCGCAATAGGACTAACATGTCCAGCAAGATTAACAAGCACAGAACGTGTCATCTACAGAAGAACCAAGAATGAAACACCAGGATATTTCACCACAGCTAGACAGATGCTAAACAGAACATGGGATTAGAACAACAAATTAGGAATATCTTTATACAAATTATTAATTAGTTTTAAGTATTAGTTTTAGTTTATTAAACATGCCAGACCAGCGTACAGGAAGAAATTCCTCTGCTGGATTACATGTAATGTAATGTATTTGTATATCATTAATTATTATTAATGTATATTTACTCTGAACATAAATAAATAAATAAATAAATAAATAAATAAATAAATAAATAAATAAATAAATAAATAAATAAATAAATAAATAAATAAATAGAATACTTCAGTGTTTCACAAAACAAGAAATAAAAATTTGACATAATATACTACAAGTTCGTCTTCCTCTAATGCTTGATTTTGCCGGTGAGCCTTACAGTTCTTCAAATCCAATCGAATATAAAGTTTTTGGTTAGCCATATTGGATCGCCATTTTGAATATTCAAAATCTTACTTCAGATTCATGATCAGGAACTCCAAGAACCCAAGTGTACGTTTTTTCAGTTGAATCAGGTCACAAAAAATTGTTGGTCAGTCGTATTGAATTCGCCATTTGGAATTTTCAACATTTGACTTCGTATTCGTGATCAGCATTCCCGAAAACCCATGTATAGATTTTTTCGATCGAATCCGATCACTTATGACTTGGGGTTATAGCCTCATATATGCCATATAGGCTGTTTTAATATTGCTCTAAACTGCGAAAGTATTTAACCTCAATCAGTGATATCTCGATAAAAAAAAATGTTATCTCGAATCTGAAAAATAGATTTCAAAGGACAAAAGTGCTCCTTGGTGTTAGTATTACCCGTTTTTTAAAAAAAATTATTCACGGTGTCACATAACCTCTAATATAGCAATAAACCGTGTTTTTGGCACTTTTAGGTCAGAATATCTCGAAAACCTGACGTATAAGGTTAATTCTGAGGTTAGATTCGGATTCAGTGTCCTAAAATTCTTGTTAAAATTCTAAAATTCTTCCTAGCACACAAGATCCTGTTATAGGGGCACCTTGGTCCGTGCCCGTGACCAAGACATTAACACTGTGATGCTCTAGGAGACGACCTTCCTTCTCGCACAAGGTGCAATTAGCGTCGTGTGGTAAGCGAGTAGTTTTTAAATTGAATGGTCATTCACAGACAAAGCGAGCCTGCCAAAATTTATTAATTGTAAATAAGTAGCGTAACTCTTTGTACATTTGTCGATTGTGTTTGCTCATATTTAGATGGCTTTTCCCTACTCATGACTGGGGTTTTTATGCCGGATAAATACGAGCCTAATTATACTTGATAAAAATCTAATAAAAATAAATTCATATACTTTATTTATTCAATATTCACGCACCATATCCGTTTTTAATTTCAATGGACTTAATATACGAGGTGTGTTCAAAAAGTAAGGTGACTTTTCAAATTTCACGGGCAACATACTTTCGATTATCGATTTTTTTATTTTGTTATGTTGGTACACTCTTCCCGAACATCTGTATCAAGTTTCAAGTGTATAGCATTTTTTGTTTGGTTGTGAGAGGCGTAAAGGTTATAAGTGTTTTGCGTGCTCGGCGATTTCTTGCTATCGAAAAATATGGATCAAAGGATTTGCATCAAATTTTGTGAAAAAATAAAATAGTGCTCCGAAACACTTGAAAAGTTGACGGTGGCATACGGTGAAACTGTTCTGAGTAAAAAAAATGTTTACAAGTGATACAAACTCTTCCAAGATGGCCGGGAAAATGCCAATGACGAGCCTCGCTCTGGAAGCCCAAGCACGTCAACAACTGATGAAAACGTTCAAGTAGTGAAGAAAATTGTTCTGGAAAATCGTCGAATTACTATCAGAGAAGTTGCTGAGGATGTTGGTATATCACTTGGCTCGTGCCATGAAATTTTTTCTAACGTTTTGGGCATGAGACGTGTGTCAGCGAAGTTTGTTCCGAAATTGCTAAATTTTGATCAAAAGAATCGTCGCATGAGCATCGCTCAATAACTGTTGAATGACGTCAACGACGACCCAGATTTACTCAAAAGGGTCATAACTGGTGACGAATCATGGGTATATGGTTATGATATCGAAACCAAAGTCCAATCGTTCCAATGGAAGAGCCCAGATGAGCCAAGACCGAAAAAAGCACGCCAAGCTCGATCAAATGTCAAAGTTTTGCTCACTGTTTTCTTCGATTACCATGGCGTGGTGCATCAGGAGTTTTTACCATATAGACGTACGGTCAATAAACAGTATTATCTTGAAGTTATGCGCCGTTTGCGAGAAGCAATACGAAGAAAACGCCCAGAATTGTGGAAAAAAAATTCATGGCTTTTGCATCACGATAATGCCCCTGCTCACTTATCTTTGCTTGTGAGAGATTTTTTGGCCAAAAAGAACACCACAATCATGCCTCAGCCACCATATTCACCGGATTTGGCCCCATGTGACTTTTTCTTGTTCCTAAAACTAAAGAGACCTATGAAAGGATGGAGATTTGCAACGATTGAAGAGATAAAGACTGCATCGCTAGAAGAGCTCAAGGCTATACGGAAAAGTGCTTATGAGAAGTGCTTTGAGGATTGGAAAAACCGTTGGCATAAGTGTATTGTATCTGAGAGGGATCACTTTGAAGGGGACAACATAAATATTGATGAATAAATAAATATTTTTTCTTAAAAATACAAAGTCACCGTACTTTTTGAACACACCTCGTACATGAGACTTATAATTTCTTTCTTATAGGTGATTTGAATTTCTGTGCTGATTATATTTAACTTGGAATTTCTACTAAAATAATTGTCCAATTTGTTCAATCGTAATGGTTTGTATTGATCTTAATACAAGCGAATTTTGGACGAAAATTTTCGAAGAAGACGCCGATCGATTAATTATTGTTACTGCAATTGAAACTGCTCCTATAGACTACGACAAAATGGTAATTATTATAGGCGAAAAGACCGACTTATTAGCTATATTTTCCCAGCTGTTGTGCGAATTACAGAATCTAGGTAATGTTTATTGCCATAAAGAAGGCAAAGGCTCAAATCCTCACGAGTATTATACTAGCAATAGTTTCGAGTACCTAGAATTGCAAAAAATTGTGGCATTTATACACGCTTTCTGTAGGTGCAACACCATATCTTGTTTGTACAAAATGAGGAAAAATAAACTTATTGATGTATTTACATTTGACCAATTTTTAAAATCAGCTCCTATAACGTCGATGCTACGAGCGATTAAATTGCAGCTAGTGCATTCAACCTAATACTGCGAATGTATAGCAATAAGGTAGAAATAAAAATTGATTGAAAAATCGACCGACTTTTTTCTTAGTGATTTGCACTATCTACGAGGGGGGGGGGTCAATAAGCCTTAACAAAATCCAAGAAAAATGTTGGAATACTAACGGTAGAACGATGATAAATCACGGCAAATAGAATTTACAATCATGAAACTTTATATCTGCTATCAAAAATTCCGGGGTATTATTAAAGTTCGGATCTGAAGCCGCAAGAATTTTCACAGTCAGTAGGTCACGAACTTAAAGGTCAACGCCACTACCCTCTTTGCCTTCACAATCTAGTCGAAAAAACTTGTAGTTTTGAAGGGTAAAGTGGGAGTCGGAAATGTTTTTATTAAGTTTAGTTTCGGTGATGGTTATGAGATCGTAGGTTTAAATCTGGGTCTGGCGAATAAAGCATAATGTGATGTATTGTTCAGTCCATTTACGTTAATGTACGAGATCTGTCCGGAAAGTATCGGGCCTACGTTTATGTCTTTCCGCCATAGTGTTCGAGCGACCTCTATCGGACAGAAACGTCAAAAGTAAAGCCTCACGAATCTATTGGTTACTTACTGACACTTGCCGGACGTATAGTTCATGCGCAGCGTGTCTTTGTTTACAGTGCCTTTTTCGCGTTCGTCGGATTTTGATATTGTCCAAAATGACTGAAAAACAAGATCAACGAATTTGCATCAAATTTTGCTTTCAACTCGGAAAAACGAGTTTGGAAACTATTGAAATGATGCAAATGGCCTTCGGAAGCGAGTGTATGAGCAAAACACGAATAAAAGAGTGGTATAAACGGTTCAAGGATGGTCACACTTCTGTCGATAGTGACTCTCGTTCCGGCCGACCTTTGTCAGTGACCCGTGACTGTCGCGTATAATCATGCAAAAAAGCATGGAAATAAAGATATATATATATATATTCTTATATACCCTATTACATAAAAATAAAGAACAAACAAAACATTTTTTGATATTTTATAAAAAACCCTTTTGGCGTTCAATGTATTAAGGAGGGGGAGTAAGAGCTTTGTAACCCGTTCGGCTGTAATTCCTTAACCTTAAAACCAAATTTCCTTATTATCTGACTTCATATTCGTGGTCAAAAACTACAGAAAGTCCATGCATAAATGTTTTTGAATGCGACCCCAAAAACCTAAGTATATATTTTTTTTCCAAATACAATCAAATATAAAGTTTGTGGTCCGATATATTGGATCTGCCATGTTGAATTTGTAGAATATGACTTCATATTTGCAATCAGCGACCCCAAAACCCATGTTTATATTTTTTTTCTTCAAATCCAATCAAATATAAAGTTTTTAATTCGCCATATTGGATTCACCATGTTAAATTTGTAAAATATGACTTCAGATTTGTAATCAGCGATCCCAAAAACCCATGTATATATTTTTTTGTTCAAATCCAATCGAATATAAAGTTTTTGGTTAGCTATAATGGACCGCCATTTTGAATCTTCAAAATCTCACTTCAGATTCGTGATCAACAATCGCAAGAACCCAAGTGTACGCTTTTCCAATCAGGTCACAAAAAATTTTTGGTCAGCCGTATTTGATTCATTATTTTGAATTTTCAACATCTGACTTTGTATTTGTAATCAGCATTCCCGAAAACTCATGTATAGATTTTTTCGATCGAATCCGATAACTTATAACTTGGGGTCATAGCCTCACATATGCTACGTATATAGGCTGTTTTAATATTGTTCCAAACTGCGAAAGTATTTAATCTCAATCAGTGATATCACGATGAAAAAAAATGTTATCTCGAATCTGAAAAATGGATTTCAAAGGACAAAAGTGCTCCTTGGTGTTAGTATTACCCGTTTTTGAAAAAAAATTATTCACGGTGTCACATAACCTCTAATATAGCAATAAACCGTGTTTTTGGCACTTTTAGGTCAGAATATCTCGAATATTCCTCCTCAGGATTATTTTTCCGTTTTGAATACCAGCTTTCTTCGATACATTGTACTAAAGTTTGTTTAAATAAATAAGCTTATCATTCTTCATCACATGAATGACAATTTCATCGTGAAATTGTTTTAAATGGTCTAATAGCCTATGAACCCGAGGTATATCTTGTGACCCGTATTCATCTTGATATTTTTTAATGTAATTAAAATTAATTTTTAATGTAATACAATTTGCCAGTTGGTAAAAATGTATGAAATACGACAGAAAAACAATGTTTTCGCTCCGAATTTGGAGTGGCAACCATTGGCTTGGTTTCTCTTTCGCTCTCTGTATGCTGTGAATAGGCGCCGAAAAGAAGAAAGAGAGAGACAGTTACTTAAGAAGAGGAACAGAGAATACGAGAGAGAGAGAGAGAGGACAGATGGACTATAAGAAAAACTGAGATTATCTTGTAGCTGTTCTAAAATCGGGGTATGAAAATTAGATTAAAAAAATAGGAAAAAACAACTTATTATTCCATAACTTAATTCAAATTTTAGTTATCTCATACTCCCTTGAATGTAAAAAGAAGAATAAATAAATAATTATAATCGATAGCCGTAATAAATAAATATGAAGTTATGGATATACTCTATTGATATACTTATATATATTGTCTTTCCTCCGCGCCGTCTCTCCCCACTCTCGTGTGAGTTTTTCGCGCGCAGCCGTTCAGAGCCATGTTCCAAAGCATTTATGGCATATTTTCCCTAACTTTCTCAAAAAACTGGAATGACAATTTTATTGCGTATATTTTATTTTTTTCCAATCTGTTTTAAAAATCAAAATCGGACTATCTCTATCACAAGGAGGGATTTTACAAATAAAGGCGCAAAATTGTTTAAACTGCTGTAGCGTCGGAACTAATTATTGCACAACACCCAGTTTTCTTGTGCTTCAAGGAGCCATATACCCCTGTCTAAATACACTAGTGGAAAAAATTAAAGGATCAAAAAAAAATTCCACGACGCTTTTTAACTGGCTGTATTTCCCTTGTAAATGGTCGTACTGGAATTTTAAAAAAAGCGTTTTAAAGTTTGAACTTTCTAGTTTTGAGATCTCATAATCGAAAAATTTTTCAAGCAACAAGTTCTGCTCAATCCTCATAATATCAAAAAAAATTTTTTTATTAAATTTTTTTAGTTTTTCTTTTTAAGTCTACGAACTTGAAAAAAATTTTTCTAACTCAGCCACTATATGGATCGGATAACTTGTTTATTCAGCTTAAATTTGCATTTTTGATAGTTCAATACCCCCACCTCTCGCTGAGACAACGAACTTTGAATGGAAAAGGATTATTTTGTCTTTAACCATCAATATCTCAGCCACCGCTGATTGCACAAAAAAATGAAGGTAGTGTTTTGAAATCTTGAATAAATTTCCGAAAAAACTGTTCTACTGTTTTTGAAAAAAAAATTTTTTTTTTATTCTTTACATTAATTTGGAAAATAAAAAAAAAGGGTATTTGGTGGCTTTTGGGATAATCAAGTGCTAAGTTAGAACTATCGAGAAAACCAGAAATGTTAAGCGTGTCTTTTACTGTTCAATATGCCCACAGAAACCCCACAAAGTTACAATTCAATCGATCAAACCGGTTTGTTATTTTATTCAATCGAATTTTTGAAAAAAATTAAAGGATCACAATTTGTACTTTAAATGAACATAATCTTGAAAAAAAGGCAAAAAAAATTGTTTTTTTAATTTTGAAACATTTTTTTTAATGACTTCAAAAAATTTTGAACAAAAACTACTGCCGGCATCAGCATGACCCGAAGCGTACCACATGGAGGTTGCCTGGTCGGATTTACGATCATAAATGATGATAATCTTTGCCCTTTTTAACGCGATTCTGTTATTGCATTTCATGATTTTTCTGATTTGCAAACTTCAACTTAATTAAAATTTTAATAAAAATTTAAATAAAGTTGATATACCCAATCGAATTTCGAATTCGATCTAGACGCTTTTCAAAAATTGCTTATCATTAATTTTCGTGAACTCGTAAAACGCTAAAAAAAAGCAGTTTTTTTTTCTAAATCACTCCTTTTGCATTACAAAAAAAAATTCATAAATTTGCAGAACTTAAAAATTCATTTTGATTTTCGATCATGGTTAGACAGCATTTATCAGAACCGGAGGTTTCTCGTTTGATCACCCTGTGTCGGGCGATTGTCCGACAAGTTCGACGTGAACCTTTCATCAATGCGAATATCGTGGCAAGAAATTTCCCAAATCGGGTACAATAGCGACAAAGACATCGACAGCGGCATCAAGTGCGAAACGTTTCTTCCCGAACAGTAATCAACCGTCTTCGCGAAATTGGGTTGAATGCACGACATCCTAATCGTGTACCTCTTTTGACAGCGAGACATCGCCGAGCATGCTTAGCATATGCTAATGCACATCGGGCTTGGACATTAAGACAGTGGGGAAATTTTTTATTCACTGACGAATCCCGGTTCGTTTTTCATGGGAGCGACCGACGTCCCCTTGTTTGGCGTCGTCGTGGAGAAGGTTTTCGCCAGAATTTTGTTCGTCCGATTGTTGCCTACAGCGGTGGATCAGTCATGGTTTGGGACGGCGTTTCACGAAATTGGAGAACACCTCTGCTGATTGTACGCGAAAACTTAACAGCTCAGCGCTACATTGACCAAATTTTAAGACCGATTGTACTGCGTAGACGACAACATCAGAGGGCGTTTATTCTAATGCAAGATAACGCACGTCCACACATAGCCAACATCACTAGATACTAATAATACCCTTTTTTTTTATTTTCCAAATTAATGTAAAGAATAAAAAAAAACTTTTTTTTTCAAAAACAGTAGAACAGTTTTTTCGGAAATTTATTCAAGATTTCAAAACACTACCTTCATTTTTTTGTGCAATCAGCGGTTGCTGAGATATTGATAGTTAAAGACAAAATAATCCTTTTCCATTCAAAGTTCGATGTCTCAGCGAGAGGTGGGGGTATTGAACTTTCCAAAAATGCAAATTTAAGCTGAATAAACAAGTTATCCGATCCATATAGTGGCTGAGTTAGAAAAATTTTTTTCAAGTTCGTAGACTTAAAAAGAAAAACTAAAAAAATTTAATAAAAAATTTTTTTTTGATATTATGAGGATTGAGCAGAACATGTTGCTTGAAAAATTTTTCGATTATGAGATCTCAAAACTAGAAAGTTCAAACTTTAAAACGCTTTTTTTTAAATTCTAGTACGACCATTTTCAAGGGAAATACAGCCAGTTAAAAAGCGTCAAAAAATTTGGAATTTTTTTTGATCCTCTAATTTTTTCCACTAGTGTATTATGAAGCATCACATCTAAAAATAGTATAATACCATTACATTCTATTTTGTGTGTAAAGTTTAAACGTTCATTATAACTATTAAATGTATCTAAAACTGTTTGAATATTATCTTTTTTGACACATAATATAGTATCGTCTACATAACGATGATAAAATATCGTAATACAATTAAATTTCTTCGCTAGAATATTCAAACATTCAGTCTCTAACTCATCCATTACCAAATCCGCAAAAAGAGAGGAAATTGGAGATCTCATGGGTGTGCTAAAAATCTGTTTATACAAGGTGTCAAATAAGTAACGGAACAAGGCTGTAGCTTTTTATGTACAGATTATTAGACCAAGGTCAAGGTCATTCCTTTAGTAACTTTCAACGCGGAATCCGATGGTGACCTTGGATTTGACCTTGAGATTGACCTTCAAGGTTATTTCAAGGTCAACTTTGTTTTTTTAAATGGGAACCCCTATTTTTGACAACGGCAATCGAATGAGCGGAAAATTTTACGTCCAAAACGGTATTTTTAAATTTTCTTTCATGGCCTCGAGAAGGTCGATTTAAGGTCAAATGCTTGAAAAACTGCCTAAAAGCGTTTTTTTAATTTTTAAGATATCGAAAAATGACCTCTACAAAATTTGTTCAGAACAGAGTAGGCCACCCAATGCACCAAAAACCTTTGACCTTTAACCTCATTTTGAAGGTCATTTCAAGGTCGAAGTGTTTTTTGTAATGGAAACCCCTCTTTTTGACCCCGGATTAGCACATAGCGCGAAATCCGACGTTTGGATAAGGTATTATGTTGAGTTTCGATTGATCCACGACGTTCATCGCTAAGGTCATGTGAAATTTAGATCCAATATTATTCGCGAAACATTTACAAAATGTTTCGGGCTAAATTTATTAAATTCTACTGAGAGCATGTTACAGTGACCTCATCTTTGACCTTTGATTGTTTGAATAATAAAGTAACGGGTTATCCAAACCGAAAGTCAAGTTGTTTTAAATGAGGAGCAAGCAGAGACATAGGTACAGTTTTTTTGCCGGATAAGTTTTTTCCACTCACTGCGTTTTGAATGTTTCTTTCTGATTTCGCGCTATATGCGAATCCGGGGTCAAAAATAGGGGTTTCCATTACAAAAAACACTTCGACCTTGAAATGACCTTCAAAATGAGGTTAAAGGTCAAAGGTTTTTGGTGCATTGGGTGGCCCACTCTGTTCTGAACAAATTTTGTAGAGGTCATTTTTCGATATCTTAAAAATTAAAAAAACGCTTTTAGGCAGTTTTTCAAGCATTTGACCTTAAATCGACCTTCTCAAGGCCATGAAAAAAAATTAAAAAATACCGTTTTGGACGTAAAATTTTCCGCTCTTTCGATTGCCGTTGTCAAAAATAGGGGTTCCCATTTAAAAAAACAAAGTTGACCTTGAAATAACCTTGAAGGTCAATCTCAAGGTCAAATCCAAGGTCACCATCGGATTCCGCGTTGAAAGTTACTAAAGGAATGACCTTGACCTTGGTCTAATAATCTGTACCTAAAAAGCTACAGCCTTGTTCCGTTACTTATTTGACACCTTGTATATTGGGAGTACAAATAGAAAACCGCCGTTTTCCCATAGGTGGCGTCAGCATTGCTCGTCGGTAAAAAATTGTTAACAGGAACGTTACATAGCCAGCTGAGGCATTTGTCAACAACTCTTCATCACCTCGCTTGTCTATTTTTACTGTGCTTTGTTTTGTTCGTGCGCAAAAATGGCAAAATTCGAGCCGAACAGGAGACATTTACGGGAAGTGTTGCTTTTTGCATTTCATTCGGGAAAAAATGCAGCTGAGGCGCGTCGAATGATTGTAGAAACTTAGGGTTACAGCTGTATTAGTGAAAGAACGTGTCGGGAATGGTTCCAAAAGTTTAGAAATGGCGAGTATGACGTAGATGACAAGGATCGTCCCGGACCCGTAAAAAAGTTCGAGGATGCGAAATTGGAGGCTTTGCTGGATGAAGATTCTTGCAGAACGCAACAGAAACTTGCGGATTTATTGGGCGTAACTCAGCAAGCCGTTTCCCATCGCTTGAAATGCTCAGGAATGATCAAGAAAGTAGGATGTTGGGTGCCGTACGAGCTGAAGCCGAGGGACATCGAACGGCGTCTTGTCACGTGCGAACAACTCCTCCAACGGCAAAAAAGGAAGGGTTTTTTGCATCGCATTGTGACAAGTGATGAAAAGTGATACACTATGACAACCCCAAGCGGAGAAAATCTTGGGGTCTTCCCGGCCATACATCAACTTCTACAGCGAAACCAAACATTCATGGCTCGAAGCTGATGCTGTGTATTTGGTGGGACCAGCTTGGCGTAATTTACGATGAACTCCTACAACCACGCGAAACCATCACAGGAGCCCTCTATCGGACGCAATTGATTCGTTTGAGTCGAGCGTTAAAGGAAAAAAGCCCAAAGTACGCGGAAAGGCACGACAAGGTCATATTTCTGCATGACAACGCTCGGCCACATGTTTCCAAGGTCGTGAAAACATACCTGGAAACTTTGAAATGGGACATCCTATCGCACCCGCCGTACTTTCCTGACATCGCCCCTTCTGATTTCTACTTGTTCCGATTGATGATGCATGACCTGGCCGAACAGCACTTTCGTTCTTACGAAGAAACCAAAAATTGGATCGATTCGTGGATCGCGTCAAAAGACGAACAGTTTTTTCGAAGAGAAATTCAGAAGCTGCCAGAAAGATGGGAATAAGTTGTGACTAAGGATGGAAATTATTTTGAAGAATGAGATTGTAACGAGTTTTTTACAATAAAACCTCAAATTATTAGAAAAAACGGTGATTTTCTATTTGTACTCCCAATATTATATTATTAAATTGAAAATATGTGTTTGAAAATAAAAATTTGGCTATTTCTATCATTTTATGGAATGGAATTTTTGAATTAGAATGTATTACATTAAAACACCTGTCCAAACTTCTAATGATCGAATCACATGGAATATTCGTAAATAAATCACTCACGTCTAACGATAACAGAACACAATCATTAGAAATATATAAATTACCTATCAAGTCTATTAAGGCAAAAGTATTTTTTAAGCAAGAATTGGGTGTTTTTATACAATGTTTCAAATTTTTGTCCAATAATTTAGATAAAAAATACGCGGGGCTGTTCTCAGAGAAATCACTGTTCTAAAAGGATTTCTCATTTTATGTATTTTTGGCAAACCATAAGCTTTTGCTAACCTTGTGTTTGTTTGAGTCAGACAATTTTTATGAAATTTTGTTCCAATAATTTTTCGTCATTAAGATTCAATAAGACTTTGTAAACATTGTTTTGCAATGATTTCAATGGATTTTTGCTGACAATCCTGTACGTGTTTTCATCAAAAAACAACAATGCCATCTTCGTTTATACTCATCTATATCTTCTACATTTCCTTTATCCGATTGTGTGAACATTATATTCTTGTTGTTACGTAAAAATTCTTAGGTTTTCTTGTAATTTTCATCTATTATTTTTTCATATGTACTGCTATGCATTTATTCTTTAATGATGTTATAATATTAGCGACCAATATATCTCTCATTTTTTAAATATTTTCCTCATCTATTGTTGTTCGAGTCAGTATGAGATATGTCACTATTATTATTTAAGTCAAAATTTCGGTTCACTGTATTTCTAAAATTCTTAATAGTATTAACTATGTCTCTTTTTGTAAATTATATTTTGGACCTAATGAAACTGTGTTTATGACTTCTAGTGGTAGTCCTGCTGTAGATAAATTCTTCACCAAATTTTCATTAGTTTTTATTTAAATCTCTGTATGACTTTTTTTGATTAAATTCATTAAGGTTTTGTCACGATTGATAAATTTCGAGAATTGACAAAAAATAAATGTAACAAAATATACTTCGTATTAAAGAAAAAATTGGTCAAAAAATTAACATATATATACTGCTATTGATACTGCTGTAAATAATAACAGTGAATTAGACGTCTTATTTTACGAGAACATTTGCATAATTTAAATACATCAAGTTTACCACTTCATGAATGACGCTTGCGAAAAAATTGCATTGTAATGCTAATTAGGAATATCAATATTAATGAAGGCTTGTGTAATGGAACAAGATTGCAAATACTAAATTTATTGAATCGCTTAATAAAATGTAAAATTTTAACAGCTGATAAAGTTAACGAAATTGTCTTTTTAAATCTATAACGTTGTATTGCGAAAATGATTATTCATTCGCATTCAAGAGAAAACAATTTCCAATAAATTAGCTTTTGCAATGACTATATAATAAAGCTCAAGAACAAACTTTTAAGAAAACTGTTGTCGATCTTAAAAAAGACGTATTCAATCATCACCAACTTTATATAGCAACGTCTAGAATTAGATCTTGGAATTCTATCAAAATATATTTAAGAAATTATACACAAACTAGAAAGATTAAAAATTATATTTACAAAGAATTATTCTTGGAATAAATTAAAATTTGCAATAATCAAAATTATATAGTTAGTTGAAAAGAATACAAAACTTAATAATGTTATTAATGAAATGTTTTCATACAACCCCTTTCTTAAGAGAATGAGTAAAAATCTCGATAGTACATTTTAATAAAGGAAGTATGAAACTACAGCGCACTTAGCGCGCTTGATTGTTTCTAGTGACGATAAATGAAACAAAGTTCATTTAAATAACCTGCATGAAAAATAAGCAACATGCCTACTAGTACACAAATAATCAACCGATCCCACAAAAAGACAGCGAAATATCTGCGAATTCACCTAGATCGAATACTGACGTGAAGAGACCATACGAGTATATGGACCAAACGAAAATAACTTAATCTACAAACGATGAAATACTACTGGCGATGAGGGAGGAAATCCAAGCTATCAATTAAAAATAAACTATTCACATACAAATCTATAATTCAACTAGTATAAACATACGGCATAGAAATTACGGACAGTACCATAAAATTAAATATTGATATAATTGAAGGATTTCAAAATAATATACTACGATTCATCACTGATGCACCATGGTTTATCACAAACGAATATATAAGGAAAAATGTTAACACTATAAATGAAAACGAAGTAAATACGCTTTGAATGCACAGTTATTGAATAATGGTGAATTACCTTCATGTAAATTATAACAAATTATTATTTTTTATAGGTAATCAATGTTTATAGTTGCATTAAAAACATTTACTTATTATTCACGGACAGATTGTATATGTCATCCAATTTTGATGATTGTCACGGCAAGTTTTACACGCTGCGGTAGCGATGGTCGAGTTATAAGGCGCGTGTGGGTACTTGCAGGAATCTAGGCGTCGAAGTCGGCAGTTATATAATAATACTTTTTATTATAAAGTGACAGAGCTCCACAGAGATGTCTTTACAAGGCGAGATCGTGTACAGGACTGACTGCGCTTGTCCCTCTCGGGGCTCACAAACTTAAGATAAGTCCCTACCACTTCTTTCAGGAATAAGTATATCCTGGGAACCGAGAGATTCATATAGCTTAATTGTTTATTTAGATTTGCAGCTGTCTATGTTCTATTTCATTTCTGGTCTATCATGTATTTACCGCGTACAGTTTGTTTGTTTCGGCCTATCTTATGTCTTCTACTTCAGTCGGCCCGCGTGTGCAACGAATACACGTGTATGACATATGTTCTTAGCTACAGGAGATAACTATATTATTTTATTATTAGTTCGAATGACATATATTTTATTGGAAATAAAAAAAAATATTGGTATGTACTCGGAGCACGTGTTGTTGTTCTCGTGCACGTGTTGTTGCGCTCACCGACCAAGTCCTGAAAGAAATGTAAGGAGGAAATGCAGTTTGTGTAAAAAACAACAGGGATTTTTGATAAATAATAATTGTGAACTATAAAATTAGCGGAGAAGAAGTAACTAATGAGAAGTAATAATACTAAAAGTATAAGAAAGATCTCTAAAATTAATCATAGTAAATCAACTAAAAGAAAGCTAGCTTCAATGATGGAGATTAGATAAAAAAGAAAGAAGAGAAGATAGTAGGGAATACTAACAAAAAGGGAGAGAAGCGAATAAAACAGCCCTTTAAATATGAGAAAGCAGAATGAGTTGAGAGTTGAAAAAAAATGAAAAATAGATAAGAGCAATATAAATTCAGAAACTCGTTACTATCTCCGTTGTCGGTTATGCGAAACCCATACAGACAGCAGATTACTTTTATATTTATGAAGAAACATCTATCATCGTAGGCTATAACATGCAACTGCAGACGTACTATACGCGGCGAACGCTTAAAGGACAGTCAGTAAGCCAAAAAAAGCGAGAAGCGAAAAATAAAATTTAAAAAATAAAAAATAAAAAAGGGACGTAAGGTACTGTGAAGTCGATGTGTAGACTGCTTTATAAATAAGCCTAGTGAGTGAAATTTGTCTAAAAGAACTCAGTGTTAGCTACCCTAATTATCCTAATTTCAATCCCTGAAATATGATGTGATTTTTAAAATCGCGACTCGTGGTAAATGATATATAGCCTACCACTAATTGAACACATGAATTATGAGCAACTTGAAGCTTTGCAATGCGCGTTTTGTCGTCGTCCAAGAAAATCACGGATGCATAATTGAAATCAGGAAGTATAAGCGATTGGACCATATTTCTTTATTAGAGAGGAACAGACACGGATCTGCGGTGAACAATTATAGCGATCTGTAAAATGTCCGAATTATGTTTACTGTGTGCTGCTTCCATTGAAGCGTTGGGGACAGCGTAATACATGGATTTTTCACCGTCACGAAATGGAGGATCTCCGCGTTGTTCATAACGATTTTAGACTGATTAGATAGTTGTTTTAGATTGAGAAGTTTTTCCTGAAAGAACGCACGAATAAATTGTTAAAAAGAGATTTCGAAAAACTAGGATGTTTGGAAGATTTGGCAAAAGACTACTGGTAACTCCTGAACAAGACGAGAATGGAAGGAGAGATTACGATAAATAAACCATATCCACCGTATTCTCTGTAAACTTAGATGACGGACCGCTCAGCCCCTTTTTTCTCCGACGCGAATTAGTGCGAGAGAGAGGGGGTGGAAGAACCTGACCTTGCTGCAGAGAAGATACTGCTAATGGCTGGATTGCTGGTCATTCTTATGGTCGTCGAGATTATCCCGGGAACAGCACTTTTGTCACTGAATGTGGTGATAGATGAGCACACCTGTTTAGCTGACAGATGAATCAAGCAACTTTGTCCAACCTTGGTTCATCCGTCAGCTAAGCTTGCAGAGTTTTCTATATCTCAGAACCTAACACCACAGAATCCACAACTAATTTCTAATTCAATCTCGTTATCTACTATGCATCAAGAAAATGATCACATGAATGACGTACCGGCTTACTTCCGCGCGGAAGCTCATTTAATTGCGCAAAGACATGATGAAATTCGTGGATTCACGACACAAAATGCGGTCGATATACATGCGCGAGATTCTCACTTCGCTATTACCGATGAACTAGAGCTCCTGGTGCACAGCCCGCTCCTGGATTACAATGGCACACTCTACCAGGCTACCATCGATGTTCTTCGAAATTTAGGATTCGGAGGTGACAATAATATGCCACCAATCATCTACACCCGTAAAAGTAACCAATCAATGTCATAGCAACAGCAGCACTCTAATCTTGCTCAAACATATTCTCAATACCAACACAACCATCGCACTTGCAAGCACAAGACCATCCTGCTTTTAGCTCATTTGTCTTCTTAGTCGAGTCGCCATTCATCAAAAATCGCATCATACGCCTTTTAGGCCATTTAAAAGATTATACTGCTCAGGACATCTTTAGATGTGGTGAAAACATACGTATTTATGTCAGACCCATATGGCCTAAACCAGTCTTTGACCAGCTCGTAAAAGCTAGGAAGGTGAGCGCTGATCTTGGCTATGCCTGGTCACTTGTTGAAAATATCAGGGTTTTTTGTAAGTAAACAACACGCTCTGAGCTTATTCCTATTGTCACTGAAACCGACCTTCATAAGCTCTTACCTATTTCTGCTCACACTTCCTTCCGCCCACTCGGACAAGCTCAACCTCATTATGCTCCGAAACCGTCAATTCACTGGAATAACTCTAACACAACCAACCACTCTAACCCTTCATCTAACAGCTCCCGCAATTAAAGTTTAATGACGCAGCTACAGGGGGTTAATAAGTCTTTACAAAAAGAAGGAAAAAAAAGTTTTGCGTATGTAATTTTTTTTATTTTTCAACATAATCTCCTTGAAGGTCGATACATTTTATTAAACGGTCTTCCAGTTTTTTTAAGCCATCAGAAAAATATGATTTCTGAAAACCCTCAAAATAGGCATTGGTTTCGGCGATGATTTCTTCATTCGACGTGAATCGTTGTCCGGCAAGCCATTTTTTGAGGTTAGGAAATAAGAAAAAGTCATTGGGAGCCAAATCAGGCGAATATGGTGGATGGTTAATTAATTCGAACTTTAAATCGTTAATTTTTGCCATCGAAACTGCACGTGTGAACTCGAGCATTGTCTTGAAGAAAGAGGCGTTTTTTTTGTTCAAGTGAGGACGTTTTTCTCTGATTTTTTCTTTCGGTTGACCCAATAATGACGCATAATATTGTCCAGTGATCGTTTGGCCTTTTTTCAAGTAGTCGATGTAGATGATTCCATACACATCCCAGAAAACCGTGGCCATAATCTTGCCAGCTAACTTTACTGTCTTTGCCTTCTTGGGGCTGGTTCTCCTGCGGTAATCCATTGTTTGGAATGCTCTTTGGTTTCAGAAGTGTAGTGGTGTACCCATGTTTCGTATACAGTTACGAGTCGACGCCAAAAGTCTTCCGGATTACGACGTATGCATGCCAAAAGAGCCTCAGAGGTGACCACGCGGATTCGTTTGTTTTCAACAGTGAGCAAACACAGCACTCATCTTGCTGATATTTTTTTCATCTCCAAATTTTCATGCAAAATTCAAATGATTGTACTCTTTGATACCCCTGTGGCCTCAACTAATTTTCGCAATTTTAATCTTCCATCACTCAACACCATATCGTGGATTTTGTTGACCATTTCGGGCGTACTCAATTCTACGGGGCGTCCTGAACGAGGTTCATCTTTTGTTGTTGCACGGCCGCGTTTAAATTCATTTACCCAGTTATAAACAGTCTTAAACACAGGGGCAGACTTTCCATGAACGGCGTTCAACTCAACTGTGATTTCTTTTGGTGTAAGGCCTTTTAAATGAAAATGTTTTATCACCGCTCGAAACTCTGTTTTTTCCATTTTTCAAATAAACCAATAACTTTTTGTTCAACCGACGCTCACAAAAAAACGACTTAATGAATCGAGCTGAAACTTTGTACGGTATCTAGTTAGTAGTATTGCTTGCCAAAAACATCATAATTTAAGCGTGACGAGCGCCATCTCTTGGATTTTTTAAAGACTTATTGACCCCCCTCGTACCTCAGCAATCATCCGGCCCTTTACTATGTCTGAAACTAGTGAACGCTATATAAATGCCAGAACCACAAAAACTCACACTTTCAATAGCATACATTCACGTAAATGGACTGAACAATACATCACATTTTGCTTTATTCGACAGACCCACATTTAAACCTACGATCTCATAACCATCACCGAAACTAAACTTAATAAAAACATTTCCGACTTCCACTTCACCCTTCAAAACTACAAGTTTTTTCGACTAATTGTGAAGGTAAACAGGGTAGTGGCGTTGACCTTTAAGTTCGTGACCTACTGACTGTGAAAATTCTTGCGACTTCAGATCCGAACTTTAATAATACCCCGGAATTTTTGATATCAGAAATAAAATGTCATGATTGTAAACTTCTATTTGCCGTGGTTTATCGTCGTCCTACCGTTAGTATTCCAACATTTTTCTTTAACTCCATTGCTCCATTTCTTCCATTATACCTCGATGCATATTCACTGGTGATTTCAATTGCCGCATTACTGCTGAACTTCCGTAAGCTCGCTCACTGTACCACCTAATCAACATAAACGCCCTCAAAGTAGTCTCTTTTGAACCAACACATCATCTTATTGCAGACAACGATTCCATCACTTACACTACTCTCATCCTCTTCATAGTAAATCACACTACGTCTTTACGAAATTTTTCACAATCTCTCTCCCCTTTCGTACGATTTCATGACGTAATAGAACTTTCTATTGCTTTCTCCAATCTCTGTGAAACACTAAAGACATTTTCCTCACGATCGCTGCATAAAATTGACAACATTGCCCTAAATAAACTGATTACGCAAAAGCTCTCTCTACAACGTAACTCTATTACTTCCGCTAATATTCCTTGACTCTCAGTTGATAACCTTGAGCGCTTTTTTTCCTCAGCCGTCCTTGAATCATTCGATGAACTTGCACGGAAGCGCTCAATAAACATCTCGTTCAAGAAAAAGCCATGGGTCAGAGAACAAATTTGAACTCGAATTCGCTCAAGAGATGCGGCATTTAAGCGCGCTATCGGTACTGGAAATCCTACGATCTTTCTTCAATATAAAACATTAAGAAATTCAATCTCTAATGAACTCAATACTACAAAAAACAACTACATATCCTCTAAACTTCAATGAACAAGACAACTCAAATCGAAATAGCTCATGTTACATACATGATATTGAGATTGCTAACAAACTCTCACTTTCCTCACTTTTATTTTTCTCCGCTGACATCCTTGATTGTCGCTATGCACAAGTTGCAAATCGATTACCATCTATAACGCAAGATAAGTTTGACATTTGTAAGCTCACCTCTCTCAACGACCTTTCCATCTACGAAATATTACTTTAAGTAAATTGCAGGATGAGATCGAATCATTGACCTCTAAAGTCCGAGGACTTGACGACCTGACATCGAGAATGCTAGCTTTCGACTCACAAGCTCTGGCACCGCAACTTACTGCAATTATAAATAAATCTATCGATACATCCACCTTCCTAAATATATGTTAAAGAACTTTAATTCAGTTCCTTTTCAAGATTAAAGCACCACAGTCACCCCCGGACACTAGACCTATAGCTCAGCTCTTAGGGCCCTCTGAAATCCTTGAGCGTATCATTCATAGGCAACTCTCAAACTACCTAAAAAGTAATGAATTATTGGATCATCGGCAGGTGGGCTTTCGCAAGCATTACTCTACAGAGACAGCATTAAGAGCCTTATTAAATGGTATAAATTTTGCAACTGAAAAGAGGCAAACTACAATACTTATTCTCTTCGATTTCTCCAAAGCTTTCAACTCAATACCACATGACTTGCTGATCAAAAAACCCAGATCATTCGACCTCACAAATAAATCTCACTAGTAGTTTTATAGTTATCTAACAGACAGATTTCAGACCTTTATTGACCAGAAGAGATTGATATCTCAATGGCTGCAAACTCAGATCGGAGTCCCGTAGGGCAGTGTCCTTGGCCCACCGATTTTTTCTATTTATATTAATGATCTTTCATCTGTCCTATTCTTTACCAAATATCTAATTTATGCTGACAATACCCAAATTTATCTTCATTGCTGACCTTCAGACCTGCTCCAGGGACTCCAAAAAACTCAACTTGATGCCTAATTAGTTGTAAATTGGGCTCGGGATAACGGTCTTCAACTTAATCTTGCCAAAAACAAAGTTATTCTTATTAGTACCGAGCTCTATATCACTTCGCTGTCCCTTGATTCGCTACCAACAATTAGGGTAAACAACACTGAAATCCACTTTTTCCAAGTTGTCAAGAGCCTTGGAATCACTATATCATTATCTCTTTAATGGAAACTCCACGTATACGATATCATAAAGAAGGTATATCTTGCATTGCACACTCTTAAATTCCATTAAGAAATCTTTCACCATTCCCGCTAAAAAAATGAAACAAAAAAAAATATTATCGAAACGCTCGTCTTGCCCCATTTCTCCTATGCATCAATAGTTGTGACGAGAGCAAGCGTTGCGCTTGTTCTCGTCGGAATTTTCTCAAATTCCTCTCTTTGGTAAGGCACGGTGACCAACGTTAGGCGCATTTAAGAATGCGTCTAATGCATGGTCTCTGTTTCAGCTGACGGAGATTGCCGAGCGAGGCCGGGCAGGCCCGAGGCTGTTGCGCTGACAATAGTGTGGAGGTGTTGGAGAGAGAGAGAAATAGTTTGAGGCGTGCGTGCCCTACGCAAGATTAGGCAGGCGCGCGTTTCGAACCAATTAGCGCATTGGTCGCGTGCCGCCTAATAAGTAGGTCAAGTGAGGAGAGAAAAAGAACGACGAAGAAGCTGTAGATCGTGAGGAAAAACTAGCGACACAGACGGTAGTAAGTCGAGGGCAGAGTCAGAAGATTTTCCGAGACGATCGGAGCAAGACGGTAGACGGTTAACGGTGAACAAGTCAAAGTGCAGCTGAGGACAAAGCGCCAGTCGAACGCACACACCGCCAAGGACCGAGAAGAAAACCGAGAGGAGAGGACGACTGCCTGGTTCCGGCATCTACTCGGGACGCTACTGGGACAAGCCGGCAGGAGTTGCCTAGCGACGACCAGCAACATCGTGCGCAGGGTGCAGCCAGGCCTCCCGTTCCAGTATCAAGGTCAAGTTTTGTAAATTCATCTCTCTCTTCGATGATGGCACAGTGCGTAATTTTAAATATTAGATAGGTAGCAAGGCGTGCACACGCCGGCTACCTGTCCTAATTACGGTCGGTATCATAAATCGCTCAAAGAGAAATCGTCCACGCGATCCCTCTCCGGGCGACTTTCTCTTTTAGCTAAGTCGCCTAAGTCGGTTTGTCGTCAAGGCGGTCATCTGTCGGGCGACGCGCGTTGTGTTTCGTATAGATTTGTAAGAGCGATTAGTTAGTTAACTTGTTCTTTGTTCCCTATTATTCTATAGTTCAATTATAAGAGTTTGTATTGTAATGCGGCTTATTTTTATGCGGTTTGTTCATATGCGGTATCTGCGAAGTTTAAGTGTAATGTAACTTTTATTTGATTTAATTAGATTTGTTAAAATACGAATTTGTGTTTTATGTGTATAATTCATTAACCACTTTCATTTCTTTGCCTCTTCCCCCTTCCCGTCTCAATTACTATGAGCGAGTGCGCCTCACTTGCCCACATTAAAAAAATGGTTAATGTTACGTGGCGGCCTATTATATTACAATTATATACTATCGAATAATATTTCGCTTTCGGGATTTCCGTTCGGACATAGTATAGCTAGCAGTATTCGTATGCGCGACTGGGTTCGGTGGGAATGAGCGGCAGAGGCTGATTCACGCTGCGTCAGCATGCTGGGACAGCATGCTGCAGTCGGCGTGCTTAGCTAGGTAAGACGAGCCGCTACGAGAAGCATAAACGTCTAAAGCATATGGGCGAGAGAGAGACGGTATGCTAGGGACAAAAGCTATATAATAAACCAGCGAAAGCAGAGCGAGAGAATTAGTCAGTTAGAAGCGAGCGCTCAATTAAGAAGGCCGCATATTTTTCCTACTGAAATTAAAACCATAATAGAAGTTTTGAATATTTAATTGTTTGAGTCATAATTAAATATTAGAAGTGTCGAGTACGATTGCTTTAATAATTTTGCGTAAACAAAAAGCCACAGGAATTATCATTTTCTTGCCTGTTGGTACGCTATTGGATAAAGAAGATATTAGACAACTAAAATCATAGGAACCAGCATTGTCCCGCGTGTTACTACAGCATTGTATAAAAAAAAAACATATCGGACCAGTTGATCTGATCAGATTTAAAGAAAAAGTGATTGGCCATTTCACGAAGCAAATAATAATCTGGACCAATTTATATTTACAATAATAATACAAAGTGTAACGGCCTGGAGAATAATCAAATTATTCTCGCGGCCCGATAAGAATTTTATTTTCACTGGTCGGTGCGGGGCTCACCGCCGCCCCGATCAGCTAGCCACTTCCTGGCGTTCCACCGAATACGGGCGGGTACGCGCTGCCCTGAAAAGGGATCGCGAAAGCACGGCTAAGCACGAGAGCGTGCGTGAATTCTAATCACGGGCGTGAGAAGGGACCGAGGTGCCTTCCTGTGTACGCCCAACACAACGACAACACTAGTGTAGGTTAAATCGGGCTTTATTCCTTTAGGCAAATCTTATACACAATATCGCGTGCCGAGATTTTGCTTTGTATCCTATTTTAGAGAGAGAGACGCTCGCTCGCGCAACTATTGCACGCTAAATAATCGCTTACAAACGCAACGAAACTCACCGTGAAGTAGCTGCTGCAGACAGACTACCCCTCGCTAGTCGCCCGCGTTATCGCCCTTGCTCGGACGGGCAAGTCCTGCCCCTGGTAATCGCCCACTCAAGATGACGATCCACATGCTCCGGCAATCCTCAGGGATGATCTTCACCTCCTTGCGCACTTTCACCTTTACTTTTACCGGTCGCTTTCCTTTTTCTTTCGTGCGCACGCGCACGTCACGATCCTTCGAGTTCGCCGATCTCCGTCCAAGTACTCCAAAATCGTTTTCTCTCCCCACTCTACCGCTACGGCACGCGCCTGATCGAGTCTCGTTCTGTCTCTCTCTCTCTCTTCACTCCTCGCTCGCTTACCCGCTTAGCCATGCTCGGCCTCGCGCGCGGCAATCTTCCGCGAAAACGGCCCCGGCCGTTATAAAAGTAAGTAATACTTTTTATGTAACCGAAAGAATACTAGACAACGCGACGCGAAAATTACGCGTCTGAGTATATATATATATATATATATATATATATATATATATATATATATATATATATATATATATATATATATCTCTATTCTGTTTAACTTATTTAAGTTGTGAAAGAAACTAGAATAAATATTATAATTGTAAGCATCCATAAGTGTATCCATATGCTTCCCCACTATATTAAAGAGAATCGCTATTACATTTTCGGTTTTAATAAATAAGCGAAGAACGTTATAAACGTTCAATTATTTATTTCACAAAAACGTTATCGAGTATCGAATTATAATTAACTGAGATTTCATTATTGACGTGCGAACGGGCCGGGGTGCCCGAAAGCCTGACTACCGCCCGAGTCTAAGGCCGCTCGGCTGTTAAAAGAGCCTTCGTACGGGACAAACTCGACTCGCGCGAGTAGTCACGTATTAATTGGTAGCAGAGCATGGTTTTCAGGTTTGGTCTTTTCGCTTTTCCCTCGCGTTGATAACATTTTCGATGGTTTATCGACTAACCATATAAATTTATTTATATATTGGGTAACACGAGTATTAATGTAATAAGTATTAATACACTATACTATTAGAATATATGTATTATTGATTAGCGTGTAATATATAGTATTACATAGTATTAATATGTTGACGCGTATTAATTAATATTAATACATATTAATTAATCCGCCGTCTTTTTCATCATTATTAATATTAATTTTTTTTTTTCTCTCATATCTCGAAACGCGATAAGGGTGAATAGGACGCTCGTTTTTGAGCAAGCTAAAGCCACGCCGGAGACGCGAAAAAAAAAATTGTTTTTTCACACGATCGGGCGCTCAGGAATTTATCTGAGTTTCGTTTTCGGTCGCATAAGCGTAATCAGAGTCTTCGCGTCTGAAACCGGGTGCGTTTCTTTTTCCGTTCCCACATTTCATGGTTAGTTGACGGAATAGCATTGGCAACGTGATCCTTTGCTTACAAATATTTGAAAGTCGAAACGCGGCTTAGGAAAATTCCCTTGATTTATGAACAATCGTTTAAAATTTTGACGTGCGCGTTTGCGAGATATTTTATTTCATTTATTCCGTTGTAATAGGGGACTGACACTTGGCATTATCCCGTACCATTCAGTTATTAAAATTTCCCTTAATTATTTTTATTTTTACTTTTAATACTAAAAGCATTTATTAATTTAAGAATAATATATTTATTAGGAATAATATTTTATTAATATAATTTATTTATTGATTGATGGAACAGTACCAATTAATTATTAAAATAAAACTTATATATATATAATAAATTGTAACTGATTGACGATAATAATTGGTATATTATTGGTAATTATTATAATAATTCGAATAAATTATTAATTGTTAATTATAATTAATTAATAATTATAATTGGTATTTTGTTGATAATGCTTGTTTGAATAAATTATTATCATTGTATTATCGACTTTACTCATTTATTATTAAAAAAAAAAAAAAAAAAAAAAAAAGAGAAGAAAAAAAAAGAAGAAAAAAAAAAGGAAGAAAAAATATAAGGCCTAGGACCATAACGAAATGGAGTCGGCGACTCTCCAGTTATTGACTAGTATGTCGGCAAGTTTTACCCTACAGAATATAATACAAGGGATTACGGAGTTCGATGGAAAAAATGTGCCGCTCAAGGACTTTATCCAAGATATCCGCAATGGAAGAGCGTTGATTACAGATCCACAGGAACAGAATTTTGTCCGCTTACTAATTGCTAAACTACGAGGACCCACACGTGACTACATTTATGGAAAATCCATTAAGACAGTTGATGACATAATCAGGATCTTAAAGGAACGATTCGCACCTTGCAAAGACTTCGCTTACTACGACTCCAAAATCCATAGCCTGCGTATGAAACAAGGGGACACTGTTGGGGACTTTCATGACAGGATAAACATCCTTTTGAACTGTGCACAGAACGCGGTGAAAGAAGAGCTCGGAGAAGAGTACACTGAGGCGATGATGACTCCAATGCACAACTCAACTATTAAGACCTTCATAGATGGATTGCCAAAAGAAATTGGAGACTTAGTGGACATTAAACAGCCTAAAATCGTGGAGGATGCTTATAAAGAAGCATTGCGTATAGAAACAAGAAATAAGTCAAGGGCGAGGCATGGGGAGTGGAACTATAATAAATGAACGAATTTATTGCGCAGCCTCAATGTTAACTTCGTTCAAGATCAACAAAATGACCAAGAGGAACAATTAGAGGATGAATGGGATGAATTACCCGCAGAAATCCAACAATTATTTGTACAAAGAAATCAAGGACAGCAATCATATACGAATAATCAAGGACAGCAACAGAGTCGATCTCAAGGGCAGAAACCAAGCCAAAATAGGAATTGGAAGCCTCGTTACAAAAATCCTCAGGACAGTGGACCACACGCAGGACGGCTATATAACCCAGATACAGACTCTTATCATCATCCGTCTGGAAAACGCTATGGAACGATAGCTTACGACCAGCAGCAAAGAGGCGAGCTTAGACCTAATCCAAAGTACCAGCAACCCAATTCTGCAAGTAATTTAAACTCAGATGGGGCTCGCCCAGCGGTGAATGGAACGGGCCCTTGTCAGACGTGCCGCCAGAATCAAGAGAAAGCTCAACCGAATGCGAAGACGATGTTGACCGAAATTCAGGAAGTTTCGACGTCCGAAAAACCGGGAGTACCTCCAGCAAAAGTAATGACGATACTAAAGAATCCACAATCGTTAACGAACCAGTCATCGCAGTTGCCTCCAATTGGGGACTTGGCACAGGAAATAATCAGATCTATGCGCCAACAAGAGTAAGGTTTCGTATACCGGAGACCTGTAAAAAATGGACCGTGTTCATGGTTGACAATGGATCGGCCGTGAACTTAATTAAATTTAGTGCATTAAATTAGACTACGAGGTTTGACCCGAGGGAGGTCACTACCTTGAGCGGTATTACGGCACACACCGTTCCGACCATAGGTACGGCGATATTAACGATTAATGGAAAATCCGCAAAATTCCACATAGTATGGAATAATTTTCCTATTGAAGAGGACGGGATGTTAGGCAGAGATTACTTGATCGATACCGATGCAGTGATTTCGTATTATCATAACAGCCTAATGGTAAATAGCGACGTAATGAACCCGATATCGTTTTTACCGAATGACGTTCCCGTTGACCGATTACGAGATGATCTGATACAAGCTATGAGTATTAAAGCTCGTGAAGATGAGGTAGCCGATATTGAAACTGCAGCGGACCTAGATCGAGGAATAGAACGACTGGGTTGTAAAGAGAACGCGAATAATAAGATTACAAATGGCAATGAGGGACTGCCGGTTGGCACGGTACGATATACATTAGCACCAAGGACTCGCCAAGTTATACAGATTAATTTGCTGAAGAATGGGCTCGCGGAAGGGTTTTTACCTAGAATAAATGTGGCTGATGATAAAGTGTTTCTTGGGGAAGGCATAGTCATTAACGATCATGAGACCTGTAAGATTATGGCCATCAATACCCACGAGAGAGAAGTAACCATAGAAGTGGACCCAAAGAAAATTATTCCATTTGAATATTACAAGTCGGAATTCTCTAGTGACACAAATTCAGATCAAGAAGGTAGCCTTCAGGGATCGCGGACTATGGACCAACCCGAGAAACGGCGTAATCAATTATTGCAATTGATCAGAACAGGACACCTTAACTCTCACGAGCTCAAGAGTATTAAACGGCTATTGAAGAAGTATCCGAATGTGTTTTTACTCCCTGGAGAACCTTTACCATGTACTAACTTGATAGAACATGAAATACACTTAGAAAACAGAGTACCCGTTAATACCAAACAGTATAGGCATCCTCCTGTGCACCGAGAATTTATATCAGAACAAATAAAAAAACGGTTAAGGGAAGGAATAATCGAAGAATCTAACTTACCTTATAACTCACCGCTCTGGATTGTTCCTAAAAGCCCGGCAAGTGATGGCACACCAAGGTGGAGGATGGTTATCGACTTTAGGGAATTAAATAAAAAGACTATTGGTGATGCCTACCCTTTGCCCAATATTGCTGATATTCTAGATCAGTTGGGAGGTTCGATGTATTTCTCGACGTTTGACTTAATCAGTGGATTTCAACAAATTCCCTTAAGAGTTGAGGACAGGGAGAAGACGGCATTTTTAACTTTTGATGGACATTTTCATTATATCAGAATGCCGGAAGGACTAATGAACGCGCCAGCGACGTTTCAACGAATGATGAATGCGTTGCTACGAGGACTACTGAATGTAGAAATGTTAGTGTATTTGGATGACGTGATAGTTTACGCTAAGAATTTACACGAACATGAAGTTAAGGTAGGGAAGTTGTTTGAGAGACTTACCGACGCAGGGTTAGTCTTACAACCGGACAAGGTAAATTTCCTACGTCAAGAAGTAAAATTCTTAGGACACATTGTTAGTGCGCAAGGAGTTCAGCCGGACCCTAAATTGATTGAAGCCGTAAAGAAATTTCCAACGCCCAATGGAGTGAAAAGTATCAGATCTTTTCTTGGACTCTCCGGATATTACCGTCGATTTATCCAGGACTACTCGAAGGTAGCCAAGCCTCTCAGTGACTTAACGAAAAAAAATCAAGCATATAACTGGAGACCGCCACAGGAAGAGGCTTTTGAAAGGCTGAAGCGGATGCTTTGTGAGGCCCCTATCCTAGCTTTTCCTGATTTTGAGAAGACTTTTACCTTAACCACAGATGCATCGGATTATGCGATAGGAGCGGTTTTATCACAAGAAGTGGATGGTCATGAAAGGCCTGTAGCATATCTTTCCAGGTTGTTAAATAAAGCAGAAAGAAACTATACTACCACGGAAAAGGAGTGTGTTGCAGTTTTATACGCAATGAATCAGTTTAGACCTTATCTCTTATGCAAGAAATTTACCCTGATTGCTGATCACAAACCTCTAAACTTTATGTATAATCGCAAGGACCCAGGACAAAGGCTTATGAGATGGATGTTTAAATTCACAGATTACCAATATACATTCAAGTATAAACCTGGAAAATTAAACTGCAATGCAGACGCACTTTCAAGGAACCCGATTGACTTACAGGAGTATTTGTACGAGAAGGCTCGGAAAGAGAAAGAGCTGAATGAAAATATTCCGAAGATTCGGGTAATGATGCTAAAACGTAAGACCGGAGGAAAAGAAATTGACGAACGAGAGACAGGAGAACCACGGGAATCGATTGGTAAACGTAAGAGGGCTCATACGATTTCGAATGAGCCAAGGATAAGATGAAGACCTGTTGGAGCCAAGACGAATAAGGAAAAACCAAATTTAGATCATAGTACCGTTGCTGAAAGAACCCGAAGCAAGAAGCCTGTGAAAACCACAGAAAAAACTCTCCGATTACCGAATGAGCCCAAACCCGGCACTTCTAAACTTAAATTGGGAGTTGAAAAGGGGACTAAATTAGACAAGGATAAACTTTTACCCAAGAGGCTAAAGGCGTTACGTAAAACTACATCGGATGCGGCAATAGATGATCCCGAATTAAAAACCGGTGAATCGGACAAGGAAACCTCGCCTAAAGTTACAGAGCGGGAAGGAGTAACGTCGACTGATGAATCTGCCATCGAAGTTGTCGTGAAGGAGATTGATAGCAGCGAGTTCGTTAAAGATTCATCTTTTGGACAATATCTGCCGAGTGGACGACACAAACGGGTCCAGGATATTTTAGATCGACTGGAGAAGAAAAACATCAGTGCCAGTGTTTCAGACTCCGACAGCGAAATCGGAATGGAACGAACAAGCACCTCTCAGGGACCCTTGTTATCCTCAACTAGGATGGAGGATAAAGGTCTGAAAAATGTCCAAGACAGTACGGATGACAGACCCCCGATAGAAGATCCGCGGCATAGTGGGCTAAGAAGAGAAACCGAAACAGAAAGAGACGACTCAAGCGATGAAGGTCAGAGTGATAAATCATAATCCACTGAACGAATAGAGCTAGAAGTTAGTGGACCTTAAACTAGCGGGAATTCTGGGGAAGATGATGAATTATCAGAAAATGAAAGTTCTACTAAAAGATGTGAAGAAAGGGCCCCGGCACAGAGGACTAGTTTGTCGGCAAACGAAGTGTGGGAATCGGCAGAAAAATTCGAAGCCAGTTTGCAAAGACATAAAAGTTTAGATAATGAATCGTACTATTGGGACGATATGGGCCTTGTGTGAGACAACCGAACCATAGAAATGCCTTCTCATTTCTCAGATGGAGACGAGCCCCCGCCAGAACTACAAGAGACATTATGGAGGCTTGACCCATATGATGAAATAAATGATTCTGATGAGGTAATGGCGAATAGGATAACGAAGCTAGTAGAAGATTCGCAGAAACTAATGGAAACTCATCTAGACCATGACAGTGGCTCGGACACAGATCGCCCGGATGAAGGTGAAAATCGACGTCTCTCGGATAGGACTAAGGAAGAAAGTCCCGAGAGAATTGAGAAAGCTGAAGAAACCTTAAGGCAGCCACGATATCGAGAGATATCAGTAACCCAGACTATTAAGACAGGGATACCGGGAGCCAGAAGTACTCCTATGGTTAAAGGACCTTGACTCATGGAAAGATTCGGAGGGCTTGAGGGTATACCCGAAGAGTCAGACCCTAGAAACAAGAGCCCTGTGGAGTTACATTTCTCGAAAACACCCGTAGATGATGAATTATTCTTCCCGTTGCCGCCGACAGAACCGATTAACCAATATCGAAGACCGGAACACTATAAGAACCCGAGTTCGAGTAGTGAAACCGGGAGCGGAAATTCTTCAATAGGACCTGCAAAATATATCTTACAAAATAATGTAAGCACAAGCCAACAATGTCTAACCTATCGACGAGATAACATTGTACATTTTATATCACGAGACTGTAATAATCAAACTGCTATCTCGAAATTATTAAGTGAAATTGGAGCCATAGACCTACGCAATATGAAATCTTTGAAACCTAAGGTCGGACAAATATTAACGACCAAATATAAAAACCTTAATATTTTCTCTGTAGTTATAAAAGACAGATATAATGACTCCATTACTATAGAGGCTATGAAAGTTGGACTTACAAATTTGAAGAAGGTACTGATTAAAAGAAATATAGTAAGTTTCCGGATTGCTAGACGAGGGGACTATACTGATGACCTTGGACCTGGATTACTAACGGAAATATTAATAAGAATTTTTGAAAAGAGTCCTATAAAAGTAATTGTTTGCTATGGGAACATGGTTCTCCCACCGGCAAACCAGCGGATGGAAATAATTAAAACACTACATGACAGCCTAGTGGGTGGCCATAAAGGCATTAACCAGACATACCAAAAAATTCGAGCAAGATATTATTGGCCAGGACTACGAAAGGACATATTAAATTATGTACGGAAATGTCCAAGTTGTCTTGAGAAGAAAATTGATCGCCACAAGACTAAGGAACCGATGTTGATTACGGACACACCAATCGAGGCATTCGACAAGGTATCAATAGTCACCGTAGGAAAATTACGAACCACTCCTGATGGAAACTCTCACCTGCTGACCATGCAATGCAATCTGACCAAATACTTAATTGTAGTGACGATAAAGGACCTTAGAGCAACCACTATCGCTGATGCGTTAGCCAGACACTTAACATGCCAATTCGGTGCCCTTAGAGCGATATTGTCGGATCGTGGGACGAGCTTTCTTTCAGAAATTGTAGAATCATTATTACACTTATTCAAAATCCATCATTTAACAACTTCCGGATATAGACCTCAGACCAATGGGTCTCTTGAAAGAAGCTATGCACCATTAATCGATTTCTTACGAATATACTCGGAACGTTTTGACGATTGGGATCGATTAACCCCCTTCGCGGTTTTTACGTATAATACGAGTATATATAATGGCACTGGTTACACCCCCTTTGAACTAGTTTACGGACGAATCGCTCGTTTCCCCATGAAGATACCTAGGGAGGAAAAATTCGGGACCTATAATCAATACCTACACGATCTAGTCTTACGTTTGACAGAACTAAAGATAGCGGCGGGTGATAATCAAATTCGTGAAACGGAAAAATCTAAAGACCAGTATGATAAATACGCTAGACCCTTTAAAGGGAAAGTCGGTGATTACGCCTGGATACTAAACGAACCTCGGGTAGGAAAAGCTGATATTTATTATAAAAAACCTCTAAAAATCGTTGAAATTTTGAATCATAAGAACGTTTTATTAAAATTACCCAATGGAAAAACAATACGGAAGCATATGGATAAACTTAAACTTCAGGCGTAGCTATATAAGTACAATTACTCACTTATCTTATCTGTTCTATATCCTTCGTCTATACTATTTATTTTGTCCTATTCTTTCAGGTACTATTTCTTTTAATGTATTTCCTTTCATTTAATATGTATCTAATCTTACTTTCCTTTCTCTCCGTATTCGCATTATCTGTTATGGAACCCCAAGCTTATTCTACAGAGAAGTTAGACGACAACCCAGGAATTTACTACGAAAGAATAGATCTAATGAGAATAAAGAGGGCAGATTGGAAAATATACATATCTATCAACTTTAATTTATTCTTGGCGAGGACCACTGCTATAATTGACCTACAGTCACTACTGCAAAATTGTACTGGATAACTCAATGAGGAAACTTGCGGTAATATAATCGGCATGGATCACATTGATCTGAAGACAATCGCTCTTGAACAAATACGAATGAAGATTCAAGGAGCTATTGAAAACATGGGACATAATCAACCACCTTGATTCAGCAGCCCGCGAAAAACGCAAAGTTCATGGACCAAGCAGATACTCCACCTGAAGATAAAATAAGCACAAACATCGACCAAGAGCGAGAATACACTAAAACGTTATCTAAAAATAAATATTTTATAGCTTAAAGGAAATTCTTTCAAACTAAGTATGATCATCTTTGTCACTTTTGTCAATCTTAGTTATATACACGCGTCGACGATTAGATAATACCTTGAATGACTGCATGATTGTAGATACTACCCGTGAAATAATTATAATACCCCGTCTAACGCTTCTCATAGTACATTTAGTTTCCGATTTATCTATATTTTATCACTCATCTTTCTAAAGGACCATATTTAAAATTTACAGAAGATCTTTAACATGGACCCACGGCTCAGATATGACGTTGAGCCGATGCTTAATGAGAACTATGGGCTCACAATGATATACATGGACCCAAACAGGAAAGCGGAAGCAATGTGGCTCGCTTGCCAATATGGACCTCTGGAGAAGATGATCGACGTGGCAATTCCCGAGATATTCAGGGAAGACTAGGATGCACGATCGTCTACTTTGTGAACCCCATTCATGCCCTGGAGGCAATCGAGCAGTTATTCAACGATCGAAAACCGTTTTCCAAGGAAGTTCTAGGACTGGAAGAGGAATTGCCGACTTATTATCAGCTTGAGAAAGCAATATTTGACGACTACGACCTCTCGAAAACCGCCAATGTACCAGACTCATCTGATGACGAGGATGGGCAAAACACCGGGCCGAGTAGTGCCGCTCTGGAGCCCCAAACAAAAAACCTTGGTCCTAAACACGATCGCTTAATTAGAATTAACTTCTTACTACCCTATAATTGGACCGAAGTAATGGCAAATAAGGCCTTACTAAAATTTGGCCCTATGGACTACATAAGCTACGTACCAATGCGGAATGGGAAAGGTTCAATGGGGTTCGCCGCATTTATTTATACCTCCGACGCAGAAAGGGTGGTCGCGAATGAGCTTGGCCAGTATTTAAAAGCCAGACTTATTCGCCCCAGGATCGTAAGGTACGGCGAAAACGCGTTGGACCTCTATGAAAAACACGATCTCTGCGGCCACTGGATCACCTCTAATGAACGTAGCAAGCACGTGTTACTCTGCGATATGCAGATCGGAGGTAATTTAAGAAAGCATTACTTCTGCGGCAGGTCCATAGAATTAAGAGAATGGGGCCAGCACCTGGAGGGCTGTAGTATTAGGAATTTTGATTATGTTAGTAAAGTAAACCCAGAACAAACATTAATCAACCTCGCTGGACCTACGGAATCAGCGGCAAGGACCAACAACACGGCGCAGGCCATCACGGAGGATTTAGCGCGGATAGCAATCTAGGACCGGGTTATTCCCTTATTAGATATATGTACACACCCCCTTCTTTATACGCTATCATCAATTATAATAATGGATTAGGAATAAAGGACCGATATATTTACAAATTTAGTCACTAACTTATTCCTTACCGACCCATTGCAGACCCTGTGGGTCTTGATACATTGCCGAGGACGGCAACGATTCTAAGGGGGGAGGGATGTTACGTGACGGCCTATTATATTACAATTATATACTATCGAATAATATTTTGCTTTCGGGATTTCCGTTCGGACATAGTATAGCTAGCAGTATTCGTATGCGCGACTCGGTGGGAATGAGCGGCAGAGGCTGATTCACGCTGCGTCAGCATGCTGGGACAGCATGCTGCAGTCGGCGTGCTTAGCTAGGTAAGACGAGCCGCTACGAGAAGCATAAACGTCTAAAGCATATGCGCGAGAGAGAGACGGTATGCTAGGGACAAAAGCTATATAATAAACGAGCGAAAGCAGAGCGAGAGAATTAGTCAGTTAGAAGCGAGCGCTCAATTAAGAAGGCCGCATATTTTTCCTACTGAAATTAAAACCATAATAGAAGTTTTGAATATTTAATTGTTTGAGTCATAATTAAATAGTAGAAGTGTCGAGTACGATTGCTTTAATAATTTTGAGTAAACAAAAAGCCACAGGATTTATCATTTTCTTGCCTGTTGGTACGCTATTGGATAAAGAAGATATTAGACAACTAAAATCATAGGAACTAGCATTGTCTCGCGTGTTACTACAGCATTGTATAAAAAAAAACATATCAGACCAGTTGATCTGATCAGATTTAAAGAAAAAGTGATTGGCCATTTCACGAAGCGAATAATAATCTGGACCAATTTATATTTACAATAATAATACAAAGTAAGTAATACTTTTTATGTAACCGAAAGAATACTAGACATCGCGACGCGAAAATTACGCGTCTGAGTATATATATATATATCTCTCTATTCTGTTTAACTTATTTAAGTTGTGAAAGAAACTAGAATAAATATTATAATTGTAAACATCCATAAGTGTATCCATATGCTTCCCCACTATATTAAAGAGAATCGCTATTACATTTTCGGTTTTAATAAATAAGCGAAGAACGTTATAAACGTTCAATTATTTATTTCACAAAAACGTTATCGAGTATCGAATTATAATTAACTGAGATTTCATTATTGACGCGCGAACGGGCCGGGGTGCCCGAAAGCCTGACTACCGCCCGAGTCTAAGGCCGCTCGGCTGTTAAAAGAGTCTTCGTACGGGACAAACTCGACTAGCGCGAGTAGTCACCTATCAGTTAACGAACGAGCTTTCGTCATATAGTCTTTTCTTACCTTGACAAAACAAGATTATCAAGATAATCAATTCCCCAAAACGCGCTAGTATATTCAATCATTATGTCACAACTGTCAGGAAATTAAATTTCTAAACTTGCTCAGTCCTCTCATGAGATTTTTCCTAATCGAAAGTACCTATGATAAAAATAGAATTATTGCAAAATTCGGCGACCTTTAGGCCATTGTAGGAGCTAGTTCTTAAGTTTTAAGGTTCTAAGCATTTTAGTTTTAGGTATTCTATGTCAGTTTGTAAGGCGTGCTCGCAAGCTCTCCTTACTTAGCAACTATGCTTATGTACACCTAATCTTCTTCTCAATAACTCTATATTGCAATATGGCACATTTGCTTGATTAAGTTGAGCTTCAATTTACTACTTATATTACTTTAGTTGTTAATCGAATTTCACCCATTTAAGTAGTACTCCTTCTATGTCATACGATTAATTAATTTTCTAGCGATCATCAAATTTGTTCTACCGATCTGATTGCCTCTCTAAATCACGGCTAAATAAAGCTTACTCTACTCTACTCCCTCTCTCGCATGCTTCGGGCGTCAGCTAGTCACGGGTAGTATGACCGACTTGCTAGCTACACCGTTAGCCGCGATCGCCCATTTATCTGTACAGGCATGGTTATTCGTGTTATTGAGTTTGTAGTAAGGATAGAAAAGCTGAATCGCGTAGCAGGACTGCCACTGATTTGCAGTCGCGAGCGTGAATTTAATGCCTCCTAAATACCTCTTTCAAATAATTAGTACCGCGAGCTATCTTGAGAAAAAAAGGCCGTAATCTCCATTACAAGCTTCTATATCCTTCTTTTCAGTAAACTTGTTTTATGTTTTTCTTTTCTGTTCATTTTTATAAGTTTATTGCTTACTCTAAGGTTCCACCATTTATTTCTTTTCATCAACCTAATACATTTCCGGTAAACCCACGTTGTCGTATGGTTCCGGACTATTGAACAAGTTTAAGGGATCACTTATCACTCCTTCTGTGATCACAAATCCGTGGTTTTCTCCAAAAACTTTTTCCAACTTTTGCAAGACCTTATTCACGAACATGTTATACAATTACTTATAAAGACACAGACACAAAATTAGTTGACACCATGCTGTCTTACTGGCAACTAAGTCCCTTTTATTTTACTCTACCTTTCAAACCGGGAACTTAATCATTAATCTAGCTATAAAATTCTAATTTTGTTTCTTTCCTACTGCTAGATACAACTTAATTTATTCGAACACCAGGTGTCGAATTTATTGTATTCTATGTCAACTGTATTTGGAGGAATCTTGCCAGGAAATTGCAGTATAAATTCACTCTAATAATAATTTATTTATTTATTTTTATTTATATATAAAAAAAGCCCCAAAAAAAATTTATTCACTAAGATTTAGCCAATAGTTACTGTTTTCTGAAAATAACTGATCTTCTTGCCTACTCCACGCCTGAATTAATTCACACCTCCTTAATGGAACCGGCACCTTTCGTCATCATTTTCTAATGACTTCCGATGTTCGGCAAAGGGGCACTCCAAAATTTGCATCAACATGTCCTCACACTGTTTGCTTAAATGTAACGCCGTGCAGTAACGACAAACACGTACTGCTAATAATGGTACTTGACACACTGCACAATATCCAAACGTGAGGCAGTTATCTGTATTAAGACTACCACAATTTATATGAAACAGATACTGAATAAAGATATCAATACTTTCACTCACGGTTTGAAATAGCAAATTTTGGCTCCTGAATAAACTATCCTTTGGTACTGTAAGATATTCCGGATATTGAAATATCTCATTATTGTTTCTTAATGTAAAACGTTTGCCTCTGGCTTGCTGTTGTGCCACTGTGAGTTCTGGTATTACTGGACCTAGCAGTGAGTATCGTATCTTCGTTACACTTTCCTTGCATATTTCTTGAAATTCTGATGAGTTATTATATATTATTTCCCTGATTAATTCATCAGCGGCAAGCTCCCCAGCGATAAATATGGAACGGTTCGGGTGTCCAACAGTATTTTTCACTCGTTTCGAACAGTCCTAGAGGGTCTCGTTGCACAACACCTTTCTCGTTAAAGAGAAAACCGTGGCAAAATCCTCTTTCACTTATGATTTTGATGGAAACACACTGAGCGTACATTTTTCACTGGATTATATTAATTGCTTGCTCTATTATTTTCTATAGATTAACTAATTTCCTCTTACTCCATTCGTTTTAATAGTGATTTTTTCTAATTCCCTACCTCTTTCTTTCTACTTTTATGTTCCTAAATGATTACCATTTTACAATCCATGACCTACTCTAGTCACACTAGGAAAGTTTTATTACCCACACCTGGCCTAATACTACGGATAACGTTCCCCCGCAAAACTAAATATTTCATATGAATGCTAAAACTGCAACTATCCGGCTGACTCCCTCAATAACAGGTATACTTATTTATTCTTTGATATTTATCGATTCTGAGCTTTCGACCCTATTTGTTCAGACGATGCTTCCTTTAGTTCATCATCCTGGGCTGATTCTAATAGAGTTGGTAACATATTTTCATAGTCATGAACCTTTTTAGGAGGTATGCGGGGTATCTCGTAAAACGGTGGCCCCGTAAAATCGTATCTAAACCCGGTATCTAATTTCAACATTGGTATATATGTTTCGCTTACTGTAGTGCCTCTTCTACTTTGTTTTTTGTTGACATAGCGATATACTATAAACATAATTAGCGAGCTTATAATTAAACATAAAATTGCAATGCTGATACAAATAAGGTTCCAAATTGACAAGTTCGTTGTTTTTGATTCTACTTTTGTTGTTAGGGTATTGATCGGTTTTATCTCAATTTTAGTTGTACTGTCTTACCGCTGGTCTATATTTAAAAGGGTTAGTCGAAAAGACGGAATAATTAGATTTTTTATTATTGGGAGTACAAATAGAAAATCACCGTTTTTTCTAATAATTTGAGGTTTTATTGTAAAAAACTCGTTACAATCTCATTCTTCAAAATAATTTCCATCCTTAGTCACAACTTTTTCCCATCTTTCTGGCAGCTTCTGAATTCCTCTTCGAAAAAACTGTTCGTCTTTTGACGCGATCCACGAATCGATCCAATTTTTGGTTTCTTCGTAAGAACGAAAGTGCTGTTCGGCCAGGTCATGCATCATCAATCGGAACAAGTAGAAATCAGAAGGGGCGATGTCAGGAAAGTACGGCGGGTGCGATAGGATGTCCCATTTCAAAGTTTCCAGGTATGTTTTCACGACCTTGGAAACATGTGGCCGAGCGTTGTCATGCAGAAATATGACCTTGTCGTGCCTTTCCGCGTACTTTGGGCTTTTTTCCTTTAACGCTCGACTCAAACGAATCAATTGCGTCCGATAGAGGGCTCCTGTGATGGTTTCGCGTGGTTGTAGGAGTTCATCGTAAATTACGCCAAGCTGGTCCCACCAAATACACAGCATCAGCTTCGAGCCATGAATGTTTGGTTTCGCTGTCGAAGTTGATGCATGGCCGGGAAGACCCCACGATTTTCTCCGCTTTGGGTTGTCATAGTGTATCCACTTTTCATCGCCGGTCACAATGCGATGCAAAAAACCCTTCCTTTTTTGCCGTTGGAGGAGTTGTTCGCACGTGACAAGACGCCGTTCGATGTCCCTCGACTTCAGCTCGTACGGCACCCAACATCCTACTTTCTTGATCATTCCTGAGCATTTCAAGCGATGGGAAACGGCTTGCTGAGTTACGCCCAATAAATCCGCAAGTTTCTGTTGCGTTCTGCAAGAATCTTCATCCAGCAAAGCCTCCAATTTCGCATCCTCGAACTTTTTTACGGGTCCGGGACGATCCTTGTCATCTACGTCATACTCGCCATTTCTAAACTTTTGGAACCATTCCCGACACGTTCTTTCACTAATACAGCTGTAAGCCTAAGTTTCTACAATCATTCGACGCGCCTCAGCTGCATTTTTTCCCGAATGAAATGCAAAAAGCAACACTTCCCGTAAATGTCTCCTGTTCGGCTCGAATTTTGCCATTTTTGCGCACGAACAAAACAAAGCACAGTAAAAATAGACAAGCGAGGTGATGAAGAGTTGTTGACAAATGCCTCAGCTGGCTATGTAACGTTCCTGTTAACAATTTTTTACCGACGTGCAATGCTGACGCCACCTATGGGAAAACGGCGGTTTTCTATTTGTACTCCCAATACTTTATTGCCGGTCGCACCTCTATATATTTTTCCGACGGCCAATATGTCACAAGACCTTGGAAGTTCAATTATGCCGGAAGAAAGCTTCGGAATAGATATCAATTTGTTAGTGCATTTAATTTTTACTGAATCATATTCTCTCGTTGAGAATAAACAAAGATGACTGTTAGCAGTTTTGATTAGGAAATAATCTTCATCTTGTCTTAATTTAACATTACATTCATATAAAGTTTTGATTTTTGGCTTTACTAGCATGTTGAACTCACAAGATGCTTTAGTATTTTCTATTAATTTGACACTACATATTCTATAATATTTTACGATGTTACATAATACAAAGGCCGTTTCACTCATAAAGAAATATGAATTATTAGTTTCTGATACAACAATGTAATCATTCCGCGGTTCAATGTATACAGCGATTGACTTGTTTGTCTCAGATTGTTGAAAAACTGGAAAAGACATCATTTTGTACACGACAAACTGTTCGGCATCTATGAACGGTAGTACTATTTCTACAATTAGTATTTTTTTATACATCATAAAATGTAACTGTGCTATGTCAGCAATATTTGCTGTATTAATACTATTAGGTTTAACAATGGATTTTAAAAGTGATATCTTTTCTATTTCATGTATTACTGTTTGTAAGATGTGCATAGTTAATAAATATTTGTTATATTTAAACATTTCAACCATTAATAACATAATTTCTTTACTTTCATGTTGTAGTTCTTTAATGAGTGAAATTGTTTTGTGGAAATTAACAGCCTGATTTTTGTCTGTTATGTTCGGGTTCTGTTTTAACAGTTGCACGCATCTTTTAATATAGTCAGTTTTCGAGTTTACTGATTTAATTTGTTCATGCAGGCCATTGTCAAAGTAATAAGTGTTCAGTTCATCGCCCACAATATAAAATACATCGTTTATACGCATGATAGATGCTCTTTCTATAACTTTTTTTTGTGTTACTCAATGCGTAACTGTTTTGAAAAAATAAAGCTTTTCTTCCCCTTAATTTTGCCAACATGCAAAGTGTTGACAAGACGATTCAGGGAATCGTCAACATGATTAATATCCCTCAAATCATCCATAACATAACATGCTGTATAATCAAACTTGCTTCTATGTTGGATACATTATCTTCTATGAACATGTTATTTAAAGTAGTTACTTGATTAATAAGTACCTCGTTCCAAATGAAAATGTGTTGCATGTCAATGGTTGTTAGTGAACTCCAATTTTCACGCGTAAAGGCTATACGTTCAATTTTATGAAACGCAATCCCTGGATTGTCGTTAATCAGATGTACGACGGGGTTTTCTTCTTAACCCCTAACTACCGTAAATCCGAGAAGAAAATACAGGCAAATTGCTGCTTTTTTTATCTTGTTTGTTTTTTTTTTGTGTGTTTTGCAAACTGCAATTCGATATAGGTTACAATTATTATTCGATAAATTATTTTTTTTTTTATACAAGCTTATAGGACCATTAACGTCAAATACACTATTGTTAATCCATGCTTGGGTTAGGTCGTGTATTATCGTTATTACAATTTTTCTTAAATAATACTTTTTTACAAATTTTATCTAATGAATAAAATACATTATATGATTAAAAAAAAGATCTTTGAATGTTTTGATATTGATTAGCTGCTAAATCTGTTGCGTTTGCAATATTTTTTAATTCATTTAGATTGTTGCTAATTTGTTCAGCGTGTGCAACTGCCTGCTGTAATGAACTATAAAATTTGTATTGACACATATATCTTTTTATGCCTTTGTTTAGGTATTCAACAAAACACATCGTTGCTAATTGTTCTCTTTCTTCCATAGTGTCTGTTACTTCATCAAACTGTAATTGAGCTAAATGGCCTGCAATCTGGTATGATTTTAATAAGTTTATGGCTCTTTTTCCAAATTTATAAGTTGATTCGTTATTTCTTTGAGCCATATATATTAAGTTTGTCTTTATACAGATTAGATTTTCTAGTACTTCGATTTTTTCTGAATCATTCATGATGACAAGTCTAATTTTAATACCAATTTTTTTTATTCGTCCCTATTTGAAGGAGCTCGTTTGTTCTTTGGAGGAATTGACCGAATGCAAAGCTCTTGTAATACGGGATATAGTAGCTATTAATCTGTTTTCTACCTGTTGTGTGTTCGGTTTAAAGGTACACTCGATTACTTTTGCTTTCAATGCTAGTACGTCCGATGAACTTGGAGCAGATGGGGAATTTGGAGGGGAGTTTATATAACTGGTGTTGGCCACTGTTCCTCGCTCGATTTTATTTTGATTCTTATCTTGTTCCCGTTCTTTAGTAGGAGTCCTAGCTAAATGGACGAGTAAATTTGTAAGTGAATTCCATATTGCACCTATTATTTTGATAGACCATTCGAAAAGCGAATAGAGTGTATATTCATGAATGATTGTATCGAGTATAAATTTAATCACGCGAAAAAGCATAATTACGGAAATAATGCCCGCGCTTACCGAACCAAAACTCATAAATCTTCCCCATAATTTCGACCATGTGGATTCGGCTAATTTTTCTAGCGCTTTTTCATCGAGCATATGATAAAATGATAATTCTGCTTCGGGACGTCCGTTCAAAGATACACTTTTTGCTACTTTCTTCAAAATCGCCGCTTGTTCGTTTGGAAAGATGATATAACTTTTTAATTTCTCAATATCTGACAAACTATTAATTCCGCTGTCTGTTACATCGATGGGTGCTAAACATTTTCACGTTTGTTTTGTTTGTGGCTTTAAAACTCCTGGTCCGGCACTAAAGTAGGTCGGTCTTGGTAATATTTTAAACCACCCACTTCCTACTTTAAACATTACTAGTACTGTTTCGTTACAAGCTGTCTTTGTACTGAAAAATTTTTAAATGTGCGTGCGCGGTGTTATAAACATAGGTCTGCCGTCGGGTTCTACAGACAATTACTGATAGCAGGATGAAGAGTTTCTTGTGCGCACATCTACAGGTAAGCACTTAATTATATGAATGACTTCACCTGCGAGAAGTCTCATATAACCTGGTCCGTTCATCAAATAATAGGCCAATCAATCCGGATTAACTAACGCGGTATTTAGTGCATTCATTATCCTTTTCTTTTCTAACTCACACTGTTGATATAACATGTCATAACACAATTTTTGTAAGCTTTTTCTTACATGTTTCTAAAAAAGTATCTTCGCATTAAGGGGGTATCCCTCAATAGATCGATGAAAAAAGTCTTTTTTTTTTTTGCATAGATCGAAAGTACATCATTTCAAGAATGTGCTGTTAAAATATTGGACCGAAATTCAGAGCGGTTCAGCCGCTATAGCTATTTTCGTATAGAAACTCTGGCGCGCAGAGCAGGTAGGCAGCTGCGCGCTCGACCGGCAAGGCGCCCCGCTGGGCGGTGCGCTGCAGTTCGCTTCCTACTTATAATATACAATGGATTAGATGTTTCTCGATCTTCCTTTGTATAAACTGTACGTTCGTTTACAGGGTCAGGCTAGGTGTAGCATAGTAGGTACAAATATTTCTGGGGAAAGGTAGGGATTCGTTTGGGAGACCGTTACTACAGTTTGCTCAGTTTTATTTCGGCTTTTGGGTAGTGAGCATCGTGTTTCTAGTTTTTACAATTTGAAAATGAGTACTAGTTATCCTAAGGGCGAAAAAGAAGAAGGCTATCGTGCCGCAAAGAGACGAAGATCTTTCCGCGGTAATCAATTCTCAACTGAAGAAGGCGAGCAAGTAGGCATCAGTGCAAGTGCACGAAAATTGGCATCGGCGTCTCTTGAAGATGTTCCAGTAAACGCTAGTCATAGATATCGCATAATAGAGTTTATGACGCTGTTTCTTACACTTTCACAAACTCTCTGCTGCCAAAAGTGTAAGGGGCATGTGGAGTTTGAAGAACAAATGCAGCAAACAGGCTTTGGATGGAAATTAGTACTCACGTGCAGGTGTGGCACAACGGCTATTGATACAAGCCCGTATATAAATAACGGTTACGAAGTGAATCGACGAATAGTCTTCGTTATGAGACTGCTAGGCATAGGTATGAAGGGGATAAATTTATTTAAACTGTTGAAATTGCCGCTCATACAGCTGCTGTACTCTTCAATAACGGATTCTATGGTGTACTAAGAATTATGAAATCGCTGCAGTTCAAGATCGGGCTATCCGCAGCCAACTACGCGAAGAGCGCTGACGATGAGCGCGTGAAGCGTCAAGAAATCCGCAGCCAAGAATCCACAAAAGCAGCTAGAACTGCTAAAAAACTAAAAGCTGCGAAGTCAAATCAACAGTATGATGAAGAAGAAGGTATCCTTTATGGTGCTGGTATTGCTGATTGAGTGAAAACCAATTTTATTCGATGTGAGTATGAAAAAAAATGCCGTTTTCGCCTGCCGCAAACTTTAAACGCGTTTATCTCCGGATCATTTTTTTTCGATTTGTCGATTTGACGGGCGCTCTTACTCAGCGAATTTTCAACTTAAAAAAAAAAAAAATAACATTTGAACGGAAATTAAATAATCTTGTCGATGTACCTATAAAATTCTGTCAAATATTGTTTGTTAACCGCTTTTTTGCATGAACAATAAAAAAAAAAATATATTTTTTTTTTTAAAAGTCCGCCATTTTGTAAATAATTTTTCCGAGCAATAAATTTAGGTTCATCGACGAGAAATATGTCTAATGAAACTAAAAAAATGTTTTCTGTATGTTTCAGAGTGATTGGAAAGCCAGGATTTGAACCGCCAAAAAGGAAAAAAAAAAAAAGTTTATAACTTTGAACGTGTACTGCACATTTGTTTATTACAATATTTCTCTAAAAAAAATTTTTTCTAATTTGTTAAAATTTCAGTAAAACACAGTCTAAATTTCATGAAAAAATATTGAATAGTTTTCTTTTAAAAAATTCCCAAAGTTTTCGTCGATTTTCTGCGATCTATTGAGGGATACCCCCTTAAAGTATGCAATCAGGTTAACATTTTTGATATTCTTATCTTTTATCGCCGGAAAGGTATATTTATTTTCATCGTCAAGCATAAAATTTCTCGGATGTTCCATTATAGTTAAGACAAATCCGCATTTAGGTAATGCTTCTAGATCTTTAAACGCGAAGGACACTCCTTGTGTGTCTAACACGTATAGTGGTCGCCTTTCGCGACCCTGTCTCATGACCTTTTCTACGTATACGGTATAAAGATCTGTGAACTTGTTCTCCTGACACTCGTGTATGAGAATTAGGTCCCAAAAAACGTAACCTAGAACGCTATCGACGCATTTATCGTCACTAAATTTGCAAACCCTGCCTGTTGATAACGTGATTTTATTATGGTCTAATGATACCGTTTCCCAATATTTCTATAACGAAATTTTAACATAACCTGTCACAAGAACGTCTTGAAATTCGCCATACGGGTTATTCTAATAGCCCAAGTTACTGCATCCACTCGTTTTACCGGCTGATCCTGCGAAAGTTGTAGCATGTACTACTGAATTGTTCACTAGTAAGGACTGAAAGAGGTGATCTCCTATAGATATTGATCTGTGTACGTGCATTCTTTCGCATTCGTCTCTTGATGTTTCGCGTAGGTATTTTATTCTTTCTAATCCAACTTCCATATTATGATTATTATAAACGCTTCTCTTAGCGTCCCTATATATTTCTATTTTGCAATAGCGCACTCGGACCGACGAATATTCATTGAGTTGCAATAGCGATACTTCGATCCGCGTAGAATTGACGATTGGTGGTGGCAATTCGCAGTCTACATATCTACTAAAGAAAAAGATGTAATATTTGCAAACTTCTGCGCACAATCATAAGCAATGAATGCCGTCGCCTTGGTGACAAGTTCCAAGAGCAGTAGGCAAATTAGAAGATTCATCATCTACAAACAATAAATTTAAGTTATTCCTTAATAGATCTTAATCAGAACATGCAATCTGTGCGATTGTTTATTAAATTTTGCGAAACAATTATTCGGCTGGCCTTATATGCGGTATGCGTAAACGGTTCGTATGTACAATTTTGCTGCGATTTTTGCCGATCTCAATTCGTACATTTTCGTTGGGCCATACTTCCGATAAAAGATATGAACCAGAATATTGGTCATGAAATTTTTTTGGTTCGGGGCCACTTAAAAGCCAAACATAATCGTTTACCTTAATTTCTCGGGAATTGATTTTTTTGTCGTAATAATGTTTTGACTTAATTTTTGCAAGTGCAATTTTTTCATGAGCAATTTGGTGCAAAGTATTCAAACGGTTAATTAGTTATGACATATAATCGGCATAAGTAGGCACAAGATCTTCCGATTCTGGCAGAGTTGCTCATGGTACTCGTGCAACTCTTGCAAACATGAATTCATATGGAGTATAATGCGTAGCCTCATGTCTGCTAGTATTATAATTGAACATTGCCATTTCTACAAATTCATCCCAATCTTCAAATTTATTTGTAAAAACTTTTAAATATTCGTTTAATGAGGAGTGTTGTCTTTCTTTTAATCCGTTTGATTCAGGATGAAAAGCGCTTGTGCGAAATTGTTTAATACGAAATCTTTTTGCAACTCTTTTCATTAATTTTGACAAAAAATTTTGCCCGCAATCGGTAACCAAGCCGTTTGGTGGTCCGAAAATACAGACTACGCGTTTAACCTTTTAAGGACGGGACTGGTCGATATATCGACCACCAATTTTGTCAGGCACTCCACGTGACATATTCTTTCATTTTATGCACAAATATTGTGCAAAAAAAAAGTCAAATTTTAACGTAAAAATCCCCGTCCTTAAAAGGTTAATAAAAGCATCTGCTATAATAATAGCGGTTTGATCAGGTATTGGAATACCTATAGCGAAACGTGTAAACATGCACTGAAATGTCAAACAATAACGATTATTTAGTTTGATTGTTGGCATCGGTCCCATAATGTCCATTGCAGTTTTGAAAAATGGTAGTGGCGGGGAATCGGTGACGACCATCTTCTGTGTAGTTTTTTCACGTACTAATTTTTTTGTTTGGCAATCGACACACTGTTGTATAAAACTAAGTACGTCCTCTTTAAGATGTTCCCAGTTTGACTTGTGTCGAATACGATTAAATGTTTTATTAACTCCCGCGTGTCCTCCAACTGCTGAACAATGTGCTTCTTATATAACCTCTGCTCTCTCATAAGGTAGGGGATGTTTTACCTGTCCGGTGCATACTATGACTTTGACATCTAGTTTTCCAAGCTTATCTCGTATACAGTTAATAATTATACTGAATAACACGTTCTCTATGTTTTCACTTTTGGCTAAGCTAAAGGTGACTATCTTGTTTTCATCAATAATGTTTCTTAAATTCATGAGTAATGCTTTTAGCATAATAATTATATCATCGGTGCTTTCTCGTTGTTCGCACCTTACCGGAATTACTAAATGATATCTTTTCCCAACTATAATTAGTTTAGGATATCCTACTTTTAAATTTTCTAATCTTGGTAATTTATTTACTTTTTTTAAAAGACGAGCTCCTTCATCGAGAGGTTCTCCTTTATCATTGACAAAATATAAATAATTATCTTTTCTCATGAACAACCTTTCACGATAATAAATGATGCTACTTTGAGGTACTTTACTTTCCTTTTCAATCTCATCACATATAATTTCAACAATTGCGTCGATCTTAATTTCGTTTGATTCACATTCATCCTTTTCTTCGATAGTTTCTAAACTGGTTTTTAATGATTCATCTGTCACCTTGCTTTCTATATTTGACACTTGGTTCTCGGTTCGTTGTGTACCTGGTGTATTACTAGTTGCATCCTCATGTTGGGTTGTTACGTCACTGGTACTTTGACCTCACCTCATTCTCTGTTTAGGAGCTCTCAGCGCGCTTATAACTTCTTCGTATTTAGCACTAGGCTTCCGTCCAATACGCGATCGCGTGTTCATTCCCGCTAGTTCCAACACTTTATCATGTTTTGCTTCTTACCTTTTTACTATATTGATCGGCTCCTGAATTAGTTGTGGATCTAATGTATGTAATTCTATTGAGTTGCGAGACAGGACATTTGCATTTATATTGGTAGCTCCTGATTTATATTTAATTTCCTATTGAAAATCCGCCATCAATAGTCTCATTCTAGTTACTCGGGAGTTGGGATCTTTGTGCGATCTTAATCTGACTAGAGGTTTATAATTAGTAATGACAGTGAAATTTCTTGCATATAAGTATGGTCGAAATTTAAGAATTCCGAAAACAATTGCTAACATATCTTTCTCGAAGATGTTGTAATGTCTTTCCGCGTCGTTTAACGCTCGCGATGCATAAGCTATCGGCTTATCAAAGTCATCCTCATCCTGCCTTTGAGACAATATGCACCCTACACAATATCCACTAGCGTGTGTCGTTAAAATAAATGGTTTTTCGAAATTTGAATGTATTAGTACGGATGGCTCACACAATTTACGTATAACAGTTCAAAGGATTTCTGTTGCTCTTCTCCCCATATAAACTGCTGATCTTTTCTTAACAGTTTGTTTAGAGGTTGTGCGCTGTCGGAAAATTTTTCAATGAATCATTTGTAATAGTTACACAGGCCGATAAATTGTTTAATATTCCTTGGGTTTCTTGGCGTGGGAAATTGTTGCACGGCTAAAATTTTATCGTTGTGAGGTAGTAGACCATTTTTTGAAATTACGTAACCCAGGTATACTACTTCCGATTTAAAATACTCGTATTTTTCCGGATTTAGTACTAAATTTGCTTTTCTTACATTATTGTTAGACGCTTCATTAATTGAGTGATACTCTCACAATATTCCTCAAGGGTCTTACTGTGTACACAAATATCATCGAAGAAGGTTACTACTCCTTTCATTCCTGTCGTTAAAAGGTAAATTAATGATAGAAAATCCGGCGCGCTTGTTTTCAATCCGAAAGGCGACCTTGTAAACTGGAAAAGGCCTTGGTCGCATTGAAATGCTGTCACCTGCCTATCCTCTTTTTTAACGAGGCATTGATGATATCCTGAATAAAGGTCAAAGACCGAGTATATTGTGGATCCTCCTAACGCATCTAACTGATCGTCTACATTCGGCACTGGAAAATTGTAATCTGGAATCAGTGCATTTACTGCGCGGAAGTCTATTACTGGTCTTTTCTTGATTATGCCTTCAGCATTCCTTTTCTTGTCTACGCAAAATATTGGAGACGAGTAAGGACTAAAAGACCTTTCAATTATACCTTGGTCGAGCATATTTAAAACTTGAGCATTAATTTCTTTTCTTAACTTCGGAGGTTGTCTAAAAGGTTTTATGCTAATAGATACGTTCGATGTTAATGGAATTTCGTGTTGGAGTAGATTAGTATATCCTAATTTGTCTCCAGGTAAGTGATATCTCTCGTTGAATTTATTTATTATATCAACTATATGTTTCTTTTCATTTAAATTCAAATGATCTAGTTGTGACATGCCGATTATTCTTGATGCCCTATCTTCCGTATTCTGATTCATACTTATTTTGGCTATCCGCACGTGTTCGTTGATAGTAGGAGGTATTCGTATCTTCCCCTTCAATAAAAACTTTACGGCGACCAAAAGTTGTAAAACTATTCGTTGTTTATTGGACCTTTGAAGGTGGCTTATAGTTTTATATTATTCGGCTATTTGTGCCACTTCATCTAATAATTCTTTAATGTATTCTTTATCTCTGATTTTGTCCAATGTTTCGAGGAGGGTGGTTGCAGAATTAATTACTGATAAAAAGTTACTCACCGAATATGGTTTATTATTTGTATAAGAATTCGTATTATTTAATACATTAATACCTTTATTAACCCTTTCTAATAGGGTTGTTTCGTCAACATTATCGTAACAATCTACATTTTTTCGATAGTTGCTACTACTTTCTCTAATTTTCGACTTATAGTATGGCTGTACGAGGTGTGTTCAAAAAATAACGAGAATTTTCGTTTTATGAAAAAAATATTTATTTATTCATCTACATTAATGTTGTTGCCTTCAAAGTAGTCCCCTTCGAATACAATACACTTATGCCAACGCTTTTTCCAATCCTCGAAACACTTTTGAAACTCGATCTTTGTAATAGCTTTTAGCTCTTTCAGCGATTCGCTTTTAATGTCATCTATGCTTGTAAAACGACGGCATTTTAATGTTCTCTTTATTTTTGGAAATAGAAAAAAGTCACATGGAGCCATATCTGGCGAATATGGAGGCTGAGGCATCGTTACAGTTTCGTTTTTGGCCAAAAATTCCAAGCAATGAAGTGTGAGCAGGCGCATTATCGTGGTGCAAAAGCCATGAATTGTTTTGCCACAAATCCGGGCGTTTTTTTCGGATTGCTTCACGCAAACGACGTTGAACTTGTAGATAGTACTGCTTATTGATTGTTTGACCTTGTGGCAAGAATTCATAATGCACTATGCCATTAAAATCGAAGAACACAGTGAGCATAACCTTCACATTCGACCGCACTTGTCGAGCCTTTTTCGGTCTTGGCGATCCAGAATGCCTCCACTGGGACGATTGAGCCTTAGTTTCGACATCATATCCGTAAACCCATGTTTCGTCACCTGTTATAACACGTTTTAGTAGTTCTGCATCATTATTGACTTCATTTAGCGACTCCTGAGCAACTTCCATTCGCCGCTGTTTTTGTTCGAAATTCAACAATTTTGGAACGAATTTTGCTGCCACACGTTTCATACTCAAAACATTCGAAAAAATTTGATGGCATGAGCCAATTGATATGCCAACATTATCAGCGACTTCTCTGATTGTGATTCGGCGATCGTTCATAACCATTTCTTTCACTTTTTTCACGTTTTCATCGGTTGTTGATGTGCTTGAGCGTCCGGGTCGTTCGTTATCTTCAACGTTTTCGTGGCCATCTTGGAAACGCTTATACCACTCATAAATCCTTGCTTTACTCATAGCAGACTCACTATATGCCTTTGTTAACATTTGACAAACTTTACTACACTTTATTTCATTTTTTACGCAAAATTTAATACAAATTCTTTGATCCATTTTTTTTCACAAACGAAAATCGCCGAGCTCGAAAAACACGTCTAACGTTAGCGGCTGCCACTTAAAAAGTAAGCAATGAATATTGCTGAAAATTTTATCGTACTTCAGGGGCATGTGTACCAACATAATAAAAAAAAATTTTATACAAGCGGACTCTCCAAACCCGCGAAATTTAAAAATTCTCGTTACTTTTTGAACACACCTCGTATACTCAATTTATTTTCTGTCATTGAGAATTTCTTGGGGAGAATTTTATCACCTACGAAATTTTTATGGAGAGTGATTTCATTATGGCTTTGCTCAGCCCTACTTGTTATATTATTCTGAATAAATAACGATTTAGCTTTCGCTGAACTTGGGCGTGCACTCCCGTATTCTTTGTTGGCTAATGCTAAATTATAAACTGAGTACGTACTTTGTTTTTTTCTAATTTCTGATTTTTTACAATTTTCAATATTCAAATTTCTAATTTCGGATGTACAGATTTCAGGTTCACTAATTTTAACTTCGCTAGCTTTTTCCAGTCCAATTTCGGAATTAAAAATTTTTGATTTTTTGTGTGGCAATTTAAAAATTTCGAATTTTTGCAATTTTACTCTAATTTTATTTGAACGATTGCCTTCGTAACCGCTCTATCTAATTTTCCTGACATAGTTTTTATCTGGCTCAAAATCTATCTTTGATTCTTCATCGCTTTCCTTATTATTGGGAACGCTTCTCACAAATCTGTCTAAATTGTTACAAATTTTTACTTGATTTCTAACTACTCCAGTATAAGTTTTGCAGTTTGCTACTGATTTTGAATAATTATTATCATCTTGCGATGTTGTATATTGATTATCAGTAGTTGTATTGTTTGTGGATAAAGAGAATACTTTATCAGCAATTTTTAAAATATTGTTTTTATAATCTATTTTAGCGTTAAATTTACGCAAACATTCACTGCCGATTAGTCCGTCTTCTTCAATAGGTAAATCATCGGGTACCATATGAAATTCGAATTCTAAATCTTTTATTGTAATATTTATTTTTCCTAATGTTACTACACTGTTATGTGCAATACCTGGTAATAATAAAATATTAAATTTATTCAGATATGATTCGTTTGGTTTCTTAGACCATTTCAGTAGAGATGGTCCAGCACCAGTATCTCGCATGATAGAAAGACTGATATTTTGATTTTTATTTTCTAAAATAAAAGTTGGTGACTTACTATTCAAGTTTAGCAATCCAAGTCTTTTCGTTACTTCTAATTTCTTTGTATTCTTACTTAAACTCGGCGCTCCGTTTGGCTGGTCGTTTTCCCGGTCGCGCCTTTCACCTGGAAACCACCGGCGTTTCCCTGTTGTTGTTTCTTTTGTTCGTTAAAAATTCTTTTGTTACATCTTATTTTCCAGTGTACTTTAATACCGCAATAATTACAAATAGTCGGATCTCTGTTTGGATTTCCTGATCCGCGATTATTAGAATTAAAATTTCCCTGGTATTGATTTTTTGATGCAAAGTTCTGATTTGCTTGAGGCGGAACTACTTGCTGGTTCATTCTTTCTCTATTAGCTAAATTTTGACTATTCATTTGCTTTTGGCCTTCGTTACTATTGAATCTTTCATTTTTAAATTTTGTACTGCCATTGTTACGGTAAAAACACGTATCTAAATGATTTGACAACTTACAAATTTGACATACTTTCGAGTTATCGGTTTTTACTACTTTTACACTATTAATGTTTGCTAATTCTTTTTTTGCTTCTGCAAGTACTTTTACTGTCTGGTTGAGATCGTTGGGTACCTGTGTTGCGAAATCGCGTTCAATCTCTACCGCTTTTGCTGTTGCTTTTTCAAGATTTTTTGTCTGTCCCATTCGCGCTTTAATCACCCAGTGTAAGCCGCGGATGAAAAACTTGACTTTATCCTTTTCTAACTGATTTAAGAATCCGACATTATATCATCTTCACGTACTGCTGCGCTTACTAATTCTCGTGCTACTGTTTTAACTCTGTTTGAGAATTTTACATTTTCTGAGGCTTTTTACTTGAGCATAGCCAGCTCACCAGATAATTGGTTGAAAGTTTTGTCTGATCCTAAAAGGTGATCTAAATACATTTCAATCTCGCTAATTGTCTCAAAATGTTTTCCACGCATACTTTTTAATGCATTCCCGTATAATCTCATTTTAACTAATCTTGCTAGATCCGTTTCATTTCTGGGTGGAATAACATTTAAGCTTCCCTATTCGCTTCGCGGAGCGGCCGCGAGACGAGCGCGAGAAAAAAGTGCGTGCGCGAGGACAATCGAGTCGATTGTGAGTGCAGAGAGTGCAGTTTTGGGCACAACAAGAGTTGAACTCGCTAGTGACAAGAGTTGTCATCGCCTGCAGCAACGGTTTCTTTTCCTGCGCCGATCGCGGTGACTCCTTCCCTAGAGGCCCAGGACGACAGCTTCGCCAGCGCCAACCCCCCTTCACTTGATTGGCAGCCCAACGCCCAGAAAGGTCGAGTTTCCTTTGTCTTCTGGAATCTCTCTCTCTCTCTCTCTCTCTCTCTCTCTCTCACTCTCTCTCTCTCTCTCTCTCTCTCTCTCACTCTCTCTCTCTCTCTCTCTCTCTCTCTCTCTTCCTGTGTTGCGATTTCGCAACACAGGTACCCAACGATCTCAACCAGACAGTAAAAGTACTTGCAGAAGCAAAAAAAGAATTAGCAAACATTAATAGTGTAAAAGTAGTAAAAACCGATAACTCGAAAGTATGTCAAATTTGTAAGTTGTCAAATCATTTAGATACGTTTTTTTACCGTAACAATGGCAGTACAAAATTTAGAAATGAAAGATTCAATAGTAACGAAGGCCAAAAGCAAATGAATAGTCAAAATTTAGATAATAGAGAAAGAATGAACCAGCAAGTAGTTCCGCCCCAAGCAAATCAGAACTTTGCATCAAAAAATCAATACCAGGGAAATTTTAATTCTAATAATCGCGGATCAGGAAATCCAAACAGAGATCCGACTATTTGTAATTATTGCGGTATTAAAGTACACTGGAAAATAAGATGTAACAAAAGAATTTTTAACGAACAAAAGAAACAACAACAGGGAAACGCCGGTGGTTTCCAGGTGAAAGGCGCGACCGGGAAAACGACCAGCCAAACGGAGCGCCGAGTTTAAGTAAGAATACAAAGAAATTAGAAGTAACGAAAAGACTTGGATTGCTAAACTTGAATAGTAAGTCACCAACTTGTATTTTAGAAAATAAAAATCAAAATATCAGTCTTTCTATCATGCGAGATACTGGTGCTGGACCATCTCTACTGAAATGGTCTAAGAAACCAAACGAATCATATCTGAATAAATTTAATATTTTATTATTACCAGGTATTGCACATAACAGTGTAGTAACATTAGGAAAAATAAATATTACAATAAAAGATTTAGAATTCGAATTTCATATGGTACCCGATGATTTACCTATTGAAGAAAACGGACTAATCGGCAGTGAATGTTTGCGTAAATTTAACGCTAAAATAGATTATAAAAACAATATTTTAAAAATTGCTGATAAAGTATTCTCTTTATCCACAAACAATACAACTACTGATAATCAATATACAACATCGCAAGATGATAATAATTATTCAAAATCAGTAGCAAACTGCAAAACTTATGCTGGAGTAGTTAGAAATCAAGTAAAAATTTGTAACAATTTAGACAGATTTGTGAGAAGTGTTCCCAATAATAAGGAAAGCGATGAAGAATCAAAGATAGATTTTGAGCCAGATAAAAACTATGTCAGGAAAATTAGACAGAGCGGTTACGAAGGCAATCGTTCAAATAAAATTAGAGTAAAATTGCAAAAATTCGAAATTTTTAAATTGCCACACAAAAAATCAGAAATTTTTAATTCCGAAATTGGACTGGAAAAAGCTAACGAAGTTAAAATTAGTGAACCTGAAATCTGTACATCCGAAATTAGAAATTTGAATATTGAAAATTGTAAAAAATCAGAAATTAGAAAAAAACAAAGTACGTACTCAGTTTATAATTTAGCATTAGCCAACAAAGAATACGGGAGTGCACGCCCAAGTTCAGCGAAAGCTAATTCGTTATTTATTCAGAATAATATAACAAGTAGGGCTGAGCAAAGCCATAATGAAATCACTCTCCATAAAAATTTCGTAGGTGATAAAATTCACCCCAAGAAATTCTCAATGACAGAAAATAAATTGAGTATACAGCCATATTATAAGTCAACATTTCTTTTTTGTACAAAAAGCATCAAAGCTATTTTTTCTAGAATCAAACTATCAAAAATAAAGTTTAATTTTAAAAATGTGCGGAAAATATTAAAATCGGTCAGCAGTTCAGATATTATTACAAGAATCTTTGACTGAACAGAATTTATTTGTAAATGTGCTTTTAATGATTACATTATCAATATTAGTATTTTTTAAGTTGAACGGAAATAATTCACAATATTTAAAATAAAAGCAAGTTTTAGTATTATGTGCAATTCAAATTAAAAATAATTTAATGATTATTACTTTATTATAAAACTTACAATTACAAAAGTGTAACAATCGGAACACTTGTGGCAAATACACTTAGTCAGATAAAATTACCGTAATCTAGGAACATTTTTCTTTTTTGGTCGCGACCGTATACGGGTGAATATTATAATTTGTGACGGTAAACGTCAAATTAGCGCTGATTATTTAGCTTAATTGCTGCCTGTGAGGGCAGCACCTGCCGGGGGGACGAAATAGGTAACGAAGGAATTCGGCACGCGAGCAGACGGAACGCGCGCAATAGAATTTGAACCAGTGAAGCATTGACCATTGTCGTGTCCGCCCGCTTTCGCTACCGCATCTGTCGATTCACGTGCCCTTGACATCTACACGCATCAAAACAGCAGCAGCCAGTGATCCAGGATTGCAGCCGCCAAGGTGCTATCCAGCTACGAGCTTGAGGCCAGGACGAGAGAGAGAGTGTGTGAGGTTTCGCCATCGAGGGCGAAACCAGTGTGTGCGCGCATTCGCGACCCGCGAACGAAACAATACAAAAACTGTTCCGTGCTGTGCGACTTGTCACTGTGTTCTCCGATCGCCTGCAAATAGAAGGTAAGCTGGCCAGCTTAATCTCGCGATCGCGGTTATTTAATTAATGAATAATCTAATTGCGTGCATGTAACAGCGTCTCTATTAACAAAGAACAGCGAGCGTACCGGCAAAGCGTGTTGTCGATGAGCGAGCGTCAACGTAAACAAACGCGCGGCCCGACCTTCTGTAGAGTATAAGGAATAATAAAAGATCTAGTTCATTTTACTAACAAGTGATTTCTTTTGATTCGCTTATATCTCGTAGCTTCCACTCCCTCCCGATTGATTATAGGTTATTTACACCTTCCTCGATAAGACGACTTACTGGTTGACTGGCGACTATCTTTACATGCTCTCCGTTTCGTATACTGAGCATAATTAATTACGCGTGTCCCTTTAGTGTGATTGCGCGATTTAATTAATTAAACGGTTTTACCCCGTTACATGGCGCCCAACGTTAAAGAACCTACGGTGTTTTTGATAGTGCAAAACACCGGTTCTCAGTAATAAACTCGCGCCCAGTCAACCAACGACCCAGGTGGCAGTCAAGTGTTGTTGTGCGCACTTGACACCGAAGGCCACATTAGTAAACAAAACCTATTAGCTAGCTTGCGAAGGCCCGCCGCGGCGAAAAATTGTAAATATTAGCTGTGAACGCGTGCGAGTGCGACCGAAAGATTCTTGAACGTAAACACCAACGAATTTTGAAAGTTGGCGCAAATAATATTATACCCGCTGGACCGGGGAAAACTAACACCGGCAATTTTCAAACAAAATTAATTTAATTGAATAATTTTATTTGACATCGTATTGTCGTAATATAAACGTGTTTTTTTTTAATATTATTAACTGCGGTTATTGGTGATTACGCGCAACGCTCGTTACAATATTTTAAATACTAACTCACACAGCCGTACTAACAAACAGTTAGTGCGTCTGACTGGTAGGATAATTATATTGCGTACTAACGAGCGAAGAATCTTTCGGCAAATAATTCGTAAAACGCCGTTGATCAAGCCCAGTGTTGGCTAATAAAATTTTATTATTTTTTCATTCGGCGCACGAATTATAATACAACACTCGCACCCGCGTAACATAACTGTAAATTTTACAAAGAAGGCAAACGCAAGCGAACAAACAGACAATTATGGACCGCACTCAGACAGAAACAGAAAATTGGGTATTGACGCTCCAGGAGGAGGAAATCGAAGAATACCTCGAGCAAATGGAGCTCAAAACAAGCGGGACCAGGGTCTCGAGAGCTACGCGACTACATAACTGGTTGCTTGGTGACTACTCGGCAACAGATTTCGCAGAAGTCAACAACCAATACAGCAGTCCAGCCAAAAGAGCCGCCCTACGCTCGGAGCTAATTGTGTCCCTATGCCAGGAACACACAGCATCCGAGCAGGAAGGAGAACACCCGCTAGCCCAACTATTGCAGAGTGCGGATGTGATATCGCGAGTCCAGAAAACCCCGATAAACATCGCGAATGCCCTGGACAGCGGAGAGAACACAAATAGTAATAAGGAAATTACTATAACGGCTGACGATGGCAGCCAGTTTAAACTCCCGCCGGCATTCGCGGTGATGATTCAAGACCTCATCTTCCGGTCCAGGCAACATGAGAGGAAATGGGAGGTACAAGACTCACGAAATTCAAATGCGTCTAACCTAACCCATATAGTAGAACAAATCGTCAGTACCAACATCAAGGTGCAGGAACAAATCGACAACCTGTCAACCAGGATGAAGGAACTGGAAGATGCCGTACACAGGAATATGCGGCAAGATGAGTCAATCAGTTCCAGTGAGGAACCACAACCGGAAAACACGCGTAGGAGCGTCGCATTCCAAGATACGTTTACATGCCATTACGACGCCAGGCTACCCCAGAGCACTCCAGCCGGACCCGGACTGAGGCCCACGGGGGCCGCCGGCAGGACCCCCCGCCGGACGCCCCCTTTCGGAGAGGGTGGACAGCATCAACTCGGTGGAGTTAATGCTGAAGTGAACAACCACCCGCCGAGCATGTGGTCATCCCAACAGACGTCAAGCCCGTTGTCGACAACAAGGGACGTCGGACGCATCGTCCGGGGATGGAAACTCAGGTTCTCCGGAGAAGGCAACGCGAGTATCGACACCTTCTTATCAAGGTTGGACAACTCGAGGAGCAGCGCTGGACTTACCGAAGACGAGCTACTCGCCGGTCCTGCCCTCGTCTGGTTCGAAGCGATGCGGAATGAATGGTTCTCCTACGCGGATTTCGAGGCAGACGCCAGAGCATGGTTTGGGACCAGCAGGCAACAACAGCAGCGTCTAACCAAAGAGGTCCAAGGCCGATACCAGGGCCCAGACGAACCCGCGAATATATACATCGCGAACTTGATGGGCCTAATGAGCCGGCTAAACCCCAGAATGACGCACGAGAGCCAGCTGGACCTGCTACATGCCAACCTCCTGCCGGAAATCCAAAACCAAATACGGAGATCAGAAGTGGACTCCGTACGGACCCTAAACGACCTGGCCATGACGGCCCAGAATAACTTGCACCAGCGGAGGATGGAGCGGACGATACCGGACCTTCAGTCGACTTTATATCCTGAGATGGCGTATCACCCCCGCACCGAGGCGAGCAAGGATCGTAAAGGGAAAGTGGCATCAATGTCCGGTGACAAACCGGAAGTCAGCGATAGATTGGACCGCATGGAAAAAGTACTCGAAAAGGTGACGCACCAGGTCGTCTATACACCGACGCCCTCGGGGGCGACACCTAATCCAAGTTTGGAATCCGTTGATGGCGAGAAAAAGGCTCTGCCCATCGACGTGTTTAACCAATTGCTGTTGTCCATCAAGGAAATGACGGCGGAAATGAAGAATAACCGCATCGACAAAAGCCTGACTTCCGAGGACCGAACTAAAAGGCCGGAGACTCCCCGTAAACGAGGAAGAGAGTTCTCAGGGCCGATCAAATGTGCCGAGTGCGGCCTACTGGGTTACTATGGGAAGTTCTGTCCCAAGTGCAATAAGGGAAACGAGCAAAGGAGTGGATAGGTGGGGTTGATCCCACTCCTCAATCCAGTAACCCAAACCCCGTCAAAGAGATCTCGCAGCCTCTGCCAACGCAGTCCACGCCGTTAGTAGCAAGCGTGTTGAGTGTCGAGAAATAGAACTCCCTTAGTGACGCCAAAGATAAGCGTGGCGGTAGAGTGCACTTGGAGAAGAAGGGGGACGACGCTAGTAAAGCCAGAGACCCTAGACCAGCCGAGGCGGTAACGTATGGATCGCGCACGCCCTCGGGGGCACGGGCTAAGGCAGATAAATCGTCAAAGAAGAACCCCATGGGAACTCCGATCGTCCGAACCAAAGGGGCTCGGACGACAAGTAACGTCACTCGACCACGCAAGAGCACAATGGTTAGCGCTATGAGGAATAAAGAGCAAAGCTGTGGAGCCGTCGAAGCTGTTTCCCGATATTCCCCGGAACAGGAGACGCGTTGGTGGCTACCGGTGAAGATAGGGGACTTCCAAATACGGGCCCTCTATGATCCGGGAGCTTCCACCATAGCCATGGGTAGTAATGCTCTACAAATAGCGTCTGTGCTGGGCGTCAGATTGGACACCACCCACGCGGGAACAGCAGGATTACCAGACGGTCGTAAGTTAACGATCGTCGGTCACGCCATGCTACCTTTCACCGTGGGAGGGTTGACGATGCCGACGAGAGTAGCTATCCTCCCTACCCTCGTCGAAGAATGTATTTTAGGAGTGAACTTCATCAGGTTGTTCAGAGCGGTACTTGATCCAGACGATAACACGTTGCTGTTCAAGGGATTGCAGGCCAAAATGGAGCTAGAAGTAGCTAGCTTGGAGGCTGGTCCGAGATTAGCCACAATCGGACTAGCCGAGGTTACGGCTACACAACAGACCATGCTGCAGAAGACCATCGACGAGGTCGTATCCCGAGCCCCGACGGGCTTGGGATGTGCGGCAGGCATCGAGCACGAGATTCGGGTCGGTGATACGAAGCCAATTAAACAGCGTTACTACCCGGTATCGCATAAGGTCGAGCAGGAAATGCATAGACTGGTAAGGGAAATGTTGACCCAAGGGGTAATCGAACCAGCCGACAGTGGCTGGTCGAGCCCAGTGGTCATGATACGCAAGAAGGACGGTTCGTACAGATTTTGTATTGACTTCAGAAAGGTCAACAAAGTCACCGAGCCGAATGCGTATACCTTGCCGTTTATGCAAGATATATTAAGGCGTTTGCGAAACGCGCGCTATATATCCACGCTCGACCTCAGTAGCGCGTATCACCAGATCCCACTCAAGATCGAATCTCGGCCGATCACGGCCTTTACCGTACCCGGACTGGGACATTACCAGTTCGTACGAATGCCGTTCGGTCTCTCGTACGCCGGTGCCACCTTCCAGCGGTTGATCGATAGTGTGATCGGTCCCGAATCAGGCGAATTCGCCTTCGCCTATTTGGACGATATCATAGTGGTATCGTCCAGTTTCGAGGATCACCTACGACATCTAAAAATCGTATTGGACAGGGTGTGCGAAGCTGGCCTCTCGATTAATCGAGAGAAAAGCGTCTTCTGCAAGTCTGAAGCCAAATACCTCGGCCTGCTGATCAACCGCGAGGGGATCAGGCCAGATCCTGAAAAGTTGCGTTCTATCATGGAGTACCCGCGGCCAGGAAACGTGCGACAGCTGCGCACCTTCCTGGGGGTTGCTTCATGGTACTGCAGATTCTTGACCGACTTCGCCACACACGCTCAACCGTTAACGAGGTTAACAGGAAAAAAGAGCGAATATGTGTGGGGAGAGGAACAGGAACAAGCCTTCGCCAAAATTAAGGCACTCATGATGTCCGCACCATGCCTGGGATTACCGGAACCCGATGGGCAATACGTGCTGGAGACAGATGCTAGCGCTACCGGAATCGGGGCCGTTCTGATACAAAAAGCAGGAGACGGCGACCGAATCATAGAGTACGCTAGCAGAGTCCTTAATCCGGCTGAGCAAAACTACTCAGCTACGGAGCGCGAATGCTTGGCGGTCGTATGGGCCATCCAAAAATTTCGCCCATACATAGAAGCGTACCCGTTCAGGGTGGTAGCTGATCACAATAGCCTGAAATGGCTATACAACCTGAAGAATCCAATCGGACGTCTCGCTCGATGGGATTTACAACTTCAAGGCCATACTTTCGAGATCGAATACCGAAAGGGGGCAGACAATGTGTTGCCCGACGCCTTATCACGCGCTTTCGAGCCCACGAAGGCAGAGGTTGGCGCAATAGACCAGCCGAAGCCAAGGGACAGCGCCTGGTACACGGATCAATTCCGACGCATCGAGAGCCAACCAGAACAATACCCGAATTGGAAGGTTGTCGGCCGGGTGATGTATCACCGAAAGCCGAATTACGATCATCAAGGAGGAGACCGATATGGCGACGAATGGAAACTCGTCGTGCCCCCGGAAGAACGCAAAGCGGTGTTGTTCGAAAATCATGACCTAGAGACGGCAGGACACTTAGGACGCGAAAAGACCTTCGCCCGCGTCACCCAGTCCTATTACTGGCCGGGAATGTACACGGATGTGAAGGGATACGTCCGAAAGTGCCAGGTCTGCCAACAGTGCAAAGTCGAGCCTTGGCAAGTGGTCGCGGGCGACATCGCCGGACCCTTTCCAAAGAGCCCACGAGGGCACGAATACGTCCTGGTATTCATCGACGTATTCACACGATGGGTCGAATGTATACCCATACATAGTGCTAACGGCAAGACGATCGTGAAGGAACTTCGGAAACGAATAATCCTGCGTTTCGGCACGCCAAAGATCTTCTTGTCCGACAACGGCACCGAGTTCCTCAATCAGTTGGTGGACGGGTACCTGAGAGATCAGGGGATAAAACGGACCTTCACCCCAACCTATACCCCGCAGGCTAACCCTACGGAAAGGGTTAACCGTACCTTGAAGACGATGATAACGTCGTATCTGCAGGGGAATCATAGGGAATGGGACCGAGCGCTACCCGAACTCATGTTCGCGTTGAATACGGCCGTCCACAGTTCCACCGGGGTTGGGTTAGTACGGCCATGCTCAATTACGGCAGACAATCGGGAGCCCCGAATACTCTTCGGAAACGGATGGACGAGCTCGCCGCACAAGAGGAGAGTTTGCTTCGAATCGGGCAATGGAACGAGCACATGCAGAATAGCCGTTCCGCCATTCAACAAGCTCACGAGAGCGCCTCGGATGAGTCCCTGAGGCAGTCCAAGTACTACAATGCCAAGCACAGGGACCACAGGTTTAAAGAAGGTGATTGGGTGTGGAAAAAGAATCGCATACTGTCCTGCGCGGCGCAGGGCATTTCCGCGAAATTAGCACCCAAGTTCATCGGCCCCTTTATCGTCACGAAAGTACTTGGTGCCAACTCATATCGCCTCGCCAACCAACAGGAGGAGGTCACGGAGCTAATACACGCTAAGGACCTCAAACCCTATTATGGACGAGACGACGACATACCGGAAAATGGGACCCGAACGCGAGATGACGACGAGACCTCTACCGCCGAGGGAACCGAGGCGATAAGCGTCCCACCCAACGCGAGCGATACATCGATACACGGAAACGGGAGCGCCGACACTTCAGATAATACACTCCGAAATGACGACGCGACAACTCCGAAATCACCTCGCCGTACTCGCCGTAATCCCCCCAGCCGAGTCCCACTAGATATCCCTCCTACTAACCCGACGAAGCGCCCACGAGGAAGACCTCGTAAGTCCGCGCAAACTACACACACTACACAACATCGACAAACAACACGAGCCCCTCCTCCCATCATCGGGAAGAGGAAGAGGGGCAGACCACCGAAAGCGACAACCGTGGATGCATGAAACACGGCGAACGAAGGACCTGGGAGACCGACGCCAAGGACCCCACCTTCGACTCCGGCGACGAAGGCCCTGGGCAGCCGAACAGGCGCCCACGTTCGATATCCAAAATTATTTCAGGATACTAACTCGCTGGACACTTACAGGATGCAGATTACGCTCAAACAATTCGAGCAAGCGGCAGCCACCCTCATCGGCTTGGACTTAGGTCCCGCCGTCGAGGGGGTGGTGCACGCCTCCCTCCACCTGCTTGAAGCAAAAAAGGAGGAAGAGGAGCGAGCACGGGTACGAGCTCACGAGAGCTCTTCCTCCGTGCTCATAGAAGAGCTCCCGGCGGAGGAGACCGCCGCAACGCCGTCGACGGCACCCGGCATCGCGCGCGACGACTCCGCGCCACCGTCGAGACCACCAGCGGGGCCAATCCCCATGAAGGCCCCGACGACATCCGTGGGCACCCAAACTGAAGAGGGTGCCCCCGACGCGACCTGGCCCCCCAGGTTCCCGAGCCAGACACCACCATCTGGCAAAAGGACCTGGGAGGAGATAGTTGAGGGGTTGAGGGAAGTCGAGCGAGGCTGGACAACCCTCAACGCCCTCCAACGGGCTGTGTACGCCGAGTACGACGCGTACACAGCCGCGGGGCACCACCCAGATGACCTAGATCATTGGGAGAAAGTGGTGTCCCGCCGTCGCCAGTTCGCGTCGGCACTAAGGGAGGTCCAGCAGCGCCTCCGCCAGGCCATCGAGGGCCCGGTGAGTGGCGATCCCACGAGCCTCCCCCAGTCTCCGATCGCCGGAGCCAGGACAACGGCTCCGGAAACCAGGTCGGGGATTACGTCGCACCAGAGCCCGCAAAAGTGCGGGGTAAACCTGGTGGTAAATGTGGACGGGAGCCAGGGCGGTCAAGCAACGAGGCCCATCGACATCAATGTGGTTTTAGGCCCCACGGGTGCGGACTCCACGGTTGAAAGACCATTGTGGTCCGCCCCGAACCGTGAAAACGGGTTGCCTCTGACCCCCAGAGAGCGAGGCCTCCCACGGGGCACCCTTTCCCGCGCTCAGTGGGAAGGGTGCAACGTATGCCACTACCCCGGGGTGACCCGCACGGACCGCTGCTCACGCGTGCGGCAACACGCCGACCTGGTCCAAGAGAGGCTGGGGTGGGAGGCGCGCGGCCGACCCCCGTTGGACGACCAGGGCCAGGAACTGCCACCGAGACCAGCTAGGTGATGATGCCCTGCCCCCGTGGGCAGGGCCACCGATATATCGCCCGGTCGTACAATAAAGTACAAATTTAACATCACTTGGACTATAACCCTTTATTATCCTTCCTCTTCTCCTCCTCGGAAAGGGCAGCGCTAATGGAATTATCGTCGAGGACCCGATAGGTCCAGACTGGAAGGGGGCTGTGACGGTAAACGTCAAATTAGCGCCGATTATTTAGCTTAATTGCTGCCTGTGAGGGCAGCATCTGCTGGGGGGACGAAATAGGTAACGAAGGAATTCGGCACGCGAGCAGACGGAACACGCGCAATAGAATTTGAACCAGTGAAGCATTGACCATTGTCGTGTCCGCCCGCTTTCGCTACCGCATCTGTCGATTCACGTGCCCTTGACATCTACACGCATCAAAACAGCAGCAGCCAGTGATCCAGGATTGCAGCCGCCAAGGTGCTATCCAGCTACGAGCTTGAGGCCAGGACGAGAGAGAGAGTGTGTGAGGTTTCGCCATCGAGGGCGAAACCAGTGTGTGCGCGCATTCGCGACCCGCGAACGAAACAATACAAAAACTGTTCCGTGCTGTGCGACTTGTCACTGTGTTCTCCGATCGCCTGCAAATAGAAGGTAAGCTGGCCAGCTTAATCTCGCGATCGCGGTTATTTAATTAATGAATAATCTAATTGCGTGCATGTAACAGCGTCTCTATTAACAAAGAACAGCGAGCGTACCGGCAAAGCGTGTTGTCGATGAGCGAGCGTCAACGTAAACAAACGCGCGGCCCGACCTTCTGTAGAGTATAAGGAATAATAAAAGATCTAGTTCATTTTACTAACAAGTGATTTCTTTTGATTCGCTTATATCTCGTAGCTTCCACTCACTCCCGATTGATTATAGGTTATTTACACCTTCCTCGATAAGACGACTTACTGGTTGACTGGCGACTATCTTTACATGCTCTCCGTTTCGTATACTGAGCATAATTAATTACGCGTGTCCCTTTAGTGTGATTGCGCGATTTAATTAATTAAACGGTCTTACCCCGTTACAAATTATTATTATTTTTTATACCATTTCACTATTCAAATTTAATAATAATTAATAGCTGCCTCTGAAATGGCTGACTACGCGCCCAACGAGATCGTTGACATAACGTTGGCTTTAGGAGAAAGCCGAAATAATTATCGTGCTGCGGCAAGAATTTATGCTGAACGCTATCAAGACAGACGACACCCCGAAGCTATGGCTATCAGACGTTTAACTTAAAGAGCTCGTGGTGGACACATGGTTCGTCAACGTGGGCGCCATCAATATGATGAAAATGATAATCGGGTTGTGACTATTCTGGCAATAATTCATCTTGACCCACAGATAAGCGTTCGTCGAGTCGAAATGGAAATCGGTATTCCAAAAAGTACATTTTTAAGAATTATGAAGGTGCTTAGATATCATGCATATCATATTACTCTGGTCCAAGAGCTACAGTTTGCTCATTTTCAACAGCGTATTGTGTTTTGCCAATGGGCTTTACAAATGATAGAAAATGATCCAGACTTTTTTAATTTTATTCTTTTTTCTGATGAGGCAAAATTTCAAAGTGATGGGGAATTGAATAGACATAATTGTCATTACTGGTCTGATGTTAATCCTCATTGGGTCAGAACTGTAAACCATCAAAGACGTTGGAGTATTATGGTATGGTGTGGGATTATTAATGGATATTTGATTGGCCCTTACTTTTTCGAAGAAAATGTTAATCAACACACGTATTTAACGCTAATAAGAGATGAACTACCTGTATTGATGGAAGATGTTGACTTAGAAACGCGACGGAGAATGTGGCTCCAGCAGGACGGCGCAGCACCACATTTCGCTCGAATTGTCAGGACTTTTTTGAATAATCAGTACGGTAACAGATGGATTGGTCGAGGTGGTCCGGTTGAATGGCCTGCTTGCTCACCCGAGCTTACATCACCAGATTTTTACTTAGGGGGGTACTTAAAAAATGCCGTTTTTGCGGAAAGGCCCACCACAAGATTAGACATGATGGACAGAATTCGTCGAGCTTGCGATGCCATTCCAAGGCAAACTTTGCTAAACACCGTTCGACACTTCCATAGGCGTTTGACTATGTGCCTGGAAGCAAATGGTCGTAATTTCGAACATTTGCTTCGAGGTTAGATAAACACATAAGTGAGAGGCGAAGGGACTCACTTAAATCAAGCACCCCGAACAGTGAGAGGCGAAGGGACTCACTTTAATTAAGGAATAATATCCACCAAATGCTAAAAAAAACAAGGCTTTTTTCATGATATTTTTTAAAGGACATTTGAGATGTAAGGTATATTAATAATATATCATTGAATTAAGTAACTCTTGGAGAATAGAAAAAAATTTTTTATTGTTATTTTTTTTAAAAAATGGCGGCTCTGCAGCGATTGCCGTGAACCGCTTTTTTAAAAAGTTCTTCCACGGCGAGCAGTAGAAGTCGTGCCCAACTCCACCTATAGTATAAAAAAAAAAAACTTTTTCATTATCCACATGAGTGTCGCTAGTGAAGTACACATGATTATATTTTTAGAATGTTTTTTCACAAAATGGCGACGGTTTGAAAATAAATATTTTTTTTTCGACAAAAAAATCGACTTTAATTGTTTATAACTTTTTTTGTTGTTAATCAATCGCTAAAATCGTGTGTACTTTACTAGATAATCTAATTAAGAAGCTACAGTTGAAATTTCAAGTCAATGGATGTAAACTTTTTCAGTTCTACTGCTCGCCGATTTTGAAAAAATGGTTTTGAGAAAAACGCGTTTAAAGTTTCAAAATGCTATAAATCTTAAGAATCGCAATAATATAGTCCTTAATAATTTTTTTACCTTCAGTCAGCTATCCCTGCGCCGTAAAGTTGTCCTTCCCGGACCTTATTTTCCTCTTCTTCCTTTTTTTTGTCTGATGTAAGGCTGCGCCTAGCATCTTTCGCGATATCGGACATACGATGCTCAGCGACTTTGACGCGATTAGCGTCCGATCTCACGCAAAACTCGTACATGTTCGGTCCAACGGTTAACCCAAGAGCATCGTAACCGGCAAACAGACCCGACAAGCCATCGTTGAAGGTAATAACGGTTACATCAGTTCGAACAAGACACAACAATCTTGAAGCCTAGTCCACGCATGCTCGACTGCGAAAACCGCACATCACTATTACATTTTTTACACACTAATAATTCAGAAAGAGCAGTAAATACAGCGAAAAAATGTATGAAACAGTAGCCGAAATCCCTATCAACATCGCGATCACGGTTTAAATCAGAAGTTTTTTAATTTTTTCGCCGAGGTACTAACGTACTCCGAATCGTCTTCGAACGCATGGCGGTTAGGCGGGTGTCGGTTACTAATTTTACTCCGGGTTGTTCTGGTACTTCTTGTTTTACTGCCTTTTTGGCCACTGTACACCTTGTCACTCATAATTAAGAACTTTTGAATATAATTCACAGTTAAAAAGTATAGCAAAACTCAAACTAAGAACGTACACAACGAGAACGGCTGATCTACTAAACAAAGGGAAATTGTGAGTAAACACGTGCTGTACAGACGTTGTAACGGTCGAAATTTGATGCAGCGACCTCTATATTTCAAATTCAAAACACGCTAAAATAAGCGAAAAATGTGATTTTGGAGCATAAAAGTTGTTCGGTAAAAATTGATTTAAACGAATTTTGAGTTTAGATCAGTACTTAGGCGTTGTAGATTTTGATTCTAGGTTAGTTTTAGCATGATTGAAGCCAATAAAATAAAATGGAAAAAAAAAAAAATTTGCTGGATATTACCCCTTAAGCACCCTGAACAGTGAGAGGCACGGGGACTCACTCAAGCACCCCAAAGGAAACAGTCCTTACTACGTCCACGTCGTTGTTTCTGGGTAGCGCTAAACGTAAGGTTGACACATTTACAACAGAAGCTTCAATGATCATGAAGTTTCCGTTAAACAAATATCATACATGGGATAGAGATGTGTGGGACTGGGGGATGTCTGGTGTAACAGTTTAGCACGTGAGGCTATGAAGAGAATGGGGTTCGGATGTGCAAGTTCGATTTTTGTTTACTAGGATGTGAAAGTTTTGAGTGTATGGGTTTCCGTTTTAAATCAACGATCAATTTGAACCACTTAAGCCTGTGACTCGTGGAAAAACGACTTAAAATGGATTTTTCGGAGTTTGACATTGATTTGACCTTGAAATGACCGTGAATAAAATATCTCAATACGGTTTTGAACGTGAAATTTTCCGCTCTTTCCGAATCCGGGGTCAAAAATAGGTGTTCCTATTCAAAAAAACCACTTGACCTTGAAATAACCTTGAAGGTCAAGTTCAAGGTCAAATTTGATAGAACCATTGTTTGGCCCCTTTCGTCCCCTACAACTTTTGTCTGAACCATTTTTTCCTATCTCTCTTGGAATTCGAAAAATCCAGGTGTAGCGATTAAAATGGGTCACCCTGTATATCTCTCTATTCTGCTTAACTTATTCATGTTGTGAAAGAGACTAGAATAAATATTATAATTATAAACGCCTATGAGTGTATCCATATGCTTCCCCACTATATTAAAGAAAATCGCTATTACATTTTTCCTTTTAATAAATAAGCGAAAAACGTTATAAACGTTCAATTATTTATTTTACGAAAACGATATCGAGTGTCAAATTATAATTAACGCGGATTTCATTATCGACGCGGGAACGGGCTGGAATGCCCGAAAGCCTGACTACCGCCCGAGTCTAAGGCCGCTCGGCTGTTAAAAGAGCCTTGGTACGGGACAAACTCGACTCGCGCGAGTTGTCACCTATCATACAGTTACGATTTCTGATTTTTTATATGATTGGATGAAATATCGAAAGCTATAGCCATTTATCAAATAATATTCTTCTCATCAGAGAAAATAAAACCGAAATACATATAGAGTTTTATATAATTTTTTAAATAGATTATGGTAACGAACTTTTTCTTTTAAATGATTATAATTTGGTTGCTATGATGTAATTTTATAATTGCTGTCACATCATTCAGTTATAATCGGGAAAAGCAGCCACATTTTTTTGCTTCTATAAATTGAATAGATAGTTATGTTAATGTACACAAAATTATTAATATGTTGTACTGATGCCTCGTAAAGAAAATTAACAACACTTTCTTTATGTTAATAAAAATGTACCCTTTCAAACTTTTTTGGACTTAAACCATCAATTTTAAATTGTAAAATTTTTCTAATTTTTTTTAAATTCTAAAATAGGGTGTTTCAATAAATACTGCTGCACAAGGTTTCGTATGTGCGCTGGAGCATGGTCGTGATGAAGAAGTAAGTCACCGCTTCCCCAAAGCTGCGGTCATTTTCTCCTGATTGCATCACGCAATCTTTTCAAAACTTTAACGTAGTACTCTTTGTTGATTGTCTGGCTTGTAGGAGCATATTGATGATGTACAGCGGCCTTATAATCGAAAAAAATAATCAATATTTACGTCGTGTTACTTCGACTTTGATGGGTTTTTTGCGCTCGAGGCTCGAATAGAAGTTTCCACTGCGAAAATTGTTGTTTTGTTTGCAACATTTCAATAGTTTTCGCTTAATTTTTACCGAGATTAAAGCAAAATTTTATGCAAATTTGCTATTCCGTTCGTTCTACCATTTTTAGCAACAAATGAATTATGACGAACGCAGAAAAATCGTTGTAAACGAATACACGTTTCGTGGAAACTAAGGCGTTTCATCGGTATCTCGGGCTACTGACGGGGAGTTACTGGTGATGTTCGCACCCTTCAAAGGTCGCTTGAGCCTCTCCGCGTGGCAATGTAAACTTAGGTCGGATACTTTTGGAACAGACCTCGTATTCTTCTTTCTTTCTGATTAGTTGCCCGAAGTATCTATTGAAAAATCTGTAATTCTTCTTTAGTACTTTGTAAATATTCCTACTTCAATTATTAACTTCATCGCCATCATTACCTTTTCGAAAACATCCATTAATTCTTACTTATTTATACAATCGCCTTTTACCAATTCCACATAAGGTCTATAAATATGGTTATTTCTGTATTGCGCTTGGCTTTGCTGTAGGGTTTTAGTTAAAAAAAAAAAAAATTCTTCTGAGAATGATATTGGCTCCTCTCAAAATTCGTGGAACAGGTATCGACTGCCCGGGCTCGACATTGGATCAACCTCAGCGATAAATTTCTCGGATGTATCAGTACCTCCTTGAGGTAGTTTTGTTTTACTACTATCCATCCTACCATAAGTGTTAGTGCTGCGTTACCGGCTAGTTACGACTATTACTGGTTTCCTTGACTTGGGTACGTCAGAGACGTTTTTGTATGATTTCGGAATGCCTTTCCCTACTTGCTTTTAGCTGTCCACTCCGCATATTTTATTTTTGCGGTACCCTTCACTATTGTGGTGAGTATTACTCGTTCAACTTGTGGAGGCACCGGGTCAGAATAAAATCAACAAAATTCCAGACTGGTGACTTATGATAATTGCGAGGTTGACTATCACGGGATTCATGAAAGAAAATATATTAAATTCGCTGCGACTAAATCCTGCCGTATAAACAGTTTTTCCGCGCTCAAAATTTTTGTTCAATATCCGAACATCTACGAAACAACAAATAATATTTCATGCGTTTTTCTGACCAGACCTTCTATACCAACTGTTTTCCAGATGCATTTATAGTCATTTCTAGTGATATACCTGCTAATTGTTCGTCGTTATCTGTTACAAAATGATATTTTTTTTTCCATTTTTCGATTATTAGTTCAAATATTAGTTGACCTTATTTAGAAAAATTTTACAATTTAAAATTGATGGTTTAAGTCCAAAAAAGTTTGAACCGGCTACAAGATCGTTACCGGGAAACTAGGGGCCCGAGTCTCACCGGAACTTAAATATGCCGAAACAGCAAGACGGCTTGGTGACGGATTGTTTCCGACGCACCCGATTAGGACAAACGTGATGGATGACGTGAACGCACAAATGCCCCTCGCCATTGCCACTGAGGAGCTCATCAGAGCAACGAATGCGATGAAGACGGGTAAGGCACCGAAACCGGACGGAGTACCATCCGAGAAACTCCGGCTTGTGGCTCGTTTACGGCCGGAGATACTCCTTGATCTGTACAACACATGCTTGACAACAGGAACGTTCAGCGACCGGTGGAAGGTGGCAAGGCTCATTCTTATCCCAAAAGGTAGGAGCGATCCTGGCACGCCTTCGGCTTACCGACCGTTGAGTTTACTTGACACGACTGGTGGAGAGGATAGCATCCTTGAGTCGCCTGATGGCAAATACGACGGGACTGAGATCGGGAAAACGATGACTGTTAATGGCGACAGCTCACTCGATCCTTCTATACGGCGCGGAAATATAGGCAGACTCCCTAAAGACAAAGAAATACTGTAAGTCGATGATGATGGTACAGAGACAGGGCGCACTGCGAATCGCTTGCTCCTACCGAACAGTCTTTGCGCAGGCTTTTTTGGTGGTGGCTGGTGTAATACCCGTGGATCTTTTGATCTTTGAACGCAAAAGGATCTACGGGAGCAGCGAGGACATAGGACAAAAGAACGCGACAATCGCTGAGCGCGACAGGACAATTAACATTTGGCAAGGCCGATGGACAGAGGAATGAAGTGGTAACTGGACGAGACGATTGATACGGGACTTGAGGCTGTGGCTCGAAAGAAAATTTGGTGATGTAAATTTCTACGTCATCCAGCTCTTGACGGGCCACGGGTACTTCCGATGGTACCTTTACAATATGAACAGACTACGAACACCCGATAGTAAGTAATGCGAACGAGACGACACGGAATACATGTTTTGCGCGTGTGACCGTGGAGAAGACTTAGACAGGAACTGGAAGAAACGGTCGTCAGCATCACCCCCGATAACATCGTGGCTCTGATACTGCGTGAACCCGAATGGTGGCGCTTAGTCGCTACCTATACGGAAACTATACTGAGACGTAAGAACGCGGACGGCTGCCTGACAGATGACTGAGCAGACGAAGTGACGCGACGTAACGAGACACGGAGGAACGACACGAACGGACGAACACAGACATAACCTCTAGTCAGAAGTAATATTGTTATGTGTGGCTCATCTGAAGGGCAAAAGAACGTTTGCGTTGCTAAGCAACTTCTCTCTCGTCGGTGTTATGATTTTTTCAGTTGTTGTGTTAATAGCTCGATTCTGATAATACCTGCTGAGTTTCGAAAATAAAACTCGTTATCATCCTTTTATAATTAAGTTGTTATTATCTTTTGTGAGTGTGTGAGCTTAACAATATCAACATAGTCCCTAACTGGGGGAAAGACACCAAGGAGATGGCGGTTTAGTGGGTAGGCCTATTTTTTTCGGGGAGTCCCACATAACCTCTCAGTCAGGCAGACTAAGGGGAATCCGCAAAAAGGATTCCGCAACTCCTTGTAAAAAAAAAAATGATAATAATAACAACAATATGCTATAGGCCGATATGCTCAAGGAGGTGAAACAAAAGGTGAGCTTTAGTGATAAAAAAAGGGTTGAAGCCAGGCAAAATCCGAGTAGAGTGGATAATGCCAGAGTTCGTGAAAAGAAGTAATGATCAGATGTTGTAAGTACCTGGAACAAGGGCACTTTGTTGTAGAATGCAAAAAAAAACCATTCAGGAAAAGTTGTGCTACAGGTGTGGGGAGTCAGAGGATTTAATTGCTACATCCGAAAATCCATACAAGTATGTAACTTGTGAGTCAGTAAAGAAACTTCACGACCACAAGACAGAGGACGCTTTATGCGCCGCGTTGAGAATAGCTAGGGGAAAGTTCGAGCGTAAGAGCGGCAATGACTAAGCTTTCCAGTACTAACCTCATCCTGTGTAACACATAAGATCTTGCCGTACAGATAGAAAAATCGAAGCAAGCATAATTAGTCTCCGAGTAAAATCGGAACCTTGACACGCGATGTGGTTTAAAGACGAGAGAAGTTACGCGGCCGTATATCTCTGAGAAGATTTTGGTAGCAATAGAAAGGTAGCAGCCGGTTAGGGCTATGTAACCATAAAACAGTTGATATGAGTTTGAAGTTTGGAACGTTCAACTTGAACGAAAAAAACGAAATTTAGAAAAATGCCTTCTTATCAAAATTAATGGTTGAAATCCATTACAATAATAATAAAAAGCCAAAACAAAACTATTTGAATCACCTACCACCCTCTAAAAACTACCCTTAAAAATTGAGACAAGGTCAAATATTGCTATATGTTATTTAGTACAAAATAATTAATTATTTTTAAAAATAATTATTTATTCTTATGTAAAATCATGAGTGAAAATTTTGAGCGCTTGGAACTACGCCGAACCACCCCTAATTTCATTTAAACAGGTGAGTAAGCAAAATTGATATCTTTAAACTCTACTTTATTATTAGCCACTAAATTGTTTTATATTTTCGCATATAATTATTTATTGTCATGTAAGGAATTGGTGTACAAAGTTTGAGCGAGCGGAACGATACACAATTACCCCTAAGTTAATTTAACAACTAATCAAATATAGGGAATACGCAGTTTTCAGGCTGCCATTTGTTATTAGCCACTTGATATTTAAATTTTTTTGCATAACATTGTTGAATGTAACATTAGGAACTTGTGTACGAAGTTTAAGCGCGCGGAGCGATATGGAACTATCCCTAAGTTTAATTAACAATATACGCGATCAAGGAAATTCGCTGTATTTACGCCCCCATTTGTTATTAGCCACTCCTTTTTTTAGTTTTTTTGCATAACATTATTGAACATCATATAAAGAACTGGTGTACAAAGTTTGAGCGCGCGGAACGATATGCAACTACCCCTAAGTTAATTTAACAAATAATCAAATATAGTGAATACGCAGTTTTTACGCCCCCATTTGTTATTAGTCACTCGATATTTAAATTTTTTTGCATAACATTAATGAATGTCATGTCAAGAACTGGTGTACAAAGTATGAGCACGCGCAACGATATGCAACAACCCCTAAGTTAATTTAACAACTAATCAAATATGGGGAATACGCAGTTTTCAGGCTGCCATTTGTTATTAGCCACTCGATATGTAAATTTTTTTGCATAACATTATTGAATGTCATATAAAGAACTGGTGTACAAAGTTTGAGCGCGCAGTACGATACGCAACTACCCCTAAGATAATTTAACAATACATGCAATCAAGAAAATTATAAAAAAATAAAATTTTTCTCCCCTTATAAAAAAGTGTTGGAAGCCGTATTGAAGTATTTTATTCGTGACCTGATTGGCCCTAATGAAAAAAATTGCGAAAATTCAAATTGATTTTAGTCAATTTTTTATTTTAGATCTACTTTAGTTGGTTTTTATTAAAAAAATAAAACATCACAAATATAATCTTTCATTCATCTTCTATAATCATATTGTAGGTTATTGTTTATCAGCGTTCGTGATGGCGGCCACGGGTCTCGTCGACTTCTGGCCCTTCCTTGCTGCACTCTCCTCAGCCGAGGTTTTCCCTGCCCGGATTCACAGTTGCCCGCGATCCTCGACTGTTGCCTCAGATCGCTCTGGGCAACTGGCTATAATGAGCAGTGGACGATCTTTTCCTCAGCTGCGATTCTCTGCTCCCTTGGAACTATCAGCCCTCCGCACGATGTCGGTCGAGGAGTTCTTCAATTTCTTTTTACGGTCACTTGTAACTCGTGCTTTGCTATCCGCAGGTCCGGACTCGAATGCCACCAAGCGCTCCTCTCCTCTCTTCACGCCTCGCACACGCCGGCCGGCGGCCTAATCGCTCTCATTTCCCTTTCCTTTTTCCTACTCTCCCATGTCGCAAGCGTTTAACATGCGCTGACCGATGCCCTAATCTCTCTCCTCTCTCCCACTTTCTTCCGTTCGTTCGTTTCGCGGGCGCTTTCCGCTTCCCCTTCTCTGCTTTATTCTCGCAGGCCGACTTTTGAGTTGCCCTACGCGATGGAAGCGCTTAGGCTCTACTTTTAACGAGCGACACTCGTTACATAATATAACAATACGAAATAAAAAAGAAGATAAGAGCGTGAAAAATATATCTAATACTATATATTTTTATTTTCCTATATGAAAAAGTAATGTTAAGTGAAGTAACTTAGTGTGCGACAGGGTTATAGCGATGTTCGCTAGCCCTGTGTGCGGCACTCTCCTCGCGTGAACGCAGCGACCAAGTGTATGCTATATAGCGACAACATATTTGTGTCGTTGCAGGATATGGAGAGAGGAGCGCGCGACGATCGGCGAGGTGTCGCCGTGAGTGCGAGTGAGAGCGAGAAGAGCGAGAGAGAGAGATCGATTTTGACTGATTTTGACGGCGAAAGAGGTGGGAGTGCGGCGGCGCGAGGCAGAGAAATTAAGAAAGAGGAAGGGCAGTTAGGTGCAAGCTCTTGAGTAATTAGGGCCGCCTAAGGAGAGACTGGTGGAGACAAGATTTCAGCAGGAGAGGAACTACTGCCAGGAGTGCGACGGCCACGTTTGCCGGGAAGCCAGTTGTCCGAAGTAGAGCCAGTACACGCAGCGACCATTCGCCGTCTACGAGGCAAAGGCCGTGCCGCGGCCCTTCCTGCAGCATCTTCAATCGTCGCCAGGGCACCGTTTCTTGCGGGACTACGCTTTCGCCGGCGTCGCCTCTCTGTCGACGGGCCGTCGGCATCCGGTGGGTCCAAAGCCAGTTAATCTCTCTCGCGCCAGCTCTCGCTCGATTACAGACATTAGCGTATTTTGAAGATTTATCGCGCACGCTGAGCGATCTCGCTCACGTGATCCCGCCAGCTCTGGTCGCGGAAAGGTTGAGCGAGCGCGCTCACCACGGTGAAGTAAATCTTGTAGCGATATTTGTGAAAAGGCGTTAATAAATGAGATCGCCATATGTAGTATAAGTGAATTAAAGTGTCCGATTATTTGTATTAACCTCCCCAACCAGAGCGAACTTCGGCCTGTGAAAGTCAGCGCCGGCTTTCTTTACTGAGAAAGAACACAGAAAAATTAGCAGAAACCAGCCCAAGGCGCACGATGGCTGACCCCTCTCGCAAGTGATCTGATTCTGTGAATTTATTTGGGTGTATTCGGCATCGTTAATTTATTTTAAATAAATTTTGGAATTTTGGAAGAATTTCTCCAAATGGTTCCGGATGAACAATTGAAAAAACAATTTAGTTAAAATAATATATTTGTTGAAATAAAGAGAACTTTTACGGAAAGCTTGATATCATGAACCATGATAGGTGACAACTCGCGCGAGTCGAGTTTGTCCCGTACGAAGGCTCTTTTAACAGCCGAGCGGACTTAGACTCGGGCGGTAGTCAGGCTTTCGGGCACCCCGGCCCGTTCCCGCGTCGATAATGAAATCCGCGTTAATTATAATTTGACACTCGATATCGTTTTCGTAAAATAAATAATTGAACGTTTATTACGTTCTTCGGTTATTTATTATAAGCAAAATTGTAATAGCGACTCTCTTTAATATAGCGGGGAAGCATATGGATACACTTAAAGATATTTACAATTATAATATTTATTCTAGTCTCTTTTATAACATAAATGAATTAAACAGAATAGAGATTTTTATATGTATCCTGAGGCGCGTAATTTTCACGTTGCGATATCTAGTATTTTTTTGTTACATAAAAATATAATAATATTACTCACTTCGTATTATTACAGTAAATATAATTTGGTCCAAATTATTATTCGGTTCGTGATATGGCCAATAACCTTTCCTTCCAATCTGGTCAGATTCAATCGGTCCAAAATGTTTTTACAATGCTGTAGTAATGCGCAAGACAATGATAGTTGCTATGATTCTATTTGTCTAAAATCTTCTTTATCTAATGACGTAGTAACACGCAAAATAAAAATGATAATTCTTGTGATTTTCTGTTTATGTAAAATTATCGAAGCAGTCGCACTCGATACTTCTAATTTTTGACTATAACTCAAAACAATTAAAACAACTCAGACTTTTATTATAGTTTTAGTTTCAGTAGGAAAAGAATATGCGACCTTCTTAATAGAGCGCTCACTTCTAACTGACTAATTTTACCGCTCTGCTTTCGCTGGCTTATTATATAGCCTTTGTCCCTAGCATACCGTCTCTCTCTCGCGTATATGCTTCGAATGTTTACGCTTCTCGTAGCGGGTCGTCTTACCTAGCTAAGCACGCTGACTGCAGCATGCAGTCCCAGCATGCTGGCTCAGCGTGAATCAGACTCTGCCGCTCATTCCCACCGAGTCGCGCATACGAATACTGCTAGCTATGCTATGTCCGAACGGAAGTCCCGAGAGCAAGGTTTTATTCGATAGTATATATTTGTAACATAATAAGACGTCACGTAACATCCCTCTCCCCTTAGAATTGTTGCCGTCCTCGGCAATGTATCAAGAGCCAAAGGGTCTGCAATGGGTCGGTAAGGAATAAATTAGTGACTAAATTAGTAAATATATAGGTCCTTTATTCCTAGTCCATTATTATAATTGATGATAGTGTATAAAGAAAGGGGTGTGCACATATATTTAATAAGGGAATAACCCTGTCCTAAATTACTATCCGCGCTAAATCATCCGTGATGTCCTGCACTGTGTTGTTGGTCCTTGCCGCTGATTCTGTAGGTCCAGCGAGGTCGATTAATGTTTGTTTTGGTTTTACTTTACTAACATAGTCAAAATTCCTAATACTACAGCCCTCCAGGTGCTGGCCCCATTCTCTTAATTCTATGGACCTGCCGCAGAAGTAAGGCTTTCTTAAATTACCTCCGATCTGCATATCGCAGAGTAACATGTGCTTGCTACGCTCATTAGAGGTGATCCAGTGGCCGCAGAGATCGTGTTTTTCATAAAGGTCCAACGCGTTTTCGCCGTACCTTACGATCCTGTGGCGAATAAGTCTGGCTTTTAAATACTGGCCAAGCTCGTTCGTGACCACCCTTTCTACGTCGGAGGTATAAATAAATGCGGCGAACCCCATTGAACCTTTCCCATTCCGCATTGGTACGTAGCTTATGTAGTCCATAGGGCCAAATTTTAGTAAGGCCTTATTTGCTATTACTTCGGTCCAATTATAGGGTAGTAAGAAGTTAATTCTATTTAAGCGGTCGTGTTTAGGACCAAGGTTTTTTGCTTGGGGGACCAGAGCGGCACTACTCGGCCCGGTGTTTTGCCCATCCTTGTCATCAGATGAGTCTGGTACATTGGCGGTTTCCGAGAGGTCGTAGTCGTCAAATATTGCCTTCTCAAGCTGCTAATAAGTCGGCAATTCCTCTTCCAGTCCTAGAACTTCCTTGGAAAACGGTTTTCGATCGTTGAATAACTGCTCGATTGCCTCCAGGGCATGAATGGGGTTCACAAAGTAGAAGACCGTGCAACCTAGGCTTTCCCTGAATTTCTCGGGAATCGCCACGTCGATCATCTTCTCCAGAGGTCCGTATTGGCAAGCGAGCCACATTGCTTCCGCTTTCCTGTTTGGGTCCATGTATATCATTGTAATTCCATAGTTCTCATTAAGCATCGGCTCAACGTCATATCTGAGCCGTGGGTCCATGTTAAAGATCTTCTGTAAATTTTAAATATGGTTCTTTAGAAAGATGAGTGATAAAATATAGGTAAATCGGAAACGAAATGTCCTACGAGAAGCGTTAGACGGGGTATGACAATTATTTCGCGGGTAGTATCTACAATTAGGCAGTTATTCAAGGTATTATCTAATCGTCGGCGCGTGTATATAACTAAGATTGACAAAAGTGACAAAGATGATCATACTTAGTTTGAAAGAATTCCCTTTAAGCTATAAAATATTTTTTTTTTTTTTTTTTTTTAGATAACGTTTTAGTTTAATCACCTTTCCCCCTTTTGCCCCATTTTATACATAAGTTCCTAAATATTCTCGCTCTTGGTCGGTGTTTGTGCTTATTATTGGAGCTGGATTGTGCTTATTAGGTGGAGTATCTGCTTGGTCCATGGACTTCGCGTTTTTCGCGGGCTGCTGAATCAAGGTGGTCAATCGTTTGGTCCCGGTTGAAGAGATCGATTGTGTATTTACCTTGGGTTCAGGGTCAATTTTGGTTTTAGTTGTGTTTGCGACTATAAGGTGTGACGGTGATCTTCTAACTTCTGATTTTGGATAACGTTCGTTAGCCTTTTTCTCCCTTATCCTTTTCTGATGCTGCCACATGCAAGTCTTCTTTGATAATCCACGGTAGTCTGCAGAATAAGCGTGCGTTATCAGTTGGTCTTGGTGAAGATTTCCTAAAGACTCTGGTCCTTTCTATACACAATGAATGTTTAGTTATAGGATCAGTGGTCCATGATTTGGTCCTCCAAGCTATTCTGGCATGTTCGGTTTGTTCGAATTTACATAACAAAATTTTTAAGCTGCTATTGGCCATTTTTTTCAGTGCATGAAACTCCTGAACTGGTCCGATCTGTTCCAATCTGCGTAGAAGTTCATTTAATAGCAGGTGGTCAGGGTAAAGAATTTTTATACTTTTAGGATCCTGTACCGTATTACTGGTTATTTCACATTAGTCGCGTTTTCTTCTCTTTTTTTTTCTGAAACAGATCGTGAGTTGGTCATATAAGTATGCTAGTAGTCATTAAGTTAATTCTGCCATTTGGGTTTGCAGTGCAAGAGTATTGTCGTGTCGCTTTTGGGGGTTAGGTTTCGGTTTCGGACATCGGGCGGCTCCTTGAATCTTCGTTCGTACTTGTTCAAGAGTGATTGTCTTCAGATTAATGTGATCCATGCCGATTATATTACCGCAAGTTTCCTCATTGAGTTATCCAGTACAATTTTGCAGTAGTGACTGTAGGTCAATTATAGCAGTGGTCCTCGCCAAGAATAAATTAAAGTTGATAGATATGCATATTTTCCAATCTGCCCTCTTCATTCTCATTAGATCTATTCTTTCGTAGTAAATTCCTGGGTTGTTGTCTAACTTTTCTATAGAATACGCTTGGGGGTCCATAATAGTCGGGGCAAATACGGAGAGAAAGGAAAGTAAGATTAGATACATACTAAATGAAAGGAAGTATATTAAAAGAAATAGTAACTGAAAGAACGGAACAAAGTAAATAGTATAGACGAAGAATATAAAGCAGATAAGATGAGTGAGTAATTGTACTTATATTGTTACCCCTGAAGTTTAAGTTTATCCATATGCTTCCGTATTGTTTTTCCATTGGGTAATTCTAATAAAACGTTCTTATGATTCAAAATTTCAACGATTTTTACAGGTCTTTTATAACTATCGGCTTTTCCTACCCGAGGTTCGTTTAGTATCCAGGCGTAATCACCGACTTTCCCTTTAAAGGGTCTAGCGTGTTTATCATATTGGTCTTTAGATTTTTCCTTTTCGCGAATTTGATTATCACCCGCCGCTATCTTTAGTTCTGTCAAGCGTAAGACTAGATCGCGTAGGTATTGGTTATAGGTCCCTAATTTTTCCTCCCTAGGTATCTTCATGGGGAAACGAGCGATTCGTCCGTAAACTAGTTCGAAGGGGGTGTAAACAGTTCCATTATGTATACTCGTATTATACGTAAAAACCACGAAGGGGGTTAATCGATCGCAATCGTCAAAACGCTCCGAGTATATTCGTAAGAAATCGATTAATGGTGCATGGCTTCTTTCAAGGGACCCATTGGTCTGAGGTCTATATCCGGAAGTTGTTAAATGATGGATTTTGAATAAGTGTAGTAATGATTCTACCATTTCTGAAAGAAAGCTTATCCCGCGATCCGACAATATTGCTCTAGAGGCACCGAATTGGCATATTAACCCATTAAAGCCCACGCTAAGACTGGTTGAGATAGCGACAAACAAACTGTGCTATCTTTTGCATAAGTGAAAAATAAAATATACGTATTTTTTTTTATGTTATTTTCAATTGTTTATAACAAATTATTTAAACAAATTACAAAAAAATTCATAATTATCAAAATCTAAATGCGGGAATCGATTCTGGAGATGAAATCAAGACGAAAACCTATATAACACTTTTTTGTCAGAATTCAATTTGTTAGTGTAACGTAGGAATAAACAATTGCATGTTGGGGAGAAAAAGTGACCATGTCAAGTCCCAAGCAAAATCTATCTGGAATAGCAAAAAATAAACTGTGCTATCCTTTGCATAAGTGAAAAATAAAATATACGTATTTTTTTTTATGTTATTTTCAATTGTTTATAACAAATTATTTAAACAAATTACAAAAAAATTCATAATTATCAAAATCTAAATGCGGGAATCGATTCTGGAGATGAACTCAAGACGAAAACCTATATAACACTTTTTTGTCAGAATTCAATTTGTTAGTGTAACGTAGGAATAAACAATTGCATGTTGGGGAGAAAAAGTGACCATGTCAAGTCCCAAGCAAAATCTATCTGGAATAGCAAAAAATAAACTATGCTATCCTTTGCATAAGTGAAAAATAAAATATATATATTTTTTCTTATGTCATTTGCAATTGTTTATAACAAATTATTTAAACAAATTACAAAAAAATTCATAATTTTCAAAATCTGAATGCGGAAATCGATTCGGGGGATAAAATTGAGATGAAAACCTATATAACACTTTTTTGTCAGAGTTCAATTTGATATCTTTATGTAGAAATAAACTATTGACAAATAAGTGTTTTCATTCTCACCCATGGTATCTGGAATCATATCAGTATTTTTTACTGATAAATTTTGAGATCTTATACTGTAATTGGATAAGTTTATTTCATTTCGTAAATCCTTCCGTGTTAGAGATCACGTTTGAGTGGCGGGCTAACGGTTGAAAACATTTATACATTGGATCTATTCTTTGAAATAATAATTTCGGAAAACTTTTAGTTTTTATTTTGTTCTAAATTGGTAACGTTACTGATAATGCCGAGACGGAGAATTAGCGATCTACCAAATTTAGTTGAAGATTCTGATAGTGATGAAGGTCAACATATTGATATAGCATTCATTCCTAATGAATATGAAAGTTCAGATGGAGATTCGGACGGTGATCCAAATGAAGATACATTATCAAATGAATTACCATCAGGTTCTTACGAACATGTTAAAAGTACATACACAAGTACTCAGAAATTGTTGGAACCGAATCATAAGTACAGTTGGAAAAATGATGCTTTGAATGATATTTCTCCGCATGTCGAGAGCAACTTCAATATTTCACCTATTTCATCATTGCAATCCAAAAATGCTTTTGAGTTGTTTGAGGTTTTCTTTTCGAAATCAATGAAAAACCATATCATTGAAGCCACTTCTGAAAATCATTTTGATTTATGTATGGATGATCTAGAAAAATTTATTACAATCATAATGATTACTATCTTCAATTCTAGAAAAAGTATTCGTGATTACTGGTCAAAAAAGCGAATACTTCAGTGTCCAGTAATTGCGGAACTTATGTCTAGAAATAATTTCGTTGCCATAAAAAAGAACATACGATTCTATAAACTTCAAGAAACTGATCAAAATGATAAAGTCTGGAAGGTTAGAACTCTGTATGATATGTTTCGTGAGAATTGTATGCAATTTGGTTTCTTTGACTATAATTTATCAATAGATGAGATAATGGTAAAATACTTTGGTAGGTTTGGTATCAAGCAATGTATAAGGAATAAACCCATTAGATTTGGAATAAAAGAATGGGCAGTCTGTTCTTCTGATGGGTATATATATGATCTTGATATTTACACTGGTAAATCAGGAATCGATGAACGAAATCCTTTAGTTGCCGTTGGTTTAGGGTCTAGAGTGGTGATAAAGTTACTTTCGAATTTATTAGAAAAAACACAGAGAGAAGAACTGAAAAAGTATCATATTTATTTTGACAACTTTTTCACAAACCCAGATCTTATGATTCATTTGAAAAAAAATGGTTTATCGGCGACAGGAACTGTTCGGCATAATCGTGTGAAAGTGAAAGTCGAAATGCCAAAAAAAGCTAAAAGAGGATACACTATTTCAATGCATGAAGTGAATTCAAAATTGAATTATATTACAGTTATGGACTCAAAGCCAGTATCGATTCTCTCTTCGAAATATGGAAATGAACCAAAAGTTGAAATGCAGAGATGGCAGGAATCATCGAAAAAATCTATTCTTTTTCCTCATTGTTTCTCTATGTATAATGAACACATGGGTGGCGTCGATCTACATGATCAACACTGTAATGCTTTGATGCCTACAATTCGAAGTAAGAAATGGACATGGTGCCTTGTATTACGGCTCATCCAAGCATCCTTAGCAAACGCTACAGTGATTTACAATAAGTTACATCCAGACGAAAGAAAAGGTTCCAAAGATATTGTTCAAGAAGTTTGTGAATATTATATTGACAAGTTATCTTCCAAACGTCCCCCCAAACGACAGAAACAGAGTGAAACTTCATCCCAAGAACACGTGATGAAACATGGGAGTCTTAGGAAATGTGGAATTTCAACATGTCGGACAAGAACGGAATGGTATTGTGAGAAATGTTCTATGCCTGTTTGCAAAAGTCATAAAGAAGGACATGGCAATGAACAATAATTCAATCCCACCGATTATATTTACAATAATTCATGCCAATATTGATGGATAAATACAATAATTAGCTTCATTTTATACGATTTTTTGAAACACTCTCAGGAGGCCGAATGTTTCTTCCTTCATTACAATAACTAATTGGCCTCTGACAGAAAAGTGTTATATAGGTTTTCGTCTAAACTTTACCCCCAGAATCGATTTCCGCATTCAGATTTTGAAAATTATAAATTTTTTTATAATTTGTTTAAATAGTTTGTTATAAACAATTGCAAATGACATAAGAAAAAATATATATATTTTATTTTTCACTTATGCAAAGGATAGCACAGTTTATTTTTTGCTATTCCAGATAGATTTTGCTTGGGACTTGACATGGTCACTTTTTCTCCCCAACATGCAATTGTTTATTCCTACGTTACACTAACAAATTGAATTCTGACAAAAAAGTGTTATATAGGTTTTCGTCTTGATTTCACCTCCAGAATCGATTCCCGCATTTAGATTTTGATAATTATGAATTTTTTTGTAATTTGTTTAAATAATTTGTTATAAACAATTGAAAATAACATAAAAAAAAATACGTATATTTTATTTTTCACTTATGCAAAAGATAGCACAGTTTGTTTGTCGCTATCTCAACCAGTCTTAGCGTGGGCTTTAATGGGTTAAGTGTCTGGCTAACGCATCAGCGATAGTGGTTGCTCTAAGGTCCTTTATCGGCACTACAATTAAGTATTTGGTTAGATTGCATTGCATGGTCAGCAGGTGAGAGTTTCCATCAGGAGTGGTTCGTAATTTTCCTACGGTGTCTATTGTTACTTTGTCGAATGCCTCGATTGGTGTGTCCGTAATCAGCATCGGTTCCTTAGTCTTGTGGCGATCAATTTTCTTCTCAAGACAACTTGGGCATTTCCGTACATAATTTAATATATCCTTTCGCAGTCCTGGCCAATTATATCTGGCTCAAATTTGTTGGTATGTCTGGTTAATGCCCTTATGGCCACCCACTAGGCTGTCGTGTAATGTTTTAATTATTTCCATCCGCTGGTTTGCCGGTGGGAGAACCGTGTTTCCATAGCAAACAATTACTTTTATAGGACTCTTTTCAAAAATTCTTATTAATATTTCCGTTAGTAATCCAGGTTCAAGGTCATCAGTATAGTCCCCTCGTCTAGTAATCCGGAAACTTACTATATTTCTTTTAATCAGTACCTTCTTCAAATTTGTAAGTCCAACTTTCATAGCTTCTATAGTAATGGGGTCATTATATCTGTCTTTTATAACTACAGACAAAATATTATGGTTTTTGTATTTGGTTATTAATATTTGTCCGACCTTAGGTTTCAAAGATTTCATATTACGTAGGTCTATGGCTCCAATTTCACTTAATAATTTCGAGATAGTAGTTTGGTTATTACAGTCTCGTGACATAAAATGTACAATGTTATCTCGTCGATAGGTTAAACATTGTTGGCTCGTGCTTACATTATTTTGTAAGATATATTTTCCAGGTCCTATTGAAGAATTTCCGCTCCCGGATTCACTGCTTGAACTCGGGTTCTTATAATCTTCCGGTCTTCGATATCGGTTAATTGGTCCTGTCGGCGGTAACGGGAAGAATAATTCATCATCTACGGGTGTTTTCGAGAAATGTAACTCCACAGGGCTCTTGTTTCTAGGGTCTGACTCTTCGGGTATACCCTCAAGCCCTCCGAATCTTACCATGAGTCGAGGTCCTTTAACCATAGGAGTACTTCTGGCTCCCGGTATCCCTGTCTTAATAGTCGGGGTTACTGATATTTCACGATATCGTGGCTGCCTTAAGGTTTCTTCATATTCCTTAGTTCTCTCGGGACTTACTTCCTTAGTCCTATCCGAGAGACGTTGATTTTCACCTTCATCCGGGCGATCTGTGTCCGAGCCACTGTCATGTTCTAGGTGAGTTTCCATTAATTTTTGCGAATCTTCCACTAGCTTCGTTATCCTATTCGCCATTACCTCATCAGAATCGTTTACTTCATCATATGGGTCAAGCCTCCATAGTGTCTCTTGTAGTTCTTGGGGGGGCTCGTCACCATCTGAGAAATGAGAAGGCATTTCTATGCTTCGGTTGTCTTGCGCAAGGCCCATATCATGCCAGTAGTACGATTCATTATCTAAGCTTTTATGTCTTTGTAAACTGGCTTCGAATTGTTCTGCCGATTCCCACACTTCGTTTGCCGACAAACTAGTCCTATGTGCCGGGGCCCGTTCTTCACATCTTTTAGTAGAACTTTCATTTTCTGATAATTCATCGTCTTCTCCAGAGTTCCCGCTGGTTTGAGGTCCACTAACTTCTAGCTCTATTCGTTCAGTGAATTCTGATTTATCACTCTGACTTTCATCACTTGAGTCGCCCCTCTACGTTTCGGTTTCTTTTCTCAGCCCACTATGTCGAGGATTTTCTATCGGGGGTCTGTCATCTGTACTGTCTTGAACATTTTTCGGATCTTTATCCTCCATCCTAGTTGAGGATAACAAGGGTCTCTGAGAGGAGCTTGTTCGTTTCATTCCGATTTCGCTGTCGGAGTCTGAAACACTGGCACTAATGTTTTTCTTCTCCAGTCGATCTAAAATATCCTGTACCCGTTTGTGTCGTCAACTCGACAGATATTGTCCAAAAGACAAATCTTTAACGAACTCGTTGCAATCGATCTCCTTCACGGCAACTTCGATGGCAGATTCATCAGTCGGCGTTACTCCTTCCCGCTCTGTAACGGTAGGCGAGGTTTCCTTGTCCCATTCACCGGTTTTCAATCCGGGATCGTCTATCGCCGCATCCGATATAGTTTTTCGTAACGCCTTTAGCCTCTTGGGTAAGGGTTTATCCTTGTCTAATTTAGTCTCTTTTTCAACTCCCAATTTGAGTTTAGAAGTGCCGGGTCTGAGCTCATTCGGTAATCGGAGAGTTTTTCCTGTGGTTTTCATAGGCTTCTTGCTTCGGGTTCTTTCAGCAATGGTGCTATGATCTAAATTTGGATTTTCCTTATTCGTTTTGGCCCCAACGGGTCTTTCTCTTGTCCTTGGCTCATTCGAAATCGTATGAGCCCTCTTACGTTTACCAATCGATTCCCGCGGCTCTCCTGTCTCTTGTTCGTCAATTTCTTTTCCTCCGGTCTTACGTTTTAGCATCATTACCTGAATCTTCGGAATATTTTCATTCAGCTCTTTCTCTTTCCGAGCCTTCTCGTCCAAATACTCCTGTAAGTTAATCGGATTCCTTGAAAGTGCGTCTGCATTGCAGTTTAATTTTCCAGGTTTATACTTGAATGTATATTGGTAATCTGTGAATTTAAACATCCATCTCATGAGCCTTTGTCCTGGGTCCTTGTGATTATGCATAAAGTTTAGAGGTTCGTGATCAGCAATCAGGGTAAATTTCTTGCATAAGAGATAAGGTCTAAACTGATTCATCGCGTATAAAACCGCAACACACTCCTTTTCCGTGGTAGTATAGTTTCTTTCTGCTTTATTTAACAACCTAGAAAGATATGCTACAGGCCTTTCATGACCATCCACTTCTTGTGATAAAACTGCTCCTATTGCGTAATCCGAAGCATCTGTGGTTAAGGTAAAGGTCTTCCCAAAATCAGGAAAAGCTAAGATAGGGGCCTCACAAAGCATCCGCTTCAGCCTTTCAAAAGCCTCTTCCTGTGGCGGTCCCCAGTCATATGCTTGATTTTTTTTTGTTAAGTCGCTGAGAGGCTTGGCTATCTTCGAGTAGTCCTGGATAAATCGACGGTAATATCCGGAGAGTCCAAGAAAAGATCTGACACTTTTCATTCCATTGGGCGTCGGAAATTTCTTTACGGCTTCAATCAATTTAGGGTCCGGCTGAACTCCTTCCGCACTAACAATGTGTCCCAAGAATTTTACTTCTTGACGTAGGAAATTTACCTTGTCCGGTTGTAAGACTAATCCTGCGTCGGTAAGTCTCTCAAACAACTTCCCTACCTTAACCTCATGTTCGTGTAAATTCTTAGCGTAAACTATCACGTCATCCAAATATACTAACATTTCTACATTCAGCAGTCCTCGCAGCAACGCATTCATCATTTGTTGAAACGTCGCTGGCGCGTTCATTAGTCCTTCCGGCATTCTGATATAATGAAAATGTCCATCAAAAGTAGAAAATGCCGTCTTCTCCCTGTCCTCAACTCTTAAGGGAATTTGTTGAAATCCACTGATTAAGTCAAACGTCGAGAAATACATCGAACCTCCCAACTGATCTAGAATATCAGCAATATTGGGTAAAGGGTAGGCATCACCAATAGTCTTTTTATTTAATTCCCTAAAGTCGATAACCATCCTCCACCTTGGTGTGCCATCACTTGCCGGGCTTTTAGGAACAATCCAGAGCGGTGAGTTATAAGGTGAGTTAGATTCTTCGATTATTCCTTCCCTTAACCGTTTTTTTATTTGTTCTGATATAAATTCTCGGTGCACAGGAGGATGCCTATACTGTTTGGTATTAACGGGTACTCTGTTTTCTAAGTGTATTTCATGTTCTATCAAGTTAGTACATGGTAAAGGTTCTCCAGGGAGTAAAAACACATTCGGATACTTCTTCAATAGCCGTTTAATACTCTTGAGCTCGTGAGAGTTAAGGTGTCCTGTTCTGATCAATTGCAATAATTGATTACGCCGTTTCTCGGGTTGGTCCATAGTCCGCGATCCCTGAAGGCTACCTTCTTGATCTGAATTTGTGTCACTAGAGAATTCCGACTTGTAATATTCAAATGGAATAATTTTCTTTGGGTCCACTTCTATGGTTACTTCTCTCTCGTGGGTATTGATGGCCATAATCTTACAGGTCTCATGATCGTTAATGACTATGCCTTCCCCAAGAAACACTTTATCATCAGCCACATTTATTCTAGGTAAAAACCCTTCCGCGAGCCCATTCTTCAGCAAATTAATCTGTATAACTTGGCGAGTCCTTGGTGCTAATGTATATCGTACCGTGCCAACCGGCAGTCCCTCATTGCCATTTGTAATCTTATTATTCGCGTTCTCTTTACAACCCAGTCGTTCTATTCCTCGATCTAGGTCCGCTGCAGTTTCAATATCGGCTACCTCATCTTCACGAGCTTTAATACTCATAGCTTGTATCAGATCATCTCGTAATCGGTCAACGGGAACGTCATTCGGTAAAAACGATATCGGGTTCATTACGTCGCTATTTACCATTAGGCTGTTATGATAATACGAAATCACTGCATCGGTATCGATCAAGTAATCTCTGCCTAACATCCCGTCCTCTTCAATAGGAAAATTATTCCATACTATGTGGAATTTTGCGGATTTTCCATTAATCGTTAATATCGCCGTACCTATGGTCGGAACGGTGTGTGCCGTAATACCGCTCAAGGTAGTGACCTCCCTCGGGTCAAACCTCGTAGTCTAATTTAATGCACTAAATTTAATTAAGTTCACGGCCGATCCATTGTCAACCATGAACACGGTCCATTTTTTACAGGTCTCCGGTATACGAAACCTTACTCTTGTTGGCGCATAGATCTGATTATTTCCTGTGCCAAGTCCCCAATTGGAGGCAACTGCGATGACTGGTTCGTTAACGATTGTGGATTCTTTAGTATCGTCATTACTTTTGCTGGAGGTACTCCCGGTTTTTCGGACGTCGAAACTTCCTGAATTTCGGTCAACATCGTCTTCGCATTCGGTTGAGCTTTCTCTTGATTCTGGCGGCACGTCTGACAAGGGCCCGTTCCATTCACCGCTGGGCGAGCCCCATCTGAGTTTAAATTACTTGCAGAATTGGGTTGCTGGTACTTTGGATTAGGTCTAAGCTCGCCTCTTTGCTGCTGGTCGTAAGCTATCGTTCCATAGTGTTTTCCAGACGGATGATGATAAGAGTCTGTATCCGGGTTATATAGCCGTCCTGCGTGTGGTCCACTGTCCTGATAATTTTTGTAGCGAGGCTTCCAATTCCTATTTTGATTCGGTTTCTGCACTTGGGATCGACTCTGTTGCTGTCCTTGATTATTTGTATATGGTTGCTGTCCTTGATTCCTTTGTACAAATAATTGTTGGATTTCTGCGGGTAATTCATCCCACTCATCCTCTAGTTGTTCCTCTTGGTCGTTTTGTTGATCTTGAACGAAGTTAACGTTGAGGCTGCGCAATAAATTTGTCCATTTATTAGGGTTCCACTCCTCATGCCTCGCCCTTGATTTATTTCTGGTTTCTATACGTAATGCTTCCTTATAAGCATCTTCCAGGGTTCTGGGCTGTTTAATATCTACTAAGTCTCCAATCTCTTTTGGCAATCCATCTATGAAGATCTTGACAGTCGAATTGCGCATCGGGGTCATCATTGTCTCGGTGTAGTCTCCTCCGAGCTCTTCTTTCAAAGCATTCTGTGCACATCGAACTCCGTAATCCCTTGTATTATATTCTGTAGGGTAAAACTTGCTGACATATTAGTCAATAACTGGAGGGTCGCCGACTCCATTTCGTTATGGTCCTAGGTCCTATATTTTTCTTCTTTTATTTTATTATTTTATTATTATTTTTTTTATATTTTTTTTTTTTTTTTTTTGCAAAGTTGCATTCCCCTGCATCCAAGAGTGAATATGTAGGGTTCGTTGAGCTGCAATTGAAGCCAATAAGTCCTTTGCTTGTTGAAAAGAAGGTGATTATGATTAAGATAGTCATTGATTTTTGCGCCATTGTGTTTCCTGGAAACAGAATGAGATTACTATGCTTGTTTTGCTACGCTTAATTTATTGGCAAGGATTGTTTTTGGTTTTCCATTGTAATCGATTACAACACTGCCTTTTTCAGTTATTTTTAATACTTCAAAAGGTCCTGAATATTTATTTTTCTCTGATTTTCCCGGTTTTGGTTCTTTCATGAACCATACTTTATCTCCAATTTTAAAATTTACTGGATTTGTAAATCGGTTATAATAATTTTTTGATTTTTGTTTTGAGGTTATTAGATTTTCTCTAGCCATGTGTGATATTATATTCATGATTTTTATTAAATTCTTTAGGTATCCATTAAAAGTTGGTAATTATTCGGATTTTTTTAATGGTACACTAGATGGTAATTTAGATGGAAAAGCAAAAACTAATTGTGGTGTGCAATTGTGACTAGTGTGTACGCTGGTGTTGTAGTTGAATTGGGCCAACTCTAGGAGTTCGTCCCAATCACACTTTTTTTATGTAAATTATTTGATGTATTCGCAAAGCGGATGGTTAGCCCTTTCGACAGATCCATTAGATTGAGGTGAAAACGACGTTGTTTCAATTTTTTCGAAATGAAATCTTTTGGCAATTTGCTTTAACATCTTGCTTCTGAAGTTTTGTGCTCTGTCCGTTAGTACTATTTTTGGAGATCCGAAAGTATAAATAAACCTTTTTATAAAAGCTTCGCTTACAGCTTCTGCTGTTTGGTCTTTTAATGCTACTAATGTGATAAATTTTGAAAGTTGGTCTTGAATTGAAAGTATGTACCGATTATTACTTTTTGTAATATCAAATGGCCCCATTATATCCATGGCAACTTTATCAAAAGTTTTGAAAGGTGTATCTGTCATAATCATTGGTTGTCGTGTAGGTTTACGTTTTAATTTGTTTCTTTGACATTCTATACACATGGAAATTCTCTTTTGTATGTCATTCTTTAGGTTTTCCCATGACCTCCCCATTTCGAAGAATGATATATTTCAAAAATTTCATTTCTCTGGTCTAACTCACATATATATTCAACGTGATTCATACAAACAATAGTCTTGATGTTAGTTCCTATGAAAGTATCATTTATGATTTCTTCTATTTCTGACCATTGTATGTTTTTATGTCAATATTTTTTGAAATACTCAGCATAGAGATCTTATTTTGTAATAGAAGTTTTTTCAAATTTTTTAACAATTCGGCTAAATTTTGTTTGACTGTTTCCATCGCTGTGGCAGTGTTCAGGTACAAAATAAATATTTTTCGCTTACCGTAGTTTAATGTTTCCAAATTATTACAGGATAAATTTTTGCTTATTTTCAAATATTTCTCTGCAAGTATGTTACTCGTATTTCTGTCCAGCCCCTCATGTTTTTCAGAGACTAAATGGATAATGTTATCATTACGAAGTTGTATAGAACTTTTACTATAAATGACATGACCTCTATTCTAATCATTATTAATGCTACTTTTTTTGATACATTTTTTATCTATATTGTTGGATTTGTCTGTATGTTTCCGTTTGCTCTTTTCCTGAATGCATTCGTGATTTGTAATTTGTTCCTTTTTGTCAATATTTAATGATTTTGTCTGTACTACCTCGTCTAAGGTTCTTTTTCTTTGTGCTCCTTTTGTCATAACACAAATTTTTGGTTCTACCGCAATCCGCGATAAACAGTCAGCTGGACCGTTTTCTTTGCCTGGGCGATAAATTATGTCAAAATCGTGATCAACTAGTTTTAGTCGCCATTTTTGTACTCTACTATTATTATCAGCCGACTTTAATGAAAGTAGAGGTTTGTGGTCCGTTACTATCGTAAATTTATTTCCGAATAAGTACGTTCTAAATGTTTTAATAGCAAAAATTATTGCAAGAGCCTCTCTTTGATAAGTCATATAATTCTTTTCTGTTTTGTTCGAAACCCTTGAAGCATATGCGATGGGTCTATCGTACCCTAATTCTCCCTGGGAAAGGACCGCGCCTAAACAATGATTCGATGCGTCTGTTCTAACGATGTAAGGTTTGTTAAATTGTGGATATTGTAGGATAGGTGCTTCGCATAGTAGTTTTTTAAATTTATTTAAAGCTTCCTGTTGTTCATTGTTCCAGAAAAAGTTTGTGTTTTTATGTAAGAGTATAGTTAATGGTTTTGTTACTTCTGCAAAATTTGTAATAAAACGTCTATAATAATTGCATAGCCCTAAGAACTCTCTAACGTTTTTCGTAATTGTCGGTGTTGGAAAAGCTTCAACAGCTTGTACTTTTTTTTTATCTGGTTTAATCCCATATTCACTGATAATATGTCCCAAAAAGGATACTTCTGTTTTGAGTCAATCGCATTTTTGAGGTTCAAGTTTTAGGTTAGCTTTTCTTAGTTTTTGAGCTATTTCGGAAAAACGTTTATTGACCTCATCCACTATTTTTCAAAAGACGATTATATCGTCAATAAAAACAAAACATGTATTAGCGATTAAGTCCCCCAAAATTGTATTGAGAATTCTTTGAAATGTTCTAGGCGAGTTTACTAATCCGAATGGTAAAACGAGAAATTCAGATCTTCCTAATGGATGTATGCTAAACGCTGTTTTGAAAATATCTTTCGGGTGCATTGCCACCTGATGGAAGCCGGATTTTAGATTGACAACATGATAAAATTTTGCTTTCCCGAGTTGATTAAATATTTCTGTTATGTTTGGAATTAGATATGGGTCAGGAACAGTTTTTTCATTCAATTTCCTGTAGTCAATTACTAATCGCCATCTAGCTTTCCCGTCTGCTAAGCTCTTTTTCTTCACTTGGTGCATTGAAAGCACTTTTCGATTTCCTTATTAAATTATTAGATATTAATGATTTTACTTCTTCAATAGCAATATCTCGTAATTTGTGTGGCAAGGGAAATTGTTTGATGTAAACCGGTTTGTTGTCTGTTAAATTAATTTCATGTTCTATATTACATGTACCTAATCTGTCGCCATCGGACCAAAATACTTTTTCGTTTTCCTCAATAAGTTCTTTCATTTTCTTATAGTTGTTTCCGACTAAGTCTCTCAAATTTATTTTTTCTAATATTCTTTCCTTGTTGCTTAATTGATTTCCTTCAATTTTTTTTGTTCCTCTCCTAAAAAATTTATGCTACCCGCGTATACAATTTCATTTTCATTGACATTGAAGTCTATATTGTCCATTAGTTCAATACTGTTTGGAAAGTTTTCTAAGTCAAAAGATAAATATTGATATGTTTGAATTTCTTCTGAAACAGTATTTTCCGAAGGGAATTCTATTCCTATATTTTCTTTTATAACCGATATAAATTGTTTATAATCATAATTGTCTGCATAATCATCCTTTGTGTTAGTCATTTCATCAGTATTCATTACTACATTTATATCAGTAATCATATGTTCTATTTTCAACGGGTCTTCCTCTAATTCAGCTTCCAAATTCGTTATTCCCTTGGAAGAAAAAGGTATTAGTAATGAGTTTTTACAACTTTTGATCTCGCGTTCTACTTTTAAATCCTTTACAGTCATTGATTCGTTAATTATTTTATCCGTTGTTGTTGTGCAAGGAAATGTAACAGATTCGGGGTCCTCTAGTATATTTTTCCTTTCTAGTGGATGAGATTTGTTATTTTCCTCAAAGATTTTCAATTCTTCATAGTGTTTTTCTTTTTCGTTTTTTGTTTTATTTTCCTTATTAATGCCATGTAAAATTTTACTTAAAAATCCCTTTTGTTCTTCTGTTATCCTTGATTCCTCTTTCTGTTTGTTTTCGGTAAAAACGATTGAGTTCATTTGAGTCAACGGTATTGATACAAGTTTTATTTTCTTACTATTTATTTCCAAATAACCTTCATCTAATCTTAACTTATTTCCTTTCAGAACAGGTATGCCAAGAAGAAATTCCACAACCACGCTAACAGAGCGGAACCTGATTGTATTGGAACAGTAGATCGGACAATAGAAGCGACCATTAGTGGTAGAGGGTGACTTGAACGCTAAAGCAAGAATATGGACAGGAGGACAACAGGATATAGAGAAGATATAGTTGAAGAGATAAATGACATGCTACAAATTTATAGTGGTGAACCAACCAGAAGTACATGTGTACCAGAAAGGATCAGCAAGATCAAGCATAAAGAAGCCAGAAGAATATTTAAAATAGTGGTCTAGATAAGCAAGAATAAATGCTGGAAAAAAAATCATTGAGTCAATAAATCAGGAAGTACAGTGCCAAATATTGATAAGCAAACTGGGAAATCATTCAGACTGCTAGGAAAGATTAACTCTCCGATAAGTTTCTGGAGAGAATGATCCTCAATAGGATGAAGAAAGTGCTCGAATAGAAAAAGTGCGAGGTGATTTTTTCAGTTCAGTACGGCTTCAGTTAATTTCGTATCGAGGGTCACCTCTAGATACATAACTTCACCTGTAGTCGTCATCTATTCCGTGCCAACAATCATTGTTATAATGATCTCGATCTATTTTCTTGTGAGCAGCAGCAGCTCAGTCTTTTGCAATGCCAGTTGTAGTCCGCAGTCCGTCATCCATATGCTTATGCATCTCATCAACTGATTTAGTTTTAACTGCATCAAGTGTATATTTCGTGCTATTATTTTAGCTGCCAAGTCGTTTGCATATGCAATGAGGCAGATACCTATAAGTATATTCAGTCTTTGTAATCTGTCGTACAGTATATTCCAGAAGTCAACTATCTCTATTTCGTATTATCATCAGTCTCTTACGTTAGATCTCGCAGATAATACTTCATTATTCGTACGAGGTAGGCAGGTATCCGGAAGGTCGTTGCCAACACCTCCAAAATATTCGTCCACCTCGCAGAATTGAAAGAGTTTCGTACGTTCAGTGTTACCAAGAGTGTCAGTGGTTTGGCTCCGTAGCATGCATCATTCGTATTTTCCACAATCAGCAGTATGCGGATTGTTCCGATAGTTGAGCATCACCGGGTAAAGTCGTACTATCGGTTTAATAAGTTCCCAACCCAGTGGCTTAAAATGCTGCCAACAATCTCGGGTGTAGTATCAGCTCGTACAGCTTTCCCGACGTGTTTAGAAGGCTCAGGGTTCTATAAAAAAAGAACGAGGCGAAGTCCGCTTTTCCTTTAGAAATGAATACCAGACGCGCCTCCTTCTAAAGACCCGCCAAACAACTTATTCTCGCTGCCAGGTAATTGTTGTAGAGCTGCAGTAGCGCGTCGAGCTGTTTAGTGAAGACAATCTGTAGCAAGTCGCCAGGTACCTCATAAGGTTCAGTTAAGCTCGAAGCTTTAGCTAGGCAGCACTCTCACGCTCCAGTACCATGAAAAGTAGATACTCCGATGCCACGTCCTCGTCCATTTCTTTCGAATATTTTACGAAACAAAAATTTTACTCTGTCTACCAAGTTATTAACAATATTACGTTTCTATTGTAAAGTATGATTTGAATTAAAATTTAGCATTCGTCCAGAACTAGTTGGCTTTTAATCCTACCTAGTTAAAATTCTATTATTAAATATTGATGATGGAAAATCCAAAAACGCAATTTTATTGTTGTAAACTATATCATGTGTAAACTTCAAATTACTATAATACACATTAAAAACATCCAAAACAATCTGTAAATGTTATTCATTAATATAGGTAATTGTATCATCTACATATCTAAAAAAAAAAACTGGAATGCAATCATGAAGTACTTTTTTTTTTATTATGTAGTACTTTCAATCTTCAAAGCAATAAATTTCTAATTATAGGTCATTCATCACTATAAAGTATATTAGATACACAAAAGAGCAATAATATGTTCAACAAGTTCTCAAAAACTTTAAACAAAAAATTGGAGTACTTAATAAAAAAGCAAAAGCCATTTATTGTCTCCAGTTACAATAATAATGAAAAATGGTTGAAGATTTTTCTGATATTCACATTTTATTTAGAGTAATTGATGTTATATCAATGTGAAGCCCTCTCTTTTAAAATCAGATATTATTAATATGTGTACAACTAAAAATTTTTAAATTAGCTTAAAAATTTATCATGATGTGCCTGTACAGGATTTACGTGAGATATTACTTATAAATATACAAGTGGCTAATAAACGTCCATTGATATTAACAAAGCAAGGAAAACAATTTTCAAAATGTTTAAGTTACAGAAAACAATTTGCAAAACCATCCTAATATATTTTTCACACGTGCAGATAAACAGGATATTACAGTTTAATAACAACTTAACAAAGAAAATTATAATGCAAAAATGAATATCTTACTTAAAGATTCTAACACATACAGCATTATAAAGAGGAAACCTTTATAAGTCGTAAAGACGAGGGTACACAAGATTTTACGTAAATTTAATGTGAATGACTACTTAGATAAAATATAATAAAGAAAATCTCACTTAATCAATTATGGCAATTGTAAAGGCTTATGCTACGCCTAAGATTCATAAATATAGTATTTCTTGTCACACGTTTCTTTTTAATCGTTTGTCTAAAAGAAGTCACCCGACCAATTATTTAAAGAGGAAAGTCCAAAAAATCATGCTTTTCATAAAATAATTAAATTCCATATAATGTTCAAAAAAATAAATATTAATAGATTGTTGATGTACTATCTAACATCTCATGTTAGGTTATGAAAATAACAACCATAAAAAATTAGATTTAAACTCACATCATGTACAATTTCCATTAAGGAGATAAGCTGTAGTTAAATCTCTAAATGAAAAATCAATGATTAATATTTAAAGTAAGTATAATTATAATATATGCTACTTTTGTTTAATTGGTTTGTTTAAAAAAGCAACTATAAAGTAGTACAAATCAAAGTTCACTTTGTGTAGTTGAAATTATTCTATAAACATTATATAGTTTGAAAAGGCTTTACGTAAACTTCAATATTTTTCAAATAGTCAGTTACAATTAATGTCAATTATACAACTTGATCAGAAAACTTATTTGAAGCATTCAGAGACAGACTTAAACTGGATTGAAGATTTTTGCAATCAAAATCATTATTCTCGTTTTAATATCGAATTTCTTCAACAATTATGATATGTAATATCTAATGTTTACTGGTTGAAAATTGCGGTTTCACATATTTTTCATTTATGGATTCCATTGTTCCAGGTTACCTCAGCAATTTCACTTTCTTTAATAATTTAGTTCAATTTTCATCTAAATTATCTATGTATTAATAAGTTAATAATAATTTACACAATTTGTTTTTTGCTCAAGGAATGTTCAATTAAACGTTTGAATTGTGAAATTTCAAGTTTGAAGCTATAAAGTTTAAATATGATCAACACAAAACAAAAATATTTTTAATAACACATGTAGGAAAAAACTTCAAAATTAATCTTCAAAATTAAAATCTGACCTTTGAGCTTCTCATTATCACAATTTTTCAAATCCAATTTACAAGAATCTAATTTTTTTTCATATATTTCACCATTTTTTCCACACATGTCAATGCTCAATAACTGTATGTAATATTTATTTTAATTTATTAGAACTTTAGTCATGAATGACCATAAAACTTTCGATATATTTTCCTTTCTATTATTTACTGAGTAACAGTTGAATTGTTCACTACATATAGCAGACGATTTTCTTCAAATTTTAAAATGAGACAGCTAAAAAAAGTACTGATTATAGCTAAATACAAGCTATTCGTCTCAAATTATATCCTATAAATATGAAATTGTATCCAGAAAATATTTCGTTTAAGTTATAAACAATTTTGTATTCAACATGTATAACTAACCATTGCAATTCAAATACAAACGAATGAATGAATTCAGAGTTGGGCAATTTTGGAAGAGATCCTCAAAAAGCTTCCTGCAGTTGACTTCAGGTCTCACAAATTTCACTCCTGCTTCACATAAGCAGAGATGAATAGGGAGATCGCCAAAGAGCATGGGCTGGCTCGGCGAGAAATGTGCTGGCCGGTACGGTGGCGTTCCTAGCGGCCAGCGGTGGAAATGCGGTCCCAGGAGGAGAGGTAAAGTCCGAGTAGGGGAAGTAGTGTCTAAAGAGGGGAAGGGCCCGAGTCCAAGCAGGAGAAGCGGCAGGTAGCTAGAGCCCAAGCATAAGCCCCCAAGGGGTAAACAGCTTAAATATTTCCTACTGTACACTATTCTTGTACTAGAGGCGACAGCCGAAGTGGTATCGTTTTGGCTTTCCACTGCCAAGATCACGGGATCGAAACTCAGCACATCACTTTTTTTTTTGTTGTCCCGAAAATGTTACTTTATTTTGTAAAATTGAAGTTTTTTGCTTGCTGTACATTTTAAATTGAAAATATAATTAGTAAAATATGATGCTTTTTAATTTTCTTTTAAAGCAATCAGTAAATACGTAAATATATTTTGAACTTACAAATAATGTGCAAAGCGTAGCAATTAGTTTTGGAATAAATATTTATTTGATGTTTACAATTATAAGATGTATAACAAAGTTAAATCTAAAAAAAAGGAAGCTTGTTTAGCTTTCAACTTTTAGAACTGAATGTCTCCATATTAGCTCTTTTATTATTTATTAAATTATTTAGTGATTTTTAAAAAATTATCAAATATATCCCTTATTGTCAATAAAAAATTATCAAGAGTTCGATGGTAGTTGTGAATTATAACTGAAACGAAAGTGTATACGAACAGTACAAACATTTTGAAAGAACATTTTTAAAGAATATTTTTAGTATTGAAGGGGGGAAAGAGAGCGAGGCCGAGGAAGGTCCATTTCAGTTTTCTTACTGGCGCACAGTGGTATTTTTTAGACTTTTTTTTTTAAAACCTCATGGATATCGCAATTTGCAATGGATTTTGATAATTTTTTTTTAAGTACTCGGAAATAGTTATACTTGCTGACACTAGGTCGCCTAAGTGATATCGATTGAACTCTTATCTCTGTTATCAAGCAAAGTTAATATACCTATAATTCCGACAAAAAATATTTTTACAGGTCATATTTTTTTTGCATCAATGGTGTTTAGACTGAGTATCAAGTGAAAATGAGTATAATATCATGCCAATTCTATTTTATTAACAAATAATTACTTATTTTTTGCGTATATGTTTGATATATAATTTTTAAATAATCGAAGGGGGCAAACGATAGTAAAATCGTATGCAGCAGGGTCAATAACCTTGGAAAAGAGTACAATGTCGTGAGTCTTTGAGTTTGTGAATTAATTGGAATTGTTTTAATCGAAATCGATTAATTGATAAGCAGATAAGGAAATCATTGAATATATTTGAAAAGTATATATAATACTTTAGCATCAATAAAATCAGCAAAGTATGCTTGTCTAACAATTTTTTTGTAAGTAAAGATGGACGCCATTTTTAATTATCTTTGATTGATTAAAACTATCATACTATCATAAATTGATAATTTTTATTCTATATTCTCGTTAATGGTTGTATTTTTTTACTGTAAAAGGGCCTTCAGTGGAGAAAAAAAATCAGAGTAATTAAATTAATTGATTGATAAGCTGATAAGAAATATCATCGATTATAAATTAAATGAATCCTTGATCCTCAGTCTAAACATCATTAATGCAAAAATAAATATGACCTGAAAAAATATTTTTTGTAGGAATTATAGGTATATTGACTTTGCTTGATAACAGAGATAAGAGTTCAATCGATATCACTTAGGCGACCTAGTGTCAGCAAGTATAACTATTTCCGAGTACTTTAAAAAAAAATTATCAAAATCCATTGAAAATTGCGATATCCATGAGGTTTAAAAAAAAAAAAGTCTGAAAAATACCACTGTGTGGCGTAGCAGCCAGCTACGGGTGGATTCCCCTTCAAGTCGGCTGATTTTTATCGTTCGAAAACTGAAATGGACCTTTCTTCTTGCCTAGTTGTTTGTACTTGGCTTAAATTTGTTCATATTGTTCTTAAAAATAGTTATTTTGTAACTTGTGGGTCGATTGACTTTATCGACAGCCAGGTAGGAAAGTGCCGAGCGTCTTCCTCGCTTGCGAGGGGGCAGGTAGCCACGCGCTACTGACCTTTTTTTATGGCCCTAGTTAGTTTAACAAATTTCGCCGATATTTGCAAATCGGTATTTTTATCAATTTTATCGGATAGCCCGTGTTTAGAGAAATCTGGGCAAGTTTGAATCTCAAAAATCGGATAATCAGTCAACCCATCTACCAAGCACTAGAGTCGAGCCGACAAAAAGTCTAAACTCAGAAACAAGTACATTGTTTTATTACTTTTGACCTGCTATCATAATTTTCTGTCAGAGTCAGACAGTTTTGGGTTTCCCCCAACTCTTGGCGCCGATATGAATTGCACTCGGGCGGTAGAAAAACGTTATTGTTCTGCGACGAATTTTCCAGGCAAGAATCTCTCAGTTCAGTTTTGAACTTCGATGCGTATGGTGCTCCAAACTTTCGCAGTGTATCAACATTACGGATCGTGCACTTGTACTTGTATTGTAGTTGCTGATCGCTGAATAAGTGCGAAGGAAGTATTCATATATTAATAATTACTCTATTCTTTCTCTCGATACTGCTCTTAGTTTATCTTTACAGCTATGAGTAATCGCACAAGGGCTGAAAATTGCTGTTACCAAAGCTGTAAAAATGGATTGCAGAGTGGACATAAATTGTTTTGCTTTCCTTCAAATGCAGAGCGGCGGAAGAAATGGTTGGAGTGTGTCGGTATGTACTTTTGTCCGTGGTTTTATAGTTAAAAAAAATGCTTGCGTTTGGTGTGCTTCTTGTGTGCGCGAGCTTGATTGCGATTGTGTGTGTGTGCGTTTGGTATGCTCCTTGTGTACGTGAGTGCGAGCTTAATATCTTATTATCTCATCGAATTCTCATTTGCAAATTATATTGTTACAGGAAACAGTAGTTTTCTCGGCAGCTTATCGGCACAAACAGTAATGAAGCACAAAATTTGCGAGTGTCATTTCCACGATGTAGATTTTTTCGATGCTAGGAAGCTGAAACTCCGTGACAACACGATAGCTCCGATCCACTGGTTTACAGTTTCCCTCCCGCCGGTTCATCAACATCAAAATGAAAATGAGCTCCCGCTGCCAGCTCCTGCGCCTCTACAAGATCTTCCTCAGCTTCGGCAAAATTGTCAGCGCGTGGCGCCAATGGAGATCGACATAGAACGCCAGCCGCGAGTAAGTTATGATTCAAGCACAAGCGATGACTTTTTTGAAGTTAAAAAACAGCCGAATCATTCTACATACCCTTCTGGTAAACAGCTGTTTTGTAACTTCGAAAAAGAAGATTCAGAAATTGATCACCTGGATCTGGATATTAATGGATCGGAATTGCATAATTGTAATACTAGCGTTACAATTATGCAACCTACGCGTTCAAATATACCTCCTCGTATGAAACCAACTTCTTCAGTTTTTCAAAAGCAACAGAAATTAGAATGTTCACTTCAATGTTTGGTAACGATTCGTGCTCTTCAAAGTAAATTATTTTTAGCTGAAGAAAAAGTGAAGAAGTTGGAAAAAAAACGAAAGAAAAAGAGCAAGAAATATCAAAGTTAAAAAAATTAAATGAAAAATTATCTTTAAATCAAATGAAAAAAAAATCTTCTAAAGAAGATATTTTAACCTTGATATTTCAGCACAAAGATTTGCAAGATCTTTCGCGTTTTGCAAAAGCTATGGTCGCAATGCAGCTACGAAAAAAAGGTAGCACAGCCCCATACTCACAAGACGAGAAAGATCTTGCAAAAATTATGTATTATCATTCGGCTGCATGCTACTCGCGATTAAGAGATATCGGTATAATTTTGCCGGCCGAGTCAAGCGTTCGTAATTGGGTTTCAGTTTACGATACTTGGTCGGGCGAAATTAACCACTTGATATTAGATAAAATACGCACGCTTCTTGCGACTCTGCCCGAGGACGAGAAAATTTGTGGCGTTAAATTTGATGAAATGTCAATTAAAGCTTATGAAGAGTATTCAAAGAAACGCGATTGCGTTGAAGGTCTCACGGACATGGGGCCGGGTCGCAGAAGCAGCGCTATTGCAAAGCATGCACTTTTGATCACTTTAGATTGTATCAACGCGAAAAATCCGTGGCGTCAATTAATCACTTTCGGTTTTAATCAAAACGGCGCGTCGGCAGAAGAGCTGCAAGAAATTATTCCTAATATTATTAAAACATTGCGGAATACTGGCGTAGATATTCGTTTTATCGTTTGTGATCAAGGGAGTAATAATCAAAAATTATATAAATTATTAAAAGTATCAACTGATCAGCCCTTTTTTTTTGTAGACCAAATAAAATGTTTTGCAATTTTTGATTTTCCTCACTTGATCAAAAGATTAATCGCGCAATTAAGGTTACATGGCTGTATTTATATTGATGGTAAAGTAGTTATGAATTTTAATGATTTGATTAATACTTAGTTATTTGATAAATGCCATGGAACTTCAAATCTATTAGGACATTTAAAGGAGACACACTTTAAACCTAATAGTTTTGAATCTATGAAAGTTAAGCCCGCGTTTCAATTATTAAGTAAAAGAATGGGTAGTGCAGTTAGATTAGCTGGGGAAGATCCGGTTGGGCTTAGTTCTATTTCGAAAACGTGGAAAAGTTCAGCCACCTTTTGCGAAGAGTTAGACAAAGTCATTGATGCATGCAACACCTATTCTTTGAAAAATGTAGATAAGCAGAAGCGTCCTTTATCGAAAAATAATCCCGAAATCGAAGAGACGTTGCGAAAATTCATTGTATGAGTTAGTAAATGGCGAACGTTATCTAAAACAGGGAAAGCAAAAATACCTCCGTGCTTTAAAGGATTTCAAATCACGATTAGGGCTTTGTTAGGCTTATATAATGATATACAGGAAAAGTTCAATGATTTTGAGCTTGCAACAGGTTATGCCAATCAAGATTCGGTAGAGCATGACAATTCGAAATTCCGTGGTAGGGGTGGTTTCAATCCCAATCCTACTGCGAGAACATATCGTTTAGCTTTCCGGCATATCAACTCTACTGATAGTATTTATACTAGCAGTAGAGGTAACGTGCAATGCTTAGAAGCCCAGTCTATATTACATTTGAGTAGAGATTTACAAACTACCGAATCATTGGCTAAATCTGTTGCTAATTGCAACGAAGAAATTGAGGATTTTCCTGAAATTGCAGAAGCTCTTCAATTTCTGGCTCCTGAAGTTACTGAGCTTGCAACCAACATATGCAGTTTAGATAAAAAATACGATGTCAGAGAATCAGTCTGTTGAATCCCAAGTTGAAAAATCGGAAAAACTGCCGATACTTTATTTAAAAAGACCAACAGTGCGTTTCTCCAGCATCATTAACTGCCAACTTGAAGCATTCGACAAATTCCATTCTAGTATTTGGCATGTAATAGGACTTATAAAAAAGTTAACTGCCATAGCTGAGCAAGTAACAACTGAAAAGTATCCAGATTATTTCGATAAAAATCACAGTTGTTACTCGCACAGATTGGCAGCTTTAGAATTTTTATTGTTAGTTAAAATATATAAAAAAACACAAGAGCATAATGATGCTAGAAAATCTGCTGTTCAAAAGTGTATAGAAAGTAAGAATAGAAAATTGTTAATAGTGAGTAACGTGTAAGTTGTTGAAAAATAAAATGCCATTACAATATTAAATAGATTTTATGTTCAGATATTTATGTTACTTTTGTATAATTATTTTATATTTTGTTAATGGCATTTTATCCATTGTATTAAGAATTTATTATCGCCTGTGCTTGATAATTTATAAATTATGTAAATAACTAGTTTGTTGTTCAATAAATTGCTATATTGCATGGATTACTATAAGCTTTGATGTAAATGTAAATAAATGTATATATATAATTATTTTGTATAATGTAAATATATTCAATAAATTATTCAATAAATATGTATTCAATTGATCAAAAAAGTTTTTTTTCGATTTGGGGATCCCGCAATATAAATAAGTAATTGAATAAATTTATGAAAACACTATATCTAAAATTTACTTATTGTAGTCTACAACTTTTGTTTTTATATAATAAAATGTTATTATTAATACATTTAATCATACTGTATTAAATAAATTTATTTGTAGAATATCTCTTATAGTTATTTACTTTAATATTTGTTAATATTCTATAGTTATGTCTTTAGTGCAAAAAGTAAAAGTTAGATTAGTTGAGATTTCAATTTTAAATTAAAAAAAAAAGTGATGTGCCGAGATTTGATCCCGCGATCTTGGCAGTGGGAAGCCAAAACGATACCACTTCGGCTGTTGCCTCTAGTACAAATATAGTGTGTAGTAGGAGATATTTTATTGGGGGCTTATGCTTGGGCTCTAGCTACCTGCCGCTTCTCCTGCTTGGACTCGGGCCCTTCCCCTCTTTAGACACTACCTCCCCTACTCGGACTTTACTTCTCCTCCTGGGACAACATTTCTACCGCTGGCCGCTAGGAACGCCACCGTCGACTTTTCTGTATTCTGTAACACGGCTTTGGCGATCTCCCTATTCATCTCTGACATAAGTTCTATTCAAGGAGTAAGAGAGAAGGAGACCCCACTCATACGGCCGGCCAACAGAAATCTGGGACGTTTTCACCGGCAAAGATCGCCAGGCTTGCTCATCGGAATAGCTGACACTAGCTAGCGTCAGACCCCTCTAGCGAGCGCCATTCGTACTGCATAGCAGGTTGATTTTATCTACCGTTCCTTGTCAACTGACATGCAACAACGTATATGAAATTATGCTTCAAAACTGTGCTTAATTATGATGACGATGTGATTTGAGTTGACATAAATGATAAGTCAGCTATCAAGAGACTCAAACCCCAAATACTATAACCATAAACTTAATCACAAGCCCCTCTCGGCAACTTAAATATAACTTTTGACATTTACATAGTGATATAAGCACGTTAGCCGAGAGCCTAAGGTTTCTGCTTTGAATTGTTAGGATTGCCGGTTTGAATCCTAGAGATGAATTTTTTTTTCGTCATTATGGAGAATTTTGGAATCATATAAATACGTAAAACTAAATTAAAAATGCAAATAACATATAATTATTGATTCTGTGTTTAAATGATAAAGCACATACAAATGAAATTTTTTGAAGATGATATTTAAAAAAAAATTAGCATAGACTTTCACCATTTTTTCCTGTACCCATTCCAAATATAAAATGATAGAAAACGTCCATGAACATTTGAAGAGTTTACTGGGGCATTTTTATCAACAATTTGATATATTTATCCTTAACTGAAATGCGTGCCACAAAAACTAAGCTTTAGCGCTTTCAACATGAATGCTGAAAAAAATAATAACACTATGGTATTATACAACAAAATGAAAAATATCGCCGGTTAGAAGCATATAACACATTCTTCAAAATATAAGTTCATTGCGCTTGAAATTCAAATAAGTAAAACTAACGCATCAACAGACTGTGCTGTCAGTCCGTTTAATCGATATAAAAAATCACTTTATTTTCTATATTTTTCAAGAGCTACTGAAAATTATTTTCAATAATGCGACGTTTATTTGAGATCTACTTTTTTGTTATACGATATGATGATATTTTTCGTATATGTATAGATAAACGAATGATGCAGTGATGTTGTATAAGAAAAATACATTTAAAACAATGGAAATGTTATATGAATATGTGTGTGTGTGTGTAAAGAGGAACATCTGAAAGCTTGTATGAGCGAAAAACTTTTGCCTATTGAAATGATAAAAATTATCATCTAAAATAATATCGAATGAAAGGGTTGAAAAAGATATTAATGGTAATTTGTCAAATATTCTTTATCATTTTCTACCACTATATACACCTCAAATAACAATCGAAAAAACGTCCGAGGACGCAGTTAAATTTATTTTTAGCTATTGTAGGCTTAAAAAATTATACTATATCATATTTATTGTCATTCATTTCATATCATTGAGTTTCCATTAATAATTTATTATTGTATTTATACAATTTTTTTTGTTTGATAGGTATACGACAAACAATCAAGTCAGAATTTTATATTAACTATACATATACAATAGTATTATATATTTGCGATTTAACAACTTATCTACAATTCAGTCGAAATTAAAAAAAGTCATATTCTGAGATATTCGTAGAAAGATATTTTTTCTCACTGTTAACGCATTTTTCCGTGAATTTTCGATCGGTAACGCGAGTTCGTAGACCGCTGTCTTTTGTCTACGAACAACTGACTGTGATTTATTCATGCGTGCACGTGTATACATGCTTATTGCAATTTTTTTGGTTGGAATATGTTGTGTAGATATGTAATTTGATCAATTATGTCTCAAAAAGTAAAGTGTTGTGTAAACGACTGTACATCGGTGAGAAACAATGCAGCTAAACCAGAAGAAAGAATATCATTTTTTAGAGCTACCAAAGTAAGTAGGAACGTGTTGTCATCTTCGTAACAGAAAATTTTGACTATTCCGAGTGATCATATTATCAATATCATAAGTAACTTTACGTGAATGTATTTAGCAAATTTTACATAAATAAATATTCAGCAGATCGGTAAAAAGCATTCTGTATTTCTTTGTTAACAGAACGAAATACTTGAGAAATGGCGGGAGGTCATTCCCGATTTAATGAAGCATCACAATGTTTGCGAATTGCATTTTAAAGAAAATGAAATAGAAAAGACCTTCAATCAAAAGTTGAAAGATGGTTCAATATTCACGATGATCAAAGAAAAACCCTCATTGAAAGAAGGCTCTCTTCCTATCATATTTCCTAATGTGGTCGAGTTCGACGAAGGCTTAACTAAATCAAAGGCTACAGGCAGTATACAAGAATGTATGATATATTTCATATTTAATTTAATAATTGAAATAACAATATATACAATTGGTTGAGATTTCCAAATAAATTGCAAATGATTTTTCTGCGCCGCGAGTGTATTGTCGCCACGCCACGCTTTGTACCATCAAGCAGAGTTTAATTGTGTTTTTTCCGAAAATTTGGTTGGAATTAAAAACATTCTTTATTTATCCACTTTGTAACATCATTTTTATTCTTTTATAATGGAAATGGTAACATTTTTATTACTTTTAAGATTGATTAATGATTAGTAGATCTTATAATATAAATATTTATTGGCTTACTTTTACATCGTCACAGTTAATAATCAATGTTTTCGAAAATTACAGAGGGAAATCGAAAAATTCATCACTTTTATGTGAATTTGCTTATATTTGAAATGCATTAGAATATTTTTCATGAAGCGCTGAACAAAATAGGCTTAAAGTTAAAAACAAAAGTTATTTGCAGTTTATTGATGAATGTTATAATTCAAATCTATACGAGGATACCACATAAACTAGATTTTTTTTTAATTATTAGAAAATTTGGATGTGAAAAATAATATTTTAATCAATAATATATGGCAATTTCTGATTACATGCTTCTACATATACTGTCTTCGGTTTCACAGATGTTTCAACTAATGCTAGTGCAAAAGCATTAGAAGTGTCGAATGCAAGCAGCTCAACAGATTCGAATGTATCAAATACACATGAGTGTATTGTGAGCGCAGATAATTTAAATAATCATGTTAATTCTGTACAGTGTTCTGTAAATTACATTGAAACAATGGACATACTTGTTGTTTATAAAAATGTCGACTCAACTAGACATGTACATTCAGCAAATATTACAGACGATAAGGCTATTACAAGCAAGACTATTTCCAATGTTACAGTCGTAAATGTGATGGGAAATGTTAATTGCTCTATTATTAACTTAGATTACGAAAATGAAAAAAGCTTGAGCTAGCATTTCAGTAATTTAAATAATTCTGCCATAAATCTCGATTCTTCTAAAAAAGAAGTTGAAGTATTGGACTCGACAATTATTTCTAATAATGGTTACTTAATTGAAAGTATGACTAATCAGGAAAAATTTATTAATATATGCAATGAATTCAATAACAACCCTAGCTGTATTACAATACCTGCTCAATGGATCCCTCAAGTTATTACAAACCAAATTCCGTGTATTATGTTTTTTGAGTGGAAAGAGATGTATGTGAGCTGTGAAAAGCGTATTGTACTTTTTTCAGACATGAAAGTTCACGTAAGTTTCAATCCCGTAATGGAATTCAATTTTTACGAATAAATGGACATTTCTTAATAAAAATGTTTCCCAAACGTATATTTATAATGCATCTAGCGTGACACACATTTAAAGTATTCATAACAATCTTTTATTGTAGATTTACATTGAAGAAAACCGTGTAAATATTGATGATAAACAAAGGGTTGATAATTGCAAGGATATCGAACAACTTATAAAGTTTGTTAATTATATGGTCATACCATGTCTCAAAATGGACGGCATAAAAAAGTACCATATTCTTCGTCATATTAACATACAATTACTTTAATTTATAGAGTTAAGAACGTTTTATGTAAATGTTGTTTCGAAATCAGGTCGGAAAAATGTTATGGATTCATTCTCAAGAAGGTTAGTTCACCAGGTCCGCCAGTAATGCAATGCAAATAATGCTCCGCTGCTCGGTTGAGGTTGAGAAAGAAAGTAAATGCGAAAGAAATAAAGCTTAAGGAGAAAAGAAAAAGGAAACAATTAGTTATGTCTTTGAAAAATGTGAGGCGCAAATATGGGAGATAACAGGAACAAGTAATGTGAAAAGATAATGTATATTATATATTGTATCTATAGAAAAGTAAATCTTCTTTCTCGTATTGTTCTTATTGTTTATTGACCGTGACATACGGTAACAAAAGAGAGATGTATACGATAGTGTTTGGACATAACTGAAATCTTTAAGATTATCAATTATATGATTATCTTCATCATGCTACTTATTTAATCGCAAGTTTAATTTATCATTATAAATATCATGTTAGATTGTTAGGTTGAAAGGAAAATTATGCAAATTCAAAATGAATGTACCAAGACGTCAGAGGAGGCGGCTATAAAAATTAGCGAGAAGTTTCCGGAAAATCAACGATTAAATATACAAGCATACGTGACTGCATCGAAGGTCAAAGGTAGTAAAGGCATAAGATATTCGACACAGTGTATCTATGAGTATTTGATGCTTCGAATAAAAAGGAAGAAAACTTACCATCACTTGCGATCACGTTAGATACTTATCCTACCATTATTAATAACACTTAGTCGTTACATGAAGCGAATGAAAGGAGCATACGGTTTGGACCAAAGCACTTTCAACATTTTAAAAACGAAAACTGAAAGCATGAATTCCAATGATGTCCTGGGTTAACAATTATAAATTCATTATTCTCATAATCACATAACTCTATGTAAATAGTACGAAAATGTCTTTTGGTATGTCGTTTATCGATAGCTAAATTATCGAGCATTTAGGTGATATTTTCCTTCTTTTCACGACAAAATCGTCAATTAGCACTAGTGCAATAAACCACTAACGTTTCTTTCCAATGAATTATTATTTAACGTGAAAAATATTGTAACCATTTTACAAATTCTTTTTATTAACTAACTAATTGAAGCAATATATTAAACAAAAGAGTCTTTTATTTGAATCGTCAAGAAATTACTCCAAATTTGAAATACACACCTTTTTTATTCTTTGAGACAGAATAACCAAAGTTAGTGTTCGTTTGTTATTAATAACATGAATGTAAACCCGTCAAACATTTTCGAATACCAAATTGCTTTTTATCAATAATTGCGCATGACTAATTCGACTCTCTACATTTATTTTGTAATATAACCTGACATCGTATATAAAATCAAGTAGCGCAACAGAGTTTTGGGGCAACGGGTTTACCATGGCTGTCATGTGAAACTTGTTGAGGTGATTTCTTTAATAAGGCAATGGTTTGCTATTTTTACAACTATTGTCTGTATAAACGAAAAAATTTCACGACACTGTTACTGGAATATTTTATACTTGTAATACGGTAGATGATAATTTATTTATTAACTATATTTCGTTTGCAGGAGTTATTCTTGTAGATGAGATGAAGCTTGCAAAATCACTATCGTTTTAATAGGCAAAATTTACAATTCGAAGGCTTCACTAATCTTGGCAAGTATACTCCCAAACACCAACAAGGAGTTAAAGGTGATCACGCGTTGGTGATTATGTTTCAACCTTTTAAAGGGAAATGGGTACAAGCATTAGGATGCTTCTTAAGCAAAGGTAGCGCAACTGGAACAGTTTTGCATCACATATTGCTGGAATGTACTCGTATTATATTGGCTGAAAAAGCTGGACTAAAAGTTGATGCGGTCACGAGCGACGGTGCATCGTGGAATCAAAATATGTGAGAACAGTTTGGTGTAAATGAGGAGAATATAAGTATTCCTCACGTAGCTGAGACTGATCCTGATTCCATGCGGCGATTATGGTTTTTATCGGATTTTCCACATTTGATAAAATGTTTGCGCAACTTTTTTTCAAAGCAGGGACGCTAAGATAACATTTGGGAAAGATATTTTGTGTATTAATATACGCTTTACTTTTGCTACAATTTTTGCTTATTTCAAAATCTCGTTTGAAAGCTTCGACTGCAGTAGGAGCTTGCCAGATCGCCATTTAATTACATGTGACTAATCGAGCTTTTGAGTTATGAATATAATTTATCTTATTAATTTACGGTACAATAAAAGATTCTCATGATTATCATCATGAGCTGTCGTGCAAATATCAATTTATATTTCGTTATTAGGAAAGTTCGCTCATTAAAACTTCGTTTACACCTATTGTCTTCTTAAATATTATTTCATTATAATTTAATTTACTTAGCTCAAACTTGCTCGAATCCTCACGCTATGTTTTATTCAAACTTATAATAAAATATTATGTCAGTAAAATGATTTGTTATTTTTTAAATTTAATGGAGATACCTGATGGGCTAGTAACCTTAAATCATTGATATTCGTTGCTTGAAGTGGAAAATCCGAAAAGTTACAATATGGAAGTTAATTACAAAATCAGAGAAGAGCATATCAGACCACAGTACTATCAAAAAATGAACGTGGCGATGGCATTTCAAGTAATGTATAACTTCAGTGAATAGTATGCGCTTTGTAACTCTAATTTTTTTAATTGAATTTTGCAATCTTAAGCGGAGAAAATTATTGTTGCTTATATAGTTCTTTGGAGCTGGCGATGCAATGACCGTTTTGAAAGACAATAATCCTGGTTTGAGTGATTGCGATGGGACTATTAAATTCTGTAATAGGGTGAAAAGTTTAATAAAAGCTATGAATTGCCGAACTCCAATTGATAATATGAAGATAGGGAATGCTTTGTATAAGGTAAATTATATTATTATTTGATTGATTATTACGAAATAAATTTATATTACATTGCATTTTTTATTAATATTATAATTTTAGATTGTTGAAGATTTCATTGTTTATCTTGAAAAGTGGGAACAAAAAGCTAAAGATTAGAATATGGAGTTCATGCCTCCAAGTACATGCTATGGTTTGAACATATCTTTGAAAGCAACTTTAAAAATATGTAATTTCCTTGTCAACACCTGTGGTTTCAAATACTTGATGACAGCTCGTTTAAATCAAGACAGTTTGGAAGTACGTTAAGTCTAAATATTTTAGATATAATATTCTTCACGAATGTCTAACTTTTATTTAGATTGTCTGCATTATTTATATAAGCCTGGTAATTTCCAAGCGCGTGCATCGATCCTACCTTTTTTCTTTTTTTATTTAACAATGAAACGAAAATTCTAAATGAGCCTTAGATTATCGACATACCTATAATAAATTCATGAATTACTAGCGAAGATAACCTCGCTCTCTAATGCTCGTATATTTTTACAATTGTGCTAAAATATAATTAATAGTTTTATATTTCATAAAATTGTATCATTATTTAATATTTGTTGACGTAGTCACATTTAAAATTTTTGAGATCGACCAATTACTATCGTATAAGTAACATAAAAAATGGTATTATTATTTGTAACGGGGGGGTTATCTGAAAAATGGAAAATTTATTTAAGAACAAATTCCCACGATGCAGAACAAACCGCCGCTCCGTTAAACACGTATGATAGTACGTGTATTCGCCTTAACGTCAGATGATTTACCCTAGTTGTCTTCTATTAAACGGAGTTGAACTCACTTTAAGTCACGTGTTTTGTGACACTCGTTGAGTTTTAAGTGTGAGCGACTTTACTCCTAATCTTCTTAATCCCCTAGATGTAATTGGATCAAAACCTAAGCCTTTTTCAATTACTTAAGCTACTAGGAAAATTAAATTACGAAAACGGCGAATAAATTTAACAGACTCTAATTAATAAAAATTACTACAGTCTTTGTAAGGCCGAAAGACTACCGCACGCGAATAAGATTTTACAATTAGTTATATTCGGTGAAAGAGAGAGAGAGAGTAGATTCGAATTATACCGCGAACTAACGCTCGACGCGAATACAAAAAATAACGCTATCACGAATAGACAAAATACCGAATGTATTTTGTATCGCTTATAATGACGGAAGGTGCACCTACCATGCGGTGCAATTACGGTGATCAGCCGTAATTGTTGTTGCAAAAATATCAACTGCCGCTGCCCCTTGATTATCAGCTGCGCTGCCTTGTACTGCTTCCATTTAGCTACAATCTGCTGCTTCTGCACTGCTACTTGCTGCTGCTTTTTATCTTGAGAATACCGTTGCACTCACGCACGAAATTGTCCCAGAAAACTAATTATTCGGCGAAAATAAAGTGCAATACAAATTGGCGGTAAATTCACGTTCACAGCTGAGGCGTAACTGCCTATTCAAAAGATAGCGCTCCCCCTCTCTCTCTTAACTGTTAGAACTAACGCGCGAGAAGCAGAATCGCGAACGGTTCGATTAATTAAATCGACTACCGTTGCATATTACATTAATCTCATAAAAATATTTTATTCACAGCGATTTTTCGGTATGATGCGTAATTATTGCGGTTCAAATGACCATCTCGATTCGGCGCTGTTTATACAAACTTACAGGCTTGTTTCAACTTACTCGTTATTCAAACCACCGAAAGGATCAAACGTTACGGGCAGTGCTCTTATGAAAAGCTTAACTTTGTAACGGTCCTATTTATGAGCTGTTTATTAAATGACTGCTACTAGTCTAACGTATTTATCTGTTAGTCAAAACAATACATTAAGCGGCGCTACCTCACTGTTTACGCGACTGTATACAAATAAGAGTTTAGTCAAAACAAATAGCGTGACGTCACAAATAATAGACATAGATATACTGAACCATAATATTGAGAAAAATATGTTAATCATAGATAATTTGAATATAACAAAGTATCAACTATATAGATTTTAACATACAGATTCACAATATCTCATTTAATTATAAATTTATAATGAATATCGATATGTAAAGTTAATTTATTTATTAACATATGAAATATTAGAAAAATATAAATAATTTATATGTAAAATGAATAAGCATAGAACATGAGTAAGAATTGGTTTCATTAATAACAGCTAAATAACAACTGTTATTAATAAATAAACAAATAATAATTTATTTAAACAATAAGCTATATATAGAACGAAAATATTAAGTTAATACTTGATAATGACAATTTTATGATTTAGAAATCTTAGATAATTAATCTAATAATCGCATATTAAGATTAGAAGAAAACCGTTGCAAATATGAAAAATTAGTCATAATTCAAATGTTATTAATTAATTTAAATAATTAATTTTGGAAAATACTTCCAAAATTAATCAACTTTAAGGTTATATGAAATTTTAACAATTTTCTATTGTAAATAATGTAATATCACGTTAATTAACTTTATTAGTTAATAACTTTTGACGACACTATTGGCGATAATTGTATATTGTATAAAATCAACAAATAACTAATTCTGTAAAATTTACACGTGTTAAAAACTTAATATTAATGGCTATTTACTTGTAAATTAAGAAAAACCATTTCTCAAAATTCGCGAATGTCTCTCGAATTTTCGATGAAATCTCTCCTGCAATAATAAGCGGGACAATCTGTGTATAAATAGTCCCACCTTTGCACAGGCTAGATTCATTCACTTCTAGCCTTGCAAAGTGAGCGCATGAGTCTGAATAAACTTGGAATAACACCTAAGTTCTTTCTCTCATTGTGATTTACTAAGCAAGACTAACCTTTCCTTATAATTTGAGCTCGACTTATAGAACATCTCGCGCTATAAGAAACTTAGCCCGAATTATATCCTATCAAAGAAAGACTTTAGCTCTGCTTATGGGACAACTCGCACCATAAGAAACTAGGGCATTGTCTGACTTTCCTCAATATTTTGCAATTACTTATATATATTTGATTTACTTAATGATTATATTTGTTTCATTTATTTATTATCTTGAAATTAGAGTAAAATCATCGGAAACAAATTCTTACTCATTAGCTACATTACAAGAGTTCGAATTATTTTTATTTATAAGTGATACGAACATCACAACTTCAATAACAGATGCTACAGATATTAATGACGTAGAAAAAAAACAACAATGGGATGAACTAATTGACACATTACTGGACAGAGAAGTGGGTATGGATCAATTTAAGAAGGTTGCTGTCAAGTTCGAAGAGCGTGATTATATGAAATTTACTACCTCTCAATACGTAATTGCATACGTAGCTGGATATGTGGCAAGAAAATCAGCTCGATGTGCCAATATAATGGAAGTAGACACTAACGGTAAAAAGCGTCGTCTAGTTTGTTCAGTTTGTCCACAACACTATATCTCGACAACAAAGAGCTCGTCCCAAATTCTTACAAGCTCATACAAATCAGAAATAGAGGTGGTTTAATGCAGCCTTCTATACAGCTTATTAATTTAATTAATATTTTAGAAAGAGCTATTTCGACAGTTATCAATGATCAGCAGATCATTTATGCGGAATTATTATACGACGTTACCGCAAAATTGGCAGAAATACCACCACTTCCATTACTTGGCTGTAAAGAGCACAATACTGCATTCACTCATAAAATTGTTGCTTTCTTCTTGACGGCACGAATGTTTTTTGTCTCGAAGCAATCTAACAAGAATGACAATATTGAGAAAGAAATGACAAGAGAAAGAAGAAAGCTTTCAAAGCTCTCGAATGTTCCTGCGACAGAAACGAATAGTGTTGGCATCGTAAAACAACCTGATAAAATTAAAACCAAGAACGCTACGAAAAACACAAGAAAAAGAAAATATAACCGTTCCAGTATCGAAGTTGAAGTAAAACCTGCCGCGAAAAAACAACGTATAGGAAAAGAAAACAAATTTGCGAATAAGTTAATAGTGAATCGCCGATAATTAAATAATATTGTTTATTTCAATGATAAATTTTGTAATGATGGAAAGAAGGGAAATAGTGAGAGATGGAAATCCAATTAATTTTAATTATATTCAGTAACGTTTCATCAGCACATTTGCTGACCTCTTCAGGCTGATTTCTCTCGTAGTCAAATTATTATAAGCTAAAACGAGCCAACACGTAGCCAGTCACGCTACCATATATATAAATAATATTGTTTGTGAAGGTACGATATCGACGTGTAAATAAATCATTATACAAAAATTATACTCGTGTAAATACCCTTGAAGTCAATTCCAATTCTCATTCAAAAGACAGTTCAAATTATTTTAATTTAATTTAATTAACATCAATATATAATGATCATGCATCAGTATGTACTGAATAAATCGATTGAAAAAAAATCTGTTAACATCTCAAATATACGTCGCATTATTAACACGCTAAAAATAAATTTCACTGCGTCCTCGGACGTTTTTTCAATTGTTATTTGAGGTGTATATAGTGGTAGAAAATGATAAAGAATATTTGACAAACCATTAATATCTTTTTCAACCCTTTCATTCGACATTACTTTAGATGATAATTTTTACCATTTCAAATAGGCGAAAGTTTTTCGCTCATACAAGCTTTCAGATGTTCCTCTTTACACACACACACACATATTATAACGGGGTTTTGACGCGGGTTATAACAGGTGACGAAACATGGGTATACGGTTATGACGTCGAGACTAAGACTCAATCGTCCCAGTGGAGGCATTCTGGATCACCAAGACCAAAAAAAGCACGCCAAGTTCGATCAAATGTAAAGGTTTTGCTTACAGTTTTCTTTGACTGCAGGGGCGTGGTGAATCATGAGTTCTTGCCACAGGGTAGAACAGTAAATAAGGAATATTACCTGCAAGTTATGCGCAATTTGCGCGAAGCAATCCGCCAGAAACGTCCGAATTTGTGGAAAAATAAAAATTGGCTTTTGCACCATGATAACGCCCCTGCTCACACATCGTTGCTTGTGCGCGAATTTTTGGCTAAAACCAACACAGTAACGATGCTACAGGCACCGAATTCCCCAGATCTGGCCCCCTGTGACTTCTTCTTGTTTCCAAAACTGAAGAGGCCCATGAAAGGACGGCGTTTTGCCACGATTGAGGAGATAAAGGCGGCATCGAAGGATGAACTAAACAAGATCACAAAAAATGATTTTTTGAAATGCTTTGAGGATTGGAACAAGCGTTGGCACAAGTGCATTATATCCGAGGGTGATTACTTTGAAGGAGATAAAATAAAAATTGATGAATAAATAAATATTTTTTGAGAAAAATAAAAATTCACCTTACTTTTTGATCACACCTCGTACGAGCAGCATTGAGTTTACTACAGAGAATAGTATAAAGCTAATACGCAGCGTAAGCGGGAGAGAGAGCGACGAAAAGCTAGCGAGAGAGACACGTATTCGAGGTGGTACTTACAATGACGTCTCGGAGTCAGCCCTGGAGACGGTGTTCTCGGCCTCGCACGTGGTCTGCGAGGACGCGCAGTACGCAACTCGAATGCGGTCAAAAGGCGGGCGGCTTTGAAGGCTCGCACGCGTAGTCGCTGGAAATAGCTTGCCAAAAAAACACTGGGGCACTCTCGAAACCAAACCTCGCACCGAGTAGGCACTCGCGTACTCGCCAGAAACACCACGGAAAAGTCGCTGATCACAAAAGGTCGCAAGCGCGTATATTTGCTCGTCACACGTCCACGTGCTTCGAAGTCGCCGGTACAAGAGAGAGTTCTTATCGCGGGGCTTTTTCCTGCCCCACTCTCCTAGTCGCGCGCGTCGCGCCGGCCTCCCGAATTCTCTCTCTCTAGCTCGCCCTCTATTAGCGCTCTCTCTGACTTACCTTTGGCTGTCATACATGTGAAATAGTTATATGACAAATATATATATATAAATAATTATAATTATGTGTGGGGAGAGAGAGACATAACGAGGGTCTGGCCGCTCGTTATATGCCCCTTCCCCAGAGCTGGGTAGCAGGGCGTACCAGGTCGAAAAACCTGTCTCTCTCCACCAAGTAAGGAGAATTAATTGATAAAGAAGAATCAAGACATCGTAGTGGTAAAAAATATGTTTTATTTATTTATTTTTTCGACATCTTATACACTAGAAGCTCTGGGTGGAATGTAGCTTACCACGACTCTCTCTGCTCGCGCGGATCGCAAATCTAATAATAACGCGTGATAAAAGAAAACGAGAAGAGAAAAAAAAAACGTGGGCGTCAATGCCTGATTCTTGGGGGGGAAACCTCGAGGGCGAGGTCGCGAGGATGGTCGTAGCGCTTAGGTTCAGACCTAGTGCCCGGATACACCTCGTCTGTCACCGTCATCCGCGTGTGTGACCGACGACTCTTCCCGATCTCGAAGGAAGGCTTCCCTGCGTTGACGCGTTTCGACCGTGCTATACGAGTATGGCTGCTGTCCGCCGCTCCTCCAAAGCTCATGCCTCGACCAATTCGGGCAGTCAGAAGTTTGCGGCACTCCCGTAAGGCCGCAAGTGGAACAAGCCCATTTGCTGAAGAGGTCAGGACGGGGACCGGCCCAGCGGTTGCACGGCTCATCTTCTGCGGCTCCTTGCAGGGCAAAGAAGCCTGGCGTGCGGCGCGTCCGGTCGTTTGGGATGGCCTGGCTGGACACTCGACGGGAGTGGGACGTCGGCGGATCGCCCAAGGCTGCTAACTGTCGTTTCACCGTTTCGAGGTGCTCTTGGGCTCGACGTTGCTCCTCTCGTAAGCGTTGTCGCGTCTCCTCGCGCTGTTTGCGAGCCTCGCGTTCCTTCCGCCATTCGGAGATCGTCTCCTGGGTGTAGGCCTTGAGTTCTATGACCTCCTGCAGCCTGGTCGCGTAGGTTCCCGCGATAGCGAGGCCGCGGGACCCATGACGGTCGATGAAGGCGAGTCCGTCTCGGTAGGCCTTCTCCTCTTCCTTTTCCGCGGCTAACCGCGCCTTTCTGCAGGCGGTAAAATGAGCCTGGAGGACCTTCCACTCCTCTTCGAGGGTAGGTGGCTCTTTCGTCGCATGGGCCGGGTCTATCTTGGTCTTGAGGCTCATAGCGACGTCGCGTTCCTCGGGGCCGTAGCCGCGCTACCGCAGGATGGCCTCCAAGCGCTCTGCGGCCACCAGGGCGGAACAGGGAGACGCGTTGGCGTGCTTCGGGCTGCGGTCCGGTGAATCCTCGCCTTTACGGCCTGCATTGTCCTCTGGCCGTTTCGGCCTGCGTAGCATCCTCTGGGGGAAGTCCAAGGTAGTCTTCGCGGAACCTGCGTCACTGTCATCGTCTGACGAGGCCCGCGACTCGCTGGCCGGGTCATCCCCTACCACATTGGAGTAGGCCAGGGCTGGAGCTGGAGAAGCGTCGCTGCGCATCGACGGCGCGGCGTTTCGGCGCGAAGCACTAGCCACGGCCGACGTGAGTGCTTCATGCAGCACCTCTTCCATCCACTTGGCGAGGGGGACTATTTCGGCGTTGGTCAGCATCCTCTATAGGGCAAAGTATACGTAATGTTAGGCAAGAAAAAAGAACTCAATTAGCCGCATCAAGCGATAGCGCCTACTAGGGAAGCAGGAAGCTTGAAGCGGTAGCAGAGTTTTATTGTCGTAGAAGGCGAGATGAGCGGAAAGAGAATGAGGAAACAAGCAGGGTAGTAAGGTGCTAGTTCCGGGAACGCAAGCGCCGAGGGGATACGTCGACGGGAGCATGCATTTTCTGCTTGCGAGGGCGACCTCTTCTCCTTGGAGCGGTCGGTATTTCGCGTCGCGCGAAGTCCTGTCGTGGGCTTGTTGGGGCCTCTGGCCCTATAACTTTTGCGACCGAAACGTCGTCTTTCGAGGCATCGCGCTCGTCGCTTTCCTGCGTGTGATCGGGCGAGAAAATTTCCTTCAACGACATCGTCTCGTCGTTTTTGTTTCCTTCAAGGAGAGAACTGTCTGCTGCATCATCGGGGCACTGGGCTCCGTCGAAACACGGTCGCAAACGGCGACTTTACCAACGTCACAACCTTCTTCGTTCTGGAGTTGGTATGAGTTGGGACCGAGGCGTGCGGTAACGATGAACGGGCCCGCGTACTTCGGGCTGAGTTTCGCGGTCGTCTGGTTAGCGGCGGAGGACAGCACACGATTCTTCGCCCAGACTCTATCACCGACATTATACTTGACGTCGCGATGCTTAGCGTTGTAGTACATCTCCTGTCTATCCTGTCTATCTCGCGAGTGTTGCAGTGCAACGGCTCGGAAGTCGTCAAGCTTGTTAATTCGAGCGTGCCAGTCGGTGACCGCGGCCGTCTCGAGGTTCCGAGACACGGCGCGTTCTTCCTCTCGTTTTTTCGAGTTTGGCAGCTCGGGATGACGTCCGTAATTTAGAAAAGCGGGGCTCATGCGTGTATTGCCGTGTTATAGGCAAACGCGAATTCTGCTATATGCGCATCCCACGTCGAGTGCTTTTCCTCGATAAACGCTCGAATCATGGTTTTGATAGTGCGATTTACGCGTTCGGTCAGGTTGCTCTTGGGCAAGTACGGGGCGCATGTCGCGTGTATCACGCCGAACGAGTCCAAAAAGTCGTCGACAACTTTATTCTTAAACGGAGTACCGTTGTCAGACAAGAACTTTTTAGGGATCCCGAAACGCAGAGACACGCGTTCTTTCAGTTAGCATCGGATGGTTTTCCCAGTAATCTTACGGAGAGGGACACATTCGATCCAACGAGTGAAGAGATCGAGAAAGACAAGCAAGTGCTCGTAGCCCTGCGCGGATCGCGGGAAAGGGCCCATAGTATCGCCAGACACAATTTCCCACGGTCGCGTGAGGAGTTGTCGTCCCATCAATCCTGCTGGTATGACTTGTAAGGTTTTGACTTGCTGGCATATTGGACAATTCCTAACGTAATATCCTACGTCGTGATGGATTTTCGGCCAATAATAGCGGAGGCTCGCGCGCTTGTGGGTTTTGTAGCGGCCAAGATGTCCTGCCGTCGGCTCCTTGTGGCATTCGGATAAGACTCGTGCCCGGTCTTCCTTTGGGATAACGAGCTTCCAAGCGTCGTCATCGGTTCCGAAGAGGTCGTCGACGATGGGATCAGGCTTGTAAATATATAGGCGATCACCTAAAACTTTCCAATAGGGGTTATCCGTGGGCCGCTCGAGGACCTCCTGCATCCTCTTGCGGTACCACGGGTCGTTTATGCTTTCGTCGAGTGCTAACGAAGCGGTAGCCAGGAGCTCGTCTTCGTCGGCCTCAAACATGCGCGAAAGCGCGTCAGGCACGACGTTGTCCTTACCCCTGAGATGTATAATATCGAAATCATACGATTGCAACGCGAGGGACCAACAACCAAGCTTACCGTTTGGGTGTTTCAGATTTGTGAGCCATTTAAGGCTCTGGTGGTCGGTTACAACTGTAAAGTGATACCCCTCCACGTAGGGTAGGAACTTTTCGGTCGACCAGACGACAGCGAGGCACTCACGCTCGGTAACCGACAAGCGACGTTCGCAAGCCGTCAGGACGCGGCTCGCGAAGCACAGAACTGGATCTTCGCCGTCGATACGCTGCAGCAGAACGCTTCCAAGGCCGGTATCGCTCGCGTCACATTCGATGATGAACGGCGCAGTGAAATTGGGCCTGGCTAGGACAGGGGCCGTTGCCAAAAGGGCTTTGACTTGCTCGAAAGCTTGCCGTTGCGCCTCCTGCCATTCAAATTTGGCGTCCTTGCGGGTGAGCGCGGTAAGCGGCTCACAAATCGTAGCGTAATCGTTTAGAAATTTTCGATACCACGAGGCCATACCCAAGAATCTGCGCAAAGCACGAAGATTTTTCGGGGCTGGGTACTCGAGTATCGGTGCGACTCGTTCTGGATCGGGGCGTGTACCATCGCGATTTACCAACACGCCGAGATAACGCACCTCGGTCATACAAATCCTAGACTTCTTGCGATTGATCGTAAGGCCAGCATCACGTATTCTTTTTAGAATATGCGTGAGCCACCGGACATGCTCTGAGAACGTTTCAGTAGCGATAATCACGTCGTCAAGATACGCGAAGGCATAAGGCTCCATCTCGGGTGAGATGAGCTTGTCGGCCAACATCTGAAATATTGCCGGGGCGCCAGCCAATCCGAAGGGCATCCGAACAAATTCGAATAGCCCGAGTCCTGGGACGGTGAAAGCAGTTATCGGGATGGCCCTCTCCGAAAGAGGGACCAGCCAAAATCCGCTCGCGAGGTCAATTGCGCTCACGAATTTGGCGTGCTGGAGATTTCGCAGTATCGCGTCCATAAAGGGCAGCGGATATGCGCTCATGCGAGTAACGCTATTCACCTTCCGGTAGTCCACACAAAATCGGTATTTGCCGTCGGGTTTCCGAATTATCACCACCGGGCTAGACCACTCGCTGGGGACTTACGAATAATTCCCATCTGCAGCATTTTATGCACTTGCACGTGCATTTCCTCTTCGATCTTATGCGACACCGGATAGTATTTCTGTTTAATTGGGCGCGCGCTGCCAATGTCGATGACGTGCTCGATCCATCCGGTACAGCCGAGATGCTCGCAGAAAGGTTCGGGCAGGAGGTCATCCATCACTCGATCGATTTCTTGTCGCTGCTCCTTCGAGATCTCTTCGATACCCAAGGCCGCCAGCGACATCGCCTCCTCCGCACGAAGCGAGGAGACAGTGGTCGGGACTTCCTGATCGCTACCTTTAATCCTTATCGTGTTGGTCTCGGGATCCAAACACGCGGAAAAGGCTCGAACGAAGTCGCTTCCGATGGTGCAATCAGCATCAGCCTCGCTCAAAATGAGTACGTCGATCGAATGGGTAACACCACCTATCGTAAAGGGTAACTGTACATCACCAATGATAGGGACATAATGACCATCGACTGCTTTCGCGTCGGGCCCGATATACATGTTGACGCGATTGTTCATCGCGGCAGCAATCTGAAGGGTAATGGGACTCAGAACGGTGCGCGAGGCTCCAGTGTCATACAGAGCCCTGCAAGTAAATGGACCGATGCTAAGCGTCAGCCACCATCTGGGGTACTTCTCTACCAACGCACTCCTCGCAAAACTATCGGAACGCGTTGGCGCTTCTCCCGCGGGGGGCATCTGTAGCGAAAGTCCGGGTCGCCATCGGAACGGTAGGGACCCCATCTACGCGTTCCTCTCCACGTTTTTTGGTGCCTCGATTTTTGAGCACTCGGGACAGGTGGCTTTGGTGTACCCAGGCCAGCTGCAGTCCCAACAGAGTAATCTCTCAGCATCGGGGCCGGGAGGCTTGCTGTTGTTTTTGTCCGACTTGGGAGTGATGACTTGGGCCCGACCGTTTCTTGCCGGGCGGCCACGGCCGCTTGCCCCGCTCCGTCTTCCCTCGCGTTGGCGCGGGTAGGCCGGAGGTTTGCCATCTTTCGGGGAGCCGACGGTGGTCGATTCCTGTACTGCGTCCTTAAGGGGGACGGGAAGTCCTTTCTTAGCCGCCGCAAGTTGCTGCCACTTTTTATCGAAAAACTTTTGGAAAGATTTTTCGAAGTCGGCCTCAGAGAAAGAAGACTTTTCTACAACAGACGCGATGCTCGCTTTGGTCCTCGCCGGCGCTTTGGCCCTAGGCTGGTATGCCGCGTCGAGCAGCATGCTCTGTTCCGCGGAGGGGGGGGGGCTTTCCAGTGTTCGTCGGACTCCGCGATCTCTACTTCCATTGCTTTGGCTAACAACTACGGTAACGACGCGAAGTAGTTCTGAGTCTTTTTCAACTCTTTCTTCAGTTTAGGCAACATATTATCGATCGCCAAGTTGACCTGGTCTGCGACGCTCCACGGCCTTTCGAAGCGGCTAAAAATAGTATTCAGCGCTGCAAGGTAATCACGGACCGGTTCATCGGGGCCCTGTGTCCTCAGGTGCGCTTCAACCGATAGGTTGCGGTTGTACTTCCTGGATTTACTATAGGCGGATAGCGCAGCATCCCTGAACTGTTCATACGACGACCACGTGGGCCGTAGCAAGCAGTACCATCGAAGCGCAGATCCACGAAACAGGGTGGACAACGAGTCTAAAAGCTCGTCTTCCGCTATTCGGTCTAGGCAGCAGTTTTCTTCAACACGCTCCAAAAATTCCTCGATGCTGATGGTGCCGTCTCCCGCAAAGGAAATCTTCCATTCCCTGATGGTTTTTCCTAAATTCCTGGTTGAACTCATCGAGCGGGAGGTTGCGAGAAGTGGGCTCGATCGCCAATTGGGGACACCAAAGCTCGAAGGAATTTGGGCTTGCGCGGCAGCCGTTTGTTTCGCGCCCGTCGCTTGCGAGAGCGGACGACTTGAAGATGTGACCCCCCTTCCCCAGCTTGAGCTTGCGGGGATGTGAGGGATCGCGTTGGAAAACGCTGCTTCCGTTAGTCGCGTGGCCGCTTGCAACCTGTCGGCCGGTCTCACTGGTGCGGCAGAATAAATTGTTGGCCCTGTCGCGTATTGTGTTGTCTGCTGCTTCGTTGTCGAGCAGAAGATTCGTGCATGGGGATTTACGTTCTGGCTGGTTATAGTTAGGTCGAAGTCCGGATCGATGAGGCTGTACGTATCGCGAAAGTTGACAGCTTTATCTGCGCGAGTCGCGTTAAACCGTGTGCGCTCGTTTTGTTGTTGAACTGTTACTTCAGCTGCTTGTAGTCTGGCGAGGAGGTTATTGTTCGTGGTCTTCAGATCTTCATTTTGTCTTATAAGCTTGTCGTGTTCGTTTGACATAGCTTCTAGACAGTTTTGAAGATCGAGAATTTGTTGAGCCTGTGAACGTTCCGCTATCACTGCTCGTTTTAGCTCCCCGGCTGCTAAGCGTGGCATTTGTTTAGGTTCACCGCAAGGCAGATTAACCCATATGAGGTCTTCACGAGAATTTATCGTACTTGGGGTGCCTATTGTAGGTATCGATGCCTCGTGCGCGCATGTTGTGTTCGTGTTAGCTTGACGTTGTTCACTTGAGCCTACGTTTGCTGCTGATACTGTGCACGGCGGTGTTGACTGCGATGTCGGCACGTGGGCGCTCGTAATTACTGCGAACATCGGTGTGTATGTGCGTACCGCGTCTCGCATGAGTGTCTCGTGTGTATTAGCTGTTGTTGTGAGTGACATGTCGCCGTTATTCGTTTCTTCTATTTCTTGGCTATTTATCATATCTTCTTCTATGTCTTGATTAACGGCGTTAACGAGGTCTTCACGCAATTCTCGCGGTAGCGCGTCTGATTTTATAAAAGTGAGACAAAGGTTATTGCGCCGCGTTATCGTTTCGTGGTCCCACGCGTCTATGGTTTGTATGAAGTCTTTTTCTTCATAGTCGCCTTGCAGTCGTCTATATAAGCGGTTCGCGCGTTCGTACATTGTGCCGTATGCCACGAGTTCAAGATTTTCCAAAACGTTATCTATTCTATCACTTGGCAAACTCTTAATCCATTCTTTAATGTAGTTGTCGATTTTTTCTTTTATAATTGTTAGGTCAGTTATATCTTTTTCGGCCATTTTTAATTTTTATAAAACTGATAACGAAAAACAATGGTTTTGGAATATCCTGAAATAGTTGAGTTTAATTGTAGGTCGCGTAACAATTTTTAAGCGGATACGCCCGATTGTTGCCAGTACGCACAGCGGAAAATAAATGTTGTTACGCTTATACGCATACGTTTCTAAATACGAAGAATTACGACTTTCGCTTGCACGCTATGATAAAATTTTAAGGTGCTGAAAACCGAGCGCCTTGTTTTGGTTGTGCACTACGGCTAGCTTCTAAACGTAAACAATTCTTCTCTCGTCGCGCGCGTCGCATTCCTCGGTGGATTCCACGAACACGCGCTTTCGCTATACAATTATAATTCGAATTTCGGATTTTTCGCAAAGCTATTAAACCCATGTGTTGTTGGGCACTATAATATAACGGGGTTTTGACCCAGCGCGGGTCACTCGTTATATAAATTACGAGGGGATTAAAAACAGTTCGGTGTGGGCCTCGTAATAGGCTGCGCAAAGCCTAGCCCAGCAGCAACAGGAACGTCGTGGAGCAGCGTCTGTTACCTTGGCCCGCGGGGAGCGTCGTGTAGTCCTATGGGCGCTTTGGAGCGATCACGAAATTCAGGTGCGAAAGCCGGACGGAACGGGATTGCTTACGATAGGTAAAAAGGAAGCGCAAAGGAAGAAAACAGATATACGAGCAGCATTGAGTTTACTACAGAGAATAGTACAAAGCTAATACGCAGCCTAAGCGGGAGAGAGAGAGCGGCGAAAAGCTAGCGAGAGAGACACGTATTCGAGGTGGTACTTACAATGACGTCTCGGAGTCAGCCCTGGAGACGGTGTTCTCGGCCTCGCACGTGGTCTGCGAGGACGCGCAGTACGCAACTCGAATGCGGTCAAAAGGCGGGCGGCTTTGAAGGCTCGCACGCGTAGTCGCTGGAAATAGCTTGCCAAAAAAACACTGGGGCACTCTCGAAACCAAACCTCGCACCGAGTAGGCACTCGCGTACTCGCCAGAAACACCACGGAAAAGTCGCTGATCACAAAAGGTCGCAAGCGCGTATATTTGCTCGTCACACGTCCACGTGCTTCGAAGTCGCCGGTACAAGAGAGAGTTCTTATCGCGGGGCTTTTTCCTGCCCCACTTTCCTACTCGCGCGCGTCGTGCCGGCCTCCCAAATTCTCTCTCTCTAGCTCGCCCTCTATTAGCGCTCTCTCTGACTTACCTTTGGCTGTCATATATGTGAAATAGTTATATGACAAATATATATATATATAAATAATTATAATTATGTGTGGGGAGAGAGAGACATAACGAGGGTCTGGCCGCTCGTTATAATGTTCATACAACATTTCCATTGTTTTAAATGTATTTTTCTTATACAACATCACTGCAACATTCGTTTATCTATACATATACGAAAAATATCATCATATCGTATAACAAAAAAGTAGATCTCAAATAAACGTCGCATTATTGAAAATAATTTTCAGTAGCTCTTGAAAAATATAGAAAATAAAGTGATTTTTTATATCGATTAAACGGACTGATAGCACAGTCTGTTGATGCGTTAGTTTTACTTATTTGAATTTCAAGCGCAATGAACTTATATTTTGAAGAATGTGTTATGTGCTTCTAACCGGCGATATTTTTCATTTTGTTGTATAATACCATAGTGTTATTATTTTTTTCAGCATTCATATTGAAAGCGCTAAAGCTTAGTTTTTGTGGCACGCATTTCAGTTAAGGATAAATATATCAAATTGTTGATAAAGATGCCCCAGTAAATTCTTCAAATGTTCATGGACGTTTTCTATCATTTTATATTTGGAATAGGTACAGGAAAAAATGGTGAAAGTCTATGCTAATTTTTTTTTAAATATCATCTTCAAAAAATTTCATTTGTATGTGCTTTATCATTTAAACACAGAATCAATAATTATATGTTATTTGCATTTTTAATTTAGTTTTACGTATTTATATGATTCCAAAATTCTCCATAATGACGAAAAAAAAATTCATCTCCAGAATTCGAACCGGCAATCCTAACAATTCAAAGCAGAAACCTTAGCCTCTCGGCTAACGTGCTTATATCACTATGTAAATGTCAAAAGTTATATTTAAGTTGCCGAGAGGGGCTTGTGATTAAGTTTATGGTTATAGTATTTGGGGTTTGAGACTCTTGATAGCTGACTTATCATTTATGTCAACTCAAATCATATCGTCATCATAATTAAGCACAGTTTTGAAGCATAATTTCATATACGTTGTTGCATGTTAGTTGACAGGGAACGGTAGATAAAATCAACCTGCTACGCAGTACGAATGGCGCTCACTAGAGTGGTCTGATGCTAGCTAGTGTCAGCTATTCCGATGAGCGAGCCTGGCGATCTTTGCCGGTGAAAACGTCCCACTTCTCGTATATGGCGTTGGGTCTCCTTCTCTCTTACTCCCTGGTTTTATTCAACTCAAACTCTCTGAAGTCAACTACAGGAAGCTTTTTAAGGATCTCATCCAGAATTGCCCAATCCTGAATGAATTCTTATTAATTTTCAATATATAGATGTTCTCATATTCATAGTATGTTTCTAGGGAAGCGTCCACACGGTCCACGGGATGCGTGCCTCTCACCGGCGTTATTTATACAACTATGCCCAAGCTGTCACGGCACTGCCGACTATGAATCTTGGGCATAGTTGTATAAACAATATAGATGAGATACGACTTCATGAAAATGAAATTTTTTGTAGCCTCTTCGGATTCTCATCACTGCCCAGGTCCATTCCTGTCCGAGTTTCTGTATGTCTGCATACCATCTCTATAATTTCGAGTTCAGTGGTGAGTTTTATATTGAATGCAAGAAACACATCTATATAGTTGCTACATCCGTGATTTACAGCTCCAATTTTATTCAACGTGAAAGTTAATGAGTTCATAATGTTTCATTCTATAATATCGTAAACTTTAATTACAACTAATTATTTATAGTTTTATTAATCTTTTACTTTTATTAAATTGGAATGAGAAAGGGTAAAGCTCCACCCATCTTTTTAGAAATTGGCAGAATTCGTGGAGTTTTTATGTTAGTTTTTCCACCAACCTTTTTAACGGCTGCACGAGCTCTTTTTAGAGCAGTGCTGATGATCGTTCGAGTACATTTATTTTTTGGCCATTTAAATTGGCAGCTTTGATTATGTTTTTCAAGTCTATTAACTTTTGATATTTCTTTTTGACTTGAGTTTTTTTTTGTTTCTTTTGTATTCTTGAGTTCCATACCGAATTTAGATTTTAATTTCATGACGTTAGCTACAGCATAAGCAGCTGCTTTTTCACTAATGCTAGAATTTTTATCGAACACTCGCTTTCAAGCTTTCTCAGCTAAAATACTGTCTGCGATATTTCTATACTCTACTTTTTCTCGATTTTTTAAATAAGCTATATTATGTTCTCAACAAGCTGCGTCAAGAGGATTGATGCGTGGATAATCTCAAACAATTCGTTCCTGAAATTTAGTTTCCGGACCACAATATTGGTAACCTAGAATATGAAGTTCAAATGGAAGCTTATTGATGACTTTGTTAACTAATCCTTGTCTTTTCTTCACTTTCTGATATTTGTATATGATCATCACTCTATGAAGTCCAACTTACTACTAACTTTAAAAACTATAAAAGTGAATATATATAGCCATTGGGTCAGTTACTGTAGGGAAATCGTCTCGTGAGCATGGATTTTAAAGAGCAAACTAAAACTTTCTGTCAAAAATTTCGACGTCATCGTACGGGAAGATAAACTACAAAAGCGTTATGGGAATTTACTTCCACATAGTATTAGAGCAATTTTTTGTGGTTCATCTAATTGTGGTAGAACCAATAGTCTTTTGGCGTTAATTACTCATCCCAATGGCATTAGATTCAAAAACGTTTACGTTCACTCGAAATCTCTCAATCAACCAAAATATAAATTACTAGAAGAGATGCTGAAGCCTATAGACGGAGTGAAGTATTTTCCCTTCAAAGAGCATGAGTCAATGATTGATCCCGAACATGCATTATCCAATTCAATAATGATATTCGATGACATCGTGTGTGAGAAGCAAGACAACGTGCGTGCTTTCTTTTGTAGGGTAGACATAGAAGTGTCGATTGCTTCTATCTCTCAAACGTATGCTCGTATTCCTAAACATCTCGTAAAAGATAACGTTAATTTTTTGGCGGTTTCTTGATAAGATGAAGTATATATGAAACATATATTTGACGATCACGTGAATTTGGACATGATTTAAAGTCAATTTAAAGAACTATGCGCGAAGTGTTGGCTAGATGATAAATATGGATTTTTAGTAATTGACAAGGATAGAGCAATAAATAATGGACGATATCGAAAGGGTTTTGAGTGGTTTATTATAAATATATCACACCAGTAATATAATACACAGTCTTATAGTACGCGTTGAAGTGTCAACATGGAGGATTATCAAAAAGAAAAACATGTGCTTTCTCAACTTGTGAAAGCGCAAGATGCAATCAGAAAGAAGTATAATCTACTGAAGCATACTCGAGATTGCGCTGATAAAGTCTTGAATAAGACGTTCAAGTCAATAATTGATCCGCTAAATACTATAGTGAGCGAAGTGGAATCAATTAAAAATTTAGTAGAACCAATCAAGAATTTTGCGAGTAAAAATACTTCTCCTGCTCCTGAAGTATTTTCAGTTAAAAAGACAGAGTTTTTCAAGAAAATACCACAACATGAAAATAATTATTTTGGTGCTGTTAGTGATGATTATGAAAACCTACAGTCTAGCAGTAAAGATACTGATGATACAGTACACACAACAATACGCAAATTTATCACAGTTTATATGAACTAAGCGAGGACGAGAGCTTGCCTGTCGATAAGTACATAAATGCTTTGGATAAAAGTGACTCTAGTTTTTTGGATTTGATTTATGATGCGTGCAAAGATAAAAGTGGAGCTTATGTGCTTGGTAACTCTACAGTGATTTTTAATGAGAATACCGTAAACGTTAATGATATCTAGTATCCAAAAACAAATGGTTTCATGGAGTTATTTGTGACAAAGCAGCCTGATAGAAGTATAATAACGCAAGATGATCTCAAGAGATATCGAGAAATTTTGGAAAAGTCTAGCGTTCATAGAAAAAGTATGAATCCAAATGATACCAACGAAATCCATTCGATAATTCAGGAACTACGCTAGGGTGGATACATATATTGAGAGTATTACTACCATTCATTCATTATTAAAATAAGCGTTGACGTATTCGGACGTAAACTTAAACATCGAGCTAACGACCGTTGCGGTCCACCAAGTCTTGGATTCAAGCTCACGTCAGAAGGACATTTCAATCTGCAAAATAAAAGATTAGAGAATGTTCCTCCACCACTAAATTCTGACGATGCCGTTAATTTGCAAACTGTTCAACGTATCGCTCAGTCGGAAGTCAAAACTTTTATGGTAATTTAGTTGAAATAAATAAATTAGTGATAAAAATAGATAATCAAAATACAAAAGTAGACGTGTCGTCCCATAGAGCATCAAAAAGTGGTGGTGTTGGAAGAGCTTTACAAACCAGCCAGACGTAATAATCCACGACGCAAGTACGATATTTGAGGAATAGACGAGACCTGGCAGGCCGATCTCGTCAATATGCAGGCTTATTCTAGAGAAAATCGCGGCTACAATTGGCTTCTCACGATAATCGATAATTTTTCAAAACATGCATGGACCGTGCTAGTGAAAAAGAAAACTGGTAGTGATGTGGCAGCGGCACTGAAATCTGTTTTGGTGAAAGGTCGAGTACCAAATAATCTTTACACGGACAGCGGCAAAGAATTTTACAATGCAACTTTAGAAGCTCTCATGAAAAAATATAACATTAATCTTTACTCGACTTATAGTTCACTTAAAGCTTCAATACGAGAACGATTCAATCGTTCATTGAAAAATGCTATATAGATAAAATTTAGTCTACGCGGAAATCACAAATGGGTAAATATATTACCAAAGCTCACTGCTGCTTACAACAATCATAAACACAGAACTATTGGTCTGAAACCTATTCAAGTGACAACGGTGAATCAAGGTCAAGTATTACGCAATTTTGCTCAAGAATGTATAAGAAAGAGGCCAAAGTTCGAAGTTGGCGATGAAATGAGAGTGAGTAATGCGAAGCAAATGATTGAAAAAGGATATACACCGAATTGTTCTACGGAAATATTTACTATTGTACGTGTAGTTTCATCAAATCCAACTATTTATCACTTGAACGATTATCAAGATCAGCCCATTCTTGGTGGTTTTTACGAGCAGGAACTACAAAAAATGAAACATCCCGATATATATCTGGTTGAAAAAATTATTAAAAGGCGTGATAATCGAGTGTTTGTGAAATGGTTACGATTCGATAATTCGCATGATAGTTGGATAGATAAAAGTGAACTGTAGAAAAAAAGAGAGTTAGTGTAAACTTATGTATGTAGATTTAAATGTAGGATAAATAAATAAACATTTGATGTAAAAATATGATTGAAGTATTTATTTATTAATAATAATGTATCTAGGCGCTACTAAATTCTATACAGTTTCCTCTTTGATAATTTATAAATAAATTAAGTTTATTGGCGTTTTCCGTCAAATCGTCCATTAATTTTTGATTTTGTATAATTGCATTCGACAGCTTGGATGATAGAAACAGTTTAAATTCGTCGGCAATTTCAACAATTATTTTGTCACCAAATCGTGATGCAACTGGCTTTGCTTTGGTGATCATATATTTGCATCCTTTCGTCAATTCACTAACTTTTTTGGTGGGCTTAAATTTGCCACGTGCAATAATATTTAGTTGAGTAAAAACCATCTGTAAAAGAAACAAATTAGTAATAATGACTCAACTTGTTGAAAGGAAAAAAATGACTTGTAGAATATTTTGTATTTACCTCAAAAGTGAAATAAATTTTTTTATTTCAGTCACTAAACTTTGAAATTTAGCGACAAATCTAGTTTCTAGTCACTTTCTTTTCCTTAGTGTAATTTGACTTAGAATATAATCAGAACAAGACTGTTACTGCTCACTGCTTGCTGTTGCTGCTGCTATTGTCGAAGACTTTTTCTCGACGAGAATGAGCTTCGCAGTCCATGGTGTGATGTTCGTATCACTTATAAATAAAAATAATTCGAACTCTCGTAATCTAGCTAATGAGTAAGAATTTGTTTCCGATGATTTTACTCTAATTGTCAAGAAAATAGATAAATGATACAAATATAACAAATAAGTAAATCAAATATATATAAGTAATTGCAAAATATCGAGGAAAGTCAGACAATGCCCTAGTTTCTTATGGTGCGAATTGTCCCATAAGCAGAGCTAAAGTCTTTCTTTGATAGGATATAATTCGGGCTAAGTTTCTTATAGCGCGAGATGTTCTATAAGTCGAGCTCAAATTATAAGGAAAGGTTAGTCTTGCTTAGTAAATCACAATGAGAGAAAGAACTTAGGTGTTATTCCAAGTTTATTCAGACTCATGCGCTCACTTTGCAAGGCTAGAAGTGAATGAATCTAGCCTGTGCAAAGGTGGGCCTATTTATACACAGATTTTCCCGCTTATTATTACAGGAGAGATTTCATCGAAAATTCGAGAGACATTCGCGAATTTTGAGAAATGATTTTTCTTAATTTACAAGTAAATAACCATTAATATTAAGTTTTTAACACATGTAAATTTTACAGAGTTAGTTATTTGTTAATTTTATACAGTATACAATTATCGCCAATAGTGTCGTCAAAAGTTATTAACTAATAAAGTTAATTAACGTGATATTACATTATTTACAATAGAAAATTATTAGAATTTCATATAGCTTTATAGTTAATTAATTTTGGAAGTATTTTCCAAAATTAATTATTTAAATTAATTAATAACATTTGAATTATGACTAATTTTTCATATTTGTAACGGTTTTCTTCTAATCTTAATATGCGATTATTAGATTAATTATCCAAGATTTCTAAATCATAAAATTGTCATTATCAAGTATTAACTTAATATTTTCGTTCTATATATAGCTTATTGTTTAAATAAATTATTAATTGTTTATTTATTAATAACAGTTGTCATTCGGCTGTTATTAATGAAACCAATTCTTACTCATGTTCTATGCTTATTCATTTTGCATATAAATTATTTATATTCTTCTAATATTTCATATGTTAATAAATAAATTAACTTTACATATCGATATTCATTGTTAATTTATAATTGAATGAGATATTGTGAATCTGTATGTTAAAATCTATATAATTGATACTTTGTTATATTCAAATTATCTATAATTAACATATTTTTCTCAATATTATGGTTCATTATATCTATGTCTATTATTTGTGACGTCACGCTATTTGTTTTGACTCGACTCTTATTTGTATACAGTCGCGTAAACAGTGAGGTAGCGCCGCTTAATGTATTGTTTTGACTAACAGATAAATACGTTAGACTAGTTGCAGTCATTTAATAAACAGCTCATAAATAGGACCGTTACAGTGGTTGCGATTGATGTAACGTTTCTCCCACCCCATTCTCTGCTCCCTTCTCAAAATTCGTCGGCCGCTCGTTAGCGATGACCAATGCTGGAGTCACGGTAGCGGCGGCGGCAGCGGCGGCGGCGGTGGCGGTGGCGACTGAAGCGGTAACTGGGGGCTCGATCGAGACCATTCCCAATGCTTCTATCTCTTTCCACCAATGGAATAGCGTAGTGACCCCAAGGAAGCGTATCGGTGGTACCAAGAACCCAGAACCGTTTGTCATGCACTTTGAGCGCGACCTTTGTCTGTCTCTCGCTGTATAACTCATGATGGCGAGATCTGATGATCTTTTGCTCTCGGCTTAAAGTCGCATTCTTACGAAGGCAATTAATATAGTCGTCAAATACGATCGTAGCTTTCAAAACGGAACTCTTTAATCCTTTCGCCTTTTTCATTGGATTTCTATTCTGAACTCTAACGCTATACATTTTACTCCTGAGTTCGACAAACTCCAACATGATTTCACCATTGTTCTCATCTTTCATCAGTTCAACCACTTTCTCATTGGCTCTGGGAATATTGAACTAATTTTGTTCGTCAAAATCTGATGTATCAAATTCATGAATATCTTGACGAATGACGACATTATGTTCGTATCGTGATTTGATATACCAGACTGTCAGTATCAAGGAATAACAATTTGCAATGCTCACCCCTAGCACTAACCACATAGTCATAGTGGAAGTGATACACGAGAGTTTTCGACAAGTCAAGGACAGCAAGACCGATGTATATGGGTTTTTTCACTGTTATTTCCATTCGCAAGAGTTGAATCGCTGCTAGCTCATCGTCAAAAATATCTCTACTATAGAAATTTGGCCGAGCTATGAGAGCTTCAGCACCATATCGCCCCTCCCAATTGCTCACCAATTTCACATCGATGCGTTTCTTTTCATTTTCCATTGTCTTCCCGTACATGGTATTGTTGAACAGTTTGAATAACATTTTTACAAACTCATTTTTCGCCTGTTTACGCATGTCGCTGTTCAAATCAATATATTTCTTCAACCTCGCACTCTGATCAAATTTCAAAGCCCGAAGGATTTTCTTGAGACGTAAACCGTGCTTTATTACTTGCTTCAATACTCTATAGTGAATCATTTTGTCGAGAGACGAAGCCATAAATCAGAATGAATTAACGAATCGTAGATTAATGTCACTTCTTTTTACATATTTAGTAAAAGATATATATTTTTCTTTCGTCTCAGGAAGAAGGCTCACTCGACCAGGGAACTTATTCGCAATTTCTTTAATGAATAGGTGTGCATCGGATCCTCTGAGATTATGAAAAAATATGGGTATAGTTCTTGATTCTTGATAAGCAATATTACATGTGCTATGAGCAGGTCCTTGATACTTTCTCGTAAAGTGACAATGATCGCGAACTTTTGTATCCTTCTTGTCGGTGTCGAAGGACTTGTTACATATGTGGCATTCTGTAGCATGAAGAAAGTTGAATGTCTCATGAAAAGTTAAATTTCTCATAAGCTGTGGATTTTTCTATGAATTATGCAGGTACATAGTGAAGTCATAGAGATTATGTACGAACCACTTGGCTGGACTAATGTCATCGATAGTTTTCTGTTTGTATCTTCGGTAATATGAATTAGAGTTATCATAGCTACACATCACGAAAAAACCAACACTATACGGTTTTTGATGCTGATAGACACGTTCATCATAGACACCGGGTTCAAGAGACTCTCGAAATCAGCATGCACAACGTACGGCATTGGATACACATTTTTCAAATTGTTAAATTGTAAAAATTTGTCTTTCTCATTACGAAGCACAATTTTACACATATTCACATTTTTACAATCAGTATCGTGTATTTTCAATTTTTCTTCAGTTCGAAAATAAAGCAGACAACAATCACAAATATATAACTTACATCTCCTAGATAACAATTATAGATACATCACTCGAGACAAGTCCTTTATCCATACATAGTGTACTTTTTAAGGCATATAAGGACGTTGTATTTAATTTTCATTCTCTACAGCATTCACATCAACGTAATAATTCTCCTCTAGAAGAAGGTTCACGGGTTTTTCCTTCTTCTCAGCGGTCAAATGCCGAGGTAAAACTTTGTAGATGCCATTTTTTAATTTAGAAAATACACATTTATTGAAACATCATTTTCTTTTTCAAATTTAACGACTTGCCTCGAATCCACGGGAAATGTAAGATTCCTAAAATTATACTTATGCTGATGCATAGTATATGCGCTGACACGTTTTGGATTCATTGCAACCGGATGTAATACTGAGAAGATAGTTAATTTGAAACACTCATCATCATCATAGTTTTGCACATTTAGACAGGCCCTCCTTTTTCTGACAGGTTCTGGCAATTTAATATAGGAACCAGCCCTCATAGGATTGTATTTACTATTGTCAGTTTTATATTGACAGTTTGATTTGATTTGATCTTGACAGTTAAATTTAGTACCACCCTTAATATTGCTCTTGGAATTCTTCCATACTAGTGCTAATAGGCTCGAGCACATTCTCAATGTACCAATCATTTATATTCGTAGCTGTGTATATCAGCATCATCTTAGTATTGAAATTCTTTACGTCAAGTGTTTCCTCGTCATTCTTCGTAACTGCATACTCAGCATCTAATAAACAGCATTCACTTTCATAGAATTATGTCGCTTCAAAGCTTCATCGATTTGAGCATGAAACAGTCGTTTGGCATGTCTCAAAAACGTAGCCAAATCTAAATGCTTCAGATTGGTAATTACACCAGTCTTGATTCTATCTTTGAAAGCACTTTTAATGTCACTTCAACAAACTGTTGCATCTTCGGCTACATTTATCGTTGGATTTGGAGCATTATATGCTTCCACGCCAGTTCCAACCACATTCGAAGGTTCGTGTACCGATGATGATGATAATGATAATTGCGAGGCCCTGGCTTCTTCACACGATATTACAGCATTAAGTTGTGTAGTATTGGGCTGCGCTACAAGCTTAATTTTATAAATATTTAGTAGAGGCAAAACTCTTTTAATAGTACATTATAGCTGCCTGCAATTTCTGTCTGTTAGCTACTATTAAGTTTGATATTTGAGCAAGTTTCTCAGCTTTCTGCAAAGCCAACGAATCCAATGTAAAGCACCTTTCGATATCTTCAACGGTAGCACCATCAGCTTTCGTATAGTGATATGCGTACAAAAGTATTGAAGCAGTGTCCTTAAAATACTGAGCCATGATGTGAAATTGTAACGACGTGTGAATAATATTTCACTATAGTTCACGCTGATACACGCGAGCAACTGACCAAATCTAGCAAATTGTATGACATTTTATTCAAGACTAGTGAAATTTGATTGGTTAAAAATTATGGGTTGGAGGGGAAGTGATCAAGAAATATTATTTTAACGGAAAAAGAAATTTTATTCGTCAAAAAAAATGATGGGGGAATGAGTGATTGCATGCCGTATATAAAAGGCGCTGATTAAAGTATTTAATGTTTCATCAGTCAAGATGGAGTTTGTCGTAAAAGTACAATGCTTCAAGACTTCCATGAACAAATTTGTGTTCAAGAAGTGGCCATCGTTTCTATAGAAGAAGATACATTTCCTTCAATATTCCTATTCAAGCCATCTTATCTGTGAAACTGGTTATTAAAAAAAAAATAAACCGAAAATCGTTGGCTGCTAAAGAACTTTCATGGCATTTCGTGGGAATGTGGCGATTGACCTTACGACGATCTTTGAAAAATAATGAAAAAAACTTTTTGGAGCTACTATTTTTGTTAAAGGCTACGAAAAAGCAAATTGGTTAAGGTCTTTGCTGACCAATGCAAAGTAAGTTTATTCTTTCTCACACATATAATTATAAAGGGTCACACACACACACATACACACACACGCGCACACATACACACATACAACTCCGCCACCGCCGGTCCCAAGCCCGGGATCCTGCTACTCAAGAAACAGGGAAGGAGGAGGGGGAGGAGTATCAACCTCGTTAAAAAACCAAGGCTCATCTGGCCCGGAAGATAGCACCTTGTTAAAGGGTCCCCGTCCAGGGTAACGGACCCCCCAAGCTGAAGGTGTGAAGCGACCCGTGCCGATGTAGCCTGGTTGGCTCTCGGGGGTAACAGAGAGTCTCAAACGGAGCCTTGGGAGCACCTGGCGAAACTCCCTCGTATCTAGCCTTGTCCCACGCACGCGGGGCTCTGCGTGGGATCGACGACAGCTTCCCTAGCTACTCGTGGGACCAACATGAAGAATAACCAATTAAATAAAAAAAAAGAAGACTGCAGTGAAGCTGACAAATGCTTCAAGAGCCTGGAGAGAAAGGTCAAAAAGCTGCTTTAGTTTATTCTAGAAAAGAAGAACCTCCACGCAGAACTGAAGACCATGGCCAGAACGGCAGACTGTATGATAGAGGAGGACGCGAAGCTGCGCGTGCTCTCCTGCCAGGGGGCCAAAAGAAGTATAGAAAACCTGACGGTAAGGGACGATGAGACCCAAACATCGCCCATCTTTAGAGAAAAAGCGAAAAAGCGTGGAAATTTAGAGACGCAATCGCCGACGATCCCGCCAGCAACGAAGAAGGCCAAAAGCGACCAGGAAAAAACCCTGCTCACAAGGGAGAGTGAAGAAAGAAAGGAGATTGCCGAGAAAAAAGCCTCCGAATGGAAAGAGGTAAGAAGAAAGGGCAAAGCTAAGAAGAAAGAAGAGAAGAGAAAAGAGACCAATAAAAAAGAAGGCACTAGAAAGGGTAAAACCACTAAGACCACGAGCAGGAAGCCTCGCTCAGAAGCTATTAAAATCAAAGCACTGGGCGAGACTTCGTATGCCGACATCTTGAGGAAGGTCAAGGCAGCACCCAACATGAAGGAGATAGGTGAAAGAGTCACCCGAATACGGCGTACTAGAGCAGGAGAACTACTCCTCGAACTGGGGAAACCAGGAACCGGGTCCCCAAACATAGAAGAGATGGTCCTGGCCACACTTGAGGAGTCAGCAGAAGTCCACCTTATGACCGATAAAGAAACCCTCAGGATCAAAGACATGGATGAGACAACCACACCTGAGGAAGTGATAGAAGCTGTAGCTGCAGTTATCGGACCAGAGGCAGCTGCAAGTAGCAGCATAAAAATCAGAGGACTATACAACGGCACACAAGCGGCACATATCCAGCTCCCGGTAGCAGCGGCCAGAAAGCTACTTGAAAACGGGAAGCTGAGAATAGGATGGGTGAACTGTAGAGTTCAGCCTTACACACCGACACAAAGATGCTACCGGTGCTTGGAGAATGGTCACATCGCAAAGGACTACAAAAGCGATGAAGACCGCTCCAAGCAGTGTTTCAGATGCAGAAAGGAGGGGCATAAGGCAGCGGTCTGCACGGACGCAAAGACGGAGGGATCTCACGCTAAAAATGACTAAAGTCCTCCAAATCAACCTCAACCACTGTGCAGCGGCTCAAGACCTACTGCACCAGTTGGTAAGGGAGGAAATGGCCGACATCGTCATAGTTAGCGAAAAGTACCGTGATCTCGATGAGCCGAACTGGGTGAAAGATGCGACTGGTAGGGCGGCTGTCTGGGTATGCGGACACCTACACGTATCGGCAAGGATGACCGATCCAACCTCAAACTTTACGTGGATAGAAGTGGCTGGCATGCGTATATATAGTTGCTATCTCCCACCTAGCGAAGAGATAAGCGAGTTTAAGAAATCCCTGGATGACATTGTTACCAGCGCAATGACATCACGCCTACCGGTGGTCATCGCAGGCGATTTTAATGCATGGGCCGTAAACTGGGGAAGCGCGAAAACAAATGCTCGCGGGCATGCACTTCTAGAGGCGTTCGGAGTATTGGAGATCGAGGTAGCCAATAGAGGAACGACCCCGACCTATTCCAAGTGGATAGTGGGAAATCGTCCATAGTGGATGTTACCTTCATAGATGCCAAACTATTGACGGAGGAGCTCAACTGGAGAGTCAGCGATCGGTACACGGGCAGTGACCATCAACCCATAATGTACCGGCTCCAGTTGACCAAAAAAGCGGTATCCACCAGGACAACGGAAAACAAGAGGAGATGGGCACCAAATACCTTCGACAGAGAATCATTTCTCTACTCCCTTGAAGGAATATCAGTATCCGGAACCGCGGAGGAAAAGGCGCAGGGTCTCACACGAGCTCTCAACACTGCATGTGATGCATCCATGGCTGTCAAGAGCAACGCAAGGGGTAGACTACCGGTTTACTGGTGGAATGAAGACATCGCAAGCCTGAGGCATAAATGTCTTACAGCCAGAAGGCGCCATCAAAGAGCAAGGAACAAGCCCAACTTCCGAGCTCTGACCGAAAAATTTGAAGAGCTAAGATCACTGCTCAAGGTCTTTTGATGGTGGCCAAGGTTTTTTGAAAATTTGCTTATCTGTCTTTTCAGAAATTGATCGATTCAATGGTAAGACTAATAAAACTCCTCAACAAACCAGCGTGCAAAAATTATTAATTTTAGGTATGGTGCCAATGGTCAAAGAAACGTATGATAACGCTAAATTACTTTTCGATTTGATAAAACTCAATGATATATCATTCAAATTCGTGTCCGATTTCAAATTATTATTGATTGTAAATGGCCAACAGACTGCGTCAGCATCGTTTCCATGCCCATACTGTTTTGTAAGATTGTGTGATCTACGACTTCATAAGGAAAATATTGATTCGTATGCTCTCAAAACATATGGTGATTTAAATCGTGACTACAATAGATATTGTGAACTCAGTAAACTAGAAGAATATGAAAATAAAAATATTGCTAAAGAGTGCCATAGTACCGTTAACCGACCTCTATTCGTTGAACTCGATGATACTTTTGTATTACAAAAATGTGTGATTCCAGAGCTGCATATATTGCAAGGGTTCGTTAACCATTTATTCTGGAAAGATATAGTACCTCTAGTCAGTCATGGAAAAGCTTTATTGTGGCCTATGAAGCTGAATCTTATCTCACGAAATTATTTTGGCGAATGCTTTGAAGGTAATGCTTGCCGAACGCTTTTGAAAGAAGCTGACAAATTGAACGACTACAAAATTTACAAAGAAGTCGGCTATTCTGCATTAGTACCTTATATTTCTGCATTTAAGGTGATGAACAAAATTGTTCACGGTTATTTTAGAGCTCAGACTGTAAATTCTGAATATAATTTACAAACTCTCTTGAAAGAATTGAATTTTGCATTAGGAAGTACTGAAACATCTGAAACTTTGAAAATTCACGTATTATTGCAGCACTTGTCAGACTGTCTAAAATTTCTTGATAACAATGGCCTAGGTCTTTGGTCAGAGCAAGCAGGGGAATCGGTTCATAGAGAATTTTGTAAAACTTGGGAAAGCTTTAAAATTAATTCTATTGCAAATCCAAGGTATGCTGAGAATTTGAAAAGAGCCGTAGTGCAATTTTCATCGCTAAACCTCTAATAATGTCTCTTCGTATATAAAGAAAACCTACTGTTTAATTAACTAATTACTCATGTTTTTGGAACTTCAACTGTAATTGTCATTAAAAATAAATATATTTTTATAGCTGTAATCTTTATTTTATTATATTTTCTCATCCTTTCAACGAATATGAAGAAGAGTAATTTGATACTTCATATTTACAATAGTAAATCAGCTGGAAACTTCAATCGACGATATTTCACGAACGGAAGCAGCTTTGATTTCGGTTGAACCAGATTTTCAACCTATAGGTACTCAGAAATAAGATGCCGTCAGCCGTTTTTGTCATCAATTTAGGTCGAATTGTTCGGCCTTTCTGATCACCGTGTTACGTCTCTTATTCATTTATACTTTGAACTTTTTAAAACATGCTCACTTGATAGATGACTGTATAGAATATTGTAGAGTTGATAATAAAATTCACATGTCAATTGAAGCAATCTAACCTCACATATAATTGACAATCTAATCTTGGTTTTCATTCGTTTTTGAATCGTTGATAATATAATGTCCACTCTAATTTTCTTAAATTTATCTTCTCCATTATCCACGATAGCTGCAAACAAAATATTTATCATGTCTTCCTTCAACTTTTGCAGTACACGCAGATTCAATACATCAATTTTGGCATGAATTCTTGCAAATTAGGTTACTGTTTTTGACTGTTTCTCACAATTTATGACACACGGAAGTGGATTACGATTAGGATCTTCATCATCTTTTCCATCTGGAGCATTAATATATAAGCTTTTGGGTGAGTACTTTTCTGTAGATTGTTTATTACTATTTCTCCGTAACCATCTAAAATTAGTTGCAGTATAGAGTTTCTGCGCAACCGGAGACATTTATATCGATAGCACTCGTGCACAACGCTGTAATTGAATATAATGACTTTATATTTCCATCGTGAAAAACAATTGGAAATTAGTCTAATATATTTTTATAAAAATTGTATGTAGCAAACTATTTTTGAGCGAAAACTTATTTCAATAATGAGAAATACTTTACTATACTTAATTATTTATAATTACAGTTAAAATCATCTAATAAAGAGTCGAGCTTGCAAGAGTTGCAAGTAGAAATGGAAAACATGTATTATGATATACTAGTAAACTTCTACATGAACAATCTAGAATTGTACGAGAAAGTTCAAGAAGATTATTCAGTAAATGTCAGTAAGCTGGAGAAATAAATGGTTTTGTCATCTTATATCAAACAGTTGCACATTAACAAAGAAGGCTAGTTCTAAACGCTTACATGAATATTAATTGTAATTGTATAATTTATTTCCCTATTTATAACTTTAGTGTCAGATATCATTCGATCATGGCAAAATTTAGTCAAAAAAATATAAACAGCAGCTATCTGTAGAAAATTCAATCAAATTCGGCTCAGATGCTATTCTCATTGATTTTTCGTATTACCAAAGACTGTCATTTTTGAAGTCTTCGTGTGAAAATAGAAATACTTTATCAACTATTACTCTGTCTTCCAATAATGAGTGTGGTAAGTTTAATCAAGAAAACGGACAATAATATACATGTTATAGATCGGATTAAACAATCTTTTATCCCTAGGTATCTCATCAAATTGTGACAGGGTTATAGCGATGTTTGCTAGCCCTGTGTGCGGCACTCTCCTCGCATGAACGCAGCGACCAAGTATACTCTATATAGCGACTACATACTTGTGTCGTTGCAGGATCTGGAGAGAGGAGCGCAACGATCGGTGAAGTGTCGCCGTGAATACGAGTGAGAGCGAGAAGAGCGAGAGATAGAAAGAGAAAGCGATTTCGGATGATTTTTGAGGGTGAGAGAATGGGAGGCTTAGAAAATTAAGAGAGAGCAAGGGCAGTTAGGCGCGAGCTCTCAAGTAATTAGGGCCGCCTGGAGGACTGTTCTGGACAAGATTCTGGCTGCAGAGGAACCATTGCCACGAGTGCGACAGCTACGTTTGCCAGGGAGGAAAAGATATTTGGAAGCTGAGCCAGTTCTCGCAGCGACAGTTCGTCGACCAAGAAGTGAAGGTCGTACTGTGGGCATTCCTACGGTAACCTCCGTCGTCGCCAGGGCGCCGTTTCCAGAGGGTCTACGCTTTCGCCGGCGTCGCCTCTCTACCGACAGACCGTCGGCACCAGGTGGGTCCAACGCCAAATTATTCTCTCTCGCGCGAGCTCTCGCTCGATTACAGATTTCAGTTTATTAAGCGTACTTTATCGCGCACGCTGAGCGATCTCTCTCGCGTGATCCCGCGAACTCTGGTCGCGGAAAGGCTGAGCGAGCGCGCTCGCCACGGCGAAGTAAATCTTGTAGCGATTATTTGTGAAAGGGCGTCAATAAATGAGATCGTCATATGTAAAATACATTAATTAAAGTGTCCGATTATTTGTATCATCCTCCCCAACCAGAGCGAACGTCGGCCCGTGAAAGTCAGTGCCGGCTTTCTTTACCGCGATAGAACCCAGTAAAAATTAGCAGAGCTCAGCCCAAGGCGCACGGTGGCTGACCCCTCTCGCAAAATGAAAATGCAGAAGCAGCAGGCCCATCGAGTGCTCTTAGTACTTCATCCGAAAGAATGCCATCTTTATCATCAAGTTCTCGTCGTAGAAAAATGAATGTAGCTCCATTGGACAGCTTTGCTAAAAGAACTTAAATCTATAGAAGATTTAAGAAATACAAGCTATTGGACAAAAATTAGTTAAAACATTGGATGGATTCAATGAAAAAATATTGACTTCTGAAAAAGGAAAATATAAAGATGTAAACGTAATGAATTGAGAACTATAATTTACTACAAAAAGCTTTTGTCTGATGCGGTTGATGCTATCCCAGTAGATCATGAAAATGAATTTATGGAGTATATATTTAAAGATTTGGAAAAGTTTGACAAGGAATTGGACAGTTAAATTTGACAATACATTAAATTTTATTTATTTTTTTGTACATCGTGTTATTTCAATATGTGAAGTATTTATGCAATATATTTTCATTAGCAAGAATGATGTAAAGCCATTTCAATGAAGAACTAAAGTTTTTGAAGAGAACTTTGAGTTAAATTCTTCGAGGAAAACTATGTGCGTAGATACGTCATACGTGGTTTTTTTGCTTGTTCCATTTCATTTACACATTTGACGGTGTCATTATTGGACTTGAATATTAGACTTGAAAAAAATATTAATGGTAGTCTCGAATTTGCAACGCAAATATTCATAAAAACTATACGAGGTCTGTCCGGAAAGTATCGGGCCTACATTTATATCTTCGCGCCATAGTGTTCGAGTGACCTCTACCGGACAGAAACGTCAACAGTAAAGCTTCACGAATCTATTGGTTACTTACTGACACCTGCCAGACGTATAGTTCATGCGCAGCGTGTCTTTGTTTATAGTGCCTTTTTCACGTTCGTCGGATATTGATATTGTCAAAAATGACTGAAAAACAAGATCAACGAATTTGCATCAAATTTTGCTTTCAACTCGGGAAAACGAGTTCGGAAACTATTGAAATAATGCAAAAGGCCTTCGGAAGCGAGTGTATGAGCAAAATACGAATAAAAGAGCGGTATAAACAGTTCAAGGATGGCCGCACTTCTGTCGATAGTGATTCTCGTTCCGGCCGACCTTCGACGACCAAAACCGCAGATAATATCAAGCGGGTGCGACTTGCAATCGAACAAGATCGTCGTATGACTGTGCGAGGACTAGAAGAAGAGCTTGGGATACCAAAAACTATCATTTCAGAAATATTAATTGAAAATTTAGGAATGAAACGCGTGTGTGCGAAATTCATCCCAAAATTGCTCACAGCAGAGCAGAAGAACATTCGCTTAGAAGTCGCTCTGGACAATATGGAAATGGTCAATAATGATGATAATGTGCTTAGAAAAGTTATTATAGGTGATGAATCATGGGTTTATGGTTATGATCCTGAAACAAAACAACAATCTTCACAGTGGATGCATTCTGAATCGCCAAGACCAAAAAAAGCACATCAAAGTCGGAGCAATGTTAAGTCAATGTTGATCAGATCAGGTCAGACAATCAATAAAGAATACTACGTTCAAGTTTTGAAACGTTTGCGTGATACAGTAAGAAGAAAACGGCTGCACTTTTGGGAAAGTGGTGACTCGCTTCTCCATCACGATAATGCGCCAGCGCATTTATCCAATCTTGTGCAGCAGTTTTTGAGCAAACGCAATATCGCATTGCTTCGACAACCTCCATAGAGTCCCGACAAAGCCCCTTGTGACTTTTGGCTGTTTCCAAAACTCAAAAAACCACTCAAAGGACACCGATTCGATGGCAAAACAACGGTTGAAAACAATGCGACGAGTGTAATTAAGGCTATCCCTAAAAGTGAGTTCCAGGACTGTTTTGAAAAGTGGAAACATCGATGGAACCGTGTCATTCAATCAAGTGGGGATTACTTTGAAGGATGCCACCCACCAGATGATAAAGAATAACTCTAGCACGAAAATATAAAGGTAGGCCCTATACTTTCCGGATAGACTTCGTATTTATCCCATTGCCAAGGTACAGAACCTTAAGGTGAAATATAATTGTCACATAATTGTTCTCTAGTCCTAAAGTTTTGAATAATCTTATCTTCTAATTGTTCTTGGTTGACTTCCATTTGATTAGGTGTAACGGAGAATCTCGGCTAGGCCGATTTCGTCCGTTTGGCTCTCGCAAATGTCCGCGCGCCGCGCCAAGCTGAGAGTGTGTGCGTGTAGCACGCACACTCATGCTTGGATTTTTGTTTTCGAGGTTCTGTATACGGACTGAGCTGACGGCTGGAGCGATCGAGATGGTGCGGAAGAGAAAGAGAGAGAGAGAGAGAGAATGCTCTAGTTGTGGATCATCGCGGGAAATTAGATAGTATCTGCTGGGCTTTGAGAACAGAAAATCGCGCGCGCGGATTAAACCGAAGTTAACGGTTTTCCGGAGTTGGCCCCGCGACCTTGTCAACGTTTTCGTTTTCGGAGACACGACCAGTGCGCGTACGAGAATTGGAGTGTTATGGTTGGGTCGCGCCCAGCCGTGTCCCGAAGAATACCCGGCACCGGTGCGTGTGGGTAATGAGCAAGTGCGCGGATGCGCGCGTGAGCAGTTTTCGACGTTGCTGCAGACACCGAGCAACCGAAGGGCTGCGGAAGCAGCAACAACAACAATCAATGAGCGAACAACAGTTTTAGGCAGCTGTATTGATAGACTAAACGAGAGGACGAGCGAGAGAACAAATAACAATGACAATAACACCAGCAAGGCGGTCAGCAAAAAGGGGCGCACCAGTGACATCATACAGTGCCGTGTTCTCTCTTGTCTCTCTCTTGCATGTTTCGGCGCCAGCTGTTGGGTGGGTAGATCGGCAGATCAACAGGCTACCCCGTTGACGAAATAATAGCGGCAATGGTTTATCGAGCATTTATTATAATATTTAGTTTTAAACAGGGAATCGCCATTGACCAGCCACCCATTCACCTTCGCGTTCGCATTTATTATTGTGCCGCTCGTAGTATATCGTCGTGAAATCACCCTCTTGTAATCGATTGTTGACAAGTAAAGGATTAGTGTGTTAATCAGGTGTTGTGTTTATTCACCGCTGTATCACTCATCATCCCGACTTCGAATCCGTGCGTTTAACGTGGGTTGTGCTCGACGCGTTATTCAGTGGTGGGAACGTCTTTTGCTTCCCAAATCCCCAAATAAATAATTTGAGCGGACGGCCGTAAGCTACCCAGACGGAAACGGTCGCATTTCTTCGTTACATAAGTAAAAGACTGTTTCACCTGTTTCGTACTTCGTTGAATTTGAAATCTAATAACATATTGTACAAGCAAATAGTACTCATTATAATATGCTCTGATGTGAACAATTTCCAATCTAAAGTGGACTGGTGAATTAACCACATCATGGCCAATTTACCAAAAGCACTTTTAATAATCCTGCGAGCAAAACTTAATCTATAATTAAAAGCTCTTTAGGGCATGGTTAAATTTTCATTCCTTAAAAAGGGTTCCAATAAATATCGTCTTAATGGAAATATTCCATCTCCTAGCATGTAATGGGGGTAGAATGTTTGCATGTGTGATAAATACCTAGAAGGTGGGAAATCAATTTCCTGAGACAAAAATACCGGCATCATTTAAAGATCTGGTAAAATTATAATTTTATACTTATTTGGATATTTATTTTCATTGTGTAATGATATTGTTCAATAAATTCATACCATAGTCTCCAACATTTGCCCAAATGAAGCATTTTTTAGAGTCACAGTAAGCCATTAATACCATGCTAATAAACTTTTTATAGTTAAAAAATAGGTTCTCGCTGTTTGGTGGCATTTTTATTGCACAATGTCGACCATCCAGTGCGCTCACACAATTAGGAAAAAATAGATTTACCATAAAAGCATTGGCAATGACTTCGAATTGCTGACGTGAAGAAAATCTCATAAAAATAGGAGCCAAAATTTCATACAGTATACGACAAACTTCTGGTATGACCATTTTCACAGTTGTGTCACCAATACTATAAAACCATTTCGTTTTCTTATTGAATCAGCATGTGCTAAATAACTAAAAAATAGAAAAAAACTTACGTCATATACAATTGCAACTATGTATGTTTCTGTAAGTTAAATTATGAGTCTTACTTGATCGTTAAACATAATCTTCATTCTGGTGGTGAAGAAGGCCTTCTACTTCTTTTAATCAATCTTCCTCGAATAAGCTGATACAAGTATTCAAAAGTCTGCACATTCATCCTTGTATAATTGATAAATTTCCCTTCATCATTTGACTGGAAATACTTAAATACACTTTCAAAACTATTGTAGCCTGTCAAGTAGTTTTGTTGTATAAGTTGTTTACTCCACCATCTTCTGAATCTTTTTTTTCTCATAATCATTTATTGAACTAATTCTATGTATTGCAATCCTACTTCAACTACCTGAACTTCTAAATTGATTAACAAATTAATATTATCTGCCATGTATCTACTACACAGAAAAATGTTATGCTTACACATTGCATAAACGAATATCAATGTATTATTATCACATTGATTACTTACTTAATTTACAGTTGATTATATGAACAACAAATTTTTTTTAAACTTTAGTCACATTAATAATAAACAATAACAATTATGTTAACGGTAAAATAATTTTGATGTTAACTAACTGTATTTTGTTTACTCATAGTTAGCGATATTTAATCATCTGTTGAGACTGTTGGTATTAGTAACTAGAACTTGTAACGAGGATTTAGACCGCTACAATATATTAATTAAACCGAGATCAAGTAGTGGCTGGCACAAATGCAGCTCTTTGCGGGATTGCGTTCTGCTACACAAAACCGGCCCGGTAGGTCAGATCGCCAACTGGCCCGCGGAGAGCGTCGTGGGTCACGTAGCTTAAATTGCGAAAGTTGAGGGAAGCGATAGGAAGGAAAGGGTAGTTTAAAAGAGAAGCCATGCAGTTTTATCAGTATACAAATATATATAGTTTACGTACGAGTCAGTGTACAGGGCGGTTCAGAGAGAGCGGCAAGATAGACAAAGCGAGAGACAGATCCCAGGAACGGTCGGTACTTACATTAATCGAAGCCTCTCAATTACGCCTCCGCACGATTGCAGAATTCGCCTAACAGTACAGTCGCTTGTCGCGAAGGAGGAGGAGGTATTGCACGCACAGTTGCACCTCACTAAATTGTCTCAGTCAAAAGTCACTTTCTTGCCACGAGGCAATTCACAAAAAAGGCTAATACAAGTGCACGCACGACCAAATGCCTCTGGACGGCTCGCGAGCTATCGGCTAATTGCCGGCCCTTCGTCATGCGGCGCGCGGCGCGCGGCTCGTCATACATATCACTATGCCTACACGCGCACGTGGTCTCTCTCTGCCGGCGCTCTCTCTTACCTTCTCCGCAGTCGTCGTCTGCTGCTGCTAAGGAGAAATATAATTCAAATAATGTAACATTATAGATATATGATATTTTTAATATTATCGCTGAAAAAGAGAGAGAAAGACATAACGAGTTGACGTCAAACTTGTTATAAACTACGAATTTCGAGTGATTCGTCCGCATTCGTACGCAAGCGTACGTACATATGTGACCGGGGCCTTAGAAAATCTAGTCGGTCAAGATTGTGTGTTCATACAACAATCTGATTGTAAACATAAGAGTTAAAGTCCATGCAGTTATTTAACTTATGGACTAGTTTCAGCTTTTCTAATGAGTTTGAATGTATATGAACATATAAAACAAGAACAAAAGAATAACAGTGTATCTTAATAAGTAATTGTTTTGCCAGTCAAATTCTGTAAGATAAATATATAAAACAAGAACAAAAGAATAACAGTGGATCTTAATAAGTAATTGTTTTGCCAGTCAAATTCTGTAAGATAAATATATAAAACAAGAACAAAAGAATAACAGTGTATCTTAATAAGTAATTGTTTTGCAAGTCAAATTGACTGATACTGGCGCTACAAATAATGGCTAGTAAAGGCATATGATTATGCGAAAGTTCTTCAGGTTTTAAATATGTAATGAGATATTTGTATGATGACTTGAAAATACCAAGTATATCTTGGTCAATAATTTCTCAACTTATCAGGTCTGTGACAAATATTTCGATTTATTTTGAGAACTAGCCAAATTACTTATGGATAATCATCATTTTTCAATTATTCTCAAAAAAGATGGTAGTTATTAATTCAGTCAATAGTTATTTAATGAAGTAGGAAACATTTAAATCAAAACAGTTTTTTAGAGCTTTCAATAACTATTGGGATTTATTAAAACTTTAATTAAACTGCTTTTCATTTGCTATATTTATAAACAATTCTACAATTATTATTACAAGATTAAAATTAATGCTATAATAAATTATGCATTTATGTGCATTGCAGTAATTTTATGCATCATGTGAGTGATTAGTCACAACAAGAAATAGTTAATAATCGATTTTAAAAATTTTTAATGATTTCGTTTATTTTTCATTTCCTGAACTATTTTCAGTTTTATAGATTGTGATGACGCGTCATCACAGGGAAATCTATGCTATCTTATGCTAGCCCCGCTCCTGCTAGAAACGTGCGGCCAAACGGCTATTGCCGCATACACCCGCCCACGCATGTCCAGATCTCGCGACCTATAGTCCCCCGAAGTCTTCCCGACCTATGCGCACGATCCTTACGCCCGCGTACAACCCCTCGCACACTCACGACCCGGTCCGACTTTCCCCCAGGAAGCTGGAAGCCCTTAAAGGTTCCAGCCGTAATCAGCTGATCGCAAGCCCCCGTTAACTAAGGCAGAACTGGCTAGACCAAAGTAGGGGCAACCGAGCGCGTGAGAGCGAGCGAGACAACCGATACGAGACCGATCGGATGCGAGTGAGGGGAACCGGTAATACCAACGTGAAGTAGATAGACAAAGGTAGGCAAGCAACGCTAACGGACTAACCAATCGTTATCAGCTTAGGCCCCAAAACTCGATCAATGACGAAATTACGCGGGCAAGAAATACCGATATAGACGGCGCTAACATCCGACTTAGCAACAAACCGACCAATCGCATAACCGTTAAGGAGAGGTAAGCAAGGAGAAGCGGCGCATCGCCGAAAAACGCCGCGCCAGTACTCGTTCAGCCCTAGTGCCGATCAGACGTCCCGCTAGACTCTGGAGCGAACCAGGCCTAAACCCACGAGTGAGCAGCAGCAACAGTGTGAGCAGCAATAGTGAGCAGCAGCAAGCAAGCAACAGAGGCAGCGCAGCAAGCGACAAGCAGCAGCAAGCAAGCGAGAAGCAGCAGCAGCAAGCAACAGAAGCAGAGCAGTGGTAGCAACAACAGCAGAGCAGCAGTAACAACAGCCTAGCAGTAGTAGCAACAGCAGCAACGGCAGGAGCGACAGCTACCACAGTATCGGCAGCTACAGCGGCGTTAGCGGCGGTAGCCGCAGTCGCGTTCATATCGAAAAGGCGCCCGAGTAAGTACGCTCATCCCTTTATTTAATCGCGTGTTTGTTGAACGTCCGTGTTATTGGGAGTGCCGCATGACCTTCGCGCGCCAGATCGATCTACTTGCGCACATTTTCGTCACCGACCTCTCGGGCAAAGTTCGTTGTTGCGCCGTTGCCATTTAATATCCAAGGCGAGTTTTTCACGCGCGCGCGTCTACTTGTGCCGTAAAACCTCCGCCTAACTTTAACGAGTTGCCGATTAAAAACGAGCCTTTTTCCATTTTGTGAGTAAAGTAATTGTCCGCGTCCGCGTAATTATTACCGATTTATTGGAACGATTTCCCGCATAAGTTGCCGTCCGATTAGATAAAGCTTGACCTACGTAACCGGCCGATTCACCCGTGCACGCTAGTTGTCGTAGATTCCCTTTGTAATTACCCGTTGATTGCCGAACGACCTTCGCGCGGGCGTCAAGTCACATACGCACGTTGACGAATTCCTTTGTGTGAAGCAGATCGGATATTGCGCGAGTCGTGTCTGACCTTCGTTCAACCAACCAGTTCTATTTTCGCATTATTAGCTCTTGTTTTTCACTATAGGATTATTGCTTCGAGATGTTAGTAATGTCGATTGAGTAGTCTGACCTTCGTGCGACCGACCGATCCCGCGCTCTCTGCAATTCGCGCGTGCGTGAAAAGCAAAAGGACGTCCCTTTTTTGGGGCGCTGATGAATTGGGAGGCTGATTTTCTCTCTTTCTGGCTTTCAGCCTCAGCCTCTCTTCTCTCCTCACTGGTGGTCCACACGTATAGCGCTGATGTTAGCAACGGCGACAAAAAACTTGGGCTTTTCAGCGGAAAATCTATTAAACTTTGACGAGTTGAGAGTCGTCAAGAAACGTTGTTTTCCTTTTTCGAAATCGTTATTTATGGCCCGCCGCGTCGTAGCGCTTAAATCACAATTTTATTACCGTTCGTGTTTTGAAATCCAAGTATCCAAGGAAAAGCGAAAATATATTGGACGAGCGTGAGAACTAAGAACCTATGCAAATTACGAGTGATAAGCTAAAATACATAAAAGGAGTTTTGAATATTTGTGCGGCTGTCTGACTACAATTGTGCACAACACGTGACATAGGCAGTATGTCACAACGGTAGCATTATCTGGACAAGTCGGCTCTTTTCATGCACGAGTTCGTCACGACAGTCAGTAATCACGCGACCTTCAACCGACACACGTGCGCGAACTTCAGTCGCGGTTTTCTATTTAGTTTTCCACGGTGTTTTCCCCAGTAAAAGACGAAAACCAATGAATTGCGCACTTCCTACCTTCCTCAAAATATATCATCCTATCTTATTGTGTGGTACAAATGGTGTGAGTGAATGAGTGGGTGATGGCAATTACGCCTGGCTCTTTCAGCAGCCCTTTGTCTTGTGCTATATCGGCATCACACCTGATGCAAAGATTTTCAACTCTCTCGGGTAATATCGCCTTTGTGACACCTTGACGAAGTCTCACACGAGCTCCTGGTAATCGCCTCAACGAGATGCGCCGGTGGGATAAACTGTCATTTCATTGTGTGCGAATTAATATTCGCGAACGAATATACCGTGCGGTCGTGCAAAATTCCCGCGTCATGTGTCTAAGATAATTATTTTCGTGTGAAGAAAAACTGTCCTTCGATATTGGTGCATATGAGCAATTAATTTGTTTATTTAATTTATAATAAATTTGGATTTTTTTATGCCTCACGGCTTGTTTCCCAAAAGATTCATGAATTTATTTCGACCTGTAATCCTCGAGCATCCTCTCAATAAAATAGAAAAATTTTAATTTCAAAAGAAAAACCATCATAAAATTCGGGCATCATGCGATCTACGATTAATCAGTCGTTTTTTTCATAATCAACAGTGCGACTAAACTTGTGTCTTGTAGTAATGATGTGTAACAGGCTGCCGTTTAACCTGTAATTTCCCTAGAATGTACCTATTTGATGGCTAAACGACGCCTAGTTATCTATGTGCTCGAAGCACATCAACCTACCTTGTCCGTGAGTGCGCCTGCGCAGAGTCTCCTCACCAATCCGAGTTAAGTTCCCCAACTCGCCACTTGGCGGCGCTGTCGCTCTTGCCTAGCAGCGCTCCTGTGGCCGCTGCTTGAAACTTGATTTGCAATGCGCCTCTAACTATCTCCACGCGGTCCGTGCCAGACTACCGGCTAATTCGAACCGAATGTAAACAAACGCGACCTCCGGACAAAGGATAGACGAAACAATGACTCGATTAAGAATCTCAGTTAAACGCTTTATTCGAGTGAATTTAATACACGGGGAATTCGCCGAGAGTCTTGCGCACGCAAATACAATTGACAATACGCTAGGTGGAAGAGAGAGAGGAAATCGCGATCGACGCGAACTAACCGCCCGCACGCTATAAATTATTTCTTCGCGCACGCTGCGCGGAATCGCACGACAACAACAAAATTGCAAATGGTGCACCTACCGCGAATTAGTTGAGGATACGGTGGCCAACCGTATCCGATACGCGAGTCGCAGATTCGCTGCTTCCCTGCTCGCTGCACTGCCGCTGTTATTGCTGTTGCTGTTGGTGTTGCTGCTGAGGTTGTTGCTGCTGGGGTTGTTGCTGCTGTGGTTGTTGCTGCTACGGTTGTTGCTGCTGTGGCCGCGCACGTACACTCCACTCGCTTCAACCAAGTTCTCCACTCCCTGGATCTCACCCGCGGAATACTTGCCAAGAGTTCGCACGATATTTCGCGGGATGCTGATAGACTGAGTGTCACAGTCGTACTGCTTACCGAACTCTCCCCTCCCGGTCATTGCCCCTACACGCCCTCTCTCTCTCTCGTACCGATCGCGGTTATTCCGCTTAGCCGCTTATTAACCTACGCGAGTCGAACGATTTTCGGTAATCGTTGCAGATGGTAGTAATGTATCAAAATATTTTTATTTATAGATGGTTAGTCAAGAGTTCCATTGGCCTTCTCCATACTACAGTAAAAGACACTTACGCCGTCTCGTCCAGCAAAGGAATCAGGTGTATTAAAAGCGATTACAGTCATTAATTGATGAACTTGTTCAAAGAAAAAGCAGCAATACAAGTAAAAATTTGCATGCCATTGTTTAACCATCTTTCTCGTCAGTCGGAATTATAGATACAAGATGTATAAGCTCAGAGCCAAAAGAAGCGATAAATGAATAAATATCTAGTTAAAATCTTGTAACAGTCCTATCTAAGAGCTAGTTTATTATATGTCACTGAATAACCGCAACCCGTCAAACGCATCTATCTGTTTACATAAATCAGCACATTAAACGGCCATCCTCCGATAATTTGATTGTTTAGTACAAGAGTATAATTTCATAACCAAATAAGGAGCATGACGTCACAAAGTAATAGATATAGATATAATGATTTTTGTTCTTTGAGAAAAATATGTTAATTAGATGTAATTTTGATATAGCGAAGTATTTCTTATATAGATTTTAGTACGTAGATTTAGAATATAGTAATAGTAATTGCGTTTAATTATTTAATAATAATGAATTTTAATATGCAAAGTTAATTTATTTATTACGCTAAAAATATGAATTATTAGAAAAATGTAAATAGTCCATATTCAAAACGAATAACTAATGAACATGAGTAAGAATTGGTTTCATTAATAACAGCTTAATAATAACTGTTATTAATAAATAAATAATCAATAATTTATTTAAACATCAAGTTGTATATTGAACGAAAGCGTTACTTTTATATGTAATAATGATAACTTTGTAATTTATATATTGTGACGGTAAACGTCAAGTTAGCGCTAAATACTTAACCTTATTGTTGTCCGTGAGGGCAGCACCTCCCGGGGGGGACAAAAATATGTAACGAAGGAATTCGGCACGCGAGCAGACGGAACGCACGCGGTAGAATTCGAACCAGTGAAGCATCGACCGTAGTTGAGTCCGCCCGCTTCCGTTATTACCGCCGCCGATTCACGTGCCCTAGTCATCTATACGCTTCGTTAATTAGCAGCCAGTGATCCAGGATTATAGCCGCCGAGGGGTTGTCCAGCTTCGAGCCAGCGGCCAGATCCAGAGAGAGTGTGTGAGGTTTCGCCATCGAGGGCGAAACCGGTGTGTCCGCGCATTCGCGACTCGCGAACAAAACATTAAGCGACTGTTCTGTACTGTGCGATTTGCTGTGATTTTCTCCGATCGCCCGCAATTAAAAGGTAAGCTGGCCAGCTTAATTACGCGATCGGAATTGCATGTCGGATAAATAACTTTCGGTATTCGATGCGTGCATGTAAGGCTCTAATAACAGAGAGCAGCGAGCGTACCGGCAAAGCGTGTTGTCGGTGAGCGAGCGTGCATGTAAACAAACGCGCGGGCCGACCTTTTGTGAGTTTAGAAAGATAATAAAAGATCCAATTGACCCCACTAACAAGTGTTTTCATTAATTCTCTCTTCTCACATAGTTTCCACTCAATTTAGTTTAGGTTATAAACGATAATCGGTTGACCGGCGTATGCTTTCTCGTGCTCTCCCGTAATAGTAGTGAGCATTAACGATTCACGCGTGTCCCCAGTAGCATAACCACGCGACATATTAATTAAACGGTTATACCCCGTTACAATATCTTATATAATTAATCCAATAATTGCATTATATGATTATAGAAAAAACCGTTAAAAATATGAAAATTTATTACAATTCAAATGTTATTAACTAATTTGAATATTTCTTTTTAAAAAATACTTCTAAAATTAATAAACTATAAGGTTATGTAAAAATTTAATAATTTTCCATTGTAAATATGGTAATATTACATGAATTAACTTTATTAGTTAATAACTTTTGACGATACTATTTATGATAATTGTAAATTACACTAAATCGACCAAAAACTAATTTTGTAAAGTTTACATGTGTTGAAAGTATAGTATTGATGTTTATTTACTTGTGAATTAAGAAAATTCATTTCTTAAAATTCGTGAATGTTTCTCGAAGATTCGAAAACTTTTCGAAAAGAACTCTCCTGCGAAAATAGGCGGGAAAATCTATGTATAAATACGCCCACTATTGCATAGGCTGATATTCACTTCTAGCCTTGCAAAGTGAGCGCATGATATTGAATAAACTTGGCTAATACCTAAGTTCTTTCTCTCATAGTAATTAACTAAGCAAGACTTTTCCTTTCCTATAATTTGAGCTCAACTTACAGAACATATCGCACTATAAGAAACTTGGGCCGAATTATATCCTCTACAAGGAAGACTTTAGCTCTGCTTATGGGACAATTCGCACCATAAGAAACTAGGGCATAGTCTGACTTTCCCTGAAACATCGTTGATATTCACATATATTTGATTTATCAATTTATTTTATTGACAATTAGAGTAATTTTACTAGAAACGAATTCTTACTCATTAACGCAACTACATACGAGAGTATGAATTATTATTTATAAGTGATACGAACATCACAATCTAAATAATTCTAAATTTTTTACTGTAGAAGAAAAGAACGATGAATTAAGCGATTCTTTACAATTTTATGATATTGATGAGATATTATAGAAGACGAAGAATTTTATTATAGATACAGTGACTGTGAAGATTCTTCTGACGAAAGTGAGGAGAGTATCAATGAAAAAAGTAAGAAAAATAATGATGAGTCTGTTGAACAAGTCTGTGGAAAAATATCAACCCAATTAGAGCATGCTTTCGCAAAATGGACTACAGAATGTTTAATAACAAATGCTAATCAGAAGAAATTTTTACGCGGACTTCGTGACGATATGCCTCTCTTAAAGCTACCTCTAGAATCCAAGAACTATTCAAAAAGCTCCAAAACAAGGGCGGATTTATAAGATCCGAGGTGGGGAATATTGTCATTTCGGCATGGAATCTGTTGTAGAAAAAATTGTTTACGAGCAGACCATATTGGGCATTCAAAATACCAACATAGAATTATTGATTAACATTGATGGAGCCCCCACTGGTAATAATGCTGAAAAATCTTTATGGTCAATTTTAGCTTCAGACAAAATACTAAAAATGTGTACATTATTGAAGTTAACGACGGCAGAAAAAAACCGAAAGACGCAAATGAATTTTTAGCTTTATTTGTGGAAGAAGCTATTATTCTTATAACTAACGGAATACTCATTGATGGGATTTTGTACAATGTTTCAATGGATGAATTCATTTTGGATGCACTAGCCAAGGCTTTTATACTACAAGTCAAATGTCACAGTAGTTATTTTAGTTGCACTAAATGTGAAATAAAAGGCGAATTTTACGATTATGTATCTTATCTTGGCAGAGTAGGAAAATTACGCACGGATGAAGATTTCAAAGCTTTTATTTCTAATGCACAAGGATATTAACTACGAAGATCAATTTTGAGGCGTATCCCTAAACTTGGTTTGATAACACAGATTCTACTGAACCCCATGCACTTGGTCTTTGTAGGAATAGTAAAAAGATTGATTATGATTTGGAAAAACTGTCTATCTAAATACAGATTATCAATCGCTATAATTAACACAATATTATTTCTAATGCTTAGATTAAGTCTTTAGTTCCTTACGAATTCGTGCGAAAACCTAGAAACTTTGTAGGAACACGGTTCATATTGCTTGGGTTATGTAGATAACCTTGCCCAAAAATTGGCCTATACTCCGTTACAAGTGGCAGAAAACAAATAAATTTAAAGAAAAATTAAAGCGAAATTATGATCGATTATTGAATGTCAAAGATTTTCAAATTGGTGATAGGGTTTATCTGAAGAAAGAACCTTGAAGCAAGTTTGAGCCATATTACATAGGTCCATATAGTTGAATCCATTGATAATATAAATTTTTAAATTAAACTGAAAGCTGGTTTTAAAACCGTCCATGCTAATAAATTGAAACATGTGTAATGTCAGGAAAAGGTCAGACCATATAAAAGCGAGAAATTTTAATTTTTATGAAGGGGTAATTCCCTTAATTAAAGTAATTAAAGTCTGACCTCGTTTTTGGTGACGCGTGCCCCCCTTATGGGTGTAACCCTTTATAGGTTAATTTTATGTGTTTTGTCCTATAAAAGAGGTGAGAAAGCGACTGTTAGGGGGTTTAGTATTCTACTCCCAAAGACCCCGGAAGTTTCTATATCGCTTGTTCTGATTAAATACATATTTAAACTAAAATACCACTTGTCATTTATTATAATTTAGAAAAGGTCCTACTCAATACACCTACAATCCATCCTTGGATTCTGCAGTACGAGTTATAGAACGAGTATCTTACAGGTAAATCTATTTTTATTAACAGTTACTTTTCTAGTTACCGTCTCAGTTTTATTGCCAGCCTGCTCTTGCTTAATCTCATACCCGAAGTAAAGCGCTTATGCGTTGACCGAAAAGAGACAGTCGCGATTGAGTAACTATTGTCGATTCGCGACCGTTGCGTGAGACGTAACAGTTGGAGATCCCTCTGGTTTTTTATTATTAACAAAAGCAGAGTTAGGCAAAATTTTTTTTCTCTCTTTCCGAAATCGACATGGCTACGGTGGCTGATATGAGAGGCAAACGAAACGCGGGAGCATTAATAGTTCTAAAAAACTGCATAGGAAAAGTAAATGCAAATTTTATAACCAGTAGGGAACCAACATTATTGGAATGCATAAAATTTCTGCATGCTCGTCAGGATATAGGTTTTAAACCTATATAGAATAGAAGGCAACAAACAACAACTAGATAAATTAATAAAAATTTTAGAACATTATATAGATGAAGAGTTATAAGGAATACATGTCAAGATCCACTTTTACTGCTCATTGTAGAAGAGTTAACGAAACGAAATATAAGCCCGAAAGAAATTTTAGAAGCAGTGAATCGCACTGACAAAGTAGTACAATTCGAAAATAAGTTTGAACCAATAGTTGTATCAATCGCGGAAATAACAGACGACGAGTCAAGAGAATTTTTCTAATCTCTGGGGCAAACATGACAATTAATGATGATAACGACGACGAAATAAATAAATCACGAAACGAAATACCTATTACAAATCAGAAAAACGTAAATTTTTCAATACCAAATTTTAATGAAAAAAGTGATCAAGTAATTAATCAAAACGAGAAAAGTAGTAATACAGAATATTTTATACCTAAGTCAACATTCAGATCATTTGCCAATACAAGACCGATTTATCATTCAACACTACAAGATTCTACGCGTAAAGTAAAATATTCTACAATTAGTCCTATGGGAAATGTAGGTTTGAAAGATATTGTAGATTTCATCCCTAAATACGACGGATACTGTATTCCGCTACATGATTTTTTAGACGACTGTTAGGAAGCCTATAATGTTATTCCACCCGGAAATGAAGCGGATCTGGCAACATTAGTTAAAATCATATTGTACGGGGATGCATTAAAAAGTATGCGAGGAAAAATTTTCAGACAATTAGTGAGATTGAAATGTACTTAGATCATCTATTCGGATCAGACAAAACCTTCAATCAACTGTCGGGTGAGCTGGTTATGTTCAAACAAAGAGCTTCGGAAAACGTAGTAAAATTTTCAAACAGAGTTAAAACAGTAGTGTGAGAATGAGTAAGTGCAGCAGTGCGTGAAAAAAGGTATAATGTAGGATTTTTAAGCCAGCTAGAAAAAGATAAAGACAAATTTTCCATCTGTGGCTTACACTGGGTGATTAAAGCGCGAATAGGACAGGCGAAAAATCTTGAAGAAGCAACAGTAAAAACAGTAGAGATTGAACGCGATTTTACAACATAGAAATCCAACGACCTCACTCAGACTGTAAAAGTATTTGCAGAAGGAAGAAAAGAACTAGCAAATATAAAAAGTGTAAAAGTAGTAAAAAAGGATAACACACAAGCATGTCAAATTTGTAAGTTAACAAATCACTTAGCAGATACTTGTTTTTACCGTAACAATGGCAGTACGAAATCTAGAAATGAAAGATTCGTTAGTAACGAAGTGCAAAAGCAAATGGATAGTCAAAACTTAGCCAATAGAAAAAGAATTAGTCAGAAAGTAGCCTCGTCCCAAGCAAATCAGAATTCCGTACCAAAAAATCAATATGTCATATCGATACTAAGAGAACGCACGTGACGAAACATGATAACTAATTAAGTGTCATGAGAACACACATGACGGATTATGGTAACTAATCGGATATCGTTAATTTAACTTCCTATCGTACCAATTATCAACCCTCCCGGGAAGATATGTAAATCCATCTAGCCAGATAGATTAGGCTAAGCACGTTCTCTATAATATTACCGCGAATATTACTCACCGCATATTAATTTAGCAAAAACAAAGGAAAGGAGCACATCAGCCTATGGTATAAAAAGGCTAGATCAGGATCCGCGATTGCTCATACCCATACTCAGGCTCATACACATACTGATTCTCACTCACTCAGTAAAAGAGTAATAACTCAGTAATTCAGTTATTGTATTATTTCTAAGTTTATTACTTAGAACCGGAATTATACTCTGCTAAGTATTATAAACTTGTCTTTCAATAATAAATCTTAATCAAGTGCAAACACCTGAGACTGTTTCATAAAATCTCTTCTGAAGCCCAGTCCTAACAAGGTAAAAAACTAAGTTATCTACCTAAACACACCACATATAATAAGGGCGCTATCCCTTTAACCAACCTCTGCTTAACTCCTGACTAAGATCCAACTTTTACCAACGCGACAGTATTTCAAACATTATTACGTCTAGCCATAACATTTCCTCGTCTAGACATAACAATTGGTGGCCCCCATTCCTGGTAATTAAGATCTTATCGCAAAAAATTACAATGGTCGAAACACCTTACGAACGGAAACTAATTACACTCAAAATAATAATTAAAAAAATTAGCGAATTAGAACCAAACTTTGCGACAAACAGGGAACCTATGCTTACAGAATGTCTCGCATACCTGCATCAAAGACATCCACCCATCAAAACAAAGCAAATTACCCGAGTCGAGGAATTACAAAGATTAAAATATAATTTACAAGACTACATTGATACAAACCCATTGGACTTTCCATGTAAAGATGACCTAATATTCGACATCCTCATTGAAATGACTAGTAAAAATTTAAATCCAGCATTCCTCCTTAATGCACGGATATAAACTTCGAAAAATTAAAATTAGATAAAACTGAAATTTCATTACTTGAGCTCATTGAAATTCAAACAGGTTACGAAACAGCAATTGAAAATTCAGACACGTATAACTCGCCCACTACAAACATGTCTATGACTAATACACCATCCGCTTCCAAATCACCAGAAATGGCTCATAATAAACCGGAAAAAGTTGATTTCACTCCAACTCGACATTTTGCCACTACAAACAAAACTAATTTTGAAAGCAGCCCATTTACTACGTATTATACGCCGGGGACTTTCAGAACAGGACTAACGAATTCCACACAAAACATAGTATCGCCAATAAAAAATTTTAGCTTGAAAGACGCTGTTAACTTCGTACCTAAATTCGATGGATTTAACATACCTTTATACTTTTTTATCAACGGTTGTCGGGAGACACGTAGCATAGTCTTAACAATCAATGAAAATGATCTCGCCAAGTTAATTAAAATCAAACTAAGCGGTGAGGCACTCAAAAGCGTGCAAGAAAAAACATTTGATAATGTAGAACAAATGATTACATTTTTAGACCTACTATTCGGATTAGTAAAAACTTGTAATCAATTAAGAGGCGAATTAGCAACCTTAAAACCTAAACGTGGTGAGAATGTAGTCACATTTTCTAATAGAGTAAAAACAGTGGGTGACGAACTTTTTGAAGCAGCAGTAAGGGAAAATCGAAACTATGCTAGATTTAAAAGCCAACTTGAAAACGATAAAGTAAAATTCTTCATCCGCGGTTGATATTGGGTCATCAAGGCACATATGGGGGAAACCGAAAATTTAGAATTAACCACAATTAAAGCAATAGAAATTGAACGAGAATTCAACGTACAGGAACCTGAGGAAATAACCGAAACAGTAAAAACGCTAACCCAACCCAACCTAAAGTAGAGCCGGATCGATTAATGAAAGGTGGATGGTAGTAGCATCTGCCAAATTTGCAATAAGCCAAAACACACAGTTAAAGACTATTGGTATCGGATACCGCAGAATCAAAATCGGACTCAGGCAATTATGCAATAGCAACGGCAGCAGCCCAAACAGCAGCCGTGGGCGGAGCCTTGCGCGGCAGCTAACAATAGCACTAGTCCCCGATCCAACCAGCAGCCACATTAGGCCGCCCAAAATCAAGTAAGAACAAGCGCCCCAGATAATTTAAATTCACAAGAAAAATTGCAACAATCAAATCCCTCGATTTGCAATTACTGTAAAGAAGCGGGACACTGAAAGAGTGATTGCGAAAAACGAAATCTCAGAAAATAAAAATTGCAACAAGCGGAAAAAGACAAAGGTTCCCAAACACTTGGCGCTACCCGGGAATCCATGCACTCGTAAATACAGCGCGTCAAACTTCGCACGCACGAAAAATCATCCTTTTGCATCTTAACAGTCAGTCACCCACAGTACAGCTTGAAATAAATACAACTAAACAAAAATTTAGCTTCATCGTAGACACCAGGGCAGCAGTCTCACTACTAAAAATTTCAAGCAAACCAGACGGTGTCCACATAAATATTCTAGACAGATACGAACTACGAGGGATCTCGCAAGAAAGTATCGCAACATTAGGAAAAATTTCATTAACCTTTCATAACTTGTACTAGATTTTCACCTAGTACCGGAAAATTTTCCTATAGTAGAACACGGTGTAATAGGAGCGAGTCATTAAGAAAGTACAGAGCGCATATTGAATACGCCAGGAATCTCTTAAAAATTAACAACTTGTTTTTCCCGATTCTCACCGAAAATAAATTCTGTTACATTGGAGCTATTCCCGTAGCAAAAAAAATTGACCAGGCACCCAGCAAGAAACCTCTTGCAAACGAAGGGCAGACACAGCCTAGCGATAACTCGTCGTATTCGGTCGACGGCCCTAATGGGAAATTGACGGACCTAGCGGTCGAAACTCGGAGGACGAACGCGCCTATATACGAAACTTATGTAAAAAAACTGGTCACGATGCCATAAAACAGAATGACACACTGACTCCTAAAGAGTATAATACCTTAGCTGTCTGAAAACAAAATGCGAGAAAAACAAAAAAAAATCAGTCTGATAATCTGTACAACCTGTCTGTTAACGACCTTTCCGATAACTCAAAAAAATTAACTCTGTATCTGTAACTTCTGGCATGAACATGCAAACTCTGGAAAACGAATCCGATTTACTCTACGCTTTAAACAAAGCATCAGAAATGATTAAAATATCAGAAAAATCAGAATCAGATTATCCACTAATACAAGAATTAACTAGCAGTATTATTAGTTATTTAAACAATAAAGAATCTGAAATTAATAGCGATCGCGTATACTTGCTCGAAATACTAAATAGATACCTCGATCCAATTATTAAATCACAAAGTAACTTACAAAAACCAAATGTAGTTAGTAATGCATTAAATGCATTATTAACAGCCCGCTCGATTATTAGAGGAAAAGTACCTAGAGCGCGCCGCGCAAGACTACTTATTAACCCAGAATTAATAATCGTGATAAAAGAGTCAAACAGTTACTTCAATTGATTAAATTGGTCCATATCAAACAAGATCAACGGACAAATGTTCAAGAAATCGTCGAAAATTATAGCGACAGATTTTTTGTTAAGGGTAACAAGCTCGGAGCCACGAGTATTATCAAGCACGAGATCTATACTGCCTCCGAAGTACCAATCAGTCTCCGACAGTTTAGGTATCTCCCGCAGATCAGTAAATTGATAAATGATCAAATGCAGGAATTATTAGAAAGAGGGATTATGGAAAAATCAACTAGCGCATACTGCGCACCAAAAAGTCTTTTCCGTGCCCAAAAAAAATAGGGAAGATGGAGAACCGCAACCGCCGCGCATCGTATTTGACTATCGCGCGCTAAATAAAGTTATACTGGATTATAATTTCCCAGTCTCTCTACATGTTGACTTATTCGTACGGATGGCCGGTGCACAGCTATTCTCATCATTCGATAAGTATTCATCATATCATCAAATAAGCATTAAAAAGGAACATAGGCATAAAACTGCATTCCAATGCGAGTCACTAATAGATATACTAGTATCAGGCTTAAAAAATATAGTAGTATTTTTCGATGATATTTGCGTATATTCTAAAACATTCGACGAATACTGTGAATACATCGTCGAATTAATGAAACGCTTTAATTACCGCGAAACTAATCTGGTCCTTCATCCGGAGAAATGCAAAATTCTACGCCCGGAAATTGAGTATCTCGGACATATAATCTCGAAAGACGCACACTAAAGAATCTTAAACAATGGCTTTGCCTGGCGGGATCCTATAGACGATTCATAAAAAATTTTGCTAAAATCGCTAAACTACTTACTATTCTATAGAAGAAACGTCAGCCGTTCGTTTAGGCGGAAGAGCAGGAAAGAACTTTCGAGACACTCCGTGATAAATTATGCGATCCTCTAGTGCTCAGACACCCGGATTTTGACAGGATATTTTTTCTTACAACTGATGCATCCAAAATCAGAATCGCAGGGTCGCTTTCTCAAATTGATGACGAAGAGCGAGAACACGCTATCGCATACATCTCACGTACCCTCACACCTGCTAAAAGTAATTACCCTGCTATTTGACTCGAACTATTAGCAATAGTATGGAGTATTTCACAATTCAGACCATATCTGTATGGCCGAAAATTCATCATCATTACTGACCATAGACCATTGGTACATTTATACTCGATAAGCGACCCAAATTCACAAGCAACTCATCAGCGACTATTGTTACAAAATTTTAATTTCAAAGTCAGATATAAAATAGACGCGTTGAATGTCAATGTAGACACACTCTCTCGAAATCCTATACAGAAAATCGAACAGCTCAATAAGCATTTGCAAGCAACTAGGCAATGGTCGTGATAGCTCAACTAGATGATGACACAGAAAGGCCAGGAAATACGCACGCCATGTCCACGCGACGCGCGAGAGGCCGACAACAAAGTGCAAAATACCTGAAAGCTATCCAGTCCCTCCTGCCGCGTCAGAGAAAGAATCCGCCTCCTCAGGCAGTGGACACCCCAGTAACAGAACCAGACACGCATAATAATTATCCTACAATTGCCGAAAACACGTACTGCTCCGAAGGCAATAAAATTGGCACACAATATAATATGCATGATGAAAACTCTAAAAATAAACAGGGTACGCAACCAAAACAGGATATGACCTTTTTAAAAGACGTGATGCTTGAAGACTCAGTCAACTCGTTACGTTACCTAATGAAAACGTTATCTATTGTCGAGATGCACTATTTATGAGGCGAGACAATTACTTAGACTTCACTGACACCTTTGGTACCCCCTGGATGAAGGTGCATTCAGCTTATTTAAGCATGATAAACTACCACAAATGAACAAATTACAATTGGCCGTTCCCACTGTAATCAAAACACGGAACAAGATGCATTTTATTATCCCAATTCGTCATGATAATAGAGAAAATAAGGAAAATATTATATATCAGATATATCTGGCACTGAAGTAATTAGTAATGAATTTAACTGAATTAAAACCGTCAGTATAGCCCAAAGTAAAAAAATTGAATTCGTCGAATTCGTTGAAATTTTACGAATGATAAAAAATACACTGGGTCCTTCTGAAGCCAAGATTATAGTATGTCAGGGACATATTGTTTTCGCCCCCATCGAGTATCGTCAACAAATAATCGAAGAAGCCCACTGTTCAGCGATAGGCAGTCATAACGGTTGCAATAGAACATATAAACGTATCAAGAATAAATACTACTGGGTGTATTTTAAGGAAGATGTGCAAGAATTCATTCAAAAATGCTTACTAAACCAGTTGAGAAAATTAAATAGACATAATGTCAAATAAAAAATGATCATAACCGATACTCCGCCTGTCCCTTTTTTTAAGGTAAGCATAGACGTATAGCAGCTCGCTTCAAAATCAAGCATATTACTACAAAGGCTTATCACCCGCAGGTTAACAATGTTAAACGAATTCATTTATCATTAATTGAATATCTAAAAATGTTCACTACCAAGACCAAAAATTGGGACGAGTATGTCGAACTTGCTATATTTAATTATAATACAAGCTGGCACAGCAGCCACCAGTTCTTGCCATGGGAACTGCCGTTCGCTCATAAGCCACGCCTACCAAGTGCAGAGTCCCTGCTAGAGCAAGATTTATTACCGACCTACGAAAGCTACGTAGAAAACTTGGTCAAACAATTACATACATGAAACTGACATATTTACAAAAATACATTGTCATGGGAAAGGCCGCGCAAATGTTCTTATTCGAAGTTACAGAAGACTAAACTTAGAGAGAAAAATTAGCTATTTACATTTTTATTAAGGGCCTCAAACATAAAATCAGACGTTACGTTTGCCCTTTTACTTTCTACGACAAATTACAAGACGCACGCTTACGTGCCGTACAGATAGAAAGAAATCTAATAGACATCAATCGCATCAAAAGAAATTCAATCCGCCCCATATTAGAGTCTTTTAGAAAATAACAACACTGAACATTACACAAAAACAACTGATTTGCATTATTTTTCTTTTTTAGGATACCGATAAGTAACTACAAGACATTGCAGTAGCCACCGGCTTCTAACAAACTCTACAATTACAAACTCTGAAAGACCTTACCTGTTATCAATTTCCTTCTGTAAAATTCCACAAAAATGCACAAAAATAACACTAATAAACATTCAATCCCAGCAAAGTACCTCGTACTGAAAACACATTGCATAACAAGACAAACTTAATGGAAGCAGAAGTTACTTATTACGTCAATAATAACTTTTCACATACTTGCACAAACTGTTATAGGACCCTACCCATACAACAACAATTATCATATAACCTTGTCTACGTCAAAATCATTGACTCTCACAAACCACCATACGCCATACGATGCATTAAATGTACAGATTGCATACATCATGTCGTCCGACAGTTAGTGTTTGTGTGTTGTCATACTTTTCCGATTTGAGGGTGGCACAGCGTAATCAAACATTACCACCCTTCTCGCTGGGCACCAATCAGGTTGGCATAGCCCACTGTCTTTCACTCCTTCGCTTTCAAACATTTTGGAGATCCGGAAGTCAAGTTTGCTGCGACATCCCTGACGCACACAGCGAGGCGGAACCTTTTTCATCTAAGGCGGCGACCTCCTCGAGAGGAGTACCGATCTTTTCAAGGTTCAACGCTCAAGGAGAGCGGAACTAAAGGCTTGACCCTCGGTTTGGGCGCGACGGGACTCTAGTTGCCCCAACGTCTACTGCGTCGGAAGCACGCAGCATACAAATCTTACGAGATTTGCTTGACCTGGTACCACTACACCGCAGAGGCCAACCCAAATTGGGATGTCAGAGGAGAGACTCAGCCAGGACAGCCAGAGGAAGATTCCTGAGTCGATCACCAACTAAGCCTTCCCTCCTGGGCTCGCGTTCAAAATACATCCCACCCTGCGTTCCTGTATTAAGGAATTTCTCCCACGACTCACAGGTCCATCGCTTCGACGTGCCGGGGCATGTCTCCCCATTGCGTTTCGGTCAAACCCGCTCACGCTGGTGGGTATCCGTCATTCGAAAGGTTGTTTTTACCCCGTTCCGTCCCAAAGTCAGATCTTTCAAAACTCTGTCGTTGGGTCAAAACGGGGTTCATCGCGTTCAAGTTCGACATTTTTTATCGTGGTCGCTAACCACGGCCTTTATTGCTTGGCAAGCTTAGCCAGAGCCGCCTTTTGGCCACCCTTCTGGGTGTTCACCGCGTCACCCCGTTGAGGCGGAGCAGTTGGCACTTGTGAGATCTGCCGTTCAAAGAGACCTCGCTTTAAAACGCGGCATGTCGTCCGACAGTACCCCAACCTCGAATTACCTATAGACTCATTTCCTAAACCACCCGGCATAAGCAGCCTTACCTTTCCGAACAAAAAACATTCGCTTTTCAAAAGAATTTCACGAACACTACTCTAACTGCTTAGATGAAATATATAGCCATAAAGTATATAGCAGAGATAAGAGGCATCTTTGAGAATTTCACTAACAAAAACGCCCCTACACAAACACATTACACCACTAGTCATCATCGTGACGTCCAAGATAAAAATACAATGCTCAGCGAGCTACTTAAACCTAGTACTAATGATCCTTCTGACACGTTCCCACGAGTGGCACCCCTCCTGCTCCGTAGAAATAATAACACCTCCCCAATCACACTAATAAACATTTTTAACCAAATAGACAATTGGGAATAGATTGAGCTTTTTAACAAAATTGCTGTCAAGGCAAGACAAAAATTTTAATAAGAACAACTCTTCCAGCTAACACTAGCAAAATCCTGTTACCCAGAGTACTTTTCATCAGTCTACTAACTACCGTTATATGCCAAAACCAGCCAACTACAAAACAATATGATAATCAACCTGGAATCGCTTTTGAAAAAGGACCTAACATACGATTTATTCAAGAAAAACGGAATATTATCACCGTTCTTGACGTTAACTCAGTACTTAATTCACATTACAATTTTACCCAAATCCTGGAAAAAATATCTGCAGCTTGCAAGATAATCGAGATAAACAACTTCATAAAAAGTTCTATATACACAGCCTACGAAGAAACAAAAAAACTTCAACATGTCAACGATGCAATGAACACCTCTCTCAACGCATACGCTTTTGACACACCCAACGAGGGGTGGGATGACCTAGCATCGCCAGACAGCTTCTTACTCGAACATGCCGACAATGCCGTTAAAGATGTTTTGTACACTGCCGGTCAGTCACTTTTACCCCCCCCCCCCCTCGAGCAAAATTGCTTGAGCTTGAAAGTTTCATATTTTTGGTCAGAATCAACGTACAGAGACGAGCGGAAGCGCATTTGAAAGCTTTTTCCAAGAGCTTTCGAATAATATGCATCGCAAAATTTATGAAATCGGATTTCCAATTTTTTCAATCGAATATCCATCAATGAAAATTCCGAAATTTTCAGTCTATCTTTGATAACTTATCAATTCTAGGAAAAAAATTCCTGGAAAATTTTGAGCACAGCATTTTCTTTCTTTTTCCAAACCCTATCCAAATCACTCGTCAAAAAATGTTGTCCATCAAATATGATCCTTGTATGAGAAATTTTCTTGAAAATTGACACGTATTTTCAACTTTTTATAACTTTGTAAATAAACATCCTAGATAAAAGTGTACATGAAAGAAAATGTTTCTTTTTTCATGTAGAATACTGTAAAATTTTTTCAGATTAAAAAAAAAATATTTTTTTTTATCCATCTTTCTATGGTCGGTCAAAAAAAAAAGTAAAATATTCATCTGCAACGTGAAATTGTCTTCTTGTAAAATAAAAATTGTAGATTTTAAAAACTTGTTCCCATTTTTTTTCCTCACAAGAACGTTGTTTTTCAATTATTTGTCATCGCTGTTTTTATAGCCGGTGCTATAGAGATAGGTGCTATAGAAGTGAGTATACGTGTGTGTATTCACACCCAGTAATCATAGGCTTATTTAGTAAGTACCCAACATGCTGTATACTCAGATGTTTACAAATAAAGTTATATACGAACGTTCACCATATGAAATGTGGTACCTTCTTAAATAGTTCTGTGTCTAAGATTATGAGCAAACTAGTCGAACGCGAGCGTTTCAAGTGTGAACAACTGTTTGTGTAATGTGTAGTGAACATGTCTTGGAAAGAGCTTTCAAATGCGCTTCCTCTCGTCTCTGTACGATGATTGTGACCAAAAATATGAAACTTCCAAGTTCAAGCAATTTTGCTCGAGGGGGAGTAAAAGTGACTGACCGGCAGTGTATGCATATTTTTTTTCCAATTTATTTATTTACAATCTGTCTGCTAACAATGAGTAAATTTTATTATACAATTATAAAATTGGTTACAAAAATATTTGATACAATTTCATGAGGGTACTTGTTCTGTACCAATATACAATACTATTGCCGTGCTCCTTTAATTATGAATAAATGGCGTTTTGTACTTTTTAAATCTTGAGACTATTGATGTTGTATGAATTAGTTCATTTGCTAGACGATTTGGATGTTCCATTATCCTATTGGTATATTTTTTACAAGTTAATTCTATTTCTTCTCTTACGGTCTTAATGTTGACATCCTTCCTTAAGTATTCATTTATTACATACCATGGTGCATCAGTGCTGTATCTTATTGTTTTATTTTGAAATTTTTCTATGATATCGATGTTAGACTTTGTGGTTGTGCCCCACAGTTGTATGCCGTATGTCCATACTGGTTTAATTATGGATTTGTATACTAGTAATTTGTTTTTGATTGACAGTTTCGATTTTCTTCCTAGTAACCAGTGAAATTTCCTCGTTTGTAGATTGAGTTGTTTTCGTTCGATCCAGATATGGGCTCTCCAGATAAGTCTTTGATCCAGGTGCATTCCAAGATATTTAGCTTTCTCTCCTTGTGGAATTGGGTGATTATTTATGTATACCGATGGACAGTATCCTTTCTTTTTTGTATAAGTTACTTGAATAGATTTAGTTTCATTTATCATTCTCCTTCATTTGTTAAACCATTTAAGAACTGTGTCTAGGTATTTCTGTATTATGTTGGAGGCTGTTATTTCATTATGTACTCGTACTAGAAACAATCAAGCGCGCTACGCGCGCTGTAGTTTCATATTTCTCTTGAATAATATACAATGTCCTATCGAGATTTCTGCTCATTTTCTTAAGAAAGGTGTTGTCTGAAAATATTTCATAAGTAACATTATTATGATTAAATAAATAACATTATTATTATTCTTTTCAACTAACTATGTAATTTCGATTATTGAAAATTTAAATTTATTCCAAGAATAATTCTTTGTAAACATAATTTTTAACCTTTCTTGTTTGTGTATAATTTCCTAAATATATTTTGATAGAATCCCAAGATCTAACTCTAGACATTGCTACATAAAGTTGACCATGATTGAATACGGCTTTTCGAAGGTCGACAACCGTTTTTTTTAAAGTTTGTCCTTGAGCTTTATTAATAGTCATTGCAAAAGCTAGTTTGATTGGAAATTGTCTTCTCTTGAATGTGAATGAATAATCCTTTTCACTGTACAAAGTTATACCATTTATAAAGACAATTTCGTTAACTTTATCACCTGTTAAAATTTTACATTTTATTAAGTGATTCGATAAATCTAGTATTTGCAATCTCGTTCCATTGCACAGGCCTTCATTATTACTGATATTCCTAATTAGCATTACAGTACAATTTTTTCTCAAGCGTAATTCGTAAGGTGATAAACTTGATTGATTTAAATTATGCAAATGTTCTGGTAAAATAAGGTCGTCTAATTCACCGTTATTATTTACAACGGTATCAATAGCAGTATATATACGTTCAAAATCTTTGCGCAATAAATTAGTTATTTGTTTATTAATATCGTCTACGTCCACATTTCTGGCTGATAAAATGGCACATTTACTCATTTCTTGAAATTTTTTTTCCCGAATTAAGTTACCAAATATACTTTCAATTATATTAGCAGTTGGAGGAAGTATGCAATGTTCAGGGAGATTTATACAGTCATTTTGATCATTCAATGTTCCATGACCTACATCTAATAAAAATTTGGAAAATTCTATTTCATTTGGTAAAACTCTCATGTTTGTCATTAGAGTAAATTTAATAAAGTGTTTCCACAGTGCGCTATATTTTACGCAAAGACTTAATATTTCACTTCGAGTGCCTCCAACTTTAATTAGTAGTAATTGTTTTAAATCTCCTCCGACTATTATAATTTTTCCTCCAAATGGCAAATCATTGTTCATAAAATTTTTTAAAGTTTTATCTACAATTTCCAATGCATATCTCGGAGCCATTGAAATTTCATCCCAAATAAATATTTCGACTTCTCTTAGTACTTGAGCTTCTAGAGATTGTGCTTTGATATTTGAAGAAGAATCTTGAAACATAGGTACTGGTAATCCAAACGTTTTATGTACAGTTTTGCCATTTGGAAGTAATGTAGCTGCAATTCCAGTAAATGCCATGGAGCATATTTTAATATTTTCAGAACTTAGTTTATAATATAACGTTTCATAAACATAAGTTTTTCCAGATCCTCCTGGTCCATCCATATAAATGCACCTAGGACCAGTATAATTAGAATTATGAACCGCTTCGAACATCACGTCAACTATTTGTTTTTGTTGAGGATTTAAGGTATTATAACGTTGCTCTCCTAGTTCTGCCATTTGTTGTAAAGATATTCGAATTCCAGAAGATACACAGTTTAAATAGTTAGTTTCATTCGTTTCATTAGAACTTGGAAATCCTGTTTCAACTGATTGATACATTGTAGGAAAGTCAGCTAAAGTACAACCTTCTCTATTCAATTATAACACGTACGTTAATAATTTAAGCCCAAACAACGTTGCGTCACAAATTATTTAAGGGGAAAGGCTCGGAACGCACACTCGCTTCATTGCGGAAAATTAACGAGGGCTATGTCGTCCGGTAATATCGATAATCGCAATTTAACTAATTATGAGAGAGACAGGTTAAACAGAATGAACTCATCAGTTCAGCTATTTTACACTTTATTACAACAATAACGTACATACAGCGTTCGACGTGTGCGTCGGCCGAGTCCGGGCTAAGTTCGTTCCGTGCGAATTAACGCACAGGAGACAGAACATCACCTTACAACTTGTCTCGCGAATTCCGCGAGGGCGATGCGAGTTCACGCATGCAACCGCTAGTCCGTGTCCGGCCTATTCTAGTCCGTTCACTCAATATGCTTATCGCACACACTTCTCGGTCGCGAGGATCAACTCTCCAAATTAATTGCTGGTCGAAGCCACACTGACTGTGATCTCGCGCCTTCCGCGACGTCTTACTCGCCCCCTCCCTATAGGTACTCAAAAACGGCCGAGCGCCGCCGGCTACGCACACATGTGCGACTCATGCCGGCGACACTACTTCCCTCTCTCCTCCTCTGCTCTCCGCTGTTGCCCTATCCCTCCAACGCCAGGTATCTCCGACGATCAGGAATCAAACCTGCAACAAAGCCACATCGTGCGTCGATACTCGGTTTTAATCAACCAAGACCGATGTGGCAGCGGCTCAGGGGAAGGCACGCGGAAGAGAGAGAGAGAGGCGAACAGGGCGATCGAACTCAACGAGCGATTCGCCCGTCACACCCCCTCCCAAGTCCAACGATACCCCCGATCATTGGTTGACGACCACCTCGACCTCCCCAGCACCGCCGCCATTGGTCTAGGGAATTCAGAGGGACATTGAACGGAAATAACACAAGGGTAACACTCGCACACGTCAACCATCAGACTTAACATTTACTCCAATTAAAATTACCTTTCACCACTACTCACCCCATTTGCCTTAGTCGGTACTCCGGGCATCAGGTGTGCTGACTTGCAACGCAAAGCGTCGCAGCCGCACCATCCTGATGTACTCGGCCGTGGTGGGGTGGCTAGGATTAACCGCCCCAGCCAGTCTACCTAACTCTTCGGCCTGTTCGTCCGTCCATGGCTCCCCAAGCGTCGATCCTACTACCTCCGCTCGGGGTTGAAAAGGCTCCTCAGAGGGACCAGGGGCAGGATCAGCCCTCTCCGCATCGTCGCCGGATCCTGGCGGAGTGCGCCGCAGGGCAATCCCGGCGTCTCGCTGAAGAGAACTCGCAGCCTGGTGTTCTTGTCGCGCGTCCTCTCGCAGCCTTAAAACTGCAGCGTCCGGACCGGTCTGCTCAGCTTCGAGAGCTCGTTTCCTCTCTATTCTCTCTCTTCGGAGACGGCCACCACGCCGCTGCTTTTTCCTCCGCGGCTCGGTTGCAGTCCCATCTTCGGCTTCCTCGCCACGAGCCTCTCCACTCTTCTCACTCGGCGGTCGAGGTCCATCCGCCTCCCTGGGCTGCTGCTCTCCAGACGCCCTCGCTACACCGTCGGCTCCCGCCTGAGTCCGCAAATACTTTGCGTAAGCGGCAGCACATCGCACGCAATGGGCGACCGTCACGTCCAGGCGTCCACAATTCCGACAGCAGTCTCTTGGGCTCGGCGGCTCCGGGCACCTCGAACGGCGATGCTCCCCAGTCCTGCAGTTGAAGCAGGTTAACGGCCGCACGTCCAGCTCCCGGTCGAACGGCACTGAGCTCAGGCCGACCAGGAAAGTGCCCGTCAAACGGCCCATCACCACGTCCTCTTCCCCGGTCCCTACGGCTGGAGTTCCGACGGAAAAGGCATCCCGCAATGGGAGCCGCGAGCTCTCCTCCGAAGTAGTCGGCCTCTCCTCCCCGCCTTGCCCAGGCTCGGGCTGGACAGCAGCGGGTAAACATGGAGTCCCCTGCGGAGGCGACCTCTCCTCATGCGTCTCCCAAACCAGTCGGTGGTGATGGGGAAAAACCCCCAACATCTGCTGGGCCCCGTCCGTCTCCCGGATCCACCGCCCAGCCCGGAACACCAGACGCGGCGGCTCGGCCACTGACACCTGACCGGTCAATCCGTGAGGCTCCAGGGCAGGCTCTGCGGAGACTCCTCCATCACGGCCGCTATGGCCATTCGCCACCGGCGTCTCAACGGAACGTGGAGGCGAAACGCGCACCTGGGGCGACGGGGGCAGGGCAGTCCACGGGCCCGTCCTATCTCCAGCCGACGCGTGCGCCTCCCCAACGCCATCGCATCCGCGGACGCCTCGCCATGGAAACGGTGCGAATTTACGCACACATCTCCCGGCCTAGCGTCCTCGGTACGGTGGTGGCCGATCCTAGCCTCCGGGCTACTCGTCGACGGTCGCTCCGATCCCTCCACTTTGGCCTCAGTCAGAGGCGAGACCCAGTTGCTCGCCGAGAAATCCGGGCCTTACTCTTCTTCTTCTTTTTCTTGCTGCTGCCTCGTTGCTCCTCCGCGGTCCTCCTCCGCTCGTCCTCCAGGTGCCCGGCAGGCGGGATGTTCGACGGCGGCCCTTGGCGGCGGAAGCTGAATCTAGGGTCCAGCCGTTGCTGGTGCACCGGCACCCACTCCATAGGCTCATGAACATGCCTCTCCGGCCGCTCCACCGCCGTTGCCGTTGCCGAGTTTGCTCCAATTCCCGAAGCCGGCTCCCCCGCCAACTGCAGCCGTCCGTTAGTGAAACCCAACTCCTGGGGCCGGTCCGTCGCTGTGGCCGATGGTAGGCCAGGCAGGTCCGCAGAGCCTCCGGGGCTCGACGGACGTGCGAATTCACGCACAGTCGTCTCCCCCCCCCCCGCAGCTCCTGCTGCTGCGCCGGAGGGCTCCTTAGCAGCAGCTCCTCTAGCTCCAATTCCGCCGCGTTACTATCGACGACCAAGCCGGTCGCCTCTCCTCTCTCGGTATCCGGTTTCTCAGGCAACCCCGGACCCACGCTCAGGTAGGCCGAGAGCTCCGCGACCATGGCCACGGCCCGCCTCAGCACCCGCGTACCCCGCGTTTCTCGGGTCCCGGGAGCCACCTCTCCGGTCGTGCGCTCCAAGTCGCACGGATCTGGGAGCATCTCTTCCTCGCCGCCCTCCGTGGGACCGGCAAGCGACTGCTCGGGCCGAGCCAAAGGCAACGAAGACTCGGCCACGCTTGCCTCCGTATTCTCGGGCTACGGGTCCGCCGTCCTGCCTCGTCCGGGGGAAGGCTCGCTCCCGACGCCTATTTCGGCCGTCAGAGCGGCCAATGCCGTGATTTCGTTCTCCATCCTGTAAATTTAAGGCTTATTAGTTATTTGGTCTTTCTTTGGTCAAAATCAGTAATAAAAAAAACAGTTAAAAGAAAAAAAAAAGAAAATACAATCTAACCCGTCCACTTCATTACCCGACGGCGGTCGGTCGCCGTTCGTTGCCCACACCGCGCGGCGGAACGTAACGCTTCAAGTCCTTCACGTGGACCATCGGGATCCGATAATTATTATCAGTCTCCAACTCGTATATTACGTTCAAGACTTTCCTTACTATTTTATACGGTCCGGTGTATTCGGGGTCCAGTTTCGCGTTCCTGCCCATCGGAGCACACGACAACGAGTAGTTCCTCCGCCAAACTAAATCGCCTCCGCTAAATACTACGTCCCTTCGCCTCTTGTCATACTCTCTCTTCTGTCTTTCCTGCGCTTTCTCGATATGACGTCCCACCAAGTCTCGCAAAGCATTAAGTCTTTCTAATCGGTCCTGCCAAATTTCTCATCACGGGAGAACGCCGCTCTATTTCCCTCCTTAAACTTTTCACCGGCCGAGGATTCCGACCGAAGTTGAGGAACGCCGGCGTAACCCTCGTAGAAGACTGGGTCGCGGTGTTAACTGCCGCGTGCAGGTAGCGGTCCCAAGTCCGGTGATCGTTGTCCACGAACATAGCTATCATCGTCTTCAGCGTCCGATTAACTCTCTCTACTGGGTCACTCTGCTGATGGTAAGGAGGACAGAACACATGCTCAACGCCATATTCTCGGAGCGTATCCTGAAACGCCTTGCTCTGATAAGCTTTCGCGTTATCACTAACCAAGTACTCGGGCGTTTCCCATCGGAACAGGATCATTTCCTCAAACGCGTACGAGAGCGACTTTCCGTCCGCAGAGCTCAACGGTTTGAGCTCGACCCATTTAGTAAAGAGATCCTGGAATACTACCATGTACCGAAATCGGTTTTTACTTCGCGGCAACTCTATCACGTCCGTCACAACCACCACCCACGGGCGCTCAATCATCCGTCTTCCCATCAACCCTTTCGGTACTTTCTGCTCGACCTTATATTTTTGGCAAACCTGACACTGATTTACGAACGTCCGCACGTCATATCGCACCCCTGGCCAATAATATTCCCTTATTACCCGATCGCACGTCTTGTCCTGTCCAAAATGTCCGGCCGAAGGTGCGCAATGGGCATCCTGCAAAATCCTTTCCCGATACTCGAGCGGAACAACCATTCGCCAGCACTCCTCACGATTGGTAACTGGATCAAGCAGATAGTCTGTCATATAGCGATACAACAGGCCGTTCTCTACTTTCCAATTTTTATATTTCTCCGGCCGCTCCTGGACTTCTTGGCATCTTCGCTGGTACCAAGAGTCCTTGATTGTCGTAAATTCGCCGACCTCTGCCTCGACCTCAAACTCGCGCGAGAGTGCATCCGGGACATGGTGCAAGGCACCCTTCCTATGCACTCTCTCGCAATCGAGCTGTTGAAAATCCAGCACCCAACGCTCGAGTCGGCCGGTTAAATCTCGCTTGCTTAAAAGCCTCGTCAACGCGCTATGATCCGTTACTACTACGAAGTGAAATCCCTCGATATATGGCCTAAACTTCTTAACTGCGAATCGAACCGCCAAGAATTCAATCTCGCTTATCGTATATCGTTTCTCATGCGCGTCTAACATACGACTCGCATAGGAAATCGGGTGTTCCCCATCCTCAAAAAACTGCACTAAACACGCTCCCACCGCGTATGACGAATCATCGCAATGCAGATAAAATGTCCGCTCAAAGTCCGGTCTCGCCAGCACAGGAGCCTCAGTGAGCGCTCTTTTCAGTCGCTCAAAGGCCTCCTGTTGCTCCTCGCCCCAAACCCACGACTGATCTTTCTTCAATAACTTCGTGAGCGGTACCTTTATATCGCTTTCGTTTTCGATAAATTGCGCGTACCAACCCACCATACCCAGGAATCTACGAAGCTGCTCTATCGAACGAGGCGCCGGATAGTCCATAATCGGCTGAATCCGATCCGGGTCCGGGCGCAGGCCCTCACCGTCCAACCTATAGCCAAGATAGGTCACCTGCGTACAAAAGAAGTCCGACTTTTCAAGGTTGATCTCCAACCCTACCTCAACTAAACGCCGCAGTACTCTTTCTAACCACTGCATGTGGTCCTCGAAATTCGCGCTCACCAACAATAAGTCATCCATATACCAGAAAACGTTATGCGCAAACTCCGGTCCGAAAAGAGCGTCCATGAAGCGCATGAACGTCGCGGGCGCGTTTACCAGGCCGAAGGGCATTCGAACTCCCATAGCCCCAACCCGGGAACTGCAAATGCCGTAAATTGTTTACTTTTTTCGTCCAAAGGGATCTGCCAAAACGCCGACCTAAGATCAACCTTCGACAAAAATACGGCGCCGCGCAATTGATCCAGAATCGAGTCGAGACTGGGCATCGGGTACGCATCGATCTTTGTCACTTTATTCACCGGACGGAAGTCCAGACAAAATCGATACGTCCCGTCTGCCTTTTTCACCACGACCGGCGCGCTACTCCACTGACTATCCGACGGCCCGATTATCCCTGCACGCCACATTCTTGTCGTCTCTTCCTGGGTAAACTTTAAGATCGGTGGCGACATCCGGCGTATAGGCGTTTTGATCGGTCTCGCATCCCCCACATCTATCACGTGTTTAAGCAAATTCGTCACAGCCGGAGCAATTCCGGGTTCCGGCACGATGCGATGCACCAACGCCAACACCCGTTCACGTTGCGCGCTCACATAACTCACGAGTCCCGCACACTCAGCGAATACGTGCGCCGTCCCGTCCTCATTATTTGCGAAGGGAATCCATTCCAGCCCCTCGGTCGCTATTCCCGTTCTCGATGCTGATATCCTGCATCCACGCATTCCAAAAATCCGCGCCCAAGATTAGGTCATGCGCACACTGCGCCACGGCACACGCGATCAACGTCCCGCTCTTTCCCCCTATCTCGAGGTACAATTTCAGATCGCCCAACGGGTCCGGTTCCTCACCCGACACTCCTCTTACAAATATCGTTGGCGGCCTCAACCGCGACCTGAACCTATTTGCCAATCCTAGGCCCACAACCGTAACCTGCGCACCTGAATCCAACAACGCAACATAATTGTTCCCATTTATTTTGATGGATAGAAAAAATCTATTCTCTACTACGGCCACCTGGGCTACGTCATCATCTTCACGCGGGCTCGCGAACCGATCATCCGAGCCTGGCTCGGCTCTTCCCTCCGCTACCACGGAAGGCGTCTCCGCCACCCTCGCACAGCTCGCCGGATCCTCGCCCACCGATCCCTGTCGCATCACTCCACTGTCCCGCTCACCGGTGTTCGAGAGCCTTGGCGAGGCTCGCGGTGCTACCATTTCCCCGCGCTCCCCTCGCGCTCCATCGGACCCCTCTCTTACCTGAGGCGCACCCGAAGGCCCCAGGGAGCGTCGCGGCGACTCGTCGGCCACGCGCTCAACCCGCGCTCGCTCGAATCGCTCACTCATCTTTAGCGCATCCGAGAGCAGCGGGGGGCGTCGTGGTGACTCCTCGGCCACGTGCTCAACCTGCGCTCCATCGGATCGCTCACTCACTACTCCGAACTTCCCTTTTCCGATGGTGCGATCTTCCCTTCCTTCGCTTCCTACCGCTTTCCTGAACTGGACATCCTCGAGATCCGACACGTTCAACCGCTCATAACGGCGCGACAGACTATCCCAAAATTCCTCTAACCTACCCTTAGCTATTTCTGGATGTGCGCCTCCAGCTCCGCGCGCCGTTCCCTCAATCGCGCCATTCTTATTCTGGTCCGGCGCCTCGGCCGCGAACAACAACGCAGCCTCCCCGGGCTCGACCTCCTCACTCCCATTGACCGGTTCTCGCTGCGCGAGCCACCCTGTTCAGGTGCAACTCAAGCGCCAGCCGCGCTCGCCCGAGCAGACTCAAGCAGGGGTCGACGAGCGAGTTTCGGCCCCCGCCTGCGAGTTTCCCTGTTGCGTCAGACCATCCGCACACGTGGGGCAGTTCTGGAAGACCACCCCCGCGGTCCCGCAAACCTGGCAGCTGGCAACGGCCCCCGGACACGCATTAGTAAAGTGTCCGGCCTGCCTACACCGATAACAGATGGGGGGCGGCCTACCTCCCTCGCGATTAACGCGATTCGGACACTGCGAGCTCCTATGTCTCCTGCCTCCACACGAGAAACAATTACCTCCGAACGCGCGCGAACTCACGCCAGCGCCATCACCGCCTCGCTGCGCACCCCTCTGCTGGGGAACCAAACTTGGCGGAACCGAGGTCTGTGTCCGCGCTGCACCTGGATCCACTGGAACGGCCGAGGGTGCAGAGTCATTCGCACTGATTCCCCCGCCGGCTCCGGAACCCGAGGTCGGCCCCCTACCTTCGCCGGGCTGCGCTGTAGCCGTGAGTACCTCGCTCTTGGACGCGTCGCTACTCTTCCCTTTTGACCGCCTCCTAGAACGTTGCGCACCCGATCCGTCCTCCGGTGTCACCTCGGCGCCCTTTTCCGCCTCAAACACAGCGGTCCTTGCCACCTTTCTCGCTGGTCCCGCCGAGCTTCGATAAGCCGCGTCCTGAACCAGCATGCTGTCGGCCGCCGGAGGTGGCCGCCACCTCTTCTCCCTTGCCCGCTGACGCTCAAATTCGCAGCCTACCCTCTTCAGTTCCTTGAGCGTAGCAAACGACTTCCCGTACAAGTACCTCGCGAAGGTGGGATGCAAACCTTCTTTGCAAATCGCCACCTGCCTTCTCTCCGAAGAAGGCCTATCAAAACGGCGAACGATACATTGGAAGGCGGTCAGGTAATCACCCAGCGTCTCTCCCTCTGCCTGTGTCCTTAACCGTAACTCCTGGTATAAATCCTCCCGCTTATAATGCCTTCCGAATTCCTCCTTTAAATCGGCGAGAAACTCCCCGAGGGTTCGCCAAGTATTTTCATTATTACGGTACCAGAGCGCCGCCTTTCCCGTTAATATTATGCCTACCGCCCGGAGTACTTCCTCATTTCTCAACCTGTAAAAATCCTGGCATTTCCTAATATCGCTTGCGAAACCGTCCACATCCGCTTCCCCGTCGCCCGAAAACTTCAGCGACCAAGAGCGAAAGGCCTTCACCGCGTCCACCGATTTATAATGTCGGGGCTGACGCAGGCCTGAGCGTCTGCAAGTACTCCGGCGCTTCGGTCTGCGACTGACCAACCCCGCCTCATCCGGCCCGTCCTCACCCGAACTTGGGGACTCGCTCCAACTATCTTCCCATTCGCTTGCCGATGGGCACCGCGGCCTGTACTTCTCCCTAGATTCCCCTGGGTCGGCAAACCGTGGCCTGGCCCGCGGCGACGTTCCCTCGGTTTTCACAGCGTGATTCTCTCGCGCGCCGCCCTTCAACAGTTTCTTAACTAGATCTTCCCAATTCTTCATGGCCTCTCCAACCTCGCGTGGCAATGCCGGGGTGCTCGTTCTCCGATCGAACGACCCCAATACTCCCTCCTCGGTGGCGTCGCTTTCCACTTCGGAGAAAAATTTGTCTTCCGAAACCGGCTCACGCGAGCTACTTTCCCTCCGCCGGCGCGACGCAGAGCGAGATCGTCGCTCCTCTCGCGCCCGTCTACGTGGCGTCCGAGTCGTCGTCATGTCCTCGGCGCGCGGCGCATCCCGCCTACCCGCCTGCATCCCCAACGCGGCCTCTTCTACGCGATATAAATTATTCGCGCTTTCCGATAATGCTGCACGCACTTCCCTCCGCATAACTAAGCCAGGCAGGCTTGCGACGATGTTCCACGCCTGTCCGAAAACGTTCGGCCCTCCCGCGACACCCTGGAACGCCACCTCTCCGTGAGACGCCAACTCTTTCCTCGCATCGGCGAGAGCCGTCGCCCCATCATGTGACGCAATTCGGGCGTTATCCTGCCCGTCCTCGCTCCTATGCTCTGGCCCGCTTCTCTGCACCGCTACCGGCGGCGGCCGCTCGTCCGAGGATGCCAAGCTCTCTCGCCTGCGAATTAACGCAGGCTCGATCTGGCCTTCCAGACGTCCGTTACTCCCCTCGCCTCTATCAGGCTGCAGGTCCATGTTGACCTCACGCGATTCCTCCCGCAGAATGGCCTCCGGCGGGCCCGGCATTACGCCCGACTCAAAGTCACCAGGACTCAGGGGCGGATTAAGCTCCGGCCGTTCATGCGAGATCATGTAGCGCAGCATGCGCTCCTGAAGTTCCCCGAAGCTACCCGTCACGCTAAGGCCATAGCTCTTAAGGAGACTCAGTAACTCCACGGGCGGCGTTTCATTGATTCGCCGCTTAAGAGCCCGCACCGACCTATCCTTTAATATTTCGCGCATAATCGCGCCCGCCGTCCCGCTTGGCGGCATCCTGACAAGCCCCCTGCTTCTCACACAGCCCAAACGCTCGATCTACGATCACGCTAGCGATGTGGGCACAACCGACGACCGCGTCGCGCAACTGTCCAATTATAAAACGAAATTAAACAAAAAGAAACATTAATGACCAACACTAACTTGCCCCAAATTGTCGTCCGGCCTACTCTCATCAACGGCGGATGCTTTCGCTTTCTTTCGTTTGTCCGTTACTTGATCAATAATATAAAATAATTTTTCAGGCAGTGCGAATTCTACGCACTGCTCTGCGTCCTTAATCTCAAAATAAAAACACAAATACTAACTACTCTATCTCGTCGCGGCTCCCAGGCAAGGGCGCACCTTTTATAATCCGCTAATCAAAACAGATCAATACCCAATGGCCATACCGTTCAAGTATCTAACTAACTACGCTGACAACAACCGCTTCTTAAATGGACTTGTCTATCCGTCCTTTTACTGGCCGTATACCATGGGTATGATGAATAGTGGCCTTCGACACGTTAGGTCGATGACTCACTCGCCCGTGCCTGAGTGTAGCGACGACAACACAACCATGCTACAATTTCGACCTCGTATCTCTCTCTCTCGATCGGCGCTCTCTGTGAACCCGAGATGGGGAATGTAAACAAACACCGCTCGAGCCGCGACTCAACGCAGCTCGGCTGATCGTTCGGTCACCTCTCCTCTCGGCCTCAACCGACCTTTTCAAATTCCTTTGTCTCCGCGAATTACTTTTCTACTTTATGAATTCACGTCCTGTCTCTCTTTCTCGCGATCATCTCAATCCCGATTTCCGCACTTTCCCCACAAGGGATGCCATGTAACACGTACGTTAATAATTTAAGCCCGAACAACGTTGCGTCACAAATTATTTAAGCGGAAAGGCTCTGAAGGCACACTCGCTTCGTTGCGGAAAATTAACGAGGGCTATGTCGTCCGGTAATATCGATAATCGCAATTTAACTAATTACGAGAGAGACAGGTTAAACAGAATAAACTCATCAGTTCAGCTATTTTACACTTTATTACAACATTAACGTACATACAGCGTTCGGCGTGTGCGTCGGCCGAGTCCGGGCTAAGTTCGTTCCGTGCGAATTAACGCACAGGAGACAGAACATCACCTTACAACTTGTCCCGCGAATTCCGCGAGGGCGATGCGAGTTCACGCATGCAACCGCTCGTCCGTGTCCGGCCTATTCTAGTCCGTTCACTCAATATGCTTATCGCACACACTTCTCGGTCGCGAGGCTCAACTCTCCAAATTAATTGCTGGTCGAAGCCACACTGACTGTGATCTCGCGCCTTCCGCGACGTCTTACTCGCCCCCTCCCTATAGGTACTCAAAAACGGCCGAGCACCGCCGGCTACGCACACATGTGCGACTCATGCCGGCGACACTACTTCCCTCTCTCCTCCTCTGCTCTCCGCTGTTGCCCTATCCCTCCAACGCCAGGTATCTCCGACGATCAGGAATCAAACCTGCAACAAAGCCACATCGTGCGTCGATACTCGGCTTTAATCAATCAAGACCGATGTGGCAGCGGCTCAGGGGAAGGCACGCGGAAGAGAGAGAGAGAGGCGAACAGGGCGATCGAACTCAACGAGCGATTCGCCCGTCACATAATAAAGTGTATATGATAGAGTAAGCCATATTATGACTTATACTTTTTTCGTGATATCGAGAAAAATCTTCGGACATTGCATCTTTAAAAAGATCCCACAATTCTTCTGGATTTAGTGGATGAGAATGTATGAGAATCCGTACAAATAAATATCGAAGTCTTTGGGGCATCATCCACTTTGTTCCTTCTTCCAAAGCCATTTTCCATTCTTCATCATTTTGAATTAGACCCAACGCTAGGCAAGTTGCGATAAAAGTAGGGTGTATTACACCATCAACAGTTCTCAAGCTTTCAAAACTTACGGCTCCTTTTACATGAAGTAATAGCGATCTTAAATGAAATAATTCAAATTGAGTTGAACTAACAGAATACATACGCCCGATGACGGTAAAGTGTTTCTTTCTGGTACTTCATTTAGTTAAATATAAATTACCATTTGGGGAGAAGGAAGGCCGGTGGAAGAGTGTGGACGTGTCTTGGCTGTGAGTGCGAGTTTTGGTGAGAAAGTTAAAGAGGAAAAGTGTTTGAGGAGAGAAATAGAGGTGGAAAGAGCGTGGAGGCGGAAAAGGAGTGGAGTAGAGAGAGAGAGGCTTGGAGAAGAGCAGGAAAAAGCAGAGAGTGAGAGAGAGGAATAAAGAAAAAAGAAAAGTTGAGGTTAAGAGAGAAAATCAGGAAGCGGGAAAGGCAGGTAGAGAGGAGGGGCGGTAAGAAGTAAAGGCGGAGACAGAAAAAGTAAGACAGGGAATAAAGGGAATAAAAATAAGAGATGCAGAATGTGCATGAAAGAGGAAGAAAATTCGAAACACATAGTAGAAAAATGTGAAAAAAGCAGAAAGGAAGGGGAAGAATGGGAAAAATAATAATAGGAAGCAAAGAAAAGATAGCGTGGATGATGGAGATAAAATGGAAAAGAAGAAGAAACGAAGAGAAGAAAGAAAAAGAAAAACAAGAGGACGAAACTGCAAGACCCTAAGGAGACACGGAAACAGAAGACAGAGAAGCAAGACTCGCAGACACATCTACATACATACACACACATACACACACATACACACAAAACACGCACACACGCGCAAACATAAACACACATGCACACACACACACACACCCAACACAAGTACTAGCAGCTACACAAGCGAGAGGAAGCAGGTATTGGAGGATGGAGCAAAATGGAAAAAAAGAAGAATCGAAGAAGAGAAAGAAAAAGGTAAATTAGAAGACAAATTATAAGATACTAAGGAAAAATAAGTGAGGTTGAGGAAAGGAAAGGCAGAGGGAGCAATAGGAAATAAGAAAAAGGTGTCAAAGCCCTAATAAGGGGAAAGATAGATGAAATGATTAGCAAGAATGAGAGTAAAAGCAAAGGAAAGGCAAAGGTGAAAAGGCAAAAGAAAGTAACAAAGGAAAAAGTTGAAAAGAAAATATGCAAGAAAGAGAAAAACAAAAGAGTGGAAAAGGCAGATCTTGGAGAGAGAGAGAGAGGAAGAGAAGATTAATCAACAGAAAAATGGGAAGAAAAGCTGAACAGACAGAAGCAGAAGACGGGAACGCAAGAGTTGCAGACACACCTACATACGTACACATATACACAAAACACACACACACACACACACACACAAAACACATACATTATCAACTACACAAACTAGATACGAGACACAATTGTAATATAAGAAATGAAAACCAAATGTAACATATAAGTTGTAAATAAATAAACTAACTATAAATTACCATTTTTTTCTTTTTTATAAGTATAAAAATGTTGTGGAATTTCTGAATAATAATATTGTCTTGCAGTTTCATTTTCTAAATTTAATTTGAAATAATCTAATAACATGCTACTTGCATTACTTAGATAATAATATTGTCTTGCATATTATAATATTTCTATCGTTAAAGTATTATTCGCAGCATTTGAAATGATGATAGATTGATATTCAGGTAAATGTACAGGTAACCTAATAATTATATGACTTTTATCTTGTAATGTTTTACTTAATAAACGGTAAATTGATTCAACAGGACCAATATATCGAGTGTTTATAAACTTATAAATCTCATCATGGTAAATAGCTAGACCATTTTCAGAATCTTGAATAACAACAGTTGCAGCATCATGGCCTTTGTATATATATTTATATAAATATTTTACAGCCATAATACTTGACACTGCTTCGACATTTATATGGCAATCAAACATTTCTAATAAAACTGGCCAATGAGGTACCATCCAACTATTATTAACTTCACTGTCATTACACTGTTTGTGAATACAACCAGTATCTCTTCGACGATAATTCGGAAAACCGTTTTCATCCATAGTTGTTTCCTCTTGAAAACTTTTTTAAAACTTTTAGAACATTTACCATTTTCCATACACCAATCGCCACATGGTCCGTGAATCATATGTTTTAGTATAATGTCGTATAAATGTGGATTATTTACTTTAATCGGAATTTCAGCAGATATAAATTTATCAACAACTTCCGCAGTAGTCCACTTATATCCATTAGCTAATGTTAGTAATAAATGAATGTGTGGTAAGCCTCGCTTTTGAATTTCTACTACGTGAACACGACCAGCAACTTCGCCAAAGAATATTTTTTTAACAATTAAATCAACTAATCGCTCTTTCTTTACATGAAAAACTCGGGCTACAATATCTGGTCTGTCACAAGCTTGTTGACCAGGTAAAAGGTTTTCTTGGATTTCAGGCCATTTTGGATTGCACGTCATCGTGAGAAAAATATCAGGCTTTCCTTTTTCATTTACTATACACGGTGGGAGGGAATGAAAAAAAAGTTTCGCTGCCATGCCGACGAAAACTGAATTAGTAGTTTCTTTCAAAATATAATTACATGTTAAAAAAACCTGGAATCAGAATCCTAGCTGATTATCTACAAGTTATTTCGGTAATGTACTAAGAAAAATTTTTTTTCCAATTAAATAGCAATGGGCTCATGTTTTTATTTCCAATTATATTTTTTTCTTTTTCTGTATTACTTTTAACACTGAATCACTAATGAGCAACGATAATGTATTAGTAATACATATTTATGGGAGTATAATGGTAAAAACATGTTCAAGTTTAAAATATTTATATTATTACATAACAAAAAATATATTTACACAATGAATGCATTCATTGGTGGCTCTGTTTATTAAATGCAAAATTCTCTCTATAAAATCAATCAAAAATTAAGCGGCTACTTTTCTAAATCCAAACAAAAAGTAAATACATAGAATTTAGAGCGTTTGCACAATATACATAATCAAAACAAACGTACTGGAATAATTTGAGTGTTGATATGTGAAAATTTCTCGCAAAGCCAGTCTGTGAATCAGTATACGTTATGTTTTCTTCTTGGCAGTTTGTCTTTCGTTTTTCATGTAAAAGCATTGTCAGTTACAATACCAATTATGTATCACCATGCCAAATGCTACTTGTACTCACGATGAAAACTGAAAGAAAGTGTGTGCGTGCTGCGGTAGAAAAATAGTATTAGGCAAAAAGAAATTAGAACATTATAGTATTTCTATCGGGAGTGTAAAACTAATCAAAAACTATGTTTACGTAAATTTCGATTTATCAGATCAGAAATTCCCATCAAGTGTTTGCGTAACGTGCCGTAAAATACTAGCAGAACATGATAATGGCGACTCTTCACGACCACTACCGGTGATTTTAAATTACAAGACATAAAATGTGAGTGTTATATTTGCCAGACAGCAACATACAGAGGGCATGTAAAACTTAAAGTTGGTGAAAAACGTTCTATAACGAAAAAAATAGACAAATCAAATGGGCTGTATGGAGTGAAGTGTACTACAAATATTGAGCAAGCAATCAGTGATGAAAAAAAAAGAGTTTATCCAACTATGCAAAAATTGTTTTACGAAAATAGGTAAGGGTAAGGAACATCGCTGTAATATTTATGGAGACATAAGACATAAAAACATTAGTAGCATAGTCGACAGTTTACCTTCACAGCAGCAAGAGCAAATTGCAACTACCATTCTCGCTAAAGTAAACAAACCAAATTCTAATGTAAATTTCATTGAAATGGGTACAGGTGGTCGCAAAAAGAAAGTTTATATTAAAGACGCAAATCAAATTAAAAATGGTGTTTCTTTTTCTCAAGAAAGTTTAGACGAGTTTCAAACTAAAACAAATGTATCTTTAAATCATATAAAAAAATTAACTAGTATGTTAAGGTCGAAATCTGGGAGGCAATCTGTCCCAAGTCATTACATCAAACATGCATCGGAAAATGCAAATCAATTAGATTACCTTTACGACATTGCATTTTTTAATTTTGATGTTTCTGATAATAGTAACAAAGAAAGAAGGCCTGTTATCTGGACAAACGCAGAAAAAATGGTTAAGAAAGTTATGAAGAAACGAAAAATTATTGGTTATCCTTGTTTTAAAGTTATGGCAGATGGAGGTCAAAAATTCTTTAAAATTTGTTTGTCAATTTTTCCTCAAAATGATGATGACGGTGCACCACCCAGTAAAAAAGTAAAACTTGACACTAAAGAGCATTCAAGTTGCAAGTTCAAGTTGACAAGTGTAAAAAAATTGATTATATTGTGCATCGTTCCCGATATAAAAGAAACTTTCGAGAACGTGAAAATATTGATTGATCTGATTAAAATCAACGACATTTCTTTTAAGTTTGTTGCTGACTTTAAATTGACACTAATTGTAAATGGAATGCAGACTGCTACTGCAACTAGCCCCTGTCCGTTTTGCTTTATACAACTAAATGATCTAAAATGTCGCAAAGAATTAATGGATGATGAATCTGAAAATTTTAAATTGAAAACTTACGGTGACTTAAAACAAGATTATGAACTATTTAAAAACTGTTTAGGAAGTAATAAAAAACTGGCCAAAAAATGTAATAGTACTGTGAATAATCCTTTGTTTGAAGAGAGTGATGAAATTTATGTGTTAGAAAAATGTATTCTTCCAGAGTTACACCTTTTACAAGGTTTTGTTAACCACATATTTTGGAATGGATTGGTGCCTCTTCTAAGAAAAGAAAAAGCTTTGATATGGCCAATGAAATTAAATCTCATCTCAAAAAATTACCATGGAGATGTCTTTGAGGGTAATGTTGCCGTAAAATGTTAAAACGATCAGATGAACTTTTTGATCGTGAAATTTGCGGTGATGTTGGTAAACTGAAACTTGTGCCGTTTGTTACATCATTAAAGGCTATGAATAAAATAGTTGAAAGTTGCTTTTCAGTCAAGAGGAGTAATGTCAAGTTTCAAGAAAATTTCCCTATTGAAAAAAAAAACATCATTTAAAGACATCATGAAACGACGTCTTTAAATGACGTAATTTATTGACATCGTTTATGTCACAAATTGGAACACTTGGTTCGTCATTATGAAATGACGTCATTTTCCTCCAAAAATATTTTTGGCAAATAAATAACGTCATTTTGTTAATGATATACTGAAAGACGTCATTTTTGCACCCTTACTTTTGATGAGAAAATAATGTCATTTTTAGAAGCACATCTTTTTTTAAATGATTTTTTCTGCAGGTAGATCAGATCAATGACAGGATTTTGAAACAGCCATTGTTTTCTTTAATGTTTGCTACTATGAATTAATGTTATTTGAGATAGGGTCGTTCTTTGCACCGAATTTGAAGGAATAATGACATCGTTAAAAAACGTAATATCACGTAAAAAAATATTTACGTCATTTTTTCTTAAGAATTCACGTCATTTGTTGTTCACGTTATTTGTAGCACATCATATTACATTTTAATATATATACAGTAACAGAACAGAACATTAATTTTACAACGTTTTATTAAGCAAATAAAAAATAAAGTTGACGCTTGAGTCAATTAATATAATATACAATTTTTTTTCTTTCTTGTAAATATCATTATATAATAAAAAAAACTACGAGAGAGAAAAGTGTCCTATAATAGACAAATAAACGGATAAACTATTTCTATTACTACATATCTATTTAATAAGAGAGCACATTCGGCAGAACGCACAAATAAGATTCATTTTTACAATTCATGTGAACACAAGGTCTATCAACTGTACCAGTATCTATAGCTCGCAAATTTTGATCAATTGTCAATATTCTTTTTATTTGAAAATCAGGAATGTACGTATCTATATCCATCATGTTTACAACATTTACGCTCTTACATATGGTATATTCCTGTCTGCTTACTGTATCAACAATAAAGAACACAATTTGAATAAATGTGTTATCAATTGTCTTAGCAAATGAATTATTTGTTCGCAATCGTACTTTATTGCAAGATAAGTAAGTACACTCATTTTTGATTAATTTTAAATAAAGTACCGCTGAGTTGGATAAATTTAGTTCTGCTATCCATTGATCTGTCGGAAGAGCAGGAACACCAAAATATCGTCCAATATCAGTTTTGAGAACTTTGATGCACTTTTTCTTTTCCAAATATTCAACGTACGGAAGAACATTAGAATGAGGATGGTTTTGTAACAGAAACTTTCTTAAAACTAATTCACTTTTACGCATCCCAGTAACTCTACAAAGTTGGTGCAAAACACCTTTAGCAGCTTGTACCTCTTTTACAATTTCTCCATTTCCATTTTCAAATCCATATCCAGAATGCTGATACAAAGAACCAAAATTTCTGACACTTTGTACTACGTGAAGACACTGATGTAAATTATAATTCATTGCACTTCTTCCATAATAAGTTTCTGTCAAGGTAACAAATATTACTAATAAACGATGTGCTTCACGTAGCTGATCGATAGTAATATTTTCTTGTAACAAAATATAGTAGGCTCTTACTAGATGACACCAATGTAACATGTAAGCTCGCATACGAGGAATCATCAACGAAGCCACAGTACTATAGAACAAAATCCAGTTTTGATATTCTTTGGCTTTCCAAAATCTTCTATCTCGTATAGAGCGAGAATTTCGAATTACCTTATAAGGCACTTTCAGGGCTTTCATTAAGTTATCAATCATATCAATTTCTACGTTAGTTAATGAGTAAGGCAAATTTTTAACATCAATCCAAAACTTCATAAATTGTTTTCCAATACCTGAATCAATAAAATGCATGGAATCAGGAAAAAATCCCCAAATAATATCATAGTATCGTAAATAACACAGTACTGAATAGTTCATAACTCCCATAATGGTTTGTCCAGATTCGACAGCCTCTCGCATTTGTCGACGAGTATCCGCATCATTTCTATCAACTACTTCTTCGTCTTATTTCGGTTTGGTTTCTAGTATTAGTTAGTTCGGTTTATTGATTTCCAAATATTGAATTTTATTGATTGAATTTTATTCAATGTTTCGATGAAGCAAACCTTAGAAATGTTACATAAAATTTATTGTTGAATAAAATTTAATGTTGTATTTTTTGGTTTGATCCAGAGTAAAATATGTAGAAAAATTATATAAATGAATTTGTGGAAATATATGCCTTAATTTTTCTTGCCATTTGAAAATGTAATCATCTTGTGATTAATTTGTTTATTTCTCCACAGATCCTATTATGCATCAAAAAAGTACTGGTGTCAACTAGCTCTTATCATCCGACAAGATGAAAACTTAGCTTTTATCGTGTCATCAATTTCAGGTTTTATTGTGAGTACCTAATAATTTCGAATCTGATCTATCAATCTAAAAGCAATATCTAGACTTTTTTCAATACAATTTTTTTTTGATTTTTCTTTAGGTATCAATGGCAACCGAAAAACCTCCAGTTGATAGTGGTATATCGGATAACAACACAGCTGATGAATCAGATAGCGAAGAAAGTTTGAATGCAGTTGAAAATAAAACTCTTTTCGCTGCTACTCGCATTTATATTGGAAGTCGTAAAGTGCAATTCGTACAGGAGAACAAAATAAAAAATTTTGACAGATTCAACAAAAATTTTCCCTACAATTGCTTTGTAGCCAATGGTCAAAATGAGGATGGAGAAATAATTTATGAACCTGCAGTAGTTTTGAGGACATCAAGTAAGTATTATAATAATGCAATATTGTGTATATTGACTCGAAAAGAAATAATTTTATTTACTTTCATTATATAGATTCTTTAACTGAACTCCAATCACGAAGTACCAGATGGACAAAACCCAACCAAAGGCGAAGTGATGTTTTAAATCAGCTAGCTAAAGAAGGTATGAGTAATGAAGAGGAAGTTATGAATAAACCAAAATCAAAACGTAAAAAAAATATAGACAATGTACAGAGGAGCCCAAAAAATAACAATGTACGTATCAAATTTTGCATGATTTTCTCACTATATTTTTTCCTAATTGAATGTGTATACTTTTCCAGATTTGCTATCTCTTCTGTATAATAATTTATTTAATTTTTTTCTTTATGTAGGTACCTTTAGTACCGGGCTTTGCCAGTACTTATGAAGCTGCAGCAATAAAAATTTCGTCAATGCAGAAAACTAATTTGAATTTTGATTTAGAAGAAGATCCTGATAAAAAAATTGACATAGCAGAGGTTTTAAAAACCAAAGATGAACAAATAGCTAAATTGCTGAAAGAATTAGAATCAAAAAGAGCAAAAAATCGATCCACACATGCATTGGTTTCTCCCAGCATCAGCTTACGTGATTGTAAGAAAAAAATTCCTCTTGCTTCAAAGTCTGCTGCTGAGCATCACAAATCTCCACATCCATCGATATCAAGCTGTTTGAATGATGCATTCCCAGATGAAACTCACACCGATAAAAAAAGAAAAACCATATCAACTCCAGAGAATATTAAAGTACTTCAGAAGAATTCACATTATGTGAGAAAGACAAAAGATGTGACTTACGATTCGGATGACTATGCACAGTCTGGTCTTGAAAAACATGAAAAATTGTCAAGCTGGACATCCACGGTTCGAGAGGAAAATGGAAAGTCAATAAAAGTATGTATATATTAATTGAAATTTATTTTAATTGTTACACTAAATGTGTACGCATCATTATCTTTAAATAGATTCACATGTTCCATATCCATTACGGAGTGTCTGTGCCATACAAAAACTGGTGTAGTGCTCTGACGAAAGGTAAAACTGGCCAAAGATTTTTGAGAGAACTGGTGCTACATATTTGGCCACTGAAAGAATTTATCAAATTAGCTGTCGCTATAGATCGTACCAAAACTCCTGAGGATAGACAACCGGTACCTGCAAGGTAATTTGTAGCTTTAAAAAGTGAATAACTTTCACAATTTTTTATAAAAACTATTATAATCTTGGAAAAAGCAATTAATGTTACAAATCCCTATTTTTATTATTACTGAAGCCTATATTCAGTTTCTGTTGAAGAAGAAATTAATAAAAACTAATGTCAAGACAGCAGCAGAAGATAAACAAAGGAATGCAACTATTGCACGTTTTGGTCGTGATCTCGGGGTCATAATTAACCAAGTAAGGAACAATTATTTTAAGAGACTAAAAATTTGTGAACAAGCTGGTGTTGATGAATCTGAAGCCAATATACAAGACGCATTTGAGGAATATGAAGAGATACCATTGGAAATTGATTAACAGTAAAAATGGATAGTTGTTTGTTCAACAAAACTATCAAAAATTTATACAACTTTCGTACAAGTTTTATACAAGTTTTTCTACAAAGTTTATTGAAATTTTTTTTATACAAAATTTGTGTAAATTCAGCATAAAATCTATATACTGATTTTCAATGGGGTAATAATATCAAATTTTTACTGTTCAACCCCATCTGGTCCGCTTGACGAGTATTAATATTATTCTAGATCAACGATTATTAATGCGTATATTGAAATTTATCACAAGATTTGAAATGTATTCTATTAGTTTTAAATTAATTAAAAGTTTAACAGATGTTTGTTAGTTTTAATAGAAGATATTAAGTTCGTGCATTAAATTATAAAATTGCTCGAGCAAATAGTTGTTGCAACAAAATTTTAATTTTTCAAATTGAAAGCATTATAATTGTTTTAAACTTTAAATGGCATATTTATTTTTAAGCATACAATCACTGTTGTAATAGCTGAAAACAATGATTTAATATACAATACATTGTTTAAAAACAATTTTTTTATAAAAATTATAGAAATGCATGGTGCGGCATGACTCATTATGGGTCATACGTACTTAGGTTATTGGTGAGTTATAAGATGCCACACCTATCCCAGAAAACCAATTAATAGTAATTTAATATCATGAATTCTCAAAATATTATACGTTCAGCACCACCGAAAAAAACAGCTTGTTTCGCTGTAGCAGCGAATGTGTTAAAAATAAGTAACCAATACGAAAGAAAAAGCGTTGGTAATCATTATAATTTCGACGAATTAGTATAAGATGTTCACCCGTTACTTTTATTGTAAGTGCGACTTTTCCCTTCTTTTTATTCAAATTTTTGCTTTAGGTAGTTCTCTAGCAGTTTTTTTTCTTGTATGTTTTTTTTTCGCTTTTATGGAGTATAATTGAAAGAAAAACATTATATTATATCCATTTATATTGTAAAACTTGACGTAACCGTCAAATTTATTGTTTATTTTCTTAATAAACCAATGTAAAATTAATATGCTGTTCTGTTACTGTATATTCTATGGTAAAAACATTTTGAAATATTATGTGATATTACGTGAATTCTTAGAAAAAAAATGATGTAAATATTTTTTTACGTGATATTACGTTTATTAACGATGTCATTATTCCTTCAAATTCGGTGCAAAGAACGGCCCTATCTCAAATAACATTAATTCATAGTAGCAAACATTAAAAAAAACAATGGCTGTTTCAAAATCCTGTCATTGATCTGATCTACCTGCAGAAAAAATCATTTAAAAAAAGATGTGCTTCTAAAAATGACATTATTTTCTCATCAAAAGTAAGGGTGCAAAACTGACGTCTTTCAGTACATCATCAACAAAATGACGTCATTTATTTGCCAAAAATATTTTGGAGGAAAATGACGTCATTTCATAATGACAAACCAAGTGTTCCAATTTGTGACATAAACGATGTCAACAAATTACGTCATTTAAAGACGTCGTTTCAAAAAAAAAATACCATTCGAAATATCTCTAATTGAACCCTCCAAAAATGCTTATTATTTTAATTGAACCCCTTCAGTTGTCCCAAAAAAAATTAAAAACTTTGATAATTTTTTCGTTTTTTGCAACTGCAAAACGGCGCCCAGGCCTGTATCGCTAACGTCGCAATCAATCGTGAACGGCGCATTGAAGTCAGGCCGGGCAAGCATGGGCGCAGTCGCTAATAAGCCATTAACTTGCTCAAAAGCGGCCCACTGCTCGACTTTCCATTCGTACTTTACGTTATGCCGCGTGAGAGCTGTAAGCGGCTCACATAGAGAAGCATAGTCGTCCAAGAACTTGCGATACCACGAGGCCATGCCAAGAAATCTCCGCAGCTGCTTGATGGTCGAGTGCCGACGCGATTAACCAATATAGGCCAAGCAACAGGGATTTTTTCATGACAAAAATACTACCTGGAAACCGAGTGTGCAATCGTGTGCAGATAAGTTGAGACCTCATTGGTGTTATGTTTTGGACACGCAACTCCTGTCACCCTATTTGTTATAAACATTTTAAACGAAAAAAAGGCATTTTTTTTAGTTTTTTGTTAATAACTCTGCGAATAATGTAGCGATGTTAATGATATAGGTACACAAAATATAGGTAAAACAATTACGAACAAAACTAGACCTCGAGCGACAAAATCGGATAATTAGGAACCGAGGAAAACCCGGAAAAGTGGCGAAATTTAACATTTATTTAAAAATTCATATCTCCGTCACTTTTTATTTTGTAGGACTGAGTCTTTGCGAAAATGTAGTGTTATTTATGTACTTCATGTGTGCCAAAAGCTGACGCTGTGAAGTAAATAGTTTTCATGTAATCGTAATTTCAGGTTTTCTAAGCGATATTTTTCATCATCTCTCCTTGCGACAGTGATTTTTTCATCTTAAATTTGAAAACGGTTTTAAAAAATGCAGATTCCACCCAACAAAACGTATATTCTAGTTTTTCACTCAAATTTTTGCAAGTGTGTGATAAATGCCGGGAAAGTCGACTAAAAACGGCTGAGCGCACGGAAACGTTCGAGTGGTGGGGGGAGCAGCAGCCGAGGAGAGGCACACATATATAGTAATAGAGGCGCGCTGCGCCCTCTTATAATTTTTCCATCTCAATATCTCTGCAACCATAAATGTTATCTTAACAATTTTTTTTTTATTTCGGATCTACTGAACTCCGGGAAATCAAATATTTATTTAGAATTCGTAAATAATAAAAGGCTAAGCATAAATTGTTGAAATTAAAAAAAAATTTAACTTAATTTTATTGGTAAAGAAATAAATGATTGTGAAAATATGCAGAAGTGTTGTTTACAGCTGTACGTTAACTGAGCGCGTGGCGTCACTTTCTCTTCTCGTTTGAATGCCCAACGGTCGCAGCCTCAGTACAATAAAGATGAAGAGAGAAATAGAGAAAGAGACAGAGCGAGAAAGAGAGAGAAAGTATAAGAGAGAGGGAGAAATAGTATTCCATTGGAAGAGAGAAAGAGACAGAGAGAGAGACAGAGAAAGAGAGAAGGAGAGAGATAGATGAAAAGAAAAGGGAATGGGGGCTGGACCAAAATCCAGCTTCGTAAACATAATGACAACATTTATTTTGAAGAAAATCGGAAAGTAATTAATTTATTGATTATTTATAAATTCTAAATAAATAATTGATTTCCCGGAGTTCAGTAGATCCGACATAAAAAAAAAATTGTTAAGATAACATTTATGGTTGCAGAGATATTGAGATGGAAAAATTATAAAAGGGCGCAGCGCGCCTCTATTACTATATATGTGTGCCTCTCTTCGGTTGCTGCTCCCCCCATCACTCGAACGTTTCCGTGCGCTCAGCCGTTTTTAGTCGACTTTCCCGGCATTTATCACACACTTGCAAAAATTTAAGTGAAAAACTAGAATATACGTTTTGTTGGGTGGAATCTGCATTTTTTAAAACCGTTTTCAAATTTAAGATGAAAAAATCACTGTCGCAAGGAGAGATGATGAAAAATATCGCTTAGAAAAACTGAAATTACGATTACATGAAAACTATTTACTTCACAGCGTCAGCTTTTGGCACACATGAAGTACATAAATAACACTACATTTTCGCAAAGACTCAGTCCTACAAAATAAAAAGTGACAGAGATATGAATTTTTAAATAAATGTTAAATTTCGCCACTTTTCCGGGTTTTCCTCGGTTCCTAATTATCCGATTTTGTCGCTCGAGGTCTAGTTTTGTTCGTAATTGTTTTACCTACATTTTGTGTACCTATATCATTAACATCGCTACATTATTCGCAGAGTTATTAACAAAAAACTAAAAAAATGCCTTTTTTTCGTTTAAAATGTTTATAACAAATAGTGTGACAGGAGTTGCGTGTCCAAAACATAAACACCAATGATGTCTCAACTTATCTGCACACGATTGCACACTCGGTTTCCAGGTAGTATTTTTGTCACGAAATCACTCTTTTCAAGCCCTGTTGCTTGGCCTAATAAGCCAAGGTAGCGTACCTCGCTCATGCAAATTCGCGACTTTTTGCGATTAATCGTAAGGCCGGCCTCGTTAATTCGTTTGAGGATCAACGTAAGCTATTTTATGTGCTCTGAAAAGGTGTCAGTAGCAATGATTAAATCGTCTAAGTATGCAAACGCATACGGCTCCATTTCGGGTGTGATAAGCTTATCAGCCAACATTTGAAAGGTTGCTGGGCCCCCCGCCAGACCATAGGGCATTCTAACGAATTCAAATAAACCGAGTCCTGGAACAGTGAACGCCGTTATTGGAATCGATCTCTCTGTAAGAGGGATTTGATGAAATGCACCCGAACAATCAAGCGCACTTATATATTTCGCATGCTGTAGTTTACGCAGTATCGTATCCATATAAGGTAGCGGATACGCGCTCACTTTGGAAACAGAGTTTACTTTCCGATATTCAATACAAAAACGGTACGTATCGTCCGGACTTGACCACTCAGTCTTACGAATAATTCCGGCTTTAAGCATTTTGTGTACTTGCTCGTGCATCTCCTCCTCTATCCTGTGTGAAACGGGGTAATACCTCTGTTTTATCGAGCGTGCTGTGCCAACGTCAATGTCATGCTTGATCCAGCCTGTGCAACCGAGTTTTTTACAGGACGGGTCGGGCAAAAGGTCACTCATCAATTGATCAATTTCTGCGCACTGCTCCTTGCGAAGAGAGAACAGTTGGCACTTCTTTTTCGCAGCCTTCAATTTTTAGCATGTTCGTCGTGGGATCGAGACAAGCTGAGAAAGCGCGAATGAAATCAGCGCCGAGTATGCAGTCTGTGTCTGCCTCACTCAAAATTATACAATCGATCTGATGCGTGACTCCGCCTACCGTAAATGGCAACTTGGCACTGCCAAATACAGGCACCTTATGACCGTCGACCGCTTTTGCGCACACACCAACATAGCGTTAAACACGAATGTTCAATGCGCTGGCTATTTGCAAGCCAACAGGACCAAGAGAAGTGCGCGAGGCTCCGCTATCAATGAGCGCTCGAAAGTTGAGGTGAGTAACACTGACTGTCAGCCACCACCGTGGGAACTTCTCGACAAAAGCGCTGGCCGCAGTACCTCCATCGCAACACGTTCGTTCTTCACTCGAGTCACTCGGAGCTAGCGTTGAGTTGACTGTTGTGTTGAGCGACGTTTGCGCTACTCCTGCGACGCTACTAGTCTCGAAGGTCCGGGTGATTGTCGGGGTAGTAGGGACCTTATCTACTTGCCCCCTTCCTCGTTTTTTCCTTGCTTAATATTTTTGGAGCACTCGGGGCAGTCAAGCCTTGTATTTCCAGGCCAACTGCAATCCCAACACATAATATTAGTTGTCGGTCCTGCTTTCTTATTTTTATTTTTATCGGAATGAGGAGTGATCACCTTGGCTAGGCCACCTCCCCGGCCTCTGCCGCCTTTACCTCGATAATTACGACCACGGTAGTTGCCCTCTCTGCTGCGCGGCGACGATGGAGCGGGAACTCCAGGCGCTTTCTCCTCAGCAGGTTTTTCATTTGGCGGAAGCGCTTTCATGTTTTTCGGATTTTCTGCCGTACTTGGAAGGACACAAGTAGGAGCTTTGGTACTAACTGCATTCCATTCTTTAAACTTTTTATCGAAGAAGCTGTCTAATATTTTATTCAACTCCGCCGATGTAAGTCATTTGTTCCGACGTAGCAGCGATGTGCGCCTTTGGCTTAGCAGCTTTAGGCGGCGGCTTAAAGGCCGCCTCCGGCAGCATACTCTGCTCCAGTGTCGGTGGCGGTTTCTAGTGCTCGTCAGATTCTGCCACCTCTACCTTGAGTGCTTTCACTAATAAGCTGGAAAGTGAGTCAAAGTTGTGTTGATGTTTCTTCAACCTCTTCTTCAATGCTGGTAGCATATTATCTATGGCCAGGTTAACTTGATCTCGCGAGTTCCACGGGCTTTCGAAGCGACTGAAAATTGTGTTAAGCGATGCCAAATAATCTCGAACTGGCTCATCCGGCCCTTGAGTGTGGAGGTGCGCCTCAACCGAGAGATTCCTTTTGAATTTCCTCGACTTGCTATATGACGTAAATGCCGCCTCTTTAAACTCCGCATATGTTTTCCACGTGGGGGCAACGAGGCGATACCACTGAAGCACTGCCCCTTTAAAAAGAGTCGACAACAAATCTAATAATCCTTGCTCCGCTACTCTGTCCAAAATACAATTTTCCTCTACTCTCTCTAAGAATTCTTCAATGCTCATTCCCGCTTCGCCGGAAAATGAGACTTTTCACTCACGCACTGTTTTACTTAAGTGTTTTGACGTAAAATTTGGGTGTGAGGCATTGACCGAATTCGAAGCGTTCGACCGCACGTTAGACGTAGTATTTTGTATTGCAGGTGGTGCCTGCGCGCTCGTCGCTTGCGGAAGCGAAGAACAAGGCAACTTTGCGCTGGCCCTCCTCCCCCAGCTTGAGCAAGCGGGGGTGTAAGCGGCTGGCGCCGAGAACGGCTCCCTCGTGGCTTGGGCTGAAGACGGCCATCCTGTAGCTTTGCTTCCTGCAGCCAAGATATAATTTATAATAGGAGGCTGAGATTTAAACTCGTTATAACTTCTGTGATGCAAGTCATATCCATGCAATGAATAGTTATTGGAGGTTCTGAAAAAAAAGAAAATAAGTATTAATAAGGACATTTTTCAATTAAGAATCAAAATTTTGGATAGTTACCATTAGACTTGATAGTTCCTTTTAATTCAATTTTTATACCCTTTTTAATATTGAATTCAGCAAACTGTGCTATTTGCACATTGATCTTGTGGCGGCCATCTGTAATTACATCACTTCCCCAGCTGGATGCGTAATTAATAAAAATATAGTTTTTAGCCAACCTTGGATGACTGAAAAAAATATAAATACGATACATTAGTATTTAATATTGATAATTTTGTAACGTGTGCCTTTGAATCGAGCGCGAAAACGACCAATCCCGCTGGTAGCACTCGTGAACTGTGTGTTTGGTCGGGCGCAATGCTTGTGAGGTCGTCGTTGTGGGGTGTTGGTTGCGCGTTCTTGCCGACGGCTCAGTCAGTTTGACACAATTCGATCGGCGCTATACGAGGACGCACCATCTCTACATCCGGGGCCATTTTCCCCTCCTCAGAGAAACACTTTCTGGTGGACAATCTCAGTATCGAGTGCGGCATTCTCCCCGGGAGGCTGTTCTTTCTACGAACGAGACCACAAGTTACCTTGCGAACGTCTCACTGAAGTCAACCGATCCGGATTACTTTGGAGAACTCGAACGGTGAGCCCGTCGGTCGGAACATCATCCCATATGTATCCATGTCAGCACGGTGTATGAAAGAGAGATGATACTGGGCGACGTTGCGTTCCTTTGCGTCGTGTAAATGAAAGTGTGAGGTGAGAAAATCAACGGTGTATAAAATAAAGTTAATTTATAGACTCATGCGATTGAAATTGTAACACGTATCCGTTAGATCCGCTTGAAGACGCGTATTCAAATTCGGGAAATAGCGATGTTTAGATCGTAGCGATAATGTAAAGTAAACAAACCTTGATATAATAAACTGAATAAGATGGCAATGTAATAGTAATAGAATTATATTCACTGAGTTATTTCATGTACCGTTCTTTCTATCCACTCATGCGAGATTGTATTTACATTGCGGAGCTACTTCCCAGGCCTGTAGTTGGATTTAAGAAAATACAATCATAATTTCCAAAAAATATTATAATACCTATTGATCCAGTAAATCCAATTGTATTTAAAAAGTCATCCCCAACATTTTTCGGTTCAATAGAAACATTAGATGCTGGATCATGGGTTCCGAGGAATTCAATTATAGTTGAATTCGTAACTATCAATTCATAGGGTATCAGGTCGTCGTCTTTCTTAAAGGTAGCGTTAGCCAATTTTGCAGTCGTTTTTTCTAAATGCACAATCTGAAACAAAAATTTATCGATTATAACTTTTATTTATTAATAGCAATGTCACATTCATAGCATTGAGTATAATTTATTTCCCTGTTCGTAGTAAACTCTTTCTCATACTTGTCGATAAGTTCCTTACCCCAAAATAAAACCATAATCTTGCTGGAACCATTGCTTAGGGTTACTTTAAATAACAGATACTTTTTGCCCTTATTTGAACCTACTTCAAGAAGAGCAACGACTGAAGAAACATAACCAACGACTTCTCTAAACAAAATTATTAGATCAAAACATAACATTAGATTAATTGGACCGCAAAATTACCAATAACAACGAAAAAGTACTTACACATTTGTATCTTTATTGATGATTTCTGCTAAATCTTCATCACTTGTATAGAGAATTTTGTCTTCCTTGTTAATAGCATCATCTTGATTTTGAATCATTTTGAAGTATAAGCTATCTAAATAAAAAAATGTATTTTTTATTTCCTTCTCTTCGTTGAAAAAAGTTTCTAACAATGAATTTACATGTCGCACATGATTTCAGAGGTGATGAGTACTATTACTTTTTTGCACGTGGTTTTTAGAGGTTACGAGTACTTTTACTTTTTTTAAATTAAATTACTTTTTTAACAATTTTTCGATTGAAATTTCGCACGCGGTCTTCGGAACTTCATAATGAATTCTTTTCTTAAAAGAAAATTCGTAAAATAATAAAAAATAACTTACGAAATTTGTTAATTATATGCGAAGCTATCAATCTTAATGCACATGAACTTCCGACACATTAAAGGAACTCACAAAAAGAAAGTGGAAGTAGGCCACGTTAGGTTTACACTTGACATTGACTTCGATTGCTCATGCGCAATCGTATCTTGCATCATGTTATTGCCAAATATCAATTAAATGTAAATCAATTAATCAAAAATGAATACGAAATCATTTCAATCAAATTAAAATGTTTAAACACATTAAAATTCAACGCATTCAAATGCTTATGACTATTATTCATTTGAATTATTTATTTGAATCATTTTTTTAAGAGAGGATCAAGAATATTTCAAATAAAAATATTAAAATTCTTATTTCCGCACCATTTTATACCTCAACCAATCACAATGTCGGATGATCGACGACACATCATTTATTTAAGAGAGGACCTTAAAGGTTCTAGAACTTAGATATGATTCCAGTAGTAAATAAAGTTCTTTTGGTAAAATTTTTTTTAGTTTATATAATAGCCCTTCGTGCCAAACTTTATCAAATGCTTGTGCTACATCAAGAAATACTGCATTACAGTATTCGTTTTTTTCAAAGGTATTTGTTATTTTTGTGGTTACTCTATTTATTTGTTCTATTGGTGATCTGGTATTATATTTTGTTCTGTTAGAATTTTATGTAGTCTTTTAATTATTATTTTTTACAGATTTTGGATAACGTTGGCAGTAGACTGATTGGCCTGTATGAAGTTACTTGTTAGGGCGGTTTACCCGGTTTTGATATAAGTATTATCGTTGCTATTGTCCATACCGTAGGGAAATAGTGTAGGCGAAAAATTTAATTTAGCAGAATGGTTATATATCTTACCGCTTTTATTGGAAGTTCTTTTAATAAGTTTGCATTTATATTATCGTGTCCCGGGCTTTTTTTATTTTTTAAATAGCGAATTATATGATTTATTTCTTTAGTTTTAATGCTCTTATGTGTGTAATTATTTACATTATTATTTTGAATGTTATTTGATAAATTTTGTTCTTCATCTTTTGTTATTCTACGTTGCAGTGGGTTAAATACGTTTTGTAAATATTTAGCAAAAGTATTAGCTTTATCGATATCTTTTCTAGCCCACGTCATGTCATTTTTTAAAATAGGAGGAGAGAAGCTTCGCGGTTAGTTTATTTTTTTTATTGCTTTCCAAAGTGAATAATCAGTTGCCTCGGTTGCAGTTAGGTTCGCTAAGTAGTTATTTATATTCTCATTTATTTCGTCGTAGAGAATTTTTTGAAGTTCTTTGATTGATCGATTATATTTCGATTAATCTATTTGTAATCTAGTTTGCTGCCAAATTTTTCTTAATCTTCTTTTTTCTTTAATTTTGTCAGATACAGCTTTAGAGTTGGTTAAATTTGTTTTTTTATTTGTAGGGTATATTGGAGTCGCGTTTTTAACAGCATTATAAATAATATTATTGACATTTTCAATTGCAATATCAATATCTTGTTTTGTTTTTAGTGGTATGTTACACGAAAGCTTCTCATTCAATATTTCTCTGTATAAATTCCAATCTGTTTTTTCATTGTATAAGGGGCTGTTTTTCTTTAAGTTTAATTCTATTGTTGAGGCGAAATTAATAATAATTGGGAAGTGATCTGAAGTTAATTCGAGGCATGTTATATTTTTAGAACACAAGCCTTTTATAATTGCAAAGTCTATTAAGTCCAGTAGTTTATTTATATCGGAGGGCCAGTATATATAGGTTCGCCTGTTGATATTGGCGTTAAATTTTCTGTTTTCATCACTGTGAAAATTGCTAAAATAGAATTGCTCCTTTTGGATTCGGCGTTATCAATCTTGACCCCCACCATGGATGTTTAGCATTGTAGTCGCCTCCTGCAAGAAAGCGATTTCCCAGGCTATCAAAATATTTTTTGTATTGTTCCTTGGTTATCTTATGTTTTGGAGGGCAATACAATGCTGAAACTATTATTTGACCGTATTTGTCTGGGATTGCGATGTTGGTTACTTGTAGAGAATCATATTTATATGGTTCAATTTCGTGATGTTTAATAGTATTTTTAATTAGTATAGCCATTCCTCCGTGTGCTTCGCCGTCTGGATGATTTGTAGTGTATAACATATATCTTGGTATTTTTAGAAAATTTATATCGGTGAAATGTGTTTCAGATTATATCTACGAGGTGTGTTCAAAAAGTAAGGTGACTTAGGTATTTTTAAGAAAAAATATTTATTTATTTATCAATATTTATGTTGTCCCCTTCAAAGTAATCCCCCTCACATACAATACACTTATGCCAACGGTTTTTCCAACCCTCAAAGCACTTCTCATAAGCACTTTTCGGTATAGCCTTGAGCTCTTCCAGCGATGCAGTCTTTATCTCTTCAATCGTTGCAAATCTCCGTCCTTTCATAGGTCTCTTTAGTTTTGGGAACAAGAAAAAGTCACATAGGGCCAAATCCGGTGAATATGGTGGCTGAGGCATGATTGTGGTGTTGTTTTTGGCCAAAAAATCTCTCACAAGCAAAGATGAGTTAGCAGGGGCATTATCGTGATGCAAAAGCCATGAATTGTTTTTCCACAATTCTGGGCGTTTTCTTCGTATTGCTTCTCGCAAACGGCGCATAACTTCAAGATAATACTATTTATTGACCGTACGTCCATATGGTAAGAACTCCTGATGCACCACGCCATGGTAATCGAAGAAAACAGTGAGCAAAACTTTGACACTTGATCGAATTTGGTGTGTTTTTTTCGGTCTTGGCTCATCTGGGCTCTTCCATTGGGACGATTGGACTTTGGTTTCGATATCATAACCATATACCCATGATTCGTCACCAGTTATGACCCTTTTGAGTAAATCTGGGTCGTCGTTGACGTCATTCAACAGTTCTTGAGCGATGCTCATGCGACGGTTCTTTTGGTCAAAATTTAGCAATTTCGGAACAAACTTCGCTGACACACGTCTCATGCCCAAAACGTTAGAAAAAATTTCATGGCACGAGCCAAGCGATATACCAACATCCTCAGCAACTTCTCTGATAGTGATTCGACGATTTTCCAGAACAATTTTCTTCACTGCTTGAACGTTTTCATCAGTTGTTGACGTGCTTGGGCGTCCAGAGCGAGGTTCGTCATTGTTATCTTCGCGGCCATCTTGGAAGAGTTTGTACCACTTGTAAACATTTTTTTTACTCAAAACAGTTTCACCGTATGCCACCGTCAACATTTCAAGTATTTCGGAGCACTTTATTTTATTTTTTACACAAAATTTGATGCAAATCCTTTGATCCATATTTTTCGATAGCAAGAAATCGCCGAGCACGCAAAACACTTATAACCTTTACGCCTCTCACAACCAAACAAAAAATGCTATACACTTGAAACTTGGTACAGATATTCGGGAAGAGTGTACCACCATAACAAAACAAAAAAATCGATAATCGAAAATACGTTGTCCGTGAAATTTCAAAAGTCACCTTACTTTTTGAAGACACCTCGTATATCATTATATCTACAGTGCCGCTCACGCACTTTTACCCCCCCACGGGCAAAATCAGTCTAACTTCAAAGTTTTATATCTCTGGTAGAAATTAACGTACAGAGACGCGCGTGAGTGCGTTTGAAAGGTCTTTCGGAGAGCTTTCAAATGATATGATTCACGGTTGCCATCGATTGTTTTTTTAAATTTTGCAACAATTATGCAAAATTGAAAATTCTGAAATTTTTTTATTATTTTTGACAATTAGCCAATTTTGGAAAAAAAATCGTACAAAAATTTGAAGTACACCATTTTTTAGCTATTACCAAGCCCTATCTGAATCACTCATCAAAAATTTATTTTCATCAAATATGACGCGCGCACGGGCATTTTTTCCTGGAAGTGACAGTTTTTTTCAACATTTTTTATCTCCGTCAAATTGTAACAATCGAAAAAAATTTATAGGAGAAAAAATGTTTGTTGTTTCACGTAGAATACTGCAATAATTTTTTTTTTGGTTTTTCGAAAAATTTTTTTTTTTCGGTTTAAATTATTTTTCAAGATCGAAAAAAAAAAGTTTTTTTTTATGTAATTTACGATACTTGTTATGTAGTATTATTGAATGGGTGGAAAAAAATTTTTTTTTGTGGTTTCTCATCTTTTTAGCGTACCGACTGTGAGAAAAAAAAATTGAAAAAAACCGAAAAAAAAAATTTTTCGAAAAACCAAAAAAAAAATTATTGCAGTATTCTACGTGAAACAACAAACATTTTTTCTCCTATAAATTTTTTTCGATTGTTACAATTTGACGGAGATAAAAAATGTTGAAAAAAACTGTCACTTCCAGGAAAAAATGCCCGTGCGCGCGTCATATTTGACGAAAATAAATTTTTGATGAGTGATTCAGATAGGGCTTGGTAATAGCTAAAAAATGGTGTACTTCAAATTTTCGTACTATTTTTTTTCCAAAATTGGCTAATAGTCAAAAATAATAAAAAAGTTTCAGAATTTTCAATTTTGCATAATTGTTGCAAAATTTAAAAAAACAATCGATGGCAACCATGAGTCATATTATTTGAAAGCTCTCTGAAAGACCTTTCAAACGCACCCACGCGCGTCTCTGTACGTTAATTTCTACCAGAGATATAAAACTTTGAAGTTAGACTGATTTTGCCCGTGGGGGGGTAAAAGTGCGTAAGCGGCACTGTATATTGTTTTCTATGAGAAAAGGTTTTAATTCCATACTTCTTTGCGCTAAATCATTAGCGTTCCATATTGCTAATTTTATTCCTGTATTCATTTAATCTTGTTTATGAGCGTTGTAAGCAGATTTAACATCATGCCTATTCTGTTCATTAGTTGAGTCATCGTGTTTATCAGCTGACTGTCATTGTTATTGTTTACGTTTGATTGAGGTGGCTGTGTTTGATTGGGTTTTTCACTTGGTTGAATACATTACAGCTAGTAGCCTGTGCATACGAAACATTTGGTCTAACGGTATTTTCTTCTTTCGATACTGCAAACTGTTTTGGCCTTAATGCTGGAAGAAGTTTTTGTTGCAGGAGTTTTCTTGTACTACATCCGATGCCTATATAAAAACAATATATATGAATATATGCACTCAAACATACACACACACACACTCACACATACAGATGATAACGCGTGATTTTAAAACACGTGCACATATACCGATGAACTTGGGGCGGGGGGAGGAACGCCGTATTCTAGTTGCTTTTTGGTTGTGTAGTTAATATACGCAATAAAAGCTATCAAGAGCTAAAAGTAGCCGTGGCTCAGTTGTTAGAGGTTACGGTCTATCGATCCATAGAACGGGAGATCAATTCCCCGTGGTGTCTGCTTATATTTTTTACTGAGCTAAATCTGCATTCCATTGTGTACACGTAAATAAATTGCATAAATAAATTAAGTTCAATTATACATAAATAAATTTTAATATTTAAATGGCATTTCACATTGGGCGAGCGGGGGGAGGGGCTGGAACTCTTGCGCATGATCTAAGAGTGCTGATCTGATAGCTCATACGCTTCAGATCACTGATCTGTGAAGGAGGGGGGGGGGGGTGACGGCGGAGGCTCTCGCGCGTGATCTAAGAGTGCTGATCTGATAGATCATGCACTTCAAATCACTGATCTGAGCCTCCCCCCTGATCTGCGGCCTCTCTAGTTTACCTACTATTCTTGATGCCTTATCTTCAATATTATGATTCTTACTTATTTTGGCTATCCGCACGCATTCGATGATATTAAAGGGTATTCGTGCTTTTCCCTTCAATAAAAATTTTATAGCGACCTAAAGTTGTAAAACCGCTCCTTGCTCATTGCACTTTTGTAGATGACTAATAATTTTATATTTTATGGTTATTTGTGTCAGTCCTTCTAATAATTCTTTAATGTATTGTCGATCTCTGTTATCGTCCAATTTTTTGAGTAGGGTGATTGCAGAATTAATTACTGATGAAAGGTTGTTCACGGAATATTGCTTATTACTTTCGTATGAGTCCGTATTTTTTACTACCTTGATACATTGATTAACTCTCTCCAATAGGGTTGTCTCGTAAGTATTATCGTAACAATTTACACACTTGCGATCTCTGCTACCAATTTCTCTAATTTTCGACTTATAGTATGACTGTATACCCAAATTACTTTCTGTCATTGATAATTTCGAGGGGTAAATTTTATCATCCGTAAAATTTTTATCGAGTATGTCTTTTTTTTGGCTTTGCTTAGCCCTATTTATTATATTGTTCTGAGTAGTTAACAAATTAGCTTTCGCGAAACTTGGGTGTGCACTCTCGTATTCTTTATCTGCTAATCCCAAATTACAAATCGAGTATGAATTTTAGTTTTTTCTAATTTTGAAGTTTTTCTTACAGTTTTCAACGTTCGAGTTACGAATTTCAGATGTACAGATTTCAAGTTCACAAATTTTAATATCGCTATGCTTTTGTGGCCCAATTTCAAAATTACAATTTCAGATTGTTTATGTCGCAATTTATAGGTTTTGAATTTTCGCAAATTTACTCCAATTTTTTTTGACTAGTTGTGCTCGGAATCGCCCCCATTAACTCGATTAACATTATTTTTACCAGCATTAAGACCTGTCTCTGACTCTTCATTGTTTTCTTTATTATTGGTAGCTCTTCTCGGAAGTGTATCAAAACTGCTACAAGTTTTGCATTTTGTTGTTGATTTTGAACAACTATTACCATTTTGCGATATCATAATTTGATTATCGGTATTTGTATTGTTTGTTGATATGTTGTATTGTTTGTTGATAAAGAAAAACTTTATCAGCAATTTTCAGGGTATTGGTTATCTATTCTAGCGTAAAATAATAAATAAAAAGTAAAAGTAAAACCATAAAATGCTCCGGGCGGATACATTCGGCCTCCATGGCCAGTTGTTGGTCCGTTGGTGCGGCTGCCACACGTGCTCGGCAATAAAAGCAGCCTCGCCTGTGTGTGGTGTCTTGTCCACAGCCGCGGCACGGGTGGAACGGAGCTCGCCCGAACCCCTTACCTTCGTAGGTTTCTTTAAATAGGAACCTTACGTGTAAGTGTTCGTGTTGAGCTTCTTTGAAGATATATTCGATGAGCTGGTGGTAGCTCCAGCCTCCATCTTCGTCGAATTATGGGAACTCGGGATGCTCCATGGTCATCTGAGCTTCTTGGTTCTCCCATCTTTGCATCAATCGGTCCATAGTTGCTGTTGAGGTCCTGACCTTCAGAATCTCTTCCAGTGTCCAGGACCTGTTTGCCCTCTTGTATGGTGAGCCGAGTGCGATGGTTGCGATGTCCTTCATGGTGCTGATCTATGATATATCTGATATGACAAGAGGTATGTTTAGTTCTTTTAAACCTTTTTTTTAGAAAGTGGAGAGTGATGGTGGAGTGTCTTTTCTTTCAGATTCTAGGAGTAAGATTACTTGTACGGCTATGGGTGGGGAGTGAGGAGTATCGTAATTGATCGGTGGCCTAAAATATTTTCTGTCAAGTAACGTCTGTGCAGATTTGCAGATCATTCTTATTTGAGGGTTTAAGGGGTAATTCAACTCTTGCACGGCCTTTGTTACTGGACACTCTAAATGCGCAGAGTATGCAACTTACTGCTATTACGGATGCGATAACGATTACAATGGTTAGTCCTAACGCTAAATACGCGTGTAATAGTTTCACACGGTCCGAGTGTTCGTATTTTTTCTGATTATTATTTATTTTTGGGCTTTTTATTATTATTTTTACCCCCCACTTTTACCCCCCCTCGAGCAAAATTGCTTGAGCTTGAAAGTTTCATATTTTTGGTCAGAATCAACGTACAGAGACGAGCGGAAGCGCATTTGAAAGCTCTTTCCAAGAGCTTTCAAATAATATGCATCGCAAAATTTATGAAATCGGATTTCCAATTTTTTCAATCAAATATCCATCAATGAAAATTCCGAAATTTTCAGTCTATCTTTGATAACTTATCAATTCTAGGAAAAAAATTCCTGGAAAATTTTGAGCACAGCATTTTCTTCCTTTTTCCAAACCCTATCCAAATCACTCGTCAAAAAATGTTGTCCATCAAATATGATCCTTGTATGAGAAATTTTCTTGAAAATTGACACGTATTTTCAACTTTTTATAACTTTGTAAATAAACATCCTAGATAAATGTGTACATGAAAGAAAATGTTTCTTTTTTCATGTGCATTTATTTATTCTAATTTTATTTATTTCGAATGATATTTAGCAATAAATTTGGTTCATCGTCCTATCGCATTTGGTTACTTTTGTCTATTTTTTGTTGTCTATTTTTTGTTGTCTATTTCTATATTATGACATTCTACTAAAAACACGCTAGAAACAAATCCAGAGTGAAATAGCAGATAATCTTCAAGTTTTAGGCTCAATGAAACTTGTGTAAAGTTATTATTTCAAATAAATAACTTTCCAGATTAAGCATGTATTTTCATTTGAATCATGACATATCATTATTGTTATTGAAAAACAGTGTTCTTGTAAGGAAAAAAAATGGGAACAACTTTGTAAAATCTACAATTTTTATTTTACGACAAGACAATTTCACGTTGCAGATAAATATTTTGCGTTTTTTTTTTTGACCGACTATAGAAAGATGGATAAAAAAAAATATTTTTTTTTAATCTGAAAAAATTCTAAAGTATTCTTCATCAAAAAAGAAACATTTTCTTTCATGTACACTTTTATCTAGGATGTTTATTTACAAAGTTATAAAAAGTTGAAAATACGTGTCAATTTTCAAGAAAATTTCTCATACAAGGGTCATATTTGATGGACAACATTTTTTGACGAGTGATTTGGATAGGGTTTGGAAAAAGAAAGAAAATGCTGTGCTCAACATTTTCCAGGAATTTTTTCCCTAGAATTGATAAGTTATCAAAGATTGACTGAAAATTTCGGAATTTTCATTGATGGATATTCGATTGAAAAAATTAGAAAACCGATTTCATAAATTTTGCGATGCATACTATTCAAGAGCTTTCAAATGCGCTCCCGCTCGTCTGTGTACGTTGATTCTGACCAAAAATATAAAACTTCCAAGTTCAAGTAATTTTGCTCGAGGGGCGGGGGGGGGGGGGGGGGGGGTAAAAGTGACTGACCGGCAGTGTATATATACTGATTATTAATTCATGAAATAGTGGAGTAGAGGGTGGGGTAATAGTAAATATATATCATTTTTCTTGAATGAATATGTTTTATTGATAAAAAATAAATCTTGTTCAATACAAATTACTATAATTTATACACACACACACACGCACACACACACAAGCGCACACACATACATACACACACACAAATCCGTGTCTTCGTCGTCGTCGAACAGCATCGCCGTTGTTTCGTCCAGCTCACATAAAATTTTTCTTTTCTTGGGGGGGAGCGAGCAGTGGCGATGTATGACATCATCAAATAGCCACCTTATTATACCTGCTGGAAAGAGACATTGAAATTAATTTTAATTAATAAACAAAATGAAAGAATTATTTATTATTACCTACCTCTTAAAGGATGTTCCCGCTTTATGCAATGTCTTGTTCGGGTACCAGCACACGTGGGTAATTCGATCCAGTGCGGCTGGTTGACGAGTGCAGGGAGCGGACCTTCATTTTCATCCTGCAACGTGGTGATGCCGTCAGGCGTGACAAGGTCGATACATGAAGCTTGAAGTCAATATTTATGATGCGCCTCTTGCTTGTACCTCGCATACAATTTCAACATCAAATCTGTAAAAATAAAAAAGTATAAAAATGCTTGATTATGTAAAAGTAAAATTGATAAACAATACTTACATATTTGGTGACAGTTCCACATACACCGGTTCATTTGGTTGTTGAAGCGATGCTCGAAGCGGACGGCTGTAAATAAAAGAATATATAATTAATAATTACTTACAGTTCCTCGAAAGAAAATCTTTAATTTCTTTTTTCGTTCGAAAATCGAAAAAAAAACCGTTTAATTCCTTTTTCAGTTTTATCTCGACTGCCCCTACATTCTTCACTTTTTGTTTTGTCTAGCGCATATCCATTACTATTTTCTATTACAGACATAGACTGTTTTCTTTTTCGTTCATTTCTCACTCTTTCTCTTACAATATTTTTTCACTATAAAATTTACAAGTCAAGTCGACGATTGCGCATATAACTATTTTACACATAAAGTCTTGTGTATAGTATAGTATTGTACAGTGTATTCATACATTAATTTTCAGGTATGTTATTGTACACAGCAGTTTACATGTAAAAATAATTATGTGCTCAATTGTCAGCTTGTCTTTTACAACGTTTTATTTCATTGAATAATAATTTTTTACCTCTCTCTCTTGAATATAAATTTTTTAATATTTTATTTTACATAATTTTAATAAAACATTACAAAATTCATTATGCAAAAGAGAGAGGTAAAAAATTATTATTCAATGAAATAAAACGTTGTAAAAGACAAACTGACAATTGAGCACATAATTATTTTTACATGTAAACTGCTGTGTACAATAACATACCTGAAAATTAATGTATGGATACACTGTACCATACTATACTATATGCAATAGTGATGTAATATGGGCGAAGGATATTAAAAAAGATAGACCAATTGCAACACGAAAGATTTTATTGCTGCGCACTGCCAGGCGATTGCAGAAGGAGTGAGCTCCTGACGGGTATAAAAATCGGCGGCTCGCAGGCCTTAACTTGAAGACACAGTACAGACACACACTTACAAAATACGCGCATGCGTATACATATGAAATGCTGAGCAAGCTGATGTTAATAAATAGTTTATGTGTAAAATAGTTATATGGGCAATCGTCGACTTGCCTTGTTAATTTCGTAGTGAAAAAATAGTGTAAAAGAAGTAGTGAGAAATAAAAGAAAAAGACCAAATAAGTAATTAAACGAATAAACTTACCTGATTGATTGGTGTTACCGGCAATTTTATTGTTTGCGCCGAATGAATCGATGCCTCTTCTTCTTCATTCGGTTCTCTTACAGGTGTAACGCATTGATGATCTCTTGCTCCACGGCGTCGAGTTCATCATTTATAGGGAAGTCTTCTCCCAAAGCTTCAATAGCTGGGTCAAGAACATCCTTCCATAACTCATTTTCCGACGAAAAAAACTCATTCACAATATCTCTGCACTGCATATTGTTGCACTTTACACTTAGACTTGTAATTCTAACTCTCAAAACCGTATACTGATGCAATGACGCGAACTGAGAGATATTTTATTCATTTACACCAAATTTGCACGCGCATCGATCATTGGTCCACTAGTCGAGGGTAGGGGTTATGCAAGAGCACTGATTTTGTCGCAAGCATAAGTTGTGTATAATTAGTAGTGGGAGTAGCTAAGTCTAAGGGAATTTGTGCGGAGCAGCTTAGCATGGATACATTAATATGTGTTCTTAGTCGCGCATGCGCTTTTTTTTTCACGCAGCAAGACGTAAACGTCAGTTCAACGGTTTTTCACATAACAGGCCAGTCGTAAAAATCAACGAACAGGCCATGGGTGGTATAGCGTAGTCAGGCGAACGCACGAAAAGCGCGAGTTCGATTCCCCGTAGTATAGATATATATTTTTTTATTAATATTATAATTGTAATTGATGATAGATATTGTCTTATTTTTAAGAGTTATTCATTTAGATATAATTAAATATCCAAATATATTTTTTCTGTTAGAGATTTAATCGATCGTTCTTCAAATGGAAGGGTATAAGGATATGACTATCATGAAAGAATAAGTTGATATATTACAAAAAAAATTTCAATTTATTTGTTCATATAAAGAGTACAACATGTTATATGTAGATGGTTTAAAGTTTTTTATATCCTTTTGACTTTGGTATAGATTTGGTGTGGGTTGAATAATTTTCAGTGTATGATTTCCATTGCAAAGATGGTTTTTTGTCTTCTACACCATTTGCATTGGAACTTTTACTAATGTCAGAAAGATGCGTGTAAGGTACACTATTTTTCTGCCCCATTCTGATGAAAAATGATTACAACAAGCAAAGCACGTTATATTAATAGTTTAATCTTTAAAGATCAACCACCGATAATTTTTTTAATCTTTGTAGTGTCATCAAATTCTAATAATTAACTAAAGCATTTACTAAAAATGTGTTGCCTTACATAGTCGATTATTTTGAATGGATAGAAAATTAGGAAAGTGGGGAGAGGGGAGGGGCGGGTGGGGGTAATTTTCATCTGCTTCAAAAAGTTCATCTGCTCCTCATGGTATAAAAATGGGCTGAAACTCAGTAACAGTCGCATTTGACTATTCGCATCAAGCGTGTTAGTGTTAGAAAAGAAGTGGTAAGAGCTTTTTGTAACGCAACGTTTTCGTGTGAAAAGTGATATTCTGCAACGATTATGAGCGAGAAGATGATGGGCTACAGGTAACTATTTTTTATTCGAAATTAATTTATATAATTTCTTTCCATCACATGCATTTTTTCTAGATTTGAGCAAACGAGGATAGATAGCTTCACCGGTAGATGGTCTTGGGAGTATGTGCAACCAGCAGATTAAGCCCCAGCTGGCTTTTATTATTCAGGATAGATTAATCGGTTTCGCAGCTTTGAATGTGGCATAAAAATATGTTATTGGGACGAAGATGGCGAACCTATGACAGAACATCGACGATTGGGTGTTCTATATCGTTTTATTCGTAATAAGACTTGCGGTAATGTACCAATCGGATCGAGCAATGTATCCATACTGTCACAAAAAGGTAGGGATGATTGTGGAATGTATGAGCTCGAGTATCGGTTTGGGGCGTCAGCACAACCAGCGCTCGCAACGAGCAGCATAGCTACAGAGAACTTGAATGAAAACAACTCAGCTGGAGCTAGCGCAAGTACAGCAACCAAGTTAACCGTAACATCAGTAAATGAAATCACGAAGGTGCTTGCTGATTTAAACTTATTAGACAAAATGACAAATGCATCAGTTAGCATAGCAACTGTTTGTTAGCAACTTATATGTAATTTCGGAAAGATTATTACTAAACACAATAAAGATATGGAAGAAGTCATTAATAAATCAGAACAAGATACAGCTGATATCTTACAACAGCTTGAATTTAATGTATGCAAAATATGTTTGGATGCGAGAATTGGTGTAATCTTTTTATCATGCGCGCATGTTGTTTCATGCGGCGTATATGCAGTAAAACTCAATCACTGTCCGACATGTCGCGAAGTAATTACGACACCAGTTCATGCTCATTTTGTATAAATTTTCCTTAATAAAACATTTTTCATTTAAAATATGCGTATGTGTTTTTTTACTATCAATCACTCAATTCATTTTCTCAAAAGGATTAAATATTTGAAATTGTTTATACTATTATATTCATCTCATGATTAAACTCATGTCGAAAAGACTTTTGTTAATAAATCAGTATTCATTTTGTTTTTATTTTAAGTTATATAAACACTGATACATAAAATAATAGTGTAATTATAAATCATAACTAATTGTATATTTGATGAATAAGCATCAATTTGGTGATATCAAGTGCGTTTAAATAGGTATACGATGGATTTGAGCGACACTTGGTGTGGTAACTGCATAAAGAAAAAGTTTGTTTTGATAGTTTCTTGAGTGAAAGGCAATCCAAATCTTCAACGTTGATCACAGTTGTTCTTTAAAAAATAAAATAATAATATTATATATATATATATATATATACACTACCGTCCATAAAGATTTGCCATCCCCTTGCTGAAATCATCAAAACTTTAGAGTTTTATAGCTCAATTTCTATAAGAGCTAGAAAATCCTGCGGGGTCTGATTTGAAAGGTCTTGCCAAGACCTTTCAAATGTTGTAAAACATAATTGATTTTATTTGTTTTTTGTACAACTTGTGACGTCATAAACAAATTGTTTTTTTTAATTTTTTCACATCAACTTCGACCCCGAGTTATTTATATAACGAATTCTACGATGGAAAAACTGTATAAGCCATTCGATAGAGCTTTCAAAAAGCTAAAAAATCCATATCCGGAAAATTTTTTTACCTTTATTTTTTATGAGCTATATGGTGTTTTATACAAAAACAAAGATTTTCAAAAAATGGGCTGTATTTTTTTTATTTTCAACTCTAAAGAAAAAACTCTCAGAAGAAAAAATGTAGCATTTTGCAAGAGCTATCAAATGAGCCACTCAGAATTTAAAAAAAAAATTTTTTTTTTCACGTTTTTTAGAATTGAAATTTTTTTAGAAAAAAAACTGAAATTACATATATTTAATAAAATCAGTAAGTAACTAGTATTTATAACTGAATGGGCTTACAAACAATGATAACAAGATACATTTATTGAACCATAATTTATTACTTACTCAGAATAGATTAACATAATTTGGTTACAATTTTTCTACAAAATTTATTTATTACAACGTTTCAATAATAACATAACAATAATAATTTCATTTTTTATAATACTAATAACGCTTGTAATTAATATATTATCACAATCTGAATATAAATTTCAGTTGTAAACAAAAACGAAATAATACTAATTATTTAAACGTTTTTTTCATCGAAATGTCCACCTTTGTTTGCTATAACTACTTTACAAATTCGAGGCATTCGTGCTACAAGTTTCTCTAAAGTTTTTGCACTTATTTTTTTCCACTCATTTTCTAAGATATTCCAAAGATCCTTCTGGGAAGTAGGTCCTACCTTCCTTACAGCTCTATCTATATCATCCCACAACAGTTCGATAGGGTTAAGATCAGGAGAGTACGGTGGCCATTCCATCACAACTAATTTTTTTTTCTTCTCCAATTGAGCAAGATAACTTTTACATAACTTTGAAGTATGCTTTGGGTCATTATCTTGTTGGAACGTAAATTTGCGACCAATTATTCTTGTTCCGGAAGATACAACATTTTTTTTAAGAATTTTTTTGTAACCTTCTTTTTTCAACTTGCCATCAATTTTAAGAAGGTCACCAACCTTAGAACCACCAAAACAAACCCTATACCATTACTGAGCTGCCACTATGTTTAACCCAGGCACACATATTTTTCTCTAAATGTTTTTGCTTATTTTTTCTCCGCACAAAACATCTGCGTTTACTACCAAAAACCTCGAATTTGCTCTCATCGGTTTTAGTAAAAGTTTTTTAATTGCTATTCGACCGTATAGTCCATCTTCATGAAGTTGTCTCTTTATCGTAGTAACACTAAGTTTAACATCATACGCTTTTTGAGTTTCAACAGCAAGTTCGGGTGCCGTGAGTCTTGGATTATGTGTACTTGTACTACAAATGTGTTTATCAGTAGCGCTCGTAGTTTTCCTAGGCCTTCCTGAAATTTTTTTGTTTTTTTGATATTTCCTTGAGTTATGAATTTTTTAATGTTATAATCAACTGTTCTTCTTGGAATATTCAAAATTTTGGAAATTTCATTATTACTTTTATTCACTTTATGCAAGGCTACTATCTCAGATCGCTGTTCATTGCTTAAGTTTCTTTTTTTCGTCATTTTTAATGAACAACAAATACATGCATAATTTACTGACTAGATTGGACACATTGATATTTCACTCATTAAAGCTGATAAGAGACTGAATTTCCATACGTATTCTCTGCTATATGTATACATTCATGAAAGTCAAGTAAATCAAACCACGTAAACACTCAGTGATTATCACAGTGATTATCGGTGAGCACAATACTGTAGAAAGTCATAAAAATGAAAACAATGCAAATTCCTCTGTTACAAACGTCGAATACAATAAATGTATCTTGTTATCATTGTTTGTAAGCCCATTCAGTTATAAATACTAGTTACTTACTAATTTTTTTAAATATATGTAATTTCAGTTTTTTTTCTAGAAAAATTTCCATTCTAAAAAACGTGAAAAAAAAAAATTTTTTTTTTTTTAATTCTGAGTGGCGCATTTTATACATCTTGCAAAATACTACATTTTTTCTTCTGAGAGTTTTTTCTTTAAAGTTGAAAATAAAAAAAATACAGCCCATTTTTGAAAATCTTTGTTTTTGTATAAAACACCATATAGCTCATAAAAAATAAAGGTAAAAAAATTTTCCGGATATGGATTTTTTAGCTTTTTGAAAGCTCTATCGAATGGCTTATACAGTTTTTCCATCGTAGAATCTGTTATTTAAATAAATCGGGGTCGAAGTTGATGTGAAAAAATTAAAAAAAAACAATTTGTTTATGACGTCACAAGTTGTACAAAAAACAAATAAAATCAATTATGTTTTACAACATTTGAAAGGTCTTGGCAAGACTTAAAAAACTGAGCCATAAAACTCTAAAGTTTTGATGATTTCAGCAAGGGGATGGCAAATCTTTATGGACGGTAGTGTATATATATATATAAATAGATGTAGAAGACGCATATAAGCAATTGAATGTAACAGATTTAGCAAATACATATTCTACAATAAAAGAAGTTCCTACGATATTAAATATGAGTAATTGCACCTTTGTTCTGTGTAGCATAGGGAGATACATGGCTTCAAGTCTTGAGAATGGCATGGGGGACATTATGTTGCTTATTGTAGGAAGATTAATTACTCCTGGAGTGAGAAAAAAAGACTTAGTTTTATATAAAAGAAAAATTGTATGTAAAAATTATGTAAAGTTTAAATAAATATGTTAACATAGTATTTTACTGTATTTATGTTATACTGATATTACTTAAAATTTATAATATAGAGTGTTGTTAAAGTGTAAGGATAATACAAGTATTACCTTTATACTATACCAATAATAATAATAAAAGTTACTCTTAATGAACAATTAAAATTCGTTAACGTCATTAAACAGTAAATAAGGTCAATTTAAATAACAAATTTAGTTACAAAAATAAATTATGTGCAAAACTCAGTACTCATTTGAGAACATAAAATTCACGTTTCTACTTCATGTGCTCATAGTAATTTCAATTTGTATAATTATTATTATTATCCACCAAAACATTTGATTGAGCAAACAATTAGATTACCAATTTGCTGCCAAGTTCCTTAAACAATTTCTTTTCTCTAAAAGATTTCTCTTTATCATTGTTCAGGAAAATCGTCTATCTAGGTGACGTTCTAAGCGTAGACTTTGAGAGTTGCCTTGGGTGACCAGTGATGAAGATGCGAGTTCTTTGGATAGGAGGATCCAAGGAAATAAGATGTCGTTACGTTATACCACGGGTGGCCTATTGAATGAGATTCGTAACCTATAAACGAATGGTTGAACCACGAAAGGTAGCGATTGAGATTGCGACGTTTGTTGTGGCCATTGCTGTAATTATTATTCTTGCTATTATTATTATTGTACTATAGAAAAATGGTAACACCTGTAGAGAACAGTTCATCATGCTTTGCTTAGATATTATTCAGGTGAGCAGAATAATACCAATTTATTGTAGACTCCATTTTGAGTCAACTATGTGGTGAATAGGTCAGATTTCTATGACCCCGAGTTTACTGAATGGCGATAGCTCTTATAGTGATCTGTCAATAGCATGGAGATTGTATACGGGAGCCGGAACTGCCTTATCCTCTCCGTACTAAATTTTAGGAGCCCGTATCTCCAAAGGAGCCTCCAATAATAAATAAATTAAAAGTAATAGTTTCTAGAAATAGTTCTTTCGGAAAAACTGAATATTTACCAGAAAATATTAGCCAAACACGAAGATTTTGCAATAAACCAGCAATGACGAGTTTTGCAGTTTCCATAGTTGTGTTATGTGTCATTCTTCTTCCACGCTCAGTAAAATGCCTTTTCCTGTTGTTTCTCTTTTGCAATTTGTTTAGCAGCAACAGCTTTAACTATTAGTCTAAAACAAATTTAATTTGCTTTATTAATACAACATAATTAAGATTTATAAATGTAACAAATGTACCGTTTCATCGCGAGATTCGTCAACTACTCCATCAATGAGTACGTTTCAGATTTAAGGAGAAACATTGAAAAATAATGCTGAAAGTTAAGAAAACCATGTTCATTTTGCGTTACGATTTAAAACTTTTATAGAGCAATATACAGTATACAAACCTCATTATTATCAGGCGTCACTATACAAATACTGTCAGGAAATACAAGAGAATTTAATTTTTCCGACTCTAAAATGGCTGCCCATCTAATAACCAATTTCGTTTCCTTTGATAGAATATGAGCATAAAAATGTATATGATTTACAGATAAATACAATCATTCTTGCCTTGGTATTTTGTCTTCTAATAACTGGAAAAAAATCACATTCATATAAAACAAAGCTATTTCAATAACAAACTTTTCACAAATTCAAAGGAAAAAAACTATGTTACCTGCAAGGATAATAATTTACAAGTTTATCGTTCAACAGTCGTACATTGTACATCGTACATTGTATCGTACATTGAAAAAATGATAGATTTGAATGAAACTTTTTTAAACGACTGCGAATCTTCATCTACGAGGTCTGTCCGGAAAGTATCGGGCCTACGGTTATATCTTCGCGCCATAGTGTTCGAGCGACCTCTACTGGACAGTAACGTCAACAGTAAAGCCTCACGAATCTATTGGTTACATACTGACACCTGCCGGATGTATAGTTCATGCGCAGTGTGTCTTTGTTTACAGTGCCTTTTTCGCGTTCGTCGGATTTTGATATTGTCAAAAATGACTGAAAAACAAGATCAATGAATTTGCATCAAATTTTGCTTTCAATTCGGAAAAACGAATTCGGAAACTATTGAAATGATGCAAAAGACCTTCGGAAGCGAGTGTATGAGCAAAACACGAATAAAAGAGTGGTATAAACGGTTCAAGGATGGTCGCACTTATGTCGATAGTAATTCTCGTTCTGGCCGACCTTCGACGACAAAAACCGCAGATAATATTGAGCGGGTGCGACTTGCAATCGAACAAGATCGTCGTATGACTGTGCGAGAACTAGAAGAAGACCTTGGGATACCAAAAACTATCATTTCAGAAATTTTAACCGATAATTTAGGAATGAAACGCGTGTGTGCGAAATTCATCCCAAAATTGCTCACAGCAGAGGAGAAGAACATTCGCTTAGAAATGGCAATCTAGAAATGGTCAATAATGATGATAATGTGCTTAGAAAAGTTATTACAGGTGATGAAACATGGGTTTATGGTTATGATCCTGAAACAAAATAACAATCTTTACAGTGGAAGCATTCTGAGTTGCCAAGACTAAAAAAAGCACATCATAGTCGGAGCAAATATTGATTGTTTTTTTCGATTGTGAAGGTGTTGTACATCACGAATATGCACCAACAGGTCAGACAATCAATAAAGAATACTACGTTCAAATTTTGAAACGTCTGCGTGATGCAGTAAGAAGAAAACGGCCGCACTTTTGGGAAAATGGTGACTTGCTTCTCCATCATGATAATGCGCCAGCACATTCATCCAATCTTGTGCAGCAGTTTTTGAGCAAACACAATATCGCATTGCTTCGACAACCTCTATACAGTCCCGACATCGCCCCTTGTGACTTTTGGCTGTTTCCAAAACTAAAAAAACCACTCAAAGGACACCGATTCGATGGTAAAACAACGGTTGAAAACAATGCGACGAGTGTACTTAAGGCTATCCCTAAAAATGAGTTCCAGGACTGTTTTGAAAAGTGGAAACATCGATGGAACCATGTCATTCAATTAAGTGAGGATTACTTTGAAGGATGCCACCCACCAGATGATAAAGAATAACGCTAGCACGAAAATATAAAGGTAGGCCCGATACGTTCCGGACAGTCCTCGTATAGAGAAAAAAATGCATAAATCGTGGTATTACTATCAAGTAATTTGATTATGATTTATACTTTTGAGAAAACATATCATCAACAAACTTGCTCTCTGATGCATTATTTGCTATAATTGACTGTATTTTGCAACACATAGAATCTGTAATTTCCTCTTCAGTATCAAAAGAGTGTAAGGTACTTGTAAAATTTATGTGAAGCCATCCTAATTTCTCACTATTTCTGAATGTGTCACGAAAAATATCACTGATGTAAAAATAAAAATTTATGAAGTTTATGAAAATACAATAAAAAAAAACCGGCAAGACGCCTATGGGAAAAGTGGTTTCGGTTAATTTGGCTGCATTTTTGATATGTTACTCATTTTGGCGTCCTGAACAAATGTCTCAATGGGCATAAAGCTCAAATCTCAATAGGTCCCAAGATAGGGCCCGCTGAAGTCAGTATACCAGTGCTATACACTTTTTGTTCTACTCAGTACTGTGGTTTCCATTAATATGCTAATGGCCCGATTTTCGGTTTAACTTGTCTCAAATAAATACTTTAATGTGCCCGAACCCTACAACTCAATGGGCTCCAAGATCACCTCGGGGTCAAGGTCAAATCAAGGTCAAATCAAGGTCAAATCAAGGTCAAATCAAGGTCAAATCAAGGTTTTCGCATTAATCTTGGGCTAGGAACCGCTTCTATATGTTTTTGAGATCGATGAATCAGAATCCGGGGTCCGTTTCACTCGAGCAGGTTAGGTTCAAGGTCAGGTCAAGGTCAAATCACAGTGAATCTACAAAAGAATCTGAAAAAAATCAGTTGTATATTTTTTGGATCGCAGAAACAAACTATATTTGCTCATACCTCCTGATTAACCTCACCCGTGTGGGGTTTATTAGGGGGTGTGGCTGATCATGGTTGGGTATACTAGTGGGGTTTATCAGGGGCTATACGAGTGGAGTATGCTAGTGGCGTTAATCAGGGGGTGAGGTTGATCAGGAGGTATACGAGTGAGGTAAATCGGTAAAATAATTGAACAAACGAAAGAAGCAAACTCAAGCATATATACGCCCATACATACAACAACACGTAGTCATACATACTCATCAAGTAACACAAAACTCTTAGGCACTCGCGCAAACGAACATAAACAAAAACACACTTACACAAACATGCACAAACAAAAAAACTGACGAACAAGCGAGCATAAACGAAAAAACATATGCGCAAACGAGCATAGACGTTTAAATATTCGCACAAACGAAAAAGTACTTGTGAAGACGAGCAAAAAGAAAAAAAAATACGCGCAACGGGGGCCGACCATTGTAGCCCTTAAAAGCCCCCTATTAGCCGAGAAATATAGCTCAGTATATAGCTCAGACCGAACTCACATGGGCATATCATTCAGATTGTTCTAAAAGTTTGAATTTCACTTACTGCAATCCACATTTTTTTAAACTAATTTTTTAATTACATAAACGGAGATCACAATTTGAAAAAATACAAAAGTATAAAAATCGTAATGTCATATTTAATTTTATCCTACTTCAGTTTTTGTTTTCCACATCTGATACGTGTTTCAGTTGATTTCTAAGATCAGAAGTTCATTGGATTTATTTTATTCGATGCGTTGAAGGCATAGCCTTTTTAGTCATCATTTTCGTTATATATCAAACCACTCTGATTTTGTATGATTCTAAAATCTAGAAGTATATTTTTTTAGTGATTTAATAAATATATTTCTAATATCAAAATATAGTAGTCCGATTACTAAATTTTACGCTAGTTTTAATGTATCTACTTAAATATTTCTTGATCTTACACCTGTATATTTTATATTTTTTCATAATAAACATTTAAAAATAATTTCAAATATTATTTCACTTCTGACCCCAATGTCCATTTTACCACAAATAATACTGTATTAGTTAAAGTTACCAGGAAAAAATTGTCCATCCTACCTCTATATAAAACATGGTGGGACGTGTAGTATGTTCTGTATGTGATGAAGCTTTTCCTCCTCGCACCACGCGATTTATGCGAAACTTCAATCATGAAAAAAGGCGGATCGCTATAACGTACTGTGAGGAGCTTAACCATCCAGTTCTTGAGATAAATGATTATCTATCACGTGTGTGTTTCAATTGTGACTTATTACTTACACGTGATCAAGAAGCCTTACAAAACCCTGAGCATCTTTGGTTCCAGGTTCTTAGACAAAGATCTACCGAAACATGTATGATTTGTAATGGCTTAAATAATAATATGCAGCGGCTTAGTATTGAGGCACGCGTAGAAATATATTTGGATAGTAGCATTTACATTCCACTAGCAACTCGAATCTGCTTGCAACACCTTGATGAAAATGGTTTTCTTTTAAGTGAATACTATGCTCGCTTGCAACCTTTAAATCGTCCTATAATTTTACCTGGAATAGAAGTTAGTAGATTTTTTACGCTATTAAGAGAAGCGGCTGTAAGAGGTCGTGAGAACTACCTTGATCCTGACTCTTTAACCGACAGAAAGTATACTTATCTAACATCCTGATCGAAAGCTCAACTTGATGATTTACACGAATTTTGTCTTCCTGTACCTGGAGGTGTTAATTTCCACCGAATAACAAGAAAATCTCTTTTTATTTTTTTATGTAAAATGCGTCATGGACTTGCTGATGATTTTCTAAAGATTTTATTTAACTATGAAAGTAGACAGGGAATTAGTGATTTAATTAGAACAGTTAGAATAGCGATGATGATGCGATTTGTACGTGAGAACATTGGTCATGAAGCGATAAATCGTGAGGATTATATCGCACGGCACGTCACTCCATTTGCAAATGAATTGTACAATAATAATCCAAATGATTTAAAAGCCATTTCAATTGTAGATGGAACGTATAGTTACACCGAAAAATCAGGAAACTACCGAACCTTAAGACAAAGTTACTCGGTACACAAGGGATGTCATTTAGTAAAGCCTGTTATGGTCACTGCACCACACGGTTACATTCTCGATATTCAAGGACCGTATTTTGCAGATGGTAGAAACAATGATGCCTCGATATTAATTGATCAGTTTAAAAATGATGTCAGTAACATTAATGAGTGGTTTCAAGATGGAGACATTTTTATTGTGGATCGAGGTTATCGGGATGCAGTCGAGTTCTTGCAGAATCAACGATACAGCGTCCACATGCCACCTGTTACTGAAGGCAATCGTCAACTCCCCACTGAAATGGCTAATCGCGCCCGCATGGTGACCATGCAACGATGGGTAGTTGAAGCCCGAAACGGTCATGTAAAATCCATTTACAAGTTTCTAGACGGACTTATTCCAAGAGCTCATGTTTTACATTTAAGAGATTTTTACTTAATTGCTGGAGCGTTGATAAATAAATATCGAGTACCGCTTCTAATGATAGATAAGACTGTTGCTCTAGCACGAAAGATTAGAACTCGATTAATTATGTAAACGTAGTTTAAGCGTTAGTTGAGGAGCATAATCTTGCTAGAAGAAATACCATGAGGGAACGTTTAAATCAGGAACACGTTCCTAAATTTCCTCGATTGGATTTACAATATTTACGCCGATTGACCCTCGGTCCATATCAACTCGAATTAGCTCCATCGTATGTGCAAGACAAATTCAAACATGAAAGTTCTAATGTCTTCGAACTTGATCTAAATAGAGATGTACCAGGCTTCTTAAGAATTAGAATCTACTCTCGGTTTAGAAATGCTACTCGCTATCAATTATGGATAACTTTTCGAGTAGACATTGAAGATGGTCGAATGGTAGATGAAGATGAAGGTGATGTCATACTAGGATATTATTGTACCTGTAAGGCTGGGGCAAGGACTTTAGGTTGCTGTGCACATATTGCATGTATTCTATGGTTTCTTGGGTGGGCTCGATATGAACAGAACATACAGTATCCTAGTACGACGCTTCTTAGATACATTCTAGATGCCGGCCACAGAAATAATGATTATGGTGCACATCAAGACGAATTAATAATCGATGGTGAAGAATAGAGATTTGTAAAAGATTATAAAAGATTAAAAAGATCAGTACCTATAAATATTAAAAAGACAACAAAAGTAACGGTAGAATAGACAGATTCGACAAATACAAGACTTAATAATTATAATGACTGACAGACTGACGATGACCAAGGAGTTTAAGTCCGACTTTGCAGCCTCCACGTGGTAAACTCTGGGTAATGCTAATGCAAACGGCAAGAGTACCTCCTTTTATTTTCACTAATACGGATTTTGATTATTTTGTTTTATTTTTGTTTCCATTTTATCTGTATGTGGAATGATTTTACAAATATACTTAATTGCGGATTCAATCACTATAAAAATAGGTTCAAATGTACCAAGGTTTAAGGAGGGGTTAAACGTACCCCGGATTTGGATTTGGCGACCCAAAAAACATGTAAATGACTTTTTCACTTCGTTTAAAATGAATTTTATGGATTTGACCTTGACCTGACCTTGAACCTGACCTGCTCGAGTGAAACGGACCCCGGATTCTGATTCATCGACCTCAAAAATATATAGAAACGGTCCCTAGCCCAAGATTAATGCGATAACCTTGATTTGACCTTGATTTGACCTTGACCCCGAGGTAATCTTCGAGCCCATTGAGTTGTAGGGTTCGGGCCCATTAAAGTATTTATTTGAGACATGTTAAACCGAAAATCGGGCCATATTAATGGAAACCAGTACTGAGTAGAACAAAAAGTGTATAGCACTGGTACCCTGTTATACTGATTTCAGCGGGCCCTTTCTTGGGACCTATTGAGATTTGAGCTTTATGCCCATTGAGACATTTGTTCAGGACGCCAAAATGAGTAACATATCAAAAATGCAGCCAAATTAACCGAAACCACTTTTCCCATAGGCGTCTTGCGGGGTTTTTTATGATATGTTAAAAATATGAATATAAGTAATGGCTTATTAGCAGATAGATATTAACGGATACTGTCACACATATTTGTAAATATGTACACAGCTGCTATTTCTTTCTTCCATAGGGAATAGTGATGAGTGTTATTTGTTATCAGTGATACATTTCTATGACTTATTAATGGTAATTACATACTAGGCGAAAAAAGTAAAATTTATTTTCAACTATAATTGATAAAAACAAATTCACTTATTTCAATATACTTCGGATGATGATGTTTGAAGTAATAATAATTTATCATTTCGTATGGTAGAATATTTACAAAAAGTTCTAAAACGTACCAGATATTTCTACCAAGAGCTGAATCAATGTGTTTTCTTGCTGTGAATGTGATCCAAAGTTCCTATCACTTCTCTTATATCATGCAGTATCAATTTCATCGATAAACAAAATGCAGGTTCTGTATCACAACCTCATCTATCACCAAATATACTTGCAGTTTTGCAAGTTAAACATGTAATACTATGTTTTATTAAACGTGGAAGGAAAAGAATCTCGATTATTCCCACTAGCCATACTCTAGGCCAGTGCCCAATCGCCGTGCTACTAATTATTTTTGAGGGGAAGGTGCCGGAGGCTTATTCGCTCCACTGCAAATGTGACGAGGAGCCTCGTCACGAAGTTAGCGGGCTAGGTGCTAACTCAAAAGGACGGTAATGACAGGTGCACACAGAAATGACTGTCAATCACCTTCAATTATATTTATTCCGTTAACTCGTACAAAAGTAGAGACGACGCTGATTTACGCATCGTTCTCTATGGCTGCGTGCCTTCGCTCGTGCGGAAGAACGCACGGGGGCACGGTACAACAACAGCTTTGAGAGGTGACGAAGGATAGGCTTCGCCGTCGAGTCACATACTCGCGAATGAAAAGAGAGAAAGAGAGACAACCTGATCTGAAGAAGGATGTTGGCTCGAAGTCTCCGTGCCCCAGACGATAATCTTTTCTCACTACTCTATGCCCAGCGTCGTTCTTATTGCTGGATCTTGCTGCTCTGCAATCAGCGATTCTGGAAATCGATGGCTCTCTTCTTTAGCACACGCTCTCGGCCGTTACGATTGATACCCTGTGATCGAATGCCGAGTTTGAATTCTACTCTCTCCCCGCCGCGCGCGTGCCGGCTTGAGCAACGCCGGCGGCTTCGCTCTCGCGAGCGGATCACCGCGGGTCACTCGCGCTCGCTTACTCTCTACTCGTGACGCGTCATTCTCTCTCTCTTCTTCTTGTCGCAGCCACTCTCGCTTTCAGTTGGCTCCTAATGACGATGCCCGGCTCAGGTATTGGTCCTGAAATAAAGCGGTGCGAGCATAGGTATCGGTTCGTAATTTTCAAACGCTCGCCAGGATAACAGCGAAGGATCGAGACTGCGAGAAAGAGAGAGAGAGAGAACGAGACAGACAGGGCCGGCTATTCTAGCCAGGGCCCCGTTACAATTTTTGCATCTTTAGTCAAATTTATTTTCAAATAGCAAGTCTTTTAAAATTTCAAGATTTGTATAATTATATTAATATTTAAATAAATTGAGAGATTGTGTCATCATTTAGGTACAAAGCAGCTTAATTTTTCCGTCTCCCTGTCGTTATGGTGCATGCGCTCAGATTAATATATCAATGACTCGGAGAGAGACCCACCACCATCTAGTATCAAAGTAAAGCATTAATTATATATAGCTAATGGAAGAACCATTTTTATTAATTATTTGCTATTTATATTAATGATTTCGAAAAATTAAACAAGGTTCAATTAATATCGACCGGGGTACAGTTTATTGGTGATTTTATATCATAAAAATATTGATAATTAACGAAAATATGTCACTTGCAATATCTTATAAAGTGAGCATTAATTTTTATTTTATAATTAATTTTATTTTATAATTAGAAAGATGCATTTTAAGTCATTAGCGTTTTGTGCTTGTACTACAGTTTAACTAGGTCCTACATATGAAATCGTTAATAAATTGATATTTTAACACAAAGTCAAAGCAGCTCAGTTTTCGCGCCTCTCTGTCGTAATACGCGCATGTGCTCCGTCCATTACTGTTGCATAATTAACGACAGAACGGTTTTTATTCATTATTCGCTATTTATATTGACGATTTCCAAAAAGTAAAGAAGGTGCAATTAAGATCAGCCGGGATACAGTTTTTACAATTACAGTCACAGAGGAAAATTATGATTCAGTTGACTGCAGAACGACGAAGATGCTGCTTGTTGTGGCTGCATACGTGATGTTGAAGGTGAATTTATCTCTGCTGGCGGGAGTGTTTGAGATGAAGAGTCAAAGCTAAAGCCTTTTGAAAATGTCGAAAAAGCTGATTTTGATGTTCCTTTCCCTTTACCATGCGTATTTCCAAAACTGGGCAGAGGTTCATTAACACCATCTGAAATTTTAATGATGTTAATGTCCACCGGTTTTAATTTGGCTCTTCTGTGTCCATCCTTTATTTTTTTTGTATTTCTCTTTAGTTTTGATAATTAACTCAACCCAAAACTGTATTAATAATAACCAACACTCTAAATATTGGATGTATGGAGATAAAAGATGAATAAACATGTTTAAACTTTCAACTATCCAAGTATCGGTATCGTAAGCAGGACCAATAGCATTAAGCATATTTGCAAGAATATGCTTAGTGCTATTGGTCCATTTCTTAAGCATTTTTTCGTGACGTAACTTGCAATTTGTAAGGAGAACCTTTCCTCTCATATTGATTAATATTAGATTAATCTGAGCATTGGTGGTCGTCATACCTAAATTATAAAAAATAAAAGCAATATATTTAAAGTATGAATAGATATTATAAAGAATGCACGGTGATCGATTCGCTCAATCGATCCATTCGCGATTCGGTAGCACTCGCAATGCTAGAGCAAACGACTAAGAGAGACAGGAGGCGCGCGAAAGTTCAAAGTTTTCATTTAAGTCTCAGCTGTTGCTTGTGAGAGAGTATCGCCAAATTATTTTCCACTATGTTTCACCGTTTTTTCAATAAAAAGTTATTTCCTGGGATTTTTTGAAAACGTGCCCGAGTGATCGTAGACATTAAAATTAGAAGCAAAACGCAACAGCAGCGAATAGCAGCAGTCACCGATCTTCGTGACCGAGGCAGCGCAGCTGGTTCCTGAGGAGCACCAACAGTTAATTTTGCTGAAAAAACAATTACGTCTGATCACCATAATTGTACCGCAGGGTAGGTGCACCTTCCTTTTTCTACGTAACAAAATATTCACGAGAATATTTTATCTATCGCGACTGTTATTTTTATATTCGCGCCGAGCGTTAGTTTTCGCGGTATAATTTTGAATTCTCTCTCTCTCTCTCTCTCTCTCTCTCTCTCTCTCTCTCTCTCTCTTCCCGTATTATTGTAATAAGTGTTAATCCTATTCACGTGCGTCAGTCTTTTGACCCATCAGAGACTGTAATTTTCTAGTCATAAACGATATTAATTTTATTCGCCGCATTACGTTATTTTGTTTCCTATTAGTTTAACGGATCCGTCACTGATTAAATTTTAAACCGATTTCATCTAGGGGATTAAGTGGAATAAGCATTAGGTCTCTTATACCTAAGATAGATCGAGTGTCACAAGTTAGGTGACTTAAGGTGAGTTCAACTTTTTTGGAAAGAAGACATCGAAACGAAAGTATCAAACGTAAAGGCGAATACACGTATAATCACACGTATTTTACGGAGCGGCGCTTAGCTCTGCATCGTGGGAGTTTGTTCTTTAATAAACCCCGTTTGTACTAACTAATCCACCCGGTTACAATGCTGATTTCATATATATTAAATTGTGTTGATCATACGTCACGATGGCGGACGCGAATGGAGGTCCGCCGGACGGCTATAACGAAGTATATTATAAATTTTATAAAAATCAAAAAGTTCCAATGGTAATGTGCGTAATATATGAAGATGTATACTATATGAGTTAATTGTTTAGAAAAAAAAGAGGAGAATTTAGCAGCAAAATACTAGTAATATGTCCTGATCATGTACCAATAAATCTAACCTAAGAGTCATGCCACGAATTGCAGAATGAAAAACAAAGCTACTCATAGCATAGATAAAATTAAAATAAGAAGAAATAATAAAAAAAAATTATTGATGAAATTGCAGAGGTAAGCTCTTATTATATAAATTACAGAGGTAAGCCAAAGAGATAATAGAAATGAACAAACTTTTTATCAAGATAGATCTGAATTTAAAACTATGAAAATTGAAAATACTTTATTAAAAATTTTAACACCCAATTAATGGAAAAAATGTTCTGTTAAGTGAGAAAAATGAACTATTAATAGAGAAAATGGAACTAGAAAAAAATCTATTGCCAATAACAAAGACAAATAGTTCAACTCAAAGAAAAATGAGTTCAACTCGGTTGGAAAGAAGACACAGAAACGAAAGTATCAAACGTGAAGGCGAATACACGTATAACTATAATACGTGTTTAACGGAGCGGCAGTTAGCTCTGCATCGTAGGAGTTTGTGCGTAAATAAATTCCCTATTGTACTAGCTACCACTTCCGTTACACTATATATATATATATGTATGGGACGATCCATGTCAACCGGATCGCTGTTGTGTCCAAAATTTGATGTGACCAAAAAAATCGTGCGACGACTCATTTTAAAGCTTAGGATATCTACTTTCTGATGCTGTGTGCCCCTTTGCAAAATCCAACATGGCGGCTCCAATATGGCGGCTACAAGAGACAAACTCGTAAACAAAAAATTTATTTTTCAAATTTTTAGTAATAAATGTTAAAAAAATTAATATTTCATATATTTTTATGAAAATCTGGCTCATTTCCTACAAAAAAGTAACAGAGACCATTTTCGCTAAAATGAAAAATAAAAAAGTTATAATTTTTTGAAAATTTTCAAAAATAAAAAACTGCGATTTTTTTACTCAGAAGGAAATGACTTTGGAAAAAAAATTTAAGGAACCGAATTGCTTGAAATTCATCAAAACACAAGTGTGAATTTTTTCGAATTCCTTTGAGCGATTTTTTTAAATTTTTGTAAAAGATCTTGGGAAGTTTTTTAATTTTTCAAATAATCCGATAAATCCAAATAGCAAAAAATTGCTCAAAGGAATTCGAAAAAATTCACACTTGTGCTTTGATGAATTTCAAGCAATTTTGTTCCTTAAATTTTTTTTCCAAAGTTATTTCCTTCTGAGTAAAAAAATCGCAGTTTTTTATTTTTGAAAATTTTCAAAAAATTATAACTTTTTTATTTTTCATTTTAGCGAAAATGGTCTCTGTTACTTTTTTGTAGGAAATGAGCCAGATTTTCATAAAAAAATATGAAATATTAATTTTTTTAACATTTATTACTAAAAATTTGAAAAATAAAATTTTTTGTTTACGAGTTTGTCTCTTGTAGCCGCCATATTGGAGCCGCCATGTTGGATTTTGCAAAGGCGCACACAGCATCAGAAAGTAGATATCCTAAGCTTTAAAATGAGTCGTTGCACGATTTTTTTGGTCACATCAAATTTTGGACACAGCAGTGATCCGGTTGACATGGATCGTCCCATATATATAAGCATAACAGAGATCTGATTCCTTAAATGAACGAATTTTCATCTATTTTCACCCGTTTTCACCGAATTTTTTCATTTTTGCCCATTACTTAAATAATCAAATAACGTTAATTATATTTATAAAATATTTTTAACAGTAAATAAATAGTTAATTATAAATAATAGAATTGGTAGATAACATTTCAATATATAGGGTGTCCCATTTTAACTTGCCCAGTAGGATATCTAAAAACTTGGCAAGGTAATCGAAAAATGTTTCAAACCAAAGTTGTATGGTTCGAAGGAGGTCAACTTATGAAAACCTCAAATTGACCTTGAACTTGAGTTTCAAGGTCATTTCAAGGTCAACTTTGTTTTTTTAAATGGAAACCCCTATTTTCTTATCCCGGATTTGGATAGAACGGGAAATTTTACGTTTAAATCATGTAAAATGTGTGGAGTTCAAATGACTCCCACCCCGCTCTCAAAGTCATTTCGAGATCAATCTTATTTTTAAATGGGACCCCTCATTTTTCGCCGCAGGTTTCAATTCTACGTGAAATTGTACGTTCAGATGATGGGATATTTATGGGATCCGAATGACCCCCTACCCTACCCCCACAGTCATGAATTCAAACCTGCGACGAAAAATAAGGGGTCCCATTTAAAAAGTAAGATTGACCTCGAAATGACTTTGGGGGTGGGGTGGGGGTCATTTGGACCCCACACATATTACATGATTTGAACGTAAAATTTCCCGTTCTATCGGAATCCGGAATAAAAAATAGTGGATTCCACTTTAAAAAACAAAGTTAACCTTAAAATAACCTTGAAACTCAAGTTCAAGGTCAAGTTTAAGGTTATCATAAAGTGACCTCCTCCAAACCATACAACTTTCATTTGAAACATTTTTCGATCACCTTGCCAAGTTTTGAGATATCCTATTGGGCAAGTTAAAATGGGACACCCTTTATATTACCTTCAATGGAGCATGTATAATAATGATGTCATTTTCTTCCAATTACATGCAATTTGTCTCTAATTTGTTAACCAACGATTTTGAAGGCACTTGAATTTGAGAAAAATACAAAACCATTTTACAGAAGATTTGAAAGAAAATAAAAATAACTAATCCTTCCTTAAAAGAGAGAAGGTTTGAAAAGTGAAGCCTGTAAACGTTTTGATTGGTCAGTTGGAGATGAAAATTGAGACGTTTGATTGGCTTATAAACTTTGAATGTGAAATGCAGCTTAATGTGTCCATAACCTCACAAAACTTATATTCAGCGATAAACATAAAAAAATATTACATGTTTTTGTGTAAAAACCATACAAAATGTGTAGCCATAACAGTAAAAAACGACGTCTAATTATATGTATTACTTTTTTCAAGTTGTATCGACATTTACTCACCGACAATAAAAAATAGTTAGATTTTATGTATAAAATATATACATGGTATATGTATAAAATATATACATGGTAATATAATTGAAAAATTTCAATAAATGAACACAAGCTTCAATTTTTTTGTAACTGTCATTTTTTTGTACGTGCTAATTCAAACAAATTACATTGGTTTTATTCGTTATATATATATAAATATATGTTTGGAAGGGTATTTTTTCCGCATTTTTAGAATATACGACATTATTATTACTTTTTTTTCTTTTCGTTTTCTTTTTATACACGTGTAATTTTTAAATGTAATAAAATCATTCAATTGCAGCTAAATCCGAAATAATATTCGTACAATTTCAAATTATCTTGCACTCGCAGTCGCAAGAAGATGGGTGGAAGTGGAGATTAAAGTAGCGCGGATTGTTTTTCGTGGATGCAGATTTGACATGGAGATAATTTTTTTTCTTGAAATTTTTAATGGCGTGAACTGTCACATGTATTGGGACTATTGGTAGTACTGCCTCGCGTGGCTAGATAGCGCATAGCGCTGGGTACAGCAGCCTTTTGTCTTTCGTGAATCGTGCGTCGAAGAGTAGACATCGTCACACACGCCGTTCGCTACACACGCCGTTCGCTGTTGCAAATTTTCGTGTTTTTATCATTTCGATTTTCCGTGGATTCTCTAAGGTAAGTCTTTTAGCAATTAAACTATGTACGAAACAAGGTTTTCATCGCTATTTATTTAAAGAATGCTGTACAATTATAGTAATTATATTCATAGCTGTCTTTTGTCTTTATATTATTACCTATGTTAACCATGTGTTTTTTAGTCTTTGTTGAAATCGTGAACCTCAACTTTTTTTTTAAGTAAAAAAAAATAATAAGTTAATTGCTCTCTACTTGGGCAGATTTACAATTCGTTTGTCAATGCAATACAGTAATTATCATAGATTCATTAATTTTTAAATTAAAATCAAGGAAGATTCAAAATCTCAACGGTTGAGAACACTGAATACAAAAATGAAGTTTTTTTTTTACTATTTTAGTCGTTGCCTAATCATTATTTTAAAATTAATTTATTCCTTTTTGGTATTTTCATCATTAGCTTTTAACCATTCTTCTTCACTTGCATAATAGTATTGATTATAATTACAGATTATAAGATGCCTGTTAACAGAGAAGGTCGTGTAGTTGATTATACGACAAGTGAGGAAATACATGATCTTATGGAAGGTGGTAATGACTATTGTGTGTAAGTTTCGAATTAAGAATTCGTATTCAATCAATTGATTAGCGTGTATATTACAAAATTATTATTGTTTCAGGGAGTTTACTGGCTACTTGCTCGAAGTTTTTGGTCGCACCAAAGTAGGAAAGAACGAAGAGTACGACTTATTCAAGGCTGTCATTACCAATGGACATTTGAGAATAATGTTACTCATTTGGAACACAGGAGTGATAGACAAGTTGACTCCTGAACTTTTAAATCATAGGGTATCTTAAAATTTTTAAATATGTTTTTTTGCCTCTGTCTGTCTGGTTTTCTCTATCTCTCTCTCTTTCCCTTTTCCGCTCACTCTTTCCCTCCATGTATTTCTTTATGTGTATGCATGTATATATGTTTATATGAATTTTTTCAGATTTTACATCTTGATGGTGCTCAAGGACAACTTGTGATGCAACGAAAACACCACAGGGAACAAAACATTGTCAATTATGAATTGATTATCCAGAAGAAAACAATTGTTGACTTCGAAGGATATCATGTGGTCGAACAAGCAGCACCTGCTCCAGTGCAAACTGTTTTAATGAAAGATCTTGGAAGAGCTACAGGAGAAGTTCGTAAGTATAACAAGATAAAAATTAATTGTCATTTTATAACCAAAACTAAATATTCATTTTATATTTTTTTTTAGTTGTTGAATGCCATATCAAGACTGTTGTAGCTGTCAATTCCAACAAATCTGGCAAGATGTCCTTTGGATCTGGAACAATAACCGATGGAGATTTCAAGATTCCACTTCAAATTGGTTCGTTCACAGATAAAGATGGATCATCTTTCAAGAAAGGAATCTGTGTCCTTGTAAGAGGCACTGTTAGTAATGCAGGTATATTTTTAATAAATCTATGAAGCCTATACAAATTTTTTAAAATTATAAATTTTTTTTATGCAATTTAAATCAAGTAAAAATTGTATAAATTATACATTCATACTTTCATTATTAATTTAATTATCATTTGTTTGTTTAGGTCCTGTTAGTGTTCATTGTCCGGATATTTCATATGTTAAAATTTTGGCTGATAAACCAGCACTTGATGTAGACAAAGTTAGAAAAGCAAACAAAACTTTGAAACGTCCACTGGAATCAGATGAATCAGGTAAATCTCCAGCCAAGAAAACCTTTCAGGAAACTGACATTTAAAGTGTGCCATCATCTTATGTTTTTTATTTTTGAATTTTATTTTCACTTTTGTTCTTTGTCATGGCACGATAAACATTAATATCATACTTTTGCAACATTATAATTATAACCATTAAAAAAAAAATTTTTTTTCTTTAACATTTTCAAAAAATCTAATTAGAAATATTCAATTACTACTACAATTTACATAAATATTTCTTCATTTCAACACATAATAATTAGACATTCTCTGTATATTACTTTTAACAATTTAAAGAGTAACTTACGTGATATATTAGTATTTTTTATATTAAAAAAAATAAGATTGAGTGTACTAAAAAAAAATTCACTGTGATGACAAACTGCGTGGATAAATAACACAAGGTGTTATATATAATGTTGACATGTTTATTATCCCGTAAGGGAATAAGTAACTCATTAACTTGTAAGGGGATAAGTAACGTATGGGTCCACGATGTATACTAAGAAACCATTGTTATTTGTAAGATTATTATATTATTTATAAATTACCACGGTTACTTGTTCGATGTCAGAAAAACACTGGTTTTCAAACACGCGCTTAATCTCTTTCTCTCCTTTTGATTTACACAGACACATGCACATTAAATTTATAAAACATAATGCCAACAGTGAACAAATAAATATTAAATTTATAATAATCTTTTTACAAATAATATTGGAAACAATCTTAAGACTGTTTAAAAATCGTAAATTCCTACATATATATTAGGATTAGTCATGAGTGAATGTTTTTGAACTGTGATGACCGATATATATATCGTAAAATATATTCTAATAATATAATTCACACGAAATGTTTTATATTTCAATAATATAGAATTTAAAGTAATGTCCTAATTTATTATATAAAAATTATGTAATATTCAATAATATATTATATAAACGAACTTATATCAATATATTATATAAACGAACTTATTATGCAGCGACAACATTGTAAAAATAATTTAACATAATATATCTAACTGATTGATGTAACTTGAATTTAACTTAGATTGTAATGTAACTTGTGCGTCACTTTAATATTTATATTCAGCGATAAACATAAAAAAATATTACATGTTTCTGTGTAAAAACAAACAAAATGTGTAGCCATAACAGTAAAAAACGACGTCTAATTATATGTATTACTTTTTTGAAGTTGTATCGACATTTACTCACCGACAATAAAAAATAGTTAGATTTTCATGTATAAATAAATACATGGTAGTAATTGAAAAATTTCAATACATGAACAATATATTGTGTAAACTTATTTATTACCCTATTGATGACCACATGCAGTATATAACGAATAGAGAAAAATATGAAGAACGTTTTGGGGACATAAGAATGCAAGCAAATAACGAAGAATTCTGCGAACAAATTATATTTGGTTTTATTTGGCACATTTTTTACAAAATTGTATGGGTTGAGACTTGCTATATCATATATGCTTGGAAGGGTATTTTTTCCGCATTTTTAGAATATATATTTATATAAAGCTTTGCTATATCCACCTTTACGCGGTATTTTTTGGCAAATTATACATTACGACATTATTATTATTACTTTTTTTCCTTTGTTTTCTCTTTATATACATGTAATATTTAATTTATTTAAAGAACCGCCGCAATTAATTATTTACAACTTTCCGGTAATTCCTAAAATCTCTGTAATAGTCTGTAAATATAATAAAATCATTCAATTATAGTTAAATCCGAAATAATATTCGTACAATTTCACGATTACTCCATCTATCGGGACGATATGGATTTTCAATTGACTAATATTACCAGTGTTCACACTCATGTCGCACATGGTCGCGAAATAAGTTCGTTAAATTAACGTTAAACTTGGAAGTAATTTCTAATACACAACATTTTCCTTCTCGCGCATATGTTCAAATAATTTCTATGAAACAATTAATAATGGTAAGTATATTCTCAGTGAGTTGAGTTTGTGAAAAGTTTGTTTTTCTTGTTGACTTGCAACTTGTCAAAGTTTTCCATCCAGAGCGTACTAAACTTTTGGATTTTGTTTTATACTATATATGCTAGCCATAATATTTAAACTGCGTTTTAATTTTAACATTTTTTTATTATAAATGCATTATATGACATTTCATGATAAATTTTCAATTATATTTCATATAATGTTTTAGAACACAATCAAACAAACAGAATTAATTTTAGGTTATAAATGAAATATATAAAATATTCTATTTACAATTATGCTCAAATCGATAGCAATATTAAAAAAAAAATAGATTTCTTATTTACATCTATTCATCCATAAAATAATAGAACTGCTGACAATTGCATTTCAAATTAATCAATGACACAAATTCAATAAATTATATGAACAATGTATTGAAATGTATCATAAAATTATTTATTTGCTTGAAGTACCACAATAGCCTTATGCTTTTTCATTTTTCTTCTATTCTTTCTTAATAAAAACACTATAGGATGTTATACCATACATTTTTTCATCAAATATTTTGCACCTTGCAGGTCAGTTAATTGTAACTGTTTTATGTACAATAATTTGCACGGATACATGATAAAGTCATCACAGAAGCAACAACAGCCGTTTCACTCTGAATTTCATTTATATCAGCTGTATAGTTACATTCAGCTCGATAGACTTATATTGTACTGGTACGTATGCAAAATTGAAAACTGTATAACCGTTTCGGTTGCATTCTTTGATGTGTTGTTCAATACACACATTCATTTACAACATCTTATTAACTTGAAAATTCAATTTATTTTTAGTAATACCAATCAAGGTGGATCCTTACCTCAATTTCATAACTTTTTATTGAACAACTTGTAAGACATAGAATTTTAAGTCCTTCATGTAATATTCTTAGTCTTTTGAGACCAAATTCTGTGCAAATACTTCTGTTCAAAAATTGTAGTTGAACAATAAAGAAAATAACATTTGAGGTAGAGATCAACCTTGAATGTATAACACGAGAAATTAATATAATTTCTCCATATAATAATATTACTTCTTTTTTAGTTTTTTGACAAGAGAAAATCGTGGCTGTGAACATTTTACGCTGTTTGAAAATAAGGTATATATTGTGTTTTTTACCGTGTTCAGTATAAACAAAATAAATATATACAATGACTTTTTTTTGTTTCAGGTCTTCATATATAAAACATTAATGATACAAACTATTCAATTTCACATTTTACGTAATATTTATGAATTAAATTTGTAAATATTATTGAATAAATATACAATTGTCAATTGAATTTATTCAATTACATTATTAGAAGTATACCTGCATACATTATCCTACCTAACTATACCATAAAAATAATAATACTTTACGTTACCTAACGATTCAATATATAAATAAAAATATACGTTACCACAATACCTTACTATTACTTATTAATAGAACTTGAAACGTCATCGTTAAATACGAAATTACGAATTTAATTACTAAAATACGAATTTTATTATACATACGAAAAATGAATACGAACAATTTTTGACATTGAAACTTTATAAAAAAAAATTCTTTGAAGCTATTTTTCTTGATCCTACTTCACTCTTATTTTTTACTAATTAGTGATTCTATAAATTATCATTATGCCTAGAAAGAAAATCGTTAGAACTCCAGAAGAACAAGAAGCGTTTCTACAAAATCAGCGACGTCAAAGAGCAGAACGTCAGCGTATCAGGCGACAACAAATGCGACAAAATGTTAATGACAGCAATAGACTTAACCAACACTCTGTTGAAAATAATATAAATACTCAAAGTTCCATTACTCTAGATTATTTAAGTAAATTAGATGTTGCTTGTAAACATTGTCATGCTTTACATTTTAAAGATGAGATGGTGCAAGATAAAGGATTATCATTTAATGATTGTTGTGGTCATGGAGCAGTACTTTTAGATCCTTTATTACAATTTCCAAAAGATCTTGAAACGTTGTTAAAAGGAGAGCACCGCTTATCTGTTCTTTTTTTCGACCATATAAGAGCTTATAACAATTCGTTATCTTTTGCTTCCTTTAATGCAAATTTAGTCAATTTTCAATCCCGCAGACTAGGTCCATATTGCTTCAAAATTCAAGGCCAAGTTTATTATCAAATAAATACATCTCTATACCCATGTAACAATGAAACACCATCTTATGGACAATTATTCATCATTGATCAAGACGAGGCTGTAAATTATAGAATGAACACTTTTTCGGCTTTAAATCAGGATATTAACTTAATGTTAGACACTATAATACGTGAGAATAATATTTTTGCACAATCATATAACATGATGAGACAAGAGATAGAAATTCAACAAGCGTTGTTTAACGAGACACATCAGCCACAACCAGCATTACAATTGTTATTTTCTTTGAAACCTGGTCAAGACGTTCGAAGATATAATATTCAAAGAGCAAATGAAGTTGCTGCAATATTTTCTACAACAGCGGATGGCGAAATTCCAGAATCATACGTTTCAATTAGAAACAAAAATATGAAATCTTTACAGTTCGTTAGTACAATGGATCCTAATGTAGAACCATGGGTATATCCTTTATTTTATCCATATGGTTCTTCCGGTTGGCATAGAAATTTAATGCGACAAAATAGTAATCGACGTGTTACACGTACAGCATACCACCGATTTCATATGGCAATAAGGGAAAACGAATTTAATCCATTCATTTTAGGACGTAGATTATTTCAACAATGGGTTGTAGATAGTTACGTAAAAATTGAAAAAGATCGCATTCAGTACCACAAAGATCATCAAAAAGAAATACGAGCTGACACATATCAAGGTTTAAAGGATTATGTTCAAAAATCTGCAGATGCTGCGAATGGTCAAGTAGGTAAAACTGTTATTCTTCCATCAACATTCCTTAGATCACCACGTTATATGCAACAATGTTATCAAGATGCTATGGCCATAGTCAATGAAAAAGGAAAACCTGATATTTTTCTTACTACGACATGTAATCCAAATTGGAAAGAAATAAAAGAAAATCTTTTACCTGGTCAACAAGCATGTGACAGACCTGACCTTGTTGCAAGAGTATTTCATTTGAAAAAAAATCGCTTAATTGAATTAGTTACAAAAAAAAAATTATTTGGTGAAGTTGCATCCTGGGTTTACGTTGTTGAATTTCAGAAAAGAGGTTTACCGCATATGCATTTATTAATAACATTAGCAGCAGGACATAAATGGTTTACTGCAGAAATTATAGACAAGTTTATATCAGCTGAAATTCCAGATAAGATAAAATATCCACGATTGCATGATATTGTAATTAATCATATGATACATGGTCCCTGCGGAGATTGGTGTGTAAAAGATGGTAAATGTTCAAAACATTTTCCAAAACCATTTCAAAGCGAAACTAATATGGATGAAAATGGCTTTCCAGACTATCGAAGACGAAATGATGGTATAACATATGAAAAAACAAATAATCATATTGTTGACAATAGTTGGGTCGTACCATACTGTGCAATATTATTAGAAATGTTTGACTGTCATATTAATGTTGAAGCTGTATCAAGTATTTCAGCTGTAAAATATTTATACAAATATATTTACAAAGGCCATGATGCAGCAACAGTTATTATTCAAGATTCTCAAAATGGAATAGTAATAGAACATGATGAAATATGTCAATGTCTTGATGCACGCTATGTCGGTCCAGTTGAAGCTTGCTATCGTATATTAAGTAAACTTTTACAAGATAAAAGTCATACAGTTATTCGATTACCGGTACATTTGGCGAATGAACAAAATATTATATTCTCGGAATCATGCGATGAATTAAATTTAGAAGATTACGCTAACGTGAGTAGTATGTTAATGGATTACTTCAAATTAAATCAAGACAGTGAAATTGCAAGACAATATTATTATACTCAAATCCCGGGTTTTTTCGTTTACGAAAAAAAAAAAGTTAATGGAATTTATGAATCAAAATGGAAAACTAGACAAAACCATTTTAATACTATTGGTAGAATGTTCTCTGTTAGCCCAGCACAACTTGAATTATTTCAATTAAGATTATTATTATTACATATCAAAGGAGCTACGAGTTTTCAATACTTGAGAACAGTGAACAACATTATATACCCAACATTCACAGCAGCTTGTTTAGCTTTAGGTCTGATCGAAAATGATAATGAATGGGATATAGCTTTGAGTGAGGGAGTAAAATGGATGATGCCTCAAAGATTTCGTTTCTTATTTGCTCGTATTTTAATACACTGCCAGCCAGTTTTACCAGAAAAATTGTGGGAAACCTATCAAGATGCACTATCAGAAGATTTTTCTCGAAATCATCAGAAAAACATTGCTCATCAAATGGCATACTCTGATATAAATAGAATATTGAATAATGAAGGTAAAAGTTTAACTGACTTTCCGTCGATGCCACCATTATTAGTAAATAATATAAATGAAGAAATTACATCATTGCAGGAAATGGCAGACAGAGGTCAGGAAAAATATAATAACTTGAATACTTTACAAAAAAAAATAGTTGATTTAGTTAACAATGCTGTTACGGATGAAAACTATAACGGCCCAACTTGTATTTTTATGGAAGGACCTGGCGGATCAGGAAAAACGTACGTTTATGAAACTATGTACGATTTACTTACATCTAAAAATGTAGAAGTATGTACCATGGCTTTTACTGGTATAGCTGCTACTTTACTTCCAAATGGAAAAACATGTCATAAAATATTTGGTTTACCAGTACCCATGTTTAATGATTCTACTTCGCATATCAAAGCGCAATCTAAAGAGGCTGAAAAATTTAGAAAAATAAAAGTATTTATCTGGGATGAAGCTCCAATGGCTCCTAGATACGCTTTGGATATTGCAAATAAACTGTTGCAATATATTATGGGAAATAATTTACCATTTGGAGGCAAAATAATGGTTTTAGATGGAGATTTTAAACAACTATTACCTATCAAAGTAAGAGGGACAAGAAATGAAACTTTAAACCTATCAATAAAATATAGTTCAACATGGCCATATTTTAAAATATTTAAATTGACTACTAACATGAGAGTTTTACCAAATGAAATTGAATTTTCTAATTTTTTATTAGATATTGGAAATGGTACATTGACTGATAAGGATGATTTTATCGATGTTCCTCAACATTGCATATTATCATCTACAACAAAAATTACTGAAGGTATTTTTGGTGATCTTATTCGCGACAAAAAATATGATGAAATGAGTAGTTGTGCAATATTATCGGCTAGAAATGAAGATGTTGACAAAATTAATATACAAATAACCAATTTATTAGATCCAACTAATGAACGTTTATACACTGCAATTGATAGTGTTGTAAATAATAATAATGGTGAAATGGATGAAATAATTATGCCTGAATATCTCAATTCGCTAAATCCATCATGCTTACCGCCTTACAAATTAAATTTAAAAATAAATTGTATTGTAATGTTAATTAGAAACATAAGTATTAATGAAGGATTATGCAATGGCACAAGATTACAAATCATAGATTTATCAAATCATCTATTGAAATGCAAAATTTTAACAGGTGATAAAATTGGACAAATTGTTTTCTTAAACCGTATAACATTGTTTTGCGAAAATGAATACCCATTCGCTTTTAAGAGAAGACAATTTCCAATTAAATTAGCATTTGCTATGACAATCAATAAATCTCAAGGACAAACGTTTAGAAAAGTGGTCGTTGATTTACGTAGGGATGTTTTTAGTCACGGACAATTATATGTTGCATTTTCACGAGTTCGATCATGGGATTCTATAAAAATATTTTTTGGAAATCATACACAAAAACAAAAAATAAAAAATTACGTTTATAAAGAATTATTTCGAGATAATAATTAATAATATTTTCAAATTTATTATTTGAGTTACATATACGGATCGATTGAATGAATTACTATATAAATGAAAATTCTGTCGCTCAACAAGCATATATTACCGCGCGCGAATCGCGCATGCAAACATCTAGTCCTTACTTAAAAGAGAGAAGGTTTGAAAAGTGAAGCCTGTAAACGTTTTGATTGGTCAGTTGGAGATGAAAATTGAGACGTTTGATTGGCTTATAAACTTTGAATGTGAAATGCAGCTTAATGTGTCCATAACCTCACAAAACTTATATTCAGCGATAAACATAAAAAAATATTACATGTTTTTGTGTAAAAACCATACAAAATGTGTAGCCATAACAGTAAAAAACGACGTTAAATTATATGTATTACTTTTTTCAAGTTGTATCGACATTTACTCACCGACAATAAAAAATAGTTAGATTTTATGTATAAAATATATACATGGTAATAATTGAAAAATTTCAATAAATGAACACAAGCTTCAATTTTTTTGTGACAGTCATTTTTTTGTACGTACTAATTCAAACAAATTACATTGGTTTTATTCGTTATATATATATAAATATATGTTTGGAAGGGTATTTTTTCCGCATTTTTAGAATATACGACATTATTATTACTTTTTTTTCTTTTCGTTTTCTTTTTATACACGTGTAATTTTTAAATGTAATAAAATCATTCAATTGCAGCTAAATCCGAAATAATATTCGTACAATTTCAAATTATCTTGCACTCGCAGTCGCAAGAAGATGGGTGGAAGTGGAGATTAAAGTAGCGCGGATTGTTTTTCGTGGATGCAGATTTGACATGGAGATAATTTTTTTTCTTGAAATTTTTAATGGCGTGAACTGTCACATGTATTGGGACTATTGGTAGTACTGCCTCGCGTGGCTAGATAGCGCATAGCGCTGGGTACAGCAGCCTTTTGTCTTTCGTGAATCGTGCGTCGAAGAGTAGACATCGTCACACACACCGTTCGCTACACACGCCGTTCGCTGTTGCAAATTTTCGTGTTTTTATCATTTCGATTTTCCGTGGATTCTCTAAGGTAAGTCTTTTAGCAATTAAACTATGTACGAAACAAGGTTTTCATCGCTATTTATTTAAAGAATGCTGTACAATTATAGTAATTATATTCATAGCTGTCTTTTGTCTTTATATTATTACCTATGTTAACCATGTGTTTTTTAGTCTTTGTTGAAATCGTGAACCTCAACTTTTTTTTTAAGTAAAAAAAAATAATAAGTTAATTGCTCTCTACTTGGGCAGATTTACAATTCGTTTGTCAATGCAATACAGTAATTATCATAGATTCATTAATTTTTAAATTAAAATCAAGGAAGATTCAAAATCTCAACGGTTGAGAACACTGAATACAAAAATGAAGTTTTTTTTTTACTATTTTAGTCGTTGCCTAATCATTATTTTAAAATTAATTTATTCCTTTTTGGTATTTTCATCATTAGCTTTTAACCATTCTTCTTCACTTGCATAATAGTATTGATTATAATTACAGATTATAAGATGCCTGTTAACAGAGAAGGTCGTGTAGTTGATTATACGACAAGTGAGGAAATACATGATCTTATGGAAGGTGGTAATGACTATTGTGTGTAAGTTTCGAATTAAGAATTCGTATTCAATCAATTGATTAGCGTGTATATTACAAAATTATTATTGTTTCAGGGAGTTTACTGGCTACTTGCTCGAAGTTTTTGGTCGCACCAAAGTAGGAAAGAACGAAGAGTACGACTTATTCAAGGCTGTCATTACCAATGGACATTTGAGAATAATGTTACTCATTTGGAACACAGGAGTGATAGACAAGTTGACTCCTGAACTTTTAAATCATAGGGTATCTTAAAATTTTTAAATATGTTTTTTTGCCTCTGTCTGTCTGGTTTTCTCTATCTCTCTCTCTTTCCCTTTTCCGCTCACTCTTTCCCTCCATGTATTTCTTTATGTGTATGCATGTATATATGTTTATATGAATTTTTTCAGATTTTACATCTTGATGGTGCTCAAGGACAACTTGTGATGCAACGAAAACACCACAGGGAACAAAACATTGTCAATTATGAATTGATTATCCAGAAGAAAACAATTGTTGACTTCGAAGGATATCATGTGGTCGAACAAGCAGCACCTGCTCCAGTGCAAACTGTCTTACAAGGAAACCCCCCCAACACGACCTCACCGATTTCAATAATCTTTTGATATGTTATAGTTCATCAAAAAATAAGACATACGTATTTTTTTTTATCGGCGGAAAAACACTTTGAGGGGGTGAAAACAACCCTCAAAGTTCACCCCCAAAAATAGATTTTTCAATGTATCTCAAGCAAACTAGCACATGCAATTCCGACCACAAGGGATGCAACCCTTATTTTTTTTATTTAAAATACTATCTATTTCATGGCTATTTTTATGAAAAAAATTAAAATAACCCGAAAAAAATTGGAAAAAATATTACCCTACATAAAATACAAAAATAAAGTTAATCTAGTCAAGCTTTTTTTCAAACTACCCCCTTAAAGTTGAAAAACCACCCCTAAAAAATTGTTTTCAATACATTACAGGTGGTGTTGATAATTTAGTGTAAAATTTGTTAAGTATCATTTATACTGTACAAAAACAACTATCTCGTGCAGTTTCGACCACAAGGGTTGCAACCCCTAATTTCTGTCATCGAAATTTTTACCTTCTTTGTACCTATTTTTGAAAAAAAGTTCATAATGAGCTTGAAAAAATTAGTAAAAATATTACCGTGGATAGAATAAGAAAAAAAATTTACCTTTTATTTTTAAAACCACCCCTTATGTTGAAAAACCACCACCAAAAAATTGTTTCCAATACATTACAGGTGGTGTTGATAATTTACTGTAAAATACGTTGCGTATCATTTATAATGTACAAACACAACTATCTCGTGCAGTTTCGACCACGAGGGTTGCAACCCCTAATTTATGTCATCGAAATTTTTACCTTCTCCATTCCTATTTTTGAAAAAAAAGTCCATAATGAGCTTAAAAAAATTGGAAAAAATATTACCGTGGATAGAATAAGAATAAAAAATTTACCTGTTCAAACTTATTTTCAAAACCACCCTCAATGTTGAAAAACCATCCTAAAAAAAGTTTCTGACATATCGTTGCAATCTCTTCTAAATCAAATAAGCTATGATTCCATAGCTATTTTGTTGCTCTCTTTTAAATTTTTTACGTTCTGTCGTTTATTAATTCTATCAAAAAATAAATAACTTTTATTATATAAAAAAACAAGTCAAGAATAATATAATATTATAAGTATACCTAGAAGATAAGTATAGTTTCTCGGATGCGCAAAAATTTTGGTATATGAATGATAGTATTATCAGAATTTTATTTACGTCCTACTATCAGCGTCTCTGACGATTGTCTGTTATTTTCATGATTGATAAATATGAGTAAGTAATTCTTCATCAGTAGCCAACACAACTTTCTTGTTGTTGGACGTATTGTATCGACTATTGAACTAACAGCATAATAAATAGTAATAAGAATATAAGATTATAAGTACAAATAATAATAAGATACTATTCCGTTAATTCGTATTTCGTAGTACCTGCTACGTAAGTATAACTATAAAATTATTTTTTATATGCAAATAATTTTACGGCTTTTTAATATTTGTTATTAAAAAAATTGAAATTACACTGATTATGAGGATTTATTAATTAATGATGTTTATAATTATTGTTTACTTATTGATTTGTTTATTATTATTGTTTATTAATTAATATGTTTACTTTTTAATTTATTAATTAATTTTTTTCATGAATGTTTTCTATAAGTTTGTTTATCATTATTGTTTACTTATCAATTTGTTTATTTATTTGTTTTTATCCTAATTTGTTTATTTGTTATTCAGTTTATTTCTTATTCCCCAGCGATATGAGGAGAGACCTATACAGAGGAAAAATAAGGAAAAAAAGGGGACGGATGGATGGACGGACGCACGGAGAATTTCGCGCCTTCTGTTTAATATAATAGAAGATATATAAGATATATATATATATATATTTATTTTTATTTCAGATTAAAAAATGAAAATTAACGCTCTGAACGTTTTAAATTTATTATTAGCTTACTTTCAAACTCTACAAATACCTGAAAGTGAGACAAATTATAAAGAGATTCAATTGTCGGAAAGAATTAAAAGCATTTTAATAGATTCCGTGAATGATTTCAATGAAGTAGATATGATCGTTGAAGATACATTAGATTTTCAAGAAGATTACAAAGATCATGCTGCAAAAATAGTAGAAGATGAAGTTCAACACCATTTTCCTGACGATTTCGAAGCACCCACCGACCATTGTACCAAAGACAATGAAGATGTCAGTTTTGAATATAAGCAAAGAGCCGTAGAATACTGGAGAAGTGGCAAAAAAAAAAATTTAAGTGTTGAAAGTGTACGTCAAAAATTTAAGAAAGTTTCATCTGTGAGTCAGTTGAAACGTTGGGCTCATACAGTCAACAAAGGTGGTACTTATAGAGAAAAAATTGCAAGAATTTGTCAGTACACTTTCGATAATTTTAAAGCAGCAGTAGACGCTGGTTACATCATTCATGATCGTGACATACGTCGATGGACATTGCAAGCTCAAAAGATTATAGGATCAGAAGATGTAAGATTCAAAGCTTCGGATAACTGGCTTTGTAAATTCAAGAAAGCTCATAGAATAGTATCCCGGAAAATAAATAAGTTTATAACCAAGAAAACACTAGAAAGTAATTCAGAACTAACGATTAAAGCAAATACTTTTATTGCTGATGTTAAAGCAGGCTTAAGAATAATTGGAATTCATAATGTGTTTAATTCTGATCAGAGCGGATTCCAACTGGAAATGCACTCCGGAAGAACGCTAGCGGTTGAAGGAGAAAAGCAGGTACAGTGTTTAGTACAGTCAGTTTCTTCAACAACCCACAGTTATACTATACAGCCACTCATATCAGCCACAGGATAATTACTGTCACCACTCTTTTTAGTTTTGAAGGAATCTAGCGGTGAGTTTGGACCCATTGTTGAAACCACTTTATTTAGACCCGAAAATGTTTACATAGAAGCATCTAAATCTGGAAAGTTGACTACAGGTATACATAATCCCATCTAGTTACAATTAATGTCATTATAAATGATTTTACAAATAAGATTTTTGATTTTAGATCTCTTTAAAATATGGCTGCAAAAAGTATATTTCCCTAATGTAGGTTCCAATATGATGCTGTTGCTTGACTCCTGGAGCGGTCATTGTGACAGTGCCATAGAAACTGTAACTCCACGTGATAAAATTATAAATTTTAAAAAAATACCGACTGGCACAACGGGAAAAATTCAGCCACTTGATGTTTTTGGATTTCGCATATGGAAGAACTTTGTCCGCCAATTTTCAGATACCGTAATTTTGATGAATTATGATTTGGATTTACATAAAAGAAACAACATTATTAAACTTCAGTCGTTAGTCCACAATCAATTATCTTCACCAAGATATACTAATCTCTTTAAATATTCCTGGTTCAAGAGTGGTTACCTCACTAAAAAACCAGAAAATTTTGACAATCCTGTTGCTTACAGTTTTGGAGATTCCTGCAATACACATTGTGACATAGAAGGATGCAAAAATGTGGCTATTATACGTTGCGGTTGGTGCAAAAAATCATTATGTTTCGAGCACTTCTATGAAGAATATCATTATTGTAAGAAGTATGAACAATAAATCCGTCCTAATTTTTTTGATTGTTTTTAATTGGTAACTGAATGAATTATAGTAACGTATATAAAAATCAATTAAATATATATTACTTGGCAGTTTACAATTTTAGTCACAAGAAAGGAGAAAAACTCAACCAACAAAAACAATGGCAATGCTATCAACCCTCCTAATCACCGAATGGCGATGGTAATAAATCTCCCCCTAATAACCCTCCTAATATCCCCCAATGGCATTGCTTACAACCCCCCATTAACCTCCTAATAACTCCCCCCCCCCCAATAAGACCCTCCCCCTAATAACCCCCTAATAACCCCAGTAGTTAGCTGGGTTGATAACGTTGCCATTATGTTATTCGGTGGGTTGCAAGCATTGCCATAAGGTTGCAAGGAGGCTCAGCTATGTCTTCGGGCTATTCGTGGAGGGCTAATGGCATTTTCATTGGAGGTTTTTAGGGGGTTATTAGGGGGGGTTGTAAGCATTCTGATAGTGCGGGTTAGTGCGGGAAATTGCCATTGGGATATAAGGGGAGTTTTAGAAATTGCTACTGGGTGATGGATCATTTTTCCGGACAGATTCGGAATCGGCGCAACAAAATACTTTGGAAAAACGTTGTCCCAGTTCTGGGTCTTGTTGGGTGATATAATCTTGAATTGGTACATATTTTTCGTATTCTAACCACGATAATAATTTTTCCAATTTTTTAAGCTCATTATGAACTTTTTTTCAAAAATAGGAATGGAGAAGGTAAAAATTTCGATGACATAAATTAGGGGTTGCAACCCTCGTGGTCGAAACTGCACGAGATAAATGTGTTTGTACATTATAAGTGATGAGCAACATATTTTACAGTAAATTATCAACACCACCTGTAATGTATTGGAAACAATTTTTTGGGGGTGGTTTTTCAACATAAGGGGTGGTTTTAAAAATAAAAGATAAATTTTTTTTCCTTATTCTATCCACGGTAATATTTTTACTAATTTTTTCAAGCTCATTATGAACTTTTTTTTAAAAATAGGTACAAAGAAGGTAAAAATTTCGATGACAGAAATTAGGGGTTGCAACCCTTGTGGTCGAAACTGCACGAGATAGTTGTTTTTGTACAGTGTAAATGATACTTAACAAATTTTACACTAAATTATCAACACCACCTGTAATGTATTGAAAACAATTTTTTAGGGGTGGTTTTTCAACTTTAAGGGGGTAGTTTGAAAAAAAAGCTTGACTAGATTAACTTTATTTTTGTATTTTATGTAGGGTAATATTTTTTCCAATTTTTTTCGGGTTATTTTAATTTTTTTCATAAAAATAGCCATGAAATAGATAGTATTTTAAATAAAAAAAATAAGGGTTGCATCCCTTGTGGTCGGAATTGCATGTGCTAGTTTGCTTTTCACATGAGAAGTGATATGAAATTTGTTTGGTCGTAAAATATCAATTAGATACTGAGATACATTGGAAAATCTATTTTTGGGGGTGAACTTTGAGGGTTGTTTTCACCCCCTCAAAGTGTTTTTCCGCCGTTAAAAAAAATACATATGTCTTATTTTTTGATGAACTATAACATATCAAAAGATTATTGAAATCGGTGAGGTCGGGTTGGGAGGGTTTCCTTGTTAGAGATAAGGTTTTTGAGTTAGCCTTGTTTAGTTGCGTTAAAATCCCCCACATGCTGAGCGTCTAAAGCGAAATCAATGTTCTTCTTCCTTTCAAGATTTTCATCAATTTGACTAGAGTTTCTTTTGGAGAGTAGGAATCATCCAGATTTTTCCGAAAATCTTTTCCGGAGTCAATAGTTCGGTAGTGCTGTAGAAGAATACATCGACGAAGCATTTAGCATTTTTTAGTAACTGTTCTTTGTTTTTTATAAAAAAAATTTAAAGTAATGGATAGTACACAAATAATTAGTACAATAAATGCCATGATTATTTTCATGGTTAATGTACGAGTGAGTTAATGTGTTCAAAAAGTACCCGGAATTATCGTTTTTCCAAAAAAATATTTATTTATTCGTTTAAATCAATGTGGTCCCCTTCAAAGTAATCCCCCCAGATATAATACACTTATGCCAGCGTTTTTTCCAATCTTCGAAGCACTCTTGATATTCACTTTTTGGTATGTCCTTGAGCACTCTCAGCGATTCGGCCTTTTATTCTTCAATCGAGGAAAAACGCCGCCCTTTCATGGGTCTCATCAACTTTGGGAACAGGAGAAAGTCACACGGAGCCATATCTGGTGAATATCGAGGTTGGGGCACGACTACGGTATTGTTTTTGGCCAAAAAATTACGAACAAGCAACGACGAGTGAGCAGGTGCGTTATCGTGATGCAAAAGCCATGAATTGTTTTTCCATAAATCGGGGCGTTTTTTTCGGATTGCTTTACGCAAACGTCGCATAACTTCAAGGTAATACTCCTTATTGACCGTACGACCTTGTGATAAGAATTCATGATGCACCACGCCCCTGCAGTCAAAGAAAACTAAGCAAAACCTTCATATTTGATCGAACTTGACGTGCTTTTTTCGCTCTTGGTGACGTTGAATGCTTCCAGGTGGACGATTGTGCTTTGGTTTCGACATCATAACCGTACAGCCATGTTTCATCACCAGTTATGACCCTTTCAAGCAAACTTGGATCGTCGTTGACGTCGTTTAACAGCTCCTGAGCGATGTTCATGCGATTGTTTTTTTGGTCAAAGTTCAGCAGTTTTAGAATGAATTTTGCTGCCACCCGTTTCATGCCCAAAACATTTCAAAAAATGTTATGACATGAGCCAATTAATATGCCAACTTCATCAGCAACTTCTCTAATTGTGATTCGGCGATCATTCAGAACCATTTTTTCCACTTTTTTCACATTTTCATCGATTGTTGACGTGCTGGGTCGACCGGAGCGTTCGTCATCTTCAACGTCTTCGCGGCCATCTTGGAAACGCTTATACCACTTGTAAACACTTGTTTTTTTCATCGCAGACTCTCCATAGGCTTTTTGTAACATTTCACACACTTTGTAACACTTTATTTCATTTTTTACGCAAAATTTAATACAAATTCTTTGATCCATTTCTTTCAAAAAACGAAAATCGCCGAGCTCATAAAAACACGTCAAACCTTAGCGACTATCGCAGACAAAGTAAACAGTGAATATAGCTGAAAATTTTATCATACTTCAGTCGGACTCTCCAGACCCGCGAAATTTAAAAATTCCGGGTATTTTTTGAACACACCTCGTAAGTATTTTATGTATATATTCTATTAATTATTCAAGATAATTTTTATAATAAATTTTTTATTTTTTTAGACTCCGCCGATCCTGCTAGCTAGTTTACCGACTAACATATTTTAGTATTTATTGATTGCTATTTTAAGAGTGGTAAGCAGAGGCCTGCAATGGCTCGGTCGGTAGGGCGACGGACTCGCACCCGGTAGGCCCGCGTTCGATTCCCAGTTCCTGCTGATTGATACAAGCACCACTGAAAAAAGTTTCATGTGCTTTGTTCTCAAACACATTGCAAGCCTCCGTCGCTGATTAGCACTGATGAAGCATAAATAGAGCGACGTTAAATAAAAAAAGAAAAAAAAAAAAGAGTGGTGCGCATTTTGTATATAATATAAAATATATTTATTTTTAATCATTTTATTTTTTCTTTTCAGCTAAATATAATCGTGACGGAGCCGTCGCATAGGCGACATATTCAACATATATTAGAAGTAGTTATAAAGGTATGTATATATATATATATATATATATATATATATATATATATATATATATATATATATATATATATATATATATAAATAACACAGTTCTACAAAAATACCTTAATTTTTTGCACAAGCAAACTATATATGTTTTCCCAAAGAATTTTTGGCGCTGAAACCAAATCCGGCCTCAGAATTGCTTCAGCACGTCAGAATTTTGAGATATCTTAATTTAAAAGTGTAAAAATAGCGATTTTTACCTATATTTGAGGTTATGTAGCACCACGACGTTATCTATACGTAAAAAACTACAAACGACATATTAAAGAAGCAGTCTAGTCCTTTTAAATGCCGTTGAGTTTGCTCAGCTTGCTTATTTATTCTTTGAGATATTAAATTTCAAAGTTTTTCATTTCATGAATATTGTACCTTTCAGAACATACTCGTATAGCTTTGAACGTTTCGACGTCGAATTTTGTGTCAAGCGTCTTCAATCAATTACTGTTCTACAACAAAATTAAGATGTATACCATGGACAGGCGAACCCAACTTCAACCTAAATTACGTCATCCCCACGAACGCTTACAGCCCTTATAAACCACCCCTACCTGAGGAGGGGTATATCAGAGATAGTGTCAATGAGACATTCCTTTTTTTACAGAAAAGTAGTTGATTAAACTCGCTCTACCAAGGGGTAGGTGGGTTAGTTTGCTTGGGGGTTGGTAGAGGGGGTTTCTGAGGCTTGTAGGGTTTTCTGAGGATAAAGTACATCAAGGAGAAAACAGATAAGCCTATCTGTAGTTGAGATCTTAGGTTCCTCATATAAAAGCAGTCGATTAAACTCGCTCTACCCAGATTTATCGTAGGTAGGTTAGCCTGTTTGAGGGTTGGCAGGGATGGTTTTTAATGGTTGTAAGGATTTGTGGGAATGATATAATTTAGGTTAAAGGTAGGTTAGCCTGTCTATGGTATATATCTTAATTTTCTTGCAGAACAGTAGTTGATTGAAGTCAATTGACATAAAATTCGACGTCGAAACTTTCAAAGCTGTACGTATGTTCTGAGAGGTAGAATATTTATGAAATCGAAAAACTTTAAAATACAATATCTCAAAGAAAAAATAAGCTATTTGAGCAAACTCAACGGCATTTGAAAGGACTAGGCTGCTACTTTAAGATGTCGTTTATAGTTTTTTGTGTATAGAGAATGTCGTAGTGCTACATAACCTCAAATATAGGCAAAAATCGCTATTTTCACACTTTTAGGTTAGGATGTCTCAAAATCCTGACGTGTTGGAGAAATTCTGAAGCCGGATTCGGTTTCAGCGCCAAAAATTCTTCGGTGAACCATGTATGGTTTGCTTGTGCAAAAATCTTGTCGGACTGTGTAATTATATTTAAATAAGTATATATATATTTTTTTCTTAGTTATAGAACGATGTTGAGAGAATAGAAAGGGCTGCGGCCGAAAGAGCTGCGGCCGAAAGAGCTGCGGTCGAAAGAGCTGCGGCCGAAAGAGCTACATCCGAAAAAGCTGCAGCTGAAAGAGTCGTAAGCGAGAGGGCCGCTGAACTTAAAAGGGCCGCAAGCAAGAGGGCCGCTGCGTTCGAAAGGGCCGGGGCTGAAAGGACAGCAAAGGCCGCAAAATATATAGCTGAAAGAGCTGCTAAAACTGCAGCCGAAAAGGCTGCGAGGGCTGCGACCGAAACAACAGCCGTAAAAGCAACGAAAAAAAGATGTGTAAACGCTGTTCCGTTAGCAGCGTTTACATCTCTTCCACCAATTTCTTAAGGTAAGATTATTTATTTTTATAGATAAATACATTTTTTTATTTAATAACTAAATTTAAAAAAATTAATATTTTTTTTTAGATGAATGTCGCTACTGATGCTGTGGATAGACATCCCATGAGTAGCATCGAAAATGCCCTTCCAACGGCAATCATCGCTACCAGCAGCAGCAGCATGATTTTTACCACCACTAATACCACGAGCACGCAGAAAGTGGTACCGAAAGTAAAATCTATTGAAAGCATCACGGACCCTAGTGTATTTTCTTGTTTCAATAGGAAACTTACACGACCTACCAAACCATGTGGTAGGAAAAATAATTAAAAAATTTAAAAAAAATTTTTGTAATTTAATGAAATTGTATATTTAATAAAATGTATTGATATTAAATTAAATAAATTGATTTAAATTAAAAAAAAATATATATATATATATCTCTCTCTCCCTCCCTCCCTTCCTCTCTCACTCTCCTTCGACTGTAGGGTACTTAGTAAACATGCTGACTAGGTGCAAGTCGTAGGAGAGGGGGTAGCGTCTCTAGCTGCTTGCTAGGAGCGTGCGCCGTATAGCCATTGAAGAGGGGGATAGCGTCTCTAGCTTGCTAGACGCATACGCTGTATAGTGTGGATGCTGCTCTCTCTCTCTCTCTCTCTCTCTCTCTCGCTCTCCTTCGATAGTAGAGCATGTGGGCCTTTGGAGAGAGAGAGTAGCATATAGCTTGGTAAGCTATATCCCTCTTTCTCCCTCGCTCTCTTTTTTTTTTCCTCTAAGCAAGCGCTATAGTAGTTTCATTAGATTTCAGAAACCTTTCAACCTCACAGTTAATTTTATTTGAATATTAATTAATAAAACTTATAGAATTTTCGTTTAATTATTAATTTATTGTTCATTCAACTATACATTGAATATAATACAGTCTGTCTATAATCTTTATTTTCAGTAGTTGACATCACTACATTGAAATATTGATTTGAATTTTTATATGTAATATTGTCAACTTCATCAATACCTTCCATTTCATATTGCTTCCGTCTAGCTTTTATCCATAAAAACAATCTTTGTGCATCTGTAACGGCACATACAAAGTTAGCTGGTTTATTGTAATGATATGTACATATTGTTTCTAATAGGTAAGGTAATGCGCTCATTGGTGGACATCTCATCTTGCTTTCAAGTTCTAAAATTTTTCTAAAAAAGGAAAAAAATTTTTAATTAATAATGATTTTAATTTCTAACAAAAAAAATAAAAATACTGTTCAGGTAAAATTTTTTGTAACCATTGTTTCTTTTTAAATCCTTTTACATAACTATTTCTAGAATTATTTAAATGATTGTTTAGTACACGTGCTAAATTTTTATATGGAATAAGACCGGATCTCCATAATAAACCATGATGACACGTTTCTAAGAAATGATTGACTTTTCGACACTTGAAAGGAAGTTGAAACCAATGATATGGTGATTCGAAGAAAAACACAGTTGGAACAGTATCTACATCTAATGGTAGATATGCGAGTTCTTTACAAACAAAAGTCTCGTTTAAACTTTGAAAGCCTTGAAAATCTATTACGAAATCCATTTGAAAAGATACTGAAGTTAATGTGAACTCTACTAGTTCCTAAAACCGTTATGAGAGTAGAGGCACGTGTTTGTTCTATATAAAGCCTATACCTCACTATTCGAAAGTAGAGGGCGTCATAGTCACCATACCTCACCATTCGAAAGTATAGGGCGTCATAGTCACTATATAGTATGATTATAGGTAGTTTTTATTAAATTCCAAGAATATATATAATTTATTTTCTTTTTTATTGAAAAGCATTGTATACATTGATTACATAATGTCTTGTTAATTTCAAACTAATTTTTTAACCACTAATTGGGTTATATTGTACAATACGGTCGTGTAATATTAAGCAATAGGCTACAGTATCTTTAGGAAAAGCAGTCCGAGTTTCAAATTCTAGGCGAACATCGCCTGGCCCGCTTTTTAATGTTTCATTTTGTTTGGAGCAGTCTATAACTCTTAGCGGCACTTTATTAATGAAATCTTTCTTATTGAGTAACAGCTCGTTTTCTTTACCATAATAAGCGTTTTGAAAATTAGTATACATATCGTAGAGAACAGCATACTAATTTTGAATGATATTCAAATTGAGATTTCCATACGGATAGCATTGTGAATTGAGGAATAGCTTCAAATTACTAATATTACAATGATCAAAATTACTAGAATTAACACTCGCTGAACTTTTACGTTTAGTTTGAAAAGCTAAAATAACAAAGCGAGGCTTTTCCAATTAATTGGAAGTCTTAACACTCCAAATATGCTTTGATGTACGTGGTAATTTTGGATACTCATACATTTCCCAAGTACGATAACTCATTGTAATTGCATGATCTCGTCCAATCTGATTGAGTAATTTGATTTTTACTTTGTCTGCAACCATCACATATGGCATCAACCATTTAACCTTAGTTAAAGTAATTTTTTATTTTTCTGAAGCATCAGGATTCCATACTGGAATACTTAAAATAACATTCAAATCATCTCTTGATCTTGTGAAAATAAGTTCATGCTTGACATTGACTACAATTTTCCGATAATCTTCAGCAAAGCCCATCAACATACTGAGAGGTATAGTAACATCAAAATAACCTAGAGCATTACATATTAAAACTTCATTGTTATCACCATTCCATCCGGCATTTTCAGCGATAGAGCTCTGACATGGATTGAGTGAAAGCCAATTTTTCATGAGGGTTGTTAAGCCTACATTTTTCACTTTATCAATTTCAATAGCATTTATTTCATAGCGTATTTCCTCGAACAAATGACAGAAGGCGTTGTTGACTAATAGTGTTCTCTACTGGCGTTGTACCGTCCGGCTTGGTCAACCTACCAGAAATATGAATCATACTGCGTGATAGAAGCAGAGATAAATCTTGATGTTGAATTGCTATATGAATTTCATAGCTATTATTGAAATATGATAATGAATAAGGCTGATGCGCATGAACTTCATAATGAGCTATAGACTCATCGAAAGCGACAGCTGAATGAATGTCTAGAATTCCCTCCATATTTTTGTTGTTGTTGTTGTTTTATACCACACACTAATATGCACAATATTGTCTTCCACGATTTTCGACGACTTTTAGTCTCAAGCTTTTCAAGAATTGAATGTTCTGAGGTGTGAGTGGTCTGATAGCTCGCTGTTGACTGGCTGCTGTTTGACATTTTTGTCTTTTAATATAGCCTCGGCCGCTCTTTATATTGAAAATGATACCCATTACTAATATATGGTCTTTATATGTACTCGCACTGTGATGACTTCTTCTCGAAAGTTAACTAGGTTTCCGCCTTGATCAACTATACGAATTTGAAAATGATCAATGCTCCTTACAGCGACTGGAACGTAAATGACGTGAGAGGGAACTTCTATAATCTTATATCCAGGTGGGACTGCTGGGAAAAATTCATGTATAGTATGTACTTTGCGATCGTTTATGTAAGAGCCTGTAGTAATATTACACTCTACACGTAAAGCGTTGACTTTGAGTATAGTGACGGGTAAGTCAGAACTATGTGTTTCGTTTTCAACGAGCGTGCGTTTAGTGAAGCCTAAAATTGATCCAATAGAATCTTCTGGTTCAAAATGTATTTTTTAACTGCACTGAATGAGACTACATAAAATATTATTATTTGGTTTCAGGCTAAACGATATACCTTTAGGTGCTAATGCTTCTTTGAGAAAGCTTTCAATTTCTTTTATTCCGTAGCTACCAGTCGGTAAAGTGATAGCTTCTTGACCTTCAATGTAAAATTTATTATAACCAACGTCAATGTTTGGTATTGAATTAAATGTTAATAGCTCAACTAGACCAAGAACGTATTTTTTGTTTGGTATCAATTCGATCGATGGAAAATAATATGATTCGAGTACGGATGATGTTCCCGAGAGACTCAATGTCAGTGTATTCTCCATGACAGATTCATATCAAATAATAGTCATTCGTCGAATGAGTATTTTTTATACTAGTTGTCTTTTCTATAGTTTGTTTAAAAGAAATTGGAGACAAAGATGGCCGCAATTATATGTATTAAAATCTTGATATCTAATATAATTATACATGATTCTATTAACTTTGAGATAAAGCAATAAATCTATAGGCGGCTGTAGATTACCAAAACTATCAAAATACATAACCTCATCGCCTTTCTTTTTATATGCTACCCAATGAGTACCTGGCCCCCGTTTATTATCAAAATTTACAATAGCTGTCTCTTGATATCGAGGTCCATCGGTCGGTAGAGCATTACGCATAAAAACACATCGAAAATTTGCAATTTTTAGTATTTTAGCATATTTTCTTATATCATGATCTGTCAGTGCTCGATTAGGTAAAGTTATTTCGAGCTTTTTTTTTCAACCTTTTCCACTTAAATATGGTTTCAGATGAAGACCATAACCTTTACGATGTGGTTTCAAATAAAGTCCTTTACCAATAACAATAACTTCCATAGTTTTATTGTGTCTATGAGCTTCTTTCAATTAATTTTGAGTGGCCATAGCACTGTTAACGGCTTTTGCTATTGAAGCAGCTCCTCCAGCTAAAGCTCCAGTGGCGCTCAAAGCGGCAAATAATGGAATTAAAAAAGGAAGAGCTCCACCCACTTTACCAGGAATTGGTAGAATACGAGGCATAGTTATTTTTCTTCTTCCTCCAGCCTTCTTCACAGCTTCTTTAGCGCTTTTTATAGCCGAACGAATGACAAAGAGTGATTTATTACTAGGTACAACACTTCTCGAGGCAGCGTTAATAATTTTTTTCAATGCAATTGATAGATTTTTACTTTTTACATGTGTCTTTCGTCGCTGTCGTTGTTGTTGGCGATTTTTTAATCCCTTACCTCGTTTCTTTCCTCGTTTTAAAATATTAACACCCATACCAAGTTTACTTTTAACTTTCATTATGTTGGCTACAGCAAACGCAGCAACTTTCTCACCAAAACTACTATCTTTCGCTTGCACTCTATCACAGGTCTGTTCAGCTAGAATTTTGTCGGCTTCGTTTCTCGCCTCAATGTTCTCTCGATTCTGAGAATAAGCAATATCGTGACCTTTACAAGCAGCGTCTAGCGGATTTTTTCCAGGATCACCACGAGCAAGTCGTTTTTTCAATTTAGTTCCCGGCCCGCAATACTGATAACCAGGCAAATGAGCTTCGAATGGTAAGTTATTAATGATCTTATTCACTAAGCCAGCACCACCAGTCTTTCTTTTGTGACAAATGATCATACTTCATCAGAAGACAAAGTCTTAATGAAACTAAAAAATATATAAACAGTCTTTTTATAGTTAGTAGTTCCCTTCATCGTTCGATCGGTGACTAGAAAACAATATGGACTTTGTAACGTCGGATAATTAATAGTACTATTTTTTTTTATTATTTTTTTTCTATTACGAATTCAATGGTTCAAACTGCACAATTTCGAGAAACGAAAATACGTTGGAAAGTTTCTTTTCTCAAGGTTTCTACAAATTCCAAGAGAAGACAAGCTGACCAAATATTTTGCGATTAGAAAATAGGTATAAGAAATTTTACGACTTTGTTATGTGCGTCCATATGCTTAAGATGTCCTTGTATTAACAGCATGGGCTGCCGACGCCCAAACCCTATGCGGAATGTAGAAAAAAAAGAGAAAGCTCCTCTCATACGTTTTCCACTGAGTTTTCATTTTTCCGTTTAGCTTAGTCATCAAAAGTTAAAAAATTATTTTATTCTATTGAATAGTTTGTGCAGTTAGATAAATTAAGTCGTATTTATCATTTAAGCTACGTTTCATTTAAGTTTAAAGATGTGAATAAATAACATTTGAGAATTAAATATAACTCTCAGATTGTTATTTATATATATTTAGTAACGAATAATAGATAATAATTAAATAATAAGTATGTTAAGTCCTTGCACGGTAAGAAAGGGGTACTTTTATACGCGATTTGGCATGAGCAACTCCATCTATCTTAAAGAAACTGTACGTTCTCCTAATGCGGGAAAATTTCCACCAATCAGTTTTGAAGTTTTCATGCCCAAATCCTTCAGAGCCCCTTGCGGTCTTATTTTGAAAGAGAGCGCATCACGAGGGAATGTGCTAAGTAAGGCGCGAACTGTTCGCCACTGCTGCTACACCACCCGCAGCAAGAAGTGCCACGCTCAAAGGATACACTCTCTCTCAAGAAGCCCAAGGATTCTATTTCGAAAATCATCAAAGTTTCCATTGACCGTTTTAAAGGACTCTACAAAGTAAAAAAATATATAAAAGTAAGTTTTATTTCTAATACTAATTTTTTATTTCTTCACCTTTCACAATCCATTTTTCCCAATTCCGTATCGCTCGGTCCTCTCGTTGAAAAACGAGTTGGATAGAGTTGATACAATAGTTTAACGCTCAGAACTTGGATCATTAGGATCTTTATAGGTCTGAGTGGAATCTATAGTTGATAATTCTCTGTGCCTTCCGAAAAGATTGGCGCTAGAATAATCGATTTAGATTCAGGAATTAGAAAAGCACCCACGCCGTGTGCATCAAATTTTTCTGTATTTTAGCCAACACCAATCTTTCCTTACCCGGGTAAAGTGAGAAATCACAGCCCAAAAAGGATTAGAAATCTTCACCTCACGAAAAGTGAGACGTAACATTGGAGGCCCCGTTGGGGATTGTTGTTGGTTAAAAATACTCTTTAGAAATCTTGCTATCTGTTGTAACAGGCTGCCGTTTAGTCTATGACCCTGCAGACGTACCTTTAATTGCGACTAAACGACGCCTTGTTATCTCTGTGCACAAGGCACAGTAACCTACCTTGCCTCGGAGTGCGCCTGCGCAGAGTCTCTTCACTGTTCCGAGTTGGGTTCCCCCAACTCACCGCTTGGCGGCGCTGTCGCCCCTTGCTTGTAGCGCTCGTGCGGTCGCCGCCGGAACCTAAGTCGTCGACTCGCGTCTATCGATAATCGCACGATCCGTGCTACGCAACCGGCGAATTCGAATCCCCTGAAAATAAACACTGGCGCGACCTCCGGACAAAGGAAAGACCAAATAACGACTATTTAACTCGAAAGTAATGATCAACATGCACTTTATTGATGCAATTTAACTACACGGGAGTTTTGCCGAGAGACTTTCGCACGCTCGCGTGAATGACAAGACACGCTATTTGAGAGAGAGAGAAAAAAACCGCGATTACCGCGAACTACCTGCTCGCACGCAATAGATAAATTCTTCGCGCTCGCTGCGCGGATTTGCACGCAAATTATAACAGCGATTGACAATGGGAAGAAGGTGCACCTACCGCGATATCGATGAGGATACGGTGGCCAACCGTATCCGACTAACACGCTGTTGATCGACTGTTCCGCTGCTTGCTGCGCCGCTTCGATTGCTATTGCTGCTGTTGTTGTTGTTGCCACTGATGTTGCTGCTGTTGATGCTGCTGCTGTTGCTGCTACCGCAGTTGCTGCTACTGCTGCTGCTGCTATTAGCACACCCACGCACTCAAGTCCTCAACGTCAATGGCAAAACACAAAACTCGGATGGCTCGGGAAAAACGGAGGTTAGATCGGCACGAACTGACTGAGTGGCACAGTCATACTGCCGGTCGGAGCCTCCCCTCCCGGTCATTGCCCCTACGCGCTCTCTCTCTCGTGCTCTCGCTCTCGCTCGCTCTTAATCCAGTACGCGGATCTAAACGATTTTCGATAATCGTTGCAGCCCCCTCCTAGCTTCGGACCACCGGGCCGAACTACTAACCGGATCCGCGTATTCAAGAACTAGGGAAAGGTCAGTGGAAATAACTATACCTTCTCACACTAAAATTCTTTATTCGCCCACCTGGGCACCTACATCCGTAGCCGGGTCACCTACCGCCACCCCCCGGCGCCTTATGCCGGGGGTACCTCCAATGCTCCGCCTTTTTGGGACACTTGGAGGTCGTGGTGATCCCAGGATGCCCACAGATGTAGCATCCCTTCCGCGGTGGCCTGGAATCTCCTGGGGTGGACCTGTGTCTGCAGTTCCCCAACGAAGCTCCATGCATTTTCGACCTCCTGGAGGCCCAACCTTACGTGCCTCCAGGTGTCTTCAAAGTCCTCCTGCTCGGGGATGCGGGGATGGTTGCAGACCCAATGCTGCTGGCCGCAGGCCTCCCTTGGCCTGGGGCACTGGGTCGAGCTCTCCACGGTTACCGCGCTCGACCCTTGGGTCTGCACCCCTTGGTCCTGCGTGGACTTAGACCGACGGTCCTCTTCGTACGTACCGTCGGTCTGGGTGGACGCTTCCCTTGTCTCCGGTCTCCTGGGCTGGGGCGCCAGTCCTTCCCGGAGGAAGTCGTCCACCCGCTGGCGTGAGCGACCCTCGCGAGCGGCCACCTCGACCTGGGCCCGGACGAATCTACGGAGATCACCGATCAGCCGATCGGCGCCCGGACCCAGTCTCAGGTCGAGCAGCAGTTGGGTGGCCGTCTCGAGGGTCTCTTCACTTATGACCAGCTTCCTCTCCATCTTACGCTTTCCGTGGGCGCCCCGGTCCCTTGCGCTCCATACGCACGCTAGGATCATTCGCTCGAGGAATTGACCGGACCGTCTTCTGCACGTTTTGAATCGTCTTACGGGGTCTGCCTCTCCCTCGCCGCTTCCCTCCATCTTGATCGCCGCTAACGGATGGTTGGGGTTCGCTCACGGGATTTTTGCGTGGCCTACTTCTGCCTCGCTTGGCCAGCGTTTCATTCGGCGTCTTCGGTTCCGCTACGCCATCGTCTCCTATACCCGTGGGGGCTGCAATCGCGACGCGCTCGCACGATGGATCCCCGCTGGGACCCTCGCCCTCCGCGGGCGGGTCGCCTGCGCCCCTCTTCTCGTCCCGCGGTGTCGAGTCCTCGAGTACTGGCTCCTCTTCGTCCTGGTCCGAGAAGGGACCGAAATAGGGCTTGAGGTCCTTGGCGTGGACTAGCTCGGGCAATACCTCTTGCTGGTTACCGAGGAGGTAGGTATTGGACCCACAGACCTCCTCGATAATATACGGGCCAGCGTATCTCGGCGCCAACTTCGCCGACACGCCCTGAGCTGCGGAAGACAAGATTCGATTACGCTTCCACACCCAGTCCCCAACCCTAAAATCGGCCTGACGTCGCTTCCTATTATAATAGACCGCCTGACGGTCTGCTTCCTCCCTGGACTTGGTGCAAGCGCGCTCCCACAAGTTCGGCAAAAGGCTCATGTGCTCTCCCCATTCGGTCAGCTCTTGGCCCTCGGAGGCTTCCCGGGCCAGCTGATCCTGAGTCCTTCTAAAGGTCGAGGGAGGAGTTGGCTGCCGCCCAAAGACTAACATAGCCGGACTATAGCCTGTCGCGCTATGAGTTGCCGAGTTCAACACAAAGTTGAACTCTGGCAGGTGCTCATCCCAGCTCTTATGATCACGCTCGACGTACGACATGAGCATGGTCTTGAGGGTTTTATTCACTCGTTCCGTGGGGTTGGCCTGTGGGTGGTACACTGGAGTGAGGGCCCGCCGGATGCCATTCCTCGTCAGGTAGGCATCGACCTCCTGGTTCTTAAATTCGGTCCCATTGTCCGATAAGAATATCTCGGGCGTGCCGAACCTTGTTACCACCCTCTCGTGCAGTTCGCGCACAATGGTCCTTCCATTGGCCTTGCGAATGGGCACACACTCAACCCAGCGAGTGAATAGATCCAAGAATACCAGGATATATTCGAACCCTCTCGAGCTCTTTGGGAACGGGCCAGTAATATCGCTGGCCACCACCTGCCAGGGTCGCGAGATCTCTCGACGACCCATCAGCCCGCAAGGCGGCCTTTGCTCCGCCTTGCATTGCTGACAGACAGGGCAACTCTTCACGTACTCTCTGACCTGCTCGTACATCTTCGGCCAGAAGTACAGGCGCCTCGCCCTGGAGAACGTCCGTTCTCTTCCTTGATGTCCCGCTGCGGGAGCATCATGGACCTCTTCGAGCACTTGAGACCTTTTCTCAGCAGGGACTGCAAGCTTCCAGGCTTCTTCGTTGTCGATGGATCCCTCGCTGTCCTCTGTTGGATGGTAGTGGTACAGTCTTCCTCCCACTACCTTCCAGGTAGGATGAGAATGTGGATCCTGGCATACCTCACGGTACCTCTGCAGATACCAGGCATCGGCAGTTTCCGGCTGATGGGTCATGGCACCCACTTCTACCACTCCCTCCTCATAGGCCCTAGATAAAGCATCTGGCACCACATTGAGGTCTCCCTTTCGATACTCAATATCGAAAACTTGCCCTTGCAGTGCTAACGCCCATCGCGCTAGCCTGCCCGTAGGATTCCTCATACTGCGGAGCCATTTAAGGCAACTATGATCGGTGATGACTTTGAAGTGGTGCCCCTCAATGTACGGCTGGAATTTTCTGATAGCCCAAACCACTGCCAGGCATTCTCGTTCGGAGACTGAGTAATTCCTCTCCGCACTATTCAACGAGCGACTAGCGTACTCAATGACGCGCTCCTGTCCATCGATCTCCTGCGTCAGCACTGCGCCGATCCCACTATCACTCACGTCAGTTTGTAAAACAAACTGCCTCCTGGGATCTGGCGACTGCAGGATTGGGGCAGTAATCATTGCTCCCCGTAGCCTCTCAAAAGCCTGCTCCTGTTCCTGCTGCCAAACGAAAGGAACACTCTTCCTTGTCAGGCGGTTTATCGGCTCAGCGATTGTCGCGAAATCGGGTATAAAGCGACGATACCACGAAATCATCCCCATAAATCGCTTCGCCTGCCTAATTGTCCATGGTGTGGGATATTCCATGAGAGGCTTGATCTTTTCGGGATCTGGCCTCACTCCCTCACTGTTAACGAGGACTCCTAAGTACTTGACTTCCGATTTACAGAAGTGGCTCTTGTTCTTATTGATGGTGAGGCCCGCACCTAGGATTCGTTGTAAAACCAATCCCAGGTGTCGCTTGTGCTCCTCAAACGACGACGAGACGATGATCACGTCGTCAAGGTATGCAAAAGCGAAAGGATCTAAGTCCGGGCCAATCACCTTGTCCATCAACCTCTGAAAGGTCGCGCCGGCGTATGACAATCCGAAAGGCATCCTCTTGAACTGAAAATGCCCCAGGCCTGGGACTGTAAACGCCGTGATAGGGCGCGACTCTTTCTTAAGAGGGATCTGGTGGTACGCGCTACTTAAGTCCAGCGTTGAGATGAACTTGGCATCTCGAATCCTTCGTAAGATGTCGTTCATGAAGGGTAATGGGTAAGCGTCAGGCTTGGTTACCGCGTTCACCTTCTGGTAATTCACGCAGAACCGGTACTTGCCATCCGCCTTCTTCACCATTACCACTGGACTCGACCACCCGCTGGTTGCTGGCTCAATGACGTCATTGTCCAGCATGGCCTTAACCAGCGCGTGCATCTGTTCTCGCACCTTATCGGAGACCGGGTAGTACTTTTGTTTACAGGATCGGGCATCTCCGATGTCTATCTCATGCTCGACCCCGACAGCACAGCCTAAACTCTCGCCCTCGTCTGGAATTGATCCATCGACGAGGCTAGCCACTTCTTGCCGCTGTGCTTCTGTGGCTTCTACCAGGCCTACGGGTGCGAGGCACGACGTACCACTGACACTTGCCACTTCTAACGGCACTGCAACTTTGGCTTTTGCCAAGTACAATTGGTCCGTGTCAGGGTCCAGGTTGGCGCTGAATTCCCTCACGAAATTCGCGCCCACGTAGCAGTCATCTGAAAGCAGTGGTGTTATGGCGACTCTCACATCCTTTGTGATTCCTCCTACCGTGAAGGGAAAAATCACGTGACCCAATATGGGGCATGGACGACCATCCGCGAGCTTAGCCTCACCTGCTCGCGTCACGTCCAGGGCTAGCCCCATGTCCGATGCCAACCTTAGCCCGAGTTGACCCATTACCGTCGATGAGGCTCCGGTATCATAGAGTGCCCTTAACTTGTAGGCGCCTATGTCTACCTGGAGCCACCATCTGGTCTCATCCTCGGGCGCATAACGACGGGGTGTAACTTTCGTTCCTTTCTCCCTAGTGGTCCGGAGGCTTTCGCGGCTCTTCCTGCCCTGGGCAGCCGCTACTCGCATCGACGAGTGTTTCCCCGCTCGTCCTGGGGTTCCAAGCGTATCCTCTAGAGTGTCGGGTGGTTTCCTGGAGTTCCTGGGGTCACTGGTCTCTTCCTCGACCGACTCGTACCCTTCCTCCACCACTTGAACTCGACCTCCATACCCTTCGAGGATACAGAACGCCTCGTTACCTTGGTTGGTCACCGGCTTAGTCGCTGTCTCGTCGTACACCACCGCACTGCTAGGTCTCTTATGGCTCCATTGCCTTTCAGAGACCTGCCTGAACCCTGAGGTCGCCGGCGGGCTGCTACCCCGCTCGAGCGACCTGCGGCGAGAGGTCACCTTTACTGGGGACGCGGAGGGGACCTCCTCCCTCCGCTTCCCTGCTCGTTTCCCTTGTTGCAATCTGGGCAGTACCTTCTCGTAAAGCCCAGTTTGCCACAGGCCGAGCATTTGATCGGTTGGGAGAAATCGATCTTTCTCCTCTGACCCTCTCGCCGCTGGCCAGGAGACCCTGGGGGGTCTTATTCCTCCCCTTGCCTTGGACTCGACCTCTTGACCGCCTGGGAGAGTTAACTTTTCTCTCCCTGAAATATCGGTCCAGGTCGCGTCGCAATGTCGCCACCTGGGACGACAGATCCTCGAAGCGGTCCTTCGCCTGCATCGCGGAGGTCGCAGGTCTGTCCTCGGGTTTCCTGGCCGGGCTCTTCACGGGTGACTCGTCCTGCAGCTGCTCCTTACCCCGGCGCTCGTTCGACATCGCCGCCGTTCGGGCTCCTGCCCTGGGCGGTGGCGCCTTTGTGAATCCTCCCATGTGCTCGGGGTACAACGTGGCCGTGGGCTCTAGCCTGGCCCTCGGGCGCTCATCGTCCCGCATCGCGGTCTCGATCTCCGTCGCCCGGGCGTGAAACTCGTCCACGTTGGAGAACGAATTTCTCCGCAGCTGCATCCGGATGGCGGGCAGGAGATTTGCGTACAGCAAATCTAGCTGACGCTGCTCGGGTACTGGTGGGCGCAGCTGGGCGAGCATGAAGAGGAGGTGGCAAGCGTATTCCCTTACCAGCTCTCCCTTCTCTTGATAACGGGCTTGGGCCTCTTGCAGCAGCCTCTGCTGCTGCAACTCGCTCGACCCAAACCAACGGCGAGCGCCGGCTATGAAGTCGGCGTAGCTCCTCCATTTGAGCTTATTGAGCTCGTACCAGGTCCTCGCTACTCCTTCGAGGAGCTCTGATACTGAGCATAATATCTCGCCGTCCGTCAGCCCTGAGCTCGCCCGTAGATCTTCCAACCTCGAGAGGAAGGTATCCACACACTCCGAGGCGGTTCCCGAGTACCGCAGCTTCCAGCCTCGGACTATCCTGCCCGCGTCACGGGTCGTGAAGAACCCTGACGCTGCGTTGGTGTCTCCCCAAGTCGATCCGTCCGGGATCGCTTGCCCATAACCAGCGCTGGCGTCGGGCCCTCTCCGTGGCGGCTGTTCAGCTCGCTGAGGTGCCTGTCGTTGGGGAGCCTCCCTATGCTCCCTTGGTGCTGATCTTGGGGGCTCCGGGGTACTTCCCGGTACCCCTGGGTTATAGTGGCACGTGTACGTGGACTGAAAGTCCACGGTTCTCCTGGGCTGCTCCCTCACGATGCTTTGGCGGTTGGTAGGATCCGCGCTCCTTAGCTGCTGGATCTCCACCTGTAGGGCGGCCACCTGGTCACCCCACTGCGTGCATACTCTGTCGTGCTTCTCAAGCATCTCTAGTATGCGGTCAATCCCGATGCGGTTGCGCTCTATCTCTTCTTTCAACCGCTCGGTGACGCATCGTTCCTCCTCTTCCTCCTGAGGAGGGAGCACTTCACCCTCAAAGCGACGGGCTCGTCGCCTATTGGGTGATTCCGTGGAGCCCTCACGTCCACCATTGACCCCTTCCGGGCGTTCGCCTTCCTCGCGAACCCCTATTTCCTCGGCGGGCTCTCTCTCTTCAACGTCGCTCCGACTGTCCCCGTCGAGGTTGTCAAAGACGGCGAGAGTTCGCGTCAGGTTCGCCTCGACTGTCTCGTCGCTGTTCAACAGCATGAGCGGGTGAGTGACGAAATCCTCTACGCCAGTTGCCTCCAGCTCCTGGCGTCGCACCTCAAGCCATCTCTCCCGGCTCCTTCTTCTTCGATGCACTTCGTCCCTATCTAACGCCGCTCCTTGAAAATCCTGGTCAACGTACTCGCCCAGGAGCCAATATGCAAGCCGCATTGCTTGCATAAGCTTCGGGCCATCTGTACGCAACCCCAGTTGCGACAGGTATCTGTCGAGTTGTGTGGAAGGCAGTTCCGATGCCCACCGGGTTATCGCTTCGGCGGTGTCCTCCATATCGCTTATGCTGGGGCGTAGGTGACGGTTGAGGTTAATTTTCCTAGTCGACCACTACCGCCTCCTATCGCCCAAGGCGCGAGCGGGGTGTTGCGATTTTTATCGCCAACTACCCAATTACGCCTTTATTTACAAGGCAACAATACGCGTGGCTTGTGGGTGTGTGCAGGTATCGCGTACTCTAAGGAAGTACGAACTTCCACTTCGCAACTACCTGCCTATAGGTGGAGGCTAACTGTTTGTTAGCTCCACCGGGTTAGTTAATCTAACCCTACACACACCCCAATTGCGGGCTCTGCTGGTACTGTCGCTCGGTGACTAACCCCCACTAAAATACTTTAATGTGTAATAAAACACTTAAAAGCAAAAAGTTAATCAAAGTATGATTTGTCACCTTTTTTATTCGAGTTAGAGCGACTCCGGACGTCTCTTCGAGCCCTGGGGTTAGTGTGCTCTCGGCTCACAAAAGCAGGTGTTATTGGGTCGGAGAGGCGTCTTTCCCCTACCGCAAAGCACGTACCGAACGAGCCACGCGTTACTTTACCCGCTCGCACCTTATTACGCACGCGCGCAAACGTCTCTCTCTCGCGCGCGTTGCTCTCTCTTTTCGGGCAATTTCCCTCGTGTGTGAGTCCTAATTTAGTTGGGCGCCATGTAACAGGCTGCCGTTTAGTCTATGACCCTGCAGACGTACCTTTAATTGCGACTAAACGACGCCTTGTTATCTCTGCGCACAAGGCACAGTAACCTACCTTGCCTCGGAGTGCGCCTGCGCAGAGTCTCTTCACTTTTCCGAGTTGGGTTCCCCCAACTCACCGCTTGGTGGCGCTGTCGCCCCTTGCTTGTAGCGCTCGTGCGGTCGCCGCCGGAACCTAAGTCGTCGACTCGCGTCTATCGATAATCGCACGATCCGTGCTACGCAACCGGCGAATTCGAATCCCCTGAAAATAAACACTGGCGCGACCTCCGGACAAAGGAAAGACCAAATAACGACTATTTAACTCGAAAGTAATGATCAACATGCACTTTATTGATGCAATTTAACTACACGGGAGTTTTGCCGAGAGACTTTCGCACGCTCGCGTGAATGACAAGACACGCTATTTGAGAGAGAGAGAAAAAAACCGCGATTACCGCGAACTACCTGCTCGCACGCAATAGATAAATTCATCGCGCTCGCTGCGCGGATTCGCACGCAAATTATAACAGCGATTGACAATGGGAAGAAGGTGCACCTACCGCGATATCGATGAGGATACGGTGGCCAACCATATCCGACTAACACGCTGTTGATCGACTGTTCCGCTGCTTGCTGCGCCGCTTCGATTGCTATTGCTGCTGTTGTTGTTGTTGCCACTGATGTTGCTGCTGTTGATGCTGCTGCTGTTGCTGCTACCGCAGTTGCTGCTACTGCTGCTGCTGCTATTAGCACACCCACGCACTCAAGTCCTCAACGTCAATGGCAAAACACAAAACTCGGATGGCTCGGGAAAAACGGAGGTTAGATCGGCACGAACTGACTGAGTGGCACAGTCATACTGCCGGTCGGAGCCTCCCCTCCCGGTCATTGCCCCTACGCGCTCTCTCTCTCGTGCTCTCGCTCTCGCTCGCTCTTAATCCAGTACGCGGATCTAAACGATTTTCGATAATCGTTGCACTGTATAAAATCTTTTTATTATATGAATTTTGTTAATAGCCTTACTTTGAAATTTTGAAAATCTTTTTGAGAGACAAAAAAAAAAAAAATCATATCCTATTTTGTGTTGTAAAAGAAAAGAATATTTTTGTATTATTCAAAAAAAAATTAAATATAACTACAGAGTCTTGTTAATTGTAATATCAGTGAAAAATATTTAGAAGAAAAAAAAAAATCACTTGATTAGAATATTTTGTAGTGTGAAAAATATTTAGTAAAAAGCAAAGAAAAAAAATCACACTACAATTTTTTGTAGAAAAAAGCTCTGTTTGTAATTGAAAAGAATTAAAAATAATTGGAATTAAAAATAAAAGTAGAGTCTTTGAAAAAAAAATAAATTGAGAAATTATAAAGAATTTGGTTCAAAAGAAAAGCTTTAAAGAAACTTTTTGTTGTTGTTTTTCTCTGTCTATTAGTGGATTATGGGTATAAGAGCAAACGGAAAAATAACCCATCTCAAAGAGCACGGAGAAAGTTAAAAAAAAAAAAGGGCAGCATCTGTCCTTTTAAAGAAAGTATTGCGAGACGAGCCATTGCCGCACTCAAATTGTTCTACACCTTTGCAACCCCCATTGCCATTGCCAGAAATTTTGCCACCTTTACCCCTTACTCTTGAAGAGAAGGGAGCATTTATTGCAACAAACGTTTGTGAACATGGGAGCATGCCAATGACTTGTGGTCTTTGCAATCCGAATATTTATACGAGTTTTAAAATTCCAAAAAGAAAAACTATGATTCACGTTGTTAAAATGAAACACCCTTCAAAAAAACATTATAGTTTAAATAATTTAGAATTTGACAAGGAAAAAAGGCAAGAAATTTTAAATTTTGTAGAGAAATTTATGAAATCAATTAATAGTTATAAGCTTAGTATGAATGAAAATTTTAATAAAACTTCATAAATATTGTTAATTTTATTGGTTGTATGAATAATATTGAATAAATATTGAACCTATATCCAAAAGTAATTGTCATTTATTTGGTAAAAGTTTGATATAAATTTCCTTTTCTCTGGCAATCTAGTAAATTAAATTAGCAATTTTGATCATTGATGTCGGATGACAAACGACCTTTTACAAGAAGTCTAGGTACAATTTCTGGGAATCCGTGGGACGACGATCCTGCCTTTAAAAAAAGCGGTTTACCACGTACTCCCAAGAAAGAAAAACCAGATACTTTGTATCCGGACTTAAAGTTAATAAATTTAGAAAACAAGCCATTAGGAACTCAGAAAGATTCTGAAGTAGAGAGCGTTAGTTCCAATAGTTCAATTGACTTAGAAAATACTATTATTGACAGTAAAAGTAGTAGTTTAAATAAATCAGAAACTAATATTTATTTGCGAATTAAAGACTTATCTAATAAAATGTCGAACCACGAAGATGATATAGCTGTCGCAACTGCAGGTCTTATAAATAGAACTACTTTTCGTGATGTACTATCAATAATTCCAACATTCGATGGAAAAACAGAAAATCTTACAACATTTGCCGAAGCTTGCAGGAAAGCGAGATCCATGTTAGATGGAGTCAATGAGCCTCATCTCACTAAATTGATTAAGTTTAAGTTGGAAGGCGAAGCTCAGGCTTCAACTATTGGCATTACATTTGATTCTATAGATGAATTAATAAAACACTTAACGGATATTTTTGGTTCTGCGCAGACACTTAATCAACTGCTCGGTGAGCTTGGAAATGAGTTTCAGCAAGAAGATGAAAAGGTTATTGTTTTTTCAAATCGCCTAAGACAGTTAACTACTAAAATTCTTGAAGCAAAGAAATTAGAAGGCGGCACGTCAACCGTTAATAAAGAATTTAAAGATATTATAAAAGAAAATGTATTTGATTGCTTCAAGAAAGGTTTAAAATCCGAAATTAAAGTAAACTTACCGGTCGATACGAATTCGGATACAGCTGTAAAGAATGCCATTAAAGTAGAAAAGGATCTTGAATTGTTATTCAAGTTAAGAACTAACCTTAGTAAAAGGGTCGCTCAAATCGCCCCAAAGAAGATTACAAATACGTGTCAGATTTGTGATACTGAAGGACATACAGCCTTGATGTGCAATTCAGTTTCTAATCAGAACCAACCGTGCAATTATTGCAAAAAACCTGGTCATTCTGAAAATCGTTGTTTTAAAAAAATAAAAGATCAAAGCACTTGTCAAATTTGTAATCGCTCTGGTTACATAGCACGCGATTGTCGATCAGGAACAATTTGTCAATTATGCGATCGAACTGGTCATACGGCTAAGGATTGCCGCAGCAGAGGAGATAATCCTGATAATGACAGTATCTGCCAAATATGTAACCGTCGCGGACATAATGCAAAAAATTGTAAGAGCAACCTCGAATGTTTTTATTGCAAAAAGAAAGGACATTTAAAATCTGAATGTTATAAATTGAAAAATAAAAATTCGGGAAACGGAAACTCGACCTCTCAACAGGGCGCGACACAGAGGTCGAACAATCCAACACAGCGTCAATTAGAGGAAGTAGAAGAAGCTTTTCTTCGTTTAATGCCTTAAAAGTTTTTGCTCGAGTACCTGTTATAAGTGCTAATCTTTCGGAAAATAAAAAATTCACTATTATGCTTGATTCCGGATCTGAAGCTAATATTTTGAAGTTGCCTATTTTACGCGATAATTTATCAATTATTAATCGTGAGAAAAGATTTACTTTAAAAGATATAGGTCTAGATCCTTATCTTACTATTGGAACTGTTACTTTAGAACTTTTTGATAAACCTACAGAATTTTTAATTGTTAATGGTAATTTTCCTATGACTACTGATGCTGTTCTTGGTTCGAATTATTTCACTGAAAACAAAACTATTATTGATTTTGATGAAAGAAAATTTAAAGTTAGTCGGTATTCTATTGCCTTTAAAAATTTCGATGGTTATCAATTTTGTGCAACAAAAATAAAAAGAATCAATAATTTTAACACGATCGAAAGACGTCTTAGTCAAATTTTGCCAACTGTACAGTTTCATAATATTTACACAGGAACGAAAGATTATTTTCTTATTGACACTGGTTCTGAGTGTAATTTAATTAGAAAATGTAGTTTATCTCCATTGGCTGAAATTGATGAAAAAACAATAATACAATTGAAAGGTATTGATCTCAATGCACAAACAACGATTGGTATAACTATAATGACTATTCTTGGGTTAGATGTTGTATTTCATGTTGTTACTGATGATTTTGAATTACCTAATGAAGGTGTACTAGGTGCATCATTTTTCGAAGATAGTAAAGCAATAATTGATTTTAGAAACAAAATTTTTATAGCCAATGGCAATCTTATGCCACTGATTTTACAAAATAACGATGATAAATTGCCACTCAGTTTTGCCTCTATAAGAGTTGATTCTATTGAAGAGAAAGCTGATCTAGTTGAATTAAATGCATTTGAAACTATATTTGCTGAACGTGAAACTTCTAGTCTCGCAAAAAGACATATTTTTACTATTTCGCAAAATGAAACTTTTGATGATCTTGATGTGAAAAATTTTATTGAAGATGAAGATAATTTAGGTATTGCAGACTTGTTAATTGAAGAAAATAAAGATAATTATGATAATCAAAAAATTGAAGAGTATGTAAATCTAGAGCACATGAATGACGAAGAAAGAAATTATACAATTAAGCTAATTAACGAGGTACGAGACGTTTTTTATCTACCCGGTGACGAATTGCCCGGTACTGATTTAGTCATGCATGAGATCCATACAACCGATGAACATCCTGTTAATTGCAGACAATACCAATTTCCTCATGCGATGAAACCTAAATTGAATCATCATATTGACAAATTATTAAAAGCTGGTATAATACGCGAATCTAAATCTTCCTACAATGTACCAGTCTGGATAGTCCCAAAAACAACCGATGAAAACGGACGTATGGTTCTGGACATGCGAGAATTAAATGAGAAAACTCTTGCTGATTCATACCCTATTCCTAATATCACTCAAATTTTCGACCAAGTTGATGGTGCCAAGTTTTATACAATTTTAGATTTAGCCATGGGATTTTATCAGATTAAAATGCATCCTGATCATGCTCATAAAACTGCATTTAGCACACCCTTTGGTCACTATGAATTCTTACGTATGCCTTTTGGTCTTAAAAATGCACCTGCTACTTTTCAAAGATTAATGGATATGTTGTTAAGAGGTTTACAGAGATTAGAACTTTTTGTTTATTTAGACGACATTGTTATTTATGCTAATGCCATCGAAGAGCATGATCGAAAATTTAGATTGCTTGTAGAAAGATTACGAAAAGCTGGACTAAAGTTACAAATTAGTAAATGTAAATTTTTAGTGCGACGTGTAAATTATCTTGGACATGTTATTAGTGAGAACGGTCTTGAGCCTGATCCAAAAAAGGTTGAAGCCGTGTAAAAGTTTCCTTAACCAAAAAATGTCAAAAGTGTTCGACAATTTCTAGGTTTATGTGGATATTATCGCCGATTTATAAAGGACTTTGCCAAAATCGCTAAACCTTTGACTAAATTATTGCGAAAGGACATAACTTTTCAATGGAATACCAACGCTAACGAAGCTTTTCATACATTGAAAAGGGCATTGTGCGAAGCCCCAGTTTTACAATTTCCGGATTTAACTAAGGGCTATAATATACGAACTGATGCCTCTGGTTATGCTGTAGCTGGTATACTCTCACAAAGTCCTATTGGAAGCGACAGACCGATTGCATATACTTCACGTGTTTTACGTGGAGCTGAACTAAGTTACGAAGTCTACGAGAAAGAAGCACTCGCAATTATACACAGCGTTAAATCCTTCAAATCATATGTTTACGGACAATTTATAACAATAATAACTGATCATCAACCTTTGGTCTGGTTCAAAACTGCAGATTTAAACACTCGAATATTGAAATGGAGATTCCAGCTCTCCGAATATGACTATAAAATTGTTTATATACCAGGAAAATCTAATGCTTCAGCTGACGCTTTATTAAGAAATCCAGTAGAATCAGTTGAAACCAATACAGTTGCCGAACTATATTCCATCTCAAAAGCTCCAAGTTCCGTCATAAATTTAGTTTTTTCTCCTGAATTTGGGGATACAGATGTCGATATAAAGTTTTTGATAGATTGCTCTTCCAATATTAATGTTATTAAAAGAAGCTCAGTACCACAAAATCTAATGTTTCATCTTGAAAAGGGGATTATTTTACAAGGATTATTTACAGAGAATGTCGAAGTAGTTTGTAGTGTTGAATTATTACTTTTAGATCAAGTTGCCGAGTTTTATATTATTGATGATGATTATAATTTACCTTATGATGGAATTATCGGTTTAAAATTTTTAAACGATACGAAAAGTAGAATTGATTTTGAAAAGTCGATTTTAATTCATTCCGATGTAATTACACCTTTGAAACAATTAACAAGTCAAAGACCTAATAACAGATATATGTATACGATTGATACGCGCATTATTAACAATAGAATTCCTTTATTAGAAATATACAGGGTGTCCAAAAAGTTCCGAGACACCCCAGTAAGTCCTGAGATATAACTATTTCCGAGGAGATTAAGGTCATTCCTTTAGTAACTTTGAACGAGGAATCCAGTGGTGACCTTGGTTTTGACCTTGAGCTTGAACTTCAAGGTCATTTCAAGGTCAACTTTTTTTTTTCAAATGGGAACCCCTATTTTTGACAACGGCAATCGAAAGAGTGGGAAATTTTACGTCCAAAACGGTATTTTAAAATTTTTTTTCATTGCCTTGAGAAGGTCGATTTAAGGTCAAATGCTTGAAAAACTGCCTAAAAGCGTTTTTTTAAAAATTTTTAAGATATCGAAAAATGACCTCTAGAAAATTTGTTCAGAACAAAGTGGGCCATTCAATGCACCAAAAACCTTTGACCTTTAACCTCATTTTGAAGGTCATTTCAAGGTCGAAGTGTTTTTTGTAATGGAAACCCCTCTTTTTGACACGGGATTCGCACATAGCGCGAAATCCGACGTTTGGATAAGGTATTATGTTGAGTTTCGATTGATCCACGACGTTCATCGCTAAGGTCATGTGAAATTCAGATCCATTATTATTCGCGAAACATTTACAAAATGTTTCGGGCTAAATTTATTAAATTCTACTGGGAGCATGTTACAGTGACCTTATCTTTGACCTTCAAGATCATTTTAAGGTTATTTCAAGGTCACCTTTGATTGTTTGAATAATAAAGTAACGGGTTATCCAAACCGAAAGTCAAGTTGTTTTAAATGAGGAGCAAGCAGAGACATAGGTACAGTTTTTTTGCCGGATAAGTTTTTTCCACTCACTGCGTTTTGAATGTTTCTTTCTGATTTCGCGCTATGTGCGAATCCGGGGTCAAAAATAGGGGTTTCCATTACAAAAAACACTTCGACCTTGAAATGAGCTTCAAAATGAGGGTAACGGTCAAAGGTTTTTGGTGCATTGGGTGGCTCACTCTGGTCTGAACAAATTTTGTAAAGGTCATTTTTCGATATCTTAAAAATTTTTAAAAAAACGCTTTTAGGCAGTTTTTCAAGCATTTGACCTTAAATCGACCTTCTCAAGGCCATGAAGAAAAAATTTTAAAATACCGTTTTGGACGTAAAATTTCCCGCTCTTTCGATTGCCGTTGTCAAAAATAGGGGTTCCCATTTGAAAAAAAAAGTTGACCTTGAAATGACCTTGAAGTTCAAGCTCAAGGTCAAAACCAAGGTCACCACTGGATTCCTCGTTCAAAGTTACTAAAGGAATAACCTTAATCTCCTCGGAAATAGTTATATCTCAGGACTTACTGGGGTGTCTCGGAACTTTTTGGACACCCTGTATAATTTTAAATCTGAATGTAATATGTTATTTATTATCAGCATAGTCTCAGAACAAAGTGTTATAAAAGAATGTTTTGCAAATAATATTAATGAATCAGAAAAAATAATCCTAAAAGATATCGGTGATTATACATATGTAACTCTCGGGTCGACTTTAATGGAATTGTTTGGTAAACAAATAAAACTACAAGTGGTATCTAATGATTTTCCCATAAATAATGAAGGATTATTAGGTATTGATTTTCTAAATGATAATAAAGCAGTACTTGATTTCAAAGCTAAAACAATTCGGATTGATAATTTTGTTACTTCTTTTAAACGCTCAGTTAAAAATATCGATGAATTTTTAGGAAAACGAGTTGTTGGTAATGATTTACCTAAAGATAATGATTTATCTAACTCGTTATCAACCAATTTGAGTAAAAATCTTTTTATTATGACTAGAAAACAAAACCAAATTGCTAGCCAACCTGTTTGTTCTACTCAACCACCTCAAGCCGTTATTATAGATACTAGTAAACCAGAAAAACGATCTCGTGGTCGACCTAAGAAACAAGTCCCGGTAAATATAGAAAATTCCATGCCTGACCCGTCCATCAAACGTAAGCCAGGTAGACTTAAAAAGATATCTACTCCTACAAATCAAGATCCTCGACATCAACCTATCGATTTACCTTTGCTTTCGAATAATGAATCTAGATACCCGAAGAGAAACCAAAAACAAAATCATAAATACAATGAAAGTGATTCTGAAGAATCTCAGGATAAAATCCAAGGTATGCCTAAAGCTCCTGTACAACGTGAAAAATCTCCTTTAGCGAGAAATCAATCAGATGACTCTGATAATGAGGATAATTCCGATAATGAAACTGTCCATAGTAATGATTCGAATGATTCAATAAAATCTTTTGATAACCACCTAAACAATTTGATTGAAATTAAAGAATCCCTTCACATGAGATCAGATAACGTAATTTATTTTATTAGTACCAATGGTGAACCTTGCGACGAAGGTGCTCGAAAATTGATCGAACACGGCAAAATTTTAAGTAAGCAAATTTTTAGGATTGGAGAAGTATCAAAAGATAAGAAATCAAAGAACTATTATCAATTTGGTCTATGCATTTGTGGTGAAAATTCCGAACCATAAGTATTATCAAAAGTCACATTTTAGATTCTTTATACTTACTTCGCGATTTACTTGTTCATTTGAATCAAAATAGTTTTTGTGTGTCAAAAAGTAAAAATATCGAAAATTTCGACTGGAGCGAAGTTAAAACTCTTTTAGACATAGTATTTCGAGATAGTGGAATAAAAATTTTGGTTTGTATTGACACGCTTGAATACGTTCCTCCTGAACTTCGAGATGCCATATTTTATGAATTACATAAATCGCCAATTGATGGACACCGAGGAGTTTCCAAAACATTCTATAGAATTCGCCAAAATTATTATTGGGAAAATTTAAAAGAAGACATACAACGAAGAATTCAACAATGTTTAGAATGTCAATTAAAAAAACTTACCAGATTACAAACAAAACAACCCATGATAATTACCGATACTTGTACTACAGTTTTTGAAAAAATTGCCATTGATATTGTAGGCCCTGTAAAGAAAACTCATGATGGAAATGAATATATCTTAACCATGCAAGACCAATTAAGCAAATTCTGTTTAGCTGTCCCATTAAGAGACACACTTTCCTCCACAATAGCTGATGTTTTTATTAAAAAATTCATCTGCATTTTTGGTTGCCCTAAGCTTGTTCTTACTGATCAAGGAAAAAATTTCTTGAGTTCTTTAATGAATAGAATAGCTAAAAAATTTAAAATTAAAAAGCTAAGAACGACTGCTTTTAGACCACAGTCAAATGGTTCCTTAGAACGTTCACATCACGTTTTAGTCGAATTCCTTAAACAATATACTGAGGCTGATAATGATTGGGATCACTGGCTCGATCTTTCAATGCTCAATTATAATACATCTATACATGAAAGCACCAAGCTTACTCCATACGAATTAGTGTTTGGCCGTTTAGCTCGTTTACCATCAAGCAATCCACTAAGAGTAGGAGATATGTTGCCCACTTACAAGGGTTATATAACAGATCTTGTGACTCGATTGATTGAGATCCAAAAGCTGGCTTACGACAATTTAATAAGATCCAAAGAAAAATCAAAAAGACTTTATGATAAACATATTAATCCTAAAAACTTCAAATTAGGAGATTATGTATTTTTAAAATCTGGACCTAAACCCGGTAAACTTGATGATCATTATTCTGGACCGTTCAAAATAATTGCTATTTTACCTAAAAATAACATCAAAATAGAAATGAAAAAGGGCACAAAAATCGTACATGCTGATCGCTTGAAAATCTCATATATCAATCCGTCACATAAAGATCTTAATAGTAAATAAAAGTTATATTTTTAGATAAGAGAACAAATAATAATATTTTCTTTTGATTACAGAATTAAACAAAATTTATTATGAAACCAATCAAAATGACAATGTTAAGTGAGAACTTTTAAAAAATTCATCCTGATATATGTAATGTAAAACTTATATGTACTAGTATTATGTATAATCGCGCCGCGCGTATTAATTGTACACGTTAAGCACGCGTAAGCAGTTCGGCGGCCGCGTAGTAATGCGATGACGGTAGTAACACTCTCGCGTGGGATGACTGTATCGCCCACGCCTGACAAAGGCAGTCTAGCGCCAGAGCTAATCCCGAGCAGACGTATTCCGTTCAGATTTACATACAGTTTTTATTCAGTTGCTTTCGTATAGTTTTGATCTCAGATTTCTTTTTGTCAATCAGTTTTTATTTATTGTTAAATTCACCAAATCAGTATATTCATATCCTTGCTATCAGCTATTAACGCATTATTATAAAATACACACACACATATATATATATATATATATATATATATACGTATACGGCGTACGTTCAGATCGATTACAGCATAATTACTTGTACAAGGATAACAGTTATTATAAGGACCAGCAAAATAATAAAAGGATTATATATTACTGGACGAATATTTTGACGATATATATACAATTATAACTATATAATTTCGAGGACAAACCTACTAATAATAATAATAAATAAACTTCTAACAAGTAAGTAACTCAAGGTTCATTAGTGTAAACTTATTTTCTTCTTACTTATTTTTTTTCTATAATAATAACAATATTTGGATTAATTACCATTTGGCAAATTTCCGCATATTCATTTTGTGTATAACTACATATATATATATATACATATGTATATATGTAGACGTGTATGCGTTCGTTAAATTTTTAATTATATTGGCTTCGGTATTTTGCTTTCGCGACTCTTTCCGTTTATTATCATAAATACCGGTCGCGCCAGAGTAACGCGATCTTCTCAATTACATAGCGTTATAGCCTACGCTGACTAAGTATTTAGAAATTAAGCACGTCCCCGGATAACATGATATGCATGTGTACGGGATAAACCGTACGTCTACGAAATTTCGACAAGCTCGGTTCCAAGCTGCTAAAATTTCCGAGTATACTTTAATTCGAACTTTATAAAGAACCCCTATATACATATATATATATATATTCCAGTTATTTGATTTTTTTTTCCATAAATATACTTATACGATTAAAATATATCTAATAATTAACTAGCGAGCGTTAAGTGAGCGGGGTCTCATGTATGCAGCAATACACCACATCGAGTTATAGTGTCGCTTGTTTGCTAGAAAGACACTAACAACATGTGTGTCTATTACGATACACATAACAAATGGTAGCAGAGCGTGGTTCCTTTGCTGTTTGGCGCTCCTAATTAATTAATTATTAACGCTTAATATAAAAAAAATATATATATAAAAAAAAAATATTATTTACCAAATAGGGCGTATGATTATAATAATAATATATTTATACTATATTTAATATTTAAATAATTTAATTAATTTAAATTGATTTTAATTGATTAAATTAGTTATTGATTGATTTAATTAATTAAAAATTAATTATTCTAATTTAATTGATTAATCTAATTATAATATAATTTTTAATATTTAATTTTATTATTTTAAAATTTTATTATATACTCACTATACCGTCTCCGAAATAAGAAGATAATATTATGCGATTACCGTAGAAGTCAGGAATAAGACTGACACATTAGCGTTACTTAATAAAACGAAATGGACCCTGCGGCGGTAACAACAGCGCAAGAGCAGGCGCAAGAACAGCAACAAGCAACTCTAGTTATGCTGCAATCGGCATCAGCGAGTTTTGCTCTACAAAACTCCTTGTTAGGAATCCCGGAGTTCGACGGAAAGAATCTCCCATTAAAAGATTTTATTCAGGATATAAAAAATGGATCTGCCACAGTACCTGTCGCCCAAAGACCGAATTATGTAAAGGCCGTTATAGCAAAATTAAGGGGACCGGCTAGGGACTGTTTGTATGGAAAAACCGTTAATACTGCGGAAGAATTAACGAAAGCTTTAAAGGAAAGATTTGCACCGTGTAAGGATTTTGCTTATTACGATGCAAGACTACATGCGTTAAGAATGAAACAGGGCGATACTGTCGGAGATTTCCATGACCGAATTAATATATTGTTGAATTGTGCAGAACACGCACTAAAAGACGAACTGGGAGCACAATTTAACGAGATTATGTTGACACCATTGAAGTCAGCCGTAGTAAAAATATTTGTAAACGGTCTACCTAAAGAAATAGGGGACTTAGTGGATGTCAAATGCCCTACTTGTTTGAGCGATGCTTATAAAGAAGCCTTGAGAATTGAGGCTCGAAATAATATGAAACCTAAATTTGATGCTAACAAATCGACTGGTTTCAACAAAAATTTGGACGTTGCTTACGTGCAAGAGCAGGGATTGGAATCAGAAGAACAGTTGCCCATTGAATTCGAAGAATTGCCCGCTGAATTTCAACAACTCTACATCCAAAAGAACCAGTACCAACAGAGGCAATTTCAACAAAATCCAGAGAACGGTAATAACTATCAAAGCAATAATAATCAGTACTTCAATAACGGAGGCTACTCTGGAAGTAACTCTCAGCATAATAGATTTCAAGGACAGAGGCAATATCAGCCTAGGACTGGGAATTGGAGTCCGAGATTCCAAAACTCGCAAGGCCACTCGTATGAACAAAATAACGGAAGACTATACAATCCGGATACAGACACTTATCTGTATCCTACAGGGAGACGGTATGGCACGATTAGTTATGATCAACCGAGACTTGGATCGCCCCAAGGACAAAACGGCCAGTTGAAACAAATTGGACAATACCAACGAGAATTAAGACCGAATCCGCCGTATAACCAACCGACGAATGCTGAGCCTTTAAACTCGCAAACGGCTCGTCCCGACATCAAGGTGACGAGCCTCGCAAAACCGACACAAACAATGATCGAGGAAGCCAAGGCAGTTCTGGCACAACTGGCAGACCAGCCGAGTCAGAAAGAGGGAATGCCACCGGCACCTGTAATGACAGTATTACAGAAACCCCTGGCTACCAGTATGGAGGACCAGGCGTCTGCATTGCCGCGAATCGGGGATCTGGCGATGGAGATTGTGAGATCCATGAGCCGACGAGAGTAAGGTTCTGTATACCTGAAACTAATCAAAAATGGACAGTATTTATGGTAGACAATGGCGCTTCAGTAAATATAATTAAATTTAAGACTCTGAGGTGGACAACGACTTTTAATCCGAGGGAAGCTACTTCGCTTAGTGGCATTACAGCTCATACAGTACCAACGTTGGGGACTGTTATGCTAAGCATAAATGGACGAAGTACTAAATTTCATATTGTTTGGGACAATTTTCCAATACAAGAAGACGGAATGTTGGGAAGAGCATTTCTGAAAACTACAAGGGCTGTGATATCTTATCACAACGATGCCTTAATGTTAAACAGCGATGTGATGAACCCAGTGCCGTTTCTGCCAGAGAATGTTCCAATAAACAATCTACGTAACGATCTTATCGCTATGTACCCCATCAAGTACCAAGAAATGCTAAAAGAAGGTAAAATACCTCCTTATGAAGGGGAGACCGATTCTTCTGAAATTAATGTAAATGATGTGAACATCAACCATAGCAATGTAAAATATAAGATACCTGCAAGGTCGCGCCAAGTTATCCAAATAAACCTGGTACAGACAAATCTAGTGGAAGGTTATCTCCCCCGAATCAACGTAGGAGACGATCGAGTATATATGGGAAAAGGAGTAGTAACAAACCAAAATGGAACTTGTAAAATTATGGCTGTTAATACTCATTTTGATAAAGACGTGACAATAGAAGTGGACCCGAGGATCATACTGCCATTCGAGCATATAAATCCCGAGGGTAGTTCGCCTTCGGAAAGTGAAAGCGAATGCACTACTCCACGGAATGCTGAAATACAACTCAAACAAAAATATAAGAGGCTACTTAAACTATTGAGAACAGGACATTTGGCACCAAACGAATACAGAAGTATTAAACGCTTGATAAAACAATACCCAAATGTATTTTTACTGCCAGGTGAGCCGTTACCATGTACAAGTATTATTGAACATGAAATTCATCTGGAAAACAATGTACCCATTAACACTAAACAATATCGATACCCACCGGCTCATAAGCAGTTTATAGAAGAACAAATTACGAAACGACTTAAGGATGGAATTATAG